>NC_054839.1:57235069-58519653 GCF_018345385.1 Vulpes lagopus | reverse complement strand
CCCCGCGGCCCTGGGCCCCGCTCCCGCGGCGGGCGGCGGGCGGCGGGCGGCGCCGTATCTAGCGGGCGCACCCCGGGGGCACGCCCCGCCGCGCCCCCCCCGCCCCGCGACACCCCGCCCCCAACGCCCCGCCGCGCCCCTCCCGCCGCCTCCGCCCCGCCGCGCCCCCTCCCCTCCCCTCCCCGCCTCGTCCCGCCACGCCCCCGCCGCCCCGCGCCCCTCCGCGCCCTGCCCCGCCGCCCCGCGCCGCTTCCCCCGCCCGCCGCCCCGCGCCGCGCCCCCCGCCCCCCTCCGCGCTGCGGCCCCCTCTCCCCGCCCCGCCCCCGCTCCCGCCCCCGCTCCCGCCCAATCCGCCCCGCGGGATCCGCCAAAACAAAAACAAACGTATGCGGAGCCCCCGGGCCGCGACCGTTGGCGACCGCCGGGAGACGGCGAGACGCGCGGGGGACAGCACGGCCGGGACCTGCGTGCGCACGCGGGGGGGGGGGGGGGGCAGGTGAGGACCTGGACGGCTTCCCCGCGGCCCCGGTGCGCCCGTCCCCGCCCGAGCCTCGCCTTCTCCGGGTGTCCCTCGGGAGTAAACGAACTGGTATCCTTTCCTCAGACCAGCATTCCACCTGATACTGTACTGCTGTATTCATGGGAGACACGGGGGGGGGGGGCAGGCTCCACGCGGGAGCCCGACGCGGGACTCGAACCCGGGACTCCGGGGTCACGCGCGGGGCCGAAGGCGGATGCTCCGCCGCTGAGCCTCCCGGGGGGCGCGTAAACGAAGTTTTAAAAAACGCGCGCGCGCGCAGAACCGGGAGGGGCCGGCACACCGTAAGGGGCATTTCCAGAGAAAAAGCGGCGGCTGAAGCCATGCAAGCCCGCCCGACGCGGGACGAGCGCCCACTGTGTGCCCGGCGCGTGCTGGGCCTCAACCGACCGGCGCCAGCCTCAGAACAACCCTTTGAAATCGGTGCTTTGGTCTTCCCCGATGGGTGAATCTGCCCAGCGTTACGGAGCGGATGGGGGGGTCAGAGGATCTGAAAATAGATAGATGAATAAATAGATGAATAAATAGATGAATAAATAGATAGATGAATAAATAGATGAATAAATAGATGAATAAATAGATAGATGAATAAATAGATAAATAAATAGATAGATGAATAAATAGATAGATGAATAAATAGATAAATAAATAGATAGATGAATAAATAGATAAATAAATAGATGAATAAATAGATGAATAAATAGATAAATAAATAGATAGATGAATAAATAGATAAATAAATAGATAGATGAATAAATAGATAAATAAATAGATGAATAAATAGATAGATGAATAAATAGATAAATAAATAGATAGATGAATAAATAGATAATAATAGATAGATGAATAAGATAAATAAATAGATGAATAAATAGATAAATAAATAGATGAATAAATAAATAAATAGATAGATGAATAAATAAATAAATAGATGAATAGATAAATAGATAGATGAATAAATAGATAAATAAATAGATAAATAGATAGATGAATAGATAAATAGATAGATAAATAGATAAATAAATAGATAGATAAATAAATAAATAAATAGATAAATAGATAGATGAATAAATAGATAGATAGATAAATAAATAGATAAATAAATAAATAGATATATAGATAAATAAATGGATGATAAATAGATAGATAAATAAATAGATAAATAAAATCCTTATACACGATTCAGGAACAATCGGGTCAAAGTTTTATTTTATTTTATTTTTAATAAATAGGTTTTTTTTTAATTTTTATTTATTTATGATAGTCACACACAGAGAGAGAGAGAGATAGAGGCAGAGACACAGGCAGAGGGAGAAGCAGGCTCCATGCAGGGAGCCCGATGTGGGATTCGATCCCGGGTCTCCAGGATCGCGCCCTGGGCCAAAGGCAGGCGCTAAACCGCTGCGCCACCCAGGGATCCCCGGGTCAAAGTTTTAAATCCCCCCCCCTCCCACGGCTTTCTGCTGCACAACCAAAGAAACACTAGAAATTCTGCAGATTCTTAAAAGAAGCCTTTCCTGATGTTTCCCCAACAGTGAAACCAGTCTTTTCAAAAAGTTGCCCGCGTCCCATTTGTCAGTTCAAGGACTTCTTTCTGGTCTTCTCTCTACTTGGCCTTTCTTGCAGTTAACACAGTTAAACCACTTCCTCTCGGGTAAGGCTTCGCTGCTCTTCCACAAATCCAGGGTCCCCCTTTTCCTCCCCCTCCCTTCTGTTCCCTTGTAAACTCCTCCCCTGGTTCCACTTTTCCTTGTCTCCAGGGCAGGTCCCCGAGAGCAGCATGACCCAAAGTGTGCTCCTTGGGCCGTTGGCGGATACCCACAAAGAAGCAAGCGCAGGGACCGAGGGCGAGTGCTTAGAGGCCCTTAGAGCGATTTAATATTTTAGCCACATCCGAGCACATGATCGTCCAACACCTCTCAGTAAACGGAACATGGAACAGGTCAGGTGTTCCGTAACTTGTGGGGTTGCAGGTGGCACGACTGTGTCCCTGTCATGTGCAGTAGGGCCACATTGTAGGGAGTGAAATGCTGAGGCTAGTATCCTTACCTGTAACCCAGAAGTGAATACAAATCTGTGAAAATGTAAATATTTATTTACTTTTTTTAACTTGTTACAGTTTTAGTCATTTTAATTTTTAATCCAGCCTATTTTTTTTGTTGAGATTCATAGCAAAATTAGGGAAGTAAAGTTTGTGTCATTTGTTTTTCACCCCAAATTATAGATGGTGATGTAAGCCTTCCTGTCCTGTTTTGTCAAGAAAAGACACATGTCAGTAGTATGCTCGTAAGAATAGTAGTAAACCAATGACCAGAGGAGTGATTATAAAGAATTAAAGATTATTTTTACTAGTTTTACTCAGAAGTGTCATCTTCCTTCTATTGAGTTCTTAGCCAAAACTCATAGTAAATACTAAAACCGTAACTGACTATTGAAGCAATAAGGCCATCAAACTTCAGTAACATTCACATATAAAATATAAAGAAACTAATTATGAGTTTGACAAAGCATTTGGAATTTTTATTTTCCATGAAAATAATCTCCACACATAGGGAATTCATGGATCCAGAATCCATTTCTTTAACTGAAGGGTACTCTAAAGTAGCTATCACTTAGTAGGACAGAGTTTTGGAACTTATAATGAATTGACACTATTACTGATGAGATGAATTTTGAAAATAAAGCGTTATTTGTTCCATTTCGTATAAAAAACAAAAGTGAATATCCTGAGCTTGATGAAATAGTCTTAAAACCGCTTGCATTCCATTGAACGTATCTCTGAGAGACTAATTTCTCTACAGTGAGGGTTACTGAATAAAACCTAGAAACAGTTTAGATATACAATATCCCAGCCATGCAACCTAGCTTAGATCATTTAACAGACAAGAAACACATTCATCTGTCAAAAATCTACAACTACTGACAAATTTAAAATTTTCAGTGAACGTAGCTTTTGTAGTTTCTTCTTTTATGCAATGTAACTTTTTGTTCTGTGTTTTTTGAAATGTAATTTTATATCTGTTTAAAATACTAAAAAATGTGAGTTTGTCATTGTTTTCATTTCATTTTTCAAATTATTTACAATTTTTTTGTTTTCCAGAAGTATCAATTCACGAAGTTAAAAACAAAGGAAAGGTCCTTCACAGATAGTGTGGCATAACGCTGGCCTGAAAGATCCCCACCTCTCCTCTCCATTTGCTTTATTTCATTTCCATGATTCAACTCATCTCCATACGTATATGGCTCTTAGAGTCTTTCAGGTTTCAAGAAAAACAGAGATATACTATTTTACTTTAATTATTCAGGATTAGGGATGAGTTTAAGTGAGAAAAGTGAAAGAGACAAAAAACTAAAAAATAAAAGAGTCCCTCCTGCTGCAGTCATGTGCCCTGTCATCCATCCAACAGCTGACTCCCATCTTTCCTGCCTCTGTGAACACTGCTCATCTTCCTCTCTTTGTAATTTTCTCCCGCCACAATGACTCCCTCTCTGTATCACTAATTCACGTTTCTCAGGAGAGAGAATAACACTGGTTCCCCCTACTAAACTGGAATTTACATTAGCAGGACCAGATAACATAATTTGCGGGACCTGGAGCAAAATGAAAATGCAAGGCCCCTTATTCACAAATTATTGAGATTTTCCGGATGGTGAGTGTGGAACATTAAACCACGCACGGTGCCTTTCTAAATGGACTGTTAGAGAACTGCATAGCTCACCTGCCCACAAAGCCAGCCACATCCAGGAGAGTGCATCTGTACTTGTTCTGCTAATGAGGGTGTCCCCATGCCTCGCCTGTGCCCATGACACTGAGCAATCAATTGGGCGTGATACCAACTGGTGCTATTTTGGTACGATTTCATTTGTATTGGTTTCCTCTCCTCCCCTGTCCACTCCCCTTTGCCTTCACTCCTATTTCTTTCAAACTGCACTCAGTCTCTACTTTCTAGAGAACCCAAGCTAAAAGACTTGTCTCCAAAGTGTCCTGGAGACACTCAGGATGGGATATTAGAGGTGGGTTAACCACTGGTCTTAGGACAATAAAGACGAGGCATGGTTTGTGGGTTGTTCTTGAGGCCACACAGGGGGATCATAATTACTAAGGCTTCCCACCTGTGGCCAGTCAGGATGCAGTGCACCTGAAAGTGGGACATTGGACTGTGTAGTGGCAGTGATGCCCGAGCAGCATGAGGACAATATTGTAGAGATTGGGACGGATTCTGTTACTGGAATTGCATACTATGTAAAAGAAAATGATACATCAGGGCAGTCAGCTCTCACCTTAAGGCATATTAAGAAAGGCTTCCATTGGACATATTTTTAAAAAAAGATTGAAAGAAAAAAAGAAGAAGAAGAAAGAAGAAAGAAAGAAAGAAAGAGAAAGAAAGAAAGAAAGAAAGAAGAAAGAAAGAAAGAAAGAAAGAAAGAAAGAAAGAAAGAAAGAAAGAAAGAAAGAAAGAAAGAAAGAAAAAGAAAAAGAAAGAAAGAAAGAAAAAGAAAGAAAGATTATGATTTTGGTGTAAATTATTTTTGTTGCTTTTATCTTTCTCGCCTACGGAGACACATCTAGAAAAATGTTGCTAAGGCCAGCGTCCAAGAGATTGCTACCTATGGTTTCATCTCGGAGTTTGATGGTTTCATGTCTTACATTTAGGTTTTACTCCATTTTGAGTTTATTTTTGAGTATAGTTTAATAAAATGGTTCAGTTCAACTGTGTTTTTCTTTTTGTTTTTTTGTTTTTTTTTATATAGTTGTCAAACATTTAAAGGATGCAGACTTCATGGTTTCTATTATATCCCTATTCGACCAATTCTCCTGTCTGACCCTTACAAAAATGGGATGATGGCACATGACAGTGGACCACCATAAATCTAGCCAGGTGATTGCCCCAGTAGAAGCTGCCATACTACATGTGGTGTCTTTACTAGAGGAGATCAACATAGATTTGACATTTGGTACATGGGTATTAATTGGTAAATGAGCTTTTCTTAATTTCCATCATGAGGAAGAATCAAAACCACTTTGCCTTCATAGAGAGAGAATAGGAGTACACATTTACTTTCTTGTGTCAGGGCTATTTTAACTCTTCTGTTCTCTGTCTTGGTGAGCACAAAGGGGCAAGTACTACTACTCAGTGTTTCTCATGGTGAAGGACTACTTTGTTTGTTTGTTTGTTTTTTCCAATCTGTCTTGGAGCCATACTTTTGGAAATCACTGAATTTGACCAGCACATACCTTGCTGCACGTGGGAATTACCACATGAGTTTGACAATAACCAAAATGATCAATAGCTTGTTTAATGAGATGAGGCTTCTGATCATATACTTGGATGTCACAGCAATGTCAGATTGCTATAAAAATGTTCTAAACACAGATTTTCAATTTCAGAATTTATCTTGTGGGATGCCTGGGTGGCTCAGCAGTTAAGCATCTGCCTTCCAGCTCAGGGCGTGATCCTGGAGTCCCAGGATTGAGTCCCACATCGGGCTCCGTGCATGGAGCCTGCTTCTCCCTCTGCCTGTGTCTCTGCCTCTGTGTGTGTGTGTCTCTCTCATGAATAAATAAATAAAATCTTTAAAAAAAAGAATTTATCTTGCAAGAACCAGTAACGAAGAGTTCACCAACCAGCAACAGTCTGTAGACTCCACTTTGAATATTAATCTGAATGGCCCTTGTAAAACACGCGCATGCTGAAGAATGGAAGAGAGACCTCTAAGACAATCCAAGGGCTTGCCACATCAGCAAAATTTTTAGGATTCCAAAATTCTGGGGATGCAGGAAGTATCACCTTTAATGTAAAGAACAACTTGTTGTACCTCTCACCTCCTGCCATTAGGAGAGAGACTCATCACTTAGTGGACCTCTTTGGATTTTGAAGACATATACTGTCTTTGGGAATATATCCCCAACCCACTTATCAGGTGACTTAGAAAGCTTCCATTTGCAAGCAGGTACCAAAATAAGAGACATCTCTAGATCAAATCCAAGCTGCAATGCAAGCCGCTCTACTGCTTGAGTTGTATAATCCAGCAGATCCAATGGTATGAGAGGTATTTGTGGTGAATAAGTGATAGATAGAGTCTCCAGTGAGCCCCAGTAGGAGGTATACCCCTAAGGTTCTAGAGCAGGGCAACCTTCTGCAACAGAGAGTGAGACTCTTTTTGAAAAATCAGCTATATGTGCATGGAGACGGCGTGCCTGAGCAATAGGGGTAGCCCATCATGCACTGATTATTATTCTCTGAACGATAAAAATCTGTCCACGCCAATCCATTATACAATGGATACGGTACATTAGGGATCAAGCATGCAGGGACTAGGAAGTCATGAGTAAATGGGAACAAATGATCTAAACTCTTACATCCCCAACCTCTCTTGCGCGACTTCTCTCCCAGTTCAGTCCTTTTGGCCTGCGGGTTTTCTCCAAGAGCAATGATATAGAAGGAAAGACCTTGGACCTAGTTTACATATGGGTCGGTACAAGATGGAAGTACCATAAAAAATGCACTGCTGGTGCCCACAGTACAGTGATGGTGGGGAATCCTCCCTTGGGAAGATTTGTGAGCAATGCACGTGTTGTTTTATCTCTTAGGAGGAAGAAGTGGCCTGAGATAGGGATGTGGATATGCAAGAATTTCTAGGCAGAGATTATTGATTCAGGACCTGGAAAAAAATGATCGGAATATTGGGGACAGATTGGTCTGGAATACAAAATTTGAATGGATCTATAGGAGTGAGAATATCTCTGTGTCTCAAATTAATTCCCAAAGAGAACATTCTCAGGCATCAGGTGAATGAGATGTCTTGTGCCATCAGCGCCAAGATCCTATGAATAGAGAGGTCATGGTGGAAGTGATGAAAGTATTGCATGGGCCAGAAAACACAGACTCCTACTAATTCTGATCCAGCTAGATCAACGGCCATTGCTGTATTCCCAGCTGGCCACTTGCAGAAACTAAAACTGAGCCTTTCATCTGCCGTTACTCTTTGAGAAGACCAGTCAGCCCCTTGATGGCAGGTGGATTGCTTTGGACCAGTTCTACCTTGGAGGAGGCAGCGACGCATCCTTATCAAACGGGCACCTACTCTAGTCATGAATTTGCCTTCCTTGTCCTCAGTGCCTCTGCCAGCACCGATATTCAAAAAGTTATAGGAGCCCGATATATTGACGTGGTTTCTCTCGCAATAATGACCCAGCCCAAAGAATATATTTTATGACAAAAGAGGGGAAACAACAAACACATGGCTATGGGCCCCTGTGGCCTTAACCATGTAATCCATCCACGTTAGCTAGATCTTGTTGCATAACAAAATACTTGAGGCAGTGCAGAGCTGGGGACTGCCCTCTAACATACGGTATATGCACTGAACCAGCAGCTGATATATAGAACTGTGTCCCCCAATTACTAGAGTATAAGGGAGCAAGAAATAAAGAGTGGAGGTAGGATGAACCCCTTGTAGTCGACGATGCCGTTGGTGCTTTGCATAAATCTCCTTTACCTACTCGCACACTCACTCATCCCCCAGCTGCTGTGAGTATTCACGGAGGATTATACTTCGCCAAATGGGACCTGCCTCATCTAGGACAGGTACCCCCTGCCTTCTCCACTGCTGACAGACAGTGGCCCGTGGTAGACTGACATGAGAGTACAAAAGAGTAGAGGAGAAAGAGATGAATATTATCAACTATGGCCTTAAGATTATTTTCATCAGCAGGGACTTGACTTTGTTCCATTAACCTACTTGCCTTAAGTGTTTTCAGAGACGGCGGCTGGATATCATCTTGAACAGGACTCTGTGATGAGACAAACGGATTCTTTCCCCCTTGAGGAAGAAGGGAAGGAATGATCTACTCACAAAAATTGATGCTTCTATCGTAGCATAGGGGTGAATATAATGGGAAGCACGAATGAAAGCGAGTGGTGAAAAAGGTGCATTCATCAAGCGCTATACTCAGATGCTTTGGGCTTTGCCAGCTTCAGGGCCATTAGCCACTTGTTTTGTCCCAGCCAACACTGTGACAGCCAACACCTTTGGGCAACAGACTTCACATTAGCGCAACTTGATGGTTAGCTCGCCTTTTAACCAAACAATATCGCATCTTGCCTTCTGTCCTGGAGTTTTCTGTTCATAAAAGACATATGAGATGCTGCAGGATCTATCGCGCCTATACACGAACAGCCCTGAAATGTGTGGATTCAATGTCCATGAGGAAAATTTTTGACAAGAGGATCTAGCAGATAAAAATTCTCTGTCTTCTTCTCAGAAGTCTGTTCTGGGATTAGGGTCATTTATATTACCTCTTAAAGATGCTCCCATGAGACTGAGCAATTAATTGCATTCCATATTGAAAGTGATGGCAAGTTCATAGAAGAAGCAGTAAAGTGAATATACCTATTAAAAAATGGTCGCAGGGACACCTGGGTGGCTCAGTGGTTGAGCATCTGCCTTTGGCTCAGGGCGTGATCCCGGGGTCTGGGGGATCAAGTCCCACATCGGGCTTCCTGCATGCAGCCTGCTTCCCCCTCTGCCTGTGTCTCTGCCTCTCTCTCTCCTTGTGTCTCTCATGAGTAAATAGATAAAATCTTTAAAAATAAATAAATACATAAATAAATAAATACATAAATAAATAAATATCGCAAAGGATGAATAACAACACAAAGATTGTTTCTCCTCATTAATTTTATTTTTACACAATAAATCTAGGTTTGTACAATTGTTACTATGTATGGCGCTTAATAATAAGAAAAAAGGATATTATTTGTAATTTAAAAATGTATACAATCACAGTTGTGAAGTCCTTACATTATACATAAAGTTGCATATCAATTCATCAGAGATGCATAGTATAATCAATCACTATAGCAGCCAACCTCCAAAAGAATGAAAGAAGATATAACTGAAAAGCAAATATGCCAATTAAAAGGCAGTACGAGTCGGCTGGATAAAAAAAGCAAAACATAATGATATGCTATTGACAAGAGATTTACTTTAAATACAAAGACACGACTAAGTTAAAGTCATGGACATAAATATGTTAAATAACCAGTACTATGTTAAATAACAGTGGTGAGAGTGGACACCCCTGCCTTGTTCCTGACCGTAGAGGAAAAGCTCTCAGTTTTTTCCCCATTGAGGAGGATATTAGCTGTGAGTTCTTTGTGTTTGGCCTTAGGTTGAGGTATATTCCCTCTAAATCTACTTTGTTGAGGGTTTTTATCATGAATGGATATTGTACTTTGTCAAATGCTTTTTTTTATTTTTGCATTTTTTGAAAGGATCATATGGTTCTTATCCTTTCTTTGATTAATGTGGTGTATCAAGTTGACTGATTTGTGAATATTGAACCACCCTTGAAGCCCAGGAAAAAATCCCACTTGGTCATGGTGAATGATTCTTTTAATGTACTGTTGGATTCAGTTTGCTGGTATTTTACTGAGAATTTTTATATCTCAGGGATGTGTTCATCAGGGATATGGACCTGTAGTTCTCTTTTTTAGTGGAGTCTTTATTTGCTTTTGGCATCAGGGTAATGCTGACCTCATAGAATGAATTTGGAAGGTTTCCCTCCATTTCTGTTTTTTGGAATAGTTTGAGAAGAATATGTATTAACTCTTCTTTAAATGTTTGGTAGAATTCACCTGTGAAGCCATATGGCCCTGGACTTTTGCATGTTGAGAGGATTTTTTTTATTATTGATTCAATTTCTTTGCTGGTTATTGGTCTAAGTTTTTATTTCTTCCTTGAATTGTAAAAACTCTTTATGTGTTGTATATACAAGTCCCTTATCAGATATATGATTTGCAAACATTTTTCCCATTTTATAAGTTGTCTTTCCACTCTCTTGATTGTGTTTCTTAAAGCACAAAAGTTTAATTTTTATCAAGCCCAATTAATCTATTTTTTGTTCTGTAGCTTGGTTTGTGGTGGCATAGGTAAGAAACCAATCAACGCCTAATGCAAGATCATAGTTTTATCCTGTTTTCCTCTGAGAATTTTGTAGTTTAGCTCTTACACTTAGGTCTTTGATTCATATTCAGCTAATTTTTGTGTAGAATGCGAGGTAGGGATCCAACTTCATTCTTCTGTATGTGGACACCAGCTGTCAACAGCACCATTTGTGGAAAAGCATGCTTTTTCTGTATTGAATTGTCTTGGTACCCTTGTTGAAAATCAACTGAACAGAAATATAAGAGTTCATTTCAGGACTCTCAATACTGTTCCATTGATCTGTATGTTTATCCTGTGTCAGTACCACACTATCTTGATTACTGTAGTTCTATAATAAGTTTAAAGAAGGAAAGTGTGAGTGTTCCAATTTTGTTCTTTCTTTCAAGAATTCTTTGATGATTCTGAAACTTCATTTACATATGGATAATATTAGCTTTACTTGTCAATTTCTGCAAAAAAAAAGACAGTTGAGACATTAAGGGATTGTTTTGAAACATAGGTCAATTTGGGAAATATTTCCATCTTAACTTTGCCATAGTAAGTCATATGATACATAAACATGAAATGTCTCTCCATTTAATGAGACATCTTTCTTTTCTTTTTTTTTTTTGACTTCTTTATTTTCTTTAAGCAATGTCTTATAGTTTTTAAATCATAAGTATTACACTTATTTAGGTAAATTTGTTTATGAGTATTTTATTCTTTTTGGTACTATTGCAAATGGACTTGTTTTCCTTATTTTATTTTTAGATCGTTCATTGTTTTTAGTGAATTTCCTAGAACTTTGTTTTTTAATATACAAGATCATATCATTTTACTTCTTCCTTTCCAATCTGAATGCCTTTTATTTTATTTTCTTGCCTAACTTCCCAGGTTAGAGCCTTCCATACAATGTTGAATAGAAGTGGTGAGAACAGGGCAGCCCGGGTGGCTCAGTGGTTTAGCGCCAGCTTCGGCCCAGAGTGTGATCCTGGAGACCCGGAACTGAGACCCACGTCGGGCTCCCTGCGTGGAGCCTGCTTCTCCCTCTGCCTGTGTCTCTGCCTCTCTGTCTCTGTCTCTGTGTCTCTTATTAATAAATTTAAAAAATCTTAAAAAAAAAAAAAAAAAGAAGTGGTGAAGTGGTGAGAACAAACACCATTGTCTTGTTTCTGTTCCTTAGCAGAACACATTCAGTGTTTTACCGATAAGTATAATGTTCTCTGGGGGCACTTTCATAGAAGTATTTATCAGGTTGAGGAATTTTCCTTCTATTCCTAATTTGTTGAGCACTTTTGTCATGAAAGGGTAATAGATTTTAGTCAAATGCTTTTTCTGTATCTATTGAGATAACAGTGTGATAACAGTGTGGTCGTTGTCCTCTATGCTAGTGTGACACAGTATATTATATAAATGAATTTTTAACTGATTTAAAGTTCTATCTTACTAATTTTTTTCATTGATTTTTTTTCTTGATCAGTCCAAGAAGAGCTTTATTGCCTCCATTGTTCTTTTATAAGAACAAAATTTTGGTCACGCTGATTTTTCCTGAATTAATTGGTTGATTCATTTTCTATTTTATTGATTTTCCCTAAATTTATTGTTTCCTTTTAAAAACTTCCTTGGATTAATTTATTCTTATTTATTTCCTTTTGCTTTGTAAGGTGGAAGCTTCAGTAATTTTTTTTTTAAGATTTTATTTATTTATTTATTTATTTATTTATTTATTTATTTGACACACAGAAAGAGAGAGCACAAATGAGGAGCGGCATGCAGAGGGAGCAGGAGAAACAGGCTTCCTGCCGAGCAGAGAGCCTGATGTGGGGCTCTATCCCAGTTTCCTGGGATCATGACCTGAGCAGAAGGCAAATGCTTAACCAACTAAGCCACTTAGGGCACCCTAAATAATTTATTTTCAGCTGTAAGCATGTTAGACTACAAATTCCATTCTAGGCACTGATTCAGTTCTGTATCTCACAAATATGGGATGGTTTAATATGTATTTTTATTAACATTCAGTTCAAAATATTTTATTTCCCTTGTTATTTCTCCTTTGGGTCATGGTTTATTTTTAAATGTACTATTTACTCGTTTTACCAATTACTAATAGAGGAATATTCTTACCAGAACAGCACTAAACATCACAGAAAAATCGGTGAATCAGACTTCATCTAAGTTAAAATTATCTGCTCATCAAAGGACACTGCTAAGAAAAAACCTAGGCAATACGTAGACAGAGAGAAAATATTTGTAATGCATATATCTATCGAAAGATCTTTATCCAAAATACATAAGGAACTCCTTCAACTCAATAATAAAAAGACAAACAAACAACACAATCTTTTAAATGGGCAAAATACAAGGAAAAGGCATCCCCTGGAAGAAGATATATGATTGGCCAATAAGCCCATAGAGAAATATTTAGCATCGTTAGACATTAGAGAAGTACAAATTAAAACCACAATGGGAGTAAAAGGTACAGCATAGGGAAGTAGCCAAGGATATTGTAATAGGGTTGTAGGTGACAGATGGTAGTTACTTTTGTAGTGAGCATGGTGTAACCCACAAACTTTTCAAATCATATGTTGTATGCCTTAAACTAACTGAACATTGCGTGCCAACTATACTCACAAAATAAAATAAAAATAAATCACGGTGGCATATTCTACAACAACTGGAGTGGCTAAAATTAAATAAATGGCAACACCGAATGTTGGCAAAGACGTGAAGCAACCATTCATTTACGGGAGGAGTGTGTGGTGTACATACTCTTACACTGGCCCCTTTAATCCCCACCTTCTGGTATTCATTCCCTGTGTGATCCCCCCCCTTGAGTGTGAGTGGGACTTACATTAAAATACAGCAAAGGTAATGGGATGTATATGATTAAATATATTTGATTACATGATTACATTTTATGAGATTGTTGCATTCACCTTGCTGGATGGAATCTCTTGCTCCTTCACTGGCTTTGAGGAAGCAACTGTCCATGTTAAAGAACCCCACGTGGTAGGGAACTGTTGGCAGCCTCTCTAGCAGCTGAGGGCGGCCACCAGCTCCCAGCCTGCAAGAAATTGAAGTCCTCGATCACACAACACAAGGAAGTGAATTCTGTCAAAAACCACATGAGTCTGGAATCATGTCCTTCCCCAGTTAAAGCAGGAGAACCCAGTTTTGGTCAACACTCAATCACAGCCTTGCAAAGGATTATCTAAGCTATGCCCAGCCTCCTGATCCTAACTGGGAGAAAACAAATGTATATTGCTTTTTGCTGTTAAATTTGTGGTAATATTGTCATGCAGCGGTAGATAATTAACACAGATTATAAAGTGTTACAACCTCTTTGGGAAATGGTTTGACGTTTTCTTATGACATTAAACACGCTCCAACTACATGACCCAGAAATTCCACCCTCGAGAGAAACAGAAGTCCACAAAAAGGACATAAACAAGAATATTCACAACAACTTCATTCAAAATAGCCAAAAAAAAAAAAAATCAGAAAAAAAGCAAATTTTTATCAATATAAAAGTAGATCAAGAAATTGTGGTATATTAATACAATGAATACTACTCAGCAATAAAATAGAATAAACTTTTGATAGACACAAAACATGAACAAATCTCAAAAACATTATGTTAAACTAAAGATGCCCAGACACAAAAGAGTACAAACTGTGTGATCCCATTTGATGAAGTCCTAGGACAAGCCAACCTAATCTATGGTCAAGAAATTGAACCGTTGGTTGCCTCTGGGAATTAAGGGCAGGCACTTATTTGGAAAAGGCATGAGATCATTTTCTATAGTGATGAACATGTTCTCTGTCTGATGAGATGTGGCTTACATCTGTCAAAACATTTGTCAAAACACCTAACTATGCACGTAAGATCTGTGCTTATCACTACATGTAAATTATATTTTGATTTAAAAAAAATTAAAAGACAAGAGAAATACTTCCTTGGCAAAGGATAGCAGCATATGTCTCAAGCAAAATTACCCTGAGATTCTTGCAAAGATGATGAGAAAAGCATAAAACATCTGTCATGTATCATCTGTTACAAGTTTCCAGAGGAAAAGGCACCTTCTGCATGGTTCTCTCTCAGTTGATCTTTATGCCTGGAGCTTCATTGACTCAATCCACCCAAAGAAGACCATGCCACTCAATGAATCCTGTGAACTCGATAGCCCATATTTAATCAATGAGTAGTTATAAAATGACCAAAACCAAACACAACTGCTAAAATAACTTTATCATCCTTATCATGCAGCTACTTCAAACAGGATTTGATTTTCACCAATTGTCTGACATTTTATTTAATTGGAAACAATATTTTTTGTGGTGCTTTGCCGGGCAATGTAGGGAGATTAAATTATCGAAAAACCTATGAGTTCAAAACCATCGAGGACATCAAAAACAAGAAAAGTCTGAAAAACTGTTACAGTCTAAGGAGCCTAAGGAGAAATAACAACTAAATGAAATTTTTATTCCTGGACGGGATCTTGGAACAGAAAGGACGTTAGGTTAAAAACTATGGAAATCTGAATCAAGTATGGATCCCATTAATCATAATTTGTGAATACTGGTGCATCAGTTGTAACTAATATTCTCTACTAATGTAAGATGTTGATAGTGGAAATTGTGTGCAGAGGTAAAGAGGATATATAGGAACTCTGTACTATTTTCTCAATTTTTCTGTAAATATAAAACTGCTCTCAAAATAGATCTATTTTTTTAAAAGAGACCTATGAGAGCAAGCTGAATGTACATGGTAGGATCTGGGAAACCTACTAACAACTAAGAGAGGACAGATTTAAAACATGAGTGGTAAGAAAAGGGGCGACACCCTAGGAACAGACTAGGTGGTTTTCAATCTGTCTCTGCTACTTACTGCCTCTACAAAGCTCCTCTCCTCCAAATCGTTGGCACAAATGGAATCCGCGTCAACCAGTCTCTCTTCTGGCAGCTGCTATTATTTCTATTTTCACTCCCTGCCAATCTGGACATGGGACATCTATAATTTCCCCCATAGAAATCATTGGCAAAAAACGTTGATGAGAAATGTGGTTGCTTTTGATGACTTTGTGGGGAAAATGGAAAAGGCATTTATGTTGAACACAGCAAACAATTTTAAAATCCCCTTTAAATTGGAGATTTATAAGGATATTTTTGGGACAATGGGGGAAATTTGAATATGCACTAAATGTTAGATATTGTATTTTAGCAAGCTTAGGTTCCTGAGTGGGACAATTGCATCCTGGTTATATAGGAGCAATGGCCTTGTTCTCAGGAAACACATACTGAAGCACTTAGTGGTGAAGCTGCATGATGTCTACCAACAACTTTCATCAACTTTCATATGGTTCAGAAAAAAATACACACACACACACACACACACACACATTTCTCTCTGTATCAACTTTCTTATCTGCCTATCTATATACAAAATGTCAATACACGTTAATAAAAGGGCACTCTCTGTCCCTCTGTATACGTTTATATGTACACATAAGAGATACACCAGTGTTTAATGTACGATTCTTATAACTTTTCTTAAGTTTTGGTATTTTTCAAAATAAACATTTGTGGGAATCCCCCTTAACGTATCTGTTCTTTGACGTCCACCCTGGCTCGCCAGTACCAGAGATCTCTCTTGAATACTCCTCCTCTAATACTGCTTCCCCTTTGATGGCTCTGGAGTGTGACACAAGATTTCTCTTTCTCTCCCACTTCTAATATATTTCTTCTCTATTTATACTAAGCATTTACCTCTTCTTGGCTTCTACCCCCAAATTCACAGACGTAAACCCATCAACATTCTCAGTGAAACTCAGAGGGCTCTAGCTGATTGCACTTACACTCCCGAGAGGATAGCCTAGTGACCACGTGCAACCAGCCTGTGTTTTTGAGATACCGTCCCCACCCCAGGTAGCATAACAAAATATTCCTACCAATACTACTTCAAACAAATTCTGGGGAATAGAATTTTCATCTCATTTCACAACTAAAGGATTCCAACACTATACTAAATCAGAAAGATTGCTACTATGTCAGACTTTTCTGCATGTCATCTGAAGCTAGATTTAAAACCTACTTCCCAACGCCCACCTTTCAAAGGGTAACGACAAAGATTTTCACAGCGAAGTGCAAAACTTCCAGAGATGTCAGAAAAAAAAAAAAAAAGAACAACTGGTTGAACTAATAATATCCAGGGTCTTTCATGGACAATAACTAAGAAGGATTTCTAGCAGTTGAAAGATTAACGATTGGTTCCTTAAGCCTCAATTACTGTGATTTCCTTTTCTCTGTTTCTTTTTTTAAAAAAAACTGAAGTGTGGTTGACACACAATGTGGCGTTAGTTTCAGGTGGACAACATGGTGATTGGACAAGTGTGAACATACACTGTGCTCACCACAAGTGTAGTTACCATGTCGCCATGCAATGCTTTTACAATCTCATAGACTATATTCCCTGTACCTTTTATCCCCGTGACTTATTTATTCCATAGCTGGACGCCTGTATCTCGTGCTCTCCTTCACCCATTTTGTTCATCTGCCTCATCCTCCTCCCAATTTCTATTAATTTCTTATATTGAAGGCATGAGACGTGATTGTCCTGTTCTGGAACTACAAGTACAGGGCAGTGTACCTTATGCTAATTCTAAGTAGATCTCGAGGGTAAATAAGCAAGAGATTCCACAGCTCAGCATAAGTAAACAGAGTTTGATGTTGGAGTGACTAAAACGTCCAGCCAGGACATCTGGGCTTGCCTTTGATGCCCATATAACAACTTTCCTTCTTTTTCTCTTCTGGACCACTTTAGTCCAGTGCAGCCTGGTGTCCTCGTGTCAAACTGTTTGTTCAAAGACACCGGAAATACACCCTTCATCCCATATGCCTTCTCCATGTGTGTTATCTCTTCCCATTGTCTCCTCCACCACAAAATGGTGCCCTACATGGTGCAGTGTTTTTGTTTTTGTTTTTTGTCACTTACAAATCTCTTTCATGTGCACTGACTCAGTCATGAGTGCACTGAGAGTCAGTGATTCAATAGGATGTATTTTATTGAAACCCTTTTACAGTTGAAGAGACCAAAGCTCAAATAGGTCAAGGTATCCTCCAAAGTCACACGTATATTAAATGGCAAAGCCAGAAACTAAACTTGGGTGGTGATATTAAGCCTCGCTTTGTTTTTCCCACACCTCAGGTAACATTACAATTTCAGTGGTCTAGGTTAAAGAAACCTGAGTGATTATGCTAGGAAAAGAGAAAAGCCCATGAATTCAGTATGAGTATCATAACAAGAACAGGAGGATGTTGGATATTCGTTCGCCTTTTTTTCTCTCCCTCTTTTTCTCTTCATTCTCTCCTCCTTTTCCTCCCACTAGAAAGAGAACCCTTACACAACGACCCTCCTACCTCCTCTCTTCTTCCGCCAAACACCCTATGTTCTCCTGCTAGTTCAAAACTAGGTGAAGGGATGCTATGAATCAAAAAACATTTGGTTCTCTTAACAATATGTGAATTCAGGAAATTAGCATTTCAAAAGAGGTTTGTATTTTGGTCTCACATTCAGTTCACCAACCCAGCTATATAAGAAACAGTAAGTTTATTTTCCTCCAACTTATTTTCTTTTTAGAGCCCCTGCCCTTTCAGTGATAAAAACGTATATTTAGTTAATATATACCAAAGAGACCCATTTATTTCTGGGGGTGCTTAAAGCACTGGAAGATGTGGTGTCTGGTCCTTGACTGTTCTCATCTCGGCTTTCATTTAGACACTCACCGTCCTGCTTCATATTTGTTTACTGGACATACAGGTGACTGTTGCACCATCCCCTTGATCCTATTAAAAGGGCCCCAACAGGTTTGACAACTACGATTTTAACTTCTATACAGACTCTGAGGTACATAAAAATCCATCCCACTGCCAGCCCGAGTCTTAGAAACTGGGGTGCACTCAGGCCATAGAACCATGTCTGCTCCCAGGCCACATTGTGACACATGGGACTCTGAAAGCTGTCCCAGGGTCATACCTGCGACACAGCCCTTTAGTCTCTGAGATCTTGGGTTTCCTTGAGATTTTATCTAAGAGCACATCTGGATTGGCACCCGGGTGGCTCAGTGGGTTAAGCATCTGCCTTCAGCTTAGGTCATGATCTCAGGATCCTGGAATAGAGCCCTATGACTGGGTTCCTCACTCAGCAGAAAGCCTGCTTCTCCCTCTCCCTCTGCCACTTCCCTTACTTGTGCTCTCTGTCTCAAATAAAAAAATAAAATCTTTAAAAAGGGGGACGGGGGACACCTAGGTGGCTCAATGGTTGAATGTCTGCCTTTGGCTCAGGGTGTCATCCTGGAGTCCCGGGATGGAGTCCCACATTGGGCTTCCTGCATGGAACCTGCGTCTCCCTCCGCCTGTGTCTCTGCCTCTCTCTGTTTTTCATGAATAAATAAATAACATCTTTTTTTAAAATAATAAATATAAAAAATTTTTTTTAAATTAAAAGAACTCATCTAGATTGTTTCTCCCCTCGGTCCCCACAATCTTACCTGGTGCTTCTGTTAGTTTGTTCCTCCTCAGTGCGGCAAGATCAGTGCCCTCTTCAGTGATCCACTAGGACAGGTTCTCCTCTTGTCCATTTGCCATCTGGACTTGCCCTTTCCTCTCAACCCAGAGAATCTTTAGTCTGAAATCAGGAAGCTTTTCTCTGATTCATATTACCTTCTTCTACATGATTGCTTCCGCTCTAAGTCCTCCTCACAGGGTTTATGAAATTCAGGGAGATAATTAAAAAAGTGTTAATCAGATACAAGTTACAGTTGGCCATAATAGAATGTTTAAACCACAAGGACTTTTTAATCCAAAGCAGTTTGTGAAAATAACTTTCCATTGAAATGATAATTTCTGGCTATGAACAGTAACTTACTTTCACAGGTATCATGGCTTTTATTTCAACTAGCTAGAGAACAGGTTCACCTCTTTGCCTACAGTCTTCATTCTCCTTTGTCATAGGACATGAAATATAATTACAAAATGTATAATTTTGTAATAACTTCTTCTAAGGATTAGTTCACTTTCTTTTCCTTTTCAATGTAACTTCCCTTTCTGAAGACAATTGGGAGAAATGTGTTAAGCACTTGCTATGCACCAAAATGGGTTGGGGAGAGTATAATGCAGAAGGCCCATAAACTCTCTCCTCAAGTAGCTTATGATCTTTTTATTTTATTTTTTTTAGAGATTTTATTGATATCTTTCAGAAAGAGTGCATAAGTGCACAAGCAGGGGGCAGAAGGAGCTGAGGGAGAGGGAGAAGCATGCTCCCTGCTGAGCAAGGGAGCCCGATGCTGCTGATTCCAGGACCCTGGGTCATGACCCGGGCCCAAGGAAGATGCTAAACCGACTGAGCCACCCAGGCGGCCGCTTACCATCTTTTTAGAAAACAAAATCTAGACATAAGTGGAAAGTTCAATGGCCAGAAAAGAGTTTGAGTAAAAAAATGTGCTGTGTAAGATAATAATTCCAAGTGGTATGAAATTTTTCCTAAGATCTCTAGGAAATGAGACTTTTGAGCAATCTGTGAATCTTAAAGAAGGATCATGTAATTTTCTGACTAGTATTATTTTTTTTAACAGAACAAAGCTAACTAACATCTCACTGAATAAAGAAGGTGGAAAATTTTTTTTGTAGAATTCAAGAAATAAGTTCTAAACCCACCTTTGCCAGCTAGATGTTGTGTGAAAGTTGTTTATGCATATATGCATGCCTGTGCGTGTGTGTGTGCGTGTGTGCGTGTGCGTGTGTATCCCCACACTTGTCTGGTGAGTATTTTAGGTGAGGCAGAGGGGAGAAAAGAGAGACTGAGGGAGAAGAACCTGGAGGAAAATCCAGGTGCTCACTCATATAGAATATCTTCATGTCACACAGAAGGAAAAAATCTTAGCTATCTCGCATGTGACGGAACTACTGAGAGTGCATGAAGTTACTGAACTACACCTGTACTCACCGGCTGGTGGAGCCTATGATAGTAACATTCCATGTTTATTTTCATTAATTTATTTAGTAAATATTCATCAGGCCCCTACCATGTGGGTACTCAGGATCTGGGAGAAACCTTTATAGATACAGAGTCTGCCTTCATGAAGCTCATAAAATGATGAGGAGAGGAAAACATTAAAGATTACTCAGACTTACAATTACAAGCTAGGAAGGAATGGGATGTAGAGCTATAAAGGGAGTCACGGGGGAGTGCATCTGCTCTGGGGTTTCCAGGACAGCTTCCCTGAGGAAGTGACATTTGAACTGAGCTTGGAAAGATGAGTGGGAATTAATAAGTGAAGAGTCAAAGAGAACAGCAGATGGAAAAGCTCAAGGCAGGAAGGAGCATGGCATTTGAGGAACTGAAAGAAAACTGGAGCATGGCATAGGAGGAAGGGGGCATGTGGTGGGAGTGGAGAGACTGGCAAGGGGAAGGACATACAGGTGAGGCAGGAAAGAGCTTTATTATTTTATTTATTTATTTTTTCACAGAAAGAAAGAGAGGAAGAGGCAGAGACACAGGCAGAGGGAGAAGCAGGTTCCATGCAGGGAGCCCGAAGTGGGACTCGATCCTGGGACTCCAGGATCACACCCTGGGTGGCGCTAAACGGCTGAGCCACCCAGGCTGCCCGGAAAGGGCTTTAAATAAAGGAAATACACAATGAGATTTCCTGACCGCCATGTGGAGAACTGAAAAGAGGAAAACATGGACAGGAGAGGCCCACCTGGGAGGCCATTGCATTTTTGCCTGATGTGATAAGACCATCCTCATGTTCTCTTATCTGGACTTCCAAGGTATGGAATATGGACCTCACCAGGATAAAGCCCTTCAGGAGACCCCCCGACCCCCGCCACCAGGTCAGTCCTTCTACCCACTAGCAGGCAGTCTTTCAGGACAACCAAATGGCACACCCAAATCTCTGATGAACTACGTGGAATGTGAGAATTCTCTTATGGATTGTAGGGAACGCCGTGCTTAAGATCAAATGGCTAGAAATAAGCCCAGAACCCCTGCTAGTGGAGCTGAGACCATTTGATAGAGACAGGGCTGGGCCTCCTCTGGGAAATAGTGTTGGGCTGTTCAACTCGCTCCTGGGTGTCAGGTTTAGGGCTAGAATCCTTGGAGATGGATGGGTAGTCTTGAACACTTGAGATCCCTAAATGAAGGAAACTTGAAATGATAGCAAACTTTCACTCTAGCTAGTTTCATTAAGTTGGGGGAGCTATTGCCATTGCTGTGGATGAGGTCCACGAATTAGTCATATCGTAAAGTTTGCACCAACCACTGTTAGGGTACAAATGAAAGTCATAGAATCTGGTGAATGGAACTGTGGACTGTTTATCCATTCTGGTGGATCACTGAACTCCTGAGAAATCCAAATAAAGTGCTCCATCAGGGGCTGTAGTTATGTTCATAGGGAGCCAACAATCTTCCTTTCACTCCAACAGAAGATTGATTGTATGTGAGGCTTTGGCCACAGCTGCAGGAATACAGGGCCACCTGTTAGCTAAATTAAGGAATCTGAGAGAATCCAACTGCTCAGGACTTTCCATAGGGTTTTAGCTGTTAGTAGATCAGCCAGGAAGCCTTGCGTCAAAACTATGGAGCCTGAGGACAAGTCTTTCCTTTGTGCCAAAGAGATTTTCCAGCATGTAGGGTTCCTAGATATGTGATTAAGGTTCCAGGAGAAACCTAGGAGTTGGCAAATAACCTAAGTCCTAGCAAGAAGTAGGAGCTCACAGCATGGAAAGCAGGTATTATACACAGAAGCAAGTGGCAAGTGCAGTCTGTTGTCCAAGAAGAGGAGAGACAAGTACTACAGAACGTGCCGAGCAAAGGGTCAATAACTAACACAAAACTATTTCAATTCTCCATAGTCTATCCTCTAGATTCAAATGAATTAACCACTTTAAAACCAGGTGTTTTGAAAAATAAAGGAGATCTACTTAGGGTTCTTTCGAGGTTCTTTAGTATCCCCTACTATGTGGTAGGTTTGAATCAGCTTGTATATTTATGTATTTAAATGGCCTTTCTACCCCTTAGGTCAATGCTAAATTTTAAGAATCTCTGTAATTTTTTTTTCTTTTTTTTGGCAAATTTCTAGCCTGCAAAATTTTAGTTAGAGGCTAGAGGGAGATAAAGGACCTTTAAATTTTCCCTTCCACAAAGACCATAAATTGATTTGTAGGTATAGGACTCCTGATTCAACAATTGTCTGGCAAATAGTATAAATAGGTATATGCATAATAGTAAGAAACATCAATAGATTGTATATTTCTATGTTCGATTTTAAGATTATACATCTATTATTTAAAATAAATAGCATTAAAGTAATAGCACATGCTCTATTATTTTTTAATTTGATAAAAGTTATCCAATTTTTCCTGAGTCTTCAAAGCTATATGACAGTGGTTCTCAAAGTCTAGTCCTGGACCAGCAGCATCAGCACTACTTGGGAATTATTAGAAATGAAAAATCTCAGGCCCCACACCAGACCTATTGAATCAGAATCTCTGGTGGTCCATGTTTTAACAAGTTTTCCAGGATGATAAATCTAAATAGAATAAATGCAAAGAGACCCGCACATCCAGACACATCAAAATGCTGAAAGCCAAAAACAGAGAAAATCTTGAAGGCAGCAAGAAAAAAATGACTCATCACATTCAAGAGAAGAATCTCAGTAAGATTAATAGCTGAAAGCCAGAGGGTAGTGGATGACAAATTCAAAGTGCTGGAAGAAAAAAATGTGAACCTAGGATCTTATATCCAGCAAAATTATCTTTCAAATATGGGGAAGAATTAATCACCTTTCTAGATAAATAAAAACAGAGAATTCCTTGCTGAACAGATCACCATACAAAAAATACTATCGAATGTCTTCAGGCTGAAAGCAAGTGACAACAGACAGTAACTAAAATTCACACAGAAAAACAGGGACGCCTAGGTGGCTCAGTGGTTGAGTGTCTGCCTTCGGTCAGAGTGTGATCCTGGGGTTCTGGGATCGAGTCCCACATCGGGCTCCCTGCGAGGAGTCAGTTTCTCCCTCTGCTTGTATCTCTGCCTCTCTCTCTCTCTCTCTCTCTCTATCTGTGTGTTTCTCATGAATAAATAAATAAAATCTTTTAAAAATTAAATAAAATTCACACAGGAAAACAAAAAGCACCAGTAAACATAATTATCTCTTTTCCCTTTCTCTCTTAACTGAGTTAAAAGTAATTTCATAAAACATCAGGTGTATTCATATATTATTGAGTCTACAACATATAGAAATATACACTTGACAGCAACATCACAGAGGAGGTGGGTAGGAGCAAAGCTGTATGGGAGTTAAGAAATGACAAAAGCTGGAATTGAGTCCACAAGAACAAATTAAAAGAACCAGAAACAGTAAATGAGAGCTACTCTAAAAGACATAAAACTATACAAAGTAATGATTATAAGAACGTACCATTGAATTTATAACATGCATAATAAATATTTAATAATAATAGCACAAATGGGAGAACAAATCAAATTTTATAGGAGTAATGTCTTATATCTTTATATGTTTTATAGAACTAGAATTAAGCTAGTGTATATTTGGTTTTTTTTTTAAGATTTTATTTATTTATTTACTCATGAGAGATGGAGAGAGAGAGAGGTAGAGACACAGGCAGAGGGAGAAGCAGGCTCCATGCAGGGAGCCTGATGCAGAACTCGATCCCGGGACTCTATGATCACATCCTGGGCCAAAAGCAGTGCTAAACTGCTGAGCCACACAGGGATCCCCTGCTAGAGTATATTTGAAGTAGATTCTAGCAAGATATATAAACACTAGAGCTACTATTGAGAAAATAACTCAAAAAAGACAGTGAAAAAAATGAAGGGAATTAAAGTGTTAACAGTAGAAAATATACATTAAATGCAAAAGAAAGCAGTAAAAGAGGAACAGAAGAAGAAAAAAGACATGAGACACATGGAAAATGAAAATAAAATGGCAGCTGTAAATCCAACTATATTGATAATGATACTATATGTGAATAAACTATGCTAGTCAAGGGCTGAGACTATCAGATCAGATAAAAATCAAAATTCAACTATACTCTGTCCACAAGACACTTTCAATTCAAGATACAAATAGGCTGAAAGTAAAAGGATCGAAAAAGATTTATCATACAAACAATAACCACAGGAAAGCTGGAGTGGTTATATTAGTATCAGACAAAAGAGACTTTAAGGGGTCCCTGGGTGGTTCAGTCCATTAAGCATCTGCCTTCAGCTCAGATCATGATCCCAGGGTCCCAGGATGGAGCCCTGAGATGGAGCCTGCTCCTCCCTCTGCCCTTCACACCCCACTTATGCTCTCTCTCTCTCTCTCTCTCTCCCTCAAATAAATAAATGAGATCTTTTTTAAAAGAGAGACAGAGGGCAGCCCGGGTAGCTCAGCCGTTTAGTGCCGCCTTCAGCCCAGGGCATGATCCTGGAGACCTGGGATGGAGTCCCACGTTGGGCTCCCTGCATGGAGCCTGCTTCTCCCTCTGATTGTATCTGTGCCTCTCTCTCTGTGTGTGTCTCTCATGAATAAATAAATAAAATCTTTAAAGAGAGAGAGAGAGAGAGAGAGACTTTAGCCAAAATCATTTACTATTAATAAAAAGGACAATTTTGTAATGATAAAAGGGTCATCAATCTATTAGGAAGATTTAGTAATTATAAACCTGTATGCTCTTAATAGCAGAGCCCCAAAATTCATGAAGCAAAAACTGACAGAATTATAGGGAGAAATGGTCAATTCAACAATAATAGTTGGGGTCTTCCAACTATTCCCCATTATACCCCACTTTCAGTATAAATAAAACAACTAGATAGAGGCTCAGCATGGAAATACAGACTTGGAGAATGCTATAAACCAACTAGTTCTACAGACATCTATAGAACACTCCACCCCAACAACAGAATACATACTCTTCTCAGCAACACGGAAAATTCTTCAGAACGAATCATACTCGGGGCCATAATACAAACTCATTAAATTTAGAATGATTGAAATCACGTAAACTGAAATCACGGTTGAATGTTCTCCGACCACGATAGAATGAAAATAGAAATCAGTACAGAAAGAAATTGAAGATGTTAAAATTAAACAACAGCATCAAAGAAGAAAAAATCACACACATATATATATGTATATATATATATATATAACCAATCAAAGAAGAAATCATAAGAAAATACCTTAAATTGAATGAAAATGAAACCATATCATACGAGAATTTGAGAGATGCAGGAAAAGCTGTGATTAGAGGGAAATGCATAGTTTTAAATGCCTATATTTTAAAAAGAAGAAGAAAAATCTGAAACCAAAAATCTGAATTTCCACCTTCAGATATTGGAAAAAGAGAGCAAATGAAACCTAAGCATGCATGAGCCACAAGGGAAAATCAAAGCCACATTAAGATACCACTAAGCTGGCTATAATCAAAAAGATATCAACAAACGTTAGGGAGGACGTGGAGAAATGGGAACCCTGGTGCAATGCTGGTGAAACATAAAATGGTACAGCTGCTCTGGATGACAGTCTGGCAATTCCTCAGAAAGTTAAACATAGGTACCCTATGGCCCAGAAATTCAACTTCTAGGGAAATGAGGACATGTGTTTCTGTAAAACCTTATACACAAATGCTCATAGAAGGATTATTCATAAAAGGCAAAAGTGGAACAACCCAAATGTCCATGATGAATAAATACATAAAATCTGGTAAAAACCACAATGGAATCTTACTGAGTCATAAAAAGGAATGAAGTATGGATAAATACAACAGGGATGAACTTTGAAAACATCATGCTAAATAAAAGAAGCCGAACACAAAACAACACATATTATAGGATTCCACTTATGTAAAATATACAGTTTAGGCAAATCCATAGAGACGGAGAGTAGATTAGTGTTTAGCAGAGCTAGGAGGGCGGTCGGGAGAAAATGAGAACTCATTGCTAATGGGTACAAGGTTTCTTTTTGGCATAATGAAAATGTCCTAAAATCGATTGTTTTGCTACAATGGTCACGCAACTGTGAATATGCTAAAAACTGCTGAATTTTAGGATGTGTGTGAATTGTATACTATATGAATTATATCTCAACAAAGCTGTTACCTAAAAGTTAGACAAGTTTAGCAATTTAATTGTACATTCCTAACAAGGTATACCTCAAGGACAAGGGAACTAAGAAAATATTTTGTAAACTGTTTTCAATAATCATATTGTTGATAGTCGTGTTGCTATCGTCATGCTGAGGTGTGTGTGCTTTGTGACAATAAAGTATGGGAGAAAGGACTACAGATGTAAGATCAGTTATATTAAATAAAACTCCTGTATTGGCAGTATCAAAATGAATTAATGTTTTATCATCTTTTATATTACATTGATATCATATATACATTATGATATACGTTTATGCATATATATATATATACACGTATATATATATAAAATGTAAGATGGTATGCCCATAAAGAAAATGGTGCGGTAGTTCCTTAAAAAAAAAGGAAAATAAAAATACAATTATTATATGATCCAGTAATTCCACCTCTGGGTATACATCCAGAAGAACTGAAAGCGGGTATCAAAAATATATTTGTACATCCACGTTCATAGAAGCATTAAACAACAACCGAGAGGTGTAAGTAACCCAAGGATCCAACAAAATGACTAGGTAACCAAAATGTGGTATGTACTTCCAATAGAATATTATTCAAACCTTAGGAAGGAATGAAATCCTGACACATACGATGTGGATCAACTTAACACGGATAAACGTTGAGAACATAACACTGAGCGCAATAAGCCAGTCACAAAAGGGTATATACAGTATGATTGCACTGATATGAGGTACCCAGGGTGATTAAATTCACGGAAACGGAAAGTAAAATGATAATTGCTAAGGGGCGAAGGAATGGGGGCACGGGGAATTGTTTAGTCGACTTAAATTTTCAGTTTTGCAAAATACAAAGAGTTCTGGAGATGGACGGCAGTGAAGATTGCACCACAGTGTGAAGGTACTTAACACTTCTCAACTATACGTGCAAAGATGGTTAAGACAGTAAACTTTATATTATGTGTATTTTACCACAATTAATTTTTTAAAATTTCTTTTAGTTTAAAAAAAGATGTAATAAACAGCCGGTTGCAATGTATGGATACTGGTTCACACTGATTCAAACATACAAACTTAAAAATAAGAGAACAAAAACATTTATGAGACACCAGGAAATTCGAATCGTAACTGTGTGTTTGATGAAATATTTTTTGTCCATTTTTCAGATGTGATATGGCTGTGTGGTTGTCTTTAAAAAAAAAAAGAGTCCATGTCTTTTAGAGATAAATACTAAAATACTTGTGGATAAAATAATTTAATGTCTGGAATTTGCTTTAATATGATCAGGGCTGGGGAGTCGATAGGGACAAATGAGACTGGTTATCAGTTGATAATTATGAATTTAAGTGATGGGTCCATCAGAGCTCCTTTTCCTCCACGATTTCTTTGGCTTGAATGTGGTGTCTGATACTATTCTTTACTAGCGGCTATGCATTTAGGAAGGATGCTACATTTATGCCAATTTATTCTCAGCCCACAATGTCTTGCTTGTTTTTGACCTTGTCTAGCAAATCTGTTCCCTTCTGTCAAGTATCAGGGAACTAAATAGTTCCCCACATTCCAATTGCTTAGAAGCCAGAATAAATAGCCATATACCACATGGCACCATCCGTCCCCATATGCAGTCCAGAAATATCATCAGAAAATGGATGACTAATGCACATGTCTGTCTGCTAAAGGATATCCTGTAAGCCACAAAGTGTTAAAAACCTGGGGACTGATTATTGCCCTACAAACAGGACAGCCCTGGAGACACTGAGACTGATTTTTAGGTTAAATTTATCCGTGAAGGAAACAGAGAGGCAATGTTTATACAAAATGGTAGGAAACTGGATACTAAACACATCATCTAGCTGCTTCAAACCATTGTCCCAAGGGCTTATTATTCAGTGAACAATGAGCTCTTTCCTGCCATTTATTTCTAACTTTTATGTGTGCATTTTTAAGTTAGTACAGTGAGAGATTTTGCTTCATAGTTCCTAACGAGCTTCACATATTTGTACTTTTCTATATGCAGTATCTACACTTAAAAAAAAAACAAACCTGATCAGTAATATTATAAACAAGCTTATTATTCTTCTACCTTTATTTTGGAACTAAACTACTCAGTGGTCTGAAAGACACGTTTATTTAAACTTTTCCTGCAGAGGATTAAAGAAATTCTAGAAAATACGATCATAGCCTTATTTCAAATATGTCTTCTCTCCCTGCCTGAAGTCCCTCTTCGTATCACAGCCCTTAGGTTTCACAATAGTAGGAAACCATTCTTGGCCCATATTTTATGACTGTAGGATGTGCTTCTGAGTCTGGTAAAATCAGTACCCACCCTAAGTGTAGTGAAAAGATTGTTTAAATATTTCCTTCTGCTCATATAGGGAAAATTTCTCAAAACCGTTTAAACTCACACGATGGCAATATATAACTGAAGGTCAAAGATGTCGAGTTCAACTCATGCCCTGATATGAAAGTAGTTGAGTTAGCTGAGGAGAGGCACTGAATTCATTAGGCCTTTGGACTTTTCATTACATATTGAGAATGTTCCAGAGATGATCTTTAAAACACCTGCCAGTTCTAAAATTCTGTGCTTCTTTGAAATAACTCATGCAAATAAGTATCGATATGACACAGGATTTACAGATGACCCCCAAACCCTAGCTCCTCCATCACAGATTTTTAAAGATTTTATTTATTTATTCTTGACAGACAGAGAGAGAGAGAGAGAGAGGCAGAGACACAGGCAGAGGGAGAAGCAGGCTCCCTAGAGGGAGCCCAAATCAGGACTCGATCCCAGAACCCTGGGATCACCACCCGAGCCGAAGGCAGATGCTCAGCCCCTGAGCCACCCCGGCTTCCCCGTCCTTCAGAGACTTTTGTCCTTTTCTTTATTCCTTTACCTACCTGAAATTAAAGACTCTAACTGCCAGCACCAGTTGAACAGTAAAAAATAAACAGTAAAGATGAAGTAGAACATGCAAAACTACTTTTTAATCTCTGGTAAATGAAGAACTTTCCATACATTATATGCCTAAATGAGTTTCTCTTACTATCAGATAAAGTCTCTCAAACTTTTAAGCAACTACGGGAGTTTTTCCATCAAGTACGTTCTTAATCGATTAGATAGAACAGTCCTATTTGATCGCAAAATTCAGGAAGAAAACCAATGTTACGGTTTCGGATTTGAAATCAAAAGACTTCAAGACTCTTTGGGCTCAAAGTCGAAGACTCCAAGAGGTAAGAATCTCAATTTCCTCTTTCATGAAATGGGAAGATAATACCTCTCTGATAAGGTCATTGTAAAGATAAACAAAAACTAATGTAAAAGAAACTGCTACATAGCAGGTGCTCAGAAGGCCTCCTTTCTCTTTCCTTCCCTTCTTCCTAGTATCACAAAAATACAACGGGCACCCCAAAATATTCGTTAACTAAACAACTTCCTTGATGGCATTTTAAAAGACAGTTTAAGTCCAATAGGGGAAAGGAGAAAGTTTCAAAATTAATCAACCGAAACAAGAAACCAGGAAAGACATATACCAAATGTAAACAGTAGTCTTCTTTAGAAGGTAGGAATACTTTTGCTTTTTATTTTCTTCTTGGTTGCTCGCTGTATTTTTTAATTTTTCTACAGTGAATGTTATATTCATAATTAAGAATTTTCAATAAAACTATATGAATCTAGCTGAACTCATCAAGCTTAATGTCACTTTCTATGAATGATGCAATAGGAAGGTTAAAGCACATGCAATGAGTACTGTTGCGAAATCAATCAATCAATCAATCAATCACCTGAATTGAATTCCTCCTCCAGCTTACAAAAAAATACAGGGGATACAGGAAACATTTTAAATGACATCATGGAAACTCAATCAGAAAAATCCAAAATTTGGGAAATTCTACAAGACACATGACCCAACTTTTCAGTTAATGGTAGAAGGGTGGAGATGAACTCATAAATTAAACTCATAAATTAAAATAGATTTAAGGGAGGCACCTGGGTGGCTCAAGCGGTTGAGCGTCTGCCTTGGGCTCAGGTCATGATCCCGGGGTTCTGGGATCGAGTCCGACATCGGGCTCCCAGCAGAGAGCCTGCTTCTCCCTCTGTTCTCTGCCCCTCTCTCTGTGTCTCTCATGAATAGATAAATAAAATCTTAAAATACAGTAGACTTAAGGGATATAGCAACCAAATGCAAAGTGTGTATGTTGCTTGAATCCTAATTCAAACAAACCAACTATATAAACAGCCATTCTGAGCCAACTGAGGAAGTCTAAACATGGACTCAGAGGTCTAGGTAATAAAGGAATTAATTAATTAGGCAATAAAAGGAAATAATGTTAATTCTGCTGAGGATGAGGATAACAGTATTGGGATTTTATTTTTTTAAAAGGACACATGAATTGCATGAATTAAGGGTGAAATGATAGGTTTGAGAGCTGCTTTAAAATACTCCAGCAGAAATAAAAATAAAATTCCAGAGATCTGGGATTTTTAACAGTCATTCTACGAAGGCCATGGCTTCTGGTAAGGTATAATTCACAGAAAGTGACCTTACATTTTCTGTCTGAGGATTGGTTATGAGAAACAGATAAACAGAATATACCCACCTTGTCTTAGACTGTTTTAAATGAAAGGTACTGACAAGAGTCATCTGTGATCAACTAGAGCTGGCTCTCCTTATCCTTGGCCAAACCCCTTCTACCTAAAGTTGATCTAAACCAAACTTCTTTATTTTATTTTTATGTTTTAATTTATTTAAATTCAAGTCTTAACATGTAGTGTAATATTAGTTTCAGAGGTAGAGTTCAGTGATTCATCAGTTGTGTATAACGCCCAGTGCTCATGACATCTCATGCCCATCACCTAGTTACCGCAAACCCCCTCCCTTCCAACAATCCTCAGTCTGTTTCCTATATTAAGAGTCTCGTATGGTTTGTCTCCCTCTCTGATTTTGTCTTGTTTTGTTTTTCCCTCTCTTCCCCTATGCTCCTTCTGTTTTGTTTCTTAAGTTTCACATATGAGTAAAATTATATGATAATGTTCTTTCACTGATTGACTTATTTCAGTTAGCATAATATCCTCTAGCTCCATCCACATTTGTTGCAAATGACAAGATTTCATTTTTTATGGCTGAGTAATATCCCATATACCACATCTTTTTTGTCCATTCATCTATCGATGGACATCTGGGCTCTCTCCGTAATTTGGCTATTGTTGATAATGCTGCTACAAACATTGGGGTACAGGTGCCCCTTTGGATAATGACATCTGTATCTTTGGGGTAAATATCTAGTAGTGCAATTGCTGGGTCATAGGGTAGCTCTAGTTTTAACTTTTTGAGGAACCTCCACACTGCTTTCCAAAATGGCTCTATCAGCTTACATTCCCACCAACAGTGCAAGAGGGTTCCCCTTTCTCTGCATCCTTGCCAACATCTGTCATTCCGAGTGGTTAATTTTAGCCATTCTGACCAGTGTGAGGTGGTATCTCATTGTGGCTTTGATATATATTTCTCTGATGCTGAGTGATGTGGAGCATTTTTCATGTGTCTGTTGGCCATGTCTGTCTTCTTTGGAGAAATGTCTGTTCATGTCTTCTGCCCATTTCTTGATTGGATTATTTGTTCTTCGTGTGTTGAGCTTGAGAAGTTCTTTATAGGTTTTGGATACTAACCCTTTATCTGATAAAACATTGGCAAATATCTTCTACCATTCTGTAGGTTGTCTTTTGGTTTTGTCAACTATTTCCTTTGCTGCACAAATGCTTTTTATCTTCATGCAGTCCCAATAGCTCATTTTTGCCTTTGTCTCCCTTGCTTTTGCAGTTGTATCCAGCCAGAAGCTGCTATGGCCAAGGTCGAAGAGGCTGCTGCCTGTGTTCTCCTCCAGGGTTTTGATGGATTCCTGTCTCACATTCAGGTCTTTCATCCATTTTGAGTCTATTTCTGTGTATGATGTAAGAAAGTGGTCCAGTTTCATTCTTCGGCATATGGCCATCCAATTTTCCCAACACCATCTGTTGAAGAGACTTTTTTCCATTGGCCATTCCTTCTGGCTTTGTTGAAGATGAGTTGACCATAGAGTTGAGGGTCCATTTCTGGGTTCTCTATTCTGTCCCATTGATCTATGTGTCTGTTTTTGTGCCAGTACCACACTGTCTTGATGATCACAGCTTTGTAATAGAGCTTGAAGTCTGGCATTGTGATGTCCCCCCCCCCCACACACTTTGGTTTCCTTTTTTCAACATTCCTTTAACTATTCAGGGTCTTTTCTGGTTCCATACAAATTTTAGGATTATTTGTTCCAGCTCTGTGAAAGATGTTTGTTTGTTTGTTTGTTTAATTTATTGATGATAGTCACAGAGAGAGAGAGAGGCAGAGACACAGGCAGAGGGAGAAGCAGGCTCCATGCACCGGGAGCCCGATGTGGGATTCGATCCCGGGTCTCCAGGATCGCGCCCTGGGCCAAAGGCAGGCACCAAACCGCTGCGCCACCCAGGGATCCCTCTGTGAAAGATGTTGATGGTACTTTCATAGGGATTGCTTTGAAAGTATAGATCTCTCTAGGTAGCATAGACATTTTCACAATATTTATTCTTCCAATCCATGAGCATGGAATGTTTTCATTTCTTTGTATCTTCCTCAATTTCTTTCATGAGTATTCTATAATTTTCAGAGTATAGATTCTTGGCCTCTTTGGTTGGGTTTATTCCTAGGTATTTTATGATTTTTGGTGCAAGCATAAATGGATTGATTCCTTAATTTCTCTTTCTTCGGTCTCATTGTTCGTGTATAGAAATGCCACTGATTTCTGTGCATTGATTTTATATCCTGCCACATTGCTGAATTCCTGTTTGATTTCTAGCAATTTTGGAGCAGAGCCTTTGGGGTTTTCCATGTGGAGTATCATGTCATATGTGAAGAGTAAGAGTCTGACTTCTTTGCCAAGTCAGATGCATTCTATTTCTTGTTGTTGTCTGATTGCTGAGGCTGGGACTTCTAGTACTATGTTGAACAACAGTGGTGGGAGTGGACATCCCTGTCGTGTTCCTGATCTTAGGGGGAAAGGTCTGTTTTTCTCTGTTGAGAATGCTATTCACTGTGGGCTTTTCAGAGATGACTTTTATGGAATTGAAGTATGTTCCTTCTATCCCTACACTGTGAGGTGTTTTAATCACGAAAGGATACTGTACTTTATCAAATGCTTTTTCTGCATTTATGGAGAGGATCATATGGTTCTTGTCCTTTCTTTTATTAATGTAGTTTATCACATTGATTGAGGTACAAATGCTGAACCACCCTTGCAGCCCAGGAATAAATCCACTTGGTTGTGAATAATCCTTTTAATGTACTGTTGGATCCTACTGGCTAGTATCTTGGTTAGAATTTTTGCATCCATGCTCATCAGGGATATTGGTTTGCTATTTGCCTTTGTGGTGGGATCTTTGGTTTGGGGATCCAGGTAATGCTGGCCTCATAGAAAGTTTGGAAGTTTTCCTTCCATTTCTATTTTCTTTTACAGCTTCAGTTTTGGTAGTTTGTAGGGTTCTAGGAATGCATTTATTTCTTTCAGATTGCCTAATTTATTAGCTCATAATATGTTCTTATAATTGTTTGTATTTCTTTGGTGTTGTGATGTCTTCTCTTCCAATTCATGATTTTACTAATTTGGATCCTTTCTCTTTTTGATAAATCTGGCTAGGGGTTCATCAATTTTATTTATTCTTTCAAAGAACCAGCTCCTAGTTCTTTTGGTTTTTATTTCATTGATTTCTGCTTTAATCTTTATTAATTCTCTTCTCTTGCTGGGTTTAGGCTTTATTTGTTGTTCCTTCTCCAGCTCTTTTAGGTGTAAAGTTAGGTTGTATATTTGAGATCTTTGTTTTTGAGAAAGGCTGGTATTGCTATATACATCCCTCTTGAACCACCTTTACTGCATCCCAAAGGTTTTGTACAGTGTTTTCATTTTCATTTGCTTCTGTTTATTTTTTTAAATGCTTCCTTAATTTCCTGGTTGACCCATTTGTTTTTTAATCTCCAATATTTAAGCTCCTTCTAAATAGTCTCTTGTGATTGAGTTCAAAACATTGTGGTCTGAAAATACACAGGGAATGATCCCAATATATTGGTGCTCATTGAGACCGGATTTATGACCCAGTATGTGGTCTATTCTGTAGGATGTTCCATGTACACTCAAGAAGAATGTGTATTCTATTGCTTTAGGATGGAATGCTCTGTATATATCAGTGAAGACCATCTGGTCCGGGGTGTCATTCAAAGCCCTTGCTTCCTTGTTGAACTTCTGCTTAAATGATCTGTTCATTGCTATCAGTGGGGTATTACAGTCCCCTACTATTATTGTATTATCATCAATGTGTTCCTTTAATTTTGTTATTAGTTAGTTGATATAATTGGCTGCTCCCAAGTTAGAAGCATAAATAATTATTGTTAGATCTTCTTTAGTAGACTCTTAAAGTATGATATAGTGTCCCTCTTGATCCCTTACTAGTCTTTGGCTTAAAATCTAATTTGTCTAATATAAGGATTGCTACCTCAGCTTTCTTTTGATGTCTATTCTCATGATAAATGGTTCTCCACTCTCTCACTTTCAATCTGGGGGGGTCTTTGGGTCTAAAATGAGTCTCTTGTAGACAGCTTATGGATGGGTTTTGCATTTTTATCCAATCTGATACGTTGTGTCTTTTGATTGGGGCATTTAGCCCATTTACAGAGTAGCTATTTGAAGGCATGAATTTAGTGCCATTGTATTACCTGTAAAGTCGCAGTTTCTGTAGATTTTCTGTTTCTTCCTGGTCTATGTTACTTTTGGGCTCTCTCTTCACTTAAAGGATCCTCTTTAATATTTCTTGGAGGGCTGGCTTAGTGGTCACAAATTCTTTTAGTTTGTTTGTCCTGGAAGCTTTTTATCTCTCCTTCTACTTTGAATGATGGCCTTGCTCAATCAAGTCTTCCTGGACACTTGCATACTTCTCTTATTTGGCACCCTGAACATATGCCAGTCCTTTCTGGCCTGCCAGGTCTCTATGGATAGGTCTGCTGCCAGTCTTTTGTTTCTTTGTAGGTTATGGACCTCTTGTTGTGAGCTGCTTTTGGGATTTTCTCTGTCTCTGAAGTTTGCAAGCTTCACTGTTATATATCAAGGCATTGACCTATTTTTGATTTTGAGAAGGGCTCTCTGACCCCCTGCACTTGAATACCTCTTTCATTCCCCAGACTAGGGAAGTTCTCAGTTATAATTTGCTCAAATATACCCCCTGCCCCTCTCTTTCCTCTTCCTCTGGGACCCTAGTTATTCTAATATCATTTGCTTTATGGTATTGCTCCTTTCTCAAATCCTCTCCTCAACTATGATCAGTAGTTGTTTCTTTTCCTGTTTCTTTATTCTCCATAATTTTATCCTCTATATCACCAATTCTTTCTTCTGCCTCATTTATCCTAGCAATGTCTCCATTTTTTTAATTGCATCTCATTAATAGCCTTTTTTTTTAAATTAATAGCCTTATTTTGATCTGATTAGATTTTAGTTCTTTTATTTCTCCAGAAAGGGGTTCTCTAGTGTCTTCTATGCTTTTGTCAAGCCCAGCTAGTACAGGCTATGAAGATTTGAATTCCAGGGACCAGGGGATCCCTGGGTGGCTCAGCGGTTTAGCGCCTGCCTTCAGCCCAGGTCATGATCCTGGAGTCCCGGGATCAAGTCCCACATTGGGCTCCCTGCATGGAGCCTGCTTCTCCCTATGCCTGTGTCTCTGCCTCTCTCTCTCTCTCTCTGTCTCTCATGAGTAAATAAAATCTAAAAAAAAAAAAAAGAAAAAAAAAGAATTCCAGGAATCGGACAAACCAGGGTCCCCTACTCTTCCACCAACTTCCTCTCTAGCTTTAGACAGAAGCAACTGCTGATGATAAAGCTGGCTTTCCCACAGAATGTCCACAGAAATGCCAAGCTAGGAGTTACCTAATACAAAGATGAATCGAACAGCCAGATGAAGAAATGTGTAGAGCCAGGTCTGGGGAAAGGGTGCAGAGTTTCCATGCCCTCTCCAGGGAAGCCGCTGTCCCCACTCCTCCACATGTTTACCAACTAGGGAGCTCCTAAGCCTAGTCCTAAAACAAACTTCTTTAATTTAGTCATGCACAGGAACCACCTGAATTTTTGACTTTGCAGATTGTTTCTATGTATATATGTCTTCTTTAAAAGCTGATTATTATGTTTCCCATAGTTACTATTTCTGACCACAATTTGGTGTGGAATGCCTTTGTTCTTGGAATAGCCATAGTAGCCATCTTCCTGACCATGGTCTTCGAGTGTTTGTGGAGGATGATGCAAGATTCACAACCCTCCCAGGCACAAGTCCCACTCTCCACTATAAACCAAGCTGACATACTGATACTCAGTTCGATATTGTTAGTATTGAATTCTCTCAATATTTGCAAAACAAATTTTAGTGGTTTCCATATTACAAAAAGAGATGATCTTATAAAAGTTTTATTAGTCAACATCCTTTCTTCTACAGTAAGCACTGAGACAAAAGAGTCAAGCTTATTTATTATTCTCCTTTCAACCAATACACTTGGGCAGACAGAAATCACAAACTCCTTTAGCGTAGAGCTTAATGCTGTAACCTGTACATATGCGCACTCATTGAATTTTTTTTTTAAATTTTTATTTATTTATGATAGTCACAGAGAGAGAGAGAGAGAGGCAGAGACATAGGCAGAGGGAGAAGCAGGCTCCATGCACCGGGAGCCTGATGTGGGATTCGATCCCGGGTCTCCAGGATCGCACCCTGGGCCAAAGGCAAGCGCCAAACCGCTGCGCCACCCAGGGATCCCTCACTGAATATTTCTTATTGACCACCAGGGAGTTCGATTTTCTGGATCATCCAACAGAAAATATTTACTATGGAAACAATGTTGATTTTTTGAAAGAATAGATCACAATTAGGATTACATATTTGAGGTATCTGATATTCTAAACACTTGATAAAATTATTTCTATTTCAAGTCTCTGTACCATTCACATGGTCCAGACCCCAAAACATGCAGATTTAACAAGCAGGATCTAACTCAGAATGTTATTTCCAAGAGGTCTTTCACTTGTGAATCAATCTGAGTTTCAATCCAGTCTTTGCCATCTTTTATTCTCCAGTGTGATTCAGCATTAGCACATTCAAGGATCCCTATAGCAGAGGGAATTTGAACCTCAGATACTAAAATAATAGATTTTTCTTTCTACTCCAGTCACTGAAGACACAACTCCCAGGTCCCTTTAACATGGGGGGGGGGGGGGGGGGGGGGGGGACTAGTACCAAACCTGAGGTGCATGCAACTTGCATTCCATGGCAATTCCAACCCCTAAAATAGATTCTGAAACTAAAAGAAAAAGGCAAAAAGGGAAGTTTGGTTTGGTTTGACATGAGCAGCCCCTGAAATGTATACAATATGCCAATTTTTAAGGAGACTACCTAAAGCCATGTTAAATACATTGAACAAAATTAACTCAGTAAATATCCACTAAGTAGTATGTGTCAGGTGCTATTCTATTAACAAAAAGTCTGGGAACTTATGTTTTACTTGGAGAGACAGACAAAAACAAATACAGAAATTAAATATGTAATAGGTCAGATGATGATAAGCACCATGAAGAAAATAAGGCATTGTGGTAGGTTATGGCCAGGAGGGTGCAAAAGTGGGCATATTGCAAGTCTTAGACCCTACTGGAGTGCAGGCACAGATAATGGAAGATTGTCAAAGCCGCAAGGACACTGGGCTCCAAGACCTTGTTGTTCAGGGTCACTGTGTGGCAGAATAAGAGATCACAGGTGGTTTCTGGTTGTTGAATGGCTACAAGGGAGTGAAGGGATGAGACAGAGACCATAGTTTTATGCTTCTCTACCCTTGTGGACATCTCACTTCGCGTGGGGACTGTGGAGACCATCAAACCCCAGAGAGGCCTCCATGAGAAAACAAGGGAGTCTATGAGGAAGTGTCCCCAGTCACTTTGTTATTCTTTGCATTGCGTAGTAGCTGTTTCAGGAACTTTGAGCCAAGTTCTAATCTTTCAGCCCATCCTCAAACTTGAAAAGTCTTCAAGGTCTGGCTTGGGTGGGCCTAAGAATACAATACAGATAGCTTTGGGGGTGAAAGTGGGACTCGTATTACAAAGGTGATCAGGGAAGACCTATAGAATAAAGTGACGGTGAGCACAGACAGGAATAGAGCAAGGCAGTGTGCCTTGAGATGTATGTGGGGGCTACAGGGAGCGGGATTACTGACCGAGATACAAGTGCAATGCCCAAGACAGGATTGTTCTTGGTCAGTACAAAGCAAAGTGAGGCAGCTGTGTGACTGGAGAGGAGCAGAGAAGGGCCAGATGGTCAGAGATGTGAGGAAAGGTTCCGAGAGGCTATATGACTTATGGCCTTACTGATCATTTTAAGAACTTTGGTTTTTAGGGGATCCCTGGGTGGCTCAGCGGTTTGGTGCCTTCCTTCAGCTCAGGGCGTGATCCTGAAGACCCAGGATCGAGTCCCACGTCGGGCTCCCTGCATGGAGCCTGCTTCTCCCTCTGCCTGTATCTCTGCCTCTGTGTGTGTGTGTGTCTCATGAATAGATAAATAAAATCTTAAAAAAAAAAGAACTTTGGTTTTTATTCCAAATAGGAATGTTGGATTTTGAGCAGGGTGACCTGATGGGACTGAGATTGAGAAAGGATCCCACCCCAGCTATTTAGAATAAGCTCTAGGTGCCAAACATGGGAGTAGGAAGACCACTTAGGAGGTTCTGGCACCAATCCGAACAAGAGATGACAGTAGCTTTTACTAGTGTTATTAGCATTAGGAGGAGTAAGAAGTAGCTGAATCCCTAATAATCTGCATTTTGAAGGCAGACTGCACCAGATTCGCTGATGGATTCCAGGGGATGTTTATGAAAAAGGGAAGAATCAAGGATGAGTCCACATTTTTAGTCTCAGCAACTGAAAGTTGAGATGAAGAAGCCAAGGGATAGCTAGCTTTAAGGAAGAAAATTAGGTTTGGCTTTGAATGTGGTGTCTGGTATGACTACTAGCCAAGGAAAATGGGGATTTGAAAAGATAGCAACCTATACTTTAGAAGGGATTTAAATGAGAAGTTATCCAAACTGCAGACGTTTATTTGAAGGAGTAATATATTTGGCTTGGACTTCAATTCTAAAAAAAAAAAAGGGAGACTATTTATAAGTTGTTGTTAGTGTTAATGACTATAAATCTAATCATAGGGGACTGCTATGTTTTCATGTTATTTATACTTTACCCACTTCTCCTCTCATAAAGATGAAGTTTACAAGGAAGATGCTTTCACAGTAAAATCATTAAACAGACTTTCCAACATGAGCTGTCCACCAAGAGTTGCACATAAATGTTCAAAGGAACTTTATTCTTAACAGGCAAATATTGGAAACAACTGAAATATCCACATGCAGGAGAAATGATAACCAAATTGATGTATATTTAAAAGTGAAATACTAGGGGATCCCTGGTTGGCGCAGCGGTTTAGTGCCTGCCTTTGGCCCAGGGCGCGATCCTGGAGACCTGGGATCGAGTCCCACGCCGGCTCCCGGTGCATGGAGCCTGCTTCTCCCTCTGCCTGTGTCTCTGCCTCTCTCTCTCTCTGTGTGACTACAAGAAAGAAAGGAAAGAAAGAAAAGGAAGAAAAGAAAGAAGAAGGAAGAAAAAAAGGAAAGAAAGAAGAAAGAAATAAAGAAAGAAAGAAAGAAAGAAAGAAAGAAAGAAAGAAAAGAAAGAAAAGAAAAGAAAAGAAAAGAAAAGAAAAGAAAAGAAAAGAAAAGAAAAGAAAAAATTATTTAAAAAAAAGTGAAATACTAGGCAGCCCCGGTGGCCCAGTGGTTTAGCGCCACCTTCAGCCTGGGGTGTGGTCCTGGAGACCCTGGATTGAGTCCTATGTCAGGCTCCCTGCATGGAGCCTGCTTCTCCCTCTGCCTGTGTCTCTGCCTGTCTGTCATGAATAAATAAATAAAATAAAAAATAAAAGTGAAATACTCAGTAATTAAAAAGAACTACCGATTCAAGCAATAGCACAGAACGTCAAAAATGTTGAGTGGAAAAAGTCAGACTAAAGATGTTATATACTCTATGATTCAAGTAAAGTTCAAGAACAGCCAAAAACTGATCTATGATCATAGAAACCAGAAAGTAGTTGCAACAGGAGTGAATATTGAGTGAAAAGGCGCAGAAAGCAAACCTTCTGGGGTGATGAAAATGTTTTGATCATGGTTAACAGACATATAAAATTGTTAAAACTCACTGGACATGTGCATTGTACTGCATGCAAATTGTATCTAAAATATGCAACAAAACATGAGCCAACTACTGAAAAGGTGATATACAGAAAAACCTTGGCTGAAATCAATTAATCTAATTAAGCACCAAGTTCTGTTCTGGGTTTTCCAGCCACCAAGGCAAAAAGGAAACAAACTGCTTTAGCTCTGTTATCTACTACTAGTGTACATCAGAAGAGAAAAACTTGGGATCCCTGGGTGGCGCAGCGGTTTGGCGCCTGCCTTTGGCCCAGGGCGCAATCCTGGAGACCCGGGATCGAATCCCACGTCGGGCTCCTGGTGCATGGAGCCTGCTTCTCCCTCTGCCTGTGTCTCTGCCTCTCTCTCTCTGTGACTATCATAAATAAATAAAAATTTAAAAAGGGGATCCCTGGGTGGCGCAGCGGTTCGGCGCCTGCCTTTGGCCCAGGGCGCGATCCTGGAGACCCGGGATCGAATCCCACATCGGGCTCCCGGTGCATGGAGCCTGCTTCTCCCTCTGCCTGTGTCTCTGCCTCTCTCTCTCTCTCTGTGACTATCATAAATAAATAATAAAAAAAAATTTAAAAAAAAATTTAAAAAAAAAAAAAAGAAGAGAAAAACTTTTTTCCTATCACCAAATTTAAGAATAGTTAGATGAAAAGCACTAGATGCTACTAACACTATGTAATACTTTCACTAGGATTTTATAAAAGCAGAACCATTTGTTTTTTTTTTATTTCTACCAGTCCTCAGAAAAGTCAGGAGGATGATACTAAATCATGTTTCTATGAAGGCATTTCTATGGGGAATTAAATGAAGATATTCACAGTAGTTTTCTAGAAGTCCTTAGCTGTAGCGATCGAATCTGGACTCATCCCCTGGTAATAGAGGATTCTCAGATCGCCAGGCTCACCTCCCTGTGTGTCTCAGCTGGGTTTGTGACAGGAGTTGGATATCAGATAATTAGGGGTTGACTAGAGTGTAATATTCTCTGGAGCTGATTAAAACTAGATACATGGAGTTTAGCTACCAAACTTGTACTTGGCTAATTATATGCTTTGTTACTAAAAAAATGTTCTAAGAAAACACCATATTCCTGCCCAAACGGAAAACCATGCCTGGCTTTACTGAATCAGGGACATAATGGATACCTGTATCCCTGGTATTCAAGAAACTCTACTGCATCTCCTTCCACGCTTCCCAGCAGACGTATAACTGACAAATTAGGCAATACTGTGTGTGTACGACTCCCTACTTTTAATTCATTTAGCACCTGCGGCCATACCTAAAAAATACCAATAGCCTATCTTGTCCTGTGACAACTGAGTTGTCTATTTTAACTTGTATTTATTTATTTACTTTTTGGCCTGTATTCTAAAACTTAGTTCTACCTCCTTCTGGTTATCACTGGACCTAAAAGAATGCTGGTATCCTTTTGAAGATGGAAGCGCATCTGGCCCCAAATTCCACAGTATGATACAGCATGGAAAAATACAATCTTTTCTTGGTTTGAAACATTTGAGGATAAACAGTATCAGTTATCACTTCCGTCCTATAAAAAACCTTAAAATGGCTCCCATGGTACATTTTATTTAGAACAAGGCTTTGCACGGTCAGCTGGCCAGGGTGAAGTATCCTCCAATAAGACCCTCATCGGCTGAATGAATTGATCCACAAAATGTAGCTCGTTCATTATTAATTCAATGGCCCATTCAAATGCTGAAGATTGTCTACTAAAAAATATTTTGGCTCTAATGAAGTTGATATTGAACTGTTGTTTTTCTTTTAGCTACAGCTGACCAAGAAAGTATTCTTTAATTCAATGTTAAGACCTCTTATGTGCCAGGCGGAGAGGACACAATGGTGCATAAGCTTTCTGATAAGTCTAATGAAAGGTTTCAGGAGTCAGATAAAATAAAGTAACATGGATGTTAAATAAAGAGAAGTATGGTGGCCTCTCTAAGGAAATGTTTAATCTGAGATCTGAAGGATGAGTGGGAGTTAATGAAATGTTCTGTTTGTGGGAGAAGGGGTGGGGACAGGCAGAGAGAAAACTGTTTCAGGCCGGGCCATCACTTCCCATGAAAGCCAGAACAGAAAGAGGTTAGGATCAAAACAATGAAGTGGTAAATAGAAGTCGAGCAAGGGCAGAATTTTGGTCTTGGAAAGAGTTTTTTTCCCCGAGTGCAGAATAAACATTTATTTAAAAAAACCACAATCAGATTTATAGTTAAGTCAACTCACTCAGATCCAGAGTGAATACATTTGAGGAGAAAGCCAGCAAAGATTTTGGAAGAGACATTTGACAACTGGTTGGGAAATGCTATACTATCTAGAATAAAGCTGACAGCAGGCAAGACGAGGGTGGTCTAGGAAGGAGTCATTAACTCAATAAATAATGGAAAGCTCCAACTATGTGCCAGTCAAACTATATATATTGAGGAGTCCAGTCCAGGAAATATATTGATCAAATGAGCAAGAATGACAAAAATGTAAAAAACAGAACCTCTCCTGATGCTTCAAGAAAGGTTTCTCTCAAGGGAGGCACAGCTGAGCTAAGTTCTGAAAGCTGACTAGAAGCCAACTGAAGTGCACAGTGGGGAATGGATGAGAATAAATTTCAAGGGAGGGAAAACTGCATTTATCAAGAAACTAATGTAGCCAGTACAGTAGAATACAAAGAACAAAAAGCGAGTGCTATTAAAGTGAGGCTGGAGAAGTGGGTTGGAACTAGATCACACAAATTTGTAATTTGGTCTTTATCCTAAGAGCCAGGGGATGCCACGAAAGTGCTTTATGCATGAGATGTGATAGAGAAAACAGCAAATTTGTGTTTTGAAAACTGGTGACTACAGAGTAAAGAATGGATTGTAGGGGGCTCGAAGTGGATGTGGTGAAGTGATTTAGACCATGACTCACTCAGACCAACCAGAAGAGTTGGGAGTTGGAGGACTTGGAGGCTGTGCAGAGTATGGAGTTTCTGGCCTGGGCTTCTCACGCAGTTCATGACCTGTAAGACCACATCATCTGAACAGAGGAAGGCATCTTCTTACTCACTAGGGTATGAATCAGGTCATTTAAAAATTATGTTCCACATTAAACTATTCACAATGGTCTCCATTGGAAAATGGCACCAGAGAGGAAGATGGTAGAAAGAGGGGGGCATTCATTTTTTACCATCAATACTTTTGTGTGATTTTTTTTTACAATGAAAATACAAGTACAAATAGAAGTTTAAAAAATGAATATTGAAATCCCATCAAATTATTTACAAATGTAAACAGGAAAAGAGTTACGACGATCTTGTCTTATGCTATTTAGGAACGGATTCTGAGCTCTCAAGAGCCATCCATTCTCCTTCTCAGGACTAATCTACAATAGAGAGTTGAAATAGAATTAAGTGTAGGATCTTAATATTTTTTTAAATCTTAAATTGTGATTAATATTTTCTCAATAAGATACAGTCTAACAATGATCAACAGTCAGAAAACTGAGACTAAACCATGCTTCTTCCTCAGGTAATATATTAATGAGATCCAGAGAGGAAAAAGCTAGTATTGACTTTGGATGAGACAACGGAATCCTAGAAAATGTTCAACTAAAAGCACAGAAGGCAGAAGTGTGAAAGACAAAAATAGGAACAAAGAACAAGAGCTACAAATAGGAAATAGAAATGAAAATGGCAGGTATTAATCCAATTATATCAATCATCATTTTGAGTGTCAATGGTCAAAAAACACCACCCTACTATATGTTGTCTACAAGAAACCCACTTCAAACAAAGACACAGAGATGAAAGAAAAGTAGATGGTTAGAGAAAAATGGATACCAGGGTAACATAATTCAAAAGAAAACAGGAACAGCTATATTAATTTCAGAGAGAGTTGAAAGTAAGGAATTTATCACTGACAAAGGAGTGAATTACATAATGATACAGGGGACAGTTATCTAAGACATAATGACTCTTAAGGTGTATGCAGCTAACAACAGAACATCAAACTACACAAGGCACAAACTGATAGAACTGCAAGGAGAAAAGAGAGGACTCCACTATCACAGCTGGAAGCCAGTCAACACCCCTTTCAAAGACAACAAACCTAACATGCAGAAAATCAGTGAAGACATAGTTATATTCAACAACACCCATCAAACTGTAAACTGCTGCAATAACAGCAGAACACATTTTTCTCAAGCTCCCATGGAACATTTACCAATACAAACCACATTTTCGATGATAAAACACAACATAACAGATTTTAAAGAATAAAAAAAAAATTAAAATAATAGAAATCAATGTCTGCTGTCAAACCACAATGTCCATTATTTAGGTTGAATTAAATGGAAACACAACTTGTCAAAACATGTGATGCAGCAAAAGCAGTGCTTAGAGGTAAATTTGTGCACTGAATGCATATATTAGAAAAGAAGATCTAAAAGAGATCATCTAAGACTCGACCTTAGGAAACTAGAAAAAGAAATTAAATCCAAAATAAGCCAAAGAAAAGACAGTAAGCAGAGCAGAAATCAATGAAATTTAAAACAGGAATCAATAGAGAAAACTCAACAAAACCAAAAAACTCAACAAAACCAAAAGCTGGCTCTGAAAAGATTAATTAAATCAGTGAGTGTCTGACCTGGCTAAGAAAAAAAGAGAGAGGACACAGATTACTAATATCAGAAATAAAAGAGGGGATATCATTATAGATCCCATGGAAATTAAAAGGATAATAAACGAAAACTCTGATCAAGTAAGTCTGTCCTCATATTTGATAACCTAGAAGAAATGGACCAATTCCTTCAAAGACACAATCTACCAAAATCCACACAAGAACGTGATGACCTGAATGGGCCTGTATCTATTAAAGAAATAGAATAAAAACTTCACCTCTGGAACACAAATCACCATGCCCAGATGAGTTCACTGGTAAGTTCTACCAAACATTTAAGGAAGAAACTATACCAATCCTCTACAGTCTCCTTTAGTGGATAGCAGCAGAGGGAGTGCTTCCTGTCTACAAAAATCCTACAGCTACCATCACACTTAATGGTAAGAAATCATTATCAAGTACAGGGCAAAGGTGTTGCCTCTTAGCACCTCTTTTCAACATCATATTGGAAGTCCTTATTAATACAAGGCGGCAAGAATAGGAAATGAAAAGTATAGACTGGGAAAGAAAACTTTAAAAATAGCATTATAAATATGAGGAGAAAAATAAGGATAAGTATCAGAATTAATAGTTGAGAGAGTCTCCTCTGGGCATAAGGAAGGAGACAGGAGACTGCCATTTTTGGTGAAGTTCCCTTTTATAGTACTTGATTTCTATTTGCATCTATTACTTGGATAATTTTTTGAAAAGCAAATGCAAAAGTAAAAATTGCAAGAACAGACGGAAATAATCATGGGTATGTATATAAAAGCTTTTTAGGGGGATAAAAGCTTATTAAAATGAACACATCTCAGTGTTTTTAACGGCAAAAATGTCTTAAAATGCAAAATGTCTAATAAGAGAACTCATTAAAAAATTATGCCACATTGACAATAAATATAATGCAGCCTTTAAAATGTAGAATTTTCAATGATATGGAAAAGTGTTTATGATATATAAGTAGAGGGAAAAAGACTAAAACAGTAAAGACATATAAGAAGTCAAATGTACACACCAAAATAACTGAAACAACAGTAAGTCCTCAATAGGGAATATACAACTTCTATTTTCCTTGTGTTTTATCTATTTTCCAAATCCACCAAGAACATGTCACTATTATGGTAAGAGAACACAGATTTTAAACACAAACATTCAAAATTTTGTTATGATTATTTTTGTGTGATGGAACTGCAGATGATCTTTGCTTTATTTTTTTTTCATCCCTTTGTTCATCCAAACTGTCTACTGGTGGTAAAGACAATGCTGTATGTTCAGCAAATCATTGTGGTTCTCTTTATTTACACACAGGACAACTACAGTTCCCCATATTCCTTACCATTGGGTCATATGGCTGCGCTCTGGTCAGTGGAAAAGGAGAGAAACGATGTACGCCTGTCAGGCCCAGCCATAAAATCCTGCAGGATCTACCACTCTATTCCTTGCCTTCCACAGATCTGAGGGGTCAACGTTGACCCTGTTAAAAGTTGGAGAAGTCTGGGTCTTGGAGCCTTCCTGCCACAATGGTGTGTGATAAAGTAGATACACTCCTACTGTTTGAAGCCACTGAAGATGCTGGGGGTTGTTACAAGCCGTACATCTATCGTAATAGAGCATTACTATTATCCATGGGAAAACAAACTAAAACGCTCCTTCCAAAATACAAACCTTCAACAGCAGCTCATGATCTTTTGAATGAAGTCCTCAAGATGGCATACAAGGTCCTTCACGCCTGGCTCCACGCGCTTCACATCCCAAATTATCTCATTGTCCCTCCTGAATGCTCCCAAAGTTCCTGGACCTGTTCTTCCCCATTACATTATCAATCACAACTGTACTGTAAGTAGCTATTCACCAGTTCTTCTCCCTAGATTGTGAGTCTCCTCTAAGGCAGATGTGTTTCTTCTTCATGGATGTATCTTCAACACTTAATGCTATGTGCTGGGCATATTAAGGATGCTATGAAGTATCTGCTGAATAAACAATGTTTTCTTAAATGTTCATTGCCCCCTAAACAAACATGAAATTTTAGAGCCTGGAAGGTAGGAAAAAACAATTTTCATTTTATCAGAATATATTTTATATATTTTCTTCTAAAATAAATTCTTAATCTCTGAATATCTGACTAGCCTAAAGCTCTTACAACATTACTAAAATTAAAGCACGAGCCAGGAATTAAATATATTTCTGGACTAGAACTAGTTCCTAGACCGAACTGTTTATAGGTTTGTGAAACTAAAAATTCTGACTTCCTAAATTCAGAATTGAAATATTTTTTACCTTAGGAATTTATAGTGAAATTACTCTTAGAATATGTATTTTTTAAATTTATTTATTTATTTTACAGAGAGTGCACAAGTAGAGGGAGGCACAGAGGAAGAGAGAGAGAGAGGGAGAGAGGGAGGAAAAGAAGCAGACTCCACACTGAGCATGGAGCCCAACTTGGGGCCCAATCCCACAATCCTTGTTATCACAACTTGAGCCAAAAATTAAGGAGTCAGGCACCCAACTGACTGAGCCACCCAGGTGCCCTGAAATTCGTTTTAAGATATTTTAAATGGTGGTGAATTCTAAATTATTTCAGATAGAAGTAATCTTGGAAATATCAGAATCACCACTGTTAACTTGAAATGCTCCATTCATGAAGGAGACATTCACAGAAAAGCAATATATGTTGTGCTCCTTGGAAACTTCAAGGGTCAACAATAGCCCCTCCATTAACTACAAAAACATTAGTTTAAAGGGTTTTACACAGCATCTGTCAAGGCTGAGTCTTAAATGTTACTTCAGTAGTATCCATGAAGAATCTAACTTATTTTAAAAGTTTTTTATTCTTAAAAAATCTACAATTTTACCCACTGTTTATAGCAAACTGAATTTTTAAGAAATACTTTTTTTTACATGGATTATCTTAAGATATAAAGAACCAAATAACTCTTTGGTTTTGTTATATGGGAAAAACAACACACAGTCCTTTAGTCAAACAACTTCGTGATATTTATATTCCATTGCACAGATATGGGTTATACAAATTAGTAACACAAGTTATTCCTTAAATTCCAAACATTTTCTAAAATATTATTACAGCAGATGTCTAGGATATTAAAACATCGAGGTGGAAATCATACTCTAAATAGTTAAATATGACACTGAAAATACTGCACATTTTAATTAGGTAAAATTAAAATGTGTGCTCAAGTGCTCTAACAAACTAAGTAGCAGGGCAGCTAACAACTACTAATAAGTCACTGTGGTCCATTTTTACGTATGCATATATATGATTATTCTGGAGATAACCCCTCCTCTGGAAAATGCGTAATTCAAACGTAAAAATCTGGATAAATGAATTAAAGAAATTTAAGTTCTCCCTAACACATAAGATCTATGGTGAAGTGTATTATTATCTATGACTTCATACAACTACTAATTCAAGATAAAAGACACCACACTTAGAAAGAAGAAAAGATTTTTAAAAGGTAATGGTTTTAATTGAATTAATGAGATGAAAAGAGAGTGAAGCCCTGTTTGCTACTTACATGAAAGAAGATCTTAAAAAATAATCACTGCACAAAATACAAAGGGTGGGGTTATGCTGCGATATTAGATTTTTCTCCCATAATATTTTTCTTGACTGTTCAAGGACAAATTACAGTTTCCACAGCAAATTTGTTCTCAAAATGCCGAATTGTAACACAATTGCTGACTTCACGTTTCTGAATACCTGTTTGGGAGGAAAAAAATTTTTAACTTCTGGTTCTTTAGTAACTCATACCCATCTTTATAGTTATATAAAGTTATATATATATATATATAGAAATTTTTTACTCTATATTCCATGAACTTCTATAGTTTGATTTTTTTAACACTAGAAAAAATAATTTTCCTCTCTTGTCTAAATATCTTAAGAGATCTTAGTAACCAATAATAATGCCATATATAAATTTATGACCTTGAAGATATTGGAAATATTCTCTATCCTGACTGTGGTGGTAATCTGTCGAAACTCAGAACTGCACACTAAAGAGGGTAAATTTCATTATATTTATGTCTGGCTTTTTAAAAAGAAACTATCAACTATAAAGATAATTTTTAAAGGTAAGAAATCAACCAGTAGGTTTCAAGTGACTCATCAGCCTGAGAGGAGAGAACATTTAATAAGTGCTAACTTTAATAAGTGCTAACAAAAAGCCAGTAAAGCAATTTCACTAGGTCCCACAATTCCAAAACTCACACCACATTGTATTCAAGTGGCACTTCTTTCTACAGCTTTGTCACATGTACTTTCATTTTATTTTTTACAAAGATCTTGAAAGGAAATGGGGAGATACGGTCATTCTTGTTTTTCAGGTTTAAGAACAAAAAGGTTAAATGATTTGGCGAAGCTACATTACTTGTGTCAGTGCTCTTAATAATTCTTCAGACAAATTCCCTTCTAATTAACCTGACTGTGATTATCTTAATGTGCTCTGAAAGGCAAACTCTTTGTTTAGAATCCAGATCCTTGAGCACACACCTGCAGAGCTTCTCTAGATACTGTCTGGACAAGAACTCTTGCATGGTGTGATTGAACCAAAGTAGTGAGATGCAAGGCTGGACTGGTGACTGCATGAAAAGTGAGGTAACAGCATCTCAAGGCACTGACACTTCACATTCACCTAATTCTCTCTATCTGAAAAGAGTGGATTAAGAACTTAAGAGGATTCTCCGGAAATCTAGAAATACTATATAATGATACAGTATAGTTTTGCTTTCTCACTTGTGGCAAGCATACAGACAATACTGGCTTACATCTAAATCTAGTTCAACACAATGAAGTGAAACAACAAACTTTTCTGCCAGGACTTTAAAGGTAGAAAATGTTACCTCTGATGGTTTCTCTGCGTTGCAGTTTATAAGTTTCCTTGTCATGGCACAGTCGGTAAATAAAGAAACCCAGGTGATCGATATTTTCAATGCGATCGGTGATAACCATGTGCTCGTGAATCAGGTATGACTGAGGCAAATAGGTTCCAGCCTACATTTGGAAAATATATTATGTGAATACCTCCAAACATACACTGAACAGACGAAATAATGCATGAAATTGAGGCTGGCAAACTACTGCCCACAGTTTGTTTTTATGAATAAAATTTTACTGCAGTACAGTCATGCCCATTTTTTTACATACTGTCCATGAGTTGAATAGTTTGCAACACTGATCTTATTTCTTGAAAGCCTATTATTTATTATCAGGCCCATTAGGAGAACTTAGATAATAATTTAAGAAATTGTATTTCAAAATATAAAATAATAAAAGGAAAAAACTCAAAACTGCAAGTGTTAATTCCTCTTTACAAAGCTCTTGGTTATATTTCCAGTAAGATGGGCACTTATAGGGCTAAAATCTCAACTGGGAATTCTAACATGCTATAACTATAACAGCATTATTAATAAGAAATATTCGAACATCTTATACCTTTATGTTAATAAGTAACTCCAGTAGGTTTCTAGGAGGCATAACAATGGAAGTGTTCAGTGGAATCACATAGCACTTATCCAGATTAAGATCTAAATAGGCTGTGAGTTTCTGGAAAGACAAAGATACATTTTCATTAGATTAATATTTATAACACAGGCAGCAGCACCCAGAGTTTTAAGAATAATTTGTATCATTAAAACGGATTGGCTTTAGAATATTTAAACCACTTGCATTTCAACAAATGAAGCATTTGGTGGGACAGGAACAGAAGATAGTAATGAGAGAGGAAAAATTATTGCTACCAATAAACACAATCTTTCTTAAGATTGCAGAGAGGGCAGGTACACGCGTATGTGTACACAAGCAGGGGGATGGGCAGAGGGAGTGGGAGAAGCAGATTCCTCGCTGAGCAGGGAGCCCTACGGATGCAGGGCTCAATCCCAGGACTCTGGGATCATGACCTGAGCCGAAGGCAGACGCTTAATCAACTGAGCCACCAAGGTGCCCCAGTAAACAAAATCCTTATCAGGGGTTTGCTTCTGTAAGTGATTAACTTTAAACTATTAAAATTAACTGCAAATACCTTATCACCTGATAAGAGATACAGTCAGTTCTCTCACTTATAAGCTCTAACACCCTCCAAGGTACCCATCTATTACATATAAAAACCAACTTCTCTCCTATGCATCCAGAATGGTATTAGTTACTATCATTCCTAGGGAAACAAATAAGTCAATTAAGTGATTTTCTGTGTTCTTGTGGTTCAGATGGACAATTATGGTTGAGAAAGACTGCTTCACAGGATGGTTTTGAGGATTAAAATGAGTTAAACCATGTTAACAGATTTCTAAGAGCTCAGTGTTAGCTATTCTTTATTTGTTATGGTAGGTTTATGATCTTGAAATACATAATTTTTCAAACTATTAACATTCATCAAATGCATTTTATCAGGCATGAAGTATTTGCAAAGCTAACTTCAATGATATGCCTGAATATTCAAACTGGCAAACTTCTATACAGATGCAAAATCCATAGGTAATATGTAAACTTCTGAATTTCAGAATCCTAGCTTAAGAAAACAGAACATTCTTGGGACAAAAATTATTGGGGCAATTTAAATATCAACTAGATATTAAATAATACTATATTGTCATGTTTGTTTTCTTAGATGTAACAATGACATAGATGTCAGAGATGACATACAGTGTTGTAGAAGAGACAACAGCTCAAGTATCTTAAGGGGTCAAGTGTCAGATATGAGAAAAAGAAATTAAGAAAAATGGTAAAATTCTGGAACCAGGTGGAGGATTTGGAATATTCACTGTTTTCTCACTTCATCTTTTCTGCAACCTGTAACAATATTCAAAATACTATGGGGAAATGGAGAATGAGAACTTAAAAACTGATAAATGAAATATGCAGAACTAAAAATCACTAATTTCTGAAAATCCTACATAGATATAGGAACATGCATCACCTCATATCCAAGCAAACAAGGGCATATAAGAAAGAGTAGCAATTACTAGCAAAGGAGAAGCAGCCAGGAGGTGGGCTTTCAAGTAGACAAGGCAAAGGGAACCAAAGTTACGATGGAGAAAAGGTCACTGAGGATCTGCTTCTGATAAGGAGCTCATCAAATTTGGACAGTTTATCTTGTCAGGCAGAAGAAACCCAAGGCCATTTTTCTTCCAGTAACAAGTAAACTCTAAATAGAATAAATTAGCAAACGCTGAAATTAAAACTGTAGAAGCATCATTTCAAGAATGTGCCTTCTTCTTCCAGTTCCAGACACCTGGCTCACCTTGTTGAAGTCATGAACAATGTTGGCAGGATCACTGTCTGCAAATTCGGGGACAGGCACACTGATAAATTCAACCTCATCCTCCTCAAAGATCTTAATATTTTCCTCGATTGTCTGGTAGCGGGCGGCTGGGGCATCTGCAGAAGGCTCGTTTAAGAGGACGTCATCTTTGATATACTTGATTCCACAGTAGTACACGTCGTCTGGCTACGGAGGGTTTAAACACTATTTCAGCAATTCAGTGGGAGACAGGTTTTTAAATGTAAGCATTACTTAAGCTGCCACCGCTATCTAAATAGCATTTTGCTGGCAAACTCTTACTTTTAGATGACAAGTCAGACAGTTTAATTACAGAGTTAACATACTCTTTAAGATGGGGTTTTGAAGCATTGTTTTTAAAAAAATGGTTTCAGAAGGAGAAAAGTAGCTGATTTTTCCTTTACTTTTTGCAGTCGACAAAAATAGAATTTAAAGCCATTATTCATCTGGTGACAAGTAAATCTGAAGAAATACATCAGCCTATTCCCACCTGTAGGCAGTCTTTTTATAAGAGAATATATTCAGAAATGAATCATGTTTTCTTCCTAACAGAATATACTTTTAAGACTTTTTGATGTGATTCATTGATTAAATGATTTTTCTCTTATTAGCCAAAAAAGAGACTTTTCCTGCAATTTTTATAGGAATATAGACAGTTGTGATTTTTTTCCTTCATATACATTATAATTGAGAAATATCAGATTACAGCAATCATTATAAAGACTGTTTTTTAAAAAGAAAACAAAGGCTAGGAGTATATAACAAAATGTTAAGACAAAAATACTATTTCTGGGGGGTGGAATTACAAATAGTTTTTTTTCTATATCAACTATATTTCTTGTAAAAAAATTGCATTAAAAAAGATGACTAGTTAAAAAAAAGACGACCAGTATTTCAGTAATGTCTATGAACATCCAACTGAGCATGAATTATATACACCCCCTAGCAGAATGTTTCATTATTTTAATGAAAGTTATTTGTCAAGAGTTTCTCCAAATTTTAAGATGTAAAAAAAAATAAACCTACTAAATTATTGTCAAGAGAAATATATCACAAAACAGATCATAAATCATGATTATCATCAGAAGAAAAATCTGTCCTAACCCACTGGGATTACTATTAAACACTCAGTTATAAAACAACATTCAGCCCAAATTACTTCAACATCATTGCCGAAGTCACACAATGTTTACGGGGTGAACCAATGGCTGGGAAAGAAGCAGAGGGATGTGGTGCCAGTGAACTCAGTATCCAGGAGTAAAGGCTACTGTAGGGGAGTCCAAACTGGCTGACAAGTTAGAGTCTATCAATATGATAATATTTGATGTTGTCCGATGTATTGACTCAATTGGCAATTAATAATACTATACCTTAACTACTAGAGTGGGAAAATGAAGGTTAGTCAATTTGAAAAAAAATCATACAATAATCTGTACTCTTTAGTCAGCAATGTGTCAAAAAATCATTATTCTGCTTTTAGTGACTGCCCAATAGCCTCAGCAAACCCATGTTCAGATTTTTAACCACAACTGAAACATAGGACTATCAAATGGCAAAGGCCACAAATAAAAAAATGAAGGCTTAGAACAAACTTAGGCCAATTTTTTAATATGCATGAAGAAAAGGCAAAGAAGTCCTTAGCATTTTCCACTTACTTGAAGTGCAAAATATTTGTACAGGTATGCTCCTCCTAGAATGACACCCGCAAGCATAAATGCTAGCCCGAAGCACATGCACCAACACCAGGCTCTTCTTTGGCCAACTGGTACCACTTCATCAGGGTCCTAAAATATGAAAAAGACCAACAATGGTTATATTTTGTCTCCAGTCAGAATCACAGAAAGCTCAGGATTCAAAGAAGCCTAAAAAGCCTAAAAAGGATTATCATTTTATAAACAAAGTTATAAAGACCAAAGGACTCGGGTCTCCAATCAAAATCAACTCAGGAATTACTAGGTGGTGGTGCCAGGACTCACCACAAGGCCTCCTGAGCGGAGGCATCAGTCTCTTGGGAGAGTTCTGCCTTCTAACTCTCAACACCTCTGCTATTCCTACCTCTAGAACAATAAAACATACCTTATAATTTCTATTTTCTGTGCACAACTTTTGGTGATTAAAATGTCTTCTAACACTTAAAAATTCAGAAAAGTCTACAACTTTGTCATGAAATATTGTGCTAAGCCTAACCTACTACAACTTCTGTGTATACCACATTGAATTATATAACTATGTATTAGCTTGCTATAGGGTAGTTCATATTTCACAGCATGTATAAAACCATTCCTAACAATATACAACAAAAAGTAACAGGAAAATAAAGGACAGAACAAATAATATGAAATAAATTATTTAAACAATTAAAGTCTTAAAAAATAGGATATACTTATCCAAAAATAATCCTATAATCTTACTGCCCTATCCTAAAATCAATCAATCAATCCCAGTTTTACAAAGGTCTTTGTTTTTAAGATAAATGCAGCAGAAAAATGAGAATAGATTCAACAGAAAAATCTTAAAAAGCCAAGAGATACATAATTAGTAAGTATTTTGATTCTGATCCACTCAAGGAAATAAATTAGCCTTAGAATGTCAAATGGGGTCACAATATTCAGTCCTTTCAATACTCCCTCTGTCCTTCCAATTCAGTCACACTACTCCATCACTTCAGATTTACAGCTAATTTCTGATTTGTACCCAGGTTCATGTCAAAGAGCTGACAAATGAGATTAGCTGCTAGTGTTACCTAACTCATGGTTCTAGATATATCATAGAGACAGCAAAAGAAAAACTGCAAATGACTTGAAAACAACATAATAAAAGATGTTCTAGTAATATATATGTGTGTGTGTATACATATATATGTACACACACACACACACACACAGCCTCAAGTATATGACTGATCTTTGCTTGGAAAACAATATAGGATGGAGTAAGGGAGAAAGGAGACTTGACCCACACCTCCACCAATAAATAGGATATAAAAAGAAGAAAAATTGTTATCAACAAGGCAAGATATGGTTGAGGCAAGAATACAGTAAGAAAGAATGAAAGCAGGGGGGTGGGGAGGCAGGGAAAGAAAGAAAGCTAAAGTCCTGTTTTCAATGCTAAGATGAGGAATTTCGACTTGATACTACTGAGAAAAAGCCCTATCACAGATGTCCCAAGCAACCAAGAACACTTTAAGGCTGGACGGTGTGCGACTAGATTAATTGAGGTTTTAAACACAGAATTTATTAACACTGTAGAACAAATGCCTTTTAACTTAAGGACAAGATCAAACAGTGCAGGAGCATTACACTTTGCTGCAGGTGAACTTGCCAATGTACTGTACATGGACATAAGACAACGCACTACAAAGCAGTATGTAAAAAGAATAAGCCTAGACTACCTTATTAAGCCATGTTAAGATACTCTATCTGTGAACAGAAAGTTACGAGAACTTCGTAAGGAATTATGAAACTTGAATGATAAAGTCTAGTATTTTGTTTGAGCCCTTGTCTGATATAAATACCTAAGGAGATAAGAAACAGTTCCTAGCATAAATAATTTTAGGGTGGAGGCAGGGTGGGGGTATGAAAATGACAGATGGAAACAGTCACTTCCAAACATTTGGTATCAGCTGCTGAAACAGTCAACTGTGCGTACAACACCCACCCTATTTGGCAGACTCCCTTCTCTAGTAGCACACAAATGAATGTATCCAAAGACCATGGGCAGACGCTTATAAAAAAATATGCAGCCCAATGGTCAAATTGATGACAAGTTTCCAGGCCTTTTAATATATCATTTTTAACTGGTCAGCAAACTTCAAGAACAAATTATAAATGTCTACCATTGGCAAAGAGCTGTGCTAGGCACTGGTATAGAGCCCCCGCCAAGAAAGAGATCATTTAGATCAGCTTGGAAAGTAAATACACAAAGGGAACATAAACATGGTATGGACAGAAGAATGTAGAGCACAGAAAAATGGATAGTGTTTGGAGCAGAATTCCCAGGGGGAGAAAATACTAGAGGGGAATGTTGAAGAACAAATGCTCATTATCCACACAGAGGACAGAGTTAAAGGGCATTATATTTAGGGCAAAGAATGAATAAAATCAAGGAACCAGAAAGCACATCTCCAAAGGCCACATGTGCTATGGCTGGAGCATCCGATATGATGGGGAGGGTACAAGAAATAAGAATGGAGAGGTAACTGGGGCAGATCACAAAGGGCCTTTACGCATCATGCTATGGTGTTTGAATTCTCATGTTCATTCAAAAATCACATTTCTGGACCATGACAGTTAAAAAAATTAAATTTCTCTAGGAATTTAATTTATAAAATGTTTCACTTATCTACAGGTCATTTATTCAGCACTTCAACAATATGAACGATGGCTTAAGAATTAGAAACTAAGTCTCTGAATTGCCACATTATAGACCCAAAATCCATGCACCACAGTCATGTACTTCCTAAAAGAGCTATCAGGTCCTCAAACTCTAGCTAATTTCTTTTTTTCCCCCTCTTAATTTCTAGTGATCATTTTCTACCTTTCATTAGAGTAATTCACACATGAATATTCTCTCCCCCTACTAGGCTATAAAGGTTCTTCTGACTATCCATTCATATTTATTTTGCATTACTGGTAGCTCCAAGCCAAGCTCAATACTTGGTTGGCACTCAACAAATATTTGATGAGTGAATTAAATTTCGATTTGTTTTTCAAAGCTTGGTTATTTCTTTAATGACCAATAAAAGTTACATCAACAGTCAGCATGATAATGAGGGGTGGAGGCAACATCAGAATTCATGACACACAGCAGATAGTGGCTATTTAGCAAAGAACAGCCCTAAGTACTTATTAGCCCAGTTCAACATTTATTGGGACCTATTACTTGCAGTATACTGTGCAAGATCCTATGGGAAATCCAAATGTGATTAAGACATGGCTCATGTCTTAAGCAATTTACAGTCAAAATTAACATTATTCATGAGAGATAAATGACACAGTATTACAATCTGAGTCATGGAAAAAGCATTAAAATATACTGAAAACAGAAAAGGTTTTAATTATTTATTAAAGTATATTTTAAATGATTAACACTTGATAAAGTAAGCTTAAAGAAAAGGCCACATAAATTAAGATTTAAGAAAAAAAGTCCCATGACCATCCCAAAATGTGTCGAAAATGCATCTGACAAACTCCCATTTATAATAAAAATCTCTTTGCTAACTGGAAAGAGGTGAAACTTCGGACTTAGACCATTAACCTTTCAAGTCAGAAATTATGAGGGCTGCCCACTAAAACTGATTGTTTCCACCCAACATTATACTAAAGAGCCTAGCTAGTACATAATCAACAAGCACAAGAACAGATATAAAGATTACAAAAAAGAACGCAAAACTATCATTATATGTAAATAATATCACTGTCTAGAAAATCTGAGAAAGTAAAATGATTCAAACGAATTAAAGTTCAGCAAGATTGCTGAAGATCAGTAATTAAAAATCAATTGAGACAAAGATTTATATGTGATTAGTCATACCATTGTTATTCATAATAACTCCAAACTAGAAACCACTAGTTTCTAAATATCCACTAAATGATGAATGGATAAACTGTGCTATCCACTAAGTGATAAATGAATAAACTGTGCTATATTCATACTGAATCAAAAATATGCTAACTGAAACAAATCCAACATAAAAGATTACTTACTGCATGATTCCATTTTTATGAAATTCCAGATAAGGCAAATATAGTGACAAAAAGAAGCTCAATGGTTGCCATGGTCAAGAGCTGATGAAGGGATTAAAGACATATAAGGAAATTTTTTAGGATAATGAAATGTTTCCTATCTTGATGGTGGGGGATATACAGCTTTATACAATTACCATAAATTCAATCAAGTCATATACACAGAATGGGCGAATTTTCTTGTGTGTAAATTATATTTCGATACAGGAAGTGATGGGGGAAGGGAATCAACTGAGTGCCAAGAAAAGTGTGTAGCAATGGTAATTAAAGTTGGCAGGAGTTGGTGTAATTGCTTGGAGAAAAATCTGGTGGTATCTAATAAAATTAAAGACACACATACAGTTTTCATTCCTAGGAATATGGCCCTAGATAAAGTTTTATACGTGTACATAAAGAAAAAGGTCCAATAATGATTACTGCAGAATGGTCAATAAGAAAAAAATTAGAAATAACCTACATGTCCATCAAGTAGAGAAGTATTATAGGTTCATATAATAATAGTTAAAATCAATTAGCATAGTTGATTTTAAGATCTCACACACATAATGCCAAGGGTTTTTCTTTTTTAAAGGCAAGTTGGATATTACCAGTATATGATATTTTAGACTTTAAAAACATATCAAATAGTACTACAAATTCTCTGGTTTTATATGCCTGAGTTATTTCATAATTCAAGGACAACAACAAAAATCAACAACAACAAAAAAAATGGAAATCACTCATAAACAGGGCTTCTTTGCCAGGGTACAGGAGTTTACCTAGCCTAATTTAAAACAAGTCACAGAGACACTTCCTCCCCTTGTACTGCAATAAAACTGGTACACCTTAAATTATGCTGATAAGGTAAAAGAACTCCCACAGGTGCTGTACAATTATCATCTCATTAATCTTCCAATAAAACCTCAAGTTTTTACCCCAGTTTATAAATGAAGACACTGAAGCACACGCTGGCCTATAATCACCCCTCTACAGTAGTATGAAAAGACACAGGTTTTAGAAGCATTCTTGCTTTCTCACTGCACTAATTTCTGGTTCAAATAAATCTTATCATCATATGATAAAGTAAAATTACTTAACCAATTTATTTTAAGCAAAATGAAGGGTAAATTCTGTTCTGGTACTTCAATTAGTTAAGAATTAGGTCACCTCAGTCAGTTCCCTAAGAGGCTTCAGTAAATGTGCTTCCATTTAAACTTAACTCAGGCAAAACACAAAGGTTTTCATTTAATTTTGATTTTGTTCCTATACTAACAAATCACTTCACATCCTCAGGCACTTCTGTTTGAGCCTACTTTATAGGATGAATGAAGACACATTTTTCCAAAGCTCTCAAATATACTATTATGCAATTATTATAGCCAAATGCAATCACAAAGCTATAGGAACCAGAATACAGAAAATCTGTCTTAGGGTTAGCATTAGCATAGAAAGAAAAGAAAGGAGAAGGGGAGGGAGGGGAGGGAGGGAGGGGAGGGGAGGGGAGGGGAGGGGAGGGGAGAGGAGAAGAGAAGAGAAGAGAAGAGAAGAGAAGAGAAGAGAAGAGAAGAGAAGAGAAGAGAAAGGAGGGAGGGAAGGAAGGAGGGAAAGGGAGGTAGCATAAAAATGCTTTAAGCATAAAAACGAGACAGAAATACAAAAATATCAATACAATTTATTCAACTCAAAGCAGCATGAACTACTTACTGAACCTTCAGAAATAGAAATTATTTAGAAACATGTACACTTTTAAAACACATTTGGCAATATGGATAACTATGGAGATGCACAGGCAGCTGCCCATGGACATGGTTGGTCAATATACTATCTTCCAAAATACAGAATTAGCTGCCAACGTTCAAAAAAAAAATCTGATTCAAATTTTTACAAATCAATGTTTTAGTTTTCTCAACTCATAATTTTTTCCCCAGTTTAAGACTCAACATACCAAATTCTTTTCTACTCTGTTGCTTCGTTTTGAACCTTGATCTTCATTTTCTGCTGTGACTGGGTAATAGGTCCTTCTATGAACCTGACTTTATAAAACCACCAGTCTAAATCATTGCCCATATTAAGGATTTTGACTTTTGAGTTTCAGACTGGATTAACATTCTGAATAAAGAACCTTAATATTTTAAATGACACAACAGGCATTCTCTTACAAACATCAAATCCAAATTCGGAAGGCATCAGCAGACCAAAAATGGGGACAGAGAAGAGGTGGAATGGGATGAGCCCAGAGAAAATCAAGGGTGGAGAGCTACAGGAATCCAAGATCTTTTCCAGACAACTTCTAGTTCCCAGAAAAGATTTTAAAAAGTGAGGACAGAAGGCCACTTGGTTGTAATACCATCTAGCGCCCCTGGGTGGCTCAGTGGTTGAGCGTCTGCCTTTGGCTCAGGTCATGATTCCCGGGTCTAGGATGGAGTCCTGCAAGTCTGCACTGGGCTCCCCACGGGGAGCCTGCTTTTCCCTCTGCCTGTTTCTCTGCCTCTTTCTGTGTCTCTCATGAGTAAATAAATTAAATCTTTAAAAAATAATAACAATACCATCTATATTCTGGAAAAGGCAAACTACAGAAACAAAACAGAGATGGAGTGAGAGTAAGAACTACAAAACAGTATCAAAAAAGAACATTTTGGGGGTGAGGAACGTACTCTGCATCTTGACTGTAATGACTACACAACTACACTTGTCAAAATTAACACAACCGTATACCCCAAAAGGCTGAATTTTTCAGTATGTAAGTAATACTCTAGTAAACTCAAATTCTTCTCCTTTTCCAACCTAAGAACAATAGCAGTTTTTTCCTAAGACCCAAGTAAATGATCCTAAAGAAGCTGGAAAGGACAGAAGACAAAACTGAAAAGATGGACAGCAGATGAAAAATGTCAGAATCCTGGAGGAAGGGAAAGAGTTGCACAAGTTTAATTTATGTCTTAATTATGCCATCCTAAACATGGATTAATAAGAGCACCTATCTCACAGGGTTGTTGTAGGGATTAAATAAGGAAATGTGAAATATTTAGATCATTGCTTGGTACGCAGTAAACAGTAAGTGCTCAATAGATAGCTATTACTATCCCACCACCATCTGATTTAGCTGAGAAAGGTTAAGCTGAAGTATCCACTGGCGTTGAAGCCAATAAAAAGCAATCTACAACAGAATCCTGAAAAGGCCAACTGGAAAAAGATTTACAGTACTGGAGGGCAAAATTAAATCACTTCCCATTCCAGTAAGAATTTTAAAACAAACAAACCCTGGTTATCATTTAAGATCCACTTAAAAATTTTCCAAAATGCTTTCCTAGCTATATCCTTAGATCCACAAAAGTTATGTAGGTAACGGCTCCAACAGATTAGTATTACGTAGAATACCAGTGCCCTTCATTTACCATTGATACATGTTCTATTCACCTTACACATTAGCTTTCTTTCGCAAGTATGGAGGCATCAAAAAGACGTGATGGAGCGATCTGTTCACTGATTATCAAATATATATTCTGCTATATTAACACAAGATCTATGGCTAAAAAGCTAAAATCTATAAAGACATCAACATCTGTCGACATTTTGTCTGGTTCACTTAAATTAGTAACTGAATTATGCTTTCTCATTTTACTTTTCAAATAAGACTGCTACTATCTCAACTATGGTGAAAAAGTCCATGTGACAAATGTGTCTGGCACACAAAAAGGAAGTCATTTTCCAAGTGCTCGGAATCATATGGATAGTAGTTATTTTGCACTTGGTTTAAAACTGAGAAACTGGGGTGCCTGGTGTGCAATTCTTGATCTTGCGGTTGTAGGTTCAAGCCCCACACTGGGTATAAAGATTACTTAAAATAATAATAATAAATAATAAAAATATAAAGTGAGAAATCAAGAGAAAATACAATGTCTATAAAACAAATTTTTCATTAATGTCCTTTTTTTGTGAACAAATCCTACAATACACAGCTGCAATACAGAAAAAATAGAAATGAGATTTTTAAACCATTGCATAATATTTTAACTACTGTGAAATATTATGAAACCTGAAAAAAATTATTGGCATTATATAAAATTGGCACAGGCCTAGGGTAAAAAAATAGGTCAGAACTAAAAAAAAAAAAAAAAAAAAAAAAAAACCTAAAATGCTTTTAGTGCTGGATCACAACTTAATCACTTTATATCATTAGGGACAAGCAGAGTATCTGACAGAAAGCAGAATGTTAATATAGGAATATCTTAACCATTCTCTATTCTTTTTTCTACATTTTTTAAAGACAGCCATTATTCTTCAAGGTGTTTAATCATCTACACTGAAGAGAACTTTCTATTTTAGGAAGTAAAATTTCAGGAGATTTTCTTCCTGCTTTTTTTTTAAGTAGAGCCTACTTAAGGCTCCACACCCAATGTGGGGCTTGAACTCCGAACCCTGAGATCAAGAGTCCCATGCATCACCGACTAAGCCAGCCAGGTGCCCCAGATTTTCAAATTCATATTGGTGAGATCTAAAGATATGCAGTCAACAGCATTATATAGAACTGTTACTTATTGTTAATCATAGCTTTTACTAAAGTGCTCAAGATAGATTTTTTCTGCCATCAGCTAAATTATGAGTTCCTATTGTTCCTAATAAGAATATCAACTCTTATTTTCTTAAAACTTGAAGTGTGATAGGAATGTTCTATTCCCTATAATTCATTATAAAATTAAGTCTCAAGATTAGAGAGCGGAAAAAAGCAAACTTGTTCTGGAATCATTTTTGTATAAATCTTGGATTTTAATATCATTCAATGAGATAATTACACATTCATATTCAAATATGAGTAATTCCATTTAAAGTGCAGAACTATATTTTTTTTTTAAAGATTTTTATTTATTTATTCATGAGAGACACACAGAGAGAGGCAGAGACACAGGCAGAGGGAGAAGCAGGCTCCATGCAGGAAGCCCAACACGGGACTCAATCCCGGGACTCCAGGATCAGGCCCTGGGCCAAAGGCAGCACTAAACCGCTGAGCCACCTGGGCCGCACAAAAGTGCAGAACTCTTCATAAAAGAAAACCCAAGTATATTCTTCTAAAAGTGTAAAAAATTTAAATGTGGAAAGTGACATTTTCTGTCCAAGTTTATTTTAAAGTTAGACAAAATGACTACTCGAAAAAAATTCCAGTTCTTGAGATCAGAGATATTTGTCTATCGTGAACATGTAAAAATTACTTTGAACCTATGCCCAGCACCAAGTACATGTACAATACACAATCAGTAGTTACTGGATCTTGCTCCCTTATTCCACCACTCTCCAGGCTCTTAGATCCAGGGGTGTTGTTTTCTTGTGACTTGTGACATTTAAGTAGGCTGTGATTAATTTGGCCTACACTACTGGTTGGTCTCTCTCAGCTATACTAGGGCTACTTAAAAACTGGGATGCTTAGTAATTTTTAAATTCATAATATAGTGTCTGGCCATGAAGTAAGGTGCCTCTGAATATGTGATCAGCGTAGTTTTCAGGGAAAAAAAAAAAAAGATAAACTATGGAAGGACCATGAAAGGACACTTAGTGCAACACATCATTTTACAGATAAATATAATGAGGCCCATAGTAGTTAAGTAAAATTATTTGTGTAGCATCTCAAGTTAATAAGGCCTGAATGTCCTCTCCACGTACATCTTAGGGAAGGAAAAGCATGAAGCTATTAAATCAACTATTTGACTAAATAATAGCTTATGCAAATTAATAGTAAGTGAAGTGACACCATGTCACAATAGGATAATGCTCATATCCAATCAGAAATGACTTAGCCTCAGCATCCACAGAATTCTGCTATCATGAGCTTACCTAAATTGAGCTACACTCATAATAAGCACCATGTATTAACTATACAACAGTAGTGTTATTACGTTGAAAAAATTAATAGGATTTTTCTCTGTTCATCAAATTACAATGGGCGGTAACAGGAATATTAAAATCATATGCACACGAAGTAAAAACAAAGGAAACTAACTCAGGCTTACAGCATATAAGCATTTGAAAGTAAATAGAAAAGGCAAGATATTAATTACAAAAATGAAACTTAAGTAGAATAACAAAGTCATGAAGCAAAATCACAAAATTGGTAGTAAGTGGTCACTAAAATAACTCACGAGGGAGAACTAGCCTTGGAACTGTAAAGAGAGAGACCAAAAGATGCTTCATGTACCTTTGTAGGCCATCCTGTCTGACCTTACAACTAGTGCTAATATGGGGTGCCTGGCTGGCTCAGATGGAAGAGGCATGTGACTCTCCATCTTGGGGGTCATGAGTTTGAGCCCCACATTGGGTGTAGAGATTACTTAAATAAGTAAATAAATGTAAAAACAAACAACTAGGGCCAATAATAATAATAACGTAGACAAAAATGGTTTTCATTTGTATCTATTATAAAAAGTCCACTTTCAATGTTAAAGGAAATATTCTACTAAATCTTTAAAAAGATATCAAGACAGCAGTTAGCAGTCCTATGACTGATTTCCAGTTAAATGATAATGTTTACCTCTTCCTGAAAGCTCAACAGAGTAAATAAAGGGATAAACAAATAAATCAATAAATCTTAAGCCAGAGAATGGAAATGAATGACCTCAAACAAACTCATCAATAAAAATTTCAAAAGCCAGAAACATAAAGAAAAAAAAATCTCAAACTTCTGGAGGGAAAGAAAAAAAAAAAACAACCCCAAAAAATAAATTGGTCACGTACAAATAAACAGGAATCAGAATGACATCAGACTAGAAGATAATGAAATAATACCATCAAATTGCTGAAAGAAAACTATGCTAACCTAGAATTTTATACCCAAATCAATTACCAATTAACTGTGAGGACAGATTAGATTCCCAGATATGTTAAGTTTTTAAAAAAATTAATCTGATGGGATCCCTGGGTGGCTCAGCAGTTTAGCGGCTGCCTTCAGCCCAGAGCCTGATCCTGGAGTCCTGGGATCGAGTCCCATATTGGGCTCCCTGCATGGAGCCTGCTTCTCTCTCTGCCTGTGTCTCTCATGAACAAATAAATAAAATCTTTTTAAAAATAATTTAATCTGATAATTTTTCTCAGATTCATAAAACTGTAGATCCAACACAGGATAAATACAAAGCCAATTCAATTCCAGGATGATAATTACTCTCAGGCATCTGGATAGCAATATGCCTAGATTACAACCAATCTGGATGGTAGACCGAAGAATGACAAATGAAATACTGCCAAGAAAAATACAAAACTCAGTAAGTTACCTAATAAGTTTGTAAATACACAAAGGCAATTAACTATACTGCTGTCAAAGTCTGAGGATGAAGTAGCAAAAAGTACACAGAAAATTAAAGCAATCCTTTTGACCCAATTATTAAATCCAGGGAAAATAAAGAGATTTGGAAAGAAAGGTATAGAACCAAGTTATACTACATTACTCAGGTTTAATGTTTATATCAATTACGATAAAAGCATGGAATATCAATAAAACCAGAAACCACTATAACTACACCTTAAGATGGAATGTTTTTAGTATGGTAATTTATAAGAGGTAAAATATTCACTTCCCATATTAGGAAGCCAGTAGGTGATACCTAAAATTGCAAAAACACAAACAAAAACCAACAGCAGCATAAGCAAATATATAGAGTATGTGTTTTCCAAATGTAGTCCAGGGACACCCTTCTAGGAGTTTCACAAGGTCAAAACTATTCTCCTAACAAAACTAAACATAATAAAACTAAATAAAATAAAATAAAAATAAGACATTTTTTTCTCATTCTCACTTTCTGACTAGTGTAAAGTTTTCCCAGAAGCTGAATGTATGATAGCACAATAGGCTGACCACAGAATCTGATGTGTGAATCAGCTATTATTAATAGTCTTCTACTTGCTATTCAGTAGAGAGTTGCATAAATGCAAATGTGTTACCTTTACTCTTAAAAATTTCCGGTTATTTGGGAAATTTTAATATTCATAAAAATGTTGCATGTTTATGGTAACTTACGGTAATGTGATATAGGTATACGATTGCTATTTTAAATTAAAGTTTTAATTTCTAATATAGTAAATATCAATAGATATAACCTACATAAATCAAAACCTCTATGAGATCCTCAACAATTTTTAAGAGTACAAAGGGGGTTTGAGACCAAAAAGTTTGAGAACCACTTATCTATAGAAATAAGGAGCTAGGATCATTATATGGCTGGGCAGACTGTCCTGAGTATAAGAAATCAACAGAGCCAGAATCCAGTTTGTACTCTGCTCACCAAAACCACAGAGGGCACCCTTTTTCTATTTTGCAGAAAGCCTAGAAGCTGGAGTGAACCCAATTGCCTCAAATTAATCTTCAAAGATAGAAATTAGATTAGTGGTTGCCTCTAAGGGGAGAGGACAGAGTCTAAAAGGACATGAGCACTTTCTCATTTGAAAGCAATGTTCTATCTTGACTGGGTTGTTATTCAGGTGCATATATTTAACATTATGGGGATCCCTGGGTGGCGCAGCAGTTTGGCGCCTACCTTTGGCCCAGGGCGCGATCCTGGAGACCCGGGATCGAATCCCACGTCGGGCTCCCGGTGCATGGAGCCTGTTTCTCCCTCTGCCTATGTCTCTGCCTCTCTCTCTCTCTCTGTGTGACTATCATAAATAAATGAAAAATTAAAAATAAATAAATAAATAAAATTACGTAACTGTACAATCAGCATTGTACTGTATATAACTACAGTGTAATTTTCAAAAGTGGGTTCCTCGGTGATAGGGCAGGACTATTTGTATTTTAAAACTAAGTATTGGGACGTCTGGGAGACTCAGAGGTTGAGTGTCTGCCTTCAGCTCAGCGTGTGAGCCTGGGCTCCCCACAGGGATCCTGCTTCTTCCTCTGCCTGTGTCTCTGCCTCTCTCTCTGTCTCTCTCATGAATAAATAAAATCTAAAAAAACAACAAAACAAAAACAAAACAACAACAAAAAACTAAGTATTATTTGGTAAAACCCAAAATTAAATTTACAGAATTCTATCAACATCCTTTATGTAATGGAGAAAGACCCACTTTTAAGTGAAAATGGATACAACTACTACTAAGGGTCTTCCATTACAGGAAGGACTCGTCAGCAGAATACCTTGGAGAGGGTGATTTAACAATACTGTTATGTAAAGTGACATGTGACATAGGGATAAACAGAAGAAACCCCAAAACAAGAATGAGGGGGGGGGAGTGGGATTTTATTCTAATAGATAGGAATGGAGGAAATGCATTAATATTTAACTAGTTTCTATGTAGCAGGCACTGTGAATATCATCCCAACAACACTCTAGGACTGGTGCCACCAGTCTTTGCAAATGAGGGAACAGAGATGTGGGGAAGTCTCCTGACTTGTCCAAGTTACCAGATCCAGGTTACAACATGAACTTTTGCCAGTAGGATCTCACCCTATCTGAAAGTGGCTTTAAGTTTGTGGCACAAGTCTATTAAAAAGCAAAACAGAAATTAGTAACTGCTCTGCTTCATGAATTTTATGTCTATCTTATTATCTTCACTTCTAGAAATCTTTAAGTTTACTTAAAACAAGTGACATCTGCAAAGCTGAATCAAAGCCAACAGGAAAACTAGACAGATGCTGCATTTGCTCTCGCATCACACGGCTGTTTAACAATCTGAGGAATGCCAAATCCTGTGACACTTGTAGTAGTTGTAAGTAATAGTAATGGTAGGAGTAATAACTGCAGCTAATGTCCACTGAGTCTTTTTTTTTTTTTAATGGGAGAAAGGAGGTGGGGAAGGGCAGAGAGAGAGAGAGAATCTTAAGCAGGTTCCATGGGCCAGCACAAGGAGCACGAAACAGACTCGATCTCAACCCTGAGATCATGACCCAAGCTAAAATCAAGAATCAGCGGCTTCTGGCGGTGAGCCACCCAGGTACCCTAATGTCTACTGGGTCTTACTCTCACCCTATTGTAGGCACGGTGAGGAACTTTTTACAGTTCATGATATTCCTCATTTTGCTGAAGGAGAAACTGAGACAGAGCTGAAGTCACTTACCCCATGTGTCACAGTTAAGTGGCAGAGACAGGATTTAAACCATAAAGTAGGGATCCCTGGGTGGCGCAGCGGTTTGGCGCCTTCCTTTGGCCCAGGGCACGATCCTGGAGACCCGGGATCGAATCCCACGTCGGGGTCCCGGTGCATGGAGCCTGCTTCTCCCTCTGCCTGTGTCTCTGCCTCTCTCTCTATCTCTGTGACTATCATAAATAAAATAAAATAAAATTCTTAAAAAAAAATAAAAATAAAAAAAGAATAAACCATAAAGTAGAACTGCATAGTCCGAGTTTCAGGAAGTTGACAATACTGCTTCTTGAGCTGTACCTCTTTACTGAGCAAGGGGATTGGGGCAAAAGGGAGAAATTGGTTGATCCTCCCCCCTCCAGCCATTTAAAAATGTAAAAATAACTCTTTGCTCGTGGACCCTACAAAAACAAGCAGCAGGCCACATCTGGACATGTGGGCCATAATTTGCCAGCTGGGCTCTCCACTGTTAGGGAGATTCAAACAGTGGCCCACGTCAGGCCGTCAGTATTTTTACCTGAAATTCCTGTGTAAGTCAGGTGTGAATACTTAAAACTCAAGTTTCAAGTAAAAACCCCATTTCTAGCTTGCCTTTAAAGACTGGAGAACTAAACAATACTGGATCTTCCTTTTTTCTTTTTAATGAAAAATAAATATTTAAATCGTGGGGATCCCTGGGTGGCTCAGCAGTTTAGCACCTGCCTTCAGCCCAGGGCGTGATCCTGGAGTTCTGGGATCGAGTCCCACATCGGGCTCCCTGCCTGGAGCCTGCTTCTCCCTCTGCCTGTGTCTCTGCCTCTCTCTGTGTCTCTCAGGAATAAATAAATAAAAATCTTTAAAATATATATATATTTAAATCAGCTTCACTGATTCTGCTTGGGCCCCGGGGGCCTTGAGTTTCCCATCTCTGCTTAACAGCCTAGCACTGCCCTGGCTAACGCTGAGAGCTTGCTTGGGAAGCAAGGAAAAAATGAACTGAAGGAGAAAGCTATAAATTGAAAGGTAAGAACTGGTAGAGTAAGGTATACTGCAGAACAGAAATGCTACAAAGGTTGGCTGAGAATTTTAAGAAATGCTGATGCAGACAGACTGATTCTGGGAATCAGCTTTCCCAGCACTAAAGCTCGGTCTTCTTTTGGATGCTGCAGTGATTCAAGTAATCACTTAACTATGCAACTTACCTTTTTGGGTTTTATATGAAATAATTTTAAACATGCTAATCACACTTAAAGCAGAGAAAACAACTCAAGATTTAAGCTTTATTCTTTATACATTCTGCAAAATAGACCAACTTTTAAAATTTTTGGCATTAAAACAATCTTCCAAATATACAGAAGTCCATCAAAACCTAGTTTCTTAAAGCATGAAATTCAACTGTCAATAAGTTTATGCAAATATTTTAAAATCTCCAAGTACTGATTGATATTTAACACCATAATTCATGTCTATTTCCCAAATAAATTCCCTAGATATCTAACTCAAAAGTGTATTTATAAGTTAGGCAAATTTTATTTATATTCATTTCTGATACATGTACATATATATATACATTTGCTCTAAGTCATACAATTACTGCTGGGAGCTTATTAATACTAAAAGACATTAAATGAAAAATTAAAGTATTCCTCTATTATAAAAATAAGAGTAAGTTCTTCATTTCTATAACTCAAGATTAAGGTTCTTCTGCTTAAGAATAAAGTCTATGTTCATTCTTACGGATTTTTCCCCAAATGGTAGAATTATAGAAATAGTTCATAAAGTTCCTTCCTCCCCTCAAATCAATTAAAGAGCTTTATAGAAATCTTTAATTGTTGAAAATAATTTTGTTCATTCAATTGTTGGTAACATATGAAAGAGGATTATAATATTATAGCTATCTTTAGCCATCAAGAATATGTACCATAAACACTAATTAAAGGGGATAATCACAATTAAATGATTTTTTAATGATGTTCTTAGGTCATATCTGCAATAAAATTTCTAATTTTCAACTTTCAGCCATCTACCCTGTAAAAGACATTCACTGTTGTGCAAAGAAAATGGGAGCCAGGAAATAACTTTATACATAAGCTTCTTGAAGAACTAGCTCCACTGTCACTATCTTCTGTATCATTTGGACAAAAACCACCTCATTGAGAAATTCCGAATTGTCAAATCTTTAAACAGGCAGCAGTTATGACCTGAAAGTTCTTTGATGGCAAAGTCTTAACTCCTCCAGTCTGCATTCTAATAAAAATTCCCAAGTTAACCTAAGAGTTTAAGAGGATGAATTCATCAATATTGTATTTGAAAAGACCTAAATATCGTCTGGATCTGCCTCTACTGGCACTATGATATACAAAGCAATCCAAGTAACTTTAGTTATAATATGAATTCAGAAAGTATTTCTTCTTGGAAAAAAAAAAAAAAAAAGACACCCCAGATATTTAAATTATGGTGATAGAACAAGAGAAATAAAATGTCCCAGAATGACTTACTACTTTGGATGAACATTTAAGGCAAATCAAGCTTTAGTGATGATATATAATCAAAACTTTATAAGTTAAATACTCCATCAACTTAAATAAGCCTGTGCCATGTGTTCTAAGAAATACTTGTTTAAAAAAAAAAAACAAAAAAACAAAACAAAAAAAAAACAACTTACATTCACTTAAACCTCTTATATAGCAGAGCTAAATTCCATAACATCTTATGGGGTTATGATTTTGCTAATAATATACTGGATTCTGTTTAGTCCAGACAAAATATGTTTAAGGTGACATTGTGAAGCCCAAGCAGGTAACTTGTCCTCCAAATGTGCAACACGCAAGCTCGTCCAACCTTTGTCCACTCTCCGCAGCAGCAGCAGCAGCAGCAGCAGCAGAGGCAGGAACCCGTGAGGGACGCACATGCAGGGTTAGGAGCACCCAGCCTGCCAACTCACGTGCTATGCACAGGAGCAATAAATTTATCTCCCAGGATGGAACCCTTCACACATCAGCTATCAATACTCTCAGGGAGAACCAAAATGTAAGGACTCTAAGTTTCTACTGGCCACTGTTTACAAACACTAAATTACACAACTAGGTAATGATATGTACTTCCTTTAAAAAGAACCAAGCTTCCAATCTCTTCTCTAAAGGTCAACGCATTTCAGTAAATGTCATCATATATTGTTCCTTCTTATCCCCAATCCCCCACCCCCCCCAAAAAAAACAAAACAAAAAAAACCGCACAGACACCAAAAAGCTAAATTACTAAGCCCATCATTCCTATGTATGCATACAGGAAATACCAGAAAGTGTAAGGAACTAGGGTCCAAAGAGCCCTGTTGTAATGGGTAACTCAAAACTTAACTGGGTTAGTAGTCCTGTACTTTTTTTCTCTCACTTCCATCCGGCCCCATCTTCTCTCCTACACAAGCACTTTCCTTTTCTCTCCCTTTAACCTGTACAATTACAATGCAAGGCAGAGGAGCGGCAACACTGTATTTCCACAGTAAGGCTTGCAGGGATACCTATGAAGCAAATTTAAGCTTTCTGGGTCTTGATATGGGGAAAGGTGTTTCATAATCAGGCATTACAAAAAAAAAAAAAAGAGCTGTTGACAACTACTGCTCTCAAGTAAGGTAACCCAAAATAAAAATTTGGTTTATTATATACTACCTTGGTCCATTTCTTTTTTCTTTGACCCACTGCTACTTAGTATGAAGAAGGAATGTAACATGCAAAACACAGGGAAGACAAAGCAAACAGTCTGGTTAGGATGAGGAGGTAGTTGTTATTTCTCACAATTAAAACAATTTAATTCCTGCCAAATATAGTTATGTAATCCCAACATCTTCATAGAATTTCAAAACTGGAAGAGTCTTTACAGACTATGTGGTCCTACCCTCTCATTTTACAGATAAGGAAAGTGAAAACTTAAGTCTAAGATCAAGCAGTTATGCAATGACAAAACTGGGACTTCTGACTCAGTACATTAAGTATTTTCTTTGATATTTGCAGAGATATAACAGCTTGCCAAAGCTCAAAGTTATAGACACAAACATGAACGAACTGCCGCCTGTAACATAAAACATGCATGTAATTTCAAATTTGCCTGTTATAAAAAAACAAAACAGAGATCTGCTACTTCCGTATATCTGAGCTTTGTGTGCCAGGCAGAGAGAGGAAGGGGAAAAATTAAGGGGAAATTGTAGGAAACGGAACAGTAAATAGCAATCTAGTGGAGATCATCAATAGACAGGACGGATGGAGTTGACAGCCACCGAGAGACAAGACTGAAACACAGGGCTATGGAACTGCTTTCAGAGGGTTCTCCACCTGCAATGAGAAAAGAGCTAAAGAAAGAGCAAAAGACAGGAGCAACACTGAAGTACCGGAATGTGTGTTACATAAGACAGCTGACTGGCGTGATCAGAATTCTTGGTGGTAGACAGAGAGACCAGAATTCTTTGGTAGATTCTAAGGTAGCAGACTCTGCATTTTTAAACCAGAATCCAAGAGGACACCAGGGCAGGTGACCCCTAAGTGTACATTTTGAGAAACAAATAGCTTTTAGACATTGTAGTCTAGGAGCCCTTTAAAGGTACTAAAAACTTCTTGTTGGGGAGTTCTCCTCCATAACTAGCCTCACTTTGATTCTCTGAACCAACCGGGCAGGCAAGGAAATGCCCCAGGGCAAGCACTTGGAAGGCTGATTCTGTGCAGAATCCGGGCAAACTCGGGGTTGCCATAAAGTCACCCCGAGGAGCTAGAGCACATTATGTAATCACAGCCCAAGCTCAGACCAAGGGATCAGAAGTTCCTTCACAAGGTCTGTTGTGAAGCAAAGTTTTCATGTACCGTTAAGTGACTGATGATTAGGATTCTACTCTTCAGGTAGAGCAATATTTTGTCACTCACTGAAGAAAAGGCGGCTTTGAGCTTTACAGCTAGAAAAACAATCTGTCCTTTTTTTCTCTGCCTATTCATCCGTGACGGCTGCGTGGCTACAAAGGAATACGCTGGCCCTCACAGCTCAATGTATTTTTATTTGGATACGGGATCTAAGAAGATCAAAATAGAAAATAATGCGCAGAGCTACCAACGGCTATTTTTCACAGCGGCCGTGACCACAAAATTTGAGTATGGTGAAACTGAGTGTCTAAAAACAGGGTTAACATTTCAGAAATGACAGAAAACATCAAAAGTCAGAATGTAAAGCTGTCTAGCAAATTAATTCTGACTTTTATCCCGAGTTCCAAATCTCCTTCAATACGGAGAAAAGAGAAAAGCCCTCTGGAGTGACATCATCCGATGCTTTCTCCCTCTCTCTCTCTCTTTTTTTTTTAAAGGGGAGGAACTATATTTATTTACAGGATTTAAAAAGATATATAATAAGATTAAAATCTCTACTACGTATCTGTGACTGTTATGACAGGGCACTTGACAATCTATTTTAGGTCCAATGAATGTTAGATAAACATAGAGCTAAGATAATAATTTGCTACTGGAATTATCCCTCTGTGCATTCCAAACATTTTCTTTTAAAACCGAGACTGTTTGCAATGGATTCAGAAAAACAGTACCAGTACCAAAACTCTTAATCTTTTTAGGGAATCAGCTCACTGTTCCTATTTCTTTTCTTTTTTTTCTTTTTTAATTTTTTTTCACTGTTCCTATTTCAAGGAAAGGCAGTCATTTAAAAATCAACCCCTGACGTTTTTAAGAACATTTCAAAAAAAAAAAAAAAAAAGTACAGACACATCCAGGGTAACATCACCATCTCAAAATTTTTAATAGAATATTACTGCCACATCTTTCAACAGTAATTTTCATTAAACTGTATTTTTAAAAAATTACACTTCTTACTCCCACCTGCACACGACTACTGGGTTTTTTTGAAGCTAAAGCTAAGTTCACCCTACCGATTAACAGGTCTTGAGAAACACTAAGGAAAAAACAAAGTCGTGCAACCTAAATAACTCCCACAGTTAATTTCTACAGGGTTGAATTTGCGCGGCCTCCAGAAGATCTCGTGGAAAATAGGCTGTGGGGCTTTCCTTTGTAACTCCTGAGCCCATCACAAGCTTGTTCTAAATAAATCATTGCAGGAATCCGCTGAAAGTTAGCACCGTTCTAGCTCCGCTCCTGATTTTTCATTAGGGCTAAAAGGGGGAGTCTTGTTAAGTAAATAAATAAATTAGGACTAAAAGGGGGAATCTTGTTAAGTAACTAAATAAATTAGGACTAAAAGGGGGAATCTTGTTAAATAAAGAAGGAAGGAAAGAAGGAAGGACTAAAAGGGGGATTTTGTAAAATAAATAAGGACTAAAAGAGGGATTTTGTAAAATAAATAAATAAATGAAAGTAAAATAAAATAATAAAGGATTTTATAATAATAAAGGATTTATAATAGAGGACTTAATAAAGGATTTTATAATTAATAAAGGAAAATTATATAATAATAAAGGAGGATTTTATAATAATAGTAATAAGGAGGATTTAAATAATTATTTTATAATAATAAAAAATGTTAAAAAGGATGTTATAATAAAGGGGGGTTTTTATAATAATTAATAAAGGAGGATTTTATAATAAAAACTTTAAAAAGAAAATTTTAAAAAGGATGTCATAATAATAAAGGATTTTATAATAATAATAATAAAGGAAGATTTTATAATAACAGTAGTAAAGGAGGGTTTTATAATAAAGGAGGATCCTATAATAAGAATTTTTTAAAGAATTTTATAATAATAAAGGAAGATTTAATAACAAAGGATTTAATAATAATAATAAAGGAGAATTTTATGATAACAAAGGATTTAATAATAACAATAATAAGGGATTTAATAATGCTAACGCTAACGCTAACGGCGACGGCAAGGGAGGCCCCCGGGCGCCGCGGCCTCTGCGGCCCGTCCCCGGCAGCCCCGGCACCGCGCTCGCGCCGCCCCGCCCGGCAGGTCCCTCCCGCCGCCCCCGGGGCCGCGGGGCCGCAGGTGGAGGAGCCGGCGCCGCCCCCGCCCGGGACCAGGGCAGGCGGCGCCGGGTGACGTCATCCGCCCCAGGCCGCGGGGTCGGCGCCGCGGGCGGGGGCGCGTCCAGGCGGAACGAGGCCCCGCGGGCGCACACGCGCCTCCCGCCGCTGCCGACGGCGCCGCGGCCCCGCGGAGGAGGGGGAGGGGGAGGAGGAGGAGGAGGAGGGGGAGGAGGAGGAGGAGGGGGAGGAGGAGCGGCGCCCGGCCCCCCGCCCCCGCCCCCGCCGGCCCGGCCCGCGGACCTTGCAGTCCACCGCGACGGCGTCGGGGGGGATGATGAGCGCCTCCTCGCCGCACTTGGGCTGGTCCTTCTTGGCCTCCTTCTGGGCCAGAGCCGAGTTGAACGTCACCTTCACCATGGCGCGGCCTGGGGCGCCCTCGGGGGGCGGCGGGCGCGGGGCGCGGGCGGCGGGCGGCGGGCTCCGGCGGCAGCCTCCTCGGCCGGGCTCCGGCAGCGGCTCGGGACGGACGAGCGGCTCCGCGGCGGCTGAGGCGGCGACTGCGGCACCGCTCCCGCAGCCTCGCAGCTCCCGGGCGAGGGCGGGGACGGGGACGGCTCGCACCCCGGGGGCGGGGCCGCGGAGGGGCGGGGCCGCGGAGGGGGCGGGGCCGGGCGGCAGGAGGGACGGGGTTGGCGGGCGGGGCCGCGGAGGGGGCGGGGCCGCGGGAGGGGGCGGGGCCGGGCGGCAGGAGGGACGGGATTGGCGGGCGGGGGCGGGGCCGCGGGGAGGGAGCGAGGTCGACGTGCGGAGGGGCGGAGCCGGGGCAAGAGGGGCGGGGCCTCGGGGAGGGGCGGGGCCGGCGGGCGGAGAGCCGTGGGGGGTCCGGGACCCGGCTCCTTGCCGCACTACTGCGCCCCGCCCCGGGGTTCCAGGCAGGGTCGCGCCGGGGTGGGGCGGGGCGGGCCGTACTCAGGTGCGGGCCTTGGATCTTCTGGTTCTGAGTTCGCTTCCAGCCAGTTGCACCTGGGGGCTCAGTGTTGCAAGTTTCTAGCAAAATGAGGTGAAGTTTGCTGGGTTTGCGGCGCGCGGCGGGTGAGGCCGGCCCTCCCCGCTTGCCGCCCCCACCGCAAGCCTGAAGACTGGAATCTGTGGGCGTCCACACTTCCGTTTCCTTTCCGTGTTGTGGAACCGGCCCAGTGGAGCGCAGAAATGTTTAAAATGTTCTGTCCTTGTGGACGCCTGGGGGGCTCGGGTTGAGCATCTGCCTTGGGCCCAGGGCGTGACCCTGGAGACCCGGGATCGAGGCCCACGTCGGGCTCCCTGCAAGCAGCCTGCTCCTCCCTTGCCCTGCGTCTCTGCCTCTCTCTCTCTCTCTCTCTCTCTGTATCTCATGAATAAATAAAATCTCTTAAAGATTGTTTTTTAAAAAACAGCTCTATCTTTGTTACCGGACTTATTTTATCTTCCTGGGACCTCACCCAAGGGCGTTACCTCGCTCAGACTAGCCTGTCTGCTCGCCTTCCTTCAGAAGGTCCATACCTTCCCTGCCTACTCCCAGAGCAGTTTGGAGGCAGGCTTTTAGCACATGTGTGTTTTGCACATCCCACATTCCTAAACCAAAATGTTCCCCTCTTGTGCAGATTTGAGCAAATCCCCAAGTGCACACCGGGCTGATGTGTGATTCAAAGGCAAGGTACTCTATGATGAATCTTTAGTCGTTTTATGCAAAATTAAAAATGAAGAAGTAAGCAAAATCCTGTTTTGAAAAGATTTTACTTAACCTTACTGTGAGAGAGGATACTGGCCCGCGCTCTCACCGGGTTAATGATTGTGAAGCCCTTTGGACAGATGGTTGATCTTGTAACCCTTCCACCCCACTCTGTCCTGGTTCAACCGGAGATACGGATATATCTAGAATGTTTCATCTGTGTCAACTCTGACCAGGGTCAATTGTGAAGAAAGTAGGCTGAGGCTGAGGTCCTTGGAAATGTGTCTCAGCTCAGGGAAGAGGTTGGGTCTTAGACTCCGTCGAATCAGACCTGAAATGCCTGTGAGATTGTTCAAGATCTTCATATCTTTACGATCATGTTTCCAAAGGCCATCCTGGACTGAGAGGGAAACCCGATCCAGACCTAGGCATTCTGAAATTTCAGTGAAAGTTAAGTGTTCAATTGAGAATGGCAAAAGTTGAATTCCAGTTCCAGTGAGTTCCCACCCCAGCTAGCCATAGGTCTTGCAGCAACTTCTTAAAAGTCCCTGGGCCTCACTTGTCCTGGGGGATCAACTCTGTGAGGTTTACTTTGTGAACCGGCATAGTTTCATACATTTCCCGAGACACTACACTTGAGAACTAAGGAATTCTGAAAACAAGATCTGGAGAATTATAAGTGATTATACATATATCCTTCCTGCTTCTCTTTTTGTTACGATGGAAAAATATCCAAGGCATTTGCAGTACGTGGAATTAGGGAAGAAAACAACATTTTGGACACTATTAAACAAATCAGGAAACTAAGGCAGAGGAAGAATGAAGACATTTGACGGAATCATTTCTAGTCTACAAGACTTGGGGATAAAAGACCATTCATTATTTTGCATACCAGTATCCAGCAACAGTTTAAAATCAGTTGGCAAACAGTCTGGGAATGGTCTCCTGGTTTTGTTTCCCCATTTTATCTGGTGTGTCTACAAAACAGTGTAGTGTACCACAACAGCTCAGATAATAAAGAAGCTGGATCAAGACCAAACATAGCAAATGCATGTCCCGTGATTTAATAAAAGGTTGCCTGTTGACCCTGGAAGGAGTGGGGGAGGAGTAGAGTTGATGACTCAACAAAAGAAAGTTAAAAACATACTGATAGGTTACCATTAACTACTGAATGCACTGGGGTTCTACAGGACCTTTTTTTTCTTTTTCACAGGGATTTTGGAAGAGTAAGGAAACTATTTAAAAGTGATCCCTTGCTTTACGTTTCACCTTGATGTCGGCGTGTCTTTTTCTGTTTAACCAACAGGGAAGACAAAACGGAATCCGAGAATTCAAGTCAAGAATCTTAGATCACTTAGATTTGTATAATGTGCTTGGAGGTGGATTTTTTTTTTAAGGTTGTTTGCATCTCCATACTTTGAATTCATTCTCTTTCAGATTTAGCAGGAGGATTGGAATTTTTGCAAATTTGGGGCCCTCGGCAAAACATCACTCAGTATGCCCTTTGAAATGTGCTCTTGATACTTTATCTCTTAACCGAACGTTTGGCTGTGGCTAGGCATCTTGTAGCTGTCTCAGCTTTTATTTAAGAAGTATTTATTCCAGGCAATGGTGAAGGCCTCACCTTGCCTCTCTTCAGATTTAAGCAAGCATTGTTCTTCTCTCCATAACTTTGAATATGTTTATTGTTTCTAAATTTCTTATCTCTCAAATTTAGCTTAGTATCTGGGATGGAGATGTTGATAATGATAATGACTTTGTCGAATTGGAGAATGATGATCGCAGGGGATGATGATGATGATAGCCAAGAGAGAGACAAGGAGAAGAAAGTCCCACTTATGGCTTGCTTTAAAGTACAACGGAGTGACGCCTGGGTGGCTCAATGGTTGAGCGTCTGCCTTGGGCTCAGGTCCTGATCCCAGAGTCCTGGGATCGAGTTCTGCATCGGGCTCCCCACAGGGATCCCGCTTCTCCCTCTGCCTGTTCTCTGCCTCTCTCTCTGTCATGAACAAATAAATGAATTAAAAAAAGAAAAGCACAACTGAAATTGTTTAACTGCCTCCCTACCTCAATACCATATGTTTTTCAACTAATTTATTTTACACCATATTATTATTTTCCTTGATCAACTGGCTTAATTAGTTTTTCAGGGTTTGGGGTTCTTTTCCTCTCAGAATCTCAGGTTGTAGTATGCCTTTGGAAATTGTCTTAATAATAAATGCAGTTCTCTTGATTTGATTAATTGTGGCATTTGAGATTTTTGTTTTGTTTCAATTTGATGGTGGAAAGACTGGATACACTCCACCATCTTCCAGTTGCTATTAGCTTGCCTCCTCCAAAGCATGGCTCTCCAAGTACAACCGTGCTTGAGATATGTCTCTTCACATTTCAAAGAGATGGAGAAAAAAAAGAGAAAAGATGAGAAAAACAAGTCAAAAAAAGGGGGCGGGGGAATGACAGAAAGATTCAGAGACGGTGCAATGAGCAGAATCCCCTCAAAGGACCTGAACCCTTGTCCTGCTTAAGCCTCACCATGCCTCATATTTACCAGTAATACTCAAATAAGCCAACTGTTCATAATATGACATTGAAGTCTAGAATGACCTGGAGTGGCCTGGTGACGTTTCAAAGAGGAGACAGGATTTTAGTTGGAGAGATGGAAAAGATTTGGCTGCAGAGAAAGGGAGAGGGAGAACAGCCTGAGTGAAGGATAAAGCATGAGCAAGGACACCAAGACCCACAGAGAGGCCCGGGCCAAGGGCCTCCAGCGGATGGTACATGCTGAGTAGCGTGGGGCCTAACAATGGCATGGGGAGGATGGAGACATAAATCCCTAAGTTCTGTTACAATGAGTAGTGTGGAATTTTTTTTCTGAGGGAATAGCTGAAAGTTTCTGCAAATAGCCTGTTCAAACAAAACAAAACAAAACCAAAAAGATTGCACTGTAGGGACGCCTGGGTGGCTTGTGATTGAGCGTCTGCCTTCAGCTCAGGGCGTGACCCTGGGGTCCTGGGATTGAGTCCCACATCGGACTCCCCACAGGGAGCCTGCTTCTCCCTCGGCCTGTGTCTCGGCCTCTCTGTCTGTGTGTGTCTCTCATGAATCAATCAATCAATCAATCATATTGCTCTGTAAAGATTGATTGGCGCTCTGAGTGAATGAGAAAGAAGGAAACACCAGACAGAAGTTTGCAGGCCATGGAAACAGCTTCCCTCTTTAAATTTTTTTTTAATGAGGATAAATTAGATACATTTCTAGTACTCATATGTTAGAAGGGAGACTGTACAAACCAACATCACTAAGAACATATAATAGAGAATTTGTATGGGTCTAAGTCAAGTAAGGTAAAAGAAATATGTACAAAGGCTGGTTAAATATCATAAAAAATCTGCCCTATTCCTGTGAAATCTTACCAAGTGTCATACTGGGCTCCATCCAGGAAGGCTAGGACTTCCAGGCGAATGGCATAGGAACGTTGCTGTGATCATAATCACTATTTTGGCAACATGCATTGCGGGAAGAGGCACTGACATTTCTGTCATGACTGCACATATGATCTACAACCCTCCCCCCCTGCACCCCCCACCGCTGCCACGTTCACACTGTGTGTATGTGTATAATCTAAACTTCAAGGCCCTTTGTCACCAAGCCAGACTTAGGTCCCCAGTGCTCTCTCCACCCCATTCTGACCAGCATTCAGTATAGAAATTTGCCCTCCTTCTATCTTTACCAAAATTACTATTTTAATTAATACAGAGAAAACAGTACTTTGCCATTTTTAATCCCATTTTGTTATAACAGAAGAGGAATATGAAGTTAATACTAAGAAATTTCTTTTAGTGGGATTCTTAAATGCTTGATTAAATTTCTAGACCATTAATTCCATTTTTTTTTGGTGCACTTTCCTAAAATGAGATAAACCTGACACATATAGTAGACCACATAGAAAAAGCACCTGAAGGCAGACTCCATTTAACACTGATTTAAAAAAACAACAACAACAGGGGATCCCTGGGTGGCTCAGCAGTTTGGCGCCTGCCTTCGGCCCAGGGCACATCGTTGAGTCCTGGGATCAAGTCCTGCATGGGCTCCCTGCATGGAGCCTGCTTCTCCCTCTGTCTGTGTCTCTGCCTCTATCTCTGTATCTCTGCTGTGTCTCTCATGGATAAATAAATAAAATCTTAAAAAAAAAAAAAAAGAAGTATCAGTTACTCCAGGATCTAATTAAAAGTCTCTATGAGATCCCTAAAATTGTTTTCCTTATTTTTTAATCTTTTCCCCACAGCAGAGACAAAAACAATGCTAACTTTATGTGGATTCTGGTGAATTATTTAACTTTGTGACGCTTTAATGAAATAAAGAAAATACCACAAACAAGACCACAATCAGAGAGGGAGACAAACCATAAAAGACTCTTAATCATAGGAAACAAACTGAGGGTTGTTGGAGTGGATGAGGTAACTGGGAAATGGGCATCAAGGAGGAAGGCACATGATAGCTTGAGCCCTGGATGCTCTATAAGATTGATCAATCACTGACCTCTACCTGTGAAACCAATAATACGCTGTATGTTAATTAATTGAATTTAAATTTAAAAACAAAAAGGGAAAATAATATCACTTAATCCTAACTCTCAAAATACTGTTTATAAAGTGTAGCTGCATTCATTAGTAGAACATATGGCAAAATACGTGGTCTCCCAGAAATATTTTGTAAACTTAACTGCTAAATAATTTTTTAAAATTATTTTGTCTAGAACCTTTATGATAATGAGTGAGACAGTCTAATCAGAGTTTGATATTCCACATCTCTAAATATATTTGTATATTATACCTTATATTTTATCATACTCATAACATCTAAGACATATGTGCAATCTTTTAAAATTATATGTGGAATTTAAATCTAAGTCAAAATAGAAAAAAAAAAAAAAAAGTGCCGGGCAGGAAATCAAAAAACAAATGTGGCTGGCTTGGGACACTTAGATTTCTGAAAGCTATAAATGTGAAGTCTCATGTTTTCAGCCTTAATAGCCAGAGGACTTTGCCTTGTGTTCAAACAATGTTCTAGCTAATAGAATCACAGTCGTGGAAAAAGACTTCAAGAAGTTCTGATAGTTCTTTTTCTGCCTCGTCCAAGAACAGATCGCAATTCAGTCTAATGGGAAGGTCATGCCCATTTAGACAGACTTATTTTTAAAGGCCACTATGAAATTATTTTCCTTATGATCATTAAACAAAAATATTCGAAAATCAAAGAAAAAGCTGAATGATTCTGGTCTCCTGCAGGACTGTGGGCAGTGGAACTGTGGTCAAAGATCACTACAGTGACCTTTCCACCTTAGAACCCCAAGATACACTGCATCTGGCAATAGTTACTAAACAAGAAAATCATTCATAAAGCAGCATAATTAGCAGCCCAGAAACAGTAAGGGCTTATTTTTTCCACACTGAGTCTTTGTGACTTCTAGGTGGCTTCCAGTGTAGATGATTTTCAAGCTGTAGATATTGATGAGGAGGCTGTTTCCTCTATTACTCAGAGATAAGTCCTAGATCAACATGACAGTCTATGCCTATCTAAAGCTGTCCTCTGTAGTCCTCACCCTTAGTAGACACAAAGACCTGGGAAAGGCCTCATGACAAGTTATTGACAAAGCAACCCTCAGAACTGACTGGCACAGTTAACCTGTGTCACCTGGATCAGACTTCATGCCACTGCACTCCTAGGGCAAGCAGGGGTAGGGCCCGGACTTGAGAGCTATGTTTCTTCAATTTGGTAATAATTGCAAGATCGTTGGGCGGGTGAAATGAGCTGGTTTCTTCTTCTGCCCCAGTAGGCTCTATTAAAAAAAAAAAAAATTAAGATGATTTTGATGCCGAAGAGAAGACTATTGAAAATATCTCTTCAGTGAGGTGATTATGGTAAAGGACATCAGGAACTTAGAACCAAGGGAGCTCTAGGTGAGATAAAAGTGTGAGGAGTGCATTGTGCTGGGTGACCCACACCAGGGACAAAAAGAGGCCTTAAAGAAATGTGTTTAGGAGCCTCCCTGTTAGACGCCTGGGTGGCTGAGTGGTTGAGCGTCTGCCTTGGGCTCAGGTGATCCCGGGGTCCCAGGATCGAGTCCCACATCGGAATCCCCGCAGGGAGCCTGCTTCTCCCTCTGTCTATGTCTCTGCCTCTCTCTGTGTGTCTCTCATGAATAAAGAAATCTTCCAAAAAATAAAAATAAAAAAAGAAGCTCCCTGTTATAGACTGCTCCCTACAAAGCACTCAGATGCAAAATGAATTATTTATACCCCAATCTACACTGGACAAATCAGCCTGGGTCCCAGACTTTAACTGGCTTGAAAAAAAAAAAAAATATATATATATATATATATGAAATGCAAATAAGCCCACCATAGCTGGAGAAATCTAGTTGGATTTTTACTTCGTATTCGGTATAATCCACTTTCTTCTGTTATGCTTTGAATCATTGCATAACAGAGAGGACTTATACCCAAGAGAAAAATTGTTTGTACTCTGAGGCAGACAGCATCTAAAGAGACGGTTTCTGTGTAATCTTTCATCTAGTTTTCCTCTGGCTTATTTTAAGCAAAGGGGGAGAAAGGTTTGATTTATTAAAACTCCAGAGAACCAAGATCCAAATATTTATGTAAAAACCTCTTTTTTTATTTTTGTAATTTCCCTTAAAGGATGTTTCAGAAAGATAAAATAAGAGCTGATTCAGGACATACATTTCGAAGGCCAGGGGAAATTCAGGCATCTTAGGTATACTAAACACAGAAGTTTCTCCTTAGGATATTCTTTGGGGCTGGTTGATCACACTGCATAAAAGGCCTAGAAAATCCATCGTGAGAAACTACCTGACCTGAGCCAGAAATAGTTTAACTGACATTTGCGCTAAGAGACCACAAGGAGAGAAAAAACATTATAAAAGAAAATCTGATAAGATGCTAAAAGACATACCAAGGGAAGTGGTCTGCCTCTGGTTTCCTCAGTGAAAACAGTAAAGAAATAAAAAAAAAGACCATCTCTTCCCCTTTCTAAGTACTCAGTCAGGGGCAGTTTCTGGCATAGAAGAACTGCAGGAACAAATGCAGGTAGACATTCCCTGAAAAGACAAAACCATATAGAGCTGCAGATAGACCTCCAGGCAATAGAAAAGGAACAAAAATTTCTAGTCACTCTAGAAATACTCATACACTTAGGAACTTTCCTAAAGGAGTGTATAGTCTCAGTTAAAGGTCCTTAAGTCACCAAAGGTGAGGAGGGGTGATCGGAGCGCCAGGCTGGTTCAGTAGTAGAGCATTGAGCTCTTCATCTCAGGGTCTTGGGTTCAAGCCCCTGTTTTGGACATGGAGCCTACTTAAAAAAAAAAAAAAAAAAAGGATAAAAAGAAGGGAGATGCCTCCGTGAGGCTATGTACTACTCAGATGGGGACCATTTGTTCTTCAAGCCTCTCTCAATGCCTCATCTTTCAGCGCCCGTGGGTCAAACTACCCATGGAACATGCTTCTCCAGAAACACCACAACCAGTTTTTCCCTTTCTTTGCATTAGTCAATTTCTAAACTTTGAACCTCATTTCTTTCTGTAAGTGAATTAATTATATCCTGACAAGAGAACGATGATACTTTGGAGGCATAAGACCACAATTGCATTATCGTCATGATCAAGAGAGAACATGACCATCATTCTCAGAGATCGGAGTTAATTTTATGAAGGATTAGAGGACGTGTAACAGAAGCAAACACTTCTGCAGGCAAGGAGCCTAAATGGCATTTATCGACTCAGTTCAATTCAGTTTTTTGAAAAACCGCTTGCCACAGTTCCTATACACTTCATAAAAGTCACATCCAAAATAATGGGGGTGAGAAGAGTCCCTAAGCAATAGCAAGTAGGTGGGTGGTTGCAGGAAGACTGTGTGCAAAGACCTACAAAGAAAGGGAGAGGGTATGAACAAAGAGGGTGTAGGAAATGAGAAGTGGAAAGGACACATGTCATTAAGAGCACGCAGTTCTGGGAGGCAAGAGTTTGAACGCATAAACCCTGTGGCCTTAAGGAATGCACCCAAAAAAGAAAGGAAACAGCTCAGTTGGTTGAAGACAGATTTCCAAGGAGTTGTTCTTATGGAGTTCCCCAGGAAAGCCAGTATTTCAGAAGCACCAGGGTCCATGATCCATAATTATTCTCAAACAAACAAGGAGAAAGTGAAGACTAATCCACGTGAAGTCCTGACGTGGTGAAGAAGGCGACGCAGCGGAGAATCACCGCTCAGCTGCAGTGAAGCCCAGGCCCACAGGCACAGAACAGACCAGGTTATGTCCCTAAGGTGACGCTGCTCTCACTGGGGGAACAGTCGCCTCCCAGGCCAACCAGAAGGATGTCACTTAGAGCAGGCTCCCTCTGGGAGGAACCTGAGGAAAGTCGCACGAAAAGAGGAGAGGAAACCCAAAGAGCGTATTTAGTCTCACACATCCTGTGCCTTTTTCAGCTGCTATTTTGAAGGATAAACATTACGTTTGTGGTCGCCTTTTTTCCTAGGTTAAAGAAAAACAAGACAAAACAATATGGTTGTGAAAAGAAGAGACAGGAGAGGAGCTAATGGCCTTGGAAGGGCAGGCTACTTTCCTGGTTTTAAAAACAAAACAAAACCAAGAAAGGAACTTTAAAACAAAAAACAAAACAAAACAAAACAAAGAAACAGTGATGGAGAAACCATGAAGTCCTTGGGTCTCCAGTGCCCCGGCGGGGGGGTGGGGGTGGGCCCAGCTGGTTCTAAAGTAACCTACACACAGAGATACCCTGTCAAACGGGAATCTCTGCGAGCAGAGAAATGACACACCTTACCTGTACGGCGGCATTCCAAGGGTAGGCCTCATCCCCTTGGCATTTTAGAGGGAGGGTGTTTTGTTCAGCTTGGTTTTACTGAAACTAGAGTGTTCTCATATTCTTCTTAACTAGATAAAGCCAACTTGATTTAGGGACAATCTTAAGATCTTAGCAGGATCCTCTTCTGGGTCTGAAGGCAACTCACTTTCCCACCGTCGGGGCCCTTCCAGAGCAGTCTTCTGGTTTTATAGTAGATACCAGGGTTGGCTTCTACTACTACATCTGGGAACCCCGCTGTCATCACATAGGACCCCGCAAAGCTATCATCTTCTGATAGGTCAGAGAGTTTGAGAAATGGCCAGGTCCTTAGAGATCAACCTATACGGAACTGTCAGGGCAGTGAGTGGAAATGCCTGCTGGCCTCCATAATATTGAGACTTCTTGAGAAATTACTCAATGTGGCTGATAACATAGGCATTAAAGGATATTGGGGGGTGGTTTTCTTTACATCATCTACAGTGTGATGACTCGTAATGGTGCCACGAGGTCAGGTTTGGAAGAAGAAAAGAGCTCCAGGTGCCCCCAAGAGGTATGGTTCTAAAATGATAACTGAGAGTGTATTCTTTTTTTTTTTTTAAGATTTTATTTATTTATTCATGAGAGACAGAGAGAGAGGCAGAGACACAGGCAGAGGGAGAAGCAGGCTTCGTGCAGGGAGCCCGATATGGGGACTTGATCCTGGGTCCTCAGGATCACACCCTGGGCCAAAGGCAGCGCTAAACCGCTGAGCCACCCCAGCTGCCCTGAAAGTGTATTCTTGACTGGCACTGGATTCATTTCCTCTGGCTGCTCTAACAAATTATCAGAAACCTGATGGTTTAAAATGACAGAAATTGATTCCGTCAGAAATCTGAGACCAGAATTCCAAAACCAATATCACTGGATGAAAGCAAGGTGTTTACATGGCCTTGTTTCCTCCCAGGGGCTTTGGGGAGAATCTATCCACTGCCTCTTCCAGCTTCTGGCAGCTGCTGACATTCCTTGGTTTGTGGTGTCATCACTCAAATCTTCAAGGCCAACATCTTCAAATCTTCCTCTGCTCCTTCTTTCCCCTCCTTCTCCTAGTCCTCCTCCTTCTTCTTCTTCCTCTTTTTCTCTCAGCTTCCTCGCTGTATGTGTGTGTGTGGAGGGGAGACCGAGACAGAGATCGCCCTCTGCCTAACTCATATAAGGATACTTGTGATGACATTTAGTTCCCACAGGATAATCTCCCCGTCTCAAGATCCTTAACCAAATTACTTCTGCAAAGACAATTTTTCAAAATAAGGTAATATTTATAGGGTCTAGGACCTGATATCTTTGGAGTCTTTTTTCAGCCCGCTATAGACACATGTTCCATTCTTTCTCACATACACAGTCATGCACATCACCTACACTATTCTAGTAGTCATCACTAGGCTTCTTGGAGAACAATTTATTCATTTATTTTTTTAAAGATTGTATTTATTTATTCATGAGAGACACACACAGAAAGAGGCAGAGACACAGGCAGAAGCAGAAGCAGGCTCCATGCAGGGAGCCTGATGCGGGACTCGATCCCAGGACCCCCGGGATCACACCCTGAGCCTAAGGCAGAAGCTCAACCACTGAGCTGCCAAGATGCCCCTTGGAGAACAATTTAAAAGCCTGCAAATGTTCAGACATAATCCATATGTTTTTCACTATTTACAAAATTACTTGGAATGCCTTCAAAATATTATTAAATAGAAGACTGGATGATAAAATAACCTTTATGGCATTACTGACTTTGGCAAAAGGTTGAAGTAGTATCCTTATATCTAACTAATCACCTTCATTATCAGAAAATATGGTACTAACTATAATGATGTTGATGATACTCCATAATGAAGTACAAATCAATTCGTAAAAGATGAGTTTATTTAAAAATGCAAATCAGGGGCTCTTGGTTCCCAAAGTTCCAGGAAATTAGAATAGACATAAAAAATATAATCAATGGGTTCTTTGTGATTTTCTAAGCTAGAAGTTGTTATTGGCATCATTATCAAAACAAGACATAAGAGAGCTGTTAAGAGATGGTCTGAGTTTCAACATGTTTGTCCAAAAATGAAACAAAAATAAGTTAGAAAGAAAGTGGAAAGAGAGAGAGAGAGAAGGAGAAGCAGAGTTAATATTGTGGTATTAGGTAGGGGTCCCTGGGTGGCTCAGCGGTTTAGCGCCTACCTTCAGCCCAGGGTGTGATCCTGGGGTCCTGGGATCGAGTCCCGCATCGGGCTCCCTGCATGGGCCCTGCTTCTCCCTCTGCCTGCACCTCTGCCTCTCTCTCTCTGTGTCTCTCATGAAGGAATAAATAAAAATCTTCCAAAAAAATATTATGGTATTAGGTAAAAGAGATCAGAAACTGAAAGAATATAAGTGAGAGACAAGATTGCTATGTAAGTGGTAAAAACTATATGAATATGGAAAATATTAACATTAAATCTGTCTTCAAGAAATAAAGCAAACAAATACCTAAAACAAAAGCTAATGCAGAAATACAGGAGGAAATAAATAAAAATTTATTCCTCATGAAGACTTTATAAACTCCCACTATAAAAATGGCAGATCAATCAAACAATCAAGTAGTTATATAACTGAACAGTGAAATAAAGTAGAATTGATACACATGGAGAGAAAAAAATTAGATTTTCTCCTTAAGAAGTAGAATGAGACTCAAAGATGCGTGATAAATGAAAGACCGTAATTCTGCATGCCATTTTGTCTATGATACGATAAGAAAGATAGAATTTTTTTTTAATTTTATTTATTTATTCCTGAGAGACACAGAGAGGCAGAGACCCAGGCAAAGGGAGAAGCAGGCTCCATGCAGGGAGCCCGACATGGGACTCGATCCCAGGACCCCAGGATCACATCCTGAGCCGAAGGCGAACTCCCAACCACTGAGACACCCAGGCATCCCACAAAGATAGAATTTGAAAGTAACCAATCATCTGGAAAGCATGAAACACTCTCTTAAATACCCGAGTCAGAGAAGAAATCAGAACTAATTAATGAAACAGGGTGTATATTATCAAAAGCAAGTTGTATACGCTAGAAAGTCCAGTAAACATTGTGGTCGATGGTCCAATATTCTTTGTACTCCGATGACATTGCAAGGGATTTGCTTCTGAGTTGGGTATATACACGATTTTTGCCAATGAGTTTAATTCTGTGAAGAAAAACTGCCTCGCTCCTATGAGAGAATCAGAAGGGAGATGGCCCGTCTACTTCCTCTAGGCTTCTCGTACCTGGATACGATGCTTGGAATCACCTGGCCATTTTGTTGCCAATGTTGGCACATCTAAGAGCTGGATAGAACGTGGGTCTTTCATGGGATTATTGAAATGATACACTGGTCCACTGCCGATCTTGTCCTATCAAGATCTCTTACTAAGTTAGTGAAGCTAGTCCTTCTTAAATGAGTTTTTTTATTGAGTTTTCTGTTATTGTACCAGAAAGAATCCTGACTGATATGAAGCATAAAAGTCAAGAAAATGTTTTTTTTAAAAAAGGAAGAAAATGTGTATGGCATAATGCAATTTTTAAAAAGATTTTATTTATTCATGAAAGACACAGAGAGAGACACAGAGACATAAGCAGAGGGAAAAGCATGGGGAGCCTGATATGGGGACTCGATCCCAGGATCCTGGGATCATGACCTGAGCCAAAGGCAGATGCTCAACCATTGAGCTACCCAGGCGTCCCCTAATGCAATTTTTTAAAAAGGAACAAAATAGACTCATTTGTGAAAATATACAACTGTTAGGAATGGCTAACACTTTCTTAAAATTTTTTAATTAAAAAATTATTTTTGAAACAGCTAACACTTAAAGAGGATTTACTTTTGGCTGAACACTGAGCTATTTTATATACGTTAACTCATTTAATCTTCAGAATACTTCTAATCAGATGGTTGTCATTATCAGCCCCATTTAACAGATGACAAGGTATTTGTTGATAATTTGCTAGTGACTGGCAGAGCCAGCATGTGACCCCAGGCAGTCTAATGCCCTAGTGCTCTTATACCTTATGCTACACTGCCGCTGACCTCTCTATATTTTTCTCTGATTTGGAGAAAAAAAAAAAAAAAGGTTATTCCAAATAAAGGATTAGACAAATACAGGGATAGCTTGTTTTATTGTGCATCGCTTTCTTATATCTCACAGATATTGAATTTTTTACAAATTGAAGGTTCGTGAGCCTGTGTCAGCAAGTCTAACAGCGTCATTTTCCAACAACATTTGCTCCCTTCGTCTCATCTTCGTCTCTCTGTCACACTTTGGTAATTCTCACAATATTTCAATTTTTTTCATTATTATTATATTTGTTATGGAGATCTCTGATCGACCATGATTCACTGAAAGCTCAAATGATGCTTAGCATTGTTTGGCAATAAAATACTTTTAGATTAAATCGTACTTTTTTGATATAATGCAATCGCACAGGTAATAGACCATAATACTGGGTAGACATAACTTTTACATGCACTAGGAAGCAAAAAGATTCATTCGACTCGTTTTATTGTGATTCTCACATTATTGCAGTGGTCTGGAACCAAACCCATAATACCTGCAAGGTATGTCTGTACACGTCAACATTCCAAATTGCATTTGATATATGGTTAAGTGAGATATGCACAGTGTATCCATTGTCTGTTGCTGGGTGACAAACCAGCCCCAAATTTTGTGGTCTGAAACAAAATAATTATTTACTTTGGTCATAAATCTTTAATTTGAGCAGAGCTGAGCAGGGATACCATACGTCTGTTGGCCAACAGCATTAGCAAGAGGGACTAGTCTGAGTGTTAGTGTGTAAAGGTGACTCAGTCACGCGGCTAACAAGTTGGGACTGGCTGTGTACTGAGCTCAGCCAGGACCGTGGGTTGAGGCCCTCAGTTCTGCTCCTGTGGGCCTCTTTACAGTTTGCTTGGGCTTCCTCACATCTAGGTGGCTTACATCTAAGAGCAGGTGTATCTTTTGAGACACTTCTTTTGAACTCAAACCTTCCATAACCTCACTTTGGAGGTCACACGGGGTCACTTCTGTCAGAGTCACAAGGCCACTCAAAATGCGGAAGAAAAGTGTAGCTTTTATTTCTCACTGGGAGGAGCGTCAAAGAAGAAGGTATGGGGCAGTTTGGTTGTCACAGACAGATTAGGAAAGTACAATCTACCACAAGCACTTTTATACATGTGAGAACCTAGATAGCAAGTCATGGAGTGGGAAAATGTGTCCACAAATATAAAAATATATATATGTATTTTATTATATATGGTGTATATATATATATATATATATATATATATATATATATATATAAATTTAAAAGCCTTCAAAATAATTAAAATTTTGAGGGTTAAGTGTCTGCCTTCAGCTCAGGTCATGATCCCGGGGTCCTAGGATGGAGCTGTTATCAGGCTCCCTGCTCAGTGGGGAGTCTGCTTCTCCCTCTACCCTTCCCCCTGCTCATGATCTCTCTCAAATAAATACATAAAATCTTTAAAAAAAAAAATAAGAGAATGAAAAATTTGAAGCCAGTGTTTGGCAGGGCTGACCATGCACTGTAAATTGGTCTGAGATTTTTAGAAAGCTGCTTCATGTATTCATACTCTTTGACACAATCAAAAATATTCTTAGTACTAACAAGATGTCAGTAAACATGATGACTCCAAACTGCTTAATAATCATTTGGATGGTGAAAATGGCAATTTTGTAGGCTTGTGAATATAACACACATACGCATTGGATAACAAAACGGTACAAAAATAGTATGCACAAAATGTTAGAACTATGCAATATGCATTCATATATACTGACAGATTAAAACTGAACATGGAGCAATAGAAATAGAATTTGATGGACTTTTGTGATCTTTTTTTTCTATAAAATTGCTTAAATGTATTGTATTGATAAGTAATTTTAGTGTACTATATAAATTGAATATCTCACAAATTCAACAATCAAAAATACAGTACATTAAAGAAAAATACTCATAAAAATAGAGACATTCTACTTTATCATACATGGGTTAATATGTACTATTTATTGAGAATGTGGACTATTTGGGGGTGTGCCTGGCTCACTCAGGCAGCAGAGCACGCGACTCTTGATCTCTGGGTTGAGCCACGTTGATCATAGAGATGACTTTTTAAACAATGCTGAATACTTGGTTAAGAATAATTTGCTTGGGGACTCCTGGGGGACTCAGTGATTGAGTGTCTGCCTTCGGCTCAGGGCCTGATCCTGGAGACCTGGGTTCGAGTCCCACATCAGGCCCCCTGCATGGAGCCTGCTTCTCCCTCTGCCTGTGTCTCTGCCTCTCTCTGTGTCTCCCAGGAATAAATAAGTAAAATCTATTAAAAAAAAAAAAAAGAACAATTTTCTTGCCTTTTAGAATTTAGAAAAATTATTTAAGCTAAGATTGTAAGACTGTTGGTGTGACTTAAAATAACCGTCTGTGGAAGTTATGTCTCTCCCGCCCCTGCCATGATGGAGGATATGAAGAATGGCCTCCCTCTCCACTTACCCCAGTTCCTCAAAATTACAAAAATCATAAAGATGAAGAGGAATTCATTCTATTGCTTGAAAATAACAACATATGCTATCAGGAGATCTGAGGTTTTGAAAAATTCCAGAAATATTGAAAGCTTATATCATCGGATTAGCTGAGCAAACCTCAGTTCTAAAGCTAGTGCAGACTGTAACCAGTGCGCATGCTGATGGAGAAGGCAGGGATAGGTGGTGTGTGGGGTGGAGGAGGGGGGATGTAGAGACTATTTCCTGATCCGTTTACTGTGAACTTAAAATTGCCCTAAAAAGATTAAGTCTATCAATAAAAAAATAACAAAAAAACCCTAGTACATCAGAGACTTTAGAGGTAGGAATGTTTAAAATTCAGAAGCATTGGATAAAGGAGCCAGGTAAGTCTTTGGGCATCTCCTTTCTAAGCAGATTGCAGTAAGAGCATTTACCTCCAGCATCCTTGGTACCGAGAGGCAGGGACCTTCCTTGGGGCGTGCATTTTCAGCTGGGGGTAAGTGATGCCACTCTCAGTGGGGGTGGGGAAAGAGGAAACAAAAAAGTTAGATATTGCAATAATTTCTGTGGCCATATCTGTGGTATTTCATTGGGCACAAGTGGTGATTAGGTGGGGGAAAGGGCTCAATTAAGGTTTCCTTTGGAGGACAATAGTGAAAAAAAAAAAAAAAAGGTTGAGAGACATTGCTCCAGAGAGAAGTGAAACGCAGAAGGAATGGGAGAGAAGTGAGGAGATCCTCTTAGCACCTCTCCCCGCGGCCCAACCACGATGACCAGAGACACACTCACTGGAACAGAACCAGCTCCCACAAACAGGGACGCTCAATTACAAAGACAGGCAGCAAAACAGGAATCATCAGGCTTTTAAGGAAAAGCAAAACCATGAAAGGCAGGCACCAAACCCAATAAATATAAGCACGAATGCCCAAGGAAACAGTTACCAGAGCAAATACAATTTTAAATGAACTGTAATCCATAACCTCAGAGATAGGAGAAGTTACTACAACCATACCAGCAGGCAGTTTTTAATTAAAGAACCAGTTGTTGATCTTGAAAACAATAACTGCAATCATTGAAATAAAAACCCTCGTAGATAAACCAAACGGCAAAATAAATATGATGCATTTTAACTGCATCAATAAATTTTTTGAAAAGAAAACATGTATAACTACAATCTAGATGTGGTGGGGGAGTTTCCTAAAATGAGCCCTAATGGTCCCTGCTGGTCCTCTAATCTCAGAAGGTTTTAGTTCACTTTTCCATAAGAGGGAAATTTCATGGAATCATTTTAGAAAATGCTTACTTCATAGAATTGCTGGAGAGACTCATTATCACAAAATGCTGCACAGTTTACCAAGTAAGACATGTTTTTCTTTCTTTTCCATTATGGTGCTATTGTCTTACTGGGTGACTAAGACTTTGTTTTTGGTGTGTGTGTGTGTTTTGTTTTGTTTTTGCCGTTACACAGTGGGATCTTAGCATCAATAAATGGATTTGAAATGATTCAGTAACTTTCTAACTTCATTGCATAATGGTAGTGAGTAGAGCTGAGTCATTTGGAGAAGAAATAACATGTCTTAAGTCAGGTGAATAAGAACCCCTTTCATCACAGTAGCCCCGGATTGCATGTTCACTGCATTCTACAATTAGCAGTTAATTGCAATAAGAAACTACTTATCCACGTATCATAGCTTAGCAAAGCAAAAAGGAAGCGCTTAACATGGTCTTTGCGAACGTTTCAAGCAACAGGAACATTGGAATCTCCTGCCATTCCCAACCTTCCAACATTCCTCTGGACTTCTCTGCTGGACTTGTAGCTCCAGTAGCCTTAGTGGCTCTCTGATGAAGATAGGAGCTCATATAGACGGAACACCTCTATTCCAGGTGTTATGCTAAATGCTTTCCGTGAATTAACTCAGGTAATGTGTCCACAAGCTAGGTAAGACTCTGATTATCCCCACTTTACAGGTGAGAAAACTGAGGCCCAGAGACGAAGCAACGCACCAAGGCCTTACAGCTGGTAATTGGCAGCGTTCAGTGTAAATCCGGGGGTCTGGCTCCAGAGCCTGTGCTCTCAACTTTGTGCCAAGTGGAGACACCTTGGGGCTGTGGAAGAGCTTTTATGAAGTAGGAGTCAAGAAACGAATTGTGCTATTTGGCAATCCAGATGTGACGGAAGGCTTGTTACTGCCCAGTGGGAAATGTTGGCTCTGGGTCTAACGGGTCACTGTATCACATTCTACTTGTATCTTACTCTATCTCTGTTACTTTTTCTCTTGACTTGTTTTCTCCCTTGTTTTTTTCTGTGGATTGATACCAAGCCTAGGGAGAGGTGGCCACGGATCACAAGCCGGCAGGTCCTCGTGTGCTGAACAGTGTGTACACATGGAAGAGGAGTTTAGACATAGCACAGGGAGGCTCCCATATGGTGATCTTTCAAATTTCAAAGCAAAATATGGGAAGCCTAGTTTCATCCTTTTACCATATTGATGTTTTTCAAATTACATCTGTTATTGGTTTTGTTTTTGTTAAGATTTTCATAGAAAGATATATCCATACTATACTAGCTGGTGATTATATTTCTTAAAAAATTATAGTGCTAATATGTATTCATTGCAACAAAATAACTGAAGAGTGCAGATTTGTGTAAAGTAAAAACTAAAAAAAAAAAGATTTTATTGACTTATTCATAATAGACATAGCGAGAGAGGCAGAGACACAGGCAGAGGGAGAAGCAGGCTCCATGCAGGGAGCCCGACGTAGGACTCGATCCCAGGACCCCAGGATCACGCCCTGGGCCGAAGGCAGATGCTCAACCACTGAGCCACCCAGGTGCCCCAAGAGTAAAAACTTTTCATGTGGATCAGATATTCAAATGTAATTTAAACCCATAAAACTAGTGGAAGAAAACATTGGTGGGTTTAAATAATCTTGGCAGGAAGGAAGGACTCTATGCATAAAGCGATAGTCTTGAATGATGAAGGTAAACATCAATCAATACATAATATTGCACAAGACTTTCTCTTAAAAATGTACCATAAACAAACTAAAATGATTAACAAAAGCAGGGGGATAGAATCTATAACATCTATCATAAATAGCTCTTTAAAAAATATGTTCAGGGGCACCTGGGTGCCTGAGGGGTCCCCGCAGGGAGCCTGCTTCTTCCTCTGCCTGTGTCTCTGCCTCTCTCTCTGTGTCTCTCATGAATAAATAAATAAAATCTTACAAAAAAAAAGTTCAAAGAGCTACTTCAGATCAATAAGAAAAATAAAATTAAATAGAAAAGTGAGCAAAAGGACACAAACAGTTTACAAGGAAAAAAACCATAAAAATGACTTGACCTCACTCCTAAATAAAAATAGTAATACACTGGTGATATGTGATTTTCATCTGTTCTCCAAAAATTTAAACTCTTTATCATACCCAACGTTGCCAAGGGAGTGAAGAAATAAGTGTGCTCACATAGTCTTAGTAGGAATGTAAATTGATGTAACCTTTTGGAAGGCACGACAGCAGTATTCACGAACATTTTCAATTCTCAGATTTATTGACCAAGCAATTCTAGTAGGAATTTCTCTTACGTACATATTCAAACAGGCACAGCAGAGCAAGTGTCATTTTGCCAATGTTTGTAACAGGGAACAGCTGCAAACAGCCTCAACGTTCTTCAGAGGAGGGGGAAGGACAAATAAACTGCGATGTTTCCTCTTGACAAGGACTATCTAGTATTTAAACTACAGAAGCTGATCTAAATGTGCTTCCCTGGAAAGATGATCAGGATCATGTGACTTAGTAAAAAAAGCAATTTGCAGCTCGGTACCTGCGACATGATCCCACTGGGGGATGCATCTTTTACGGTATGTCCAAGTCTTGGTGAGGATGCTTTAGTTCCAAGTAAACAGAAAACCACGACATTTAGCAGATGCCATAGTTGCATGTGTGAGGCCAGTCGGGTTTAGGGTTAGCTTTACCTGCTGGCCCAACTCTCTGTTTCCTGGATTCTCCTGGCTCGGCCTCCTCTGCTGACTCCTCAAACTGGCTCTAGTTGTTCTGGGCCTCACCTCTTGAGAGGAACCACTCCCTCTGGCCCCTCTCAGCAAATTTCCCTTTGGATCTCTCTGGCCTGAGCTGGATCATGGCAGTGACTCAGGAGCTCAGTGTCAGCCCCAGGCCCAGGGGAAGGGAAATACCCTGTCCTGATGGCTTAAGGCCTGGATTTCTGAACCAGATACCAGCAAGGGAGAGGGATTTAACATGATCGTCTTGAGACCAATTAAAGCTCACCCAATAGGTGAAACCAAGGTCAGTATTACCACTCGTATGCCAACCCCTCACCCCTGCCAAAGGAAAAAAAAAAAAAAAAACCAAACGACAGACAAAATGACAACTGTATATGGAATTGCAGGGAGTGAAAGGCTGTAAGGTACATACAGTTTTATTTTTTACCTCCTAGCCTTCTACACCATTACTTTTTTTTCTTTTTTATTGCTGCATGAGTCTGATTCAGGATCACAGCAGGGGTCGTAGGAACAGATGGCATACTCAGAAGGGTTTGTGAAGAGACTTTAATAAAGAGATTTTATTTACCAAGGTATAGATGAGGTTAAAGGAACAACAACAACAAAAAGGGATAGGGAAGCAGGTAGGGACAGGCAACCACAGGAAGTTGTTCCTAGCCCTAGGCCTGAGGAGGCCTGGGGAGTGGGTGGGGGCCGGGCGGGCGGGAAGAGACCACAGTGAGCTGGTGCTGGGGCCCAAGAATGAAAGAAGGGTGAGGCAGGAAGGGAGTGCTGTGTCGGGGAACTAATAAATACCTCGTGCTTTCCCAGCTCCATTAGCCAAACCCAACCAGAAATGAGAGGACAAGCGCTGATGCAACCCACAGAGGTCAGCCTTTTGGGACTCCCAGCCCAGTGGAGCCTGAGCAGGATGGGGAATGGATCGGGGGAAGAGGGGAGCAATGCCCAGCACAGCAAATATTTCCTAATTGAAAACAGGAACACTTAAAAAAAAAAAAAAAACAATTAAAAAGCACCAGGAATCCTGTCACATGTAACAACATGGATGAGCTTTGAGGACACTATGCGAGTGAAATAAAGCAGTCACAGAAAGACCAATACAGTATGATTCTACTTGTGGGGGGGAGGGGGTGACTCGAGTAGTCAAATGCATAGAAACTGAAAATAGAAAGGTGGTTACAGGGGGGCTGTGGGGAGGGGAAAGGTGCGGTTTTATTGCTTAATGGTCTATAGTTTCAGTTCTGTGCTGTGCAGCGATGCGAATAGACTTAGCACCAATGACCCATACGCTTGAACGTCGATGATTTCTGGCCATTTTAATAAGTGTGTAGGGGTATCTTGTTTTAATCTGCAAACTTTGCATGGCATGCTATGTTGAGCATCTTTTCATATGCTTCTCTGCCACCTGTAGACTTCCCTGGGGAGGTGTCTCTTGCCGCCCCCCCCTCCTTTTTTAAAGATTTTGTTTATTTATTCATTAGAGACAAGGAGAGAGAGGCAGAGACACAGTTAGAGGGAGAAGCAGGCTCCCTGAGGGGAGCCCAATGCAGGACTCGATCCCGGGACCCTGGGGTCACACTCTGGGCCCAAGGGAGACACTCAACTGCTGAGCCCCCCAGACGTCCCGTTTGCCCCTTTTTAAATCAAATTATTTATTTTCTTATTGTTGATTTCTGAGAGCTCTTTGTATATTTGGGATAACAGTCCTTCATTGGATGTGTCTTTTTTTTTTAATATATTTTTTTAATTTCTATTTATTTATGATAGTCACAGAGAGAGAGAGAAAGAGGCAGAGACACAGGCAGAGGGAGAAGCAGGCTCCATGCACCGGGAGCCTGACGTGGGATTCGATCCCGGGTCTCCAGGATCACACCCTGGGCCAAAGGCAGGCGCCAAACCGCTGCGCCACCCAGGGATCCCGGATGTGTCTTTTATAAATATTTTCTCCCAGTCTGTGGCTTGTCTGCTCATTCTCTTGGTAGTGTCTTTTGCAAAGCAGAGATTTTTAATTTTAATGAAATCCAGCTTATCGGTTTATTTCACTAACTACATCAAATGCTGGGTGAGGAGGTGGAGTGATGGAAACTTTCAGTCATGGCCGGTGGGAATGAAAAATGATCCAGCCTCTTTGGGAGACGTGTTGGCAGTTCCTTGCAAAACTGAACATATTTTTACCATATGATCCAGTGATTGTGCTCCTTGATTTTGCCCAAATGAGTTGAAAACTCATGTCCACACAAAAGATTGCAGCAGCTTTATTCATAACTTCCCCCCAAACCTGGAAGCAACCAAGATGTCCCTCAGTTGGTGAATGGATAAATAAGCTGCAGTACATCCATAATATCCAGTGGAATATTATCCAGTGATAAAAAGAAATGAACTATGAAGCTTTGAAAAGCTATGGAGAGGGGGACCTGGGTGAGTCGGTCAGTTAAACATCTGCCTTCAGCTCAAGTCATAATCCCAGGGTCCTGGGATCAAGCCCACGCTGGGCTCCCTGCTCAATGGGGGGACTGCTTCTCCCTCAACCCTTCCCCCTGCTGCTCCACTTGCTTTGCTATCTCTCTCTGTGTCAAATAAATAAATAAAATCTTAGGGGAAAAAAAGACAGAGAAGCTTAAATACATATTGTGAAGTGAAAGAAGACAATCTAAAAAGGCTATTATTATGGAATTCCAACTATAGGACATTCCAGAAGAGGCAAAACTATGGAGACAGTAAAAAGATCAGGGATTGCCAGGGTTTGAGGGGAATTGAAGGATGAATAGGCAGACCAGAGAGGATTTGGGGGGCAGTGAAATCACTAGGCATCATACTGTAATGGTGCAGACCCATCATTAAACACGTGTCCAAACCCATGGGATGTACACCAGCAAGAGTGAACCTTAATGTAAACTATGGACTTGGGTCATAATGATGTATCAAAGTAGTTTCATTGGTTATATCAAATGCACCACTCTGGTGGAGGTTTTTTTTTAAAAAATATTTTATTTATTTATTCATGAGAGACACACAGAGAGAGGCAGAGACACAAGCAGAGGGAGAAGCAGGTTCCCCGCGGGAAGCCTGATGCAAGACTCAAACCCAGGACCCCGGGTTCATGCCCTGAGCCCAAGGCAGACGTTCAACTGCTGAACCACCCAAGTGCCCCTGGTGAAGGATTTTAAAATGGAGGAGCCGAGCATATGTGAGGGCAAGGAGTATATGGGAATATATCCTGCTTATTTTGCTCTGAAACTAATGGTGCTGTAGAAAATAGTCTATTTTTTAAAAAATGGTTACAATGGCAAATTTTATGTTGTTTTTTAACCACAGTTTAAAAAAATATCTTTCCTTCATTCCTCACTCCCTAATCTCATTCACCAGCAGCAGAGACCATTAATTGTGTCCATGTTTTTAACCAAGTTTCTTTTGTTTTCCAAAGGTAGTTATTTAAAAGCAAAATGGTGCTCAGAGATTGGTCCTGACTGGAGAAATACAGACTTACGAGCTCCCAACATGGGTGTGATGCTCCCATTTGGAAGCGTGGGGTGGATGAAATCTCTAGGGGGCCATGTGCAAAGAATGAAGGATGGGCTGAAGAAGACAGAAGCTGGGAAACTCACGCTGAAGAGGCCAAGAGAGGAGCTGGCCAAGGAGAATGAAGAATAAACAAAGAACCGATATGAAGACAGGAACCAAAGACCGAGAGCATTTTAAGAATAAATGCATAAATCAAGATCACAGTGAAATACTTAGGATGGCTATTAGGGACGAAAGAAAGAAATGAAGAAAGAAAGAGAGAAAGGAAGAAAGGAAGAAAGAAAGAAAGAAAGAAAGAAAGAAAGAAAGAAAGAGAAAGAAAGAAAGAAAGAAAGAAAGAAAGAAAGAAAGAAAGAAAGAAAGAAAGAAAGAAAGAAGAAAGAAAACAAGTACAAGTGTTGGTGACGATGTGGAGAGAAGCGTTGCTGGTGGCAGAGCCACTGTGGAAACTAGTGTGGCAACTAGGAGTTAAACGGGGTTGCCATAAGGTTCATTCCTAGGTCTATGCTCAAAAGAGGTGACACAGGGACTTTAGTGTTCATACATTACTAGTCCCAGTAACCAAAACAGTGGAAACCCATCCATGGGTGAGCAGATAAACAGAATGTGACACACGGATGCAACGAAATATCGTTTGGTCTTAAGAGGGAATGAAATTGTGATACGTGCTGGGGCCTGAAGGAACCTTGGAAACATCACGGTGACCAAATAAGCCAGACACAAATGGGCAAATTCACTTTGAATTCACTTATATGAGGCACCCCGACGAGGCAAATTCATAGAGACAGAAGTTAGGTGACAGGGTACCAGGGGCTGGAGGGCAGGGGACAGTGAGCAGTTGGGGCCCCTGGGGACAGAGTTTGGGTTTGGGAAGGTGGTGACATCCTGGAGGTGGGTGGTGGTGATGGTTGCACAAGCAAGCGAATGTACCTAACGCCACAGGACTGTACACTTAAAATGGTTGGAAGGGTGAATTCTATGTAATGCTATTTTATTGTAATTAAAAAAAAAAAAAAAGGAGAAAAAAAAGGGACAAATGCGGAAAGAAACCAGATGCAAAAGAGTATGTATCATATACATCGGTTTGTGCGAAATTCAAGAACAGGCAAGCTCAATGGGCGGTGGGTGGGGTGGGGTTGGTGGGAAAGAAAAACTGTACGTTTCCAGGAGTTTGCAAAGGGAAAAGGGGACAAACAGGGTGACATGAGCGAGAAAAGCCTAGAGTGAAGCTTTCGTCGGGAAAAAGAAAAGTCGGATGTATTTTTAGTGGGAGGACAGATGGAAAGGGAAGGATGGCTGCAAGAGGGGGCTGACACAGTGACACCCGGGGTACACACGGAGAGGACAGGGCCCAGCAGGGTGCCCTGTGGCAAGGCCCCGGGACACCTCTTGTGCTGGGGTCAGACACACAATGCAGGGATGGGTCCGGGTTAGCCAGGTGGCCGTACAGAAGGCGCTCCAAGTTGCCGGGTCTTTCCTGCGCAGTGCTCAACTGGCCCTCCTGACCTGTGCGCCCTCAGCGTTTCTCTGCAAATCCTATCCTTTCTCTCCTTAAAACAGGACTCTGCACCAAGCACTGCTTTAACAAACGGTTCTGTGGAAGGTTTCCTTGCCCGAACACCCAAATATTTGATTAGAGGACTTCTAAGCTCTACTCCAGGCACAAGATTTTGTCTCACTATGGATGCGAAGTTTAGACTAAGTTGGTGGGAAAATATATGTATTTTTATGTATTTATTTTTTAAAGATTTTATTTATTTATTCACGAAAGACATGAGAGAGGCAGAGTGGGACTCAATCCCAGGACCTCGGGATCACGACCCGAGCGGAAGGCAGATGCTCAATCACTGAGCCACCCAAGTGCCCCCAAATATATGTATTTTTAATTTCCTTTGTCTCCTAAGTTGAATAAATGCAGCTGAGAAATAGATGGATTATGCCAAAATTATACTGGAAATAGCTATCTGCAGTCCCTATAAAAGTTTCATTTTTTTTTTAAATGAGAACTTTCATTCCACCAAGAAAACTGATTTCACACTTAGCTGAATTAAATATATCCACACACACTTGATGTATCAAAACTTGGTTAGTAAGAGGTGAATGATCGGAACAGGCTTCTCTGTCTCTTGGAACAGTGAAGGCTTCATTGTAGTGCAGCAGGTCCTTGATAAGATTCTGGGACAGCTTTAGGATGGGTTGTGTCATTAAGTTAAAAGCTGAGGCCTCTGTTGGAGGGCAGGCAATACTGCAGTAGAGAACTAACTAGAAACTACTTCCTAAGAAGCCCCTTTTCAAAGGGCACACGCAGGCCATTCAGAAGGCGCAGTTATAAGTGGTTCATGCGTGCAGGAAAATGGAAAGCTTCATTAATAGTCAAAGGACGAAAATGAAAAGGACTCCCAGATGCCGCTTCAGCTTACCAAATGAACGAGATTTGTAAAAATCACACGTAAGGGTAAAGCACGGTGGGAAATCTCGTGGACTGCTGTTAGGAGTACAAATCGGCTCATCTCTCCCACAGAACAGTACAAGGATGTGTCTCAAAGGCCCTCACCACTGACTCCAATGGCCACACCTTTGTGAATCAGTAACGTAGGGCCAGGCTGTCTGTCATCCTTTAAAGAATTCAGAAAAGTGGCGTAAAGCTTCTTCACACAAAGATGTTCATGGCAGTGGTTGTGACGATAGGAAAAAATTAGAAACGTCTGAATTTCTGAACTAACACAACAGTGTTTAGTCTGATGATGAGGATTTCAACCACACACACACACACAAAAACCCAACAAAATACACATGATCTGATATGTTTTATAAGCATTTAAAATATGTTTTAAGAAGTTTTAAAGGAGGCACCTGGGGGGCTCAGTTGGTTCAGTGGCGGACTCTTGATTTCAGCCCAGGTCCTGATCTCAGGGTCCTGGGAGAGAGAGCTGGGTGACTGGCTCTTCTTTCTCTTACCGTTGCTCTCTCTTTCTCTCTCTCTAAAATAAATAAATAAATGAAGAAGAAGAAGAAGAAGGAGGAGGAGGAGGAGGAGGAGGAGGAGGAGGAGGGGGAGGAGGAGGAGGAAGAAGAAGAAGAAGAAGAAGAAGAAGAAGAAGAAGAAGAAGAAGAAGAAGAAGAAGAAGAAGAAGAAGAAGAAGAAGAAGAAGAAGAAGAAGAAGAAGAAGAAGAAGAAGAAGAAGAAGAAGAAGAAGGAGGAGGAGGAGGAGGAGGAGGGACGAGGAGGGGAGGAGGAGGAGGAAGAAGAAGAAGAAGAAGAAGAAGAAGAAGAAGAAGAAGAAGAAGAAAGAAGAAGAAGAAGAAGAAGAAGAAGAGAAGAAGAAAGAAGAAGAAGAAGAAGAAGAAGAAGAAGAAGAAGAAGAAGAAGAAGAAGAAGAAGAAAGAAGAAGAAGAAGAAGAAGGAGGAGGAGGAGGAGGAGGAAGAGGGGGGGAGGAGGAGGGGAGGAGGAGGAAGAAGAAGAAGAAGAAGAAGAAGAAGAAGAAGAAGAAGAAGAAGAAGAAGAAGAAGAAGAAGAAGAAGAAGAAGAAGAAGAAGAAGAAGAAGAAGAAGAAGAAGAAGAAGAAGAAGAAGAAGAAGAAGAAGAAGAAGAAGAAGAAGAAGAAGAAGAAGAAGAAGAAGAAGAAGAAGAAGAAGAAGAAGAAGAAGAAGAAGAAGAAGAAGAAGAAGAAGAAGAAGAAGAAGAAGAAGAAGAAGAAGAAGAAGAAGAAAAAGAAGAAGAAGAAGAAGGAGGAGGAAGAGGAGGAGGAGGAAGAAGAAGAAGAAGTTGTTTTATTTTTATTTATTTTTTTAAGAAGTTGTTTTAACAATGTAGGGAAAGTATGACATATGGTAAGTGACGCAGTATTATTGTACTATGTGAAGATATTTGTATGTATAGAAAAAAAAAGACGAGCGAGTGCCAACAGTTAAAGTGGTCATCTCTATCATCTCTAACTGGCAGGGTTTTCAATGTTTTCCCCCTTTCCTTATACGGTTTTTGCATTTGGCAGAATGGATGGGCATCATTTCAAAAATATGACTACGAAGTTATTTTTCAATAACAAGAGAAAGTTCCTTTCGATAATTTTTGGTAACGGTTATCTCCCTGCTCTCTAGGAAAACGGACCAAGACACCCAGCTGTAGTCAGCTACTCACTCAACAGTGTTTAGTGAGCACCCACTGCACACCCAGGCCTGGGGATCAAGGGCAGAGAAGACATCCAGACGCAGGCTGGCCCTCGTCAAGCTTACAGTCTAGGGGAAAGTATGGGGCATGAGTTTGCTGGGACCAACCCTAACACGGGTACCAAAGACTGGGTGGCTCAGAAAAATGGAAATGTGTTTCCTCACAATTCTGGAGGCTGGGTGTCTGAGGTGAAGACGTTGGCACAGTTGCCTTGTTCCCGAGTCTCTCTCCTTGGCGTGTAGATGGCCATCTTCTCCCTGGGACTTCCTATTATTAGACCTCTGTCTGTGTCCAAATGTCCTCCTCTTATAAGGACACCACTCATATTGGATTAACGCCCACCCCGATGACCTCTTTTCCACGTGATTACCTCTTCAAAGACTCTATCTCCAAATCCAGCCGCTTTCTGAGGGGTCACATGTACTGGTGGTTTAGAACTTTGACATGTGTATTTGGAGGAGGCAAAACTTAGCCCACCCCATAGTAATTTAACAACATTCGCATCAAGAAGAAAAATGGAGGGACACCCGGGGGGCTCAGTAGTTGAGCATCTGCCTTTGGCCCAGGGCGTGATCCTGGAGTCCCGGGATCGAGTCCCACATGGGGCTCCCTGCATGGAGCCTGCTTCTCCCTCTGCCTGTGCCTCTGCCTCTCTCTCTCTGTGTCTCTCATGAATAAATAGATAAAATATTTTTTAAAAAAAACAGAAAACCAAGGACTGGATAGGCTGAGATCAAAGGCTAGACTCTGCGCTCGAAGCAGGCCTGGCGTCTCTAGGCAGCGACTGTGTTCACCGCGCTCCAGTGCTTGCTACCTGCAGTCTTCCTTTTCAGAGCTTCGGTATGTTTTGTGGCTTCTTCATTTAACAGGTTGACAGGAAGAAAACAAATTTCCATCTAGTTAGGATGAGATGCAACTGACATTTTAAATTTATCTTCTCTTCAGAGTGTCAGAAAATGAATATTTATTCTCTGATGCCTGATATTACGAAGTCATTCATTATCTTTCAGGGAACAGATTGGGTTGTGCATTGATACCTGCTGAGTTCCCAGATGAGCATATGTCACGATTCCCAAAAAAGGGCTCAGCTGCTTCTAAGTCTCCAGAGCAGTAAACACACCCCGGTCGGGGGAATGAACTCTGTCCGGCCTCATTACTTCTCTGTGACTCATTTTTGACGATTTTCAAAATTCGGAACAATTTTTACGGGGCCCTATGTAGAGTCTACCTAAGTGACAATCCGCTTCCTCTAAACCTGTATCCGTTCAGGTCGCCAATCCTTCACGCCATGTGGCAGGCCGTACGTAAATTCATTAAATTCGTTTTAAATGGATAAAGCTAAAACAGATTCTCGAAGCTGGATAGACCACAGTCACAAAATGTTTGTTCCATTGCGTTCCTACCCCTCATCGCCCCCGCTCTGTTCCAGGACCAGACAGAAATTCATACAGTGACTTGACAAGCAATACAGGATTGGTGTCACCTGGTGGTGAGGGGCCTGGCCTGGAGGGCGGCAGCCCCACCTTCCACCCCCCTGCAGGATCATGCAGGGGGACCGAGTGAACCCCCAGGAGGCCCTTAGAACAAGGCCCGGCGCCCAGTGACACACACGACGTACATTGTGAGAGCTGCTCTTATTATTAGACTTCGCAGGGCAGACTTTCCGCTGGATGGGCCCTTGCCCTCTCACCCCCTCCCACACGACCAGCGCTCCACGAGGACCTTGAGCGCTTCTGTTACATCTTAATAAGGTAAACACTTGGCCTCTTAACTATGTGAAGTCCACTACCTGTGCTTAGCTGGATCCACCCAACTGCAGCGACTCCCTTTTCTATGACCAGTAAAGTTAGAATTTGTATGACTTTATCTTATTTTATTTTAGATTTTATTTATTTATTCATGAGACACACACAGAGAGAGGCAGAGACACAGGCAGAGGGAGAAGCAGGCTCCATGCAGGGAGCCCGATGCGGGACCCGATCCCAGGACGCTGGGGTCACGGCCTGGGCCAAAGGCAGCCGCTCAACCCCTGAGCCACCCAGGGACCCCCAAACAATAACCCCTTACTCCATTCATACCCCAGCCCCTGCCAACCGCCATTCTACTTCCTCTCTCTATGAATTTGACTACACTGGGTTCCTCAGTATGTAAGCGGAACCTCACAGTATTGGTCTCCTGTCTCTGGCTTACTTCCCTCGGCATGTCTTCAAGGTTCATCCATGTTGTAGCATGTGTCGGATCACATTCCTTCTTAGGGCCAAGACAACTTTTTTATTTCATTGGTTGCAAAACATTCCCTTTCTGTTGTTGTAGTTTTAGGTGTTTCCCCCTTTTTAACGACTCCGCCGATGAACGTTGGGCTCGGTATTTAAATGTACCCAAGTTTTTTGAGGCCTACCGTAATAATGGAAGCTTAAAAAAAAAAAAAAAAAAAGGAAAAGTTTTATCAGACATAAATAGATTTTAAGATGCATTTCAGATTTTGTTTTAGAAGCCAGGGAAATGTTCAGATGTGTGGCTTTGTTGTTGTCTTTCAGCGATGATTACCACATCATCTTGGCCAATGTATTCACTAACCATAAAAGGAGAAAAATGTGCATTTCCTTGATAATATTGAGAATGAGCTGGCAAGTGATCCCTGAGCTCTGGGATAGGCTAAAAGGTGAAATGGAAGATGTTTCACCCTGCCAAGACTTGAGTTCAAGTCCTTAAAAATGGTTTCTTTTCCAATAATCGTTAAGACTTACAATTGCAACACTGGATGAGGAAGCTTCTGGCACGTATTTTATTTCAGACAGCAAACTATTGATGAGAAAAGCAGGGAGACATCAGATGAGAAAAACTGACAACAACCTTGGTAGTTTAAAATACATTTTTCAGTATGAATGGGGGCTCTGGTAACAAGCCTGGGCCTTCGAGGGATATGGATATCCTCTTTTTCTTTCTTTCTTTCTTTTCTTTTTTTCTCTTTTTCTTATAGGGAGGGAGACTTTTCATTGGATTTTATTTTATTGTCCCAGATAGAAGAAACATTTTTATATCCATTATTCATATATCCTGCCTAACACAAAAATTATTTAAGTAAATTGAGAGAAAATTAAAGAACATAATTTAAGAAATCTGAATATAAATTCTCTGGCTCGTTTTTTTATTGTTGATGCACGGAACTTTCCTCTGAAGAGATGAACAGAAACCTCAAGACGAACGTGAACTCTGATGACAGTGAGGAAATAGCTCAGAGCTTCTCAGATGGTAGTGGCTATGTCTTGTCTACCTAGGGTGGGTCAGCCCAGTCCTCTATTGTAGTTAGGATTTTCTTGGCCCATAAATTGAGTAACCATATGCTGTAGATTTTCTGGAACAGCCTTCGTTTAAAATATTCTTTCCTGGTGTTAGACCATGTGTCGGGCCATGTGTTCTGACATTTTTATGGAAAATGTGGTCAGCTTACCCATAGTTTTCAATAGTTCCCTGATGGGTCTTTCCTTCAAGGTACCCAGAGGCATCCGGGTTGGGGTGTGAGTTCTACACATTCTCCAGGAGTCAGCTGATGTCTTTGCATCTCTGTGAAGTCCAACCTGCCTTCGGCAACCATTTCCAGAAACTTTCCCTCTCCATTTCTCACACCGTCTACAGAATGTCACAGCCCGCCCAGCGTTCGGTGGTACGTGGTCTTACGTTGCTCTTGTTGCTGCATGTGGTTTAGCTTCATCTCCTCGAGCACCTTGTGCAGCCTGGAAGAAAGGAAAACCGCCCCGATTGCTCTCACAACCTCCCCAGTGCATCACACCATACTGGGCAGACGCGGCTCCAGTTTAAACAAAAAGAAAGATTCGTTGAGTTTTTTGTATCATTCAGGGAGAGGAGCCCCTTGGGAAACGTCTCTACCTGAACCCTGCGGTGAACCTGTACTTACCAGGCTATTGGTTAAACCCTCACCACATTCTTGCCAGAATTCAAAGACAGATTTTTGGCACCAGATTTCTATTCCAAAGTATTCATTTGATAACAAATAAGTAAACATATATTTGAGGGAAGAGGGGAGTAGAAATCCAGCCCTTGGGTTCTCTATGTGCTAAGTACAAGAGCTACGGTTTACGACTTTATGATTTTGTCCGAGACATAGACATAGAATTCCATAATTTCTTTTTCAGGTGTCTCTTCTTTTTTGTCTCCTCACTCTGGAGGCCCTCCCCAACCGTGGTGCTCTATCCCGTCAACGTTTGTTCCATGGGAGTTGCTCACGAGGGAGACAGATGATTGCTCCCAAATCCACATCTCTTGAAGCAGCTCTTCCCTGTGCTCCAGCCAACTGCTCACAGGCAGGTGGAGGGTGTAGGAGAGAGAGAGGGTGAAGGCCTGGGAAGCTTGGGGACACTCGGGCAGCACCAGGCATCAGGGACCAGGCATCAGGGAGCCTTTTCGAAGGATTCAGAACAGATGAGATGGAGTAGATTGGGGTGGGGACGCCTGTGGCCCGGATTTCAGAGAACGTGGGCTCCAGATCGCTTAGTCCCCATGTCCTGACGCACCTCTGGAGGCCTTGCGTCAGCTTGCCTCTATCACACCTCCTTCCCAAGACCCCATTCCTATTAGTATTAATGCTCATCTTTTTTCCAAGTAATTGGAATGTTTAAGAGAATCTAATTAGCCATATGTATACACATACCGCATTAGATTTATAAGAGTTATTTAAGTACCTGGGGAAGATTTTGCTCATTAGGTTGTAAATTTGCTCTGCAGGCATTTAAAATGTGTAAAACAAGAATTGACTCTGCTAAATTTACAAACACAGTTTAAAATGTTTAAGGGGGTGTAATTACCCAAGTTTGTAAATGATATCGATTGCTTAATTTAACTTCTTTACCATGAGCTAACCAAATATGAATCAAAGAAAAGTGAGAGAATTATTCTTAACTTGCAATACAAGATTACTAATTTGAACTCAAGGAAAACTTGATTTTTAATTCTGTAACTTTAAAGAATGAATATCAATTTGATATCCCAATAAATATACTTTTTTTCTTTAAAAAAAAGATTTTATTTATTTATTCATGAGAGACACAGAGAGAGAGAAAGAGAGGCTGAGACACAGGCAGAGGGAGAAGCAGGCTCCATGCAGGGAGCCTGATGCGGGACTCAATCCAGGACCCCAGGATCAAGGCTTGGGCTGAAGGGAGATGCTCAACCGCTGAGCCCCCCAGGTGCCCCAATATAGGTTTTTTTCCTACTCCTAAAGATTTCTTTTTCGTCCAAGACATAAAAAACAAAGAAGTGAACCTCTGATAATATCAAAAGACAGACCCTAAATACCTTTACATGTAAATGACCCCTTATTGGCCACAGTCTCTTTGCTTCTTATGGGGTCCTGAAATTTCTGGAATATAAATGATCCACAAGAGCCTTCCTTACCTAAGGAAGGGAATTATTAGCACTTTTAAACTTTCCTGTTAAACACAAATTTCCTTCAACTATCAGGCATGGGATATGGAACATGTTTGCTTGATGAAATGGAATTTGCTCCTTGATTTATAATTTTTTTTTAAATTTTATTTATTTATGATAGGCACACAGTGAGAGAGAGAGAAGCAGAGACATAGGCAGAGGGAGAAGCAGGCTCCATGCACCGGGAGCCCGACGTGGGATTCGATCCCGGGTCTCCAGGATTGCGCCCCGGGCCAAAGGCAGGCGCCAAACCGCTGCGCCACCCAGGGATCCCTGCTCCTTGATTTATAAATGATCTATGTTAACCCGAGCCTATTACTAAACAAATCACGGAGACTCTTTAGAGCTAGAAAAGTATCTCAGACCTGCTACCTTCCTCTCTCCTCCTGCTTCCTCCTGCCCCCTCTTAGTTTCTCTTCTCGGGGGGGACAATCCACAGGAAATAAAGAATGAGGATGCCAGCAGCTTCAAACACACATGCAAAACCCAATGTCTTTGATATGGGGAAAGCTGGAACTGTATGTACCCTGCTGCTTCTTTACTTCTGGACGGTGCACTGCTGTCTAAAACTACAAATGAGGGGTGCTTGGGTGGCTGGGGGGTGGTTAAGCATCTGCCTTGGGCTCAGATTGACCTCAGGGTCCTGAGATGGGGTCCCACAGTGGGTTCCCTGCTCTGCAGGGGGGGGGGTACTTCTTCCCTTCTCTCTGCCCCTGCCCCTGCTTAGGCTCTCTCTCTGTCTCTCTGAAACAAATACATCTTAAAAAAAAAAAAAAGGAAAAATAAAATAAAATAAAATAAAATAAAATAAGGTGACAAATTAACCCACTACCATGGCACAGGTACACGATGCCTGATGAAGTGCCCAGCCAGACTCTAGAGCTCTTCCGAGTACTTGCTCTCTTCAGGCCACAGTGACCGAGTGGTGGCAGGTGGCCTACACCAGGGCCAATCACGACCACCTTACCCTCTAGACAGCTACGTACTTTTTGTTTGTTTTTGTTTTTGTTTTGTTTTGTTTTTGCTTTGGAGGCTTCTTGCTATTCATATTTGATTTTATTGTGGAAAAAAAAATTCCTCTAACACTACCTTCTGGATTAGTCCAGTTGAAGAGAACCCTGTCACTGCAGACAAACTATAAAATACAAAAGCAAATGAAAATGACCATATGCAGGGACTTATCAACGCTTATCAGGGTTTCTTGCTATTATAAGACCCCAATAAAATTCACAAATGAATTAAATATTTGGATGCTAAAGCGTATACCAGATGCAGCTCTACTGCGTCACCTGAGAGTTAAACCTTCTCTGCATATTTAATCAGCCTCCTTTATCTTTTGTGTGTTATATGTTTAAAGCGATAAAATAAATTGTCCTAATAAAAAGGCCACTATTGGGATGCTTGGGTGGCTCAGGGGTTGAGCATCTGCCTTGGGCTCAGGGCATGACCCTGGGGTCCCAGGATCGAGTCCCGTGTCGGGCTCCCTGCATGGAGCCTGCTTCTTCGGCCTGTGTCTCTGCTTCTCTCTCAGTGTCTCTCATGAATAAAATAAATAAAATTCAAAAAAAAAATTCCACTCTTTTTTTTTCTGCTTCATATATTGGGATTTCAAATGGGAGTTCATTTTTAGAAAGGATTCTCTGCTAAGGAAAGTCTGAAAAGCCACTGATTTACATCAAGCTAAAAGCCTCTTATTTTTCCTCTAGGATTTCAGTCCTTGTCCTTCCTTATCTTGTTGCACAGAAACACCACCAGCAGCGTGCTCGTTCTCCTGAAGATTTCATATTTCCTCCCTCTTCAATAATCTACAAAGGCTCCTTGCAGACTACTAAGCTAAATTCGATGTTTCTGGCCTGGCTTTCCAGGCAGAAATAATCTGACCTGACTTTAGCTTATCCAGACATGTTCTTTCCTAGCCACTCACACAGATCCCTCGAGTCTGGGAAAGGTCACTGTGTCCCCGCTTCCTTGTCTGCTGCCCCTGACAGGTCCTGCCTGTTGCTTCCCCTGCTCTGGGCCACCACCCATCTGGGACGTGGCCTGAGAGAAATGAAGCCCACTTGCCATCAGCTCTTTCCTACGCCCCAGCGTCTTCTGCATCTTGGTTCATTGTGTCCCTAAATCTGAGACTCTTCCCCTCCCCCTTTCCCCTCTCCTACTTCCTCGGGATCCTTCGCAGTCCACACATCTGGAGACTCTTTATTACCTTCCTGAGTTCATGATGATCTCTTCTTCCCACAGGTTTGTGTTTAATTTTGCCTAATTTTGCTTTCTTTGTTCTATGGTCTTCCCACCAGGATCACAAACTTCTGTATTTCTTCATGAGCTTGTGATGACCAATGGGGCTCAATCCTTGAAGGGTGGGTAGAGTTCTTGGCTGCAATTACATGCCCTGTCTTAGTTCCATCTGTCACTCACTGATTCTGCGATTTTTTTTTTTTTTTACATTTTTAAAATTTAAATTCACTTTGCCAACATATGATAGAACACCCAGTGCTCATCCCATCAAGTGCCCTTCTCAGTGCCTGTCACCCAGTTAACCCCAACCCCCCACACACCCCTTCCACAACCCTGTATTTGTTCCCCAGAGTTAGGAGTCTCTCATGGTTTGTCTCCCTAATTGTTCTCACTCAGTTCCCCTCCTTTCCCTTATAATCCCTCTCACTATTTCTTATATTCCCCCTATGAGTGATTCTGCAATTTTAACCAAATCCTGTAAACTTTCAGAGTCTCATTCTCCCCTCTGTAAAATGGGAATAATGAAATCAGTTGGGTTTTAGAATACAGTTGTCACAGACAGAGTGCTCTGCCGCTGGGTTAGGCTAGCTGTCTTAGTGGAGCCACCATGGGTGAAGAAATGATTATTGAGTTGCTCTGGTTCAGAAACCCAACCTTATTAGCCCACCCAGAGTTGATGGGTTGTAAGACTCTGAATCCTGAGATTATAGCTCACAAGAGACTGGTGGTTCTTTTGGCTCCTTTTCTGCATTTGCTCCCTGCGTCACTTCTCTAATCCCAAACACTGTTTGTTTTTACACACCGGTGACAGTCAAATGTCCGGGGCCCAGTCTGGATCTCTACTAAGCTTCATGGCCGTGAATCTAAAGGGCCCCTTGACATTTCCCCTGGGAGAGCTCACATGCTTCTCAAACATCACGTGTTCAAGATGAACTCTTGTCCACTCCATAAAGTGGACATTCCCACCCAGGGCCACATCTAGTCTATCCCTCGTCCCTCCTTGCTCATTGGTGAATGGATGACACCTCCTCAACCCAATTGCTCTTCCCCTACACACAGTCTATCAACAAGGTCTAGTAACCCTATTCCTGGGCATATGGCAACTCTGTCCCCTTCTGCCTACTGCCACCATTCTTGTCCACATCACCATTATCCCTTGACTGGATTATTGCAAAATTCTCCAACCTGGTCTCTTCGTTTCTACTTCAATCCTCCCTCTCACCCATTCTTTCTGTAACAAATGGAAGGATCTTTTAGGAGCACAAACGTCATCATATCTCGTCCTAACTTTATATTTTGTATTCCAAATAATTCCAAATCATCTCTGAGTGGCCTCTGTGGCCCTTTGTGGTATGGTCTGCCTCCCTCTCCAGGTCATTCCTTGTGGTCCTTCTCTCCCCTGACCCCTTCTGATCTGTATTGGCCCTTCCGATCCTCAAACATGACAAACTCTTCACTGTCTTCTGACAGTTTTCTCTTTCGTTCCATCAGCTGGTTGACTCCCGGCTCCACGTAAAGTATCAGAAGAGCCTCTCTTACTCCTCTAGCCTGATACACACTTAGTGCAAGGTGCAGTTGTGGTTTTATTCGTGTGGTTACTTGTTTGCCCCTCTCTCCTCTGGACCATAACACGAGGGCAGGAGCTACTTACCACTGTATGGTGCCAGCCGGATGGTAGGGGCTCCCTAAGTGTTTTCTGAACGGATACTCACTTGTTCGCTTTATAGGGATTGCTATCCAAGTGGTTCCCTTTCCCAGTGTCTGCAAAGCTGGTCAAAAGAAAAGTACTTGTGTGATAAACACGGCCAATGTGAACCAAAATATTTGCATGGCATCAGGAGAAACTTTGGTCCGTGAACTTGACCAGCCTGGTCTCATACGGGCATCCCTCTTGATGAGATTGTGCTGGATAAACATCCTTCCCAGCTCTTCGGCTTCTCTGCCCTACTAATACGTTTTCGTGATCACAAGCAATTGCATTGTTTCAGGCGGTCAGATCACAATACCATTGATCGGGTAATAGAATTACTCTACTACTAATAATAGGAATCACAACCACAAACGTTCATATCATACTTTATGATTTTCTAAGTGCTCTTAATGGGCATTATGTCTTTCATCTTGGAGTCTGGGCCTGGAGACACATCTGCTACCTCGGTTGATTTGGATGGATCCCAAGCTCTGTCTGGAGGAAAGACTACTTCAGCTGAGTGCTGATGTGAGGCTTTTTTTATATTGACTTTGGGTGGTTCCATCTCCAGATGGTGACCTTTTGGTCACCACATCCTCAAATTCTAGAGGCTTTTACTGGATATAGTCCCCACTTTACCAATTATCATTCCTCCTGAGGTTGTTAAGGCAGATAAATGGGGTAATACTAATAATAACAAATACTCGAGTGTTCAGTGTACAGGGCAGTGTCCTAAGTGCTTTACACACACGCCAGTTCACTCAGTCCTGGTAGCTGCCCCAACTCACAGGACGGCCCTGGCCTCCTCTGCCCACTGGTGCAGGGAGGACTAAGACCCAGGAAGATGAGGTAACTAGTCCCCTCGCCAATAACTGGGGGAGCTGCGACCTGAAGCCAGCAGACAGACTCGGGACTGCATGCTCACGGCAGGTAGATCTGTGAGGGCTTGTTCACTCTTCCCTGACCGAGTTCTCCACGCACCATCATCCAGCCTCAGGAGCACCTGGTGGGCCTCAAGGCAGCTCAAGGCAGCCGCCTCCCTTGTGGGGAAGGCAGGCTCACACAGGTCTGGCCAGGGTGGGTGGGGGTGGGCCCCGTGGTCCAGGGTGGGCCGGGGTGAGCCACAGTGGGTTGGGGTGGGCCACGGTGGGCCAGGGTTGGGGGGGCAGGGTGGGCCGGGGTAGGCCCCGGAGGGCCGAGGTGGGCTGCGGTGGGGCAGCGGTGGGCCAGGGTGTGCCAGAGTGTGCCATGGTGGGTTGGGGTGGGCAGTGGTGGGCCATGCTGCGGTGGCCCAGGATGGGGGGAGCTGGGGTGGGCCGCGGTGGGGCTGGGGTGGGTCCCAGCAGGCCGCAGTGGGCCGGACTGGGCCACGGTGGGCTGCGGTGGCCGGGGCTGGGCCACGGTGGGTTGGGGTGGGCTGGGCTGGGCCGCAGTGGGCCGCAGTGGCTCAGGGTGGGCCCGGGTGGGCCAGGGTGGGCCGTGGTGGGCCGCGGTGGGCCGCAGTGACCCGGGCTGGGCCATGGTGGGTCGGGGCGGTTCCCGGTGGGCTGCGGAAGCTTGGGTGGGCCGCGGTGGGTCGGGGTGGGTCCTGGTGGGCCGCAGAAGCTCGGGGTGGGCCGCGGTGGGTCGGGGTGGGTCCCGGTGGGCCGTGGTGGGCCGCGGTGGGTCGGGGTGGGTCCCGGTGGGCCGTGGTGGGCCGCGGTGGGTCGCGGTGGGTCCCGGTGGGCCGTGGTGGGCCGCGGTGGGTCGGGGTGGGTCCCGGTGGGCCGTGGTGGGCCGCGGTGGGTCGGGGTGGGTCCCGGTGGGCCGTGGTGGGCCGCGGTGGGCCGCGGTGGGTCCCGGTGGGCCGTGGTGGGCCGCGGTGGGTCGGGGTGGGTCCCGGTGGGCCGTGGTGGGCCGCGGTGGGTCGGGGTGGGTCCTGGTGGGCCGTGGTGGGCCGCGGTGGGTCGGGGTGGGTCCTGGTGGGCCGCGGTGGGCCGTGGTGGGCCGCGGTGGGTCGGGGTGGGTCCCGGTGGGCCGTGGTGGGCCGCGGTGGGTCGGGGTGGGTCCTGGTGGGCCGCGGTGGGCCGCGGTGGGCCGCGGTGGGTCCCGGTGGGCCGCGGTGGGCCGCGGTGGGTCGGGGTGGGTCCTGGTGGGCCGCGGTGTGTCAGGGTGGGCCGCGGTGGGCCAGGGTGCCCCTGCTGCGGGAATGAAGGCCCGCTGTGCCGGCCCACGCAGAGCAGGGGACTGGCTCCTCCTGCGGTGCGGTCAGGGAGGGCTTCCGAGAGGAGGCGACAGGCCGCTGAAGCCCGGGGGGCAGGCCCAGGCGGCCCAGACCCAGGGCAGAGCCTGCCGCGACTCCCGACGAGCCCGGGCAAGTCCGTGCGGCGCTCCCGGAGCGGGGAGCGGCCCGGGGAGGCTGGGGAGGCAGGGCCCAGGCCCTCGCAAGGCTCCGGGGCTTCACCCCAAGGGCCTCGGGCCACCTGAGAAGGGGGGGGCCCTGCGGAGGGCAGGGAGGGGCAGGCAGAGGTCTGGGGGCTGCAGTGCTGGGGGGCAGCGGGGCTGCAGCAGGGCTGCACTGGGTCCAGGAGGGAAAAGGAGCAGGACCGTGGGCGCGGAATGTGCAGGCCGGGGTGGGGGGTGTGGGGGGCAGGGGGCCAAGGTCTCCATTTGCACAAGGTCTTCATCATGGAAACCGGAGTGGAGCACGGAAACAGGAGCAGGTGTGCGGCCCCGGGGGCTCTGTGAGGAGCGGCTGCCTTGGGCCCCGGCCGTGACCCCGGGTCCTGGGATCGAGTCCCGCATCCGGCTCCCCGCAGGTGCTTCTCCCTCCGCCTGGGTCTCGGCCTCTGTCTGGGTCTCTCAGGAATAAATAAATAAATTCAAAAAAAAGGGGTGGGGGGAGAAAAGAAAAGATAAGAAAAAAAGAAAAGAAAAGAAGAAAGAAAGAAAGAAAGAAAGAAAGAAAGAAAGAAAGAAAGAAAGAAAGAAAGAAAGAAGAAAGAAAGAAAGAAAGAAAGAAAGAAAGAAAGAAAGAAAGAAAGAAAGAAAGAAAGAAAGAAGATTTGGGTGTGGAAATTGACGGATTGATGGATCGAATTTCAGGGGTGTTGACACAGAAGGGCATGTGCTGTCCTCGAGGCACCTGGCTTGCACGGGTCAGGGAGGAGGAATTGGGCTACAGAGTTTCTCTGACTCTGAGATGGACGTTTTTCATATTTACTACTTCCAAAATTAGAATGTGGCTTAAAAAAAAACTGGTTTTTTTTTTTTTTTTTTAGAAATAGTGTTTTAACAGTGAACTATAATCGATGGTGTCTTAAAATAGACAATAGTCTGTAAAATAAGATTATTTCATAAAAACGTAACTAATATGTATTTACTGGCATTTTGAGAAATCAGAGAAGGGAAGCCTTTAAAAACACCCTTTATCTTTAAAAGAGAGAGAGAGAGAGAGATCATCTTTAGTGAAAGTACAATTCAGCAGCAGCACCAAATTTTGACACCATTGCCCAACTGGTAAAGTTCAAGTAATGAGGCTTTCACCACAAGTCTTAGGGGCTTGAGGTGCCTGTTCTAAGTCCAGACCATTTCTTGCTCCAGAATTGTGCCTGCGTGTTAACTTGCTGAGCCACCTGTCTCCGCGTTGCAGGTATGCTTGTCAGCCTTCCATAGAACAAGGTGCTTTTGAAGTTCAGCCCGGCATCCGTTTCCCCTGAGCGTAAAATGCTGAATCTTTTCCTGTAACTATGGCAGCAGAGTGTCCCCTACTCACCCCACCTACCGCCCCACTCAGCCACAGAGGTGGGGCAAGAGCTAAAGAAAGAGTAATGTTAGTTTAGGAGAAGAAAAAGACTTAGCAACATCCCTTTCTCAAATCCTACATCATTTAGTCTCTGAGTTGTTTTTTGGCCAAAATACTATCTTCCATTGTTAATTTAATATTCATAACTGTGTATAAAGCCTTCCCGATTAGATTTTTGTTTAGCAGGGGAGCAAACAACTATAGCTACTCCCTACAACCCTTGGTTCCAGAATCTTTACCTGCCTTTCTGCTTCGCTTTCACCAGATCATTCTGGAGCCTTCGATCAAGGCCTAGGTCTCACCCAGACCACCACTTAGCACTGCCAAAGCTCAAGGGAACTTTTCATTGGAGCAAAATATACATAGCATAAAATTTACCATCTTAAGCATTTTAAGCATGCAATTCAGTGGTATTAAATAGATTCCTCACACTACGCAACTATCACCCCCACCCATCTCTCAAGGAAACTTTTACAAATTTTGCAAGCCATCCTTGTGCAGAGGCCATGCTAATCTCTGTTTTGTTCCAATCTTAGCACGTGTGCTGCTGAAGCAAGCACTTGCCAGAAAACTTTTAAAAACAAAACTTTACTTCCAACTTGTGTATGAGGCCGGCATTACCCTAATACCAAAACCAGATAAAAATACTACAAGAAGAAAATTACAGATCAATAGCTCTCATGAACCTAGGTGCAGAAGTCATCAACAAAATATTTAGCAAATTGAATCCAACAATGTCTAAAAGAATTATAGACCACGACCATGTTGGATTTATTCCAGAAGTTCAAGGCTGGTTCTACATTTGAAAATCAACCAATGTAATCCACCACATCACTAAAGAAAAATAATCATATGATCATATCGATCGATGCAGAAAAAGCATTCGACAAAATCTTACACTTATCTCTTACAAGAACTCTGCACAAAATAGAGAACTTTCGCAACATGATAAAAAAAAAAGAAATCATCTATAAAATCCCACATCAAACATCCTATTTTATTGTGAGAAACTGTATGCTTTTTTTTTTAAGGTCAGGAAGAAGTCGAGATGTCCTCTCTCACCGCTCCTAATGAACAACATACTAAAACCCCTAGGTCGTGCAGTGGGACAATAGAAGGAAACAAAATGTAAACAGACCAAGAAAAAGAACCAAAACAGATCTTTACTCAGAAACAAAGGTCGGCACCTCAAGTCCCTTTTAGAATTTGTAGACTTTCTTTATTGCATATTTGTCTTCTGTTTCGAAGATTTCTACACTTATTTGTATTATTGCCTTCCTTCTATTTTCTTGAGTTTCAGTTGCTGTTCTTTTTCTAGCTTCGTAAGATGGAAGCTAAACTCACGTGGACTTTCAATTTTTGTTCTTCTCAAATATGTACACGTAAAGCTATGAATTTCCCTTTCAGCCCTGCTTTATCTATATCCCAAATGTTTCGGTATGGCACATTTTCATTATTATTCAGTTTAAATTAATTGATTTATTTATTTAAAAGATTTACCCACTTATTCATGAGAGACACACAGAGAGAGGCAGAGACACAGGCCGAGGGAGAAGCAGGTTCCCTGCGGGGAGCCCGATGTGGGACTCATCCAGGACCCCGGGATCATGCCCTGAGCCAAAGGCAGGTGCTCAACCGCTGAGCCACCCAGGGGCCCTTAAAATAGTTTATAATTTCACTGCAATTTTTTTCTTAGACCTACAAGCTATTTAGAAATGTGCTGCTTAATTGTCAAACACATGGGGGGTGTCTAGTTATCTTCCTGTTACTGATTTCTAGTTTGATTCTCCTGGGGTCAGAGAACACATTTTTTATGAGTTCACTCTTTAGGAATTGTTTGAGACTTGCTTTATGGCCTAGCAGATGGTCCATGTTGATAAGGGTTCATGTGCTCTCACAAACAGCATGTATGTGGCAATTGTTAAGTATAAAGTTCTGTAATATGTCAATTATGTCAATTTGATGATTTGTGTTGCTCAAGTTTTCTATATTTTTGCTGATTCTTTGTCTGTTTCTTTTATCAGCTATTTAAAGAGGTGCTAAAATCTTCTGTAATGATTATTGGTTTATCTATGTCTTCTTTTGGTTCTGTCAACTTTGCTTAATATATATTGAAACTATGCTACATTTTCCACAAATTAGTTATACATTATAAATTATTAGGTGCACACAAATTTGGGGCTGTTTTATCTTATGTAGACTGATGTTTTTATCATTATGAAATTTCCCTTTTTAATCTCTAGAAATAGTTCTTCCCCCAAAGTCTTTGTTGACTGATATTAATAAAGCTCTACCAGCTTTCTCTTGGTTAGTGTTTATATGGCATATTATTTTCATTCTTTTTTCTTTAAATCTTTTTATTTTTATATTTAAATTGAGTCTCTAGTAAATAGCACATGGATTTTGCTTTTTTTTTTTTTTTTTGGATTTTGCTTTTTTATCCAAAAGCAATTTTGGTCTTTTAATTGGAGTAATGATCTATTAAGATTTAATGTAATTCTTGAAATGTTTATATTTACTATCTTGTTATATGTTTCCATTTCTGTTCTTTACTGCTTTATTTCTCCTTTTTTGGTAGAAGAATCAAGTTTTTTTTTTTTTCCCCTCCTATTTTAGCTTACTGGTTATTAGCTTTTAGAGGTTCTGGGTTATTTCATCTTTTTTCTAAAAGGAGGGCTGATGGTACAGGCCAATCACCTTAATCCTGTCAAGGGTTGTTCTAGGCTTTCTTAGGGTTGGTCCTTTTGGGTTTACCTTCATTACCAAGCTATGGTCTTCCTGGAGTCTCAGTCAGAGATTTGGGTATTGCTATTCCAAGTTGGTGAACCTTGTACCCCACCCTCAATCTGTTCAATTCCATGCTGCTGCAGAATCTTTGTACAAAGCGTTCTGTTAGCTTTCCGATAGTCACGGCTATGCTGGCTTAGTTTGGGAGTTAGCAAACACCTCAATAGGAGATTGCTCCTAGCCTGTCGGTTCACTTGTCAGCAATTCCCCCCTCTGTGAGGTTTTACCACCTAAGTCCCAGCCACTTTGGCAACTTTGAACTCCAATCTGTCTCCACAGCCCAATCGAAGAATAGAGTAGCTACCACTTACCCTATTCCTTGCCCTGTGAATTGGGCTGGGGTGAATACAGAGCTCACCTACTCTTAGGGATTGTCTGCATTGGTTGCTCATCAGTGCCTTCAAATGCTTGTGATATGTATTCCTCCTTTTTTTTTTTTTTTGAAGATTTTCTTTATTTGTCAGAGAGAGAAAGCACAAGTGGGGGGAGCGGCAGGTAGAGGGAGAAGCAAGCTCCCCGCTGAGTCTGATGTGGGACTGGATCCCAGGATCCTGGGATCATGACTTGAACTGAAGGGAGCCACCGACTTAACCGACTGAGCCACCCAGGCATCCCAGCTTGTGTTATATATTCTGTGCGGCTGATAATAGCTGTTTTCAGCAGGGTAGTTGGTTCAGTACAAGCTACTCAGTTATGGCTGGAATCAAAAGTGTTCCCCTATTACAATTGGATACACTCTATGTTATAAATAAAAAATCTAAAACAACTCAAGAGTTCTAAGATCTAAAAATCTAAGAGAACTATACGACCATCCTCAAGTATTTCCAACTTGGCATTCTGTTTAGATCCAGTGCCCTTCCTTTCTCATCTTCAGCTTGGTTCTTTGGCCAGAGCTTTGCATTTGGACTGAGAAAATGAAGGTTTGGTTCCTAGACTTCTATATAACAATTATGTGATCCTGGACAAATCTCTTCTTTTTACCACTTCAGTTTTGTCATTGGTCAAGGAGGATAACCATTACTGCCTGCCTACCTTAAGTCTTTTCAGGAACAAGCAGGACAAATACTTGCCCTGTCTTCCTGACAGAGATGGTGTGAGATCAGCTTAATGTTGAAAGCAAGGTTCACAGGCTGCCATCCCCATACACACGTGGGAGCTTTCACAACTTTCAGCTCGTGGACAATTTCTTCTCGTGCTCTACTTTTCTTTTTCTCATCTTAATTAGAGCTGTGAATTAGACACAAATGTGATTGCTGTTTCTTCTGCCATCTGGGTCAGACTGTCCTGCCTAACCCCTAGAATAAAAAAGAATGCAGGTGTTTGAGTGGATGTTGGTTTTGGGAGAGCTGGCTGGCCAGGTGACTCTGACCAGAGACTACTTCCTAGAGACAGGCCGTGGAGGAACCCAAACTATCAGAAGGGTTTTGCTCAGCATGGAAACAGAACATAAAACGCCATGAAACACTGAATGGCATTAAGCTTGGACAGCCAGATGGGGATGTTGTTAGAAGTGCAATTACCTTTTAGCTGGAATTTTGGGGCCTAATGAGACAAGGCTTCAGTGGCACAGCTCCATTTTGTCTCTGACTCTACTTTTTCTAGTTTTTATCCCTGACTAATCCCTTTCTGGTGGGTATAGCCTCTTTTAGGTATTTTACTAAAGTCAGCCTGGTTGGTGTCTTGTCCTTTCAGGGTCACTTCACATCTCTGCTCAGATGCCTTATGTGCTCAGTTTACAGGTTGGCTCTTAGAGCGTTGCTGCTTTTTGTTCCAAAATTTGGGGAAAGGACCTTATTATAACCTCTGTGTCTAGACCTACTATAACTCCAATGTACCAGGTTCTTTATATATTTGATCTTTACACCAGTCTGGAAGGTTATCACTTTCCTTTTACAGATTTGGAAACTAAGGATCATAGAGGCTAAGGCATCTGCCCAAGGTCACAAAGTGGAACATTACACAGAATGTTCAAATTCAGGTACGACCTCGAATTCAGAGTTCTGCCTTTTGGGGCTGCTGCAGCGTAAGTACTATGTGGGTGAATCATTCCAAATTCTCATGTCACCTATAGAAGAAAAAAGACCTAAAAAAAAAAGTGATTGAGTCAAACAAAGAACCCTCTGGTCTAGCATACCTTCATGTCTTTCTACCTTAATCCATGTTTCTCCTTCTAGAATTCTGCTCATATCTACCGGGCACTTACGATGTGCTAAGAACACATAGTAATACAAAGACACAAAGCCTACATTCAAGTAAGAGTTTGAATAGATATAACCTCTAGAGAAGGTAATTTAACAACATTTTTCATCTTTCAAATGTGCAGAACTTCTGACCTACTTTAGGAATTACTCATGTGCACCTAAAGCCTACAGTGTAACTAAGAATAATGACAAATGTATAAATAAATGCAAAATATACAGTCTCAAATTGATATAAGTATGTAAAGGGAAAAAAAGGACTGCTATCACTCTGGTTTCTACTAGAACCAGTAGTGTGTGTGTGTGTGTGTGTGTGTGTGCACGCGCGCGCACATGTGTGTATTTATTATTTATTTATTTATTTATGATTATGAGAGAGATATTTATTACAAGGAGTTGGCTTATGCAGCTGTGGAGCTGGTTAGACAAGTCTGAAATCTGTAGGGCAGGTCAGCAGGAAGGGAAGGCTGGAAATTTTTGATCAGGGGCTGATGCTGCAATTCCACAGCCTGAGTTTCTTTTCCCTCAGAGAAACTTCGGTTTTGCTTCTAGGGCCTTTCAACCGATTGGATGGGGCCCACTTAGATTATCAAAAAAGTATTCCCCTCCACTTAAAATCAATTTAAGTAGGTTTTAATCAAATATACAAAATACCTTCACCTACATTAGTGTTTGACTGAATGACGGAGTACTATAGCCTAACTCTAGCATAAAGTGAACCAGCACAAGAGGGCAAAATATCAATAGAAATATTAAATATAGATTATCAACAAGCTATAGTCATATGCAAAATCATTTAAAAAGACGGTTAAAGTATGTTACTAAAGCATATATTCAATGAAAAGAAACAAAAAATCTAAGTCAAAGTGTCTTGAACAATAAATTTATTAGTTTACAACATAGGAAAACCAGAAATAGGGTGGAGTGCTTTGGCTCTGGCCATCTTTTTGGCTCTCCATCCTTTGCTGACTCAGTTCTCAGGCTGCTTGATAGGGTGGCTGCAGCAGTTCCAGGCCTTGTCTGCATGAGGAAGAGAGAAATCATATCTTCCTATTACTCTTTGAAGAGTGGGAAACTTGAAATGCCTCTGGCAAAACTCCTCTCAAATCTCATTGGCCTGAATTGGGTCATGGGTCCGTATTAGGGCTAGTCTAGAGACTAGTGAATACCATGCGCTAATAGACTTAGCCTGAGTCGGTCAGTAGTAAGGAGAAGGGAAGGTTATGATTGCCCTAGACCAGGGCCTCCCAACCTTTTTGACAAGTAATGATGCACGTATGGCTGGCAGACTAGAATGGCTCAAAGTGAGCGCCTTGGGTCTCCAGACCTCCCCAGGGTCCACCTGGTTGTCTCAAGGGATAAATATCTCTGTACACCAATGGGAAGCAACTTGCATGTTGGGTTAGACCAGTTGGGAATCACCCCCTAGGGAAAGGATCCATCCCCAAACTGTGAGACTTCTACGCAGTGGGGGAAGAGTGGACTGGTTAAGTAAGGACACAATGGGTTGTAAGGAGAAGGGACAGGAAGGGTCTAGGAATCAAGGATGTTTCCCAAGGTTCTGGTGTCAGAAACTAGGTAGACGCCAGTGGTGAACTAGACCTGGATTTTACTGGCTCACAAGAGCAAATTGTCTTGTGTCCTGTCCCAATTCTATACTAAGTGATGGGAATATTTATGTCACAGAAACTGACAAATGCTACAAATCATTGTTTTCCTCTAGAAATCAGTTTTTAAACCTTTACCAGCACCTGAAGGGCCCCAAGACAGATACACTGGAGGAGGAACAGGCTTGGCTTGTATCTCCCTATTGGGAATCCTGCTCATTTTTTTTTTTTAATTGAGGTGAAATTCATAGAACATAAAATTCACCATCCTACTCATCCCTTTTGAAGTTTATTCAAGCTCATGGTTGTCGCTTCTTTATTCATTATCATAGTTCATTTTTGAGAAGGTAACACATTTACATTCAGAAGGTACAAAGAAATATCCAATGAAAAGCGTCCCTCTGTTTCTGTTCTCCAGTCATCCAATTTTCTTTCCTTAGAGAAAACCCAGGGTAATGGATCTTTTGGTATTCTTTCTGAAAATTCTTGAATACATCAATCCTTAGACTATTTTTAAACACACACAGCTCTGACCTTGTTTTTCTTCATCTAACAAAACGTATCAGGGATGGTTCTATTCCAGTACATATAGAACCTCCTTATTTTCACATTCACATACAAGCAGCTACTCTGAATGACTTTGAACATACCCCTTTTTGCATGTGGATGTATCTGTAGGACCAGTTGTGAGTAAGGTTGACCATCTTTTTATATGGTCATGGGCCATTTCTGTATCTTTTTTTTTTTGTAAACTATCTCCTTCGGTCTTTTTCCATTTATTCTATTAGATTTTGGGGTACTTTTATTTTTTTATTTTTAATTTTTTAAACTTTTTATATTTTTATTTATTTATGATAGTCACACAGAGAGAGAGAGAGAGGCAGAGACACAGGCAGAGAGAGAAGCAGGCTCCATGCACCAGGAGCCCGACGTAGGATTCAATCCCGGGTCTCCAGGATCGCGCCCTGGGCCAAAGGCAGGCGCCAAACCGCTGTGCCAACCAGGGTTCCCTTTGGGGTACTTTTTTTTTTTTATTTTTATTTATTTATTTTTGATAGTCACACAGACACAGAGAGAGAGAGAGAGAGAGAGAGAGAGAGAGGGAGAGGCAGAGACATAGGCAGAGGGAGAAGCAGGCTCCATGCACTGGGAGCCCGACGTGGGATTCGATCCTGGGTCTCCAGGATCGCGCCCTGGGCCAAAGGCAGGCGCCAAACCACTGCGCCACCCAGGGATCCCTGGGGTACTTTTAAAATTAAAATTTAGCAGTTCTTGTATCTGAAGGAAATTGTCCTCAAACACCTTTTTTTTTTTTCTTCCTGTTTTGTCATTTATCTTTTGGCTTTGTTTCTGGTGGTTTTTTTTCTCATGAGGGTCTTTATGTTTGTTTTTAAAATTTTTTTATATAATTGAATCAACCAGTTTTGTGTAGTTGAATTTTTTATGGCCTCTTGGTTTTATGTGATACTTCCTCACTCCAAAAATCATCAAAAAACTATTAAAAATGCAACCCAATTTTCTCTAGTACTTTTACATTTTCATTTTTATATTTAAATCTCTGCTTCATATGGATTTTGTTCTACTTTCTATGTGGCCATACAATTTCCTCAATCACCAAGGTGTTGAGCAATCCACCTTTTCCTCTGCTGTTTTGAAATGTCACCTTTAGATATTCATTTATAGAAGAGAGAATTGGAAGGGTTGGTACCTGCCATGTAGACAAAAGAGAGCCAGCCTTTGCTGTCTTTGGGAAGTGACAGTACAGGCATACAGCCACCTGCTTGACCCGGTAGATTTCTGTTTGCTTTAATTTCCTATTTAGAATTTTGTGTAGTTGCACCTGAGTGGCTCAGTGGTTGAGCATCTACTTTGGGTCCAGGGTGTGATCCCGGGGTCTTAGATGGAGTCCTGCATCGGGCTCCCTGCGTGGAACCTGCTTCTCCCTCTGCCTGTGTCTCTGCTTCTCTCTCTGTGTCTCTCATGAATGAATGAATGAATAAATAAATAAATAAATAAATAAATAAATAAATAAATATCTTTAAAAAAAAGATTTTTGTGTGTGGAGGGGATGGGGCAGGTAACACACAAGTTCTTAGGACAATTGGGAAACAGATATATATATAAATAAATATATATATTTATATATATATATTTATATTCTTGTCTTCTGAGGAGGAGGGGGGTCATACAAATGAGAGCAGAAACTGCAGAACTAAGCCACTTTTTGCTTTCAACTACTTGGTTACTTCCTCCCTTTATCAAGAAGTTCCGTGTCTACTTCTTGGGTAACATCGATTTTGCTATTATTATAACTGCAGAGAACAAAAACAGGAATGGTGAATAACATATTAAATAATCTCTTTCAGAGAAAGTAAATTTCCTACCCATAAAGAAAACATTTTGACCATGGTTTTGGAGGCTGGAAGGGTTCCTCCTAACCAAAGCTAATCTTGGCTCGGGATCTATAGACGGTGACACTGTCAACGGTCATTGTTTATGAGGTCAGGAAAAGAAAAAAAAAGGAGGAACTGCAGATAGCTGACGGAGTGGCCGGAGATTGTGACTCGGTCACATGCTGGTCTCCAGAAGTGGTCTCAGACCAGCGCACAAGGCCCTGTTGGTCTGCAGGGGTGAACGGCCTGGGCAGTTTGCTTATTCTTTGTTGCATCTTCTCCACAGAATGGGGTCCTGAGCTGCTGAGCGGAGCTTGGAGAGGACAGGCGGCCTATTGGCATCCCCACATCGGGGGGGAAAAAGGCTTGGCCAGCCAGAGCTTGAAAATACAAGTAACTCGGCCACCCAAAGTGCTCCTCAGTACCTGCAGAACCTGGGGTGGCCTTCCCCCTTCTGTCCACATACTCTGCTGACGTGGCACCCGAGTCACTTCTTAATCCCTTGTGGGGTCCTTGGTGTTAAAATTTCAGTTTGATTTCACTTACTCCTGTTTGGGTGGGATAAGGGAGGCCAGCCAATAGGAGAGGCTCACTGTGTTGTCCCAAGCCCACAGAGTGACTTTGGGCTCCGTTTTACATCTTCTCCCACAAGGGAAATCTCAGGGAGAGTGAAAATAAAGAGCAACCTATGGCATCTTTGGTTGCTGTGTCCCCATGGTAGGTTATTGATCAGGACTGATTTTAGCCTAATAGAAGCTTATCATTGGAGGAGGTAGAGAAATCTTGTCCTTGGTCTTGTTTTTTCCAAACCCCAACTCACCTCTTACTGCCTTCTCACACTTAATCATTACTTGTTAAAAGGTCTTGTGGCCCTTAGCACTTGACACACAATTCCATCACTCTTAGGGTCATGAGACAGGGGTCAAGACCTTTTTTCCTATCATAGCTACTAGTCCATCAAGTAAAAATGGCAAACATGCTGGCTTTAAGTAAAATATTAAATCTAGTTATGTAAGGAAAAGATAGGGGCACCTGGGTAGCTCAGTCAGTTAAGTGTCTGCCTTCAGCTCAGATCATGATGCGGGGGTGGGGGGTGGGGTGGGGGGTGTCCTGGGATTGAGTCCTGTGTTGGGCCCCCTGCTCAGTGGGAAGTCTGCTCCTCCCTCTCCCTCTGCTCCTCCTCCCTGCTCATGCTCTCTCTATCTCTCACTTACTGTCTCTCAAATAAATTTTAAAAATCTTTAAAAAAAAGAGACAAACCATCAAGCATAGTATAAACACAAATAGCATTCTTCAACGCTGGCTTCTTGAAGAGGAGAAGAAGGGGAATGTATTAGCAGAGGAAGGTGGGAGAAAAGAAAGACGGGATATAGGAGGAGGCCACGGATTCAGTGGACAAAAGCAACAGTGTTGGCTCTTGTATATGCTCCCCTTTGAAGTGTCAGAATATTAAAACAACTATTTCCAGTTTTCCATTGCTTTCATTCTTAACTGTCGGTTTCGACTGCGGCAACCAAATCAACCTCCTCAATGAAATAATTTTCTAACCACAAAGGCAAGAACTAAAGTTAACTACCGAAAAGTCGTGTCAGAAGCCAGGTGTTAAGGGCTGATGCCCCAAATTCATACACTATGGCCCTGATCCCCAGTGCGATGGTGTTGGGAGGTAGGGCCTTTGGGAGATAATCACGTTAGATGCGGTAATGAGGCCGGAAGCTTTATGATGGGATAAGTATCTTTATAGGAAGAGGAACACAGGCAGCTTACTCTCTCCCCGTGTACACCTCAAAAAAGAAAAAACGGCCCTATGAAGTCACAGTGAGAAAATGGTCATCTACAAGGTAGGAAGGGTTCTCAGCAGAAACCGAGCCTGTTGGCACCTGCATCTTGGACTTTCACCCTTCAGAACTGCGAGAAATAAATGTCTATTGGTTAAGTCACCCAGTCTATGGTATTTTGTCATAGCCACCTGAGGTGACTAAGATACCAGAGAATTGGACAACCACCTATTGGCTAAAGGTCATGGTCATAGTAGGGTTGGGGGGATGGACTATGTGTGTTTGCTCGGATTCTTCATGTGAAAGTCCTCTCAAGGATTCTGACTGTCTCCGCATTTTGCCATAGGCCTCTTCAATGCCAGGCTGCCCGTAATGCGCAAAGGAATGAGTCACTAATGATGGAAGGTCAGGTTCCACACCACAGAAGAAATCTGTTTCTCTGCGGGGAGGGAAGAAATTTTCCATTTCTTTTTTGTCTGTTTGTTTGTTTCGACTCTGCCACAGGCCAGAGGTTCTCTTCCTATGAGAGATCCTTTGTGGACATATTTGCATCAAAATATCTCTCCCTCCATTTCTCACCTCCTTTCTGACCTTGTACACATGGTTAAGTGCTGCTTATCAAGCAGCTGTTGCTGGGAAAAGGGAGAGGTTGTGTTGGGGGCCCTCCCTCTCCTCAGCTATCATGAACTTCTCGGGCTCTGCTTCTGCAGGATGACAGGGAGTGTCCCACCCACTGTGACTAACACTTCTGTTGAAGCACTTAATTGCTGTCCTTCTGACAAGTCTTCAGAGCATAAGCACAAGTACGCTACACCCCACTGCAACAGAGAGCTGATAAGCTGCTGCTGGGGCTTGGGTGAACAATTCACTTTCTACTTCTTTTTTAGAACCTTCCACAGCAGAATGCCTTTAAAGAGCTGGCTATTGCAACCTCTCATAGTCAATGGAGCCAACGACAATCTCATCCCCAAGAACATTGTTGGTTTGGGGGCAATGCTTTGCATTTAATGAAGACAATAACTTTCCACAACTTCTAGAAAACACAGTTTGGCTCTGTGGTGGTGACAAGTGCTTATTTTCCTTCATATCAGCCCAAAGAAGTTTTCAAAGTTCAGAGATTTTCCTCACTAACAGCTGGTTAATAACTACAAATGGAAATTTCTTTGGCAGCAGGCTGAGGAGCCCGGAGAGGGTAACCAGCGCTCAAAGGACTCTTTCCACCTTGCCACCAAGCAAGAGGAACTGGTTTTCTGCAACTGGTTTTATGACACCAGTGGGGAAACTGATTACCCTCCAGTGGAAGTGCTGCAGCTGGTTTGTTCCATATGCCTCCTTCTCAGTCCCTGCCTTGTGTCAACTATAGTTCCACCTTCCTCAGTTTCAATTTCAGAAATGCAATTTCCCTGAAATGGCTTTTCTCTGACAACCTGGGCTGGTGGCTGCCTCTGGCCACACCTTACCTCCAAGGCAAACAAGCACCTTTAATTTGGGCTCCCAAGTGGAAATAACAGATAGTCATCAAGAACAGAGGGCTCCTGCCTGGGCTTGCTCAGAAAATCCCCTTTGCAGAGGGGGTGCAGCTGTCTCCCCAGCTCCCTAGTTACGTGTCCCTCGTCAAATTGTCAGGACATTGAATTCTGTCAAATATTAACCCTTGTCCTTGGTTGCTTTAGTGAAGAGAGATGAGGGTGGAAGGTAAAAGAGAAAGGGCATGTAGAAATCAGAGTGAGAGACACAGAGGGAGGACCGGAAGGAGGAAGGGAAAGAATGAGAGTTGGGGACCCAGCAGGTCCTCTGGGCACAGGGAGCCGCCAGCCTCACTACCTACTTTGCCCATTTGCATTGGGGGTCAGGGCTCTCACCACAGTTCATTGCTCCAGTTGGAGCTTTTGTTCTTATTGTTATGAAAAAATATGTAATTACCAAGTGGGGAATAAAACAGTGAGGCTAAAAGCTGCCTGTGCGGTAAGATTCCCCCTTTGAAGTATTTGTTGGCATAAAGGTTTGGAAGGCCATAGCTAGAAATTTTAAGTGTTATCTTGGAAAGGTAGGATTATAGATGAGTCTTTCTGTTCTTTTTGCTAATCTCTACTTTCTACAATGGGTGACTGTTGTTTACAATAGAAAAGTTAAAGTCATACTAAAAAGGGAAGGAAGAGGCAGACATAGAGGAAGAAACAGTGGAGTTGAGGGAAGAAGATAAAGTTTTGTGAGGCATGTGATAATGCGGGCATTTAATCAAGCTATGCATTTCCCGGTTTTAATTGCCTGTTCTTTGCACTCAGGGTACCCATTTGACTACTATTTACAGTTTTTTAAGACCTCTAATTTTTAAATCTGTAGAGCTGTATTTCTTAAGCAGAGGCGCACATGGGAATCAGCAGGGAAACTCTTTCAACATGTCCTTGCCCGGGTCCCACGCTCAGAACTTCTAATTCAGAATACCCATACGGCCTGGGTAGGTTTTTGAAAAATATTCCCAGGTGTTCTGATCCTCATCCTTGTTGAGAATTCCACAGCGTGCAAGACAATTCACTGAAAGGAAATATTACAACTTCTAATTTCATTGATTTTCTATGGCATCCTTTAAAGATTTCTACTTGTATGTGTATGAATGCTATATATAATAATATTGATATCATAAGACATGCATAATTTGCAAATAAATTTACATATTTGAGGGTGGGTTAAAGACATTTTTCTTATAAGGATGCACAATAAAAAAAAATGGAGACAACTGCTTCAGAGAAGTAATTATAAGTGGGATAACTCAAGTGTCCAACCAAATTAGAAATTTTTCTCCAGCCCGAGATAGAGAAATGTCTCACTGCAGATGCTGACTCATTTTGACCTACTTTGTTTCCTTCTTAGACATGCATTACTATTTACTGGTCCTGGGTCATCATTTGCGGCGTATGATCTTCCCCAGGTAGGCTGCAGCTGTGTCCTTGGTAAATGCACATGCACATACATGCCCCAAGTACAGACGTCAGCATTTGGAAGCTCTCAAAGCCTTCAAAAAGCTGATCATTATTTCGTGGTTCCTACTTGCTAAACTCTTATAGCTGCTTTGAAAAAAAGCAACTGGATTGTCTTAGCATAAAAAGAAAGACCATTAATAATAATTAACAAATAAATATTGATTTAAAGATAAAACTATAGGAAAGAATAAAGAGTGAGAAGTAAATCTTCTGGATAAAGATAGGGAATTGAATATGCACATGTCTCCTCCTGCTTTTTTGTGTAACTTCAGTAAATGATGGTAAATTAATTTTTCAAAGGGAAGAAATAATAGCAGTTTAAAACATTTTTAACTCCTCATAGTAACAAAAATTTTGAAATTGAAAAGTAAGAAACGTGGCCAATGACAGAGCAGACAGGAAAACTGAATTCTAAGTTAGCAGTGGGGAAACTCAAGAAACTAACCAGAATGTCCTAAAGACTCAGGAATTGGCAGCACTAATTGGCAGTGAGGTAGGGGTCATATAAAACCACAAGGAGTGGTTCAAACTCCCTTTAGAAAACAATGAGTCTCCCAGATCCACACCCCTCTCTGCAGAATCAGGCCAGTACTCCTTTCTCCACTGCAGAGAGACTGGATCAGGGGCTGTAGACTGGAGGAAATCAGGCAGAGATGAGGACAAGTGCTTTAGGGAAAGCAGAGGGATGAAGTGGATAGACAGAGACATGGCTCCTTCCCTGCTCTGCTCCCTTGGTGCTGGAAATTGGAATGATGTCTCTGGGGATAAGCCCTCAAGAGCCTTCTCTCTGGGCATTTTGGTCCCCCCAAGAGGCAAAAAAGGCACTGATTTTGGGGTCCTCCAAGCAAACAGCCCAGCTTCTGATCAATAACCCCTAAGATTCAGAACTTCCACTTAGCTGTTCAACTCCCATTCTTAAGTAGTAGCAAACAGTCAAGATTTCCCAGACATTTAGGAGAGCTTCTTACATGAAATACAGAGACCAAAATGAATAGAAGAAAGCAACCTAGAGGAAAGAGAGACCATGCAAGTTGAAGAAAACATCTAATACCTTTTGATTAATATCCTCAGAGCTAAGATATGTAACCATCAAATAAGTATATGACATTAGAAAAAGGAACATGTGGGAAAAAATAAGACCTGTTGGAAGGTAGAAATAGGATGATAAAAATTAAAATTCAATAAAAAGGTTAGTAACTTAGGAAGAGTAAATCTCTGAAATTAGAGCAAAAAAGAAAGAAATGAAAGATAAGAACAAAGAGGAATCCATAACTGAAGATCTAAAACATGAAAATACAATTTCTGAAAAGAGAGAACAGAGAAACCAGAGAAGAGGCAATCATTAAGGACATAATTCAAAAATATTTCCCACCACAGAGGAGCATGTGTTTCTGGAACAAAAGGGCTACCAAATGCCTACACAAAGATTGAAAATAGACCCATACCAAGACACACCAGTGTGAAATCTCAGTACAAGGAGGACAATGAAAAGATACCACAAGCTTCCAAAAAGGAGGAGAAAATAGCTCCTATGTAGACAATGATGAGTCAGAATGGTTTCAGGCTTCTTTATAGCAACCCTAGAGGCCAGATGGCAACAGCCTTCAAAATTCTCCAAGAAAATGATTTCCAGTTTAGAATTCTATACCCAGCCCAAACTACCTATCAAGTGTCAGGGTAGATTAAAAATGTTTCAGGCATGTAAATTCTCAAGAATTTATCTTCCACACCCCTACCTCAGGAAGTCCCCAGCACATGTGTCAAAACATGAAGCAAGTAAGAAAAGAGGACACCAGAGCTAACCCAGGAGGAAAGCACCCTGGGCCCTGGGGTGACTGTAAAGGGAGATCCCAGGATGAGAGCTCTGCCTCAGATCCAGGCTGCAGTGCATTAGAGGGCTTTGGGAGAGAAGTTGTTAGAGTACCTTATATCCTAAAGATTCTGGATGTCTTGAGAGCAGACATTGGCAGGTGGCAAATATAAAGGTGTAGAAAACAAGAAGCAAACAAAAAATAAGAGATTTACTGGCCCCAAGGACAACAAAAAGGTGTCCGGGAAAGGAAGTCAGCATGATTTACAGCAGTTCAGCTGTGAATAGTGTTTTACAGTCACCCTAACACAAACACTGACAGATGAAAACATCATGGAACTGAGAGAATGGAGAAGGGGGATGGATGAACGTATATGGTAGGAGCAGCAGGAGGAAAGACGCCAAATCTTTATCTTCTATCCTGGAGACAAATCAGAAAATGGCTAACATTGAAAGAGCAAAACGCATTTCAAGCTTGTTAATTTGGAGACCTGGAGATACATACCAAAAGAAAAAGGTTTAAGTGTGGGAAATGGTAAAGAGGGATGGGGACTGCTGTTTTTCATGACAAGCCCTGTAGAACTAACACTATAGATTATGGGCATGTACAACTGACTCTTGGGGATGAAAAACAAAACAAAACAAAACTTATTAATATTTTCTTCAGGAAAACCAGAGTCCATCTCCTCTCCTCTCTGGATTCTAATTCCCACAGCTCTGCTTGCTAGAGACCTTCCCTGTTCCTTGTGAGCTTCTCCAAAAATATTCTACAGCTGTACACTTATGCTTGCCTCATACCCTGTAGTCCTGATCCTACCTTGTGATCCACCATGATCTTGATAAGAGACATTCAGTTTTTGAGGCTCCCAATATATCAGAAAAGGGGAAGTTGCAAAAAATGGGATTTAAAACTGTGGGTGAGCTTTACATGTTTACATTAATAAAGAAATTCCTTCACTGGATACCAAAGTGCTGCCAGAATTCTAAATTTCAGGGCCACTGAGAATGTGAGGCCCAGGCCAAGCTGCCTCCTGCCCCGCACCTCTCCTCACCCCAGCATTGCTCCCCCTCCGCCCAGCCCCCCCTCCCTCCCCCGCCAATTTCGGCCTCAGCCTTATCCAGGGATCCATTTCTAATTTTACCATCTTCCCTCGCCCCGCCTGTCATTGTGCTATTTCCTTCCCTTCCACAGAATGTATATTATTCTGTATTTGCCTTCACTGAGCTTCATTGAGTTCTGAGCAATTCCTCTGGCACTTCCTCACCCTGCTGTCACCTGTCCTTTGAATCAATATGCTCTCCATCCTAACAACCCTCATTAATTAATTAAAATGCCCTCCTCTGCCTGTTTTCCATTTTGGTACCACATTCACATTTAATGAGCATGCTCACCATTCCATTATTCAGGTCACTGATGAAATGTTACATCACCAGCCCCGATCTCTGTGGACACCACATTTGTTATGTCCTCCCAGGTTAATAATAATCCACTGTACTCATTCTCTAGGCATGCAGCCACTCGTAATTATGTGGTTTAGAATTTAAATTTTAGACCAGTGGTTTGAAAACCTGGCTGCATGCTAGAGACACCGAAGGAGATTTTAAAAATATGGATCCTGGATCCTACAAAAACCCTGTCACACTGTGTTAAAAACTTGGCCCAACAAGTGAGCCTGGTCACCTTAGATACAGAATCTTCTTTGCCTCTTTGAAGAGAAATTACATATTAGAGATGGTTTGCAGGACCTTGTAATAATAAAAGCGGTGGCAGGCCATCAGATTTTAAGTTCTAGTTTTCCTTTTCTTGACTCTGAAGGGAAAAAAATGTTAAATTTGGTCATGGCTGCTGCCTTAATTTCCTATTTCTGTTGCAAACAACTGTAGTGGCTTAAAATAATACAAACTGATTATCATACAATTCTGGAAGCCAGTCGTCTGACGTGAGTCTCACTGGGCTAAAATCAAGGTGTCAGCATGGCCGTGTTCCATTCTGGCTCTACTCCTTACTTTTTCCAGCTTCTAGAGGCCACCCACATTCCTTGGCTCGTGGCCCCATTTTTCTAGCAATGTGAAGTCCTACTCACACTGTTAGCTCTCTGGCTCTCTTTGTCTCTTACCTCCCTCTTTCTGCTTTTAAGGAAATTTATGATTCTGTTGGCCCTGCCCAGATAATCCAGGGTAATCTCTGTATCTCAAGGTCAGCTGATTAGAAATCATTTGCTTTTGGAGAGCCTGAGTAGCTCAGTCAGTGGGGGGTCCCAACTCTTGATCTCAGTTTAGATCTCAATCTCAAGATTGTGAGATCAAGTCCCTCGTTGGGCTCTATACTGGGTGTGGAGCCCTGTTTTTGCCAAGTAGCCTAACATGGTCACAATTTTGGGGAGTAGGACATGGACGGTATTATGGGTGGGGATATTATTCTACTTACCACAGGAGCGTATTTAGTTTTCTCCTAATAATTTTTAGATAAGATATAAGTGGATATAAAGCTCCTCAGCTAGAATTCTATACGAAGCTCATAGCCCCCTGGACACAATGGCACATCCTGCCTCCTCCCTAAAGGCCTATTCCCAGAGCCCAGGGACCAGCTGTGACCAGGGCCTTCCATATCAGACTGCAGAGCAATTGCCTACCCTTTGGCTCTGGAGACCACTTCATTAGGCCAGTAGCCCCCAAGAGGGGATCACTGTGTTCAGTGTAAGCTGGAGATCTCTTTCCCACAGACACTGGGGGAAGGTGGGCCTGGAGCAGAAGCAATACAGTCATCCCTAGGGTAACCTCAATCCGTTCTCAATCTCTATGGCTGCACAAAGGATTCTAAGCCATCAATTTCCATTGGGAAGTCCCTGGCACCTTCCTATGTTCCCCATTGAGTCAGAAGCTCAGGAGGTGGGGCCCAGGAATCCATTCTTTAAGACTTCTGGTTTAATTCTGTGTACAGTCAGGTTTACTGGTTTTGACCGTGTTTTTTAGTTTAATGAATATATTGTAAGGATTAAAACTGAAACCTTGCTAAAATTAAAATGTATTAGCATTAGCATCTATTACTTTTTTAGAAATGTCAGATTTTTATATATTAACATATATACATGTACTTATGTATAACATATATATGTTAATATATACTAATATATAATAACATTAATAACATATAAGTGTTATTCTTATATATTACTCTCTGATAGAAAAAAATCAGATTAAATGGATGTTCTACTTAAGAAAATCCAATGGGTTGAAACCAGATTTACAAATAATAATAATTAGGGGTAATAATTTATATTGCAAAGTAATTCATTGTATTATTTCCTTTCAACAACAAATCCCACTAGGTCTCTTAAAATATCAGACAATGCACAAAAATTCAGTTTTTATATTGCTTTCCAGGAGAATTTCTAGTGCATCAAGCCCGGTGCACCTGAACCCTGATGAAGCTGGGCTTTCAGTTTGAGGAATCTCAGTGGAAGGATAAACAAAGAAGTTGACTGACTGGTCTATAGACTCTGTTGTCCAGGTCTTCCTCTAGGAGGTGGGTTAGCACCAGCTGTGCTATTGGCCGCACCCTTGTCTGTGGTCCTGCCTACCTGGCCCCACCTTGAGGCTCAGCCCTGTACTCATCCCTGGGAAGAATCCTGAGGTCACAGGAGTTTTAGCTCAGCACTGAGAACAAGCATCAGATAACCCTGATCTTAGTCCTCACTTTTGATAATTGGGATCTTGGCTTTCTTCACCAAGTATTGGCCTATAGTTCGAGCTTCTGCTTGAGGTGTCTGCTTTCTTTGGAGCCTTTTTTTTTTTTTTGAGTGGTGGAGGTGCCAAGGGAGAGGGAGAAAGAGAATCTTAAGCAGGTTCCATGCCCAGTGCAGAGCTTGGCTCTGGGCTTGATCTCATGATCCTAAGATATGATCTGAGCTGAAATCAAAAGTCAGATGCTTAATTGACTGAGTCACCCAGGTGCCCTCTTTCTCAAAGCTTTTTTCTGCTTCTCTGAATGGCAGGCTTTTGGACTTTTAAGCTGAAACCTTAGCCATGTGCAGAACCTAAGCTGGTACCTGAAGAGATAGGTTCAGATCCACCAACCAGTGGCTTGACAATGACTTGTTCTCTTGAGCTAGGATTCTATGATGGCCTGGAAACCTCACCCCCTTTGCTATGGACTCTCTCAAATACCCATGACATTGCAGCACATAGCTGTGTACCTGGGCTTTCTTCATTTGGGCTCTCGACTCCTGGGTCTGTTTGTAGCCTTAAACTGGGCCCTGGCCTGCTTCTATGAAGTCTTCATTCTGTTCTAATTTATGCATTTCTTCTGATTAAGGGTTATATCCCATTCTCTATATCTCCAGCTGCTCGTTGAATCCTGCTCCAAACCAAACAGACCCTTTGGATCCACTTTAATGGAACAAGATCTCCCCCAAGATGAAAGTCCTTTAGATCTCAACACCTGCCCAGAATAGCATCAGCACCTCTGAGCATAGTGGTTTGTTCTGTGGTCCATCCTTTGTAAGACCTGCCTTGAGATAGGTCAGCCTTCCACCTGGCCCTCTGGTATCATGTAGTTATTTGAGTCCCAATTCTGAGATCCTGAAGTTTGCTTCACTTATTTGATCCTTAATAGATTTTATAGATTTCTTCCCAACTAAATGAGCTAATCTACTGCATATGGTAGTTGTGGAATAAGGCATGCAGAGTGCCTTGTGCTTGGCCTATGGTAGGGCGATCTCCCTATTTCTTCTTTCTTACTTGTCCCCTAGTGATTACTGCTCTGTGTGGCTAAAAGCTTCACATATTTCATGGCCAAACAGGTCCAGAAACTCTTATCTGGATGACCTATCTCATCTCTACTTCCTTAGAAGTCAAGAAAAGCCTGAGTCACTTGCAATTTTTGAATCTCTTTGTATATAAATAAATGTTAAAAGAATGAAAAACCAAGACACAGACCAAAGAAAATATTTGCAAAACACACATCTGATCAAGGACTTACGTCCAAGATAAAGTAAAAAAATAAAAACAAAAACAAAAACCCTCTTAAAGCAAGGAAACAAATAACCCAATTAAAAGGTGGGCTAAAGATCCAAACAGATACCTCACCAAAGAAGATATACAGTTGGCAAACACTCATATGAAAAGATCCTTAGCATCATTATGTCATTAGGAAATTACAAATTAAAATGAGATGTCCTACTACATGCCTATGAGAATGGCTAAAATCCAGAACATTGGCAACACCAAATGCTGGTAAGGGCTTGGAGCAAAAGCAACTCCTTCATTGCTGATGAAATGCAAAATGGTACAGCTACTTCAGAAAATGATTTGGCGGTTTCTTCAAAACTGCAGATACTCTTACCATTATGATCCAGAATTTTCACTCCTTGACTTTACCCAAAGGAGTTGGAAATGTATGTTCACACCAAAACTTGGACATGGTTGTTGTTAGCAGGCTTGTTCATAATTGCTAAAACTTGGAAGCCACCAAGCAACCCATCGCTAGATGAAGGGATACATAAATTGTGGTACCTCTGGACAATGAAACATTATTCTGTGTTAGAAAAAAATGAAACATGAACCAGAAAAAGACATAGAGGAGCCGTAAGTGTGTGTTGCCAAGTGAGAGAAGTCAGTCTGAAAAGGGTACATACTGTGTGATTCCACCTCCATGACCTTCTGGAAAAGATCAGTGGTTACCAAGGGCCCAAGGCTTGAGGAATGAGAAAGGAACAGGAAAACACGGGATTTTTAAAGCAACAAAGCTAGTCTGTAGGATACTGTGATGGTGCACATATGACCTTGTGGATTCCCTAAAACCTGAGATTTGTACAACGCGAAGAGTGAACCACAATGTACATTGTGGACTTCAGTTAAAAATCACATGTCAACATTGATTCAATAACTGTGGCAAATGTACTACCAATATACACTAACACAAAATATTAATAATAGGAAAAACTGCATGTGCGGGTGGGGGAGGGGAGGATATGGGCGCTCTCTACTATCCGCTCCACTTTTCCATAAATCTAGAACTGTTCCAGGGATACCTGGGTGGCTCAATGGGTTAAACATCTGATTTTGGCTGAGGTCATGATCTCAGGGTCCTGGGATTGAGCCCCACATCGTCTGTCGGGCTCCTGCTCAGTGGGGAGTCTACATCTCCCTCTCCATTTGCCTCTTCTCTCATTCATGCTCTCTCTCACTCTCTCTCAAATAAAGAAATAAAATCTTTAAAAAAAAAATCCAAACTGTTCTAAGAAGTAAAGTCTATTCATTACAAAAATAAAGAAATACTAAAACAGGGTTCATTTTAAATGTGGTTTATTTTAAATATCTCCATTTAAAAACCCAGTGCTTTTTAAACAAACACTAATATAATGCGATATAATTGTGCTGCTCATAAGGTAATTGTGGGATTATAAATATCTTTTTTTAAATTCCAGTATAATTAGGGATTATAAATATCGTAATGCATAATGCATGACAGATGAATGGTCTGGTAACGGGGGCATGTTCCAAGCTGCATGATGAGAGCTCTCTTCCTTCAGTCCTCTGAGTGCATCTCTGTTAATGTCCATGAAACTTCACTTGGCAATAACCAGCATGGGGCTCCCTTACTGGGAAGCCTCTGAGAAGTGGAGCAGCAGGATGGGCCCTATTGGGACTTAGCTTGGTCTTTCTGAACCCACCTCCGACCCTACCGGTTCCACTTTTGAACTGGAGCTGGCCAGCTGCTTGCAGGTTGGCATGTCTAGTGCTAACTGCATATCTACCTAAACTTCCAAGGCTCTCCTGCTTGTGATGTCCCGTGCCTACCTCCTCTATGAGGAGGCCCCATATAGAACAATATAGAACCATATAGAACAGTGACTGTACCATTGCGTGTTGCCTACCAGAATGCTTGTGGTTAGTAGCTCTCAACAAAGAGGGGACTCGAGATTAAAAAAGAAGGAATATTTCATCACGCATAAGGCCCTCCTGCAGGGTCACTTCTGGGTCTAACTGCCTTGGCTGCACTTCCCCACTTCCCTGGGGGCAAGCTTAGTTCCCAGACAGATAGAAATGAACACACTTGCTGATTTTACTTTTCTTTCATGTTTTTCAGGTTTTTTCTAATTATGACAGGAGTGAGTACTCCTAGAAAATTTGCAAGTCACAGAAATGCATAAAGAAGCACAGAAAGAAAAAAAAAAAATCAGCCCAAATGCCGTATTACCCAGAGGCAACCATTTATATATGTGTTTAATTTTATGTGTGTGTGTGTTTAGCTCCACAGTCCCTCCTGAACCTCACACAATCAGATTTCGCTCCTCCATTTTCCTGGAACTGTTCTCCCGTGGGTCGATGTCTGTCAACCTCCCTGGTGTGGTCTGGATTCCATCTCGTCTTCCTTCTCCGGGACTCGACTTCCACAATTCTTCACCTTTGCCCACATTATCCATTCTTCTCTTTAGTGGATCGCTCCTATCAGTCTGCAGACCTGCCTTACATCGCACATCTTACACTTTTCCTTGAACCCATTGCCTCCTCCCCATCCCTCTTTATAGCAAAACATCTTAAAAGAGACATCTAGGTTTGCCTCCTCTACCTTCTCCCCTTCCGTACTCTTCAATTTGCTTCAGTAGGGCTGTCTTCGCTCTACTGAAAGGACTCTCACCAAGATCATCAGTGGCTCCTAGTTTGCTACATCTAATGGTTGATTCTCTGTCCTCATCTTCACTTCTCAGTAGTGTTTGATACAGCTCAGTCTCCTTCCTTCCAGAAATAATTTAGACTCTTGGCCTTTATTGACATCACACTCTCCTGGTTTTTCACTTATTTCACTCTTCCTTGTCGCTCTTTTTTTGGTCCTGCCTTCTATGTCTGACTTGGAAATGTTGATTGATTTCAGGCCTTCTCTCTCCAACCTCTACTTGGTAATCTTACCAATCCCACTGCTTTAAATACCATTTCTATGGTATGGACTCTCAAATCAATGTCTCTAGTTTTGGCCCTTAGGATTAGTTTCACATTAGGTTGCATGTTATCAGGAAAAGCCCAAATAATAGTGCTTAAACAAAATAAAAGTTTGTGCTTTTTTTTTCAATACTTATGAAAATTCATTATACAAGAATACTTACTCAATATATAAGGAAATATATTTGATGTATAAGCTTGCAGGAAAGCAAACTAGGACTTGCATGGTGGCTTGATCACCATCAGAGACCCAGGGAACTTCCCTTTATCTGTTTTGTTATCCCAGGTCTTGGCTTCCATCCTCAGGGCATGTCATTATTTCAAGTTGGCTGCTGGACATCCAGCCATTTCATACACAGTCCAGACTGCGATAGGAGAAAAGTGGGAAGACAAAAGTGTTCACTTTCCAGTGGACTCAATTCCCTTTAAGGAGGCTTTCTCGTTTCTTCACAAAATGTCCACTTACATCTTGTTATCCAAAACATAGTCATATGGCCAGGCCTGGCTGCCAGGAAGGCTGGAAAATAGTCTTTATTTCAGATAGCAGTAGAGCCAGTTAAATACCAGGGTTCTGTTACAGAGGAAGAAGAGGAGAGTGAGTCTAGAACATCTCCATTTGAATGCCTATTGGGCTTTTCATACCAGACTTGGACAAACCTCTTGATTCTCTTCACCCTCAAACCTGCTCCTCCCAACCTTTTCCATTTCAGACTAAAAACCTAAAGTGGTTAAAAAACAAAACAAGGGCAGCTCTGGTGGCTCAGAAGTTTAGTGCTGACTTCGGCCCAGGGCGTGATACTGGAGACCCGGGATCAAGTCCCACATGGCGCTCCCTGTGTGGAGCCTGCTTCTCCCTGTACCTGTGTGTCTCTCTCTCTCTCTTTCTCTCTCTCTTTCTCTCTCTGTGTCGTGAATAAATGAATAAAATCTTTTTTTTAATCTTTTGTTAGGAAAACTCAAACATACTGAAAAGTAGAGCAAATAGTCTAATAAATACCAATAGGTCCAGCATCTACCATGCTTGTTTCACCTACTTTTTTGAACTGAAGTATTTTTAAAGTATAGTCATTGTGACATTGAACTCAAATTCTTCAGTTTGCGACTCTAAAACCTAAAGGCATTTTTGTGCATATCTGTGATACTATCACCACTCTTATCAAAATGAACAAACCTTGATTCCTCTCTTCCTCATCTTTCACAGCCGGTTGATCCCCAAGTGATGTCAGCTCTCCAGCCACTCCCTACTCTCTGCAATGCCACCTCATTCCAGCACCCATCACCCCTAAACTTCTGCTCTAGATTCTTCCTTCTCTTTTTTTGGCACACGGTACCAAGATGGCCTTTAAAAACTCAAACTGCATTGTAATCTTCCCTTGATTAAAACCCTCCAGGGATTTTACCCTTGTGATTAGAATAAAACCCAGGCTTCCTTGAGACCTACTTGATCTGACCCTTGCCTGCCCTTCTAAGTGCTCCTCCTTCTCCCCCCTCACTCCTGCCTTGTCTTGTATCTTCAAATACCGGAGTAATTCCTGCCTGGCTCCAGTATTTGCTGTACCTTTTGCCTGGAAGATTTTCCCCAGGTCTTTGGATGGCTGGTTCCTTTCCATCCTCAAGTCTTACCTCAAATGTCACCTCCTCACAGAAGCTCCTCTGCTCATCCTCTCTGGAACAATGCCCCCTTTCCATCTTCAATCAAGGCCGAGGCTGTTCTCCTCTTCTAGTTCACGTGGCCTTTATTCCTCTTTTAAATTATATTATTTGTTTACCTGTTGATGGCCTGTCTTCTACTTGTGAATGTAAGCTCCATGAAAGTATCTAGAACAATGCAAGATGCAAAATATATAAACAACAAATGATGTTGGAGAATAAATCCATAAATTGATTCCTGGATTCAAAGATGTTGCTTTGAATTTCAGCTCCACGACTTACCAGATGTAGTGGGAAAGTTGCTTAGTTTGGCATTGGAATACCAATGTCACAGAACAATCATAAAAGTTAAGGGGGATAATTATGTAAAGCACTTAGTATATACAGCATTTGATGCATAGTAAGGCCTCAAATATGATAGCTGCTACTATTATTACTGCTATTAATCATTACCTATCTGTGCCGCATATGATCCCTGTGAACATTGCCTCCTTAAGACTCTCCTCTTTTACCTTTTTGATGCCATATACTTCTGTTTTGCTACCCCTGGAATGCCTCCGGGTACCTTCCGTGACACAACCCCCACCTGATGACTGCATAATAATTCTTTCCATGCCAGGTGCCATGTGTTGCTTGCCCACAACTGCCTGGACACGAGACGAGCACCCGATTGATCCCAAGGCAGCATCTGTGGGTTGGCCTTGGTGCTACTCTGGCTCAAGAGCTCTAACCAAGTGTTCTCTATGGTGGGTGATAACCAACTAAATAAATGAGCTCATTTCTCATGAGGAATGTGGACAGAGAGTGAGAGGGAGCATGAGAGAGAGATATTGTATCAAGGGCAGGAGAAGCAGGGGCAGAGAGAACTTGATGACTACAAGGACGCCTGAGCTGGGCAGATGAACACGTAACCTAGTCACAACAACTTCACTGTGTCCTGATGACCTTTCAGGCCCCATGAGTCTTGCTGCTATTTGAGAATGTCTTCCGGGGGCGCCTGGGTGGCTTAGCTGGTAAGCATCTGACTCTTGGTTTTGGCTCAGGTCAGGGTTTCATGGGTTGTGAGACTGAGCCCTGCATAGGGCTCTGTGCTTAGCAGGCAGGGAGTCTGCTGCAGATTCCCTGCCTCCCCACCACCTGCCACTCACTCATGCATGCATTTGTACTCTCTCTCTCTCTCTCTTTCTCAAATAATTCTTAAAAAAAAAAAAAAAAAGCAAAGATGTCTTCTGGCTTTCTGTGCAGCTTCACAATACCTCTATATCCGAGGTCACTTATCTGTTCCTCACATGACGCAGATCCTAACCAACACCCTCCCTGAGCCGTTTCACTGGGTTGATTTAACAACCATTTATTAGCATTTACCATTGCTCACTGCTCATCCATTCTCATAACTTGAGGACTCCTCTCTCTGTTGGTAATTCACCAATTGCATCTCCAATCTGACTGCTATTATTATTACCTATCTGTGCTGCAGAGGTTCCAACTCAAACTTCTGGGGCCCCACGGGCACTTAAAAGAACTACCTTCCAAACAAACTTAAAATTTGTCCCCTTTCTCTCCTCTCATGCCCTCGCTGGCACAAATATATCCTTCCTCTTGTGTTCCCTGTCTTGGCTGATGACACTGCGCCTACTCCCAGTCACTTGGGCTAAAGATCTTGGAGTGATCTTTGCGAAATCTGTCTTTATTACCTTCCACAGCTAATCAGCATCTGCTGATGCATCTGTCCCCTTTCTTCTTTTACGATGCCCTTCAAGACTGTAGCTGATGTGGCCCTTCCCCATTACCTCTCTTCCTTCACGACTCTCCCTTTGGTCACCTGCTCCCAGGCCACTGACCTCCTTGCTTGTCCCTGAACAGAACAGAGACAATCCTGCTCCAGGGCTTTTATATCTGCTGTTCCCTTTGCCCAGAACCCTTTTCCTGAGCTCTACTCTTTGTGTTCTTCATATCTCTGCTCAGATCCTTGTGTCACCTTTCCTAATCTCCTTATTTATGCTCTAAGAACCCGCCAACTGACTCTCTTTAATCCTTTCCACTGTTTTATTTTCTCCATAGCTCTTGAACATGCTACATAATTTACTTCTTCATTTTTTTTTAATCATTTTTTTTAATTTTTATTTATTTATGATAGTCACAGAGAGATAGAGAGAGAGGCAGAGACACAGGCAGAGGGAGAAGCAGACTCCATGCACCGGGAGCCCGACGTGGGATTCGATCCCGGGTCTCCAGGATCGCGCCCTGGGCCAAAGGCAGGCGCTAAACCGCTGCGCCACCCAGGGATCCCTACTTCTTCATTTGTTGTATTCCCCTCTCCTACTTTGCAACCCTACCTGGTTGAATATGTGCACCCTGGGAGCAGGAATTAATATCCGCAAGGCTCACTACCGTGCCTGGCAAATAGTAAACCCTCAATAACTTAGTGCTTAATCCATTAATTGATTACTCAATCTCTCCCTGCCACCATTGTTTGTTTGTTTTCTTTTTGAACATTTTTTCAAGATCCGTTATTTTTAAAATGGGTCACGATTCTAACCTTTTGGCCCATTCGGTCACTGTACAAGCTATACATGCTTGCTTAGCAGCTGAAGAGCATACTTTAGTAGCATGTGTGAAAAGTGAATAAAATTCAAATGAAACAAATATTCAAATAGTTTTCATAGGCTGCATTCTTGTAGTCTTGCTACAATGCCAATGCTACATCCTGGGCATATGTTTCTGACCCACATGGAAAAATTATAAATCTGGCCAGTTGGAACTGCCATCTGGAATAGCACTAGATTTTTCTAATAAGCTCTGTGTCTTGGCCATTCTCAGCCATTAAGGGCTTAGAACTGTCAGAGTGGTGGTGTTCCCAGCTACCCCAACTGTGCTTTGTCCTTGCTACAAAACGCAGTATCCTGTACCTTCTGGAAAAACAGAGACCCATCTGGTTCCCCCAGGAATATAGTGGAGACTGAATCCTGCAAGAATCTATGATGTTTTTCTTTTAGTTTTCTACTTGCACTGAAGTCTTGGTCCTTCCCTCTTTTTCAATAAGTATTTTTAGAATATTTAGAATAGACTGATTAATTTTGTCTGAAAGCCATGTTATATTCTGCTTCTATTTTTTTAAGTTGTTTCTCATTATAAAAACAACATATGCACATTTCATTAAAAAATGTAAATATGGGGAAAATCATCCAAAGATTTTTGGTATAATCACTATTCATAGTTTGCCATGTTTCTTTCTATGAATATTCTTCTGATGAATATATACTTCTTGGTTTTTTTCCAATTAAGATTACATATAACAATATGCCAATGTTAATACAAAACTCTTTATATGCATAATTCTGAATAAATAAGTAACTTAATTTAGGTAACTTCCTTTTTTTTTCATTTAAAAATCATTCTCCTACATTTGGACACATATTTCCAATTTCTTACATTAAACTGAAATTGAGATTAACTTCTTTGTACATATGGCTTTCCTGACTTTGGGATGATTATCTTGCACTGGGGTTCCAGAGAGCAATTACTCATTCATGGAGCCTGAATGATTATAAAGTGCTTGATATACAACCTAACTTCTTTTCAGAGCTGTTTTCCTTAAGCGCCTTTGGTTGCAAAGAGTCACTCAGGTCACTTCAGTCACTGAGAAGTTTATAAGAATGACAATTAGAGAAATATTCAGGACAGGAATCCAGGCCGTAAAGCCAAGCTTCATGTAATGTCACAGAATGAAAAAGAATTAGCTGAGCCATGCAGGCTGTAACTGAAGGTCATTCAGGATGCAGGGAGCTCTGAGGACTGGTTGTCACCTTGTCACCCTCCAACAGTCACAGCTCAGGATGCTCTGCCGTAGAGATCCACCATTAACAACTGGTCTGTTTTATCTTCTGTTCCTATCACCAACTCCTCAACTCTTTTTTTTTTTTTTTAGATTTTATTTATTTATTCATGAGAGACACCAAGAGAGAGGCAGAGACATAGGCAGAGGGAGAAGAAGGTTCTCCCTCCCAAAATAAATAAAAAATAAATAAAAATAAATAATAAAATAAAATAAAATAAAATAAAAAAAGAAAAAGAGAAGAAGGCTTCCTGTAGGAAGCCCAATGTGGGACTTGATCCCGGATCCCAGGATCATGCCCTGAGCCAAAGGCAGACCGTCAACCGCTGAGCCACCCAGGTGTCCCTCCTCAACTCTTCCTTATTTTCAGTTCATTTTCACCACAGAAGTAATCTGATGGGCTCAGCCAATAGTCATTATGCTTATTTATTTTACTTCAGGCCCCATCATTGGTCACTTGGACAGATTATCTTTGGCTATTCTTGGCCAAGTACCCATTTCTGTCTCAATTTTTTATGGGGCTCAGGGAAACAGAACATGACTTTCTTACATTAATCTTGTGGTAATTTGCTTGTCATTATTAAAAATATTCTGCCACCAGTGGCTGAGGCACTGATGAGTCAGTCCCAGCCAAAGCACCATGATGGAGTATCCCTGTCAGTTACCATCTCTAGATAAGGAACCAGCAGGCTTGGTACCAGTTTACATGTCCATCAAAAAGGTAAGAAATCATAGCAGCACTATTCACAATTGCCAAAAAGTGGAAACAACCCGTGTCCATCAATAAATGAATGCATAAATCAAAACGTGGCATATCCATATAGTGGAGTAGTATTCATCCATAAAAAAGAAATGAAATATTGATACAAGCTACAATGTGCATAAGCCTTGAAAACGTCATTCTAAGCGAAAGAAGCTAGACACAAAGGACCACATATTGTATGATTCCATTCACTTGAAATACCTAGAATAGGTAAATCCATAGAGACAGAAAGGAGATTGTTGGTTTGTCAGGGGCCTGGGGAATGAGGAGCAGCTGTTTAATGAGTAATGGGATTTCTTTTTGGAAGGTTGAAAATGGATTTGGAACTAGATAGAGGTGGTGGTTGTACAACATTGTAAATGTACTAAACACCACTGAATTGTTCACTTTACGATGGTTAATTTGATGGTATATGAATTTCACCACCACCACCACCACCACCACCACCACCCCCCCAAAAAAAACCCAGCAATCCTTCTCTGGGTATATATATGCAAAAGAATTGAAACCGGAATCCCTGGGTGGCACAGCGGTTTGGCGCCTGCCTTTGGCCCAGGGGGCAGTCTTGGAGACCCGGGATCGAGTCCCACATTGGGCTCCCGGTGCATGGAGCCTGCTTCTCCCTCTGCCTGTGTCTCTGCCTCTCTTTCTCTCTCTCTCTCTCTGTGTGACTATCATAAATAAATAAAAATAAAAAAAAAAAAAGAATTGAAACCAAGATCTCAAAGAGATACTTGCACACTCCTGTCCATAGCAACATTACTCACAATACCAAGAAATAGAAGCAACCCAAATATCCACTGATGGAGGAGCGGAGAAATGAAAGGTAGCATATACATGTAATGGAAAATTATACAGCCTTAAAAAGGAAGGAGATCCTGTTGTATGCTCCAACACGCATGCAACCCGAGGACATTATACTAAATGAAATAAGTCAGTCACAAAAAGACAAATCCTGTAGGATTCCACTTATATGAGGTATCTAAAGCAGTCAATTTCATAGAAGCAGAAAGTAGAATGGTTGTTACCAGGGGCTAGAGAATGAGGGAAATGAGGAGTGGTTGTTTAATGGGTACATAGTTTCAGTGTTGCACGGTAAAAAACTTTGAGCTCTATTGCACAACAGTGCGAATATACTTAACACTACTAAACTATACATTTCAAAATGGTTAAGGTTGTAAATTTTACATTGTGTTTTTACCACTTTTTTTTTTTTTAAGGTAGAAGGGTGCTGAGTATCTGTAATGAGAAGTAGACACTGGCTTTCCTTTTTAATTTCTACCAATTTTATGGGTTAAATCAGTATTTAAAAAAAAAAAAATCAGTATTTAGTTGTTCTGAGGTCCCTATCTTCTTTTATTATCAGTAATGTTCATTCATTTGTTCAACAAATGTGTAAATGTTGTCCCAGCCATCAGACAGCATGCTTGGTGCTGCAGTAATGAGGTCACAAAGGACAGTTGCTGCCCTGGTAGAGTCATTGGTAGGGGCAGTCCCTACCGACTCCCACTTCTGACACAGTGAATTAGAATTCTACCCGTGTTAAGCACCAGGAAGCTGCTGCATGGGTGTTTCTCAGATTTGTATCAGGGTCCTGGCCTAGTCTGGGAGTTCTCCTTGAGAAAATGAGCTTTCAGGTAAGATCTGAAGGGTGAGCAAACATTGACTAACTCACGGGAATGGATGGATGGGATACGGTGGGGGGAAGGGTACATCAGTGTTTAAAGCCCTTGAAATGAGAAGGATCCTTAAGGGATCTTGATCTTCACCTTTTTTAAGCAATGGAAGGTCAGGAAAGGGTCTTAATGGTGTGTGGAGTTGAGATATAATTAGATTAGTCTTTTAAAAATGATATCTCTGTGCAGAGAATGCAACGAAGAAGAGCTACAGAGAGTGCAAGGAGGCCACTTAAGGGGCGCTGCACTAGTCTTAACCTTAATTAGGGTGATGAGAGGATGATGGTGAAGACACTTAGCAGGTAAGATTGACACCATTTTGCAATGTATTAGATATGGAGTTGCAGGAGAGGGTGAAACTAATGATGACTTCCTACTTTAATCTTTTTATGGTTTTTTTTTTTTCTCCTTTTCTGACTGGTATATTCCCGTCCATGGTTCATACTTAATTTTGAGAGCTTCCTTTTGCTTTATATGAATAGGATATTAAGGACAATAAAACCCATTTTTTGCCTTTGTTTCTTTTCAAGTAAGCTAATTTTAAATTTTTCTTATAATTAAATATTTTCATTGGTATTATGCAATTTTTTGAATGTTTATAGTAACTTCAGTCAGGTTGTTGTCACAATTCCTTTGGTTGAAGGCTGACTATATATAAATAATGCTAAAATGAATAGGTATGAATTTAAAGCTGAAGGCTAATGAGCAACTAAATTAGTATTTTAAAGAGGTGTCAAAAGATGACCCTTGCCCATCCCCCACCCCCATAAATGCGGCCAAAGTGAAAGTCAGTATTTTAAAGTTTACCTTCAGAAAGTTATTAACATCTCTCATATAGAAGTAAACAGTGAGCAAATCTCACTCCCTCTTCCGTGTCCATTCCACGCAATGCTCCCTCCCTGCAATCACTTTTATTAATTTTCAGAACCTACTTCCTCAAAGGTAAATATATGATTCCATTCTTCCTGCTTATTTTTAAAATAAAAAGTAGCATACTACACACATCGTCCTGACCCATGGTTTATTCATTGAACAGTATATCACATAGCCCTTTTCATATCAGAATATAGAGTTTGTCTTCATTTTTCAGAGTTGTGTAGTATTACATTTTGTGCCTGTACACCATAATCTGTTCAAACTATTGAGTTCAACCCTTTTTTTTTTTATCACAATTTGGCTCTGAATAATCATACACACATCATTTCACACATGTGAAGAACAACTGTCAGATAAATTCCCATACTTAAGATTTTCTGGGGTTTGGGTAAATTACAAAGATGGATTCAGGTTGTATGGAGCCTGAAGATAATTTTGTGGGCTTTCACTAAGAAAAAGGATACAAAATTATCTAATTCAAAGTAGGTACAAAGTGAATATTTTTTGAATATGAAAGCAAATAAATATTTATATAGAATATGAAAGGAAATCACAATAGATTTTTAAATTTTAAAAAGCTGAAAAATGCCACAAATATCACAGAATCTTGAAAAATAACATAAAATCTGTACTAAAGAACTGCCTGGCATATCCCTATAATGTCTTTCTCACTCCCACCCCCCCTTTTTTGGCTGCATACACAAATTACCTCTTCTATGGCCACAGTTTTGTGATATCATTTCAAAGCAGAAAGCAGAAAGATAACTCAGTCTTCTCTTTAGCATGGTTGGCTGAAATTCTTTTTAAAAATTTTTTGACAGTTGGGATTCATAAGGCATTCAATTTCACACAAACATGCTTGCGATGTGCGGTGCTGCTACAAGTTTGTGTCCTACAACTCAGGAATGCTGATCAATTCTATTTCGTGTGATTCCGATTTTTAAAAAGATTATAAATATCTGGTGCATTTATAATCTCTACATAATCAAGTATATCCTGGCAGGCGAAAATATCCATTTTGACCAGATATCTGTAAAAAGTAAGCATCCTGCTTACAATTTTACATACCTAATGATTAAAATAATTTCCCACAGATCGGTTTCTGGCTCCATTTATGTCAAGCTTCGTTTCTTTTCCACTACCTACATGATTCTAATACCAGGCACCAGAAGACATATTCATATTTCTGTAGCAGCTGGTAGTCAGCCTAGCAGGTGGTTGGCAAAGGGAGTAGTAGAAGTATCTGTGGAAACCGGTCCAATCCCAGGATGCCTAGCAGTAACCTGGCTCTCAGGGAAGGGACTGCACAGCACATAAATATTTCCTACTAAATCTAAGCTGAATGTCCCTCCAAGTCTGCTTCCCTTTACCTGATTTGAGGAGCCCCTGATGCCATTCCAATGCTCTCCTTCACAAAGGAAAGCAGATGGAGAGGAAGTCTGAGTGGAAAGAGAACAATGGCTTTAACCAATTGTGATTAAAATACCTTATTTTGCAAAGTTCTCAAAAACACCATAACACATTAAAAAATTGTTGGGACTCTTCCCAGGGCCTCAAAGGGGGCCTGTGCAAGTGAGGAGTCCTGACGTTTATACTTCATTCGTTCCACAGCAAATCTCCCAAATTGCCCTTCGTGGAGGTTATACCAAATTACTGTTCTACCCATAATGCAAAGGCTTCCTTTCCCAAGGTCTTGAAGGCGGAGCGTGTTATCCAATTTGGAGATTTTTGCCAATCTGATGGGGAGGGCAAAAACAACTTAAAACAGTTGCATTTTCACAAATTAGGAGTTAAATTGAGCATTTTTTTCTTAGGCTTAAGAGCTATATGTGTTGCTTTTTCTGTGAACTTTTAGTTCATTTCCCCCCCTCTTGTTTCTATTGGATTATTGGTCCTTTTCTTATCGATTGCTGGGAACTTCTTATACAGTAGTAGATGCATTTTGATCTTGATACGAATTACAAGTCTTTTTTATCTGTTTGTTCTTATTTATTATTATCTCTTAGGCTCCTTATTATTATTCTTTGAGGTATAATTGACCTCTAACATTATATTAGTTTCAAGTATACAACATAATGATTTGATATTTGTAAACATTCGCAAAGTGATCACTACAACCAGTCTAGTTAATACCTGTTGCCCTACATTGTGACAAAAATGGTTTTTCCCTTGTGATGAGGACTTTCGAGATCTACTCTCTTAGCAACTTTCAAATATACAATACAGTATTATTAACTAGAGTCACGATGCTGTACATGACATCCCTGAGGCTTCTTTATTTTATAACTGGAAGTTTATAAACTTTGAGACCTTTCATCCATTTTTTCCCTTATTTTGTATGTTTTTGTTGCTCTTGTTGCCACACTGAAATTTTTAATTATTATAGTGCTAACTCTATCATGATTTCATTTTTTTCTATTTGAATCTTTGATCTACGTGGTATGGAAAGTGTTTTTTTAAAAGTTGATGGTTTATATGAAGAATCTAGCATCTGTAGAAGATGGAGACATTCTTTTTTTTTTTTTTTTTTTGAAGATGGAGACATTCATCAAGGAAAGAGTACTATTCCCAAGTCTCACTTAAAAAAAAGGGGCGGGGGGGATCCCTGGGTGGCGCAGCGGTTTAGCGCCTGCCTTTGGCCCAGGGTGTGATCCTGGAGTCCCGGGATCGAGTCCCACGTCGGGCTCCCGGTGCATGGAGCCTGCTTCTCCCTCAGCCTATGTCTCTGCCTCTCTCTCTCTGTGTGTGACTATCATAAATGAATTTTTAAAAAATTAAAAAAAAAACAAACTAGATTTCTAATCATAGCTTAAATAATAATATGCTTCCTTCAACAAGTTAATATTTATTGAACACCCATTTCGTGCTAAATCTTTACATTTCTCTCGTTGAAAAATGCAACTCCGGGCATGAGAAAGAGTTCCAAATAAAGAAAGTGAGGACTCATTACTCTCAGAAATAGGAATAAGAAATAAGTACAGTGCTCTGTGGCCAGAAATAAACATTGTTCGTGCTTCCCAGACATCTCAACATTTATAGTATTATAGATGGTTCTGTCCTTTCTTCATGGTTGGTGCCACTTGCTTCCTGTGTCCCTCTGTGGGGACAAGCAAGCTTCCTTTGTAGTGCAGGTAGTTATTTTCCAAGAAAAGATCAAATGCTCCTCTCAGCTGGAAACACCCACTCTCCGTGTTGTTTCAAAGGGTTTCTCACTCCTGCATTCCAGACATGTCCAAACTAAACCCTGGTCAGAAAAAGACCTGGCCTTGAGTTTCAAGGCAACTTGTCTTTTACTCTGGGATTAGATCAGAAAAATGTGCGTATCCTTCACTTACGATGATAATGGATTAATTACATAATAACTTTACACGAGTACTTATTCAATATTCATCATTAACAAAAGTAGTCTTTATTCTTCTCTTGTGTTCAAAGGTGAATCACAACCTGGATTCATTTAACATTCAGTTCTGCGGTTCTCCCCTCACTGCTTAACAGAGTTCTTTGAGCAAATTCAGGGAATCAGAACCTACTTATTTTTGAAGGAAAGGGCCATTCTACGGCAAAATCAGGAACTAAAAGACGCGCATTAGAACTGAGAGGTGCCTCTGAAATCTCTTGGTTCAATCCCTTCGTTTTAAAGACAGGGAAGTAAAGACCCAGAAAACGCTGAGTTTAATGACATGTTTCTTGTATTTATCCCAAGTCAGCACGCCCATAAACAATGCCTTCTTTATTTTTATTTGATTAATTCATGTGGTTAGTATGTGAGTTCGATTCCTTTTAAAATGCATGAAGTAAATGTTGGAGAGGATGTGGAGAAAGGGGAACCCTCCTGCACTGTTGGTGGGAATGTGACCTGGTGCAGCCACTCTGGAAAACTGTGTGGAGGTTCCTCAAAGAGTTAAAAATAGAGCTGCCCTACGACCCAGCAATTGCACTGTTGGGGATTTACCCCAAAGATTCAGATGCAATGAAACGCCGGGACACCTGCACCCTGATGTTTCTAGCAGCAATGTCCACAATAGCCAAACTGTGGAAGGAGCCTCGGTGTCCATCGAAAGATGATGGATAAAGAAGATGTGGTTTATGTATACAATGGAATATTACTCAGCCATTCAAAACGACAAATACCCACCATTTGCTTCTACGTGGAGGGACCTGGAGGGTATGATGCTGAGTGAAAAAAAGTCAATCGGGAAGGACAAACATTATATGGTCTCATTCATTTGGGGAATATAAAAAAATAGTGAAAGGGAATAAAGGGGAAAGGAGAAAAAATGAGTGGGAAATATTAGAAAAAGAGACAGAACATGAGAGACTCCTAACTCTGGGAAACGAACTAGGGGTGGTGGAAGGGGAGGAGGGTGGGGGGTGGGGGTGACTGGGTGACGGGCACTGAGGGGGGCACTTGGGGCACATGGGATGAGCACTGGGTGTTATTCTATATGTTGGCAAATTGAACACCAATAAAAAAAATAAATTAAAATAAAAAAATAAAATGCATGAAGTATAAAAAGTTGGGAGAAAAAAATAAATCATCCCAAATCTCTCTACCGAGGGACAGTGACTGTTGACAGGCAGCATGACCGTCACTAAGGGAACAGGCTTTGGACCCAGACAGAACCCCATCATTTAACCTTTCTGGGCTTCCGTGTCTTTATGGCTACACGGGAGATGACAACAGTCACCTCTCAATGAAGTTGAGAGTGTCTTGCATGGGTAAAGCACTGAGGCCAGCAAGCGAGACGATCGTATTCAATTCCTATTAGCAACTACTACCAGTACAGTTGAGAGAACGCTCCATACATTTTTGTACCATGTTTTTCCTCATTTACTCTATCACTTGCATTTTCCCAGGTCACCAAAGAACCTTTATGAATATAGATATTTCACGTCATGACCCCCTTTGTGGAGAAAAAAAAAATGGAGTTATTTTCCATTCCAAAGCCAAGGATGCATATACCTTCTCCTCGAAAGAAGAAATGCTGAATCAGCAGCTGCCAACAAAGGGGAAAGGAAACAAGGGTTAATTAAGAGGAACTATTTTGGAATAAACAGCTGGATTCACAAGGGTGTGCATGAGAATGCTTTGATGCGTGCATTTAGAGAGTGAAGGATATGGAATAATTGATGGCTCTATTGGCAGATCAAAGTGTCTCAAGGGCATCACAGGCTGCGGAGTTAAACCGTTTGCACTTTTCCTGCATTTAGTGTGTGTATTTTGTGAGCATAATAATAATTTGTACGCACACAGAAGCTTTCATCTGGGGAGGAGCTCAAAGCACTTTGAAGATGTTAATAAGAAAGACCTGCTAATTAAGATTGCTTAAAAATAAAAACTCTCCCTTCAGCATGTTTACGTGGTTGCCGGGAGGATTCTGACTTCAAGAGATTTGTTATCACAAGTGAGTTAGTCCACGTTTTCTTTTTAAAACACATTGTTGGATTTAGTGTACTGATAAAAGGTCTTCTTCTGGACAGTCACGCCACACGTAACGAGAATAATTCAACAGACTATGACGTACCTGATTTGGAGAACATACTTTCACCCAGAAAATTTTGAGGTAGGGCAAAAAAGCAGTACCGTGTGGCTTATTTGGAGTCAGTTTCCAGTTTCAGACTAAACCCAGCAAAATAAGCTTAGAAGGAGGACAAAGCACTCCCAGGCCTTTCTGAAAATTATATTTGCTGAAGGAAATTCAGACAGCAAAAATCGTATGTCAGTGCATGGTGAAAAGGATGACTTAGTTAAGAATTCTCCAAGCTTCCACCTCAACTTCCCTGCATCGAATACACTGAAGCAAATCTCCACACAGATGAAGTCCACTCATGAAACCTCTCCTAATCCAGCTGTTAGAACTGGATGCCTCCCTTCCCCGCTCCCTGGGCAGGGAATGTTATTGGTTTAAAATATTATTTGCATAATGACTTAGTATTTGAGTCTTTTTTTTTTTCATACGTCAGGGATTTATAGTTTTCCCCACTAGAGAGTAAACTCCAAGTAGGCAACAATATATTTTATTTGTCTTGCTGATAGAGGGCTTAGCACAATGTATGATCCTTAACACAACATACCCATTCATAACGATTTCTTTTAATTAAGAATTTATTAGAGCAGTTTTGTAATAGAAAAAGAAATTGGGGGAAAAAAAAAGAAATTGAGGGGCAGCCCCGGTGGCTCAGCGGTTTAGCACCGCCTTCAGCCCAGGGCCTGATCCTGGAGTCCTGGAATCGAGTCCCACATCGGGCTCCCTGCCTTGAGCCTGTCTCTCCCTCTGCCTGTGTCTCTGCCTCTCTCTCTGTGTGTGTCTCTCATGAATAAATAAATGAAATCTTAAAAAAAAAAAAGAAAGAAAGAAAGAAAAAAAGAAAGAAGGAAAGAAAAGAAAAGGAAAGAAAAGAAAGAAAGAAAAAAGAAATTGGAACCAGCATAAATGTCCATCAATAGCTCAAGGATGAAATAAAATCATGGGACACTGTGTCGCTATTGAAAAGAATGAGATAGATGGAAAAACTCAGTGATCTGTGGAGTGAACAACTCAAGAAGAAGAATATATACGTTAGCGCCTCCTTTTTTGCAAAAATAAGATGGAATCAGATGGGCGGTTGAGAGATGCGAGGGATGGATAGATGGAGAGATAGATAAACTGATCAATCTTTTTTTTTATTATTATTCGTAGAAACCGGAGGCCCTGAGAACTATGAGCAAATCACCAACAGTGAATACTCCTGGCAAGTGGGACTGAGGGGAGTGGGCCGGCTGTGAGAGGGAAGTCCCTCACTTGTTACTCGGACCTCTGTATTGTCTGAAGTTTCATGATGAACAAGTATTAGGAAAATGGAAATTATCTATCGACCTGAAGTGTGGATTTGTCGGACTTGCCTTCGGCGGGGCGGATGACCTAATATCCCATATTTCTGTACTTGCAGCCGGTCTCCTGGACAGAGCCTCTGGCACTGAGCGGGCTGCAGGGGACAAAGCCTTCCTTTTTCCAGAGTAAGCATTTAGCCGGATTCAAGCTGACTCCCTTGGGCATCTTGCTGGGGCACCTTTCCAGGGCCCAGCTTTCTAAATTCAGCAGACTAATGGGCTGGGACAGATTCCCTGGCTGACTTTGGGAGTTGTCAGAATCTCTCTGGTAACTTTCCTAGGCTTTTGGTTCTCTAACGAGAGGCCAGGGGACCTTTTTCAGTTGTAAATCAGCTTCCATCAAAATTCAAACAGGAGGCCAGGCTGGCCCTGAAATCCCTCCTGCTCAGTCCCCCAGCCGCTGAGCTCTCGCTCCCCTGAAACTCCTGCCTCGCGAGATGATCAGAAATAGCCACTGGGCTCATTTCCTAAGTGGCCATCCTCTTGTTTTGACCCAGCAAGAGGGGTGTGATCTGTTTTCCACATACAGTTTGTGTGGGTTGGCTTGCTGCCAAGCGTGAGTCTCTCAACATAGAGAAAACTGAACTCTCTTTAAAGCGGGAGGACAAGAGGGAATTTATGGGAATATTACAGATTAATCCACTTTGCTGTGATCTGGCCTGGCCCATTTTTTTAGTGGGGGCTGGTGGAGGGTTAGTCTCTGGTTACATAAACTGGCCAACCATCCGGAAGAGGAAACAATACCCTCTGGTGGTAAGATTACATCCTGCACCATGTACCCTAAATTTCAGCTCTAGGCCAAGCTGCCTTCCCTACACGTGTACCACAGGACGCGGGAACATTTTTAAGTCACAGAAATCTAGACTTTCTTTTTTTTTTTTTTTTCTTAAGTTTTATTATTATTATTTTTTTACTAATCTCTACACCCTACGTGAGGTTCGAACTCACAACCCTGAGATCAAGAGTCGCATGAGCTACAGACCCAGCCAGCCAGGCGCCCCCAGGAATCTACACTTAAATAAGTCAACTCCACCTTTATCTTGAGTGTTAGTGTAGAGATTCAAAGAGTAGAATTCCCATTTCCCAATTTTGCTCTTATTGTTCCGAGTTGCTGCGTTAAACATGACGCAGATCAAAAATGATGACGTTTGCTTTTCATTCTACTATGGAAGAAAATTCCCAGCATTCTGCAAACCACAGAGCTGACGTTGATTTTTGAATATACCATTGTTTACGGTGCAGTTATTGTTGTGCTCATTGGAGGTCCCTTTTGGCTTTCCCAACGTGTCTATTGTGCGGTAAGGAGCTTTGTGGCTCCGCATATATTACTACTCTCTGCTCCCTGTGACAACATTCAGATGTGCTCATAATCATAGGTTCCGGGTTTTCTTGTTAATGTACCCACTCGGATTGTCACAGTTGGGTTGATTGCAAGGGAACATTATCACACCAGCTGCTCTGGCTCTGCAATTAGCAGGCCTGGTATGGAATGTTCTGTGTAAGCTGGAGTTCCCGTGGACTCTGGACATTTGCCTTCCTGAGTCTCTCTGCCTTTGACTTTCCCTTTGGGAATCATGCCATAAAGGTCACAGTTTCCTGTTCCAAATATTCCTTTTAGTTTCTGTTTTGTGAGAACTTTGTGTAAAGCTTTTTCCCTTGACCATTTGTCCTCCCAGGCCTCAGACTGCTTCTGAAGTGGAGAGCATTGAATAAACCCAGGATTCCTTCCTGGGAACTGGGTACTTGTCTTCGAAGAGTAGCGTGTCTTTGCAGAAGCCCGTGGCACTAGGATTTGAGGTGAGAGAAGAGAAAGAGGGCTCAGCCCATTGTTTAAAACTTTGCTTCTTGTCAAAATGCTCCTTGGCCAGCTGGTAGGTGACTGACTGTGCTGGTTTGTCTGGGATTGAGGGGTTGTCCGGGACGTGGGACTTCCAGTGGTAGAACTGGACCAGTTGGTCATACCAGTGTGGGTTTAGGACTGTATGGATCCTTTCTTTGCTCCTGTCACTCTCTCTAGGTACTTGTTCTTCCTTTGACAGCACATCGGCTGAGTGTTGTTTCTTATGCACCCTAATAAAACCCATGATGTCTGAAAATGACTACATGTTAAGGATTCAGGATATTTCAAATATGTTAACCTTGGAAAACCTTTCATCGGAGTTTTAAAATTACGTAAAAATCACATGGACATGAACTTGAGACGGGCATGCTTACACCTGTCTAAATAACAACTTATCATCACTTCTAGGCACAGAGTGAAGGTTGACTGCTAGGTGCCAAGCCTGATGCTGGCAATGGGGAGCTGAATGGATCAACAGGTAAATGCCACAGAATTACCAGCGCCAGGCGAGTGGTGTGGGAGGCTGAAGAACAAAGTGATCACCGTGGGCTGGGATACTGGGAGAGGCTTAAAACAGGAAGTGGGATGTGGAGAGAGCTACAGAAGCATCCAGAAGAAAAGGTAGACTCTAGATGAGGGGAAGGCTTTTCTAGGCAGCGGAAACGGCTGCCTAGAGATTCAGAAATGCCTGCGTGGGGCCTGCAATGGCGAGTCGCCCTGAAGCTGGGTTTTCAAACCGGATGATGGGTTTGAAGACGGTGTGTGGGACAATTCTTGTATTTCTGTACCGCTGCGTTGGCAATTACTCTAGACCCAGCGAGCCCGTCTTTACCAAACAGAGGGAGCCCTTTCTCCTCCTGTCCCTCTGCCAGCTTTTGTAGGTTAGGCCCGGCATCTCTAAAGAATGACCCAACCGTCTCAGTAAATATTTGGGGTGCAAAGAACTGGAGCATTGTCAAACTTCTGTGTGTCTATTCCACCCTTCCTCCTATTGAGTCCAGGACAGAGTAGGGCGGCTTGCGGACCGTGGCCAAGGAAGCTGTCCTTCACCTCCTTGTAAACAAGCTTTGGCTTGGAGACTTGGAGCATCGGCCCCTGCCCCCCAGTTGTCAGCAAAAGCAGTGAACGTTTGTATGTGCAACGGCTACTGGCCCCCCTTACTCTGCCCTGCTCTTTAGTGGGTTTTCAATGACCTTATCATCGATTGGACATAGCAAACTACCATGGCACCATTTTACCGAAATGACCTTTTCCTTACACAAATCCCATGTGTTTTTTGTTTGTTTGTTTGTTTTTTATGTTTTTTTTGTTGTTGTTGTTGGAAGGAAACTCTTTCAATCTGGGCAAAGACAACGGAAGATGAGTTTGTGAACCAGATAACAACCATCGACATAAATGGGACCACGGAAGACAGAGGCAAAACCAAAAACGTGCCTTGAGTGAGATGTGGGAGAAGGGGCGGGCGGAAGGTTCTCGTGCCTCTTCCACAAGCTTTCCATCTAAAACTTCCTTCTCGTGGAAAGATGAGCTTTAGCTTGTAAATTCTCCTGGGAAGTTGATACCCGTCTTTACTCTCACACTAACGAATCCACATCAGTATTTTCCCTTTTGTGAGGCATGAGGAGAGCCTTGAGTGCCTCAAGAGTAAGTGTCTGAAGATATGAGAAAATGCTGCCAAAATGGAAAGCTTAGCATCTTAAAATCAAATTTATTGCACCTAAATTTTTTTTTTGGAAATTTGTTATAGATTTTATCTGAGATGGCTTGAATCACAACAGCAATCGGTAGAACTGTCTTTTATTTTCCTTCTTTTGGATTTGTAGTTTCTCAATACCGTATGGTCTTGACCGTCCACCACCTTCCTTTCGTTGTTCGGTGTCCTTCCTTTGCTCTCAGACTCTTTTGAAAACTATTTTAAGCTGCCCCATTTCTGCTCCTGGATGTCCCCCCCTTGATTCCCGCTGGTCGTGTTTATTTATTAGCTCACAATGATTGCTTCCTTTCTCAGGTCTGGAGGGGCATGACTGTGCTCAGGTAGGACTCTGACCCTTAAAAAACATGAACACACACACACACACAAAAGACACATGAACACAAGGCGTGAATATCATTGAGTTGATGACTGTATCTATTAAAAATATCGTGAATCACTGTTCCGCTATCATTCATTTGAAAACATAGGTTGACAACTAATACGTCTATGCTGTAAAAAATGGGAGGGAAATTCCATTAGACAGTATTAATCAGGCACATTTTTTCTTTTTAAAAAACCCTACCTTTATATTTCTTTTTGTGCCTGTTGGTCCTAATCATAGCTACACCCGAGACTCCTTCTTTCCCCATTCTTCTAGTCTCCGGTATCCCTTACCCACATCTCTTTGTAAATCGTTATTATTATTTATTATTTCTTTAGTTTGCAACTGGTTCTGCCCTTGGTGGTGTCAGTTAGATCACTCTCCTTTGAATTAAGTGCTAAGGTATGGTGTCTGCAATTAGGTTAAATGTTTCCTTGGAGTGGGTCCAGTTCTTTTTATCTTTTTTGATAAGCAGTGGCTTTCAAGGTCCTGGCTGGAAGATTGTTATTTTGAATTAGGAATCCTTATCTCTACATAATTTGAACGATCCCAGACTACAGGGGCATTGCCCAGGTCCACCAGACGGCTCTCCCTTAGCGCCGTTCAGTGTGAAAGTCTAGAGAAGAACTCAGGCCGCCAGGGTGGACCGGCCGGCTCCCCGAGAACAGCCAAAGAAGCTACTCGGAGAATATTCTATCATTTATGCCAACTTAAATACCACTGCCAAGTCATACTGTTCTCTAAAAATTCAGTTAGTCCCGGTTTATGGCTCAAAGCACTTTGCATGTATCAGCCCATTAGGCCTCTGCATTCCTCTGAGTCAGAGAGCTGACAAGTGGAAATAACCCAGTTTCTGAATGTGGACTCAGAGGCACAGACGCTGCAATAACCGCACCAGGATCACTAATTCAGGCCGCTGAACAGTGTACACGTGGGACCGAGAGGGTGTCACCGTGTTCCATAGGACTGAGCCTGGTAACCTCTGCTGGTCTTCCTGTAAGTGGCGGATCTACAACCTCTGGACGCCTTGTCCCTGACCCTTGGGAGGGCGTAAGCTGACCTCAGGGAACATCAGTCACATAGGAGAGTTTTGTTTCCTGGGCCATCTTCTCTCTGAGTCAGTTTTCTTTCAGCCATGGCCAAGTGTCTGGACACTAGGACTAGAAATGCTGGAATTCAAACCTTGGCCCTACCAGTATGACCCTAGGCAACTTCCCTAACCTCTCCGTGACTCAGTGTCCTCATCTGTAAAACGATGATTAGTCATAGTGTGTCCCTCAGACAGGGTGATGCGGGGACTGAACACGTTAATTCACGCAAAGCGCTTAGAACAAGAACCTGACACATAAGGATGCCATAAACATGAGTTGCTGCTCTTGTTCTCCTCTCCTTTGGGAAGCCTTTTCAAGCTTGGGCCTCCTTCCCAAGGGGAAGTTCTCGTAGTTCCTCTTCCTATCAAAATAGCAAAGGACCCAGTAGCAGCTATTAACATTTTAGTGAGAAAGAGATTCATGTTACCTCTGCCAGCTGCTCTGCTTCTCAAGCATCGTCTCCAATTGTGGAATGAAAAACTTGATTCCCTGCTTAAGGAAGTTGGGGCACATACATGTTTTGAGGGCGTAGGGGGAGGTGGGAGATGAGAACAAGAAAACTCTCAATTGGCCTTAAAAATATCTGAAGGAACCTCCGAAGTATTTACAAGGATCATCTTTTGCTTAAGAACAAGCCCACCTACTTGACCAGAGCTCCTTCCTTCTTTTTTAGTTTTTTATTTTATTTTATTTTTTTTAGCCCCTTCCTTCTTTGAAAAGCCCTCTCCATCCATCCCTATCCTGTTCCTTCCCATCTCAACGTGAACAATGATTCCTTTACTCACCCTTAGGAATTTTTTTTTTTTTTTTTTTTTTAGGATTTTATTTATTCATGAGAGATACACAGAGAGAGGCAGAGACACAGGCAGAGGGAGAAGCAGGCTCCATGCAGGGAGTCCGATGGGGGACTCGATCCGGGAACTCCAGGATCAGGCCCTGAGCCTAAGGCAGGTGCTCAATCACTGAGCCCCCAGGCATCCCTCACCCTTAGGATTTTATCCTTCTTTCCTCTCCCTCTAGAGCAAGCCCTTTCACTGCCAGGAATGTGGGGCCTGTTTTCATGTGTCTTCTGCTCCATCAGCAAATTCTGGCCTTGGTTCTCTTTGCCTCAACCCTGCTTTGCCTTGATGACACTGCTGTGTAGACCAAAAGTGAGAAGAGTTAAACCATGAAAGTATAATTTGCATGTGCCACTTATGCCTGGTTGTCTATCAGCATAATAGTATAGAATTTATATTATTAAATACATAAAACATTGCCTTTATTAGTCTGTATTCGGAAATAACGAAAGTGTTCTCATATGCTTGGCGTTCTTAATTAGTCGCTGTCTGTAGCCTTATCATTTGATCACAGCCTTGTCCACGGTGTTTTTCCTGCCAGGCATGTGTAATTAAATACATGAAACTCAACTCCTAACCCTTTGCGACGACGTGGGGGAGACAAAGGTAAGGACCGGAGAGGGGAAAGGACCTGCAGGGGAGGGTAGATGTGAGACAAAGAACTCCCAGAGGCCAGAGATTACTTTCCCCTTGGGCCTTCCCCTCAACGTCACCACCAAGGCCATAAAAATTAATGATTCTCAGATTTAAGCTTGAGTTATCTTTGAATGACAATCGATCTTTCAAAGCCTCCCCCCCTCCTTTAAACAGAAATAGAAATGACAGTTCGTGTAGTTGTTTTAAATGACCTAAATAACTTAACAAAAACCCTGGCCAGTTCTTCTAACAGCCCTGGGCAAATCGGAGGTGGTTGCTAATTTCTTAGTCACTGTTTTCTAACGTGCCCATTATCTTTTTGTGCCCTTTGTTTAAAACTTTATTATTTGTATTAGTATATGAAATTCACAGGCACTTAAATTTTTATTCACTATCTCACCAAAGTCCTATTATACGTGTGGCCTCTGTGTGTATTCACACACCGTAACCCCAAATAACAGATTTTTAGTTCCTCTAAGCTGATCTCCTGTTAAATGTTTTCCCTGGCATTGTCAACCATAAACTCTTTAAATAAAAATCAACATCACACCTGTTGGCACAGGCACCAAATGTTGAAAGGAATGTCTTTAGTGCGCCCAACTTTAAAAGTTGCCTCTGGTTATGCTAACACGAGTGGGCTGTATACCTGACCTCACTGTAATCGGTTTAGGATATATATATATATATATATTGTGTGTGTGTGTGTTTTTAAGATTCTATTTTTTAAGATATCTCTACACCCAATGTGGGCCTCGAGACCACAACCCCAAGATCAAGAGTCACATGCTCCACCAACTGAGCCACCCAGGTGCCCCTAGGATATATAGCTTTTAATTTTGGTCCAATATGGTTTCCAAACTATGTTCCATAAATACTTGAGATCCACAGCAGACTTTTAAAAAGATTTTATGTATTTATTTTGAGAGAGAGAGAGTGAGGGGCAGGGAGGCAGAGGGAGAAGGAGAAGCAGACTCCCCATTGAGCAGGGAGCCCAATGCAGCTCAATGCCAGGACCCTTGGGGCTCATGACCTGAGCCAAAAGTAGACACCTAACCGACTGAGCCACCCAGTCGCCCTTCAACAAGGGGTTTTTGAGTGTCTTAGAAAAAAAGAGCATACACGGAATATGCTTTTGCTTCATGTCCGGGTCACCATTCCATAACCAACTACTGCTCTACGGGCAATTACGGGCAATTACGTAGGAATCTTGCCTGTGTTTGGACACATAAGATATGATTCACATTCACAAACCAGGTCATGCTTTGATGTACGTTAATATTTGCCAAGTCCTTATTATGTGCCAGCATTGACTCGGATTATTTACACTAGTCTTCCTGACCCACTCTGAGATGCAGGTGTGCTTATTGACCTGATGAAGTAGTAGACCTAGGAGATGAGGAAATCCACTCAAAGTCTCAGAGTAAAAGAAATCAAGAGAAGATTGAAGCCCTAGTATTTGGCTCCCAAGTCCATGCCCTTAAACACCCAGGTCCACTGTCTCTCTAACAGCAGCAATTGCTGCAGAACAGTCTTCCAGGAATCAAGTTTTCCCTCCGTACAGTATGTTTGGCCCCCACTTCCGACATACCCACCTTGATGAATGCGTCGTCTGATGACCATGCTTGGGCTACCACCTCCTCCCAAAGGTCAGCAAAGCTCGGGGAGGCCAACTGCAGACCCCTGCATCCCCCCAGCTCCTTCAGTTCCTGGATGTGCTGTCTACAACTGGCTGCATCTACGTCTGCAAGGGCCTTCAGTAGGGGGCCATTCTCAGTTTTTGGAAGGGGTCATTGGATCCCGAGCTCTTATTATTCCATCTTGTCAGTCTTAGCTGAGTTGCCCTGGGGCAGGGGAGATGGATTTTGCTGTGGGTGCCCTGTGGTGCTGACTGACCACATCCCTCAACCCCAAATATGGTTCACCACTGCCACTCTGAAGTCTGCAAGCAAGACCACACTGACTCCATTCCTCAAGCTCCTCTGCGCCTCATTTCCCCACGGTCTATCTGTCATGAGGACTGCTCAGTCGTCCCAGAAACCCACACCCCAGTCTCCTTCAGGTAGATGGTGTCCTTGCCTCTCAGGATTGCTCCTCCACGGACACAAATGAGATAGACAGGCTTTCTCCCCTTCTCAGACAGTCCTGACACCCTTACTTGTTCTTGGGCCTCACAAGGTATCCTATCTGTCCAATAGCAGCTTGGTCTACTGGAGGGACAGAGCAGACTTTTGGGGCGATGGATTAGGAGAAACTACGGGGAAAACTAACCCAAGTTGTCTTCTTCCCAATAACTCTAGGATTAGATCCCTCATCAGTGATTCTTACCGGTCTAAGTCAATCAGCCTATCTTGTCCTCCTTTCGCTTCAACAGCATTTCCTGTCTTTTAGGTCACTTTTCTTTGTGACCAGACACCTATCCCTCCCTCCCCCCCACCCTCCCTCCCTCCTTTCCTCCATTCTTTGATCCACTCACTGTAAAGCATTTACTGAGCCTCCCCTCTAAGGGTCTTTTCAAGCATTTGGGATTACAATGATTAATAATACATAGTGTCTGCCCTTAAGGGGCTTTTAATCTACTGAAAAGGGTTCAAAGATAAATAGGCGGTTACAGTTATCACACATCGAAATGAGTAATGTTGCCTTGCTGAGCACTGAAGGGGGTACATGTAAATGGCCTTAATCTTCCCCCTTTTCTCTTTGGGAATCAGGCATATTCCATCTCACTGTGACTTCTGACCAACCTCATTAGGCTTTTCAAGGTCTGGACTAAAGTTCAATTTATAAAAGGGAAGTGGAAAATGCTGGACTCTTTGATAATGAAACCAGCTCACTTCAGAAGCAAAAGTAACACTGAGGGAAAACATGTTTTCCAGCCTGTGTCAGCTTTTCTTCCTTTCTTTTTTCAAATGACTTATTTGGAGCACTGGAAAGTGCTAATATCTGAGTTATCAAGGCCCTTACCCTGTCAATTCAGAATATTTATCCTGAGTCGCAAATTCACTTTTCAGGCTTCAGTGGTGGGTGCATTGCAGTGTTTACAGAGAAGGATGTCTCCGAAGTACAATTATTTTGTCATGCACCTTAACTCTGAACATGCTGATGAAGCAAACTACCTTGTAGTGCTTTCTAAATGTTCTAGACCCCGTAGGGCATTCATATTTCCAATGGATCTTCACTTGGAGCACCCCTGCTGCTTCATTGTACCCTCCACAGGTTTCCCAGAATACCCTTGACTCAGACATGCTTCACTCTCCCAAAAGCAGCATTTTGTCTTTCGTCCTACTGCTTCGAAAATGTACTAAGTTAAAAGTCTTTTGGGACGCCTGGGTGGTTCAGTGCTTGAGCATCTGCCTTCGGCTCAGCATATGACCCCAGAGTCCTGGGATCGAGTCCCACATCGGGCTCCCTGCAGGGATCCTGCCTCTCCCTCTGCCTGTGTCTCTCTGCCTTTCTGTGTGTGTCTCTCATGAATAAATAAATTTATTTTATTTTATTTTGTTATCTAATTGAATTTATTTTTTTGTTTTTTTAACTTTATTTTAATTTATTTTTTATTGGTGTTCAATTTGCCAACATATAGAATAACACCCAGTGCTCATCCCATCAAGTGCCTCCCTCAGTGCCCGTCACCCAGTCAACCCCACCCCCGCCCACCTCCCTTTCTACCACCCCTTGTTCGTTTCCCAGAGTTAGGAGTCTCTCATGTGCTGTCTCCCTTTCTGACATTTCCCACTCATTTTTTTCTCCTTTCCCCTTTTAAATAAATTTAAAAAACAAAAAGAAATAAAAGTCTTTTCATTCTTGGACCCCCAATTGAGTCCGCTCGCTCGCTCTGCCAAACACCCTGATGTTTATAACAGACACCCTGAGTGTCTTGGCCCATTGTTGGCCTGACCCAGTAATGGTTCAAATACCCCCCAAATACTCTTGGATAGAAGAATGAATACAATTAGCACCTGAGAGATTCTAGACACTATGCTATTTTCACTTATGTCATTTCATTTAATTCTCAAAATAATATTAGGAGGCAGGATGAACAGCGCCTGATGCACAGTGGACGCTCATGGAACGCTTGTCGAATGAATGAAGAAATGACAGCTCCTATCTCACTGTCTAGAAGCCCACAGATGAAAGAGGTCATGTCATTTCAAGACCCCTTGGGGGCCAAGCAGGTCGGTGCGCCTCTTCCTTGTCCGTGCTCGCCGTAGCACGTGCCTTTGGACCAGTAACTCATGAAATATCCTCTCTGAGGAGGCTTATGTTGCGTCACCTTCTGACGCCCTAAGGATTTTCTAAATCATGGTAATCAACACTTCCTAAGCCCCCTCAAGTAATCGAAATCTTTTAATCCTCAAATGTGAAAGCTTTAGCTTTGTGTCTGTGTTAGATAAAAGTCTCTCCCGAACCTCATTGGTCTTGGATATCAATTATCCAAAGAAGTGTAGAGAGATTCTCGGGAAAATTCAAGGGCCAAAATTAATTTCAATGGCTTTGATTCACGTCAGGGCTATGAAGGAACTCTAGCTTCCTGACACAGTCTTTGCCACATCGCCCTTTGTCTGCCCTATTGAACTCCAACAACTTTTGGGGCTTCATGTTCTTTCTCTCCCGCCCCCACCCCCGCCCCCCGGCTCCCCAGCATGTCCCTCTGCTTCCTGAGCCTTCCACCGCTTCCCATCAGCTTATTCTTATTTGTGGGCCATCGTTTATGATCCATCCTGCACCTGCAAGACTTCTATGTCTCCCCATGACCTGTGTGTGTGTGTGTGTGTGTGTGTGTGTGTGTCTCCATGACTTATTAAAAAGCAAGGCCTTCTCCCATTTCACTTACAGTCCTGCCTCCTTTTCTAAGAGCGGACATTTGCTTCAGTGGACATTTGTGGCACTGGGTGGATAGTCCCTTACTTAGTCTTGTCTTGCCAACTGGACTGGACATTTTCCCCCATCTTAAGATACTCCTAAACATCCCTTAAGTGTTCCTGGATGTAAGAGGTAGGTGGTGTTAAGTCCTATTAACTACTATAGATAAGCCACCCTCATCCTCTACTGGGCATCAAATACAAGAGGAACCCGGATACTTCCTCATCTTTCATGGCCTTAGTTCTGAATTTCTTCTACAAAATAGGAAAATCTTTCTGGTAATATCACCTCACAGTTTTCTTTGTCTCCTTCAACTGGACTATCTACTGTGTTCCTCAAATCCAACAGCCCAAAGATTTCCTTACCCTGCATCCTCTGCAGAACCAGCTGCAGAGGATGCAGGTCCCCATTTCTCTAGACCTGTTCCTTTTTTTTTTTTTTAAGATTTTATTTATTTATTCATGAGTGACACACAGAGAGAGGCAGAGACACAGGCAGAGGGAGAAGCAGGCTCCAGGTAGGTAGCCCGATGTGGGACTCGATCCCAGGACCCCAGGATCACGCCCTGAGCCAAAGGCAGATGCTCAACCGCGGAGCCACCCAGGCATCCCTAGACCTGTTCCTTCTTGTGTCTTTGTCATCTAAATTAATGACACTACCTCTACTATGTCACCACCTAATTTAATAATTTAATTCTTCTCCATCTCCCCACCCCCACTTCTCTCTCTCCTAAATGCAATCAGTCAGACACTCCTTGTTATTTATCTACTGAGTATATTTTAAACTGTCTACACTTTCCATTTCCCACTACTTGTATTTTGATTCAGACCCACATTATTTCTTGCTGGGACTGTTGCAATATTTCTTTATCTCTTTTCCCTCCTCCCATCTCTCCTAACTGCCCTCCAACCCATTTGCTAAATGGTTGTGTCACTCTCTTGCTTAAAATTCTTTCACTGACTTCTTATAAAACCAAATCCAATTTTATTATCATTTCTAGCTTAATTGAATCAAATCAGAAAAAAATCGATAACAATCTCTATGGAAGATATCTTGCTAAGATTTTCTTTGTAGTTAAAATACATGAGCAATATTAGTAGATGCTTCATCTACTCTAGTTCACAGAAAGGTCTATATTCCCTATTTGTAGTGTCCATATCCTGTTTCTACTAAATTGAGTTTGATTATGTTTTTCAATAGAATGTGATCTTGGGTTTATTTGATATTTGGAATTCAAAAATTGGTTTACCGGGCAGCCCAGGTGGCTCAGCGGTTTAGCGCTGTCTTCAGCCCAGGGTGTGATCCTGGAGACCTGGGATCGAGTCCCACGTCGGGCTCCCTGCAGACCCTGCTTCTCCCTCTGCCTGTGTCTCTGCCTCTCTCTCTCTCTCTCTCTCTCTCTCTCTCTCTGTGTGTGTCTCTCATGAATAAATAAATTAAAAATCTTAAAAAAAAAACCAAAAATCTATTTACCAATGGCTATGTTATAATGATGTTTTGTCAGTTTCCTTATACTTCTGGTTTGTTGGATTGCTTTTGTTTCTTAGTTGGAATATATATTTCAAGCATTCATTTTTGCAACCGGGAAACTTCTTTGTTGAAAAATTTTTTACCGTCATTTATTTTTTTAAACAATCTTGGAAATAAAAATGTCTTCTATGATATGACTTCCCTTTAACTTTTCTCTTTACGTACGAGTCCGATAGCTTGCTTCTTGTGCTTCAGCTCCTTCCAAATACACTTACAATTATGCTCTTCCTGACGTTCCTACATAACTATGACTTGATTTTCATATCTGAGCTCAACTGTTACATCTTGAACCTCTTTGTAAACGCTTAGCATCTGTACTTACCTGTCTTCTCACTTCCTACCTTATGTTATCTGTGTACATGTCTGTGTTTTTCACTAGACATTAAGTCCTTTAAGAACACGGGCCAGATTTTTTTTTTCTCCCACACAAGGCCTGAAACATGGTAGGTTGCTTAGTTTTCTTGTACTGTACCCAACTAAACTGAACTCCCAATGGTCATTGCACTTGGAGCCTTGTCCCATTCTAACTCCTCCTTCTCAAGTCCAACATGATTGATCATCTTGGGTTTCCATCATAACCTTCACTTCCTCCTGGATGTTTGACCTGACTTCTCCAGTATAAACTGGAGTGCTTCTTAACCAAGATGTAGCTTCTTTTCCAGGTTCTTTTGTCTCATCTTCCTTGAGTAACCACCTGAGAGTTTGTGATCTCTTGCCTCAGAAGTGGTTTCTTGTAATTCAGTATCACCCCTTAGAGACTGAGTGGCAGAGAGACGAGTCCTTCAGACATCATGGCCATTCAATACTTTTTGTTATGAATCTTTGCTCTTCGAGCCACTTTTTGATTGTCGTTGGACTTAGTATATTTAAAAGTAGTTGATCCACACACATGAGCATCTATCTATGATCACTCAGAAGTTATATTTTTCATTATAACTTCATTCATCTGTATTCCATGTTAATTAAAACTTCTTGAATAATTAGGTGTTTTTTAAATTTTTTTTTTTTAATTTATGAGAGAGAGACAGAGTGTAATAGGGGGAGGAGCAGAGGGAGAGGGATAAGCAGACTCTGCACAGAGTGTGGAGCCTGATTCAGGGCCAGATCCCAGGACTCCAAGATCATGACTTGAGCTGAAACCAAGAGTCTGATGCTCTGCTGACTGAGTCATCCAGGCGCCCCTTGAAGAATTAGTTTATATAACCATTAATGTTTTATTCAGATTCCTTAAGTTGCAAGAACTGAAACTCAGTCAAACTAGCTTGTGTGTGGATCAGGGGGACGATCATTTAGGTGCAACAGTAAGGGAGACAGAGATCGTGAGGATTCATGAACGGAGCTTATGATAAAGCTGAACCTTTTGGGAACTGAATCAGGAAAGCTGTCAGGAACGGGGGTGGCCCTCTCTCCCTCTCTCATGGGCCACGTGTACTCTTCTTTCCTATTACCCCTTTCTTTCCCTATACTTTGCATATCTTTCCTTTTCCCCACAGCATCTACATATTTTTACTGCTTTATAATTTGCTTACACAATCTATCACAGCCTCTTCAGTTTTTCTCTGTGGTGATTTCTCCCTCTCCCTTTCTCTTCCTCTCTCTGCCTGTCTGTCTCTCTCCTCCTCCCCCTAATTTTTCAGAAAGAGAGTTAGTGCCAGGTTCTTCCTAAGCTACGGATAAACGTATCTGTAATTTGTTAACTTTGCTCCATCTCCATGGCTACTATTTTGGTCAAATGACTGTCATTTCTCACGTGAATTAGTACAATGATTTTCCTACCACCATCTTCCTCCACTCCCAATTCATCTTCCATATCCTTCGGACATTTCCCATTGCCAACATGACGTATTATAGATGCTTTAACATCCTTATAAGACACTTCATGTTCTAGCCTCATGAGCTGGTGCCTAGGTACCTTACCAGCCTCATTTCTTCTCGATACTGTACTCTGGCTCCTATCACACTGAAATTATGTAAGTTGCTTAAAACATGCTGTGTTTCCTCTTATGTCTGGTTATATGCTCTTCCTTCCATCTGGAAACTCTTCCTCTTCTACAACTGGCCTTCTCTGAGTCTTCAGCTCTCAGCTTAAACATCACTTTTCCAGGACGTCTTCCTTGATCAGGTTACTTGACTATGGTGCTATATGCTCCCATAGCACTGTATTTTCCCCACCATCACAGAACAATTTATGTTTGCCTATTTAATTGTCAGTCTTTCTAGGTAGAGTGTAAGACTCATGAGAGCAAGGAAAATGTCTGTTTTGCTTACCACTGTATTCCTGGTGTATAACAGTCACTTAATAAATATTCAGTAAAGGAGTGTAGGCCCTTTCCTAGGTAACTGATACTATTAGTTATTGGGAGCAGGGTCAATTCAGAACATATGAATCTACCTTTATTCTAACTAATATATCTTTAGCACGTATGTGAGGACAGAGGTTTCCCTTAGTAGGGGCTGTGGTCCTGTTAGGCAACACAACTGAAACATTTAACACACGTTACCCAAAATCTGATTTGTCTTTGTGACCAGGAAGATTAGATGACTACTAGGTTGTGGGAATCCTGTGAAGCTCAACCCAAAGCAACTTCGTGACTGCCCTCTGCACTCCCATTGTAACAAAATGAAAATCCCAGCTCCTTGCCATGACCTGTAAGCATTCACATGATGAGGCCTCTCTGTGGCACTCTCAGCTCACCCCATTCACTGTTTCTCTCACTATGCTCCAGCCTCCTCAAGCCCTCAAATTACCCCAGGTGTTTCCTATCTCAGGGTCTTTGCACTTGCTGTTCATTCTGCTTGGAACTCTCTTCTCTAGATCATTGCACAGTGAGGTCTCCCTTTACATCCTTTGGTTCTTATCGAAAACAAAACTCTCTTCTGAGAGGCCTTCCCTATAAAACGGCCTATGTAATATGGCCCCCACTCCTTCGTAATATTTTTTTCCTTCATAATATTTATCACAAACTAAAATTATCTGGTATGTTCGCTTGTTAATTCTCTGCCAGCTCCCTTGAGAAGGTAAGCTCTAGAAGGGCAGAAAACTGATTTGATTAATCCTCTGCTGTATTGTAAGAATCTAGAACAGTATTTATGACAACAGTTGCTCAATAAATCACTGAATGGATGAATAAATGAATAGGAAGGCTTGGGCTGAGAGTTGACGTAGGGTTTTTGTCATCTGAGCCCTCTTCAGCTTTCCACTGCTATTCTGTTTCCTGAAAGAAACCCAAGAAGGAGACAGTCTTGCCAAATGTATGCCAACTATCCCTGACAGAAGCCTAGGCACCAACCGCTCTTCCCTGCAGACTCCTCCAGGATCCCTCATCTTTCCCGGACCCATTCCTGACCTTGACCCTTTGTCCTGACAGCCCAGGGCAGTGTCAAACCTCAGCGGTCTCTTTTCTCCTGTTGGCTGGGGCTGTTCGGAGTAATACCCAGGTCCCTATGGTGCATGTGCAGCAGAAGCTGCATGAATATCAAATAATACTTAGAATCAGAAAGAGGGTTAGTTAGAGCTTTATAGTCCCTGGACTTCTTCCCATCTCACTGTCCTTGATGCACACACATGGGCCAGATTCCTCATTAGTACCGTGGATGTAAAGTCGACTAATATCTCAGGATGCAAATAACCCAAAAAGGTACGATTTTGCAAAAGGATTTAAATATGCCTGTGTCAGGATGGTCCACTCGTCACATGCTTATGCACCACTATTCCACGGCATCGTCTCTAAATCGGGCATTACACCCACTCCAGGGTGGCGTCTCCAGGCCCAGTGAAGAGCCACCGAGGCAGCCAAAACCAAATGATCTGAATTCCCTCTGAAATTGTAAGGCCTTTGCTGAGGAATGACGTGGTGGTCCCGCCAGAACCCGAGAAATACCTTTGGGGCGCTTTGCACAGCACACGGGCCAGGCAGGAGCATGTGCACAGGTCGATGTTGGAAACGGATTGCCTGGTCAGCCGGCGAGTGAAGCGCTGTGCGTTTGTCTGGTTGAGAAGAGATAAAAAGCTTGGATTAGACAGACTGAAATGTGGCCAACGTTTGGCGGGGGCTTTCCAATGAAATGAAAAGGTCCTAACAAAGAGCGGAGCTTGCATTTTCAGATCTCCTAGGAGAGAGAATTTGGTGGCTGTAATTAGAAATTTTATATCAGGTGTTAGATTCACAAAATGGGCAGGCCGCTCTCTGGAAGCCTGACTGCTGAGGACAGAGAATCACTGTGCTCCCGGCTGGCTCGGGCGGCCCGAAGGGAGGAACCAGTGGCTTGGTCTGAGGACCAGACCTGGCTAAAGCCCAGCACGTCGAAGAGCAACAAGTTATCCAAGAAGAGGCAAGGGCCAGGCAGCAGAGAATCTGAAAAGACAAAGAAGCTACTGTTCTGCCCTGATGAGCGCCAAGAAACCTCCTTTAACCTCATTGATTGTATTTGAACATTTAGCAGTAAACTCATCCTTATGCCTTTCATAGTAAAAATCTTCTGGCTCAGGGTCGAAATCAGATAACGGGAGGATAAATGTATTTGAAAGTCAGTGGAAAAATGGGAAGGAATGATGATGTAGTTCTATTAAGGAGGCTAAATGGGCTGGGAATTTGGTGGTTTTGAGGTGGATTCAATTCTTCATTTCCTGGCACTTGGATATTTATCTCTGCCTTTGCAGGGGATACAGTGACTCATTTGCACACGGGGTCATACAGTACTTTCTGGATTGTGATAAACATTCAGAGAGACAAGGTTAAGGTGATCCAAGGCCAGTTTTGCCAATTGAACTATAATATTTAGCTCATTAGGTGTTTTCCTAAATTAAATCAAATCAGTAGACATTTATCAAACATCTGCCTATCGTATGAGGGCCCAATGCACAAAAATGAACAAGACTTGAAACGCAAGGAAACGAAAAGCAAACCGGCAGCATGGAGATTATAGCTAATCTTTTCTGAATTGTCTCCATGGTTAGAGACAGGAAGGGAACTAACTTTGTAACAGCCAAAAAGGAAATTTTTCTGGGAAATCTCCCTTCGTCTAGCCAAAACAAATATTTAGATCTGGGAGAAAACAAAAGTTGAAATGAATGTAAAACTGATCTTCACGTTAAGATGCTAGGAAGGTCAACCAACAGCAATAAAAATACTGAACCTTTACAATGGAGTGAGAACTGGTTCTATGAAATTAGAAAGACATGGCCAACATTCATGGAGACAAATCTAAACATATATTATTCTATGCAAAAAATGTTCCGTTGTCCTCACACTTTTTTTTTCGTTGTTGTTGTTTAGGGATGTTAGATATAGGAGAATGTTTAAAAATATATTGTATTTGGCAAAATCTATTATGGACTCCTTGTGTAACAACTGAAGCCATGTGGGTAATGGTATGATTAAGTGGATTTGTATTTGGTTAACTGACCATACCCCAGCAGCATTGGTTTGTTGAATAATGGCTGCTGCATCCCAGAAGATTCTTTTTTCTTTTTCTTTTTCTGTTTTTTTAAAGATGTATTTATTTATTTGGGAGAAAGAGAGAGAGTGTGCGTGCAAGGGAGGGAATCTCAAGCAGACTCCCCACTGAGTCCAGAGCCCAACATGCAGGGCTCCATCTCACAACCTTGAGATCATGACCAGAGCCAAATCCAAGACTCAGACACTCAACTGACTGAACCACCCAGGCACCCCATCCCAGAAGATTCTTGAAGGCATTAGGCTATTGGGGCTAACTGAAATATCACAGATCTTGGCTTTGGATTGGAATTATATTGACTCTATTCAACAAACACTAGCTGAGAAAAGCAGGAAAGGACATTTAGAGTGTATGTAATCCATTCATTCCTCCAGCTACCTTAAATCAGGTTATACCATCAGAAGACTATATTCCAGGACATTAAGTGAGCCTCTCACAAAATTGTCTTTGTTGGCCCCAGAGGGCTCTTGGGAGGCAAGGCTTTCAGAAAAAAAGGAGTATGAAAACTACCTGATATGTTGGAACTTTTGTAAAAATAAATGGAGAATTTTTATAAGAGGTTACAGGAAGAAAAAGAAATGAAGGGGTACCTGGGAGGCTCAGGGGTTGAGGGTCTGCCTTCAGCTCGGGGTGTGATCCTGGAGTCCCGGGATCAAGTCCCACATTGGGCTCCCCACAGGGAGCCTGCTCCTCCCTCTGCCTGTGTCTCTGTCTCTGTGTGTGTGTCTCATGAATAAACAAAATCTTTAAAAAAAGAAAAAGAAATAGAAATTACTGGAAAAACTAAAAGCTGTGTAGGAAGGGATTATGAGATTAATATCTTTCTTTGTTCTGCTCTGAATGACAATTATGTAAGTTATAATATCATTAGCATTGTTGAGCACTTAAACATACTTTAATGGCAGTTTACCTGAAAATCATCAGAATTTTTTTTTTTTTTTTGAGAGAGAGCTTGTGCACATGAGCAGGGGGAGGGGCAGAAGGAGAAGGAGAATCTTAAGCAGGCTCTACACTCAGCAGGGAGCCCAACTTGGGGCTTGAACTTGAGACCCTGAGAGCATGACCCAAGCCAAAATCAAGAGTCGGACACTTAACCAACTGAGCCACTCAGGGGCCCCCAGAATTTTTAAAATTAAACTTTCATTTTAGAATAGTTTTAGACTAACAGAACATACTATAGAGATAGTAGAGAGATTCCTATATGTTCCACACTAGTTTCACCTATTATTAATATCTTTTATTAGTATGGCACATTTGTCACAATTGATGAACCAATTCCGATACATTATTATTATTATTATTAAAGCCCATGCTTTATTCCGATTTTCTTAGTTTTTACCTTGTGTTCTTTTTCTGTTCCAGAATCCATCCAGGATACCATCTTACATTTAGTTGTCATACCTCCTAGGGCTCCTCCTGGTTATGCCAGTTTCTCAGACTTTCCTTGGTTTCGATGACCTTGACATTTTGGAGAAGTCAGCTGCTTTGTAGACGGTCCCTCAGCTGGGTTTGTTGAATGAGATTATGAGTCTGGAGGAAGATCACAGCAGCAAAATGCCATTCTCATCACATTATATCAGGGGCATTGACTTCTTACTGCTGATATTAAATTTGATCACCTGGTTGAGATAGTATTTGTCAGATTTCTCCACCGTAAGACTTCTTCCCCCACCCTTTCTGTACTGGATTCTTTGGAAGGAAGTTACCATGAGCAGCACACACCTAGGGAGCAGGGAATTTATGCACCACCTCCCTGAGGGTAGAGTACCTCCAATAAATTACTTAGAATTCTACCTGAGAGATTTGTCTGTTCTCCCCAATCTATTTATTTATCCAAAAATTTATTTACATCAGCATGGACTCATGGATACTTATTTTATATTTTAGGTTATAATTCAGTACTATGTTATGTATTTTGTTACTCAAATTGTTCCACCTTTCATCATTGGGAACTCTTTCAGTTGATCCTTTGACATACCGCACTCCATAGGTCTTTCCTTTTTCCTTTCCTTTCCTTTCCTTTCCTTTCCTTTCCTTTCCTTTCCTTTCCTTTCCTTTCCTTTCCTTTCCTTCCCTTTCCTTTCCTTTCCTTTCCTTTCCTTTCCTTTCCTTTCCTTTCCTTTCCTTTCCTTCCCTCTTTCCTTTCCTTTCCTTTCCTTTCCTTTCCTCCCCTCCCCTCCGCTTCCCTTCCTTTTCCTTTCCTTTCCTTTCCTCTCCTCTTCTTTCCAACACTTCCTTACATTCTGGCACTAAAAAAGATGCCAGGTTCATCTTGTATGTTTCTTGTCCCAGGGCTAGAATCAGGCATTTCCCCAAGGCAATGAATAATGATATTATAAACCAAGAACCAAGAGCTAGACCCTAAGTGTGCTTGTTGCTACCAGGGGAAAAGGATCATTGCTCCCAGGCCCTGTCCAGATGACGGATCAAGGAAATACATGTGCATGTACTAATCAGAGTTTATACACACACACACCCCATATAAATATTGCTCTTTGTAACCATCTGTATCTCTGTTAAGTAAACATGAGTTCATACTGATGTGTCCAGCTCTAATCCACTACCACAGGGATTATTCTCACCTTGCTTGTTTATGACATTTTACCCCATAGTGAGAAACCGGGCTCCCATATCTTCATCTACTTACTTACCGTTCAATTCCTTTTCTTTCTTTCTTTCTTTCTTTTTTTTTTTTTTTTAAGATTTTATTTATTTATTACTGAGAGACACAGAGAGAGGCAGAGACACAGGCAGAGGGAGAAGCAGGCTCCCTGCAGGGAGCCCGACGTGGGACTCAGTCCCCGGTCTCCAGGATCAGGCCCTGGGCTGAAGGCAGCACTGAACCGCTGAGCCACCCTGGCTGCTCCTACCTGTTCAATTCCAATATACATGTATAGTGGTTTCAGAATTGTCGACCTATACTCCCTTGGGGGAAAAAAAACTGGAATAACTAGACTACAGTGTTTATACATCATTTATTTTGCCTTTTGTCTTACAGATGAAAGTTACTTAGACCAGCACCCATTATACTCACACCCTTTCAGTGTGGTTGTTTCATACATTCATAATACAGTTAGATGATTTTGTCACATTCTGCATCTCCTCCTAGGGTCTTTTGACCTCCTAAATAATTTTTTAAATTTGTAGACAATAAAGGTTCACTCCTTGTTCTGTGAAGTTCTACGAGTTTTTATGAATGCATGGTGTCACGTATCCACCATTGCAACACCATACAGAAAAGTTTCGTCATCCTAAAAAATCCTCTGTGCTTCACCTTTTCAATCCTCCCCACTTCCTGAGCCCTTGGCAACCACTGATGTTTTTACCATCTCAATAGTCAGCTGCTTTTGGAATGTAATAAAGTGGAATCATATAGAATGTAGCCTTTTCTGACCGGTTTCTTCCACTTAGCAATAGGCATTTAAGATTCACGTCCTTGCATGGCTTGATAGCTCATTCTTTTTTATTGATGAATAGGAATATATTATGTGGATATACTAATGTTTGTTTATTCTATTACTTATCCAACATACTGAAAGATGTATTGGTTGCTTCCACTTAAAAATTGTTTTAATAAATTGCAAACTTAAAACGAATCAGCAAAAATTACATGACTTCCGAAAAACTTACTGTAACACTAGTATGCACTGAAAGAAGTAGGGCGGTTATCACGGTAGTTGCTGTGCAACATGGTGTAGTGGTGAAGAACACGGGCTTTGAATCTGGACTGTATCTCCCAAGATGTGAGCGGAGCTGCATTACCTAAATGTGCTGGGCCTCAGTTTCCTTGTTTGTAAACACGGAGAGTGATTATACCTATAGAGTATTAAACAGTACTTGGCTTGATAAGCGTTAGCTATTATTATAACCCATATTGTATCCACACAGCATGTAACAAATATTTTAACTGTATTATTTTATGCCTTCCAACAAGCTTTCAAAGGAGTATGATTATTCCCATTTGTAGATGGAAAACCTGAAATGCAGAGGCCATAAGTCAATGGAATCAGGACTTGAACTGAGGTCCACAGTATTGCAAAGGCTCTGATCTTTTAACTTTACTACAGTGATTCTCCAGAGCATAAGAGGAGCCCCCTTTTATTCAGCTGTAGACCAACCGTACCTGGAACATCATCTTCACTTTGAGTTGCTGCATTTTAAGAAGGGCCACCTGGGTGGCTCAGAGGTTGAGCATCTGCCTTAGGCTCAGGGCGTGATCCCGGGGTCCTGGGATTGAGTCCCACATCCGGCTTCCCACACAGGGAGCCTGCTTCTCCCTCTGCCTGTGTCCTGCCTATGCCTCTGTTACTCTCTCTTTGTCTCTCAAGAACGAATAAATAAAATCTTAAAAAAAAAAAGAAGGGCCATCTAGAATATGTGAAAAAGAGTAATTAGAATGATGAAACATCTAGAAACTCTTTAAATGAGGTGCTACTGAAGGAACTAGGGATGATTGGTATGGAAAACAAAAAGTTGGGGAAAAAATATAGTAAAATGGTAAAAATATGTGTCTCTTAATGGTGGGTTAACAGGTAATTTTATTTTTCTTTGTGTTTCCCCGATTTTTAAAGAAGAACATGTTTTCCTTTTGGTTTGCCTTTATTTTTTATACTTTTATAATAAAAGAAAAAACACTAACAAATCATAGTTAAAAGGAAAAATTGAGTGATGGATGTTAACTAAACTTAACCTGGTAATCATTTCATAATATATACATATATCAAATCATTATGCTCTATATGTAAGTTATACAATATGATGTCATTTGTATCTCAATAAAACTAGAACAAAATAATAGTTACATATAAATATCCAGCACAATATTTACCCTTATTTTTTAAAGATTTTATTTATTTATTTATTTATTTATTTATTTATTTATTTATTTATGAGACAGAGAGAGACATACAGAGAGAGAGGCAAGCATACAGGCAGAGGGAGAAGCAGTCTCCATGCTGGGAGCCTGATGTGGGACCCGATCCCAGGACCCCAGAATCATGCCCCGGGCCAAAGGCAAGTGCTAAACCACTGAGCCACCCAGGGATCCCCAAGGCCCTTTTTAAAAAAAATAAGTTACTCAGGTTTTATTTGGAAATCTAAGACTGAAAATTTTGAAATGTGTATTTGAAAACATATTCATTTTTTCCTTGTTAATTCTATAAATACAGTTCACATTGAGAAGAAGAAAGAAAGAAAAAGAAAGAAAGAAAGAAAGAAAGAAAAAGAAAGAGAAAGAAAGAAAGAAAGAAAGAAAGAAAGAAAGAAAGAAAGAAGAAAGAAACTTTAATGTGAATCTGTGAAAGACAGATTAGATGTATAATTTATGACCCCAGAAGACAGGTTAGGCCCAATGTGTGAAAAATATCCTGATGTACATTTGGGCTCAAAATAAATGAAAATGGCTGATGGGTGAGGAGGCCGATCTTCCTGTGCCAGAAAATGTTTAATCACAGGCTGGGGTCAAACTAGAGTAGATGACCTCTTAGGACCTCTGAGATGTCTTTCAGCATTTTGGTTTTTTTAAGATTTTATTTATTCATAAGAGACACACAGAGAGAGAGGGAGAGAGAGGCAGAGACACAGGCAGAGGGAGAAGCAGGCTCCATGCAGGGAGCCCGACGTGGGACTCAATCCCGGGACCCCGGGATCGGGCCCTGAGCTGAGGGCAGATGCTCCACCGCGGAGCTCCCCAAGTGTCCCTGCCCCATCTGCTTTCTTACTTTCTAGTCTCTACTTTCACTTCCTCCAGGAAGACTTCCGACCACTGCTGTCTTGTTCTCCTTTGCAGGCCCAGCATTTAGTGTGGTCCCTGGCATGTAAACAGAGCTTAATAAATATTTGTTGAAAAAAATAAATGAATCTGTGTAAGGAGGCCATTAGTGTTACCCACCTTTCTTTTGAGTTACTGAGAAGTGGTTAGTTTTCAACGATGCCTGGGGAATCTCAGGAAGATGGGACTTTATTTATAGAAGGTCTGTTCATACCAGGAAACCTTTCCATTGAAACCACACCACAAATATTTAAAGAGAACGAGATGTTGAACCTAAACTGTTTTTTAATTCTCAAGGCGCAGGAATGTAGGGAGTTAAAGACAAATGCCATGATTTTAATTTAATTAATGATGTTAATTTAATTAACGTTGAGCAATGTTGGACTGTGGAAATTTTTGCTGTGCCATGTTTTGGAATGAGGAGGATGGAGTCTTCAGATGGAGGCTCCATCATGTATCTAGGACGGGGCGGGGGGCGGGGGTGAAGGACATAAGAGGCTTTATTCAGACTGTTAGCTTCTCTTGCTGTACAGCAGCCCCAGCTGGATTTACCAGAGATAACCTGGCTTATTAAAAGCAGTTTAGGGGCACGTGGGTGGCTCAGTTGGTTAAACATGTGACTTTTGATTTTCAGGCCCCAATCTCAGGGTGGTGAGACTCAGCCCCACGTTGGGCTCCATGTTCAGCACTAAGTCTGCTTGAGGTTCTTTGTCTCTCCTTCTGCCCATCCCACCACCTCTAAAAAAAAAACAAAATTCAGTTTAAATGGCACATTTTGAGGCTTTGCAATTCATTTAAAAATTGAAGTGTTGTCTTAAGACCTAGCTAGTTGCTGGGAAACCACTTCTTCCGCCAATAGGTTTTTGAGAGGTAATTCATGTTTTCAGAAACCGTAAATGGTGTTTTTGAGATGGAGGCTTGATCTCGAATTGAGTGTTATTTTTACCTGGGGTGAGGGGCTCTGAGGCTCATGCTCTGAAGTAGAATTTCAAGGTTTTTCGCTTCTTCAGGAGAGTTAGTGGATGTATGGGGCTTGTTTTCCTCTACTGACAGCCTGACTGCTGGGAGAGAATCGCCTAAACCTGACTCCCTCCCCCACTCTTAGTGGGTTTGACGTTGAACACCAGTCCCCGAAAACTTACTTGGGAGAGTGGCTGGGAAAGGAGCCTCAGGACTAGTGTTTGTTGGGTTACAAAGTAACCATGACCACCATCGATGGAATATTCCATTTCTGGTTGAGGATTTTATAAATATTTGGAGTTGCTTTTGAGAAACCCCAAGGAGAAACACGGACAGAAAAGACTGAAATTATGGTTTTACCATTTAGAGGCAAAACGACAGAAAGCTATAGTTTGTTTTCAGCGCCTCTGGTGGTTTTAGCACCTCGGTCAACAGCAAACGTGGAAACACTCACCCAGGCCCAGCCTGCGGGCAGCACGTCGCCACCGGCCGCCTTAGTGAGCAAAGGACCAGACCAGGGACAAAGTGGGAGGCCAAGCTCGCTCTCAGGGGAAGCAAGTACTTAGCAAAACACGCATCAGCTCACCGACAGGACAGCGAGCTAAAGACGGAGGCTGCGGGAAAGGGCAGGGCGGGGAAGAGGATGGAAGGTGGGGTCCACTGCAGTGAGGAAAGGGAGCCAGGGAGGCCTGGGGGCTCAGGGGGAGCCTCTGCGCTGGGCCCAGGCTGTGACCCCGGGGTCACGGGATCGAGTCCCATGTCGGGCTCCCTGCATGGGGCCTGCTTCTCCCTCTGCCTGGGTCTCTGCCTCTTTCTGTGTGTCAAGAAAGAGAAAATAAAAGAGAAAAGAAAAGAAAGAAAAGAAAAGAGAGGAAGGAAGGAAGGAAGGAAGGAAGGAAGGAAGGAAGGAAGGAAGGAAGGAAGGAAGAAGAGAGCCAGGTGGGCCTGCCTGGGGAAGGAGGCTCCTGCAGGGAGTGAGAGGGGGACTACTGGGGGCCCCGGGGGCAGGTGGGGACAGCAGGACAGTGCCTGAGGCCCAGGAGGCCCGCCGCAGAGGGGACAGAGGCCAGCAAGAAGGGAAGGCCGGGGGGATGCCCGGAGGCTCAGCGGTGGAGCATTTGCCTTGACCCAGAGTGTGACCTCAAGGTCCCAGGATCGAGTCCCTCGTCGGGCTCCCTGCATGGAGCCTGCTTCTCCCTCTGCCTGTGTCTCTGCCTCTCTATCACTCTCTCTCTCTCTCTGTCTTTCATGAATAAATAAATTTAAAAAAAAATAAAAATAATTTTAAAAAAAGGAGGGAAGGCCAGAGGAACGGTGCCGAGGGCCTCCCGCAGCAGCTCCGGGTGGGAGGGGAGCCCCTGCAGAGGTGGGAGGCGGCGGGGCGGCCCCCTGACAGGCACGAGGGGGGGGGCGTGCACCTGCCATCGGCCAAGGGCGGGGCGTGGCCTGCGGGCCCAGGGGTCTCTCGGCTCCTGGACGGTGCGCGGGCGGGGGCCAAGCAGCAGGGCGTCTGCACCGGGAGCACGAGGGCACCAGCTGCGGGGGGGCGGCTAGACCCACAGGTGGGCTGTGCCTCGGAGCCCCGCCCAGGTGGAGGCGTAACGCCCCCCCCCCACCGCGCTAAGGGCAGCGAGGCGCCCCCCTTGCCCTGGAGCTCGCAGGCCACTTACACCCCAGGTCAACCCCGGGCACCCGCTTCTCGGGCGGGGTGGGCCCTCCTCTCCTGAGCCTGCTCCCAGAGCACCCTGCAGCACCCTGGAGCACCCTCCAGCACCCTGCAGCACCCTCCAGCACCCTGCAACACCCTGCAGCACCCTGGAGCACCCTCCAACACCCTGCAGCACCCTGGAGCACCCTGCAGCACCCTCCAGCACTCTCTAGCACCCTGCAGCACCCTCCAGCACTCTCTAGCACCCTCCAGCACCCTGCAGCCCCCCCGACGGAAGGCCGGGCTCTGGGCCAGTGGGCCGGCGCCTCTACTGCCCGCTCACCCCCTGGAGCAACTCTGCCTTCCCCCAGCCCCTGGGTCGGCTCCCCAGTGGCTTCCCCCAGTGGCTGGGCTGCCCAGGCCCGCAGGTCACTAGCAGCTGTCTGGAGGTCACAGAAGCAGGCAGGAGGCTGGTCAACAAGCCTGCATCCAGGGGTCAGGTCTGCAGGGGAGGCCGCTCGCAGCGGCATTCAAGGCCTCTGGCCTGGGTGACCCGACCAGGAGGGAGTGGTGGACGGGAGGACCAAGATTGGGCGCAGGCCCCTGTGTAGGCGCAGGGTGGCCAGGAGGAGGTGGCCGGAGACACTGGGAGAGGGAAGGAGGAAGGAGCAAAACGGAGAGAGCCCTGCCGGCTGGAAATCGCAGCAGAGGACTGTCCTCCAGGACGCGGGAGGACTGAGGCCCTGCACCCTCACCTGTAGCCACATGCTGGTTTCCAGGGACTGTTACACCCGAGGGCTGCTGGGGAAGCCAGGGTGAAAACTAATTGCAAAAAATAAAAAGGATCCCTGGTGGCTCAGCGGTTTAGCACCTGCCTTGGGCCCAGGCTGTGACCCTGGGGTCACGGGATTGACACGTCGGACTCCCTGCATGGAGCCTGATTCTCCCTCTGCCTGTGTCTCTGCCTCTGTGTGTGTGTGTGTCTCAGGAATAAATAAAATAAAATAAAATAAAATAAAATAAAATAAAATAAAATAAAATAAAATAGAAAACTAATTGCAACAGGTCTAAGGAGAGAGCGTGATTGAGAGCAAAATACCCAGCTAAGTCTGCAGGTGTTTTGCCGCCCGGGAGCAGAGAAGCAAGGCAGTCGCTGGTGAGGCAAGTGGGGCGAGAATGGTTTAAAAGCAGGGAAGTAGCAGCAGGCCCGGATGACAGCGGGGAGGGGGTGGCCTGGCTGCCAGGCCTCGGATAGCTGGGGCTGCGGGGAGAGAACCTTCTGTGGCCCCCAGCAGGGGAGGAGCAGGGGAAGAGCACCCAGGGCCTGAGACAGAGGGATTCCTCCTCCTTCTCAGTGAGTGAGAAAGCAAGGTCCCAGGTTGAAAGTGGGGATGGGGGTGTGTGGGGGGAAGGTGTTGGAGGTTTGGAGAAAGAGGAAATGGTGGGAAGGTGCTGCGAGGACAGTGGGGAGGGCGGGAACAAGGGGGCACAGCCCCGCGTGCAGCTGCGGTAGCCCACTGTGTGGTGTGGGCCAAATCAAGGTCAAGGGTGTGTGTGCAAGGCAGTGCTTAGAAATCTCCAGATGCCCGCCTGCAACCTCTCTGTCTGCTAAGACTCTTACAACAAGATACCACAGACCGGCTTAAATGACGCACACTTACTTTCTCAGGGTTCTAGAGGCAGGAAGTCCCCAAGATCAAGGTCTGGTTTGGTTTCTTCTGAGGTTTGTCTCATTGGATTGCAGAAGGCCCCCTTCCGGCGGCTGTCATTATTTCTTTTCTTTTTAAGATTTTATTTATTTGAGAGAGAGAGAGAGAGAGAGAGAGAGAGTGTGAGCACACAAGCTGGGGAGAGAGGCAGAGGGAGAGGGAGAAGCAGACTCTCTGAGAGCAGGGGGCCAGACATGGGGCTCCATCCCAGGACCCCCCACGGGGATCAGAACCCGAGCTGAAGGCAGACGCTTAACCAACTGAGCCACCCAGGCACCCCTGCCTTCACCTATTTCTGTAAAAACACCAATCAGATTAGATTCGGGCCACCCTAACAGCCTCATTTTAACTTACTCACTTTGAAGGCCCAAATATAGTTACGTTCTGAGGTTCTGAGGAACTGGGGTGTAAGGGCCTCATGACTGCAATTTTGAGGGCGCACGACTGAGCCCCTAACACCCTCCATCTACGCAGTGAATCCCAGAGAATCATCTCAACACAAACTTTTATTTTTTATTTTTTATTTATTTATTTATTTTTTAAATTTTATTTATTCATGACAGTCACACAGAGAGAGAGAGAGAGGCAGAGACATAGGCAGAGGGAGAAGCAGGCTCCATGCACCGGGAGCCCGACGCGGGACTCGATCCCGGGTCTCCAGGATCACGCCCTGGGCCAAAGGCAGGCGCTAAACCACTGCACCACCCAGGGATCCCTCAACACAAACTTTTATTGTGCTTTAACTTTCCACCCCAGAATACAAAACTTATATAGATCCTTCCTTTGGGGCCCTTCTGATGGAAGGAGTTGTTTTCCTAAGGGGCAGGGTTGGCATCCTCCGTACGCTCCAATGCTTGCAAACTTTTTCAATCCACAGTAAAAATATATATTTTATATTTGACCCGGTGCACACACACATAAATATGAAACTGGAAAGTCTGCACAGAGCAGTGCAATGTGTTTCGATGTCCAAGACAAATTTCCGTCCTTTTCCATTTTATATTTCAAAACCTCTACGGAAATATCTGTTAGGCATCTCAAATAAATCACATTGACACAGTTATATGTAAATAATAGCATAGCAAGGAAAGAATTGACTATTGATTTAACAAAATATTGGGTTCTGTGCATTGAGAGGACAGAAGAACGGGAATGGGGCATGGAAGAGAGATGAAATCCTTATTCAGCGCAAAAGGAAAGAGATTTCCAAAAGAGTTGGAAAAAAGATATAGAATGTATGCGAATTACTTTAAAAATAGGGAAACAGGGATCCCTGGGTGGCGCAGTGGTTTAGCGCCTGCCTTTGGCCCAGGGCGCGATCCTGGAGACCCGGGATCGAATCCCACATCAGGCTCCCGGTGCATGGAGCCTGCTTCTCCCTCTGCCTGTGTCTCTGCCTCTCTCTCTCTCTCACTGTGTGCCTATCATAAATAAATAAAAATTAAAAAAAAAAAATTAAAAAAAAAAAATTTAAAAATAGGGAAACAGGGCAGCTCGGGTGGCTCAGGGGTTTGGTGCCACCTATAGCCCAGGTTGTGATCCAGGAGACCAGGGATCGAGTCCCACGTCAGGTCCCTGCTTGGAGCCTGCTTCTCCCTCTCTGTGTCTCTCATGAATAAATAAATAAAATCTTTTATAAATAAATAAATAAATAAATAAATAAATAAATAATAAGGAAAGCATAGGAGAAACCGTGAAGAATGTCGAGCGTAGCTGCCAGTAGGGAGCTGGATATCTTTCATGGTTTCTTCTACGCTTTTGAGCAGTATTTCACTTTTTGATCTTTACATATATTGCTCGTTAAAAATAAAAAAATAATTTTAAAATGCACATAATACATGTAGCCACCTATTCTGCTGACTCTTAGGGACAGGCCAGTGGAGTTTCTTGCCGTATGCTTCCACCTCCACCTCTTACCAAAAGTTTGTAAACTTCTTTTTACTCCAAATCCCAAACTCTGCATTAGAAAGTGCTTGTATTTTAGACCAGAGGTTCCCAACCTCTTTTGGATGCATGAAGATATCTCTTTCTTTAAAAACAGAGACAGTTCTCCAAAAGAAGACTGTCCACTTCGTGAACTATTAAATAAAGTTCATAAAAAATAAAAATAAAAAAGTAAAGAGAGAAGACAGGATAAATAACCAGCGGCTAAGAGCACAGACCTTGGAGCCAGACTCTGTTCAGATCCCAGCTTTGGCGCTTATCGGCTGTAGGATTTGGGGCAAGTCTCTGAATTCCTCTGCCTCTTCAGCTTCGTTATCTGTAACATAGAGATAATAACAATACTCACCTCCAGAAGGTGTTGTGAAAATTCATGGAGTTCATTTTTTTTTAAGTGCTTAGACCAGTGCCTGGCATGTTAAATACGTAAAATTTCACAAGAAGGTAGTACTTACCCTTTTGAATCGATAGATTGGGAAACTACTAAATTCAGAGTTACCTTGAGTTATTTATTAACTATTAAAAATATATACAATATTCCTATCAGTTATATTATAAAATAAGTCGTATTTTCTTTATCACACCAGAACCTGCAGTTTGCCATAGAGTATGCCTGTAGGAAATGCTATTTCTTGTCAGTCTATGGACAACGTTCAATACGCATATGACTTTGTGATGAATCTGAGGAGGTCTGGCATTCAAAGACACATATACTGTCCATCTACTGACCCTCCATGCCTGCAAAGTAGGACCTATAATGGGTCATTTTTAACTGATTAGGGTCCTCCCAGGATTTGTATGTGGAAGCTACACTAATAGGATCTCCCCACTCCCTGCACGGGAATCATGCCCAAGATGAACCTATGAGAAGAAAACCAACACAGACTGCAGTTGAGCCCCTCAGAAACTTAGGAAATTACTGACCAGAGCTGCTGGCAGGTATGCTTGGAATACAAGGGTCATTAGGAAGCTTAAATCTAATGTATTCCATTGTCTGAGAATGAACCATATTTAGAGAAGGGTTTAGCCAAGAGCAGAAGTAGGGAATGGTTGGAAAACCAAAGGTGTCCTCAGGTCTCTTGCACGGTCCGGGGAAGAAGGCTCCCAACCTATGAACACCGATATTCCAATCTCTTTACTACAAACATCCCTATGCTATGGGGATACAAATCCTGATGGTTGCATTTTTTAAAAAATCTATATTCATTTGTTATAATCCAGGTTTACCAAGCCACATTCTGGTGATAATTGGTCTTCCTGTATAAGTTTGTTCACAAGGAAAATTGTGCTTGGCACTAATATTTTTCATCATAAATGAATAAATCAGCATTCTGGATTGTATAGCAGTTGCTATGAATGGTTTTGTTTTGTTTTCGCATGAGTCCCCGAGGAAGTCCTCAAGTCTGGGGACCCAGCAGGAAGCAGGCTAAGCACCTCCAAGAGAACAGGCCAGAGGTCAGGATGATGGAATGAAGGAGATACTCCGAGCTGTTGTCTGTAGGTGACATCTCTCCATCTCATCTTTGAAAATCACAGCTTGGCCCCATAAAGAACCCGCATCCCCAGTACTGTTGCAACTTTGGGTTTTCCTGATAGGGAGAGCTTCCAACTACATTGTTCTCTCCAGGAAAAGTGAGTTGAGGCGGAGTTCGGGCTTTCATTTGGAATCTGTTTTGTATTGATTATTTAAACCATTTTCATACACTACCACTTACCTGCTAGATTTACTCATTCACTTCCAACAGGCATCTTGATCAGTGAGCAAAACACTTCGTTGGGAGATAGATGGTTAGAAAGATGGATTGTGAAACCGTGGAAACAGCCCAAGTGTGTGCGGATGGATGAATGGATAAGCACAATGCGATGGCTATACCTTACGGAATATTGTCCAGCCTTAAAAAGGAGGGAAATTCTGGGATCCCTGGGTGGCGCAGCGGTTTGGCGCCTGCCTTTGGCCCAGGGCGCGATCCTGGAGTCCCGGGATCGAATCCCATGTCGGGCTCCCGGTGCATGGAGCCTGCTTCTCCCTCTGCCTGTGTCTCTGCCTCTCTCTCTCTCTGTATGACTATCATAAAAAAAAAAAAAAAATTAAAAAAAAAAAGGAGGGAAATTCTGACACGTGCTAACACAGGGATGGGAGTGGAGGACATTAGGACATTACACTAAGTGAAATGACACGGTCCCCAAAAGACGAATATTGTATGATTTCATTTATGTGAGGTCCCTAGAGTAGTCAAAATTTGGAGACAGAGGGTAGAACGGTGGCTGTCAGGGGCTGGGGCAGGAAGGAAGGGGGACTTGTTCAGTGGACACAGAGTCCCAGTTCTGCAAGATGGAAAGAGGTAGTGGATGGTGGTGAAAGTAGCATAACCACATGACCATGCTTAAGGCCCCTGACCCCACACTTAGCCGTGGTTACACGGTCCGTTTTAGGTTATGTGTGTTTTACAACCATAAAGAAAAGAGGCCTATGATGGCTCTTGTCCTATGGTGCTTACAACCCCTAGGCGAGGCCAAACAGGAGGGTGGGGCCAGCACTGTAGGGATGCACACTAAAGACCCGTTAATACTGAGACCAGCCCATCTCACAAAGAAACTGATAGAAGGGGGCATCTGGGGGGCTCAGCGGTGGAGCACCTGCCTCTGGCCCAGGTCGTGACCCCAGGTCACGGGTTCGAGTCCTGCATCGGGCTCCCTGCAGGGAGCCTGCTTCTCCCTCTGTAAATAAAATCCTAAAAAAAAGAAAAAAGAAACTGATACAAGGTGTAGGTTGTTATGCAAATTTCCCCACATGCTTTAAACCCCTCCCATTGGTGCTTGAGCCCTGAGCGCCCCAGCCTGCTCCCAGGGCTGCGCAGCGCCGCCGCCCGCAGTGCACCGCCAGGCACGTAGGGGGCGCTGCGGCCCCGCCTCTGCTCCGCGCACCGCCCCCCCCGCCCCGCCTCGGTGGCCCTCACTTCCGCTTCCGGAGCCCGCCTCCTCGCGCCGGGGCCTGCGCAGTCTGCGGCTTCCGGCCCGCGAGCAGCATGGCGGCGGCCTCGGGTGGGGAGAAGGAGAAGGAGCGGCCGGGGGGCGGCGCGGGCGCGGCGGGCGGGAACAGCACGCGGGAGCGGCTGCTGTCTGCGCTGGAGGACCTGGAGGTCTTGTCGAGGTAGCGGCGTCGGGCGGGCGGCCTGGCTGGAGTCGGGAGGCGGCGCTCCGGAGACCGCGGCGGGGTCGTGGCCTCTAGGTCGCAGCCCCGCGGGACCCGGACGTGGCCTCTTCCCCCCGCACCGCCCCCGGGGGACGCTTGACAGCGGCGGGGACCCCGGGACCCCGACACTCGGAGATGGGGGGAGGAGGGACCTGGGGGGGCGCTCGGTGACCTGCAGGGACACCCCGGGACCCGACACTGTGGGAGATGGGGGAGGGGGACGGTGGGGGGCGCTCGGTGACCTGCAGGGACACCCCGGGACCCGACACTGTGGGAGATGGGGGAGGGGGGACCTGGGGGGGCGCTCGGTGACCTGCAGGGACACCCCGGGACCCCGACACTCGGAGATGGGAGAGGGGGGACCTGGGGGGGCGCTCGGTGACCTGCAGGGACACCCCGGGACCTGACCCTGGGAGATGGGGGAGGGGGGACCTGGGGGGGCGCTCGGTGACCTGCAGGGACACCCCGGGACCCGACCCTGGGTGATGGGGGGAGGGGGGACCTGGGGGGGCGCTCGGTGACCTGCAGGGACACCCCGGGACCCGACACTTGGAGATGGGGGGAGGGGGGACCTGGGGGGGCGCTCGGTGACCTGCAGGGACACCCCGGGACCGACACTGTGGGAGATGGGGGAGGAGGGACCTGGGGCAGGGCGCTCGGTGACCTGCAGGGACACCCCGGGACCTGACCCTGGGAGATGGGGGGAGGGGGGACCTGGGGCAGGGCGCTCGGTGACCTGCAGGGACACCCCGGGACAGGACACTTGGAGATGGGGGGAGGGGGGACCTGGGGGGGCGCTCGGTGACCTGCAGGGACACCCCGGGACCTGACCCTGGGAGATGGGGGAGGGGGGACCTGGGGCAGGGCGCTCGGTGACCTGCAGGGACACCCCGGGACCCGACCCTGGGTGATGGGGGGAGGGAGGACCTGGGGGGGCACTCGGTGACCTGCAGGGACACGCCGGACCCCGACACTCGGAGATGGAGGGAGGGAGGACCTCGGGATGGGGGCGCTCTGTGACCTGCCGACCCTGGCACTCAGAGATCGCTGTCACCTATTTCCATGACTGTGTCCCAGCCGCTAGGACCTAGTCAAAGCCGATGCCATCCTTTGCCTACAGAAGCCACTTAACTTGATTTCCGTTCTACTCCTCTTAAAATCCATTTTCCAGGTAGCTTAGCAATTGCTTAAAAACATAAATCGGGTCGTGTCATTTCCGTTTAAAATGATCCAGTCAGTGGGGCGCCTGGGTGGCTCAGTCAGTGGGGCGTCCGCCTTGGGCTCAGGTGGGTGCAGGGTCCTGGGATTGAGGCCTGAGACCAGCTCCCGGTTCAGTGGAATCCGCTTCTCCCTCTGCCTCCCCCTCCATTTTTTTTTCTCTCTCAAAATAAAATCTTTTTAAAAAAGTTAAAATGATCCAGTCGCTTTCCATTGTACCTGGAATGAAATGCTGATTCTTTACCTTGACCTGTGAGGCCCTCACACAGCCTGGGCCGCCCGCCCTCCCGACCCCTGTCCTCATTGTGTATCCTGCTCCTCGGTACCTACTGCTGTGTCCCGGCCACCCTTCCTCAAACCCATCCTTGGGCCCCCGAACCTGGCTTTTCTCACTTACAGAAGCCCTCCCTGACTCCACCAGTGTGAGTGGCCAGACAACTCCCCGACACACTCTAACACTGCTTCAGTTTCTTCCCAGCCCTTCTTCTAACTCTGGTTTGATTTACCTGCTTTCTTGGTTTTTCTCTTCTGTATTATAATTTAAATTCCTTTGTTCACTTTCGTAAGCTAGGCATCCAGAAAGTGCCTGGCACACAGTGGAAACTTGAATGTTTAATCAGTGGGTGAATGAAGACTTTCCATTGCCATATCCACTTTGTTCATTAATTAGCTAGCTAGTTCATGCATAACGGTATGAGAACCTCATAGTGGGGAAGGTTGGGTCCAGGTGGCACCATCCAGAAAAATAGTTTGAGGCTGGCAGTAGGAAGATGGAAGTATGAAGGTGAAAATAGCCTGGCAGCCAGTAGAAGGTACAGGCTTTACTGGGGCTGACTGGCGGTGTCCTGTTGCTAATTGTGCAGCTGTGCCTCTTGCGTAATTTCTGGAGTCCCATCTGTCAGCAAGTTTGAAACTAGTGTATCAGGATATTGCCTGATACATATTTTATACTCCTCTTTATACTAGTTTTCATAAAGGAAAATTGCCATGTCTAGTAAATAAGCATTCCAGAAAGATAGGACTTTATTATACATTAGAATCCCTCTTAGTTGATACCTGTTTGGTTAATTAAAAATTTCAGTTCACATAGAAAATCATTTAAAAAGTGATTCATCCACTCCTTAATTTAGGGGGTTTTCTTGCATAAACCACCCATAATGCCTTGTCCACCAATTTCTAGTGTGTTTCGTTAAAGTGAAATGAGGGGTGCCTGACTGGCTCAGGCAGTAGAGTATGCGACTTGATCTATGGGTTGTGAATTTGAGCCCAGTAGAGTATGCGACTTGATCTATGGGTTGTGAATTTGAGCCCCACCTTGGGCATAGAGATTACTTTAAAAAAAAAAGTAAATAAGAACTTAAATGCTTATCAAGCAGTCTTAGGGTAGACATTTGCTGAATTTTCATGACTTTGCAGTTCTTTGCAGGCAGCTGTTGAGTCTTTCCCAAGTATTCAGCTTAGGTTTTTATGGAAATTACTCTTTTCTGTTGACAGTCATATTTAGTTGGTATTTATGAAATGGATATTTAATATATTTAACTATACTTTTATAAAGTAAAACTTGCATAACTGGATCTGGTAACAGACATAACTGAGTCTTGGTGAGAGAGTACCGCGTAGCTGACGAGCGCCCAAGCGCACGGTCACTGGGCAGGGGCTGTGAATACTCAGCATGCTGTGGGTGCCATGAATCCAGCAAGTCAGTTAGGTAGAGATCAGTTAATAAAGCTTCTGTTGTATTTATTTTGCAAGGATGTTTTTGTTTTTCTTTTTTAGAGAACTTATAGAAATGCTGGCAATTTCAAGAAACCAAAAGTTGTTGCCGCCTGATGAGGAAAACCAGGTAAGTGGCTTCTTTTTATATTACAAACAAGAAATCCCCATTATTTGTGCAATTTCCCTATTTACATTTACTTTGTGTGAGAACAGGAAGATTGGATTCTGTTAAATTATAGATTACAATTTTTAAATTGATACTTTCTTCAAATCACTTACATAGGGTAACACTGCTTGAGAAGAAAAAAGGTCTAAAGGTTTAGCAGTATTGTTTTTTCTTCTAGTTACACATTTATTCGTTTTTGTCTTTTGAATTAACCAACTAATAAACTCGTTAAATGGAGGTTAAAACAATATTTGAAATAAAAAAAGTTAATGCTGTCATAAACTAACCTTTTATTATATAGACCTGGTTCCCCTAATGCAACTTGAGAATTAATAGAAATTAAAGAGCATACAACTGTTAACAGAAGTTATTTTGTGGAGGTTAAATTTATATGTTTTTATTTTCTTTATTCCTTTCTGTGCTTTATAATTTTCTACGGTGAGATTTTTTTCCTGATCCAAAACCTTTTTTTAAATTAATTAATTTGTATTATTTATTTACTCTTGAGAGACACAGGCAGAGGGAGAAGCAGGCCCTCTGTGGGGAGCCCGATGTGGGACTTGATCCCAGGGACCCCGGGATCATGGCCTGAGCTGAAGGCACATGCTCAGCCACTAAGCCACCCAGGCATGATCCAAAAACTTTTTAAAGTTAAGAGGGCAAATGTCATTTTATGTGTTTTCTACTGTAATTAAAAAAAAAAAAAAGTTTTTTTAAAAGAAAACAGCTGGGAAAGATTAACCTTTTTAATAACAGGAGACATCTCATAGATCTCTTCTCCCTCCTCTCTGCCCTATTATCTTAGTTTTATTTTATGATATGTTTTGAGGGCAGAGAAATTCAATTGATAATAGAGAAGTATCATAAAATTTGTTTTCTTCAAGGATTAATCCCTTCAGGTGGAGAGGGGTAATTAGATACGCTACAAGTAGTAAAAGCTGGGACTTTTGGGGAGATTAAAGTTGTTTTTTGTATGTTTGTTTTTAGGAAAAGCTTATAGAGAAAAATGCTAATAGAGGAATGCCAGTCTCAGATACTTTATTGATAAATACATGTAAAATTAAGTGAGTACTTACTACAAAATGAAATGCAGGTTTAGACTTTACTTCCCAGGCACACAGATTATTCAATAGGTCATAACCAAGACCTGCCTGGTCAGCACTAACTTTTCTTATACTTTTTAAGGACTAGCAGTTCTGTCCCTAAAAAATAACAGTACCTTGTCACATAAAGTTTTTTTTTTTTTTTTAAATCTTTATTTATTTATGATAGTCACAGAGAGAGAGAGACAGAGACACAGGCAGAGGGAGAAGCAGGCTCCATGCACCGGGAGCCCGATGTGGGATTCGATCCCGGGTCTCCAGGATCGCGCCCTGGGCCAAAGGCAGGCGCCAAACCGCTGCGCCACCCAGGGATCCCTCACATAAAGTTGTTGTGAGGATTTACGATACTGCATGTTAAGTACAAATAAGGAGAGCTCAGTAATGGATAATTGTCATCGTCACTACCCAGGGAAAGAATTAAACTTTATACTTAGTGCTGTGAATTCCTGTATAATTTACAATGAAAGTACTAAATATTAGTTTGGATGTGCCCATATGAAAATTTATTTTTGGAAATTGCTCTTTTTTTTAAACCATCTTCATCATCAAACAATAGTATGCATGACATCACAGGTCTAATATAAGTTATGTATTTTCTTGAACATAATAGCAAAAATGTGCAACTGTAAAAGTTTTTTTAAGTATCATACATTTATCATAATAGTATTTCTGCAATCAGCTTAACTCTGAGACAGCCATAATGAAGCATTTACTTAATTATATTGTCAAGTTTCCTTATATAGTTTAATATTTTACTCATTTATTTGCTGTTCTAGTTGATTATATACAATTTTGTGACTTTAAAAATGTACATTTTGTCATGTCTTTGCATCGTGTTTAGCACTTGGGGTTTTTAATTTTTTTTCTATTTTTATTGAGATAACAGTAGAAATACAACATCGCATTAGTTTAAGATATGCGACAATGATACATGTATGTATTGTGAAATGATTATCACAGTAAGTTTAGTTAATTTACGTTACCTCACATACTTAAAATTTTTTTTTCTTAAGAACTTTTAAGAAGATGTCAGGGAAACTGTGGCACCTTTTCATGTACCTGTTGGTGATTTGGGTGCCTTTGGAAAAATTTCTATTCTGTTTCTCTGTACATTTTTAAGAACTTTCTTGAAGTTGCTAAAATTTACTGTCTTAGCAACTTTCAAATATACAATGCAGTATTGTTAACTGTACTCACCGTTTCTGTACATTACATCTCCGGAACTTATCTTATAGCTGGAAGTTTGTACCTTTTGATCATCTTCACCCATTTTGCCCTGGCAACCACCAATCTGATTTCTTATTCTTTGAATTTGGCTCTTTTAGATTCCACATGTAAGTGAGATTATGCAGTATTTGCTTTTCTCTGTCTGGCTTACTTGACTTAATATAATGGCCTGAGGGTTCATCCATGTTGTCACAAATGGCAAGATTTCATTCTTTTTTATGGCTGAATAATATTTCTGTGTGTGTGTGTGTGTGTGTGTGTGTGTGTATACATTCCACATTTTCTACTAGTTCGAAGGGATACAGGTACCCAGTGTTTTTAGCAGTATTATCAGCAATAGCCAAATTATGGGAAAGCCCAAATGTTCATCAGCTAATGAATGGGTAAAGAAGAGGTGGTATATAGAGGTGCTTACACACACACACACACACACACACACACTAGAATATTACTCATAAAAAAATAATGAAATCCTGCCATTTGCAGCAGTGTGGATGGAGCTACAGAGTATTAGGCTAAGTGAAATAAGTCAGAAAAAGACAAATACCATATAATTTCATTCATGTGGAATTTAAGAAACAAAACAAGTGATCATAGGGGAAAAAAGAGAGAGGGAAATCAAGAAACAGACTCTTAACTATAGAGAACAAATTGATGGTTACCAGAGGGGAGGTGTGTAGGAGAATGGGTGAATATAGGTGATGGGGACTAAGGAGTGTACTTGTGATCAGCGAGTATGATGTATGATTGTACACTTGAAACTAATATTACACTGTATTGCTACTAACTGGAATTTAAATAAGAACTAAAAAAAAAAAAATACCACATTTTCTTTATCCATCCATATATTGATAGATTGTTAGTTTGCTTTCAGTCCTGGCTATTGTAAATAATGCAGCAGTGAACACACGGGTGTAAAGATGTTTTTGAGATGATAATTTCATTTTCTTCAGATAGGTACCCAGAAGTGAAATTGCTAGATCATATGGTAGTTCTATTTTAAAATTTTTAAGTAACTTCCATACTGTTTTCCATGGTGGTTGCACTAGTTAACATTCCTACCATCAGTGCACGAGGGTTCCCTTTTCTCCACATCCTCACCAACACTTACCTCTTGTTTTTTTGATTACAGCCTTTGTAACTGGTATAAGGTGATACCCAATTGTGGTTTTGATTTGCATTTCCCTGATAAGTTAGTGATGTTGAGCACCATTGCATGTACCTCATTTGTATGTCTTTGGAAAAATGTTCAGTTTCTTTGCCCATTTTTGATCAGACTATTTGTTTTGTACAAAATTTTTTTTTTGTACAAATTTTTTAAAGTTCCTGGTGTCATCTAAAATAATCTCAAATACCAAAATTGGAGGGAACCTCCATTACATTATATTTTTAAGGATAAACTTTAAAATTTTTATTTTTACCGGGAAATGAATAAACCTCATTTTGGCATATTGGAAGTTCTGAAGACTTGTTTTGTATGAAAGAATAGCATATAATCAGAAAAAAAAGTTTTGATACTAATTTGTTTTCTAAAATAATCATAGGCTATTTTTATTCTTAACATTGATTAGAGTAATACATTGAAGGTGCTAAAATTTTATAGCCTGGCCAATTCACATGTAGAGTCTTTGTTTCATTGGAATGTCATTTTTCAGTATTCTGCTGTCTGCTTTAATCAACTGTTACCTGATAGGTCCTGGAGTTGTTAATTCACAGAGATGGGGAATTTCAAGAACTGATGAAGTTGGCACTTAATCAGGGAAAAATCCATCATGAAATGCAAGTTTTAGAAAAGGAAGTGGAGAAGAGGGACAGTGATATTCAGCAACTACAGAAACAGCTAAAGGAAGCAGAGCAAATACTGGTAAGTTGATAGAAGGAAGATAAAAAGGGATATTGTTTAATCTGTTTCTGAAAAAGAAAGCTATTTTAAAGTTTATTTAGATTTCCACAGGACTGGATTAATAGAACTGGGAACTTGTACTTTTATCCTGTCCTGTTAGAAGTTTTCAGTTATTAGTAGCCTAAATCTTTACTTCAGCTTTAAAAATATTTTGAAATCAGTAGAAATATGTACCAATTTTAAAAATTGATTAAAATTTATATTAACTGGGACACCTGGGTGGCTCAGTGGTTGAGCTTCTGCCTTCGGCTCAGGTCGTGGTCCCAGGGTCCTGGGATTGAGTCCCACATCGGGCTCCCTGCGGGGAGCCTGCTTCTCCTTCTGCCTGTGTCTCTGCCTCTCTGTCTCTGTATCTCTCAGGAATAAATCAATGAACTCTTAAAAAAAAAAGTTTATAATAACTTATTTAGTCTTCCATTCTAAACTAGGTGGAATTTAGGCATGTGTCAACTACTGTAGTTTTGGGTTTGTTTTTTTTTTTTTCTTGCTCTTGGCTACTATTTAAAAAAAAAAAAACAATTTCTTTGCTGTTATTTGCCCAGTTTGTTTCACTAAATACTGACTAATGAAATTGTTATATGGTGGTATCACAGCAGTAGCTGAGTCTGAGTCTCAAATGGAGCAGATATTGCTGGAATCCTTGTCCCTAATGAATCTTCCAAATGTGTCACAATGGGCTTTAGTAAATAGAAACCTCAGAGGTTCAGGATACTTTAACCACTCCTGCTGAAGAAATGACCCCAAGTAAATGCTTTTTAAAAAATATATAATGAAATCTATTTTCCATTAGGAAAGTAATATTTGCCAAAAGATATTCAGAAAATAGAGAAAAGTAGAAAGAAGAGGAAAACATTGTCTTTAGTCCCTCTGTTCAGATTACCATTATTCTTAGTTTTGTGCATTTCATTTCAGTGCCAGATGTATTTTTTTTTAAATTTTCCTGTAGGCTTATAGTTGATTTTTAAATTGAAGTCTGATTGACACACGGTGTTACAGAGGTTTCAGGTATACAAACTTTTTTTTTTCAGAAGTTTTCATTTTTTAGGTCATAATTAGTAGGATACTAACCGGCTTTCTATTACTGTTTATTAAAACTTAAGTGTTTTTCATATATACTTTGTTTAGTTTTCCAACTTTCTGTTATAAAGAATGCTTTGAGTATCATTGCAAAAAAGTTCTTTTTCTCTTCTGCATTTCAGATTGTATTCTTTAGATTTGATTTCCAAAAATGTAATTATTGAATTAAAGACAGTTAATTCAAGGACCATAAAAAGACGGAATTTTATGACTTAGGTATAGCAACTATCATTTATTGGGCACTTGTGCATCAGGCCTTGTGCTTATTTGCAATTTACATGTATTATCTCAGTCTTCTTAACAGTTACTCTAGGTTAGTATTTTACAGATGAAGAAACCCAAGATTTTAAATTTTTTAAATTAACGACTTTGCCCAGGAAGAGTGAAAAGTAGAGAGATGGAACTTAAACCTAGTTCTCTCTGACTCCATATTCTTAACTACTGTTCTAGTTGAGGATGCATATACTAGCTTAACTTAATTTTACCCTTTAATGGAGCAGGTTTGAGGGGGGAACTTGGGGATGTTTTCATTATAGCAATCATTAAGCATGGAGGTAATGGTATCATATAAGTGAGTAAGACTGTCAATCCAAGAATGTATCTTGAAATTAGAAAAAAAAAATATTTTGGTATTTTTTCTTTGAATAAGAAGAGATAAATGCAAGAATAGGATGTTTTATGAGTCATATGTGATCTGGTTATCTTATGCATATCTATGATAGAAGGCATAAAGAAATGTTAGTAAACAATCTAATTTATACTTTATTTCTAACAACTAATGAATGAAGACTGATTCATGAATACATATTTCTTTTATTAACCAACTGATATAAATGATTCCCAAGTGGTGTTTCAGAATATTGCAAATAAATTATGGGGATTTCCAAATTTTGCATATTGTTCCTGTGGGATTAATCATTTTGTGAATGAAGGTAAACATTCTGCTTGATAAAGTTAAGAATAAACCATATTTCTTTTTTTAATGTTCAAATTAGGCAACAGCTGTTTACCAAGCAAAAGAAAAACTCAAATCAATAGAAAAAGCAAGAAAAGGTTAGTACTATTGGGAACATGAATGACTTTCTGTGTAAAATCCAAGTTTTGGTTTCAAGAAATGGATGAGAGTATTACTGGTAATCATTTGTTGCTATTGAAATGATTCCAATAAATTTTTATTGTAAAGTGTCTGCTAGGCTCTAGTACTATATGCTATGTATTGTTAGGGAGATATACCTTTTTCAGGTTCTGAGAAGCAATAATATAAGGGAAGTTATGGCTTTGTATCTGAATGTGCAGTAGACAGGTTTATAAAGTTGTTGGGAGAAAGGAAGAGAACTGCAAGCTGGAAGCAAGTGGCATGTGAGTTGGATCTTAAAAGACAGGATAGAGAGTGAAAGAAAATGTGCAGTGGGCGACTGAAGTGAAACGAGAGTGTCCTGAAGTCAGAAGTAGATGTGGCTTTGGGATGTGTGCACATTTAACGGTGCAACCCCAGCATGCCTTCTTTTTTCTTTTTTTTTTTAAGATTTTATTTATTTATTCATGAGAAACACACACAGAGAGAGGCAGAGATACAGGCAGAGGGAGAAGCAGGCTCCAGGCAGGGAGCCCGACGTGGGACTTGATCCTGGGACTCCCGGATCACGCCCCGGGCCAAAGGCAGGCGCTAAACCGCTGAGCCACCCAGGGATCTCCCTGGTTTGTAGATTATTTACCTATAATCACCTCAGAGTTATCTAACTTTCCTCCTCTTTTCCTGTTTCAGATAACCACTGTTAATGTTTAGTGTGTGTCCATTTTTTAGGTGTTTAATGCAAATACATATATGTACATATATTCTAAAAAACCAGGTCATGCTGTACGTAGTATTTAGCAGCTTACTTTTTTTTTTTTTTTAAGATTTTTTTGAGTGGGGGGAGAGAGCACAAGGAGTGGGGAGGGGTAGAAGGAGAAGCAGACCCACTGAGCAGGGAGCCCAGTGTGAGACACCATCACAGGGCCCTGGGATCACGACCTGAATCAAAGGCAAATGGTTAACCAGCTGAGCCACCCAGGCATCCAGCAGCTTAGTTTTTAAATCTAATGAGTATATTGTGGACATGTTTCTACTTGGGTCTACTTCTATCCTTAGGGTCATGTTAAGTCACAATTGAGTGGTGTAGTATGAGCTGCTGCTTTAATAGCTAAGCTGTCCATGCAAGACAAAACATCCTTTCCTGTGTCTTATTTGTGTTCACTGTTGCTTCCAGAACAGTATGAATGTTTAATGGTAGTTAGTAATCAAGGTCAGTGGGCATTATCATGCTCATGTCCCAAATATGATACTTTATCAGCTGTATTTTCTAGATGTCTTGTTCTTTAGTTGGGAAATCTTATATGATTTAACAATATACATATTAGTTTTTATTAGGGAAGGTAGGTAACTCAGATTATCCTATTTTCAGGTAATTTAAAATTTAGTAAGTGACTTGTAAGTTACTAGACTAACATGTTACTCTCTCTTCTTGGCTCAGGTGCCATCTCCTCTGAAGAAATAATTAAGTATGCACATCGAATAAGTGCAAGTAATGCTGTGTGTGCTCCACTGACCTGGGTTCCAGGTAAAAATACTTCTCTTTTTATTAGGCATATATAGTCTTGAAAATTCTTAGGTAACTATACTCAAAAATAGGAAAAAAGATTTAAATATAGGATATATTTATCCTTAGAAACATCCTCCGTATTATTTTCATATCTTTAATATCTTACAAGTAATAATTTGGGTTATGGGTTTATCAGTTTGGTTTTCTGCAAAGCTTTTGCCATAGAGACTGTGTTTTTGTCCTTTTTAAAGAAAAATCATAAATTGATATTTAAAAGTACCAGATGATATGTAATGATTCTAAGCTGTAGATTTATATGTCTGTAATACCCAGGCTGGCCAGAAGCCCACTTCTTAGAACCATTGGGATTTCGTCAAGGGTTCTAGCCTTGGAAACGAGACAGTCCCAGCTCTTCAGTGATACAGTGAAGCACTGAGTGCTCACAAACACATGGGACTGGAAAGAGCTGGAATAATTAAAAACAGCAAAAAAGGGTAACAAACTACAACATACATTGACAGCACATAAGACAGGGACCTGCGGTAGAGCAGCAATCTTCTGGGAGGAGTGGGAGAGTATCTCAGCATCAGAATCTCATGATGGTGGCATTTCACCATACTAAAAAACACTAACAGATTAACTGCAGTTTTGGAGGTGAGTGATCTGGAGTAAGAGATATTACTAAAAAGTTGGTCCAAATCTGCCAAGTTTTCATTATCCCAAAACTATCATGATTAGAAATGAAAGCTCCTGATAAACCTCCACTGGAAAATTCTAGGAATTAATCTCTAAATGACAGGATCAAAGAGGTTGATTAGAAAAAGTTTTAATTTAGGTAGTCCTTCAAATAAGCAGTCCTTTCTGTCTTGTAAAAAAAAAAAAAAAAAAAGCACCATATATTTATTCTCCTTCAGAGTATGTATCATTTGTTCTTACTAGGAAATGTGGGTAACTTAGAAGACTCAAGATCATTATTATTTTCTTAATTTGTCATCTAGAATTGCTAAAATGACTTTTTTTTTGTATAGAGAATAGTATATTTCTGTGCAGATTCAGAGAAGAAATGCATGTATTTTTAAGTTTAATATATTATGCTCTTAATCACAATTGATAAGATGACCTTCCTGTATGAAAATTGAAAATATATTTTTGAGTTTTTCAAAGAGAACCAAGGAAAATCAGTACTTCAGAGAAGGTATTGCTGCTTATTTTGCATAAGATTCAATTAAAAGCAGTCTTTTTTTAGGGGACCCACGGAGACCATACCCAACTGATTTAGAGATGAGAAGTGGATTATTGGGTCAAATGAACAATCCTTCCACGAATGGTGTAAATGGTCATTTACCAGGGGATGCACTTGCAGCAGGCAGATTGCCAGGTAATACTAATCAGGATGGGGTTTTCAGACACACCAAAGTTTTTAAGACATGACTGTCTGGCTGTTGAACAAGTTTGAGAGTCTAGACCCAACTCGTTTTAATAGCTAGGTCTTTTGCCAATTATCCTGCTCTGTAGATCAAAAACTGTTCTAGTTGGAGTTTATGAAATTAGAATAAATTGATTTCTCTCTCATTTATTGATAGTTTGCCTTGGCATTAGGCCTTTAATTATTAAAATCTAAACAGCTTTTTAAATAAAATTGTGAAATATACTGTACCAACAGAATAAGAAAAATAAATGTTCATTTTAAAGAATACAAAGTGAACTCACTCTTGAAAAACTCCCAAGTTAACGAAACGAGTAACAACTTTTTACTTTTGAATAACTAAATAGCACTTCTGTGAGACTTGGGCTGTTCTGAATTTCAGCCTTCCTCAATTTTACATGTAGTTTTGCGTTATTACATTTATTTTATGTTTCTCACCTTTTATCTTCTGTAGGTGACTTGTTTTGGTTTGGTAGAACATTTAAAAAGTTTTTTAAAATTGCTTAAAGGACAAACAGAACTCACTGTGCATTAGTTTCCTGTGATATCTTTGCCTTTTTCTCATTTGGGTTATTCCATATCCTGCCAGTCACAGGCCAGTCAGGAGGCAGAAACCACATAGTAATACGAACAAGGAAAATTTAAAGAAAACTTGGTACTGACTACTACTAAAGGGTAAAGAGAGCTGTTTTTAAAAAATAGAGCACTAATAGATGCGGGAAGCAGCTGTGGCCCAAGGGACGGCAGAGAGGCTGGATGGGGTGTTCCCAGGCTGCAGCTGGCAGGCAGGGATCCATCCACCAGCTTTCAGGTTCTTGGGAGCCCGGCTGGGAAGCCGCCTTGAGGGTGAGGGTGAGACTTCAACGCCCCTGAAACTTGCGAGGGAGTGAGCACCGCTTGAGGTGCTTGATGTCCCTGCGCAGCCGGCACCACAGGCCTCAGAAGGAAAACTACGGATCCCTAGGCCTGGTCCCCTTGCACAGTCCCTCCAGTGCCCTCTGCTGACGAAGATTAACATGATGGCTGCTGGCAAAGGAGAAACGTTTTCAGGGTCCAGGGAGCAGAGTGGATTCAAAGCTTAGGCAGTTTAAACTTGTAATACTTAGTATAGCACATGTTAGCTATTTAAAATGTGTAGAGACGTAATACATATCTGTGTGTAGTTTACATCGGCATGTATAAGACACATTTGATGGGTCATTGAGAACGTCTTGCAAAAGAAAAATTAGGTCAGCTGATTATATAAAGTTACCTAGATGGAAGCATGATTTTTAAAAAAATAAAACACAGGTTCTGGTTATTAAACACCATGCTTTTTCTTGACAACTTTGATCTTCATTAATTTTGCCAAATGTATGTTTTGATTCCTGGCCTTAAAAAAATACTGGCTTCAGATTCTGTGCATGAAGGGAAGTGTAGTTAAGTAGTAAATTAATTACTGGTAGAAGTGTTGTTACATATGCTTCTTTGTTTTCTCCAGATGTCCTTGCTCCGCAGTACCCATGGCAGTCAAATGACATGTCAATGAATATGTTACCACCAAATCACAGTAATGACTTCTTGTTGGAACCTCCGGGGCATAATAAAGAAAATGAAGATGATGTAGAAGTTATGTCAACAGACTCCTCGAGCAGTAGCAGTGACTCTGATTAAAAACATAAAAGACACAATTCATACAGAATTGAATACCATGGGGAGCACTTGGGTGGCTCGGCTGAGCGTCAGACTCTTGATTTTGGCTCAGGTCGTGATCTCAGGGTTGTGAGGTTGAGCCCCGTATCTGGCTCTGTGCTGGGCATGGAGTCTGCTGAAGATTCTCTGAAGATTCCCCCTGCCTCTCTCCCTCTCTAAAAACCAAACAAAACAGAATCGAATGCTGTGGAATTCTATTTCTAAAACTATTGTAAACCTGTAAAAAAAATAGCCGGGTAATACTGGCTATAGTGGAATGGTGCGGCCCATCAAGAATCACTGGACTTTTCTTTTAAAAGCCAAAAATCATGGTTTCAGTTCTAAACCACTAAATGAATATTTAAAGAATAATCAAAATTTATTGTTGGGAAAAAAATTACCCAGTGCTGTTCTATGCCGTTATATTCCAGTTATGTTGGACTTGGACATAGTAGGTCTGGAAATACACGTTGAGGGAAGTGACCGCTGTACATACACTAATCAGCCCCTGGAATTAGAAAAGCATTTTAAATAAGGGCAGTGGATCACTGAATGTCTATCGTATCTCAGAGTAACAAAACCCTCATTTTAAAGTGAAGGCTGGTAGCTTTGGTCACAGTAACGGGGGAAATTGTCTCAATTTGTACTATCTGTAATTATTGTAAGTTTTGTAAATAAACTCTTTTGTTTGTACTCCGTATGCTTTTTTCTTTTAATTGAAATATGTCATCAGTGAAAGTAAATTATTTCTGTAAATCCAGTTGCATTTTATATGCACTAAAGTAGAATTCGGGAGTGTGAATGAACATGATGTACTGCATACAGCTGAACTCGTAGTCGCAACTGGTAGGTCTCACAAAGGCCCATACTGACCTTAGAAGAAATACAATGAAGTTGGTTCTTGTGGGTTTTTTTTTTCCATTAGTCTTCCCACTCGTTTTTTGTAGTTTTTTTAATAATTTTAAAAAGCTTACATAATAATGTCTGATCTTAATGACATTGTCTGAAAGGTTTTAGAATGGGAAGCATACCTCTTGCCTTCACCTTCCGTTTCACTGCAGTTCCCAGAAGGAATCACTTAACCACTTTTAACTTCTAATGGTTAACCTCCATGTTTAAATAATATGCTTTTACAGCTACATTTTAGTGTACTTTTAAATTTTTTTTCAGATTGCAAAAGCAACAACATCCATAGTGGAGCATTTAGCAAATAGAGTGAATTACATAGGAGAAAATGAAACTAGCATTCTACCAAGAGATCCTGTCAACATTTTGGGGTAGGTTTTTTGATCTGTTTTAAAGAGCCCCATGTATACACTTTTTTACATGAGAATGTGTATTTCCTGAGATGCTGTAATAGTTTTTAATAATCTACATCCTTGCAACTCTTTGTCCTTTTTAGTATTTAAATGGACCTGTAGAAAAACATTTGTCTTCCAACTTCAGCAATTATCCTGGAAACGAAATTACATTTTTAGATTGGAATCTTGAATAATACAAGGAACAGAGTGTGAGTGTCCTGGTTTGGGATTCTAACAAAGTATAAATTCTCTCAGTTCAATGTCTTTACTTTTGTTTTAATGTGGATTCATCGGCATGCCACAGTCACTGGTATGTGGCGTGGTAAAATATTGGTTGCCTAATTAAAAAATATACGTGTATATATACTACAGCCAAGGAAAAGGAGGTGGGAAGGAGCGAGCCGAAACGAGGCAAAATCAGTGCTTTTCTGAGTGTAGGGTATATGGAAGTTCACTGTACTATTTTCTGCTTCTGGTATGTTTGAAAATTTTTCATGTTAACTTTTTGTTTTCTGCATGAAGTGTTAATTCTATTCCAATTTCATTCTGTTTTAAAATGCCAAGGAAAGGGAAAAGCTTGGACTCTTCGGTAAGATGGCTTTGATGCTGCCGAAGCTCCACTTCAGGGATGGCAGGCATGGAAGGTGTGTGGGAACCCACGATAGCAAACATTGGTTGTTTCGGGTCCAGTTCCTTAAGCCCTGATACTTAGGCCACCTGTTGGGTCAGTCTGTTAGGTGAGCTCTAACAAAAGAACAGACTCCGGTCTTGAGCAGGAATTTTCAGAGTTCTGGATTTTAGAAGTCCCAAGATCAGGGTGTTGGGAGGTTTGGCAAGTCTCGTGGCTTGCCGCCTTGCCGTGTCCTCACATGACATTTTCTCTGCACACATGCCACCCCCTCCCCAGTCCTAGTGTCTCTGTGGATCCAAATTTTCTAGACTGTAGGCAGACTGGATTAGGGTTCACCCTCATGGCCTCATTTTAGTTTAGTCATCCCTTTAAAGACCTTATCTCCAAATGCAGTCACATTCTGAGGTATTGGGGTTTAGGCCTTCCACACTGGAATTTTGGGTTCTGATACCAGTCCCAACGTGTGTGGTGGGAGGGGGTGGTTCCCTGCACCCCCAACAACAAGCAATCTGGACAACAGCAAGAGGCCCTACAATTCAGTTCTGATACTACCTGGCTATAGGATCTGGTTCCTCCCTCCACTTGGCCAAGCTGGTGATGCCAGTCGCATGCCCAGGTTGTCATTACCTGTATTTCTGACTGACTGGCTATAAATCCGAACTTCCCCGCACTCCTTCCTGAGGTTTGATTAATGTGCTAGAATGGCCCACAGGACTCAGGAAAGCTAAATTTACACACTAGATTACTGATTTGTTATAAAAGGATACAAGTCAGCAACATCCAGATGGTCAGGATGAACTGGGCAAGAATAGGGAACGAGCTGAGCTTCCATGCCCTCCCCAGGCATGCCACCCTCCCCAGATCGCCAACCCAGAACTCTCTGATCTCTGCCCTTCCGGGTTTTTATGATTACGTTGTTGTCCTTTGGTGATTACTTCAGCCCGTAGGCCCCTCTCCTCTGCAGAGGAGGTGTGCAAGGCCCGATCCTCTAATCACCCTACTCACTTAGGTGGCTCCATTGGCAACCAGCCTTCATTCTGGGCCCTTTCCCAAAGCCGCATTAACGAAAGACACTTTTTTATCACTCTCCATACTGCGGAAATTACAAGGGTTTTGGAAGCTTTAAGCCAGGAACTGTGGACAAAAGCCAAATAGATCTATGAGAAATTCAGATGACCAAAGTCACAATATTGTATGGGGACACAGATCGGCCCATCACATCACCCAGGGGACTGGATAAGCTTTATGAAGTAAATGTTTAATGGTCTGGTAACGTATTTGCTTTTTTAATCTTACATTCAATTTGGCATATGTGAGGTCCTTTCTAAGGTCCCTTGCATAATCAATACATACATAAACTTAAGACCATTTTACTGAATTTGGTTAGTATTTTCAATGAACTATTTTGTTGTATCATCATTTTAACACAAATTTTTTTTCCAGCAGTTTGTATGAGACAAAACCTTTGGCCAGCATGTATCTCCCTAATTATAACATTTACCTGGTAAAATGATTTTCTTTGTAACAATTGACTTCAAGACCATTTAAGTGAATTCAGTTGCCACAAAATGGGTACTTTTATTTCTTAAATAACCACATTGTCTTCTAAATCTTTTGCTGAAATCTCCCTTTTAAATGTCTTAGCTACTTTACTTTCTAAGGAACTTGCTGGTTGCCTGCTGACTGGAGATCCGGGTGAGGCCTTCCACCCAGTTTGAGCATCAGACCCTAAAGCCTTTCGGGACCCATCTAAGACTATTAGCATTAGTGATCATGCGGAACAGATTTCCACTAGGTTCACCTCCCAGTGACAGGTGCTGCCTGCTGTATCGAAGGCCTCCTAGGCCGACGTGGGGTCAGTGAGAAGCAATATTTGCCGTTCACAGTGTCGATCTTGAGCCCCCGTAGCTCAGTCCCCCTCCCCTTTATCCCTTTCCTTCCTCACGTGTTTGAGCATCTTCCAAGTGCTGAGGGTACAGCGAGGAATAAGACAGAGAGGCTGCAGGGCAGGGGAGGGCCAGATAATACGCACAGGACCCAAACACCAAGACAAATCCAAATAGTGGCAAGCACAATAAAACACAGGGACAGTTCAAAACTTCAACATTTATTGCAACAATGTGACTTCTAAGAAGGTAAAAACAAAACAAAACAAACAAAAACTTCCCAAGAGTTGTGGCATGGAGCAGGGTCTTCAAAAATCAATAAATACACAAATGAGTGTTAATTTAAAGACATTAGTATCAAAGACATCATGACCAAAAATGTCATAATCGAACACTTGGTTCTCCTGAGGTACAATCCAAAGTTTGCATCAATTTTTTATTATCTTTTTTAAAGACTTATTTATCAGAGAGAAAGAGAGAGAACGAGCAGGGGGGAGGGGCAGAGCGAGAGGGAGAGAGAATCTCAAGCAGATTCTGTGCTGCGCACAAGGAGCCTGACACTGGGCCCAGTCCCACGAGCCTGAGACCACGACCTGAACAGAAACTGAGTCAGATGCTCGACCAACTGTGCCACCCGGGCGCCTCAAAAGTTTGCATAAATTTTTAAACACTCCCCCCCCTCCCCCCCAAAAATGTCATGCTTTTGGATTGCTGCTTTTTCTGTACTGGAAAGTTCACTCCTTGATCCTGACGCAAGTATCTGAGACTCACATACATGGGACCCTGGTTAAAGTGAGCGTGTCCGACGTGGGAGCAGAAAGCTTTCCCCTTCTTCTAGGTTCTTTGGCTGGTCTAATAGATAAATCGACATGGAGTCACAGGAGGAGAAATCTAATTTTGTATATACGGGAGCCCATACGAATACGAAAATCAACGAAGTGCCCGGCCTTTTAGATGAAGGAACGATGCATTCGTGAAGAACTGACAAAACCAAAGGGGTCTGAGCTTGGGGTGGTTAATCAGTGAAGAAATAACGATATCTCAGTCTTCTTGTTGCTAAATCCCCTATCTCTGGGGATAACCGTGTCTCTCTTCCTCCTGGTGCATACGGTGCCTTTCACATGGGAGATTTATTTCCCACTTTCGGGAACACAGAGGAGGGTCAGGATGCCTTCTTGCACTGGCTATTTCTTCAGGAACCTTAATTAAAATTAATCAGTATGCCAAAATGGCCCATTTAAGGGTGGCGTATTCCCCTTTACCTAATAGTGCTCATTTCTCTGTCACTGAAAACCCGGTTGCCACAGGTTTGGTATGAAAACATCCTCAGGAATCACTGCTTAGTGCTCTAAGAATGGGCTTTTCCAGAATCCCCTCTGCTCAATTTTTTTCTAACCTGCATACCAGAACATTCCGTGCTCTCGTCTCTACTGTGCAACAATAGGGTTCCACTTTAAGTGTCAACAGTAATGTTGATATTTGGTCCGATTTATTACAATGGGATTCCACTCAAAGTGTCCAAGGTTTAAAATTAGTATCCTACAGCTGCCTTTCCCATATTAAGGATGTTAGGTTTGTGCAAAGCACAACGGCCACATCGGTTACACGGCCAAGTGCCTGGAACGCGGTGTTTCTCCAAGTGTGGCCACATTCAAGCGTTTCAGAGTCACGGGGAGGCTGTGGGAAGGCGGCCTGGAGAAGTTGCCCGCTGCCTGCTGCCTGGAGACCTGGGTGGGGCCTTCCACTCAAGTTTGAGCATCCGGCCCTACAGCCTTTCAGGACCCATCTCAGGCACTGCATCACGGTCGAAGGGTCTTAGCACCTCTTCCCTCCAGGAAGCTTGTGGTTGCACTCGCAGACCAACACAGACAAAATGACAACAAATAAACCCAAACAGAAAAACACCAGAGGACTAAGGAACATAGATTCCTTATGAAGGTTCATGGGGCAGACGATTAAAAAAGAAAACGGAGGGACACTCAGGGCGTGGGGTGGTCAGCAGCTGAGCATCTGCCTTTGGCCCAGGGCGTGATCCCGGGGTCCCAGGATCGAGTCCTGCATCGGGCTCCCCACAGGGAACCTGCTTCTCCCTCTGCCTCGGTCTCTGCCTCTTTGTGTCTCTCATAAATAAAATAATAAAAAAATTTTTAAGATTTTATTTATTTATTCATGAGAGACACAGAGCGAGAGAGGGAGGCAGAGACACAGGCAGAGGTTGGAGCAGGCTCCATGCAGGGAGCCCGACGTGGGACTCGATCCCGGGTCTCCAGGATCACACCCTATGGCAGGTGCGTTTTAAACCATGGAGCCATCCAGGGATCTCCCGAAAATTTTGTTTTAAATAAAACAGAAGAGGAAAATCAACATACGTGACAAATGCTGCAGCAGGCATGCATGTCAGCGTCTGAACGAGGATCTCTATTTGAAGGGACACACGGAAGCTGTTCTATTGCTGTCCCCTCCATGCAGCGGGTAACGGCAAACTGCACAGTAAATATCACAGAAGAGTACAGGACGCAGAATTGCACAATATCACCATTTATCACACTTTCTGAGTCTCAGTCTCACATGACCTAAATGACCTACTGCCAGAAAATGTTTCACAAGTCCTGGCTGAAAGGGTGGTGGGTATATGAAGAGAGAGCAAATACATTGACAATCATATGGAAACTTTTAGATAGAATGCAGTTGTTCTGAAATGTGGGTTATTTTTCATTCTCTAACAGGACCTCATTTTGTCTTTTCAAAATAGATCACGTTATCTTCTTGCCTAGAGATGATGGTGGCCTTTGTACCCCACCAGATGATCCAAGTCCTCTTTAAATGGATTGTAGCCTTGTTCCTTTAAACATCGCAGTGCCCAGAAAAGCTGGTCCAGGGGAGGAAATTCTTCCCAGGGAACCCACTCCCAACCTAGAAAAGAAAAGATACCAAATCAATTTATTTAGCTGGAAGGAAACAGAGAATATTTACGTTGGCAAGTTAACCTACACTTAGAAAAACAAATTAAATTTAAAAATGACTTGCTAATAACAGCATGCTACTAATCACGGTGGGGCTATGCATTAGCTCCGCTGTGCCGACGTAATTTGCATTTAGAATGATCTTAACAGAACGGTCATCGTTTAAAACATGCTGCTATGTCAACGTGAAGCCGAGCTTCTAAAGGCCCCATATGGTAAAACCCAGATTAAGGACCACTCAATTTTTGCTTGAGTATTTGGCTAAACAAAACGCACAGAACTTTATATACTACAGGTTACAACACTACATTAAAATAGACCCATTACCTCACCTATAGAACAGGTAATCACGAAATTCCTCAGCTATCCTCCAACTTTTTTTTTTTTAGTATTTATTTATTTATTCATTCATTCATTCATTCATTCATTCGAGACACAGAGGGGCAGAGACACAGACAGAGGGAGAAGCAGGCTCCCTGCGGGGAGCCCTATGCGGGACTCGATCCCAGGACCTCAGGGTCACGATCTGAGCCAAAGGCAGACTGTCAACCAGAGCCCCCCAGGCGTCCCTATCCTCCACTTTTTAAAAAGGCAATGGAAACTGTGCAGAGAATAAAAAGTATTCTTCTTGGTGTATTTTAGATAGACAGTATGGATGGGACTGGATTACAAAAAAATCCATTGGAAAAGGAAAGATTTACAGATGCCTGCGTGGCTTAGTGGAGGAGCATCTGCCTTCGGCTCCTGGGGTCCTGAGATCGAGTCCTGCATCGGGCTCCCTACATGGAGCCTGCTTCTCCCTCTGCCTGTGTCTCTGCCTCTCTGTGTCTCATGAATAAATAAAACCTTTAAAAAAAAAAAAAAGAGAAGCTGTTACAAAGCAGGGCAGGGTAGGCTCGGTATGAGGGAACCCCATCCCTCTCATCCCCTCCTTCCTTCAACATATTCTGAGCAACGTACTCTATGAACAGGAGCCGGGCAAAGGTGAATGAGCCCACGTATCTGCTTTTGTGTATTTGCAGTTCAGGAGGGGACGACTTGAAGCTGAACCCTTGAACTGAACCCGAGGTGCCTTCTGAACGTCAGGGCAGAACGCAGGCCTGCAGCGTGGAGCAGGACGGGAAGTCACTGTGCACCAGAGCTCGGCCATGCACACCCCTGCCAATCCCCGCAGAGGCCGGGTGAGCGGGGCCCTAGGAGACACAGGCTGCTGGCCGGGGACTGGCCAGAGCTGGGGGGACGGTCGGTCCCTTGGGTGCTTTCTCCTCAGCCCTTCTCTACAAATGAACACTTCCTATGTCTGCTTCTTGAGGACACGAGGTATGCAAAACCAAACCATTTCACCATTTTGTCTCAGGTTTGTTTTTTGCCTGTATTAGAGATAAAAATTAGGAAATGGTCATTCCTCCTCAAGTTTAGGGTTTTTAAGATAACAATCGGGGACACCTGGGTGGCTCAGCGGTTGAGCGTCTGCCTTTGGCCCAGGCCGTGATCCTGGAGTCCTGAGATCGAGTCCCACATCGGGCTCCCTGCATGGAGCCTGCTTCTCCCTCTGCCTGTGTCTCTGCCTCCCTCTCTCTGTCTCTCACTGATGGATAAATAAAATCTTTTTAAAAAAGATAACAATAATTGGTGCATATTACCTGAATAAAAGAAACCTCAGACTGATTTTTAAAAAATTGTTATATGAATTATATTTTGCTTTGTAAAGGGAAAAAAAGTAAACTGAGTCCCAAGAAAGGTATTAAAGTGGAAACCTGCATATTTACACCTCAATTTAATATTAAAAAGACAAGTAATCAACTGCTCCTCCCTGCAGCTTCAGGATGTCAAGACTCTTTTTTGTTTCCACTGTTACGGTCCTCAATTCACCCAGGACAGTTGGGGTGGGAGAGCGCCGAACTCGTAGCGGGCTCCCCCAGCGAACCTGGTGCGTTTCTCACCTACCTCTCCTGCTTTCCTGTTTTGGAGCATGAATGATTTCAGCTGTACTCTAGGCCAACTGAGGCCCTTTGGATACTTTTTGGGTGTTTGTGTGTGTGTTACTGTGATATAAGAAATACGTATCTGGCACAGAGCTCCTGACACCTTTGTAATTTCCCGAGTGACAGAGGTGAGAGCAGCATCACTTGTCATCCACAATGAGCCCCCTTCAGGGGCTGACCTGAGTTTATGCTAATAAGCTGATGGGTCCTTGGGGTTCCCTACATAGCTTCAGCCTGGGGGCTGGTGACCAGAAGGACTTTGCACCACCCACATCCCACCCGAAGGGAAGGGAGAAGAGCTGGAGATTGAGTTAATCGCCAGCAGACAATGATTTAATAAATTATAGCAATAATAGTATGTAATGATCCCATGCCATAGGCACCTCCATGAAAACCCTTCAAGAGCCTCCCGGTTGGTGAACGCATCAATGTGCCAGGAGGGCGTCCTGTGGAAGCTCTGCGTCCCTCTCCCCGCCAACCTGGCCCAGTGCCCCTCGTCCATTTGGCTCTCCTTGAGTTGTTTCCTTTATAATAACCTGGTAACATAAGCAAAGTGCTTTCCCGAGTTCAGCAGGCCCGTTCTAGCAAATACGGAACCTAAAGAGGATGTTGTGGGCAGTCAGGAGTACAGGAGGCCGGGACTTGCGACTGGTGTTTGGAGTGGGGGCGGTCCTGTGGGGCGGAGCTCCTTAAGTTTTGGGATCCGACACTGACTCCAGACAGTGTAATTCTAAGACCCTAACTGATGTCTGGAGAACTGTGTGGTGTGAGGAGAAAAGCCGCACATCTGGCGTGAGAGTGCAGTGAGTAAAAACAGCTCAGACTCTGCAGCTCACTTTAGAGGGATTCGAGGAGCTGCTTTATGAAAAATCGTCTCGGAGTCAACAGGCCTTTGGGTGGAACATGCCCTTCTGTTCATGCAAGCAGTTCAGTCTGCAAAACACTTCAGCGGTGATTCACTCATTCCAGAGACATCACTGCCTCCGGGCCTAGGCATCTCCGCCCCCCCCTCCAGCCCTCCCTGAGCACCCTACCTGATACGGTACCCAAGTGTCCCTGTTTTTCTTCTTATTCCTCACCGTTGGATTTTAAAACACCTGTTAATTCCTTGCCTTCCCCAACCCACCCCTAAAACGTAAAGTCTGAGAGGGCAGGGGCTTTGCTCTACCCACCAGGGTTCCTTTAGTGCCTAGAACAGTGTCTGGCACACGGTACTCAGTGAGTAACATTAGAGAATAAATGAAATGTTCCCAGGGGAGGTCCGGTACACAAGACATACCTGGGTAAGGTTTCCGATGGCAAATAGTATGTTTGAGAAGTTTGAGATTTTATTCTTTCTCGTGGAGCTTTACGGAATTTCAAGTGAGGCGAGACATGCAAAGCCCCCAGAACAATGCTTAGCACTCGGCAAATATCAATTGTTAAAGTTTTCGGAGCACTGGACTCAACACAGGATTAGTGGTTTTGTCAGGTTCATCACTTGCTTTTCGGGAAATTAATTAATTATATTCGGGAAATCAATCAATTAATTAATTTATAGATTTTACTTATTTATTCATGAGAGACACAGAGACACAGGTAGAGGGAAAAGCAGGCTCCATGCAGGAGCCTGATGTGGGACCCGATCCTGGGTCCCCGGGATCACGCCCTGGGTTGAAGGCAGGTGCTAAACCGCTGAGCCACCCGGGCATCCCTATTTGGGAAATTTATACCTTTCTTGCACAGGTGAGAACACTGAGGGTGGCCCCTTAAATGTTTCGCTGAGAATCAGTTTGAAACAAAATTAAACACTAACAATAAAACTAAGACGTCCTGAGCGCTTGTGGTGTCCACTTGGTTCTTTATACGTGTTAACTCATTCCATCCCTACAACCACCCACCTGAGGTGGTTACTTGTATCACAGAGGAGAGAAGAGGCCCAGAGACCTTAGGTAACTTGCCCGAGGTGACACAACCCTAGTGGGGAAAACCAGGATGTGAGTCAGGAGGTATGTCTGTGGAGCCAGTTCTCTTTCCTGCTGTGTCCTTATGTCCCCGGGGGGGGGGGGGGGGTATATTTATATTTCCATATGAAGAGACTCTAATTCTCTTCCCGTGATATGCTGCTCTAAGAAGGTGCATGATTATAGAATTCTCTTACTTTCATTTTTTTCAGGCTCTGTGTTCTTTGGCTCTGGGTCGTGAGTCAGATCCACCTCTCCTTTCATTAGTATGGTCACATAATGGTAATTTTCTTTCTCGACGAAGGAATTCACAACTGAGGCAAAGCGAACATTTTTCAGGTGAAGAGCTGCTTCTTCCCAAGTCTCCCTTTGAGCACATTCTTCCCACGTTTCCCTGGAACACAGAAGCACGCCACTGTATTCAATTCCGTTTATGTACTGTACTATTTTTTTTGTTATGAAATTCTTGGCTAGGAATTTCTAGTGTAAAGCAAAAAGAACCGGCTCATGCTTTAAAACAATCAACAACCCAGCTTTTGATACTCTTCTTATCTGGAGTATAAGGTATCTGGTTATCGGAAGACCAGAAGGACTTCCTATGGAGTAAAAAAAGAAAAATTATTAAACATTCAGCCAATTCAGCACCAGGTCACGTGCCTGGAGGCCGTATGTCACCAGGAGACAGTTTGGCATACCAGGTAAGAGCACAGGCTTTGGAGCCAGCTAGACCTAGCTTTGATTTCAAAGTCCATTACTTTCTACCTTGGACAAATAAAAAGAGATAAGCCACCCCCTCACTGGGTTGTTGTATGTGTATCAAGGAGTGGATGATGTCTTTTCCTGTAGCTCAGATTTTTTTTTTAAGATTTATTTATTTATTTTTTTTTGTGATAGACAGAGAGAGAGAAAGAGGCAGAGACACAGGAGGAGGGAGAAGCAGGCTCCATGCCGGGAGCCTGACGTGGGACTTGATCCCGGGACTCCAGGATCGTGCCCTGGGCCAAAGGCAGGCGCCAAACCACTGAGGCACCCAGGGATCCCTGTAGCTCAGATTTTTCATTTAAGCCTCAACTTTGAGGACAATAGGCAATAAGCACCTCTAAATTCTAAAGAGCGCAGCAAAAGAGCAAACAGGTGCCATCTAAACGCAAAGGTTTCCAAAAGACAGAGTCGTCTTTTGACCTTCACCCGACCCAGTCTACAAAGTAAGAAACATAGGAGATTTGGGGGAGGCAGGAAAAGTCACGCAGTTTCAAGCATAGTAGCAATATTTCCTTTCTTCCTGATGAGGGGAAAACTCCGCCCCAAAGTCAAGTGAGAGGTGCTCCGAGAAAACTGGTGGCAGAGATTGCGTGTGACTCCCAAGGAGATACAGGGGTCCTACTCCCCTGCTAAAGACGTTGGAGCTGTGGAAACTCATGGGCTGTGCATCAGAGCAGAGGTAGTAGGAAGGTAAGAGCTCTCGGGCAAGTCACAAATGTGTCCCTTGGTGTTTAGGGATGCGTGTGAATACAGAAGCTGAGGCTTGTTCTCACTTTGAGAATCTGGAAAGCAGGAGACTGGCTGGAGAAGCTCACGAGAATGAGCAAGGAGAAAGGGCAATCGTGAAGGCATTTCCACTGCGAATTTCCTCTGGGCCCAGCAGATACTGCAGGAGACCACCAGGGGCGGGGGGGACCCCAGCATGAACAAAACACAAGACAGTTGCTAAACCAAGAGCTAAATGGGTCACCTATGTCAGAGAACTGTGCAGTAGAGACATCCTCACAGGACTTCCAAACAACCAAGAACTGGACGCTGAGACCGAGAGCACACCTGCGGATGCTGCATCCAGAGGGTCCCGTGGGTGGATCACAGCAGCACTAGTCCTGTAAAGCGTCTGCCCCCTCCCACCCTCCCCAACAGCCTGCAGAAGGAAGGAAGCCAGAAAGAGTGAGACGTGCAGGTGGCCCACCTCCTCTCTCCTTTTCCCCACTACAGGGGAGAGGCAAATGCTTGCAAGTGGATCATAATGACCAAAACAAGTCTACTTTTACAATCAAGTGACGGGAAAACAACAGAATTTGCAGGAAATGTCTTGGAGCAGCAGAGAAAGGGAAGACAAATCATGTTTAAAGACAATGGAAGGGGACGCCTGGGTGGCTCAGCAGTTGAGCATCTGCCTTCGGCTCGGCGCGTGACCCCGGGGGTCCCGGGATCGAGTCCCACCTTGGGCTTCCTGCTCGGAGCCTGCTTCTCCCTCTGCCTGTGTCTCTCGTGAATAAATAAAATCTTTTTTTTTTTTTTAAAGACAATTGAAGGAGAAAAAGCCATTTCCTGTTTGTTTCCCATCAAACTTAGCCCATTCAGTGGACCAGTCATTTAAAGATACGTGAGAGGGGGCAGCCCCGGTGGCTCAGTGGTTTAGTCCCTCCTGGAACCCGAGGTGTGATCCTGGAGACCCAGGATCGAGTCCCACGTCGGGCTCCCTGCATGGAGCCTGCTTCTCCCTCTGCCTGGGTCTCTGCCTCTCTCTCTTTGTCTCTCATGAATAAATAAAAATCTTAAAAAAAAAAAAAAGTGAAAGCACACATGTGAAGAGCTTAGCATAATATCCAGCACTTAGTAAAAAGCTCACTAAAGTTCAATTCTGGCTCTTATCATTGCTTATCTGAGTGAAGATTCCAATACTTTATTGTGTAATTATTACTTTTAGCCATTGCTCCAGTACTTACATATTCTAACTAGTGCTTAGTTTGTGACCTAACACTTATTATCAACAAGGTACAATATAGTGTGTCCATCTGGGCAATGTGATGCTCAACCTAGAAACTGTATGACTTATTACCTGACGGCTTATATCAATTATCTAAAAATGATAAAACACTTTTTTCTTAAGATTTATTTATTCATGAGAGACATAGAGGGAGAGGCAGAGACACAGGCAGAGGGAGAGGCAGGCTCCCTGTGGGAGCGGATGCAGGACTCGATCCCGGGACCTTGGGGTCAGGCCCTGAGCCGAAGGCAGGCGCTCCCCGGGCGCCCAATACATGTGATTTGTGCTCTTCTTTGCTCTCGATCGGTACAATAAAAAGGCATTTTCAAGACAATTTGGGGAAACAGGACAGACCCAGCAGCACAGCTTGTTCAGAGTCATCTCGCTGGGGTGAGGAAACGGCACGTTGTCAAGGTGGGAACCCACGTGTCCGTTTTCTAGAAACCTGCCCCCGGCACGTGCCCGCCCTCAGGGCTGCGATAATACATATCGGAGTCGCCCTGCAGACGGGTCCGCCGGCAGGGGCGGCGGGCGTCTGTCGGGTGTCGGGGCCCCACGGACAGCGGGGCGACCTCGGAGCTGGCTCCGACGAAGCTCGGCCCCCCGCTCGCGGGCACCGGATGCAGCTGGCCCAGGTGCAGAGGCCCAGCCGGCCACCCCGCGCGCTCGAGGTTAGGGACCCACCGCCCCGCCCCCAGCAGCTGAGCACCCCACGGCGCAGGCGCGGCTCCCGGCAGGCACCGGGCCAGGGGGCGGTGGGCGACCCCGAGGCGACGCAGCGTCAGCACGCACGCACGCACGGCGCGCGCCCGTCCCCCGCACCTGGGGCTCTCCCGGGGTTTATCCTGTGGCCGCTCACCCGAACTCCAAGTGGCCCCCCGGAAGTTGAAAACTGCCGGCTCCGAAGGACCCTTTCCTCTTGCCCAGGAGGACACAGCGCGGGTGCCTGCTGCTCGTCACCACCACGCCGACCCCGACCCCAGGCCGCCGCCCCGCAGCCCCCGGGAGGGCGACCATCCCGCGGGCGGGCTGCCGGCCGGAAGTGACGTCCCTCGCCCCCCCTCCCCCCGGCCGCCGCCAGTCGCTCCCCGCGTCTGCGCTGGCGCAGAACTCAAAGCCGGAGTTCTGGGGCTTACCTTGGAGTGCGGCGTCTCTGCTTCGCGTGGGCCTGGGGCGGGGCTGGGGGAGCCTGTGACCCCCCGAGGCCGGCCCGTCGGGGCTCTAGTGATGCCTCTTACCGCCGCGCTTGCAGCGTTGCCCGTATCTGATGTGCGCAAGGAGGGCAACAAAATTGTGAATTTCCTTACTGTGTGTATCGGTGACTCGTGGCAACGGGCACAGTGACCTTCCTCTAGGAGCTCAGCCGCCTCCGGGTTAATACCTTCCTTTCCAGGCAACCTGAGCCTGACCCCGGTAGGACCCTGTAAGCCTTCTTTAATTTGTAAAAATTCCTTTGGAAATTTCCCCTTATCTCTGTCCTCCAAGATAGATGTTGGGAATCATCCCCCAAGCCTGTGGCCCACTGATACACATCCGAAGGGTCTCGTGCCTGAGTTTTTATTAAACAGTAATAAATGACCTTATTTTCCCCTAATGGTAGGCCCCTCAGGATCCTGAAACCTTGTTTCTAAAATATCTTGGAGGCTTGTACTGTCCCTAACCTCCTCCCAACTTGGAAGGATATAATAATCTTAACTCTGGGAAACAAACAGGGTTGCTGAAGGGGAGGTGGGTAGGGGGATGGGATAACTGGGTGATGTGAGGAGCCCTGGGTGTTAGAGCAACTGACTAATTATTGAAATCTACATCGGAAAAGAATAATGTACTATATGTTGGCAAATTGAATGTAAAGAAATGAAACAAAAAGAAAGCATGTGATCAGTCACCCGTCACAACCCCAGTGCAGCTCTTTCTGCCCGCAGGTCCTGTCCCCATGCTTTAATAAAACCACCTTTTTTTGCAGCAAAGATGTCTCAAGAAATCTTTCTTAACCATTTGCTCCAAACCCCAACAATTTCCATTATTAATATCTACTCTCAGATTCCTCCAAACCCTGCATTTATCAGCCACTTGCTTTTATAATCTTCTGTGCCTTGTGCATCCTATTTCTTTTTTTGTTTGTTTGTTTGTTTGGATGAATTCCTCCACCACAGGAAATTCATTGTAGCTACAGCTCAAGTCAGTGTGGTACCAGGGCAAGGACAAATGATATAAAACAACCTGGTATAAATAATTCAGACTATTAACAGAACATGGAAAAAAGTTAAAGACAATCAATACATTGTGCTGGGAGGAGCTACTAGGTATCTGGGAGGAAAGAGAACCTGTTTGAGTTGTTCACACTAAGCACCACCAAAAAAAAAAAAAAAAAAAAAAAAAGTCCCAGCTGAATCAGAGTTGTAATGAAAACAAACTAAAAACAAACAAATGGCTAGTCTCTGGATGGGGAAAATTTACTTTTTTCCATTAATATAAATTAAATTTGACTTCTACCAAAGTAATGTGCATATAATCTAAAAACATTGAAAAACAAGGACAAATAGGGATGACTTTATGCACCAGTCTTGCTTTCATTCACTTTTAGCTCTTTGAACTGTTATTTCTGATATTTGCCTACATATTTCAAAGTAATATGTTTATTCTTCATGTTCTTTTTTTTTAATTCTTCATGTTCTGATAAATGACTAAACATTTGTGCATCATCTCTCCTTCCACTGACAAATACATCCTTTAATAGGTTATGCACACCAAAGATGTTCTATGATATTTTCCCAAATAAAAATTGGCAAGATATAAGAAAGGATAATACATCATGACTGAATGAAGTTATTACAGAACTACAAAGTGGGCTTAATATTTGAGAAATCAATCAATGGAATTTAGTATATTAAAAAAGAAAAAAGGAACACATATAATCATCTTAATAGATGTAGAAAAAAACTTGAGAAAATTCAGCACTTATTAATGATTTTAGAAAGTTAAGCAAACTAGAGCAAACTAGAAATAAAGTAATTTTAACAACTTGATTTAGGACATTTACAAAGACCTACAACCAACATCATAATTAATGGTTGTTATGGACTGAGTTACACCCCCTTCCTCAAATTTGTGTGTTGAAATCCTAACCCCCTGATACTTCAGAATGTAACCACTGTAGAGATAGGAACTTCATAGAGGTAATTAAGTTAAAATGGAGTCATTAGGATGAATCCTAATCCAATATGAACGATGTCCTTAAAGAAGGGAAGATTAAAGCAAACACAGAGGAAAAATCCATGTAAAAACACAGGGAGAAGATAGCCATCTGCAAGCTAAGGAGAGAGGCCTCAAAAAGCCAACCCCACCGACACCTTGATCTTAGACTTCTAGACTCCAGAATTACATGAGAATAAATGCTATTTAAATCACTTAGTCTGGTACTTCCTTATGGCAGCCCTAGCAGACCAATGCAATGGTGAAAGATTAAGATTTAAGAGAAGCAAGGATATCACTTTAAGTCATCACATCGCTGGAGGTTCTAGTTAGTGCAACCAATAAAATCAAGAAATATCAGTGAAAGTTACATTGGAAAGGGAGAAGTAAGTGTCTTTATTCACAGACAATCCTAAGGAATTCACAAAAAGCTACTAAAACAAATAAGTTTAGCAAGTTCATAGAATTCAAGGTCAATATACAAAATCAATTATATTTCCATATACAGATAATGCCCAAATTATGAGGTTCTATTTATAGTTTTTTGACTTTATGGTAGGGTGAGATCAGCACACATTCTGTAGAAACCATCATTTGAATTTTGAATTTTTATGTTTTCCCAGGGTAGCGATATGCAATGTGGTACTCTCTTGTGTTGCTGTCCAGGGGCAGTGAGATACAGCTCCCTGTACTTTTACAACCATTCAATTTTTCATGTCCAGTGGAGTATTCAAAAAATTATATGAGATATTCAATGCTTTATTATAAAGTAATAGTAAATAATATTTAATAAATTCAGAAAATGAATCTAAAAAGCAGCATCGTGGAAAATATAAAATATTAAGGGATAAATTTAGCAAAAGATGTGTAAAATCTGTACAATGAAAACTATTAGACATTCCTGATGGAAATTAACTAAAAGGAGAGAAATACCATGATTTTGGATCAGAAGACTCCATATAGTTAAGTTGTCAAATCTCTTCATTTTTTAAAAGATTTTATTTATGTATTTGTGAGAGACACAGAGAGAAAGGCAGAGACACAGGCAGGGGGAGAAGCAGGTCCCATGCAGGGAGCCTGGTGTGGGACTCGATCCCAGGGTCCTGGGATCATACCCTGAGCTGAAGGCAGTTGCTCAACTGCTGAGCCACCCAGATGCCCCCCTCTTCATTTTTTTCAATTAAATTTTATTTTTTTTAGATTTTATTTATTTATTTATGTAAGAGAGAAAGGACATGTGTGAGAGAGAGAGAGAGCACATGGCAGTAGGGAGGGGCAGAGGGAGAGGGAGAAGCAGATGCCCTGCTGAGCAGAGAGCCCAATGTGAGGCTCCATCCCAGGATCCCAGGATCATGACCTGGGCTGACAGGAGACGATTAACCGACTGAGCTATCCAGGCACCCCTGTCAAATCTCTTCAAATTGATTTACATGGATTCAATGATATTCCAACAAAAATGCCAGAAGGCTTTTTTTTTTCCCAGTAAAAATTGACAGTCTAATTTTAAAATTTATATAGCGATGAAAAGGAATTGAATAGTTAAAACAACTTTTAAAAAGGAAAAACTTAGAGGATTCATATTACCTGATTTCAAGACCCAGGATGGGGACACCTGGGTGGCTCCGTGGTTGAGCATCTGCCTTCAGCTCAGGGTGTGATCCCGGGGTCCTGGAATCAAGTCCCACATCAGGCTCCCTGCATGGAGCCTGCTTCTCCCTCTGCCTGTGTCTCTGCCTCCCTTTCTGTGTCTCTCCTGAATAAATAATATCTTGGAAAAAAAAAAAAAAGACCCAGGATAATGCCACACTAATCAAGAGAGTGTGGTATTTGTTGATTTATTTATTTAAGAAAGAGAACAAGCACTGGGGGGAAGGGCAAGGAAGAGGGAGAGAGAGAGAGTCCTAAGCAGGGTTCATGCCTAGCATGAAGCATGATGTGGGACTTGAACCCAGGGCCCTGAGATCATGACCTGAGCCAACACCTAGAGTCAGATGCCAACTGAGCCACCCAGGCACCTGCAGACTGTGGTATATTTATTAAAGCATAGGCACATAGATCAATGGAACAGAATGGAGAAACCAGAGATAGACCTTTTTTAACACATGGTGCTAGAACATCATCAACAACAACATATCATTTATACTTGGCACCACATATAACAGTTCATCAAAATGGACTGTTCCTCAATAAAAATACCTAAAAAGTATACATTTTCTCTAAGAAAATGTAAGACAATATCTTTGTGATCTAGGTTAGGCATAGATTTCCTCTATATGACACCAAAGGCATGATTTGTTAAAACAACTGATAATGTGGACTTCAACAAAACCTAGAAATTATTCTTGTTGAGAGACACCATTAGGGACTGCATTGTATTTCACTCCTCCCCAAATTCATACGATGAAGTCCTCTCTCCTCAAATATTTTTTATTATGAGGACTTTGGGAGGTAATTAGACCTAGATGAGGTCATAAATGTAGGGTCCTCATAATGGGACTAGTGCCCTTACAAGAGACCAGAGAGCTTGATCTTTCTTTCTCCAACATGTGAGGAGAATTTGAGAAGGTAGCTGTCTGCACACCAGAAAGAGGGCTCTCACAAGGAATCAAATCTGTTGGCACCTTCATCTTGGTATTCCCAGCCTCCAGAACTGAGAAACAAATGTCTGGCATATCTGGTATTTTATTATAGAAACCTGAACAAAGCAAGTTATAAACTATTTTTCAAAATGGAAAGACAAGCTACAAACTTAGGAGAAAAATGTGCAAAGCACATTTCTGATAAAGGACTTGGATCTAGAATACGTAAGGAATCCTCAAAACCCAACAATAAAGTGGTCAACCCAGTAAATAAATGGGCAAAATTACTGAACTGAGATTTCACCAAAAAGAGGTATGGGTGGCAAATAAACACATGCATGTGTTCAACATGGTGAGTCATTAAAAATTTAAGCTACACAGAGGCATACCTGTATACATGTATTATAATAATATATAATATTATATATGTATTTATATATATATATTTCTTAACCACAGGACTGATAATAACAAGTCTTGGGAGTCCAGTTAGAACTCTCGCACATTCTTGGGTATGCAAAATGGTACGGCCACTTTGGCAAGCAATTTACCATTTTGTATAATGTTAAGAATAGGTTTATCATACAACTCAGCAATCCCAGTCTTAGATATTTACCCAGAAGAAATGAAAACTTAGGCTTATTCAGGACCTGGATGCAAATACTTTAGTGGTTTTATTTATAATTATCAAAAGGGCAGCCCGGGGGGCTCAGCGGTTTAGCGCCGCCTTCAGCCCAGGGTGTGATGCTGGAGACCCAGGATCGAGTCCCACGTCGGGCTCCCCGCATGGAGCCTGCTTCTCCCTCTGCCTGTGTCTCTGCCTCTGTCTCTCTCTCTCTGTGTTTCATGAATAAATACATAAATAAATCTTAAAAAAAAAAAGTAAATAACTGAAAGGGTCTCCAGCTGGTGAAGGGATTAATCAGCTGTAGAACAGTCATACGGTGTGGTAAATTCATACAATAAAAAACTATTCAGCAATATAAAGGAACAAACTCCTGATACATTTAACATGGATAAACTTACATTATAGTAAGTGAAAGAAATGAGATGTAAAAAGCTACCATGTGTATGATTTCATTTATTTATTTATTATTTATTTTTTATTTTTTATGATTTCATTTATATGACATTCTGGAACAGGCAAAACTATAGTCATAGGCAAAAGGTCAATTTTGCCTGGGGCTGAGCATGTGAGGAGGGCTCAAAGGGCACGAGCCGTGGGTGAAGGAGCTGTTCTACATCTTGATTGTGGCAGGGATAACACAGCATGTGTTTGTCAAAACTCATTGAACCCTCCACTAACATGGGTGAATTTTACTGTATGTATATTGTACCTCAATAATCTGACTTTTAAAACCGGCAAAAAAGAAAAGATGCAATGTGGACCTGCAGAAAGAAAAGGTGGATTGGCAATTCAGCGGTAGAGAGCTTCAGGGCAGCCCAGAGCTAAACTGCTCTATTTTACCAAAGTTAAGAGTTTTCATTCTCGTTTGTGGAGTTGTCCTTTGGAGATTATTGTGTTTCCTGGGAGCTAGCCTTGGGCTGGAGCCTGAACTGGGGCGGGAGGGGGAGGGTGTTGGGGGGATATGTTCAAGGTCACAAGCATCCTGTTAAGGAGGGTGGGCTACTCCCTACGCTTAGTAGGGAGTCAGGGGCTAAAGGGAGCGATGGTTGGGTGGGGGGGCACCTGGGTGGCTCACTAAGTGAAGCGTCCAACTGTTGGTTTCAGCTCAGGTCATGATCTCAGGGTTGTGAGACTGAGCCCCATGCATGGCGCAGAGTTGGCTTGAGATTCTCTCCCTCTTTCACTGTCCCTCCACCTGCTTATACTCTCTCTCAAGTAAATAAATCTTTGAAAAAAAAATAAAAGGAGTGGTGGGTGAGGACAGCCTGTGACATTCAGGAGTCACATTTAGTAGCCAGGTTAAAGTTTTCCTTTATTGGGTTTATAATTCCGTTTTACTATCCTGAAGCCTTCAATAAAGTCTGGTTACCTGTTACAGCCTGGTCTTACCTATGCTTTGAAGAGTTGTATAAAGATGTGAAAAAAGAACAGCATCAGGCCAGAGAAGTGCTGAGGTCAAGGAGAATATCTTTAATCTCAGTTTCCTGGGGACTTGGGAGTAGTGACTGAAATGGAAGTGCCCTACAGATGAACACTGGAACAGAAGCTTCTCTCCTCCTTATTGATGTGGAGAATGAAGGCACAAGAAAAGAAATTAAACTTCCTGATAACTTACAGCCCGTTGACAAGTGTCTGGGACAGGCAGTGTGACCTTCCCCCAGGAACTCAAGTGCCTCAATGTTCATACTTTGCTAAAGGCAAAAGGCAACCTTAGCTTGACATCAGGCTGACCTCCAGGATCCTGTGAGTCTACTTAAACATGTGAAAATCCCTCTGGAAACTCCCTTTATCTCTACCTGCCCTCCTCCCCAAGATCTATGTTAGCAATCCCCCACTGATACACATCTGAAAAGTCTCATGATTAGGGCTTTACCAGATAGTAGTAATCACCTTCCCAACAGCAGCTAGCTTTTCAAGGTCCTAGAAACCTTGCTTCCAAATTCCTTAGAGACTCACGCTATCCCTAATCCTCTCCTAACTTGAGAGCATGTCATCAGCCTCTCCTCATAACCCCAGGGCAGCTCTTTCTGCTCAGGGGTCCTGTCCCTGTGCTTTAATAAAACCACCCTTTTTGCACCAAAGATGTATCAAGAATTCTTTCTTGACCGTTCGCTCCCAAACCCCAACATTTCCTATTAATTACCAGTGTAGCAAACTAATATCAATGCATTTAAGCAAATCAGAAAATGACGTTTTTCCTGAAATATTTATGCATATGTAAAAAGGTGGCATGATTCACATGAAATACAAATAGTTATGAAGGGAAAAAGACACCAAGCTGATGTTCTTGAATCATATAAGACAAGTGTGAATCAACCCATTTTGTTGTCACTTACTCTATTCTAGAGAATCCACGTACCACAATTCCCTTCGGCGGGGTTCCCAACTAGTTGAACGAGGTATACCAGTAGTTACTGCAGCATTAGAAGCTAACAGGGCTCCTCTCTCTCTCTCTCTCTCTCTCTCTCTCTCTCTCTCTCTCTCTCAAGATTTTATTTATTTATTCATGAGAGACACATGCAGAGGGAGAAGCAGGCTCCTTGTGGGACTCGACCCCAGTACCCCGGCTCAGTACCCTGAGCCAAAGAAGGATGCTCAACCGCTGAGCCACCGGGCGGCCCCTAACAGGCTTCTTATTGCCACATCGCCTTCCTAGTTTATCCAGGTTCCCAGGTGAAGGTACCAGGCACAAGAGCCCCTCCCTTGCCCAGTTCCAGCACTTTACGGGGAGAGCACTGTTCTCCTCCCAGTCTGTCCAGTGTTTGATATCCAAAGCTGTATATAACTCAAGCATCCACCTTACGGTTTTAGTATGGTATTGTCCGCATGGTGGCAAAATTTGAAGTTAATAAATTTAACTCACATCACAACTCAGATGTACAAAAATAATGGCTTTCTTTCTCTTTCTCCTTCCCTTCCTTCCTTCCTTTCATTTTTCTCCCCAAATCCTTTGTCCCTAGTTGGCATTTGGCTCTGTAGAAAATTCATTAAATATTCAATCTGGTTCAAAACAGTCCAGTTTAATAATTTAGTCAGACCCCTTAAATCACTGTCTCTCTTGTTTTCTTTCTTTCTTATTTATTTATTTATTTAATTTTTCATTTTTAAAAAGCTTTTATTTATTTATTCCTGAGAGACCGAGAGAGAGGCAGAGACACAGGCAGAGGGAGAAGCAGCTTCTTGTGGGGAGCCCCATGTAAGACTCCATCCCAGGACCCCGGGGTCACGCCCTGAACCAAAGGCAGATGCTCAACTGCTGAGCCCCCTGGGCGTCCCGAGTGTCTCTTGGTTTAAACACCTGGCCTCTCAGTTATCTTTCTCCTCATTTTTCACTTAAGATATCCAAATGTATGAAGTCCTGTGTGTGACTTGTGACATATTGTAACACTTTTGGAAGACAGTTTCCTTGAATCCATGTGGACTTACCATGTGCCCAGGGACCAGGCAGGTAAGAAATCTGGAGTCCTCCCAGAATAACCAAGAGTGGCAGAAAGCCCCCCTCCGTCTGACTATCCCATGTTACCAAGCGGAGCCTGGTTCAGGAGATTCTTCAAGGCAACCTCCTTCCAGGGCCTCAAAATGTTAGCGTGACGAGGCTGGGGCAAGACAGATCTGCCTTCATCATTGTTCCCAGTGGAGCAGTGATGCCAAGTTCATTCCATATTTCTTATGTAGGAGACATATGGCTATTTTTGTACATCTGAAGTTTAATTCTATTATTAACCTTATTACATTGAGTGCTAGGAACTTCGCCTCTGGTGCATCAAGATCTATCTCCCACCCTCCTCCTCCTTAGATCCAGGAGGTAAATGCAGTGACAGATGAGCAGGGGCCATCTAGCCTTTGGCACTGTTAGCTAACTAAGCTGACATTTATTGTCACAGTCCGCTTCCCATATGCTCTGCGTCATTGTTCTTCACAGTCTAACCTTCCATGTTTCCACCTGCTGTCTCTCCATGCTTGTCTACAGAGCTGTCAAGGGTTCTGGAAGCCCCTGCAGGCTTACCCAGCTTTGGTGCAGTGGGTACAAATCCTGGGAATACGATTCGACTCCATCTGCAGGTGTACACCAGCCTGCCGGAGGTTCCCACTCCTCCTCTGCCACCACTGGGCTCAGGGGATTTTGTGTCTCCTTCCAATATTCCCTATTTTAGATTTCCAAATTATTTGGGGGATGGAAAAACCCTCCATCTTGGACACAGTGGGCTTGGAGAGTATACGACACAGGGGCCTCCTCGGAACCACCAGGGTATCTGGCTTTCCTCCCACTTTCTCCGCTCCATCTTCTCTAGGGGTGAGGTAATTCCAATTTTGTTTCCGAGGGATAAACTTTCCTCGAGTCCTTCTCGGTCCTGGCTTCTGAAACTTGAAGTCCAGTCTCCTGCCAATCCCAAATCCTTGCATTTGCATCTTACAGCGTGTCCTCCACTGCTCTGCACCATCATTCTTTCCTTTAGGCGGTGAATACTGTTAACTAAGTGGAGTGAAAGGTAAAAGGTTAAAGAAAATGATAAGATGATACGAATCTTGTTATCTCAAATTCTCATCTTGACGTACAGAATTGGGTTCAGATGTTGTGCTGGAACAATCAAGTAAACGCTGTGACTGTGGGCAATTTACTTGGTTTCTGAGACTTCATTTTCCCTTCTGTAAGATGCAAGATTGTGAGGATTACTAAGAAGATGTGTATCTCTTTGTCCTTTGCCCTTGCCATTCTAGGGTCGTCTAGATAAGTGTTCCTACTATTATTTCTGAGGTTTTAAGAGAACAAAAAGCAACGTTGTGTAAACCTACAGGTGTCTATCCTGTGTTACACATCTTCCTTCACCCCTAAACTTTAGTTCAAGTGCCTATATAAATCTGGCAACTGTTTCTTTCTCTGGCAGGGGATTGGATGGGTAAATCTGGCAACTGTTTCTTTCTCTGGCAGGGGATTGGATGGGTAAAATGGAATAAGATGAAAACCAGGGAATTATGAAAAGTTTTTCTGGCAAAATAAAGGATAGGGGGGAAAATGTATATAAGGATCTGATGCCAAAAACCAGGTGTTCAGTAAATAACCATTATTCACTCAGCCATCATTAGAAGTTCAGGGTAAGCAGATATATTGAAAGTTGTTTCTACAGCACTTTGTAATTCTGTTAATTCTATAGTTGACAAGAGTACAATTTATTTATTTATTTATTTTTAGGATTTCAAGGGCTTCATTTCACTGTAAAAAAATTTCGCAAGAGTAATTTGAACTGCATTTCAAACTCGCCTCCTTCTTGTATGACTTAAAGTTCAAACCAAGTGTATTTTTTCCCCCCTGTGCCTTGGTTGGGTTGTAATACTTGTTTCTAAGTTTGAATCCGTCTCCAGCATTTCATCCATTGCATTTTCAAAGTCGTACAAGATAGTCACTTTTCTCATCTGTGTCGACAAGTTTGCAGTCGCTAACTGGCTGTGTATCTAGAGTCTCTTGAGTCTAGATGGGGTTAACATGGATGGGCAGTGCTAACATTTCCAAGTTCTCTTCTATGACTCCATTTACATTTGATTCAAATACTTCAAAGTTATTTGTAAAGTGAGGCAAAAGATTAAATAAATTATTTTAATTCCAGTTGTTAACATAGAGTGTTATATTAGTTTTAGGCATCCAATATAGTGATTTAACACTTCCATATATCACCCAGTGCTCATCACAGCAAGTGTGCTCCTTAATCCCCATCACCTAACCAACTGGACAGTTTTCATAAGGCTTCGCTCTGGACAATAAAATGTGGAGGGCATAAAAAGTTTAATCATTTTAAGGGATTGTGAAAAAAAATTAAAGTCTTTCCCCCAGGAAATTTCTTTCCCCTTTTCCTGCATACCACCTGCACCGTTAATCTGCAAGTAGAAGGCAGAGACAAAGTGGGAGACTATTTCATTTTTTTAAAAGTCTGAGTTGCCTAATGGTGAAGCAAGGTTAGCAGGTAGGAGTCCCATCATTTTACCTCACTGAATTATTTTATCAAGACTCACAGAGCTCTGAGCACAATCAAGAAGTGCTGAGGCAGGAGTGCACCTCTGCCCCTCGCTTGGGCTTCCAAAGGAGTCAGCCCCACAAGATCTGCACATTCTCCTCACTCCTTGGCTTAGTCCGTATTTCTGCTGTTGCTTTTCCTGTTAAGAGAGTATCGAAGACATGCCAGGAGAGGTGTTTAATGGATCACCCGTGACCTAGACTTGAATGTACATTATTAGTACATTGACTTCTTTTTTTTTTTTTTAAAGATTTTATTTATTTATTCATGAGAGACAGAGAAAGAGAGAGAGAGGCACAGACACAGGCCGAGGGAGAAGCAGGCTCCATGCAGGGAGCCTGATGCGGGACTCTATCCCAGGATTCCAGGATCACACCCTGAGTTTACCCATGTGCCCTTTAAATAACTGTCCTTGGACTCAGTCGGTTTGTTGTACCTGGTAACGCAACAACGTGTTTATTAGCAATTAAAAAAAAAAAAAGACTTGAAGATAAGTATGTCTTAGTCTGATGGGATATGTGTTCCTAATAGAAACTGGAAGGTCTGAGCCCCAGCTTTTTGGACAGATTTTTTTTTTTTGGACGGATTATCCAGATCTTATTTGATTGGCAGTGATAGGCAGGAGACGCCAGAGGCACTTGAACACCAATGTCTGTTTCCCTCCTCTGTTTCTAACCGCACATAACACCTCTTAGTGATGAAAGGAGCCTTGAGGACGGTCCTCGGTGAGTGCCAATGAAATTAAAAAGTCCTTGACAAAGTCTTGCCTTTAAGAAGCCAGAGATTTGGGGGGCTGCAAAAAGCCCCTCTCCGTTCCCTAAGCGGACACGCTGCTTGTTTTAGATTCATTCTTTTCTTTATACATTGCTGTTCTGTGCATCGGGCCACTGGGCTTCAGAAGCAGGTGCCGCAGCCTGTGCAACACTTGTCCGCCACTCCCATCTATCTGTTCCTGGGTTAGCATCTCGTACACTGAAAACTCTTGGGCACATTTTAAAGCCAGCCGTCCTGGGGGGCCTCGGCGCCTGCCCAGTGGCCAGGTCTGGATGGGGCACCTGTCATCTAGGCCTTCTCTTTTTTCTTTCTTTCTTTCTTTCTTTCTTTCTTTCTTTCTTTCTTTCTTTCTTCTTTCTTTCTTTTCTTTCTTCTTTCTTTTTCTTTCTTCTTTCTTTTTCTTTCTTTCTTCTTTCTTTCTTTTCTTTCTTCTTTCTTTTTCTTTCTCTTTCTTTTTCTTTTCTTTCTTTCTTTTCTTTTTCTTTCTTTCTTTTCTTTCTTCTTTCTTTTTCTTTTTCTTCTTTTTTTTCTTTTTCTTTCTTCTTTCTTTCTTTTCTTTCTTCTTTCTTTCTTTCTTTTTCTTTCTTCTTTTCTTTCTTTCTTCTTTCTTTCTTTTCTTTCTTCTTTCTGTTTCTTTTTCTTTTTCTTCTTTCTTTTCTTTCTTTCTTTCTTTCTTTCTTTCTTTCTTTCTTTCTTTCTTTCTTTCTTTCTTTCTTTCTTTTTAAGTGGGCCTGCTTATTTAAACAAAAAAAAATTTTTTTTTTTAAGATTTCATTTATTTATTCATGAGACAGAGACAGAGGCAGAGAGAGAAGCGCCTGATCCCAGGACCCCAGGATCCTACCCTGAGCCTCCCAGGCGTCCCCAGCCCAGGGTTTTCAGGGCTCAAGGTGCGCATCTCATTCCCCTTGAGAGGTCCTGACTCCACTCCTCGGAGGATGCGTCTGGGGAAGGGAATTTTTCGGAAGCGTCCTAGGTGATCGTGAGCCATCTGGATTGGTAACTCGTGGCTGATTTCTTCTCTTCTTTTTTTCTTTTCTCTTTCCTTTCTTCTTTTCTTCTTTTCTTCTGGAAGACGGGGCAGCTCCGGGTTACTCACCGCCGCGGGCACGCACCTGGCACCGCGCAGACGCTGAGAACGCGAACGCCCCCGCCCCGCAGGTGCGGCCGCCCGGTCCGAGCAGCCCCGGCCCCTCCCTCGGGTGGCGTCGTCGCACCGGGGGGCCTGCAGGTGGCCCGGCGGCCGCGGGGGGCTCCTGGGCTGCGGCGCGGAGCTCCACGGGGCGAGGCCCGCGGGCCGGGGGGGCGCGGCGGGCTCCGGGGCCCCGCGCAGGGAACCCGCGCCCCCTCCCGCCCGGTGCAGGGAACCAGGCGCCCGCCCGCCCGCCGCGGGGGAGGAGGGACGAGGAGGGGGAGGGGCGGGCGGGGCCGGAGCGCGGCCCGAGCGTCTGGGCCGCCGGCCGCCGCGCCTACTGCGCCTGCGCACGCCGCGAGGGGACGGGGTCGGGCTCAGCAATGGCGGCCTCCGTGTTCTACAGCCGGCGATTGGCCGCCGCCGCCCTCCGCAGCCGCGGGTCCCGGCCGGCGCTGCGGGCCGCCGCCCAGGTATTGCGGCCCCGCCGGCTCTCGCTTCCAGAGGGCGGGCAGGAGAAGGGGCGAGGTGGGAGACCTGGCTCCTGCGGGCGGGCCCGGCTCGGGGTCATTTCGCAGTAGGTGACATTGGGTGACACGGGGGCGCCGGGCCGGGCCGACGGGCGCCGTGTCCTGGAGGGCTCCCGCCCCGACCGCGCGTCTCCGCGCTCGTCCTCTGCCCGGGGGGGCCCGGCCCCAGCGGCGGCGGCGGCGGCGGCTCCCTGGGCTTCTGGGGGGCGGCGGGGGGAGAGGAGGGGGGGAGGGGGAGGGAAGGAGGGGAGAGGAGGGGGAGAGGGGGAGGGGAGAGGGCGGGGGGCGCCTCTGCGTGCAGGTGCGGCGGGGAGGAGGGGCGTGCAGGTGTGGGGGGCGGGCGGCGCCTCTGGTGCAGGTGCGGGGGGCGGGCGGCGCCTCCGGTGCAGATGCGGGGGGCTGGGGGCGCCTCTGGTGCAGATGCGGGAGGGCTGGGGGCGCCTCTGCGTGCAGGTGCGGGGGGAGGGGCGCTCGGGGGCGCCTCTGCGTGCAGGTGCGGGGGGGAGGGGCGCCTCTGGTGCAGGTGCGGGGGGCTGGGGGCGCCTCTGGTGCAGATGCGGGGGGCTGGGGGCGCCTCTGCGTGCAGGTGCGGGGGGCTGGGGGCGCCTCTGGTGCAGATGCGGGGGTCTGGGGGCGCCTCTGCGTGCAGGTGCGGGGGGCTGGGGGCGCCTCTGCGTGCAGGTGCGGGGGGCTGGGGGCGCCTCTGCGGGCAGATGCGGGAGGGCTGGGGGCGCCTCTGCGTGCAGGTGCGGGGGGAGGGGCGCCTCTGCGTGCAGGTGGGGAGGGGGGAGAGGCAGGTAGTTCGCCCCGCGGCCCTGCTTGGGGCGGGGGGTGGGGGGAGATGCCCTGCAGGGGGACTCGGTCCCTTGGGAGCGGTCATAGGCTGGACCCGCTTGCTGACGGGCCTTCTGGGGGGTCGAGGCCGGGGAAGTTTCCCACCTGCCCCGCGTGGCGGTTTCCTCCTGTGTTTGTGAACAGTGGGGACAAGATGCTGTTTACCGTCAGCTTACCCAGCTGGGAGGTGGGACCGCGCTCCTCTGGGCCGCTTCATTCCTGGGTCGAGCGCAGCCCAACGGCCCCAAGTCCTGGTTGGTTGGTTTGGGTTTTCTCGTTCCGGGGTGTGTGCGGCGCACAGGTTGTGGGCGTGTGATCCCATCCCTCTACTGCCCCTGAACCTGAGCTCCTGTCGGGCAGACAGTGACCACGCAGGCCAGCCCCCCACCCCCCCATGCTGTACCCCACACCTGCTGAGCTGGGCCAGGTGCCGGGCTAGGCATTTTACTTGTGCTTTCTTTCCTTTCTTTTTTAAGATTTTATTTATTTATTCATGAGAGATCCAGAGAGAGAGGCAGAGACACAGGCAGAGGGAGAAGCAGCTCCCTGCGGACCTGATGCAGGACTGGATCCCGGGACCCCCTGGGTCACACCCTAGGCCAGAGGCAGATGCTCAACCCCTGAGGTGCCCCTTACTTGTAGGGAGGCTTTTCAGCTCCGCTCTAAGGGCTGTCAATATTCTCATCGTTGATGGAGAAACTGTGGCTTAGAGAACTAGTAATTGGGGCTCAGCCATAAAGCAGGTGAAGTCAGAGCTAAGGCGTAATTCCAGAAGTGTCTGGCCCCACAGCCTGTGCACTTCAATCTGCTCTTCAGTTTTTTTTTTTTTTTTCCAGGAAGCCTTGGCTTGTTTTTTTCAACGTTGTCACCAAGAAACTTGTAAAAGGGCCTGATTGGCTTCCAAGTCAATTCCAGAGTTTTACGTTATGTTCTGAAATGAACTCCTTAGACATGACAAAGATGAATTGATCTAGATTTTTTTTTTTAAAGCTGTTCATAGTCTAAACCTGGAGGCAGTGAATTACACGAGTAAGATTCTTAATAGGCGAAGTGATTTTTTTTTTTTTGGCCTTGAACTTCCTTCTCATGAGTTTTAGAAAATGAAGATTTGATGAACAACTATGTTTTTATCTATCCTTTTGGATATTCTATTAAAAACCTCTTGTCTTTCTGTAGGGAAGTGCCTAGTATGTTGTCTTGCAACATCTCTTCTTTCCCACCCACATGTTAAATGATACAGCTTTAGAATTTTGAAGACTAACCCCTTCTGTACCTGAGGACACAGAGGTTCAGGATCCTAGGAAACTTATTCAAGGTCGCACATTGAGTTTAGCAAATACTTTTTTTTTTTTTTTTTAGCAAATATTCTTAAACATTTTTTTTTAAAGATTTTATTTATTTATTCATGATAGAGAAGCAGGCTCTCTGTGGGGAACCCAATACAGGACTCAATCCAAGGACCCTGGGGTCACGGCCTGCACCAAAGGCAGACACTCCACTGCTGAGCCCCCCAGGGATCCCATTCTTAAACATTTTGTTTAATTCTTTGATCCCCTTCTAGTTTCTCTGTATCTTTTGTCCAGTATATATCTGGTAACATAGTTCCGGTTATGAGCAGATGAACTAATTTAAAATATTTTTTCAGTTGTCCTGAACACACATCCCCCAGTAACAACCTTTCCCCACATTTTAATAAATACGATTTAAACTAGGTGAATGATTAAATAGGTGGTGGTATAGGGATTTGGCCAGGAATTGGTGGCCTTTTGGCAGTAGGAATATGCTAAGTGATAATGTGGAGAAAGACAAAGACTTAAATGTGGGAATCCTTGTGATTATGCAGGAATATTTATTACCAACATAATTCAAAAGTCGTATTTCAAGTCATAACTTATAGTGGTACAAGGAAAGGATTATCAATACTTCAGATATTCAAAAACCTCTAAGGGGTATAAATGTTACCAGCATTACCCTACGAGTACTACTGATTCTTTGTGAGTATAGATATTTGAAAGAAACTGTAAAAATAGAGCTTTGTGTCATTGGTTTACCTTGAACTATTTTTTGAAAAGTTTGAAACTGGTAGAATGTTCCAGCAACATTTCAGTGAGCACATATATTGTTTTCATCTAAATTTAACATTTTGCCACATTTGCTTTATCTTTAAAAAAATTACATTCATGTGCATATGTGCATTTTTATATGTATGTATAAAATGACATTTATTTATATTTGCTCAACCATTTGAGACTAAGCAGCAGGTATCATTATATTTGCTCAACCATGGCACTTTGTCCCTAGATATTTTAGCACATGGCCTTTTAAACATAAGGATATTCTAATAACCACAATTATATTTAGGAAATTTATAGTTATCCTACTTAGAAATTTAGATTTAGGTTTCCTCAGTTCTCAAGTGTCCTTTACAGATACTAGTTTTTTATTTTTATGGATTTATTGATTTTTTGAAGAGATTTCATTTATTTGAGAGAGAGAGCATGTGTGCATCAGTGCGGGGAGGTCGAGGGGAGAAGGAAAGGGGAGGTTGACTTGCTGTTGAGCATGGAGCCTGCTGGAGGCTCCATGTCATGACCAGGAAATCATGACTTGAGCTGTAACCAAGAGTTGGATGCTTAACTGACTGAGCCACCCAGGTGCCCCACTTTTTTTTTTTTTTCAAACTGGGATCAGCTCTCTACTATTTTTTTCTAGTCTATCCAGCTAATTAGTGGACAGTGCTACCTAATGACTCTGCAGATGCTCTTATATGTGTTGTAGGTGTTCATTTGCATGCTCATTTACATTAGATGAATTCTGTGATTGTGACCAAGTTGGTTTTATTCTTTTAGCATCCCTAGTACAGTGTCTGGTATATATGCATTCAATAACTGTTTGAATGTAGAACTCTTTTTACCAAGCTGTGCTGGGTACTCCCCTTTCCCTCTTATTTTTGTTATTTTAAAGTATAATTTATATAGAGTGTATAACTTGAGTGGGAAGCTAGATTAATTTTTCTGTAGGTATCCAGCTATGTCTTTACCATTCAGATCAAGGTATGTAATATTTTCAGCCCTCAAAAGCACCCATGTCCTCTCTCCTCATCAGTACTACAGCAGAAGGTGACCACTCCTTCTGACACACTCCTATCACTAATTTTGATTGGTTTTGAACTATATAAAAAAATACAAGTATGTATTTTTGTGTGTGGCTTCATTTCCTCAAAATTATGTTGAGATTAATTCATTGTTTTGTGAGTGATGGGTATTTAAAAAAAAGTGCTCTGTGGTATCCTAGTATATGAATATGCCATATTTTATTCTGTTGATGGGTGATTAGGTCATTTTCATTTTTTATTTATTTTGAATAAGCTTGCTATGCACATTTTTTTTTTTTTAAGATTTTATTCATGAAAGACAGAGAGAGAGAGAGAGAGGGAGGCAGAGACACGGGCAGAGGGAGAAGCAGGCTCCACACAGTGAGCCCAATGTGGGACTCGATCCCAGGTCTCCAGGATCATGCCCTGGGCCGAAAGCAGGCGCTAAACGTCTGAGCCACCCAGGGATCCCGCTATGGACATTCTTATCATAGGTGCCTTTTGGTAGACTAACCACTCTCTTCTGTTGGGTATATAACCAGAGTGGAATTTCAGAAAGTAGATGTGTGCTGAACAGTTTGGGATGTTGCCAGTTTTTAATATTGAAGTGTCACTAAATCAGGGAATGAGCTACTCTGGTGAAATATTATTCAGGATTTTAGCTTATCAGATGAATCAAATAAGTTGTAACTAGATGTGTTGTTCTTAGACTGTGGTTCTCAAACTGTAGGGTACTTAAGAATCAGATGAACTACTTGTTAACGAATGCAGATTTCCTGAGGCCTATTCCAGAGATTCTGATTTTGTAGATGAGAGTGGGGCCCCAGAATCTGCATTTTTAGATACATCCCAGGTAATTTTGATGCAATTGTTTTATGAAATCCCTTCAGGAAATAGACTGTTTAAAAAAAAAAAAAAGAAAATAGACTGTTTAATAAAGCAATAGGAGATAGCCCAGAACTATACATTTTAATCCTCTAAACTATCTATAACATGGACTATCCATAGTTTCCAGTATTTTATATTAAAAAAAAAAAAGAAATAGCCTGTACATACGATCCTTTTAAATTCAGTTCTTACAATATTGTGTGTTTCATATGAACCTAATTTCAGTGTCCTGCATTCTTTGTATAGAGAATAGAAATGTATGGATAATACTTAAAAAGTCTAATTTCAGGGCTTTCATAGCACTTAATTTATTCAACATATTGTCATATAAAGTTGATAGGATTGAGGAGTTTGGATGATATTTGCAGGCTGTGAAGTCAGTTTCATAGAGGAAGTCAACTGGAAAGTGATACCTGGATCAACAGCTGTGAGGGAACGAAGGAGGAATGAGTAGAAGGAGAAGTAGAACCGTGGTACGGTTGCAGTAGGAACCTTTGCCTTTCCTGTGGGAAATCTGGAACCTTTCCTTCAGAATTATCCTAAATTGGGGTGAGGTGCTAGGACTTTATATCCTTATCTTAACCACCAGTCATTGGATGCATGCTGACCAGGGAAGATGTGACATTGGACAAGGATGCGCCAACGAGAGGACTCAGCTGAGGGCTGTCAGCAGCCAGCGCTTCCGGCAGTTGGGCTGTGAAAGAGGAATCTGAGTAGCACACCACAGTGACCACTGCAGATGAGACCACAGTTTTTTTGAGTCTTGTGTGTATGAAAGAGTAATCACTCAACTGCCACATTTGTAGTGCCAAGCGATTTGTTAGGTGCTGGAAGAATGATGGAGAGAAGGAAGTTGGGAAGGATTTTTGGTTTGTTGGAAAGGATGAGGTTGGTTTTAGATCTGCTGAATTTGTCATTGAAATAGAAATGCTCTGTAAGTCATTAGAGATACAGTAGTAGAGCTCAGAACATAAGGACTAGACATTTGATGAGAAAATAGTTAAAATTATAAGAATTACATTTGATATTTGGCTGGAGGTTGGCTCTCAGGTTATCATTTTGGTACTCTGAATATTATACTTTGATGATTTAATGTAATGGTTTTATTATGGTTATGAAGAACCAGGTACTGTATATTAAAAAAGTATTTTGAGAAGTTGTTTTTATTAAATTCCAAATCACTGTCATAGTAATGTGTCCCCGATTTCTCTAGGTTCTGGGAAGTTCTGGATTTTTTAACAACCATGGACTCCAAATACAACAGCAGCAACAAAGGAATCTCTCACTACATGAATACATGAGTATGGAATTGTTGCAAGAAGCTGGTGTCTCCATTCCCAAAGGACATGTGGCAAAATCACCAGATGAAGCTTATGCAGTTGCCAAAAAATTAGGTACTAACTTAAGGAAAAATGCCATTTGACATGGGCGCTCAGTTAAGATGTGAACTTCACTTTTGGTTTATAGCAACTTATAGGTTTTAATTTTTAAAAAATTTTATTTACTTAGAAGGTAGAACTTAGTGATTGTTGACATTCTAAAATTATTATGAGATTATTATGAGCTAGTAACTTAAGAACCAGTTATATTGGCTTTAGGAAGCCTTTAAAGTCCTCTTTTTAGTTGGAATATAATTATGGGGAAGGAAGTTCTGTTTAATATTCTGAAGCTTAAAAGACTGATGTTTGTGATGATTTTAAAAGGAATACTGAAGAAAATCTTAGCTGTTTATGTGGCTGTTAAGAGGTCTAATATTCCTCCCCTCCACTTTTTTTTTTGATGGGAAAATTATGGAACCAAGGTGGGGGTGGGGAAGAAGCTAGACTGTAAGCTCCATGAGAGCAGGGTTTCTTTGTCTTATCTTGTCCAGTGATACATCCTAAACTCTTAGAAGAGTACCTGGCACTTAGATAATCAATAACTATTGGTATTTGTTAAATGAATTAAGTACTTGTCTATGTTTATTAGTAAATTCTTTTATTGATAACAAATCTAAAAAGCTTTTGTTACCTTGAATTTTGTGGATTTATATTAATCTCTTAATAATATTGACTCTAGAAGATATTTTTCACTTTACATTTTTAATGATTTAATATGAAGCCGTAATAGTGAGTAATGTGCTAACTATACACTGCATTTTATTTTTAACAATATTTAAAGTCCCACCAATTTAATGTAGATTAGCACAATCTCTGCTGGATTTATACTTGATTAACATGACTTTGAATGTGCTTTGGTGAAGACTTTGATTTTATTAGTATTTTAGGAAGCCTATGGGGCATTTAAAAATGTTGAAAAATTTTAAAGTTTTACTCTCATTCTGTACTTGTGTGTAGAATGAGTTTTTCTTCCAAAAGTAAGGGCATGTACAAGTTCAGAAATGTCATATATTCTTAGCTGTTTTTGAATGAGATGTTGACTTGGAAGCATGAGTTTTCATTGATAATTTTTTATTAATCAAAAAATCCTTTTTATTCAGATTATAAGAAAACTTCTCTTTATTAATTGAAAACCTTATGTACATTGATATTAATTTTGGTGAAATTTTTGTTAATTAATGGTGACCTATAGTTTGAGCTTGTGCATGATAAAAGATGTGCCTCATTTTTACCTTCAAAACACTGTACATTAGAGGTTCTGAAAGGTCAAGTTTAAAGAAAACTCGTGATTGTAATTCTTGCAAAGGCTACTTTTTAATAACTATTCCCTTGGGATTGATCTTATCTATATGACCTAAACTTTAATTTCTAAAGAAAAGTCAGCTAAGTAGGAGGAAAAATTTGGAAATGCAATGGAGAAAGTGTAAGATTTTCTTATTCGGCCGTTCTGTCCTTAAGAATGAAATTTAGACCCTTGACTTTGTTCTTTTATTTTTGTTAGTCTAATCTTTTGAGTGATTTTTTTTTTTTGTTTACCAATTGTTTCCTTTGTAATAATGCTGAAGCATAAAATACTTTTCATGCCAGTCTTAGTAAGTCCTGATTTATATATAATGAAACCAGTAAAAACTGTTTTTTTCTATTTCCAAATTCTAATTGATTTTTCTGTATTTTCCATATATTTGCTCACTTAGTCAAAGTTCATTGTTTGTCAAAAAAAAAATTGTATAGCAACTTTTTCATAAAACAAATAGGATTTATTTGGATGCCAATTTCTTGATTTCTTTACTCCTTATAAACTTTAATGATGCTTAAGTGATTAAAGGAAGAAAGAATAGTTAGCATTTACAGGATATAATTTAATTTTAATTTAATTATGAGTATTTCTGGGAAGGTCTCTGGGACCAGGACTTATTTCAAGTAAGGAACAGGTGGTAGGCAGCTCTGATCTTGAACCCCTTTGGAACAGAAGGTGTCTTGTTCATCTAGAAAGTGTGTTTTTGTCAAATAACACTGCTGATGAGGTTTATAGTATGAAAGTGGGATTAGTGACTAAGGAGATCTTTTAAATTTAGAGAATCAGAAATGCTCTTTTTAAAGATATGTTTAGTAACTACTATGAAGGTGTTGAGGACAGTTTTGTCTTTTGTTGGGATTCATTAATGTTAGAAGATACTGATTATGGGATCTAATTGCATAAGGTGTGGTATAAAGCGCCTTAGAAATACACCTGGTTCTGTCAATCTAGCTAGCAGTCCCCAATGCTGATTGTGGCTACCTTGCTTCTTGAGTTACTGAAAAACTTACAAAGCATTAATTCCCATTTATTAAAAAGTCTTACATCACCAACTGATACTATGAGATATAAATGCAAGCTTGGGCCAAACTTGCTTCCCCTAAGTTTTGTGGGTGGCAGGAGAAGCTGAGTCAGCATTGGGACTGGGGCCACTGAGCCTTACAGCTGGTGACTCCTGAAATAGCTCTGGCCTCTTTCCCCAGTATTCCCTACAAATTCTGTAATTTTCTGTGTGTATCATGATGTGAAAAAGTTGGAAACGCTATTCTAGAGGCTAGTTGTTTTTTTTTTTAATTTTTTGTTTTTTAATTTATTTATGATAGTCACAGAGAGAGAGAGAGGCAGAGACACAGGCGGAGGGAGAAGCAGGCTCCATGCACCGGGAGCCTGATGTGGGATTCGATCCCGGGTCTCCAGGATCGCGCCCTGGGCCAAAGGCAGGCGCCAAACCGCTGCGCCACCCAGGGATCCCTAGAGGCTAGTTTTGCTTGTTGTGAATAATTGAAGTTAGGGATGGAAGGATGGTTGGAAAGAAATCTAATTTTGGTTTCTTTTCCTTTTTTAAAAAATTTTATTTTATTTAATTTTATTTGAGAGAGACAGAGATAGTGACAGAGATAGCAGAGGGAGAAGCAGGCTCCCTGCTGAGCAAGGAGCCCGAGGTAGGACTGGATCCCATAAACCCAGGGTCATGACCTAAGCCTGGAGGCAGACACATAACCGACTGAGCCACCCAGGTGGCCCCCTCCCTATTTTTAAATAGACTGGTTTTCTCATATCCATTTTTAAAATGATTTAATTTATTTTGAGAGAGGGAAAGAGAGAGTGCGTTGGGTAGGGGCAGAGGGTGTGAGAGAGGGAGAATCTCAAGCAGAGTCCCTACTGAGCTGGGAGCCTGACACGGCCTGATCCTAGGGCCCTGAGATCATGACCTGAGTTAAAATCAAGAGTCAGACATCCGACCGACGGAGCCACCCAGGCGCCCCTTCTCATAATCTGTTTTTAATGGTAGATCTTTAGTAAGAATAATATCTTTTAGGCTTGGGAAGGTTCTGCCATTTTTGTTCTACTTTTCTGAGGAACTGTAAAAACTGTGCTTCATAGAATTTTTATAGGGAAACCCTAGTACGTAGCTCAGATACAAATACATCTTAGTTCCCCCATTACCCTAAATAGAATTGCATCTGTATTGGATTTCCATGTTTGAAATCACACACAATGTAATCATTTTGCTGCTTGAAAATTGTTTAGCCCTAGTGAAATTTGTGTTTCCTGACTAGTTTGTGTTTAGTACATATTTTGTTCACCCTTTTTTTTTTTTGAGGAGACTTTAATTGCCAAATTCTAAATTTCATTAACAGTAGTACTTATATCTGCTAAATGTGTTTCAATTGCTTAAAACATAAATTTATTCTCACATTTTATAGGTTAGAAGTTTGAAATGGGTGTTAAGTCCCATCTTTTTCTTTTTTTTAATTTTCCTTTAATTTTGACCCGCTTCATCCATTTTTCTGATGCCCCACCCTCTGCCTCTGGCAGCCAGCAATCTGTTCTCTGTATCTATGAGCTTAGTTGTTTTGTTTTGTTTTCCAGTTCCATATATAAGATTCCATTCATGTGGAATATGTCTTTCTCTGGTATACTTCACTTAGCCCTCTAGGTCTATCCATGTTGTTACAAGTGCCAAAATATCATTCTTTTTTGTGGCTGAATATATATACACACACACACATCCCATAATTTCTTTACTCATTCATCCATTGATGGATACTTAGGTTGTTTCCATATCTTGGCTATTGTGAATAGTGCTGTGATGAACTAGGGGTACATATATTTTTTTCAAGTTAATATTTTCTTCAGATAAATAACCAGAAGTGGAATTGCTGGATCATATAGTAGTTCTCTTTTTAATTTTTTTGAGGAATGTCTATACTGTTTTCCATAGTGGCTGCACCAATTTATATTTCCCATCAACAGTGCATGAGTGTACCCTTTTCTTTGCATCCTCACCAACACTTTTATTCCCTGTCATTTTGATAATAACCATTCTAACAGGTGTGAAATAATAACTCATTTTGTTTTGATTTGCATTTCCCTGGTGAATAGTGATTTTGAGTATTTTTTTGTGTGTCTGTTGGCCATCTGTATGTCTTTGGAAAAATGTCTGTTCACATCTTCTGCCTGTTTAATTACATTTTTTTTCCACAATTATATGAGCTCTTTATATGTTTTGGATATTAACTCCTTGTTGGATAAATGATTTGCAAATATTTTCTCCCATTCAGTAGGTTGGCTTTTTATTCTGTTGTTGATTTCCTTTGCTATGCAGATGTGTTTTAATTTGACATAGTCCCATTTATTTATTTTTGCTTTTGTTACTTTTACTTTTAGTGTCAGATTAAAAAAATCACCACAAGACCTGTGTCAGAGGGCTTGCCATCTATGTTTTCTAGAGTTTTATGGTATTTTGGGTCTTATATTCAAGTCTTTAAAGCACTTCAAGTCAATTTTTGTGTATGGTGTAAGATAATAGTTGAGTTTCATGCTTTTGCACATGGCTGTCTAGTTTTCCCAATGACATTTATTTTATTTATTCATTTAAAAACTTTTTAGATTTATTTATTTTTAGAGCAAGCGAGCAAGCATGGAGGGTGATGAGGCAGAAGGAGAGGGCGAGGGAGAATCCCGAGCAGACTCCCTGCTAAGTGCAGAGCCCAACACAGGGCTCTATCCCAGGATCCTGAGATCATGACCTGAGCCGAAATCAAGAGTCAGATGCTTAACTGCCTGAGCCACCCACGTGCCCCATCCCAACACCATTTACTGAAGAGATTGTTCTTTCTCCGTTGTATATTCTTGACTCTTTTTTGAAAAATTAATTGACCATGTATACATGGATATGTTTCTGGGCTCTCTATTTTGTTTTGTTATGTCAATACTGTACTGTTTTGATTATTGTAGCTTTGCAATATAATTTAAAATCCAGGAGTGTGATATCTCCCGCTTTTTTCTTTTGTAAGATTGCTTTGGCTACTTGTGGTTCCATACTAATTTTAGAATTGCTTATACTATTTCTGTGAAAAATGCCTTTGGAATTTTGATGGGGAGTGCATTGAATCTGTAGATTGCTTTGGGTAGTATGGACATTTTAACTGTATTATTCCAACCCATGAGTACGGAATATCTTTCAATTTCTTTAATCAATGCCTTATAGTTCAGTATCAGATTTTTTTTTTTTTTTTTTTTTTTTACCTCCATGGTTAAATTTATTCTAGGGTATTTTATTCTTTTTGATGCAGTTGCAGGTGAGATTGTTTTTTTTTTTTTTAATTTCTCTGATAGTTCATGATTAATGTATAGAAATGTCATCGACTTTTGTGTATTGATTTTGTGTTCTGCAGTATTGTGAATTCATTTATTCTAATAGTTTTTCAGTGGGGTCTTTAGGTTTTTCTACTTAAAATACCTTGCATAATGAAATAGTGACAGTTTAACTTCTTCCTTTCCAATTTGGATGCCTTTTATTTCTTTTTCTTGCCTAATTTCTGTAGATAGGACTTCCAATACTATGTTAAATTGAAGTGGTAAGAGCGCACCTTGTCTTGTTGCTGATTTATTTTATTTTATTTTATTTTATTTTATTTTATTTTATTTATTTAATTTAATTTAATTTTATTATTATTTTTTAGATTATTTATTTATTCATGAGAGACACAGAATGAGAGAGAGAGAGAGAGAGGCAGAGACATAGGCAGTGGGAGAAGCAGGCTCCATGCAAGGAGCCCGACGTGGGACTCGATCCCAGGACTCCAGGATCTGCTCCTGGGCTGAAGGCGGCGCTAAGCCGCTGAGCCACCTGGGCTGCCCTTGTTGCTGATTTTAGAGGCCAAACTTTCAACTTTTCACTGTTGAGTTGGATATTAGCTGTGGGCTTGTCTTATATGGCTTTTATTGTGTTGAGCTATGTTCCCCCTATACCTGCTTTGTTGAGATTTTTACATAAATGGGTATTAAATCTTGCCAAATGACCTTTTTTTTTTTGCATCTGTTGAGATGATCGTATGTTTTTTTATCCTTCATTTTATTAATATAGTGTATCACATTGACTGACTTGTGGGTGTTGAACCAACCTTTTATTCCTGGGATAAATCCCAGTTGATGATGCTATACAATTCTTTTAATGTATTGTTGTATTCAGTTTACTAATATGTTGTTGAGGATTTTTGCATCTGTGTTCATGAGGGATATTGGCCTGTAATTTTCTCCCTTGTGGCATCCTTGTCTGGTTTTGGTATCTGGGTAATTCTGGCCTTGTAAAATGAATTGCAAGTTTTCCACCTCTTTTATTTTTTTGGAACAGTTTGAGGAGGATTGATATTAATTCTTTTTTAAATGTTGATAGAATTCACCAATAAAGCTCCCTGGTCTTGGGCTTTCATTTGTTGGAAGGATTTTGATTACTGATTCAGTCTCCTTACGAGTAGTCTGTTCAGATTTTCTATTTCTTCATGATCCAGTCTTGGTAGATTGTATCTAGGAATTTATCTCTTCTTGGTTGTCCAGTTTGTTGTCATGTAATTGATCATAGTAGTCTCTTATCCTTTGTATTGAGTTTTCAGTTGTAATAGCTCATCTTTTGTGTCTGACTTTATTTTAGAGTCCACCCTTTTTTTTCTTCGTGAATCTAGCTGAAGGTTTGTCCATATTCATCTTTTTGAAGAAGCAGCTCTTAACTTTCATCGATCTTTTCATTGTCTTTTTAGTTTCTATTTTATTTATGTTCTTACCTTTGTTGTTTCCTTCCTTCTACTAACTTTGGGGCTTCATTTGTTGTTTCTTAGTTCCTTGAGGTGCAAAAATTAATTTGTTTGAGACTTTTCTTGTTTCTTGAGATGGGCATTTATTACTGTGAATTCTTAGACTGCTTTTGCTGAGCCTGTAAATTTTGGTATTGTCTTATTTTGTTTGTCTGAATGTATTAATTTCTTTTTTGATTTTTCTTTGACCCATTGGTATCATGTTTAATCTTCAGATATTTGTGAATTTTCCAGTTTTCTTCCTTTAATTGATTTCTAGTTTCATACCATTGTGGTTGGAAAAGATGCTTGATGTGATTTCAGTCCTCTTAAATTTATTAAGACTTGTTTTGTGGTTTAGCAGGTGATCTGTCCTGGAGTATACTTCTCCATACTTGGAGTCCTTCTCCATACTTGAGAAGAATATGTATTGTTGCTTTTGGACAGAATATTGTATGTATGTGTGTGTGTGTGTGTGTCTAGACCATGGTCGAACGTGTTAAGTTTAAGACCTGTGTTTGCTTATTGATTTTCTGCCTGGATGATCTGTTGATTGATGTAATTGGCATTAAAGTCCCCAGCTATTAATTGTGTTGCTGTTTTCTTCTTTATGTCTATTACTATTTGCTTTATATATTTAGGTGCTCTTATGTTGGATGCATAGATATTTATAAATGATACATCTTCTTGTTAGATTGGCCCCTTTATCTTTATGTAACCCAGCTTTTTTCTTCTTTTGCAAGACTGTCTTTGTTATAAAGTTATTTTTTTCTGATATAAGTATAGCTTCCTCAGCTTTCTTTTGGTTTCTGTTTGCATGGAATATCTTTATTCATCCTTTCACTTTCAGTCTGTTTATGTCCTTACATCTAAAGAGTCTCTTATAGGCAGCATAGATTAGCCTTGTTTTTTTATTTATTCAGCCATTCCTAATGTTTAGGATTCTAGTATAATTAAGGTCGAATTTTTGTCTGGTTGAATAAACATGTGCAAAGGTTGCCAATTAATGAATGCCACCCTGGAGGGAGATTTTTAATGGCATACAATAGGACTTTGCCTTCTTTTTTCTTCCCAGTGTTTTATTAGATGACTACGTATAAAGAATGCTTAAGGTGTTTGTGAATAATGAAGGCTAGAAGGGATAGTGACTATATTTTAAAGACAGTCTTTGAATCCATAAAAGATCTTGTCTGACTAAAGCAAAGGTCCAATAAGTCTAATAAGACTGTAAGCTCTCTAAGGGCAGGGTAGGTCTCCTTCAGCTCAATGGTGTATCTGTGGCTCTAGCAAGTAACTGGTATATAGATGTAATTGTTGAATGAATTAATGGAATTGAATAAAATCTTTGTTTCAATCAGTTGTCCTCAGATTTCTCTTGTAATTCTTCTTGTCTTGATAGTTGATGAGACTATATTCATTATATATTTTTTGGCTTTTCTTTTGTTGTGAAGGGCTTTTTTAGAAGGAACTTTTGTGAAATTGCTTCTGCCCTAAAGAAACTTGTATTCCTAAAGAAAGGAAATCGACACTTTGGGGGAAGAGACTTCCTTCTTGTAAAATGTTTTTGAAAAACTAGAACTTTATTACTCTAACAGGTCAATTTTTTAAGTTCTCAGTTTAATGTTAAGAATGTTTGAATTTAGCCCAGCAAAGCACGAGTTTAACTATTGACCATTTTTACATTATCTTTATGCTGTTGGAATTATATGTATCCTCTTTGGATATAAATGAATGTTTCTCAAGTACTGGAAAACCATTACTTGGAAGGTAACCAGAAACAGGTAAAATGACTAGTGACTATTCCCTTTCATTTTGGGCATGAACTCTGTAATTTGCCATTGTCCCTGAAGCTACCTGTTTTCTTTCCAATAAGAAAATTATTTGTTTTAAGGAAATTTCTTATTAGTTATTTTTACCTGGGTATGATGGGGACTGTGGCAGATTGAAAAGACTTTATCTTGTGTAAACAAGGCACTTCTAATCAGCTTTAGTTGCAGGGCCCAGTATTTCCAGTTTTCAGTTTTTTTTTTTTTTTTAAGAAATATGTATTTATTCACGAGAGACACGGGGGCGCGGGCTGGGAGAGGCAGAGACACAGGCAGAGGGAGAAGCAGGACTCAATCCTGGGTCTCCAGGATCATGCCCTGGGCCAGAAAGCAGGCGCTTAACTGCTGAGCCACCCAGGAGTCCTCAGTTTTGAGTTTTTAAAACAGCAGTGAAAAATCTAGATTTGTAAGAACTCTTTCCATCTTTAAATGTTCTTTTATTCAACATTCAGAAAATATATGCTAGGAACCCTCCCAGGAGCTTGAGAACATAGTGAACACAATGAAGCTTCTGCCCTTCTGGAGCCTGTATTTTAGTGGGGGAGCAAACCAATAAATGGTAGACATGAGAAAATTATACATTATGTTTGAAGGTGATGAATTCTATGGAAAAGAAATGGGCAGGGTAAGGAAGATTGGTCCCAACTGGACAGGTTGTAATATTAAGTAGGATGATCAGGGTAAGCCTTATGGATAATGAGATGTAAGAAGAAAAACTTGAAGAGAATCAGGACCTTTCTCAAATGGATACAGGTATCTTCTGGTATCTGAAAGTAGAACATTCTTGTGAAACCTTTTGTTACCCAGAATGGCATAAAGAAAAAGCAGTTAGCGGTAACTTATATAGAAGGATTTTCAAGTATTCCCAGACCCAGTGAGGCTTTTCTGATACCTTAGAGCACATCTTGGTAACAGTGATACACAAAATAAGTCAAGATAAAGTACAGATGCTCACAGGCACAGTTCAAAGCTTTGGTGGCTTGATGCCGAGATGCTGCAAGAAGCATCTTGGGTAAAAAGGTTAGCAGGGCCACTCGATGCTTGGAGTGCATGCTGCCTCTGTAATGGCTTTCTGCAAAATCAACACAATGCTATTTTTGCAAAAGTGAAAATCACTTTCCGATTTCTTTTGGTAAGTGAAAACGGGTAAATGATGTAGGTCTTTTGTAAAAGAGAAGTGACACAATGCAAACTTTTGAAAAGCAGAGAATTCCTGTATTTGGATGAAGAGTATTTCAGGTGGAGGGAGCATTAGAGCTAAGTAAGTCCTGAAGGCAGAAGCATGCCTGGGAACAATGGAGACTAGTGTGGCTGGAGTGGAGTGAGCAATGAGGAGGTCATAGGAAATACAAGTAATAAAGGTGCTGGGGGATTATATAGGGCCTTGTAGGTCATTGTAAGGAGTGTGACTTTTGCTCCAAGTAAAAAGGGCATTCACTGTAAGGTTTTAAGTAGGGGAGTGAAGTGCTCACTTCGCTGCTTTGAGAATGCTCTTAGGGACAAGGGTAATTTAGGTGAGATAGAATGGTGGCTGGGACCAGGGTCCAAAGGAGGTGATGAGTAGGTCAAGATTCTGGATAAATTTTAAAGATAGAATCATATAACCTCCCAACTGAATGGATATGGGGTGTGAGAAAGAGGTGTTTTTTTTTTTTTTTTTTTTTTTTAGCATTACCTTGACTGACTCACAGGTCAGCTTCTAACTTCTAAATGTAGATTCATTTACATCATTTTCTGAACGTTCTTTGGTAGTAATTTTTTAAGGGTAAACTTTAGGTCATTTCTTACTGGTTTTATCACAAGCTGCGTTTGTTACCTCTTTGATTTGGTTGGCTTATCTGATGAGGTGCGAGTCCCTGCATTCTGCATGGTGTGAACATGGATCGGTGGTTATATCCCAGAGTCTGCCTTGGGCTTGTAACTGATAAGAATGAGACCGTGTCCTTAATCCTAATCTCCAAGGTTATTCTTTTGCCATCATGTAATATTAGTATTGCACTGCTAGTGTAGGCAAAATGAGGGGATGCTAAAATTCTGCTGTCTGAGGAGACGGAAAACGCCCCTCTAAGAGGCCTAGCCCCGGATCATGAGTGATGAGTGGTACCTAGGCTAAACAGCTGGTTTGCTGATTTTCTTCAGCACATTTGAAAGAGGAAGACAGAAGAGGGAGATCAGTCTACCTATTGAAGAAGAAAAACTCAGTATTTATTTAAACAGTTTCATTAAAAAATGTTAAAAAGTTTTATAAAAAATCAAAAACTTAAGACTTACATACATAACATCCCTGAATCTTCTGATAAATATAGCTTACCTCCTGATAATACCCCTCATAACACTATAGCTCAAGAATTTATATCACAGGTCTTTCTGTTAGTGGAACAATGTCCGTTGGTATCACTACTAGCGCTTTCCCCTTAAGTCGTGATGTATTTCTACTCAGGGTAGCATTTTTGACTCCACTGTTCACAGGATGGCAATTTACATGTGAATAGAAAGGGAGGGAAATATTGGGAAGACATTTGAGTTTCAGTTTTGTACTTTTCATACCTTCCAAAGCACTAGAGATTTAAAGTGTTAAAGTAAAATTATTTTCAGTGTACTTTAAGAAATGATTTCATACGAATGAATGGCTCATTTTTTAAACTTATGGATCTTTAGATGGTGAATGTGTTTTAATGTTCTAATCTAGAAAAACTATGGAATACTTCATTTTTTTGACATTGTGGGTAAATGAGATTTGAAATTGTGGGTAAATTAATAACATCACTTAATATGTATCCTTAATAACAAAATAATGTCTTGCATGCTGTTCCATGCTGGGGATCTAACAAGTGTTTTTCTTTTAGGTTCAAAAGATGTTGTGATAAAGGCACAGGTTTTAGCTGGTGGTAGAGGAAAAGGAACATTTGAGAGTGGCCTCAAAGGAGGAGTGAAGATAGTTTTCTCGTAAGTCCTGCTTTGAAAAGAAAAATCATTATTATTAAAGAAAAAATATGTTGTAAAAATTACTCCTTATTATTGAATTGATGAAAATACTGAGATTTAAATATTAAATGCGAGGGGTGCCTGGGTGGCTCAGTTGGTTGAGTGTCCAACTCTTGATTTTGACTCCGGTCATGATCTCAAGGTCCTGGGCTCAAGCCCCGTGTTGGGCTCTGCACTCAGCACAGAGTCTGAGTTTCTCTCCTTTTGCCTCTCCCCGCACTGGTGTGTTCTCTCTGTCTCAGAATAAATAAGTCTTTTAAAAAAAAAATTAAAAAAAGATAAAATTTTGGCTGTCATGTGCTTTTGTTTTTCTGAGTTGGAGAAAGAATGAGTTCTTTTTGTTATTTCAGTCCAGAAGAAGCAAAAGCTGTTTCCTCACAAATGATTGGGAAAAAGTTGTTTACGAAGCAAACGGGAGAAAAGGGGAGAATATGCAATCAAGTGTTGGTTTGTGAGCGAAGATACCCCCGGAGAGAATACTACTTTGCAATAACAATGGAAAGGTCATTTCAAGTGAGTAATTGTAGGCATGATACCTTTAGGATGATTTTATTACATTCAATTTCAAAAGTTGTTTTTTTCTATTTGGGAAGGATTTAAAAGGTATGATCCATAATCTTATTTGTGTATATCATGAGCACAGTATTTTTGTGCTATTTAAAAAAAAAAAAACCCAGCATAGTTAATGATACAACATTTAATATATAATACTGTAAATAAAGCTGTAGGCAAAACCTTGCTGAGATAGAATCCATAGGACTTCTAAAATTTTTAATTTACTAAGAGCTTAAATCCTTTGGATTCATCTCTAGATTCCATTGACTAGAGAAAATAATTTCTAGCAGAGTAAAATCTAACAGAGTTTCTGAACCCATTAAAAGAATGTGTTTCCATGGCTTCATTGTCTTCTTTTTCAACCTCTTGGTGTTTTGTTTTTTTGTTTATTTTTTTAGTTTGGGGTTTATTCTATTGTATGATTTGGTATTTGGCAAGTTGAAGGATGACATTCAGTAGCAGACAGTATGATTTTAAGAAGCATAACCCTACCTCTGCTTTCCTCTCTTTATGGAACCTAAAATGCTAGCTAGCATTTAATGTATCAGATGAAGAGGAAGTCCTTTCATAAACCTCTTGGCATGGAGACAGCATTGATAATCACTTTATACTATAATTATCTGGCTTTTTGTTTTGTTTTTTAAAGATTTTGTTTATGTGGCAGAGAGAGAGAACATAAGCAGGGGGAGAAGGAGAGGGAGAAGCAGGCTCCCTGTTGAGCAGAGAGCCAGATAGGTTCCATCCCAGGACTCTCAGATCTTGACCTGAGCTAAAGGCTGACGCTTAACACAATTATCTTGCTTTTTGAGTGCGTTGGTTAATTTAATGGGCTGAATCTTTGTGGTATCTACTTTGATTTTTGAGGCAACTTGACTGTGTATTTGGAAGTCCTAGTAAGGATTTGATGTAAATTAAACAATTACACAATTAGTAATACAACAAAAATTTTAAGGTAATGAAAATAGATTTCTTATATAGAACAGCTTTTTCAAAAAATGTTAATATCTATATTGTGATTTTTTCCCCCTGCAGTTAATTACATTTCTAGTAATGTTTGAGGGATATTATAAAGTGTCTTTTGGAACTTAATTTTTATAAGAAAGTATTTCTTAAAGTTTAACACTAGATGGTAGTAAAAACCCACTTAGGATGTAGGATAAAAGACATTGTTTTATTTATAAGCGATGCCTTTACCATTATAGGCTTCTCTTTGTGGTAGAATTTAGTTTTATAAGTTACTTTAGAAATCTTGTGACAGGGATGCCTGGGTGGCTCAGCGGTTGAGCGTCTGCCTTCGGCTCAGGGCCGGATCCCGGGAAGCGGATTAAGTCCCATATTGAGCTCCTTGCTGGGAGCCTGCTTCTCCCTCTGCCTGTGTCTCTGCCTCTCTCTCTCCCTCTGTCTCTCCTGAATAAATAAATAAAATCTTAAAAAAAAAAAGAAATCTCATGACAAAAACCTTATATATTACATATATTTACAAAAACTATATTTTTACAAATTCACTTATTTTCCTTATACTTTGCATTGAGGTTGCATATCAGCATCTTTCATTTTGTTATTGTGTTTTTATTTTTTGTTATAGAGAGTCCTATAATACTACACAGAGTACCTCATTTTGATTGGAGTAAATACAGCAAACTGAACTATGTTATTAAAGATATGGATATAACACAATGAATATCTTATTAAAAATAAAATGACCAACGAGAGAAGAGTCATGACCAAATACATTAGGGAAAAGGGTCAGAATGGAGTTCAATTTAAGGACTTGAATTTTTAGAGAACTCTTTGAGTCTCTTTTGAGAAAAAAATGTTTTTATTTCACATTGCATAGTTGTAATAATTCAGAGTAAAAATTTGATAGTACCACTAGGGAGCCTGGATGGCTCAGTCAGTTAAGCATCTGACTTTGCTTGGTTCAGGTCATGATCTCGGGGTCCTAGGATGGAGCCCCATGTTGGGCTCTGTGCTCAACCAGGAGTCTGCTTTTCCCTCTCCTTCTCCTTCTGTCCCTCACCCCAGCTTGTGCTCTCTCTTTCAAATAAGAAAATCTTTAAATAAAAAAAAAAAAACTTTATAGTACCAGTAAAACCATTTGGCAGATGTTCTTTGATGTTGTCATATCACGCCAATGTAGAGTTGGTTGGTGTTACCTTTTGGGGTATGGCAACCATTTTTTGGGACTCTATTAATAAGAAAATAATCAGCTATTTAAACTAAAAATAGAAGAACATTTTTGGTTGAATTAAAGTGTATAGAAGTCAGCTGATCATTAAAAATTGCTTTTGTTCCTTTTCTGTTTTTAGGAGTATATGATAGGCTTTGCTGGTCTTCTTTAGTATGTTATATTAGGAAGCTTGGGTAGATACTTACATAGGGTTGGCATACCAAAAAATCAATTTAAGTACCTTCTCTGTTTCAGCACTTTTTAAAAATTAGATTTTTTTTTTTTAAATTAGATTTCTTAACATTTGCCCAGTACCTATTGAGTACTTTTGGGCTCACACGAATCTAATTTAACAAATTACATTTGGTATCTAGTAAAACATTGCAATCTGCTATAAATGACTGGTGCATTTAACTATATCAAGTTTTTTACTTTGTCTGGAATAGACGTATGTGCCACAAGAATTCCAATTTTTTTTCCATACTTTAGTTTTTTTTTTTTTTAAAGATTTATTTATTTGAGAGAGAGAGTGTTGGGGGCAGAGGCAAGGGAGAGGGAGAGAAAGTCTTAAGTAGGCTTGAGCCCAACTTATGACCCTGAGATCACGACCTGCACTGAAACCAAGAGTGAGATGCTTAACCACTTGTGACACTCAGGCACTCAACTTTTATTATTTTTGAAAGAGATCTTTATTAAGTGGCTTATTTGTTGTATTTAAAATTCAGATCTATTTTAAGGCAAAATTTTTTTGCAGGACCAAAGAGAAGAGGAATTTAGGTTAAGGAGGAGAAAATAGCATTATTAATTTATTTGAAATTGCAACTATTTGATGAACTTAAATTGTTCTGGAAGCTTATTACTAAAATTTAAAGTTAAAACCAAATTGTTTAAACAGAAGCAGCATGCATTCAGCAGTCATGACCAAATGCAGAACTATAGTCATTTAACTGATTTATATTTACCCATGTAATCTTTCTTCTGACCAGCTGCCTACAATTTTGTTTTTTTTTTTTTTCTAGTTGGTTAGGGAATTAGTACAGAGAAAGGCTATTCACTTTCTTTTATATTTATTATTTCATATGTATTTTTTTTTCTTTTTTTTGTCTAGCTAAGAGCTAACTCTTGGAGACCTAATCATTACTTCAGTGAGAATTTAATATTATCTTCTCCCCTCCTGTAGTGCTGCCTTCTATGTGGTTCTTTATCTCATTATCAACAGATAGTTTTGAAAAAGTAAAACTAAAATAAAATGTTCAAATACTTTATTTTATTTTTTATTTTTTTATTATTTTTTTATTTATGATAGTCACACAGAGAGAGAGAGAGAGAGAGAGAGAGAGAGAGGCATAAAAGTTTGATGGTTTCTACCTCTTTTGTTGGATAAAATTATATTTTGGGCTTATCTATAGATTAATTAACCTGTATTCTACTTCAGTATCATGATGCTAGTTGAACAGGGTCTTCTTAAATTTGAGATCTCCCCCCTTTAGATCTTTATAAAAGCTTATAATTATGAACTGCTTTGCTAGAGAGGAAATTTAAGAATACCTTTTCATTTGAAATTTATAGAGGAACTAAAAATTAGACTATAATTTCAAACATTTCTCTTTACTCTTTTGCTGTTTTTTACTCTTGCTTTACTCTTGCTGTTTTCTTGTTTTTTAGTCTTAGAAGGCACGGTGAATTCTTTTGTCTATTTATGTTATAGTGAGTTGTTTTGTTTATGTATGTTACAGTGAGTTCTGCTACCACGTACCCAGAATTGGGCCAAATGTCACAGGTTAAGGGTACAGTCTTCCACATGCCCTTTGTTCACTTCAGACACCAGCCTCAAGTTTGGGGATTCTTTTTTTTTTTTTTTTTTTAAAGTTTGGGGTTTCTTGGGTAACCCTTATACTTAACAGCTGGCTACAAATTTGGGGGTTCCTACTGCCCTGTCAGGTTTCATAATTTGCTAGAATGAATCACAGAACTTAGGAGAGTGGTGTACTTAGTGATTACTGTTTTACTATATCCAAAGGACATAAATCAGAACCAGCCAAATAAAGACATATAGGGCAAGGTCTGGGAGAGTTTCCATTTTCTTCAGGTACATGTCACTCTCCTGGGATATTGATATATGACAGTGTACAGAAAGAATACTGCCAAGAATACTCTCATCAAGTTCTAGTCTAGAGTTGCTTTTTCTTTTTAAAAAATTGTGGTCAAAAATATATAATAAAATTTACTATTTAAAATTTTTAAGTATGCAGTACAATAGCGTTAACTTTATGCCTGTTGTTGTATAGCAGATCCCTAGAACTTTTTCATTTTGCAAAACTGAAACTATATCCATTGAGCAATTTCCCCTCTACCCCTGTTTTTTAGCTCCTGGCAATCCCCATTCTACTTTCTGTTTTTAAGAGTTTGTTTTAGATACAGTCAAACCTCGTGGACTAGATACGTGGAATCATGCAGTATTTATCTTTTTTTGTGACTGGTTCATTTTAGTTAGTGTTATGTCTTCAAGATTCATTTTGTAGCATGTGTCAAGATTTCTTTTTTTTAAAAGTCTGAATATATTCAGTTATATGTATGTACAGCTTTTTAAATTTATTTTTTGTCTGTTGATGAACTTTCAGGTTTCTTTCTCTTGGCTATTTTCAATAATGTTGCAGTTAACATGGGTATGCAGGTACCTACTTGAGATACTGTTTTCAGTTATTTTGGATGTATACCTAGATAAATGGGGTTGCTGGATCATACGATGATATGGTATTTAATTTTCTGAGCACTGTTTTCTACAGTAGCTCCACTATTTTACATTTCTACCAACAGAGTTTAGGAGTTCCAATTTCTCCATTTCCACCAGTGCTTTTTTTTTTTATTTTGACATAATCCTTTATGGTGTGAGGTAATATCTTTCTGTGATTTTGATTTGTATTCCTCTAATGATTAATTAATAATAATGCACACCTATTCTTTTTTTTTTTTTTAGTTTTTTTTATTTATTTATGATAGTCACACAGAGAGAGAGAGAGAGGCAGAGACATAGGCAGAGGGAGAAGCAGGCTCCACGCACCGGGAGCCCGACATGGGATTCGATCCCGGGTCTCCAGGATCGCGCCCTGGGCCAAAGGCAGGCGCCAAACCACTGCGCCACCCAGGGATCCCATGCACACCTATTCTTACACTTGTTGGCCACTTGTATATTGCAATGGACTGAGGTTTATCTCCCACCTCGATTCACATGTTGAAACCCTAACTCCTAAATACTACGTTGAATAAAGTAGCAAGAGTGCATTTTTGCCCTTTTCCTGATCTTAGAAGGTAGCTTTCAATTGTTTGCCATTGAGTATGTTGGTTGTGGGTTTTTTTTTTTTTTTTTTAATATACGGCCTTTATTATGTTGAGGTAATTCTTTCAATTCCTAGTTTGTACAGTGTTTTTATAAAAGGATATTGAATTTTTTTCCGATGCTTACTCTGCATCAATTGAGACGATCATGTGGTTTTTGGTCTTGATTCTTTCTGTTAATGTGGTGAATTACTTTGTTTTTGGTATGTTGAACCATCCTTGCATTTCAGAAATAAATCCCATTTATTTATGATGTATAATCCTTTTAGTGTGTTACTGAAATTGATTGCTAGTGTTTTGTTGAGAGTTTTTGTATCAATATTCATCAAGGATATTGGTTAGTAGTTTTCTTATAATATCTTTGTCTGATTTTGGTGTCAATAATGGTCTCACTGAATGAGTTTGGAAGTGTTCCCGCTCCTCAGTTTTTTGGAAAGTTTGAGAAACATTGCTTTTCTTTAAATACTTGGTGGAATTCTTCAGTGATGTCCTTTGGTCCTGGCTTTTCTTTGTTGGGAGGTTTTTGACTACTGATTTGATCTCCTTGTAATATGTCTATTCAGATTTTTTTTTTTCTTTCAGGACTCATTTTTGGTTGATTATATGTTTCTAGGAATTTATCCATTTCTTTTAGGCTATCCAGTTTCTGGGAGCTATGTTGGCTGCTTTCTGCAGTATTACAAGTTACAAGTAGTGCTGTCCCAAGCTGCTGAGCTCTTTTTTATTCTGTTGTATCCCTCCCACTCCCAAAGGCAGTTAGAGTATGCTTTTCCCAGCTGGTCCTCCAAGTCAGGTGAGACAGAAACCAGTTGCTTTGTAGCCCCCTGAAATGCAGGAATGTTGGTTGTGGGATCTGCTCTCCCCTTTCCTCCCAAGGAGGAAGCAGGGCATTGGGCTATTTCTTTTGATCTTTAGCTGTGTAAGCCTAGGGGAGGCGCTGACTTGGATGAAATGAAATTGCTTTTCTTACCTGTTTCATTGCAGTTGAACTTCAGTAACTACAATTTCCTAACTGGTTTCTGACATTCTCATAAAGAGATTTATTCTCATAGAAGGGAATAAAAATTCAGATCACATATTGTTAAGTTAGTGTTTCTGTGGGAGAATTAGGTCTAGGACTTCCCATACTACCATCTTGCTGATGCCAAAATCCAGTTTTTTGGGGGGTGCTTTATTAAGTAGACATGTTTGATTATATCATTGGCCACTTAGTTGAGCTTAATCTCCAGGCCCCCTTTCCTCCCAGAAGGGTAGGCTGATAACAATGTGGCTCAAAGCTGCAAACCTCTAATCAAAGTGTTTGTCTTTCTGTCCTGGCCTGTGGCCTACCTGAGTCATTTCCTTTGTATTAACTAGAGGCCCACCATGAGTCACTTCAGTAGCATAAACTGTCAGTGTTAGTGGAAGGGTTTTTTTTTTTTTTCCTTAAGATTTTACTTATTTATTTGACAGAGCACAAGCAGAGGGAGAGGGAGAAGCAGGCTCCTTGCTAAATAAGCAAGCTCCCTGCTAAATAAGCAAGAAGCCCAATGCGAGGCTCAATCCCAGGACCTTGGGATCATGACCTGCACCGAAGGCAGACGTTTTAACCAACTGAGCCACTCGGGTGCTCCCATAGTAGGTTTAAAGGTTGCTTTCCAGACGCTGGGGACAAAGGCCTGCCAAGTTCTTTATACATACATATTGAATCTAATCACTTAATATAAAATTTGAAGTGTTTGAAGATGTACAAGGAAATATAAATCTCCCACCCACACCTGTTTTCTCAGCCACTCAGTTTTTCTCCATGGAAGTTAGTACTATTTTTTAAGTCATTTTTTTCATCTAAGTAACAGTTAATTCTCTTAAAAAAGTAATAGGTTATGTTTTTCCTCTCGCTATTGCCTTATTTTGAGGAATTGAAGTATTATTTTGTTTTCTTTTTTTTTATTTTTTTTATTTTGTTTTCTAAACAATAATGAATACAATACTATTCCTTTGCATTATGTCTTAAAATGAGTTTGTTACTGAAACACACTAGTTGCTGGGATAGAAAAGTGGAAATAGTCGTTTTTTGTTCTTGCTTTTTTCCCATGAAAGTCACACTTTCACCGCTCGCCCGGATTAAGAATACTATGTTCACTGTAAAAAAAATTGTGTCTGTGGGTGGAATGGTAACATAAAATAATAAAAATCTTATTTAACGTTTTCCCACCTTTTTTTCAGTTTGGGTGATTAGTAGCTGCACATTTAAACATACTTTATGTTGAAAAAACCCACATGATTGAGAATAGAATCTAGAGTTTTATATCATTTTTTTTCCCACATAACACTATTGAGATCATTCTTCTGTATCATTAAATAATCTTCATTAATATGATTTTACCATTTCTTTGCTTTTGCATGTTAGGATTATTTCCAGTTTTGTGCAATAAATAAACAAATCCATTAGATTATTTTGCTTTAAGGTTTTTTCTTAGTTTATTTTTAGAGGACTTAAAAGTTAATTATTTAGTATTTTTATTTTACCTTCTTATATTGGTCATGATAATAGCTAGGACTATTTTTTTTCTTTTTTTTTTTTTTTAGCTAGGACTATTTTAAGGTCAGTAGCTTTCTTTTTTTACTAACTTGCAGTAGGGCTAGAGCTTATAAAATCTTCAACTTTAATTCATTAGACTTTCTTTTTAAATATCAATCTTTTATGATTTTTAAAAACATTATTTTCTATTTTTTTAATTTATTCATTAGGGAGAGAGAGAGCACACACACACAAGTGCGTGAGCAGGGGAGGAGGAGGGGCAGAGAGGGAGGGAGAAGCAGACTCTGCTGAGGAGGGAGTCTAATGCAGGACTCAATTCCAGGACCCTGGAATCATGACCTGAGCTGAAGGCAGATGCTTAACCATCTGAACCACCCAGGTGCCCTAAAAGCATTCTTTAAATAATACTTTAATTGCCCTTCAGTTCTTAAGAAAAACACACAGGTTATATTTTTTATATATATGTATTTATATTAACTTATTTGATATAAGTTTTATATATATTTTTAATGTTTTACCCCTCACAGGTAAGATACTGTCTTCCTCTATGTTTTTATTTCTTTTCCATTCTTTCTTTTTTTTTTTTTTTTTAAAGATTTTATATATTTATTCATGAGAGACAGAGAGAGAGAGAGAGAGAGAGAGAGAGAGAGAGAGGCAGAGACACAGGCAGAGGGAGAAGCAGGCTCCCTGCGGGGAGCCCCATATAGAACTCCATCCCGGGACTCCAGGATCCTGCCCCGGGCCAAAGGCAGACACTCAGCCACTGAGCCAGGTGTCCCCCTTTTCCATTATTTCAAATGAACACTTACGTAGAGGGAGTATGCAGGAGTATAAGGAGAAAATCTTGAGGAAATTTAAAAATAGGAGTGGGGAATGATAGTCTGATACTGTGCATAAGTAGGTTTTAACATTTTATCGATGGATCCTGTATTTATCTTCCTAGGGTCCTGTATTAATAGGAAGTTCTCAAGGTGGAGTCAACATTGAAGATGTTGCTGCTGAGACTCCTGAGGCCATAGTTAAAGAACCTATTGATATTGTAGAAGGCATCAAGAAAGAACAAGCTGTCCGGGTATGTTATATGCTGAAAAATTTTTATCTAGCTTTATTGCATAATTGTAATACTTTAAAAAAAAGAAAGAGAATTAACTCTGAATAAGTGAAGTGATTGATGAAACTTTTTAAAAAATTTTTGAGTGTCAAGGCATGTTAATATTTTGTTTGAAATTGAAACTTTTAGAAGTAGCTACAATATTTTCTTTTTCCTTTCCATAAATATTTCAGTATTTGTCTTTAAAAGGTAAGGATTCTTTTAAAATGGCCACTATACCATTGTTACACCTAGTAAAATTGATAATAACTCCTTAATATCTTTACTTACCCAGTTATTCACATTCCCTTCTCAAGTTTTTCATTTTTTTTCTTTTATAATTTGTTTGAGTTGGGATCCATATAAGGTCTTTCATTGTTTGTGGTTATTTTCTCATAGGTCTTTTTCTAATTTATAGGTTTTCTTTCCCTTACTCTCTTTGTCCTTCCTCTTTCATTTCTTGAAGACACTGGGATGATTATACTTTATTATTTATCATAGTCTGAATTTTACATGCCCATGGTAGCATTTAATATGTTCCAGCCTCTCCTTTATTTCCTGTAAATTGTATGGAATGGTAGGGACACTGTCTTATACATCCCTGTGACAGATCAGTGATTTTATTTTTGGGGGCGGTTTATGGACTTTAGTGTCTGCACATACACAATAAATTTTGCCCACAATTTAACTAGTTTTCTGTGTGCTTCTTCCTCCTTTCTCTATCCACCCACCCTACTCTCCCCCCCCCAAAAAAATTAAAAAACAACCGTAAAGTTTAATATCATGGCCTGTGAGAGTTGTTTGGGAAGGTTGGTAAAACTGCTATTGAATTAAGTTGTTTAGTTTGGATATGAAAAATAAGTGACCAATTTTAAAAGAAAAGTTTCAATATTAAAGTTTGAAAGAAATTAGCATCTATTAGTGGAAACTATGTCAAAATAAACTTAGGATATTGAAGTACAGTAGAGCAGGAATTTTTGACCGGCACAGAGGTTTAAAGGAGATAGAGAAATTACTTTGGTAATGTCATTTAGGCAAGAGAATGGTATAAATCTTTAAAGGGGACAGAGATTTGATTCATTAGGTAATTATGTAAGAATGATGACTGGATAGTTAAATTTAGATAAGAAAGAATACTTGATTTACAAGAATACTTGAAGACATAATCTACTAAGGTTATAGCTTTTTTTTTTTTAAATTTATTTATTCATGATAGAGACACAGAGGGAGAAGCAAAGCAGGCTCCCTGTGGGGAGCCTGATGTGGGACTTGGTCCTGGGACCCTGGGATCATGCCCTGAGCAAAGGCAGACACTCAACCACTGAGGCACCCACGTGCCCCTAAGATTTTTGAGTGATGAATAGAAATAGTTACCTAGCACAGCATTCAACAAATTAATGTCATTTTGGGTTGATCAGCATTCTATTGTAATTCTCACATGTTTAGATCTAAATGGTGGATTATGACCTAGTGAAAATCTTTCTTAATGAAATAATATATTATTTATAATTTCTCATTTATTTCTTACTCTTTATTTGAAATAAGTCTTAACTGAAAATGATATTTCTTAGGTTTTTATTGGCGGTATTTGACTTTTTATAAAAATCATATTCACCCTTAAAGAATTTATGATTTTCTGTAATTGAAATTCAAATGTATTGCAGCCTTAGATAGAGCAGTTGGAAAAGAGTAAAACCTCCTCCATAGGGTTTTTGAGCAGTGACAGCAGTTAGAATAAACATATAGACATGTAGCTTCTCGTACCCGTGGTTCAGAATTGCTTATGCAACTTCAAAAATTATGGATGGCTTGGCTTGTTCCACTGTAGAACTTCGTGAACTAGAACTGCTGTGTTGGGACCTTGGGATATGTAATTAAAAAAAAGATCTCTTCAAGTATATCTAGCTAGGAATCTGCTCAAGACTAAACGCTTCTATTAGATTGGAAGCTTAAGTATATATATCTTTTGGTCTTTGCTTGTATTAGGTATTCAGTAGGTTTTTGAATTAATGCAGTTATACCGGTCCTCACTGCTTGGTAGATACTCTTCATAAATTACATAAAACACAAAATTGGGTGACTTAGTAATTTTGCTATCATTTGGACCATGGTGATTATCAGTCCACCTTTTATACGTTGTTTTAATAAAATATAAGCCTCTTCTTAGCCTTAGATTGCCATAAGGCTAGAGGCAGTATGGAATAAGCATTGGAACTGGAATCTAGGCAAATGGCGGGTCACTTGACCTCTCATTTGTAAAATGGGCATACTACTTACCATGTGAGAATTTTGAATAAAAAGTTTTGCGTAGGGGCACTTGAATGGCCCAGTTGGTTGAGTTTGGTTTGTCTCTGGTCCTGATCTCGGGGTTCCGAGATTGAGCCCCACGTCAGGCTCCCTGCTTACCAGCAAATCTGCTTCTTCCTCTGCCTCTGCCCCTCCCCTCCACTTGTGCACACGTGTGCACGTGCTCTCTTAAATAGAACATCTTTAGGAAAAGTTCTGTGTAACCGTTTAGTAATAGTAGTTGCTATTTCAGTCATTCATGTTTGACTACAAATGATTCATGCTTATCATTTTAATGATAAACTGTAAGTTTTTATATTTACAAGTATTTAGTGTTGATTGGTTATATGTAACATACCTACAATAAAGAGACAAATTGATTTCAGCTTGCACAGAAGATGGGATTTCCATCTAATATTGTGGACTCTGCAGCAGAAAATATGGTCAAGCTTTACAACCTTTTCCTGAAATATGATGCAACTATGGTAGAAATAAATCCAATGGTAGAAGATTCAGATGGAACTGGTAAGGTATCTTTTTAAATCAAATATTGATGATGTATTTATCTGTCAATCATATGTTTCACTAAGGAAGTTGAATTCATAAGGGAGTGAGCTCATTCCAATGTAGAAACTTATTTACTATAAGTAGAATGAATGTGAACAAGTATTAAAGATGCCTATTAAAACAGACACATTAAATATATATTTTTATACACATAGGGTGATAAAAGCTTCACTGTAGAATATAGGGGCTATAGCCCCATGGAGCAATTAAAATTAGTTAAAATGATATGTGATTAAAATATTCTGCAGTCGAACTAGTTACATTTCAACTGCTCAGTAGCTGCATGCAGTTACCACATTAGACAGCACACATATAGAATATTGCCATCATTGCAGAGATTCTTTTGGGCAGCGCTGATTAGAGAGTATCCAGTGTGGTAGTGAGTAAATGGCTATAGTTTTGGGAATTAGCCATCTGAGTGTCTCACAAGTTTCAGACTTTAAAGTCATCATGAATCTTTATTATGTAAAAGGTTGACTCTGATAGTTGAGTCCTTTTATATTTTTATCCACTGGAGAGGTAAGATTAGCTTTTCTTTTCTTTTGCATGTGTTTAAAGATTCTTAATTATCACACCTTCCATGCACAGTTATTTTAAAAATCTAAGTTGCATTATTGCAGCCTAGATTTTTCTTGATAACTTGTATTAACTACTTTTATTACTGTAATTTATTGGATTTGGTTTCAAGTCCCTTTGGACATTTTACTCTTAAGCATTTGTAGATCACCTTTCATTTTTATACTTCTGATTAGTTATATTCTTTATTATAGAAATTGATTTTTGGTTGGTCATTTATATGGTTATATAACGAATGAGTACTCTTGTGATCATATGGGTAGTTTATAAAACTGAAAAATTAAAATTTTTAGAAAGAGTAAAGACATATTTTAAGAATGCAGTGTTCAGTGAGGAAGAATTATTTGTATAAAACAGGTATTTCTTTTTTCCCCCTTATGTAATGCTAACATTGAAAGCAAGATTCCTGAATTATTTTCCTCTGTGAAATCCTGCAGCTATATTCTCTTGCTAAGAGAATGTCTTTATTTTCTTAAAAACCATTTTTTCCCTTTATATTTAGTTTCTCTTTTCTTTGTAGGCATTTCTATATGTATACATTTTAAAAGTATTTTATTTATTCATGAGAGACACAGAGTGCGAGGCAGAGACATAGGCAGAGGGAGAAGCAGGCTCCACGCAAAGAGCCTGATGTGGGACTCAATCCTAAGATCCCGGGATCACGCCCTGAGCTGAGGGCAGAGGCTCAACCGATGAGCCACCCAGGCGTCCCGCATTTCTATATATTAGAAGGATTTTTTGTTTCTAATTAACGGCATTGTATATTTATTTTAGAAATTTGCACCAAGAACTATAGGTAGGTTGGAAAAAACTCCTATAACCTCATTACCTAACACCATTGTAATATTTTAGTAGTTCATTTCAGTCAGTTCTGTAATTGAGATCATATTGTCTATTCAGTTTGTATTTTTCCCTTTTTAAATTTAAAACTACATAATAGAATCTTTTGATGTTAAATATTTTTCAATTTTTAGAAGCCTGCATATTATTTGTATGTAAATCTCTGAAGTCTTGATTATCTTTCATGTAGATTCTTAGAGGTAGAATTTTTGGGTCAAAGAGGAATAATATTGTAACATATGTTTGATTATTGGGTCAGATAATAACATTTTGAGATGTATTTTGCCAGATTGTTGTCTGGAAAATTTGTTCTAACATACAGAGTGTCCATTTTATTGCCTACTTGTGTTAGAAGTGAGTTTTATATTGGGTTTAAACTCTTTCAGTGATAACCAGGAAATGGTGTCTTATTTTTTCAATTCTTTGATTATTATTATTATTATTTTTAAAGATTTTATTTATTTATTCATGAGAGACAGAGACAGAGAGGCAGAGACACAGGCAGAGGGAGAAACAGGCTCCATGCAGGGAGCCTGACATGGGACTTGATCCCAGGTCCCCAGGATCATGGCCCAGGCCGAAGGCAGTGCTAAACCACTGAGCCACCCAGGCTGCCCTCTTTGATTATTTGTGATGTGAAATTTTCACATTTATTGGGCAGACATTTTCCTCCATAGACTGCACATTTTCTGTTGATGTCCTTTGGTAACCGTGTTAGTTTCCTGTGGTTTCTGTAACAAATTACTACAAACTAGGTGGCTTAAAATAACAGATACTTACTCTCAGAGCTTTAGAAGCCAGAAATCCAAAATGAGTGTCACACAGGTTCAAGGTGCTCCCTCTAGAGGTTCTAAGGAGCCTTCATTCCTTGCCTTTTGTAACTTCTTGCAGCATTTTGTGATCTGTGGCCATCTCATTCTAGTCTCTGCCTCTCTGGTCACATTGCCTCTTTCTCTTCTGTGTGTATCTAATCACCCTCTGCTTGTCTTTTATAAAGATACTTGTGATGTAACTTAGGGCCCTTTGAGATAACCCAGGATAATCTCCTTCCAAGATCTTTATTTTAATTACATCTCTGAACATTTTAAGGTAACATTCACAGGTTCTTATGTGTTAGGATCTGTGTATCTTTGGGTGGCTGTTATTCAGCCTATTATAGTACTCAAAGGAAACATGGATAGTTTTTCTTACTAATTTGATAAAGTCTTTATTGTTTGAAAATTTGTTTACATGATTTGAAGAATATTTTTATTGGACACAGAAGTCTAGCTTGGCATATCTTTTCTCATCACTTAAAATATTTTCTCCTGGCCCATTCTCTTTCCACTGTCACATGTTAGATAACTTCATGCTGTCTAACAGGTCACTGTTTTTTTCAGATTGGGTAGCTTCCAGATTCATTGATTCATTGATTCATTGATCCATCTCCAGCAAATATGTTGTTAAGCATAAGCATATCTATTGAATTTTTCACTTTACGTATTATACCTTTTAGTTCTAGATTTTCCATTTGGCTCCTTTCATAGTTTTATTTCCTCAAAGTTACCTATTTTGTCTTTTATTATGGCCATATTTTCCTTAAATATATTTAAATCCTTAAATATATTTAAATTCTTAAATATATTTAAAACAACTTTCATTTTTTTTAAAGATTTATTTATTTATTTCTTCATTTCAGTTCAATGCTTTGTGTAAAATAAATATGGCAAATGGTTCTAGGGTCTAGAGATAATTCTCTATTCAGAGAGTGGTAAAATAGATTTTTTTTAAGATTTTGTTTATTTATTCATGAGACACAGAGAGAGAGAGGCAGAGACACAGGCAGGGAGAAACAGGCTCCATGCAGGAAGCCTGACGTGGAACTCGATCCCGGGTCTCCAGGATCACACCCCGGGTTGCAGGCGGTGCTAAACCGCTGCGCCACCGAGGCTGCCCTAAAACAACTTTCAGAGTCCTCTGGTTCCAAATCTGGGTTGTGTTGGGTTTGGTTTTTCTTGATGCTTTTTCTCTATATGGGTGGTCATATTTTCCTGTTTTTCTTTCACCCATCTAGTGATTTTTTAGTTGTGCACTGGATATTTGGGGAGAGATGGAATTGTGTTTCTCAGAAAGAGTGTTGATTTTTGTTATTAGTAGTTAACTGGACTTCAAATTCTGTCTCTTGTGTTGAGCAGCTTGTGTTGAGGCGGAAATTGCTCAGTTCTTTCAGCCTTTTATCAGGGACAGCAAGGAGAATGTTGCAGTTATATTGGAATGAAGAAGAGATAATGCTCTGAAAGATGAAGTTGGGAGAGATGACCTTCATATTAGCCATTTAGGTAGAATGCTGGGGTTAAAACCTGATGAGAGTGGATTTAGGGGGGATAGTGGGAGAAAAAATTTGTACAATGAGTTTAGGCAAAGAAGTTGGCATATATAAATATTTTAGGTTTTGTGGGCTACATATGGTCTTAGTTCCTGCTTCTTTTCTTCATATCCCTGTTCTTCTCTTCCTACTTTTTCCCTTCTTTCTTCTTCACGACCCACTCAAAATACATAAAAATGTGAAACCTGTTCTTAGCTCACAGGCAATACAAAAAAGGCATAGGCTGAATCTGGCCCCTGGTTTATTTTATTTTATTTTATTTTTTTATTTATGATAGTCACAGAGAGAGAGAGAGAGAGAGAGAGGCAGAGACACAGGCGGAGGGAGAAGCAGGCTCCATGCACCGGGAGCCTGATGTGGGATTCGATCCCGGGTCTCCAGGATCACGCCCTGGGCCAAAGGCAGGCGCCAAACCGCTGCGCCACCCAGGGATCCCGGCCCCTGGTTTAAATGGACCATTCATTCAGGAATTTTTGCTGTATATGAAGAGAAGAGTAAGGGGGAAGAAGTGGCAAAATATTTTTTTCTTTCTTTTTTAAGATGAGAGAAATAACAGCATTTTGGCAAATTGTTGGGATTTAGCCAATAGAAAAGGGGCCAGTTGATAATGCAGAAAAGATAGAATTGTTGGAACAATGTCGTTAAGTAGGTAAGAAGAGGCAGTGGGGTCCAGGGTGCAAGTGAAGGGGTTAGCTAGGTGCATGGCTGGTTATTTTTTGGTAATTTTAAAACAAATTTGAAGTGTTTTTGAAGTTTTTTTTTTTTTCCCCTCTTTTATCTGTTATCTGCCTAGGATGGACGTAGAACTAGTAGCTTTGATGGAACAGTTTTAATTCCTAAATATTTTTTTTAATAACAATTTGGATACATAAAAATTTGTGAGCATAAATTGAAATACTTTCAATAAGTAACAAAACCTTTTTCCCCTAAATTAAGAACATTTGATTATTGGATTGTTTATTGTGTCTGTTTTGAAATTAAGATCACTTTCTTTTTTTTCCTTCAAAGTGCTGTGCATGGATGCAAAGATCAATTTTGATTCTAATTCAGCTTATCGCCAGAAGAAAATCTTTGACTTACAGGACTGGACCCAAGAAGATGAAAGGGAGAAAGGTGCAGCTAAGGCAAATCTCAACTACATTGGCCTTGATGGAAATATAGGCTGTCTAGGTACCCTGTGTTGTTATATTAAATTTGGATTGGCTGAGCTTAATTTATTTTCTTCGTGTTTGTTGTTTATATAAATCATTTTCCCTCTTGACAGTAAATGGTGCTGGTTTGGCTATGGCCACAATGGATATAATAAAGCTTCATGGAGGGACTCCAGCAAACTTTCTTGATGTTGGTGGTGGTGCCACAGTCCATCAAGTAACAGAAGCATTTAAACTTATCACTTCAGATAAAAAGGTAAGGGCAGAGCTTATGTTTTAGAATTTGAATGATGAGAAGCAACTTACTTGATTAGTAGATGTGGTCATTACAGTAGTAGAGCATTAAAATTCAAAAGACCTAATTAGTTTGGAAAAAGTTGCTGAAATCAATGCAATAAAAATTAACTAGAAAAAAGGATAAAATTTCTCACAGTAATTTAGAAAACAAGATGAAAATATATTAGATGGTATTAGGTAATACTGTAAATGGTAGTGATCAGGAATGGGAGCCATTCCTGTGGAAAACTGCTGGAGATGTTACTTGATCACAAGAGCCCAGAAATCTGGAAAATCTATAAAGCTACAAGGAAGAGAATTAAAATTACCTTTAAGTCTATCCAGAGAGAATTTTTGTTACTATTGATCATTTTTTTTAACTTATTAATGCTTGTATATTTCACACACACACACACACACATTCATACACACATTCCCTGTCTTTCTCTCTCTCCTTCTGTTTGCATATATATCTTTATAGAAACAAACTTATTAAGATATAATTCACATGCCATAAAGATATGGCATAAGATACAATTCCCATCCATAAATATTTAATCTTTCAGAATCACATATTTTGAGTTTTTTGGCTAGCATATCTTGAAACACTTTTTGCATTCACTGAGGTGTTCTTCTAAAACACTCATTTTAATGTTTGCATAAATCTTTCACATATTGATAGGCCATAAATTAGAACTATGATTTTATATGTAATTATCAGAATACAAGGGATTTGAAACATCATGATCCAAAAGATATACAGATTATTAATCATTTTTTATTTTTATTTTTATTTATTTTTTCAATCATTTTTTTAAAGAAGTGTATCTACTATGTGGCCATTGTGGGTTTTGTAAGACTTAAGGAAAAAAAGGATAGTGGCTTCTGTGGAACCAGTTTTACTGAATTTAGAACTGAGAATTGCTCATTGGTAAAGATCGTTTCTTTCTGTTCTTTCTTTTGTTTTCTTTTTCTTTTCTTTTTCTTTTCTTTTCTTTTCTTTTCTTTTCTTTTCTTTTCCTTTTCCTTTTCCTTTTCCTTTTCCTTTTCCTTTTCCTTTCCTTTCCTTTCCTTTCCTTTCCTTTCCTTTCCTTTCCTTTCCTTTCCTTTCCTTTCTTTCTTTTCTTTTCTTTTCTTTTCTTTTCTTTTCTTTTCTTTCTTTTCTTTTCTTTTCTTTTCTTTTCTTTCTTTTCTTTTCTTTTCTTCTTTTCCTTTCTTTTGCCTCTTCCCATGGCTGGCATAGTATTCAGTGCATGCAGAGGTCATTAATAAGTATTTACCATTGATGATGCTGACAATGTACATTTTTACTTATGGTGTTAGACTCTAGAATTGTTTTTAAAAAATCTATTTTAGGGATGCCCGGGTAGCTCAGCGGTTGAGTCTCTGCCTTTGGCTCAGGTCGTGATCCTGGGGTTCTGGGATTGAGTCTTGCATGGGGCTTCCCACAGGGAGCCTGCTTCTCCCTGCCTGTGTCTCTGCCTCTCTCTCTGTGTCTCTCATGAATAAATAAATAAAATCTTAAAAAAAAAAATCTATTTTACCACTCTCTGCACCTAGAGAATTATCTCTAGACCCTAGAATCATTTGCCATATTTACTTTACACAAAGCATTGAACTGAAATGAGAAATAAAAGTGCTTTATTTTCCTTTTTTAATAACCATTCAAAAATAAGTCTTATTGGAATTATATTTTTATAGCTTCTTTTGGCATAAACTCTAAAAGAGTATAAAAGAGTTTTTTCATACTTATATATATTTATATAAATAATTACTAATTATTTAACTGTTGAGTACTTACTAAGGAACTAGAATTCTAATTATTTTTTTAAGTATGACTTTTAAGTCTAGGTACAAGAGTGGAGAATAGCAATGAAGAGTTCCAGTATTGTGGACTGACAGGAAGGGCATTAGAATTGGAAACAGGCCCGGAATCCAGGGAGACAATGTGGATAGCATTGAAGTAGCTGTATACTTATTATGTCTCCGTGTGTTGGACACTGTACTTGGATTTGAGAATACATGGTTACTTTGCTCAAGGCATTTATAGTCTGACTGGGGTGATAAACTGAGTATAGTGCTGTGGAAGAACAGAAGTCAGAGCTGGTAACTAGTAGAATCAGGCAGCCCTTCACTGCATGAATGATCCCTTGAGTTGTCTTGAGAAATTGAATAAATTAAGCAAGAGGAAGAAAATATACAAAGGCATATAGAGTTCAAAAAAGACGATTATGTTTATGGAATAGTAAGATGCTTATGTGTGAGAATACAGCATTATTGGAATGAATGATTAATGTTGTCAAATGGAGACCACATTGTAAAGATCTCTGTATCTGTAGTTAGGACATTTGGATTTTAACTCCCTTACCCTAGTCCATACATGGCATATATGTAAATATGTCCCCTACTTTTTTGTTTATTCTTTTACATTTTTTAAGAGAAGGTAACTCTGCTAGTAGAGGATGCAATGGAGAGTAGGGAGACACTGCCAGGAGAGATAATTTGGTTATTACACCTGCTTATTAAAAAATATGAAGAGGTCTGACAAAAGTAGTGTCAGTAAGAAAAAAGCAAAGAACCCTAATTTAGAGGCATTTCTGAGACAGAATCATTAAATTCATTTTTTCCCTTTTTTGTTGGAGGGCCATGGAGAAGGGTTTGTTAGATTAACATTAGGACTTTTGGTTGGGGAGAATCATTGGGTGGTGATGCTTTTTGTACAGTCAGAGGGAAAGTAGAGAAATGGATATTTCTGAATGAATGTGTTAAGTTTGATTGTGGTGACTGTATCTAGCAGGCGATTATAAGGTTACTGTACTTCCTATAATAGTTGTATATATATGAGAGTCCTTGGTGCTTTGAGAAAAGTTGAAGTGTTAGGAGTTGGTAAGATGATCCATGTGAGTGAGATGAGAAAACCAAGAATGGGTTTCTGAAGGATTGAATAGAGGAGGAAGACACAATAAAAGAACAAATTGACAGGTGCAGATCCAGAGAGAGCGATGACATCTAAGGCCAAGGTGGAGAGTTTTGAGAAGTAAGGGATGGGCAGCAGTGTCCATCTATAGGAGTGATCATGTAGAGTAAGGACTGAAATAATGATTGGGAACCCTACCAAGAGTAGGGAAGAAGGGGGCAGAGACCAGCTTGTAGTGGCTTGAACTGTCATCAGGAATTGAGGCAGTGGAGACATCCAGGAGGGATTACCCTTTCAGGGTTCTTTTCTTTTCTTTTCTTTTCTTTTCTTTTCTTTTCTTTTCTTTTCTTTTCTTTCTCTTTTCTTTTCTTTTCTTTTCTTTTCTTTCTCTTTTCTTTCTTTTCTTTCTTTTCTTTTCTTTTCTTTTCTTTTCTTTTCTTTTCTTCTTTCTTCTTCTTCTTTTCAGTTTTATTTATTAATATGAGAGAGAGAAGAGAGCATGAGCAGGGAGGAGGGGCAGAGGGAGAGGGAGAAGCAGATTCTCTGGAGTGTGGAGCCTGATGCTTGGCTAAATCCCAGGACCCAGGGATCTTGACCTGAGCCAGAGGCAGGTAACTGAGCCACCCGGGTGCCCCTAGGGTACTTTTTCTGAAGGCACAGGAGGACCTAGAATTAGCAGTTGAATGGAGGTAGGGTTGAGGAGAGCTGTTTAGTGTGTATTTCCTTGCTTGTTTGTTTAGAAGACCAAGAATATGAGCTGTTTGTAGTTGGAGAGAGAAGGGATTTTAGGAGTGAAGACTTGGAGGAGATACAATACAGTAATGAGGTGGTGAGATTAGTTTTAGAGAGGAGGTTAACTCCTTCCTTGAGGTATCATAGGAGAAAGGAAGATCGATCTCATGCTAAAAATTAGAGCTTGAAGTCAGATAGGAGTCTTATGAAGAAAGTGAGAGGTATGAGGCAGATCGTTAAAGGAAGGATTGTTTTCCTTGGATGAGTAAACTGATCGGCTGGCATCATCCAAGTGTGCATTATTTGAAGGAATGGCAGAGGCAGACTGGTCTTGAGAGGAATGGATATGGGGAAATTAAGCATGCAGGTAGCAGTATCCTTGTGCTCAGCCACAGGTTCCAGGCCCTGTAGTGAAGAAAGCCAGATCTGCTGAGAGCTGAGAGTCTTGGAGATTAGAACAAGGTTGAGAGACTAGAGGCTTTTAAGAGGAAAAGACTGGGTTTGATGGAGTTAAAAGTGAGAGGTGTTACAGACAAAAGGAGAGGAGGTTAAGCAGAGAGTGGGATTTATACACTCAGTATTCTAGAAACCTTCATTGTGGTCATCAAGGATTTAGCCTTGGTGTCATTATTTGAAATGAACTGGAAGTAAAAGTAACATGGTAGTGATCCAGTAATTTTAAGGCTGGAGTGTTAGATGATGTCTGTGGTACATATTGAAGCTATCCGGAATGCAGTGGGAGGGAAGAAGAGAGGAAGGTGTCAAGGTCACTATGAGATCTAGTCTATTTCTTAATTTTTTTAAAGATCTAGAAATAATATTTGTAAGAATAAGGAATGAATAGTATAGTTTGGTGTGTTTCAACCTTTTTAATGTCAGATCATTCACAGAAAAGGTAGAAGAGTAGATAGATGGAGAAGGTTGCCTGTAGTCGGAGGCCAGTAGATGAAGGTAGATGGAGAAGGTTGCCTGTAGTCGGAGGCCAGTGGTGCAGAGGTGCTAGCTGTCCCAGAACCTTCCTAGCTGCCCTAAGAGTAGAGGGGAACAGTATCTTGGTATGTCTGTAACCCATTTGTATTTCACTAGTTGGAAGCTCTGTTGTAGGTGAGTAAACTAAGACACTTTTTGGGGGGTGTAAGTGATAGAAGGACGGTGATTCAGACTATCAGTGATGTAAGAATGCTGATCCAAACAGGCCTGAAGTTTAGATGTCAAGTGAAGCTAGGAGTGGGTATTCAAGAGAAGCTGAGTGATTCTGAGGTTCTGCTTTGTGTGAGGATTTGGTTGAGCTGATGGGGATAAATGAAGAAGAACATTAAATTGGAGATCTTGCATGTGATGTTATCTTTTATCATGATCTGGGGCAGTCATGTTGGTGAACGGCGATGTTTCATAGGAAACACGTAAATGGAATCCCCAGGGAATCCTGTTCATATGGGACAGGAGAGAAGAGACTATGAGCCAGGTGTTGAAATCACCCAAGTTGGGGAGAATAAGTTCTGATTTTAGAGAATAAGTCTCTCTAAAAGAGCTGCAGAGGATGTGATGGTCAGGCCTGAAAATAGTACCATGGAATTAACTTGTACCATAAAGTACAGACACTAGTATTTTCTTGAGAAGGAAGGTCATATACTCCTTGCTTTTAAATTTTAATCTACGAAAACCATTTTATTCACAGGTACTGGCTATTCTGGTCAACATTTTTGGAGGAATCATGCGGTGTGATGTTATTGCACAGGGTATAGTTATGGCAGTAAAAGATTTGGAAATTAAAATACCTATTGTGGTACGGTTACAAGGTGAGTGTAAAAGATGTCTTGGACTTGTCTGTGAACTCTGATTGTTTAAAAGTTCATAATTCCAAGGAGTTAGTTCATTTAAAATACAGTTTTCAAATAGCTGTATCTTTTAAATGAAAATGTTATATAATAGAAATTTTTAAAGTGTGAGTTCACAAAAATTTTCTCACGTTGGGGCAAAATTGTTTATCATTTTGCGTGGTATAATTTAGTATGTTATTTATTTGTTGTGCTTTGTCTTGAATTCTGACCTGCCTGAGTTACCAGTGACATGGTAAGGCAAGATATTTCATGAGGTAATTCCAGACTTCTACAGTACTTTCTTTGGTTTTAGAAACATTTATATTAAATAATGGGAAGTTACTTCTATGTTGAAATTTCACACTGTGACCAACATTTTAAATGATTTTGTGTATATATTTAAAACATCTTTATATTTGCCTAAATCATTTCCAGGTACAAGAGTTGATGATGCCAAGGCACTGATAACAGACAGTGGACTTAAAATTCTTGCTTGTGATGACTTGGATGAAGCTGCTAAAATGGTAAAAAGGCTATGTTAATCTAAGGACACAAATTTGCAAAGTGTGTAAGATGGAGATACAAGTATAAGGTGCTCAGTGCTCCTAATATTTAGTAGAAATACTCAGTATTAGCAATATTAGCTGATTCATTTTAGAATCTAAGTTAGTTTCATTTATTTATTTTTATTTTTTAAGAAGATTTTATTGAGAGAGAGCGAGCATGAGTGGGGAGTAACAGAAGGGCATGCAGATTCCCTGATGAGCATGGAGCCTGACGTGAGGCTCATCCCCAGAACCCTGAGATCAGGACCTTGCTGAATGCAGACGCTTAACCAAGGCACCCCTTATTTATTTATTTTTAAAGGAAGTTTTGTTTTATATAAATATTACATGGTTCCAAAGTCAAAACTAAAGCAAGGTATATGCAGAGAAACTAACTTTTCTACTTATTCCGATTTCTTCCACACATGACCAGCTTTTTAAAGAAGTTTTTAGTCTATCCTTCTACTTTTTAAAAATGATAAGGAAATATTTAATGTATGTGTATACATCTATATTATAGCTCTGCTTTCTCACATTGTATGATGGTAAGATATTTTATCTCATTGCTTTTACTTAATAATCTGTCTTGGACCACACACCATAGTAGACATACAGGTATTTTTAAATGAGAACTTTTGATTCTTTCCTACCTTTGTTTATAGACATTTCATGGAATACTCTGGGGCTATATGGTTTAATCAGCAATAAGCTTTTGAGACTTGCTGAGTTAGCGTGAAGTCATTTCGTAAAAATAATGGGGTCCTAACGTCCTTCTTTGGGACATACTTTGGGAAAGTATTTACTAGTAAATAAAAACTACACTTTAGTATTAGAGAGATTTATACTCAATCCTGAGTTTAAAATTTTGAGCAAGGGAACGCTAAAGCAAAAGTGTTTCAGAGAGCTTTGTGGACATGGGGAAAAAAGTAGAAGAATCAATCAAATCTTGATCAAACAGACCATGAAAGATAAAAGTGAACAGTTGGTTTAAGTTGTGACTGCAGTGTTTTTCTACTGATTATGAGATTATGGAAGTTATGACAGTATTAATAGTGTGATAATGATAGTAGCAACTGCTGCCACTTATTTATTGTGCATGCAATGCTAAGCTTTTTTTTCTGGTTTTATCTTGTTATGAATTTGGTTATATAATTTCTGTTTTTATAGATGTGGAAACAGAGGCTGAATAAATGAACTTATTCATCAAGGTCATATGTCATAAACATCAGAGTGGGATTTGAACCCAGGGGGCCTAACTGAAACCCTCTGCTGCTCTCTTCAGCAGGAGGGAGGCTGAATCTGTGTTTGGTTTTAGACATGTTTAATTTTGATATTTTGTATGGTACCAGCTGGCTATTCTCAGACAGACTGTAGAGACAGCATTGGAATTCAGCTTGACAGAAAGCGAAATACTAACTCCTGGACCTAAGCTCCTATCCCGATATTGCAAGTTAAGATTGTATACGTATTATTTGAACACTTTTAATTAGATGTGCTTTGTATTATGTGATGTCCAACTAAGACACTGTTTCTGCCTTTAAAATAGATAAAATTTAGGCAATAAAAAAAGAGGTATATACATATGTGTGTATATATATGTATATATATATATTTCGATATATACGAAATCAGAAGGTGTTGAACTGGGGCATGAGTTATGAAGTATGTCAGATTTGACTATCCTTCAAGAGTGGGACATGCTTATGAGAGTGTGAAGTGGAATATAACCATGTAAGACTAGCCCAGATGTTTTAAGTGAAAAAGATTGAACATGCATTAATTTCACATTTACTAGTAGTTCTGATTTTATGGTTTTGTGGAAATAAGAGAGAAAGCTGCTTTGTTTTTTCCTTTCAGGTTGTAAAGCTCTCTGAAATAGTGAACTTAGCCAAGCAAGCCCAGGTGGATGTGAAATTTCAGTTGCCAATCTGATCTGAGAACCCAATGGATGGCTGGAGGTGTTAAATGTGCTATAATCGTTAAAAATACTGTGTTCTTTATTATTATTGTTCCTTTTCTCTTTAGTGTGTGGAGATTGTAATTGCCAGCTAGGCACAAAAACTTAAAAGCATTTGGTCTGCATTTAATTCTACTGTTCAGAGTGGGCTGTTTGTATAAAGAATGTGTAATGCAGTGATCTAGTTTGTTTTGTTGCAGCTTTCTTTTTCACTTCTATAGAATGTCATTTGCAATATGCCAGTTTACTGTTAGTTTCAACATTCTTCATTGATAAGAGTCCTATGAATAAAATAAATATGAAGATAAAGCTTTATTCTTTAGTGTTAGAAATATATTATATCTAATAACTAGGCTCATTAGTAGAGCAATGTATTAAAACAATGTTTTATATAAGAAGTGTTTATCTTCAACACCAAATACCTAAGTATATCAATTACTATTTATAAACAGAGCTTTCAAACACTCCCCAGAATATTCTTTTAAGTATGTCAGTGAAGTAACTTGTTATTTGAACATTGTTTTAATCATTATAAAACACTGATTACTGTAAGTCTTCATGATCCTGTGGTGTTGATAAGAACCAGTAGGTTTGTATCAAATAAAGGTATATTCACTAAGGACTTGGCAGACAAAATTAACGATGTCAATTTAAGTTAATAAAAATCTCCCAATGTGACTTGGATTAATGTTTTTTCTTTTTTTCTTTTCTAAGTAAGCACAGTAGATGGTGATGTGTCCATCTTTGCGCTAAATATCTTCAAGGACCTGAGTTGTAGATCATGTATTGGGGCATGACATTACATACTGTGGAACTACCTACGGATATTTCCTTTGAATTCTGATATTTATCTGTGTACCATCTGGTACCTTCTTTAAAAAGATGTTTTCCTTTGTGTCCCTTTGTGTGTGTGTGTGTGTGTGTGTGTATTAATCTTTCTTTCACTGCTTAGAACAGTTGATATTTAACTGTTAACAGTGTTAATATCATGGAAAGAAATACCAGCCACATGGTAGACTATGTAACCGTAATGGCTAATATGAGAACTTTTACCTGTTTTGATGTTTTTAACATGTGTTCAGATATATATTCTAGGAGACATCGGATAGCATAGTGATGAGCACAGAATTTGAAAGTTGTCTGGTTTGAATCTTGGCTCCACTACTTATATGAATTTAGACCAGTTTTTAAATTTCATTGTATCTCAGTTTCTTTAGCTCCTTTCTCATCCTGACTAGAATTATTTGGTGGGGAAAGGGAGATAGAGACATAGGACAGCAGGTGGTGGAGGGGGAGGGAGAAAGAGGAAGAGACATCATATAAAGAGAATATATACAATATATATTTAAACCAACTATACATATATCATTATCTGTCAGTCTGCCCTTCCTGTTTGTATATTAAAAGACTAAATTAGAGCCATTAAATCATTGAAAATTGTCCAAGCCTTTGGCTTTCAATTAATAATAAAAATTCTAAAGAATGTCAGCCAATGATGAACTCAGAAAAGACTGGCATTTTGTATTAGTTGGGGTCTACTCAGGAATTTAAAATAATGCTTGGTATTTGGGAGAGGATATGATAAAGGCTGTTGGTAATACTAGTGTTTCAGTTACCTGTTCTTGCGTAATAGAATACCCTAAAACTAGGTGCTTTTCAAACAACATTTGTTATCTCATAGTTTCTGTGGGTCAGAAATTTGGAAGCAGTTTAGGTAGATGGTGGTTTTGGTACTGCAGTTATTTGATGACTTGATTAGGGCTAGAGGACCTACTTCCAAGATGCCTTTCTCACATGGCTGTTGGCCAAGCGCCTCAGTTTCTCTTGATGTGGGCCTGTCAGCAGGGCTGCTTGAATATCCTTGTGACATGGTAGCTGGCTTCCCCCAGAGCCAGTGATCCAAGGGGACAAGAGCAAAGCGACATTGCCTTTTGTGTTCTCATTTCTTTGTTCTTTGTCCTTTCTGCCACACTCTGTGTTAGACATGAGTCACCAAGTCCAGGCCACAAGAGGAAGGGAATTCAGCTCCATTCTCAAAGGGAGAAGTATCAAAGAATTTGTTGACATATTTTCAAACTATCACAACACATGTTGGGAAGCTGAAAGAGCAAACTGGATGCTGAATTAACTCAGAGATTAGTTAACTGCTAAGACTGAGGTAGTAGGGAGAGTGGGAGCTGGGAAGACTTCTGATGCCTGCAGCCCTGAGAAGGTGAGTGCTATGGCTTCAGCCGTGGGCCCAGGAAAACTACAGGAACATTTATCAGTGAAGGCAAGGAAAGAATGTTTCAAGGATAGAGTGATCAGTGGTGTCAAACACAGCTAAGAAGTCAAGAAACATATGGACCAAGAAATATTTAGTGGAATTGAAATGATGTAACAACTTGGTAAGTGTGATGGTGGTGTAGCCATGGGGAGGAAGTGGGAGTTCTGTAGAGAATATAGAGTGGAAACAACCGCCTAGTAGCTGCTTAGACACCCTCCCACTGCAGCCCCTAAGCATCCATTCACCCTTGAGTATTCTTTTTTTAAACTTTTGATTTAAATTCAATTAGCCAACATATAGTACATCATTTAGTTTCAGATGTAGTGTTCAGTAATTTATCAGTGGTGTTTAACACCCAGTGCTCATCACATCACATGCCCTCCTTAATGCTGATCACCGAGTTGTCCTACCCACCTCCCCTCTCAGAGCCCTCAGTTTGTTTCCTAGAGTTAAGAGTCTCTCATGGTTTGTCTCCCTTTCTGATTGCTTCCCCTGCAGTTTTCCCTCCCTCTCCTACGATTTTCTGCATTGTTTCTTATAGTCCACATGTGAATGAGATCGTATAATTGTCTTTCTCTGTTTAACTTATTTCGCTCAGCATAGTACTCTCCAGTTCTGTCCACATCAATGTAAATGGTAAGTATTCCTCCTTCCTGATAGCTAATATTCCATTGTATATATGGACCACATCTTCTTTATCCATTCATCTGTCAATAGACATCTCGGCTTTTTCCCCAGGTTGTCTATTGTGGTCGTTGCTGCTATGAACATTGCGGGACAGGTGCCCCTTCAGATCACTACATCTGTATCTTTGGGGTAAATCCCCAGTAGTGCAATGGCTGGGTTATAGGGTAGCTCTCTTTTTAACTTCTTGAGGAACTTCCATACTGTTTTCCACAGTGGCTGCACCAGCTTGCATTCCCACCAACAGTGCAAGAGGGTTCCCCTTTCTCTGCATCATCACCAACATTTGTGTCCTGTCTTAATTTTCCCCATTCTCACTGGTGTGAGGTGGTATCTCATTGTGGTTTTGATGTGTATTTCCCTGATGGCAAGTGATGCGGAGCATTTTTTCATGTGCTTGTTGGCCATGTGTATGTCTTCTTTGGAGAAATGTCTGTTCATGTCTTCTGGCTATTTCTTGCCTGGATTCTTTGTTTTTTGGATGTTGAGCTTGTAGGTTCTTTATGTATCTTGGACACTAGCCCTTTTTCTGCTGTATCATTTGCAAATATCATCTCCCATTCCATAGGCTGCCTTTTAGTTTTGTTAACTGTTTCCTTTGCTGTGCAGAAGCTTTTTGTCTTGATGAAGTCCCAATAGTTTATTATTGCTTTGGTTTCCCTTGCCTTTGGAGACATGTCTAATAAGAAGTTCCTGTGGCCGAGGTTGAAGAGGTTGTTGCATGTGTTCTTCTCTAGGATTTTGATGGATTCCTTACATTTAGGTCTTTCATCCATTTTGAGTTCAACTTTGTGTATGGTATAAGAAAAAGGTCCAGTTTCATTCTGCATGTGGCTGCTCCATTTCCCCAGCACCATTTATTGAAGAGACTGTCTTTTTTCCATTTGATATTCTTTCCTGCTTTGTTGAAGATGAGTTGACCATAGAGTTGAGGACCCATTTCTGGGTTCTCTATTCTGTTCCATTGATCTGTTTGTCTATTTTTGTGCCAATACTGTCTTGATCACAGCTTTGTAATACAGCTTGAAGTCTGGCATTGTGATTCCACCAGCTTTGGTTTTCTTTTTCAACATTCCTTTGACTATTCAGGGTCTTTTCTGGTTCCATACAAATTTTAGGATTATTTGTTCCAGCTCTGTGAAAAATGTTGGTATTTTGATAGGAGTTGCATTGAATGTGTAAATTGCCCTGGGTGGCCGCATAGACATTTGAATAATATTTATTCTTCCAGGCCATGAGCATGTCTTTTTCCATCCTTATGCATCTTCCTTAATTTCTTTCATAAGTGTTCTGTAGTTTTTATATTATGGATCTTTACCTCTTTGGTTAGGTTTATTTCTAGGTATCTTCTGGTATTTGGTGTAGTTGTAAATGGGATCGATTCCTTAATTTCTCTTTCTTCTGCCTCATTGTTAGTCTATAGAAATGTAATAGACTTCTGTGCATTGATTTTATATCTTGCCATGTTACCAGTTGCTGATGATTCTTGCAACTTGGGGTTGAAATCATTCATAATTTTACTAATTTGGGTCCTTTCTTCTTTTTGATAAGTCTGACTAGGGGTTTATTGATCTTATTAATTCATTCAAAGACCCAGCTTATAGTTTTGTTAATGTGTTCCGATCTGGTCTCTATTTCATTGATTTCTGCTCTAATTTTAAAAAATTTTTCTTCTCCTACTGGGTTTAGGCTTTATTTGCTGTTCTTTCTCTGGATCGTTTAGGTGTAAGGTTAGCTTTTGTATTTGAGTTTTTCCTAAGTTTTTGAGGGAGACTTGTACTGCAGTGTATCTCCCTCTTAGGACTGCCTTTGCTGTATACCCAATGTTTTGAACAGCTGTGTTACCATTTTCATTTGTTTCCATGGATTTTTTTTTATTCTTTAATTTCCCAGTTGACCTATTCATTCTTTAGTAGGATACTCTTTATCCTCCAAATGTTTGAGGTCCTTCCAAATTTCCTCTTGTGATTGAGATCAAGTTTCAAAGCAGGTGGTCTGAAAATATGCAGGAAATAATCCCAACCTTTTAGTATGGATTGAGACCTGATTTGTGTCCCAGTATGTGATCTATTCTGGAGAAAATTCCATGTGCACTCGAGAAGAATGTGTATTCTATTGCTTTAGGATAGAATGTGAATATATGAAGTCCATCTGGTCCATTGTGTTATTCAAAGCCCTTCTTTCCTTGTTCATCTTCTACTTTGATGATCTGTCCATTGCTGTAAGTGGGTTGTTGGCGTCCCCTACTATTATTGTATTATTATCAATGTGTTCCTTTAATTTTGTTATTAATTGATTGATATAATTGGCTGCTCCCAAATTAGGAGCATAAATATTTATAATTGTTAGATTTTCTTGTTGGATAGACCCTTTAGGTAGGATATAGTGTCCCTCTTCATCTCTTACTACAGTCTTTGATTTAAAATCCAATTTGTCTGATACGGGGATTGCTACCCCAGCTTTCTTTTGAGGTCCATTAGCATGATAAATCATTCTCCATCCCCTCACCTTCAGTTTGGAGGTGTCTTTAGGTCTAAAATGACTCTCTTTTGGACAGCATATGGATGGGTCTTGCTTTTTTATCCAACCTGATACTCTCTGTGTCTTTTGATTAGAGAATTTAGCCCATTTACATTCAGAGTAAATATTGAAAGATATGACTTTAGTGCCATTGAATTACCTGTAAAGTTCCTGTTTTTGTAGATGGTCTCTGTTTCTTCTGGGCCTTTCTTTGCTTATAAGATCCACCTTAATATTTCTTGCAGAGGTGGTTTAGTGGTCATGTATTCTTTCAGTTTTTGTTTCCTGGAACCTCTTTATCTCTCCTTCCATTCTGAATGACAGCCTTGCTGGATAAAATGTTCTTGGCTGCATGTTTTTATCATTTTGTACCCTGAGTATATCATGCCGGCCATTTCTGGCCTGCCAGGTCTCTCTGGAGCAGTCTGATGCCAGTCAAACATTCTACTCTTACAGGTTAAGAACCTCTTGTCTGGAGCTGCTTTCAGGATTTTCTCTTTATCTCTGAAATTTGCAACCTTCACTCTTTTATGTTGATCTATTTTATTGATTTTGAGGGGGGTCCTCTCTACCTCTTGGACATGAATGCCTGTTTTTTTCCCCAGATAAGGGAAGTTATCAATTATAATTTGCTCAAATATGCTTTCTGGGCTCCCCTCTCTCTCGGGGACCCCAATGATTCTGATATAATTTCATTTTATGGCATCACTGATTTCTTGAAGCTTCCTTTATGGTCCATTAGTTGTTTTTCTCTCCTTTCCTCAGCTTCCTTCCATTCCATCAACTTGTCTTCTATGTCATTTACTCTCTCTTCTGCTTAATTTACCCTAGTTGTTACAGCATCCAGGTTAGACTGCATCTCAGAGCATTTTTAATTTCGACCTGATTAGATCTCATTTCTCCCCTAAGAGATTCTCTTGTGTCTTCTATGATTTTTTCAAGCCCAGCTAGTAACTTGATAATTTGTTATCCTGATTTCCATCTTCAATATTTTCTTTATACCCATAGCAATTAGATCTGTGGCAGAGATTATTACCTCTGGTTCTTTGTTTTGTTCTGAATTCCTCCTTCTACAGTCATTTTGCCCAGAGAAGAATGGATGAATTAGTGTACATTATCAAAAATATGAACCACAACCCAAGCAAAATACACATTAGATATATTTGAAGAGGTCAGAAACCGAGGAAGGAAAAGAAAAGAAAGAGAAAAGAAAAAGCAAAAAATATGGAAAGAAAAAAAGGGGGGAGAGAAATAAAAGAATAAAAGGAGAGAATATGATTTCACAGGATATATAAAACAGGGCTATCCACTTGGTCCTGAGTGTATTTTGGTATGTGTGTTAGAAGACACTAAATCCCAAAACTAAAAAAAAAGCAAAACTTATGTATATATACAAAAATAAAATTGAATAGAGTGAAAGGAAGCCAAAAATTAAGAATATATCTATAAAATGTAAATGTAAAAATGAAAGTTAAAAGAAGACTTAAAGAGTTGATAAAATAACAAACTAGTTGAAAAGGGAAAGAAGAAAAAAAGGAAATGGAAAATTTTAAACAAAGATAAATGAATCATGAAAAAAACCTTAGAATTCTGTATACTATTTTCCCCTAGCCCTGGAGTTTTACAGTCTTACCTGGTCCTAACCTTGCCGTGCACCTGTTCTAGTTGGTCTTCTGGGGCAGGGGACTGCTGTGCAGATTCTTAGGCGTCTGTGCCTGGGTGGGGTTGCACCACCACTCACCAGGGACGGGCTTACTTTGGTTGCTCTGTGTGGCTTTTGTTCCCTGAACATTTTGTGCACCTCTTTAGAGGATCAAAATAAAGGTGGCCCTGCCGGGATCTCCAGCCCCAGAGCCGAAAGATCACAGTCCCCTTTCTTCAGCAAACCTTCAGGGATAAATGGTCGTCACTCTGAGTGTGCCAAACGTAGACTCCTGTGGTGTGCGCCCACACCTAACTTCCTGGGGGATGGCGGAGGGGCCCGTGCTCCTGCACTTTGTAGGGTCCTGGCTCTGAGGTTGGTGGCCTCACCATGGACACCCCCACTCTGCCCTTCCAGGGGAAGGTGAGGATCACTGCTTTCCTTTCTTTTGCAGGGCTCTGGCACTGAGGGCTGTTGTCTGGCCATGGGCACACCTGCTCTGCCCTCCCAGGGGAAGGTGAAGGGACCCTGCGTTCCCGTCCACTGCAGGGTCCCCACATGGAGAGCAGTCACTTGACGGGCACTTGGCTCACTCTTTATGGCCAAATGACCTGAGCGCCCCCTCTTGGGCTGGTGACCATAACCAATTTCCCTGCTCCAGTGCTTGGAGACTCTACTGGCTCAGGCACCCCCGTTCTGTCTGTAACTGCAGGGTTGCTGAGACCACACTGTCCCACCTAGAATTCTGCTCCATGTCACCACCTGAGCACCTTATAGGCAGGGGTATCTGTCACTGGAGCAGATTTCTAAGGGTTCTGATTTTGCCCTCCAGGGCTCTATCACGTTCCAGTGCCGGCTTACGGAAGGTTTCCCCCCACCCCCTGCCATTTGTCTGTAGATATATCCCCCCAGAATCACTTTCCACACCTCCTACTTTGCAAAAAGTGGTTGCTTTTCCACTTGTAGAGTTCCAGATACTCTTTTCTTACATCTCAGGTTGAACTCATGGGTGTTCAGAATGATTTGATAGTTGTCTAGCTAAATTCAAGGGAGAAGATGAAACGAGGTCCCCTACTCTCCTGTCATCTTGCAACCCCTTGAGTATTCTTTTTTTGCAGGCTTGATACTTCTGTCCTGACAGCCCTACCTGCTTCCTGTGAAAAAACCTACTTTCACATTTGAATTCTACAGTTGAGTAAATCCATCTGAACGACTCCACGTTCAGCATAGAATATAACCAATTTCGGCTATGATATCAGCTCGTAGAGCCCAGGACACCAACCCTGATATTCATACTTTGTAGTAGGTGGGATTTTAGAAACCCACACGCTAAGGGGAAGATGTAAAAACAAAACAAAGGGAGGGAAGAGAGAAAGAAAGAAAAGAAAAAAGGAAGAAAGGAAGGCAGGGGGACAGGTTGTGTAGCCACAGCAACCCAGCAAGACATTGAATCTTTTAATATTTTAAAAATATCTTGGTGAGCTGTTTCTGTCTGGCAAAGAATTCTATTTAAAGAAATTTTAAGGGGTGCCTGGGTGGCTCAGTTGGTTAAGTGTCTGCCTTCGGCTCAGGTCATGATCCTGGGTCCTGGGAGGGAGCTGCCCCGCATCAGGCTCAGTGGGGAATCTGCTTCTCCCTCTGCCTCTGCCTTTTCCCTGGCTTGTGTGCTCTCTCTCTCTCTCGTTCACTCTCTCAAATAAATACAATTTTTTAAAAAAGAAATTTTAAGATTATGGGCATAAATGTTAGGCTGTGGTGCAGGTGCTCTAATTACAGTCATGCTCTTTGGTCCTCTTGAAACGTAAGGGGGTGAGATAAGACCGGTGGAAAAAATCAATTTTCAGATTCGTGTGATTTATTGCGTGGTAGTAAAAAAGTCGAAATAAGATTTAGAGGTTTGCACTATAAAGTGAGGAAAGGCAAAAGGTTGGCAAATCAGTTATCGTCTAAAGCGTGATTTAAAATGAAGAGGTGAAAGTGAAGGGATAAAATAATAATTATTTAAAAGCTGGCATCCAAAGTGGCAGCTGGAGGGAGGCCCGAGGAGGGAGGGCTGTGCCAACGCAGAGGGGCTCGGGATTGTAAAGCCGCGGTGTCCTCGGGGGCCAGGATTTTGTCCCCTGTCTGGCCTCGGGATTGACGCTATGGTGGTCTTCGTTCTCTTTTTCAAAAACGTAGCTCTGTCAGCTTCTCTGTCCACGTTGGGGAAACGGGAGCTCCTTTGTAATTCGTGGCCTGACCTCACAAGGTGGTCAGACTATGAACAACATTTGCTTCTCTCCAAGTAAGCAGCTTCTTTCTGTCTTTGATTTCCTCCAATCTTGTGTGTACGCTGTTGTTTTCCCGTGTATTGGCTTCCCTTCATGGTTAGTGAGGAGGGAGCCCGGCCACGCGTGCCACCCCCACTTTGCCTTCCTTCGCCTGACATTCTCATTGGCTGTGCGGTCACAGCAGCAAATTTGTCAGTCAGCAGCCATCCTGGAACATGACACTGGAAGGGACGACCCTACCAGGATCCAGTTAGTTACTTCCTAAAGGAGTTTGATTTACCCTCCGCATCACCTCCTCTGTGGTTCCGTCATTACGTGTTTTCATTCCTTTGGTGTTTGCCTTTAGGTTTCCTACGTGAACCAGCAAATGTGTGAGGACTCACCTGACCCTGTCCGTTAGGCAGGATGGTGGCTCCTTCCAGATATCCACACCTACTCCTTGGACACTGTGCACATGTCACATTATGTGGCTAAGGGGCTTTGCAGATGTGGTTAAGGCTCTGTGAACCGTAAAACAGGGAGATTATCCTGGGTTATGCCCATAGGCCTGTTTTGGTCTGTTTGGGCTTCTACAACAAAATACCACAGGCTGGGTGGCTTATGAGCAACAGAAATTTGTTTCTCACGGTTCTGGAGGCTGGGAACGCCTAAGATCTTAAGGCACTGGCAGGTTCAGTGTATGGTGAGAGCCTGCGATGTGTTCTGTGTCCTCACATGGTTGGAGGAGCTACGGTGCTTTATGGGGTCTCCTAGAAGAGCACTAATTCCCTTTGTGAGGGCTCCCCCCTCTTGATCTAAGCGTCTCCCAAAGGCCCCACCTCCTGACATTATCTATATGGGCATTAGGTTTCAATGTAGGAGTTTTGAAGGGACCAATATTCAGCCTATAGCAAGGCCCAATCTAATCACATGAATCGTTAAAAGAAGAGAACGTTCTCTGGCTGGAGGTGAGAGAGAGGTGGCCAAAGGGGAGGCTGAGAGATTTCAACATGAGAATTCGATATCCCATTGCTGCTTCTGAGATGTAGAGAAGTCTGTGTGCAAGGACCACAGAGAAGCCTGTAACTGGGGGCAGCCCTCAGCTGACCAGCAACAAGGAAACGGAGATCTCAGTCCTACAGCCAGAAGGAACTGGATTTTGCTACAATTGGATGCATTTATAAGTGGCTCCTTTGCGGAGCCTCCTTATGACAGCATAGCCGGCTGACACCTTGATTTTGGTTTTGTGAGACCCTGAGCCGAGAAACCAGGCAAGCCTATCTGGACTTCTCATCTACAGAACTGTGAGATAATACTTGTGTTGTTCTCGGCTGCTAAGTTGGTGGTAATTTGCTCTAGCAGCAACAGGAAACTTACCATACTAACGTATCCTTGCTTTTGTATATTAGTCATAAAAGTCAATTTCTCTCAAACTGAGGCGAAGGGCTGTTTCTTAGAAATTTAAAATTTTCTAATCTGTCATGGACTGATTCTTTTAGAAAATGCAATCAAAACAATAACAAGAAATGAAATTTTGTTTTTTAAAGAAAAGCACATAAAAGAGGAGCCCCTCGATGCTTTTATTTATTTTTATTTAACAGCATAGAACTTCAGATTGCTATCCAAGTTTTGAAATGCTTACTCTTAAATACCTGCTCATCTCTTGCAGATTTGTGAGCTGTTTGTCGATCAGATCAGCATCAGTCCACAGATTATACTTTGAGTGGGACCGAGGAAAGCTCTGTCACGTCCAGTTGGGAGGATGCAAACACTACAAATTGGAAGTAGGATGTAAACAAACATCTAGTGCAGGGAGGCTCGGCATTGAATAGTTTGTGGGTCAATACGATGGTCCTCACAGCTTGGTAAATTTGTGAAGCAATCGCCATCACGCAGAAAAGCCACAGACTGCTGTGTGCCCCGGACTCCAGCGGGTGCTAACACAGAAAATCAGTTGAGCAAATTGGGGTATGAAGGGAGAGGGCCGGGGGTGGCCTGAGCCTCACGTCTCGTTTGTATGCTGCTAATCTGCACACTAACGTCGTCAGTGTCTTTGGTAGGAGTTGACGACCGAGACTGGTCGAGACCTTGCAGTCCTGCCGTTCCAGGTGACAGGACAGATATTTCATAATAAGGAAACGAACGGCAAACCTTGAGTGGTTCAGGATTAGTCCTATGGTCAGTCCTAAAAGCAGAAAAGCATCTTTTTATTCTGTTTCTGATATATGTGTCTGATGAAACTAGCCTCGTTTTTAGAAAAAGAGACCTTTGTTTCAAGGAAAATGATACATACCCGTTGTAAAAACATAAAAACCTCCTTGGTACAGGAAGTACAGAGACAAGGAAGACTCAGTGGCAGCCCCAGAACCCAGAGATAACAGCTGTTAACAGTTTGGTAAATATTCTTCTGGTCTTCTCTACATGTGAGCAGATGGGCACAGATATATGAACAGGCTTTTACATAAATAAGGTCAAATTCCAGATAACGTGCTTTTCTTCTAAGCCCTCAGGCATCTCTCCATCGTGTCCAGTAGAGGTCTGCCTCATTTCTAACACCTGTGCACACAAGCGAATGTATGTATGTACACTGTTTTACGTACCTGGTCTTACATTATTGACATTTGCTTCCTACATTTAAACACTCTAAACAAAAGGGGTGGGCGCCCCGGTGCCTAAATTCTCCTCCGGATAAAAACCTGCAGTGGATTAGCTGTGTGGACGCCTACTAAGCATTTTCATGGCAGTCACTGAACCGCTTGGCAGCAAGTCTGTCCTGGTGAGTCTCCCACTCACAGCGGGTAACAGTTCTTCCACGCCCTTGACAACAGCGCGTTGCTAATTCCAACGGGCAGAAGGCCTCTATCTCCCCTGGTTAGTGCTGCGCTGATGAGGCTTTCACCTGTTTGCTGGTCATTTGCCGAGGAGTGCGTGTGTGTCACTTCCGTTTCAACGTTCTTTTGGACTGTTTTTCTGTTGACTTCAATCCTATTGATATTGAAGACCTTTTCGCATATTTGAGATCAGCCATTTATCTATTACATGTTGTGTATTTTATCATATGTTTTCTTAAAAAAATTGTAAGTTTTCACTTGACATGAGGTCTAGCCTCTTCACACATTTTGAAGTGCACGTACCGTATCGTTTACGATAGGCACGGCCCGCTACGGCGATGGCTAGAACCTACCCACCTTGCCTCACTGAGACTTTACACCCGTGGAATAGCAACTCCTCATTTTCCCCTCCCCCAGGCGCCGGCAACCACCATCCTAACCTCTGTCTCTATGGCTTTGCTTCTGTGAGATGCTTCCTGTAAGTGGAATCATCAAGTACTTATCCTTCACACACATAATTTTTAATATGATCTGGTTTCCATGATACACTTTGAAGGGCTTCATTTTGGCATGAGTTCTGAGCTTGAGTTACGAATGCAGAGTTTTGTTCTCTGTCAATGGCTGCCCCGTTTCCCAAACATTACTTGCTATTTCCCCTATTCCCCACCAGTTTGGGAGTGCCGTCTCTATCACACACCAACGTCTTGTCCGTTGTTGGGTAGAAATGGAAATGAAGAGGGACACTCTTCATTTAACTTTACCTGGAGTAGGAGGCGGGAAACCTCCGACACCCTAACAGAGGGTGTAACATGTGAAGCGCTGCTATCCGACTTATCCCTGTGTTTTAGTGGGGGAAAAAGAAAACAAAAACAAAACAAAACAAAAAAACAACCAAATTTTCCTGTTTCTGCTGATTCCGATTCTACTAGAGGAAAAATAAATTATAATATTTGGTGTCAGGCGTATAAGACAGTGTGGGCCGATAGGGAAGAAACGGGAATGTTGGTTAGAGTGATGATTTACTTCGTGTCCGGCACACCATAACTCTTGTGAACTCAGAAGGCAAAGATCTGAGTCTCTTTATCTGATCTTTCCTCTCACTGCTGGTGGGGCTGATGGGAGCACGTGACCACTGGCTGACCTCTAGAGCCAGGCCATCAGAGGCTCCTCACCTGATCCCCTCCTTGGAAGGTACCCTCTGTCCGCCCACCGTTCTCACAGCTGGAGCCATTTTCAAGGAGGCCGCCCTGAGAGAGCCAGGTGTGGTTCAGACCACCCGAACAGCAGGCTGGGACTGAACCCAGGGCAGGCCTCTGTGCAAACTCTCAAGGTCCTTGCAGGCAGACGGGCGTGGACATCTACTTGTGTCTCGGCTGCCGAAGACGAGCCTCGTAAGTTCCCTGGCTTCTGGGGACGGCCACCTACCAGTCTGGAGGGGCCTTTCTTCGGGTTCTCCTTGTCCCTCTGTGTTTGGGAGTCAGTTTGTGAAAACCAGCACTGAGCAGTTTCAACAAATTGGGTCACGGCTTTCTTATGAAGTGTGTGACTCAGCTGCCATGGTCCATTTTTTTTTTTTTTAAGGATTTTATTTATTTATTCGTGAGAGGCGGAGATACAGGCAGAGGGAGAAGTGGCCTCCATACAGGGAGCCCGATGTGGGACTCAATTCCAGGACCCCAGGACCATGACCAGAGCCGAAGGCAGGCACTCAACTGCTGAGCCACCAGGTGTCCCTGACGTGGTCCATTTTTTTCAGCTGGTGAGAGCCTTTTCATTATGAGCCAACTTGTTAACAAGCGTAGAATTCACGCCCAGGCTGTTGGTTCTCACGGGTTCGATACCCTAAGTCAGTACGAAGCATTCAGCCTCGAGACCGTTGAACACAGAGGGAGCTGACTCGGACTCCTCTCCCGGCCAACCCGGCATCCCCGACCTTTGGTGCCTCTTATGCCTCTTTTCTTGCTGTTCACCCCTATGGTTTAGAGTCTCCCCTCGATGCTTGTTCCGGTGTAACTGTACTGTGTACTGAGCTCAGTAGCTTGACTGGGCATTGATGGCACAGCAGACAAATGTCATTTTTATGGTACAGCACTTGGCCTGGTCCCCCGTCTTTTTTTTTTTTTTTTTAAGATTTTATTTATTTATTCATGATAGAGAGGCAGAGACACAGGCAGAGGGAGAAGCAGGCTCCATACCGGGAGCCCAACATGGGACTCGATCCCGGGACTGCAGGATTGTGCCCTGGGCCGAAGGCAGGCGCTAAACCTCTGAGCCACCCAGGGATCCCCATGGATTATAGAGGGGTCATGGCTGGTGGCTCAGGGTAGTGAGAAGCTCTAAAAATTGATATCCTGTTTTACATTGTCGCTGCAGTGCCAGATGATTTAACTTCCAGCAGTGCCACTCCACCTGCTTCCTTGAGCGGGGTTTGGCAAGCCAGTCACTGAGGGGACTTGCGAGACAAATCCCGTTCGAAGGAAGTCCATTATTTTGAAATTTCCGTACTGAGAAAAAGGTTGATTGAAATCCAGCCTACTTCTGAGATGAGGAAGTTCTATTAGAAAAAAAAAATCAAGAAAAAAAATCAAAAGGATCCATTGTTCCTCAAGTCAACACAATTAAAAATTCAGTATCATACTGAGAAACGGGATCCTTGATATCAAGAATCCTATGAGGTTAATGGCAGTTACCATTGGAGGGACCAAGGGCAGGCTGCCCCAAAATGTGCTCCCTTTGCACATTGTTTTAAATAAAAGTTACTAAAGAAACAGCCAGCGTGAAAACTCAGATCTTCCTTTGTCTCTCTGAAAGCAAAAATCAGTTTCCCATATGAAAGGGACCCTCTGTGAACTAAGAAGGAAAAAGATATCCTTATTACCAGAGATAGGAACGTTACAGCTGAGAAGGCCATAGAAACAAACCTCGTTACTTATCTTTTTTTTTTTTTAACTAATCTACGACCTCAGCCCAAATTCTGCTTAGAATTCCTTACTAATTAAAGCTCCCAAACATCCTTTTCCCTTATACTGTCTGTTTCTCACAAATTTATTGTCTCTTCGTCTAAAACATATAAAAACTGCCATCCTCGGTCATTTCTTTTGGTCTCAGTTTCATTATTTGGGGCTCCATGCACACAGTGACGAAACTTAGGCTTTTCTTCCTGTTAACCTGTTTCATATAAATTGAATTCTCAGTCCAGCTGAGATGTTGAAGGATAGAGAAAGAATTTTTCCTTCCCGACACCATGCACTTGGGCTGCTTAAACGGTAAATGGTAGACAGGCTGCAGGGCAAAGCCTGTTTATGGTGCGAGTGGTCTTGGTTTTCACATTGGTTGGTCGGCCACCCGTAGTCACATGCTTTCTGAAGTGAGCATGTCAAGGGCAAAAAGTTCCTACTTGATGCCCACGTTTGGCTTTCTTTTGCGGGGGTGGGGGGGTGGTGGTTAGCTGTAAAACTGTGTAAGCAATAAGGGTTTTTTTTTTTTTTTTCCCAGTCTCAGCTGACCTAGTCCAGTGGTTCCCAGATTTTGGTGTACATTAAAAAAAAAAAAAAGTTCGAATGCCTGTTAAGCATGTGGCTTCCTAGGTCTCCTACCCAGAGATTCTAATGCAGGAGGGCCTGGCAACATCGTGTTTAATGAAGTCCTCAGGTGACTCGAATGCAGGTGCTCCTTTGAAAGGCAATGGATTGGGGCAGAGGGTAGGAGAAAATGAGTTGATGCTGTTTCCTGCACCTGCTGTGTTACCGGACTTGGTCATCCAGGGATACCTCTTTTTGATGGTTCCCTACTAAACCTCAAAAACTGTGTCCAGCTGCTCCAGGAATAATATGTGTGTGTGTGTGAGAACCTATACCTGGGGACTCGTTCCTTTGATTTGAAGCTTCCTATTGTCCTTTAGAGACCGTCTTATGCCCAGCACAATGCTACTGAAAGTGCCAGGCTTCTGAAGCGATTTGTTACTGATTTGCAGCCAGGTCAGGACCCCGTGCCAGGGTGTAAGTCCGTCACGTCCCTAAGCACACGGTGTAGTTCACCTGATATATCTACATTTTGTCTTGATGGCAAGATTTTTCCAACGGAGGAAGCTTCGGAGTTGTGATTTACGTGCTGGCGTGAGTTCTTGATTGGTCACATGCCGGGGACAAGTGGATTCAGGGGCCGCACTCGGAGTAGCGCTGCCTTGATAGACATTCGACCCTTCAGGGAGTAAAACACAGAACAGTGTTGAGCAAAGAGAAAAAGACTGAGTGGAAAAGCTCCCGAGAGACAACACTGGAGGTGCCAAGTACCAACTCTGCTTCCCCGGGCCTGGCTTTTGTAAAAGTTGCCAAAACTCATGGCCTGGGACTGGCTCGGCTTGCCTTCTCCCTGGCTGGCCTTCCTGCAGGGGAAGTGGCAGCGAGGAGAGAAACCCAAATATGTTGCCCAGAGAAGGGGACCGATTTAGGTAACCTGCAACTCCTGGACTGACTGTGAAATCCGTTTGAGGATGCACGTGTAGACTAGTAAGGCGTCTCCCTCAGAGCCCGAAGCTGAGTTTTTGTCGGGATTCTCATGAATACTTTCAACCAACACTTTAGAAGAAACATCCTTGCTCTCACGATGCCATTTACTGATACTTGACGTCGATCAAACCGCTTCACTTCTTAGATCGTTCGCTCTAAATGGGAATACTTGACAGCAAGTCACTGAAAGGATTGCTAGGGTCTCTTCAAACTGGGGGGTTCTGTGATTCTAGGATTCTTTCATCTACACCATTATATCAGGGATCTACTTCCACTATTCAGATCATTCAACAAATATTAAGCAAGCACCTCCCATGTGCCGCGCAGTGTATCAGGGGAACACTGGGAAACGAGAGGCATGATCCCGCATGGTGTTCACCATGTAGCTGGGGAGAGAGACATGCAGTGAAATCAAAATAAGCCTATGAACAAACCTGGAGCTGAATGTGAACCTAATGAGAAAAGAGATGACGGGTAGTTTAATTGTTGCCGGATATAAATTTCAGTTCACCGGAACGCAGCAGATGGTGTCTGACTACGTCCTTTGTCCCAGACACTGTGCTGAGTGTTAGAGACACAGAGATGGGCAGAGAACATTCCTGACTGCAGCGCCCCTTGGAACTGTACCCGAGGAGCACCCCCCCCCCCACCTCTCCTCAATCCCATTGGATTTTGTCGGTTGATCTGTGTAGGCTTGACTGTTTTAGCTGCCCTTCATCCCATACTCTTCGCGTCATGATGGGACAGGACTTCCTGGTACTCATTTGTCTGAGGCTGTGGATCTGCCCTTCTGGGTTTGCAAGTTTGACCTGAGGAAAACCTTTACGTGATTATGGCTTTTGAAACTCCCAGCTGAGCTGCTGAACTGGCACAGACTCAGCGGAGTTGAGAATTATTATGGAGCATCTGTCACGAAATTGTAGTCTTTGCGTGGACGTGATCACAGGGTGGCTCATTCCTTTATTCAACACACCTGGGTTCCTTCCATGTGCTCGGCGTTGTTTTGGGCATGAGGGGAGAGGGGCACAAAGTGACACGAGTCCCTGCCCACTTACGCTCCTTCCAGCCTCGACATTTTCAACAGCTGGGAGATCCTTCCCTTACGGGGAGCCGTCCCATTTTCAAACAGTCCTAAATATTTGAAAGGTCTCTATTACTCTCATCCTCAATCTGTCTCCCTCTAGCTCTGATCTGCTAGTCTGAAGGTCTATCTCTAAGCCCCTCTAGATATATCCAAACCCTCTTTCACATGGCCGCCCTTCAAATATTTAAAAAATGCCCATGTTCCTCTTAAGGCTCCCCATTTCATTATTTTGATGTGTAGACATATGCACGGATACATGAGAATATGGATATAACTCAACATAAGTCCACGGCGTCTTGATTTAGCTTGTTGTGTGTGTACATTTGTTCTCCTTTGAATCCCTGAAATAGAGGCATGTTAACCATCGCTCTACCCATGGTTGAGGCGAAAACTCCCCCTTGCTCAGTGTGTCACTTTCCAGAACACTCTCATGTGAGTAGTTATGTGGTGCTCACTACAATGTCACTGGCAGGTGTCAGATGAGGACAACAGAGATGCCAGGAAGGCTGAGTGGCGTAACTAGCGTGTCACCGAACTGGGTCCTCAGGCGTCAAAATCTGTGTCTTTCATACGACTACATTCCTCCCCTATGCCTTGCTGGCTTTGAAGGGGAAGTGATGTTAGGGCTTTAGAATATTATGTCCCTCGATAATAGTTTTGGGAAGAACCCTAAACCCAGTTCAGAAGTGTTCCCCATTTGATCGTTAGGAGGACTTGAGCGGGGGCAGTTTCCCCTTCCAGTCTTCCCTTCTGGTGGCCGGACCTTTCCAACCCTCACCTCTTTAACTTTCTTTTTGCTCCTCTCGTATGCTGATGCACAGGCTTTCATCTCCCAGGCTGGAAAGGTCTATGACGAGGGAGCCGGAGCTTGAGGGCAGACTCTAAGTACGTCTGAATCTGCAGCGGGGCGGGGGGTGCAATGATGGGCAAGCTCCTTAAGCCTCCAGATTGAAACGAATCTGTTCCAGCAATAGTCGTTTGTGCCCAAAGTTCAGGGGGCGGTGAGAAAAACTCACGCAAAGGAAAATATGCTACTTGGTAAACTACGGCAAAGCTGGGGTATTGGTTAAGGACACAGATACCAACCGCATAATTGGATGGTGCTTTCATAGTCACATTCCAAAAAAAAGCTGCTAACACAGCCCAAGAGTAGAAAGAACACCAGACCTTGTGAGAAGGAATGAGGCATGAACCCCTTAGAGGTGGCAAAATTAAATGAGCCTCTCACCCATTAATTTGCAAGAATACGAGATCTCTTCTGTGTTTTTGCTAAAAGTGACTCTAGCAGCTCACTCCTGCTGTCCCTTTAATCAGCAGAGAACACAAACTTGGGTAGTAAATAGCTTACGGAGAAGATGCTTCGTGTCTAACTTTTGCTTTAGGATTCCTATTAACTACCACCTTAGGTCAACAGAGCTCAATATACTGCTTTTTTCCCCATTTCTCGGCGAGAGGCTATAATTAAGCAGCCAATAATCAGCTGCTTTTTCTCACATGAAAATCTCCGTCCACCCGAAAGACAGCACCAGAGGCTTATTTTCCAGAAGTCAAACCAGCTAGTTCATTATCGGGTAGAGGTCCCTCTCGTATTTTCTGCTGCGCCACCTCGGATTCACAACAGGGCATTGGCAAGGATTGTCAGAGCTACTGCCTGCTACCCACTGAATTTCACATTTCAGATTTATTTATACTCTTCTTTCCACAGAGGGATTTTGGTGGCCCGCAGCAAAAGATGTGCAATGCAGTTTAGTCGAACCAACATTTGTCAACTGCTAGATTCTTTTTTTTTTTTAAGCGGGAACTGGGGATACAAATATGACTAAGGTCTCTGCCATTTGAAGAGCTTAGAGGGGAAAACAGCGGCTACTTTTACCAGAACGTGGTTCCCACAATGACCAGGCTCTGCTCGGGGCCCCGTGGGAGCAGTGATGCGTGGTGAGGGGCGCTGCACTGCCCTGGGGACGTCAAGGAAGGTGTCGATTGAGATTTAAGCTTTAGATTTTATGGGCCCAGGGGTGACATAGATGTAAAGTGACCTCTGGAAAGCACAAGGAGCCCCGCAAAACGCACATCTCCAAGGCGACACCAGGAAGGAATGACTGGGGAGCACCTCAGGGACAGAACCCTCTTATGAATCCACATCCACATTTGTATGTCTCTCCTTCCACAGTGAGGACCCTGTATTTCGACAACACGAACATATTTACTTTTCCGCCGAGTCTAATAACCGATCCAAGACCATTCCAGCATTGTTTTGCTCTTCTTCTACCCTGAAGAGTTTAGGATTGTTTGCACTCCTTGTTTCCTCACCTGGTGTCCTAACCCGCCCCAGACTGAGGGCTTCCAGACAAGTACTTTGCTAGACCCTGTTCATAAATCACCTGGATTTGCTGTTTATTTTTTTCCCCCTTAGGTGTGACTCTATTTTTCATCTGAGATAGAATTAGATTCATTTGTTTCAGTTTGCTTTCAGTTTTTGGGTTTTTTTTCTTTTTCTTCCCGTCTTTATTGATTCGATGTTTCTTTTTGAGCAAGCGATCAATATGCTTTCAAAAGTTAGAACCGTACAAAAAAGTCATGCTCAGTAGCGTGAGTCTTGTGTTTCCTTCCCACCTTTGCCTTGCGGGTAACCAATTTCATTGTTTACTGGTTTATGTATGCTTTTTTTTTTTTTTTTTTTAACTTAACAGTGCCTCCTGGAAATCACTTAATATTAGTTCATAGACATCTCCCCCCCCTTTTTTTTAAGTTCTAGTTAGTTAACACACAGTGTGATATTAGTTTCAGGTTACCATTTAGGGCTTCAGCATTTCTACACAACAGCCGGTGCTCATCACAGCAAATGCCCTCTTTTTTTTAAAGGGAATCTATTTTATTTTTTTTAAATAATAAATTTATTTTTTATTGGTGTTCAATTTACCAACATACGGAATAACACCCAGTGCTCATCCCGTCAAGTGCCTGTCACCCAGTCACCCCCACCCCCCGCCCTCCTCCCCTTCCTCCTCCCCTAGTTCGTTTCCCAGAGTTAGGAGTCTTCATGTTCTGTCTCCCTGTCTGATATTTCCTACCCATATGTTTTCATTCATTTGGGGAATATAAATAATAGTGAAAGGGAATAGAAGGGAAGGGAGAAGAAATGGGTAGCAAATGCCCTCCTTAATCCCCATCACCTCTATCCCCCGTCACCCCCAACTCACCTCCCCTTTGATAATCATGTTTGTTCTCTATAGTTAAGAGTCTGTTTCTTGGTTTGCCTCTCTCTCTTTTTTTCTTTCCTTTCCTCATTTCTTAAGTTCCACATTTGAATGAAATCATATGGTATTCGTCTTTCTCTGACCGACCTATTTCACTCAGCACGATACCCTCCAGTTCCATCCACGTTGTTGTGAATCATAAGGTTTCATCCTTTTCTACGGCTGGATAACATTCCGTTGTATATTCGTACATATGTGTGTATCTATACGCTACCTCTTCTTTCTCCATTCATCAACTGATGGACACTAGGGCTGTTTCCGTGGTCTGGCTATTGTAAATAATGCTGGTATAAACCCTGGGGTGCATGTATCCCTTTGAATTGGTATTTTTGTATCCTTTGGGTAAATACCTACTAGTGCAATTGCTGGATCATAGAGTAGTTCTCTTTTTAACTCTTTGAGAAACTCTCCAGAGGGGCTGCACCAGTTTACATTCCCACCAACACGGTAAGGGGGCTCCCCTTTCTCCACATCCTCTCCAACACCTGTTGTGTTAATTTTAGCCATTCTCACAGGTTATAACGTAATACCTCACTGTAGTTTTGATTTGCATCTCCCTCATGATGAGTGATGTTGAGCATCTTCTCATGTGTCTGTGTGCCATCTGGATGTCTTCTTTGAAAAAATGTCTACGTCTTTCGCCCATTTTTAAATCAGATTATTTGTTTTCTGGATGTTAAACTTTATAAGTTCTTTATATATTTGGACACTAGCCCTTTATTGGATATGTCATTTGCAAATGTCTTCTCCCATTCCATAGGTTGTCACTTGGTTTTGTTGATAGTTTCCTCTTCTGTGCAGAAGATTTTTATTTTGATGAAGTCCCAACAGTTTATTTGCTTTTTTATTTATTTTTTTTAATTTCTTCTTTGGTTTATTGGTTGGCCCGTTCATTGTTTAGTAGCATGTTGTTTAACCTCCACATATTTGTGGTCTTCCCAGGAAATCTTCATTCTTTTTGACAGCTGCATGGTACTCCCTTGTGTGTATATGCCACAGTTTTTGCAACCATTCCTTTATATAGATATTTAGGAAATTTCCAGTATTTTGCAGTTAAAAGTAACACTGTAATGAATAATCTTTTGTGCATGTATTTTGGTATTATTGGAGATTATGTCTTAGGGTACATTCTGCAGGTGGGATTACTAGTTTAAAGAATAAATGTGTATATAGTGTTTTAGGTATTGTTAAATGACCCTCCACAGGGTCTATGCCATTTTGCATTCTCATCAGCAAAGTGTGGGAGGGCGTGGTTCCCTAGAGTCTTGCCCATGGAATGTACTGCAGCTTTCTGATTTTTTTTTTTGCCAACCTGAAATGTGATAAATATGACCTCAGTAAAGTTTAAATTTGCTTTTTACTTATTATGAGTGAAGTTAAACATTTTTTCATGTGCTGAAAGTTCATTCTCATATCCATTCTGTGAATTCTCTGTACTTTTGCTCATTTTATTTATGATTTTTGGTCATTTTCCCTCAATTTTAAAGGTTTTTAAAAAATAAATTAGGGGAATTGGCCCTTTAGCTTTGAAATCTGTTGTAAATACTTATTCCTAGTTTTCATTTGTCTTTTGACTTTGCTTATGGTATTTTTTGCCATGCAGAAGTTTTAATTTCTTTCTTAATGTAGTCAGATTTATCCATCTTTCCTTTTATTGCCTTTAAATTTTGAGTCAAAATTGGAAAACCTTTTTCTAAAAAAAAAAAAAAAAAAAAAAAAGAAAACCTTTTTCTACTCTAAGGTGAAAGAAGATTTCACTCTTATTTTCTCCTCATGCTTGCATTGTTTCATATTTTGCATTTAGATCTCTGATCCATTTGAAGTTTAGGCTTTTCTATGGTACGAGGAATGGATCTAGGCCTTTTTTTTTTTTTCCAAATGGCTATTCAGTTATCCCAACACCATTTACTACAAATGATGACTTTGATTCAGTGCTTTGAGAGACTACATATATCATATGCTTGATTTATTTTGTGTAATTGGGTCTTTTTCCAGTCTATTCCTTTGATTTGTCTATTTGCATGCCAATAATACATTAATTATAGAGGCTCTGTAGTATTTTTTTAAAAAGATTTAATTTATTTATTCATGAGAGACAGAGAGAGAGGCAGAGACACAGGCAGAGGGAGAAGCAGGCTCCCTGCAGGGAGCCCAGTGTGGGACTCGATCCCATCCTGGACCCTATCCCATCCTGGGACCCTGGAATCATTCCCTTGAGCCAAAGGCAGACACTTAACCCCTGAACCACCCAGCATCCCTCTGTAGTATGTTTTAATGTCTGATTGGGCTAGTCTTCAGAGCTTTTCCTTGTCACTAAGGTTAAGAAAACCTTAACCATCGTTGAGTGCTTATTTTCCCATGTAAATTTTAGGATTGTCTCTTATCTGACATTTAATGCTCCATTCCCTTTATTCCTGAAGGTAGTCTAGGACTCATTGTTGGACACTATCTATCTCTAGGAATCTCTCTTCTACTGCACCATAAATAACTGCAGTTACGAGAACCTGCTACTAATGGTATACATCACAGCCTGTAGTGTGTTGGAGCAGTAGAACGGTGATTCTTAACCTTGGCTACACATTAGAGTCACCTGAAAAGCTTTTAAGATGCCAATGTCAGTCTCTCCATTAAATTAGAATCCCTGAAGTTTAGGTCTTGGCATTTGTATTTTTTTTATCCTTTTCATTTTTGTTTGGCTTTGTTTTAATTTTTTATTTAAATTCAATTTAGTTAACTATATTACTACTTTCAGGGGTAGAATTTAATGATTCATCAGTTGCATATAACACCCAGTGCTCATTACGTCAAGCACCCTCCTTAATGCCCATCACCCAGTTACTCCTACCTCCACCCACCTCCCCTTCAGCAACCCTCAGTTGGTTTCCTAGAGTTGCGTCTCTGGTGGTTTGCCTTCTTCTCTGTTTTTATCTTATTTTATTTTTCCTTCCCTTCCCCTATGTTCATCTGTTTGGTTTCTCAAATTCCTCACGAGTGAAACCTTATGGTATTTGTCTTTCTCTGACTGATTTTGCTTAAGAATACCCTCTAGTTCCATCCACATCATTGCAAGTGACAAGATGTCAATCTCTTTGATGGCTGAGTAATATCCCATTTTATATATTTATATATATAAATATTACATATAAATATATCTATATCACATATAATATAGATACATAAGAATATATCTATATATTATATATGTAATTATAGCATAAACATATAATATTTATATATAATCATAAAATTCATAATTTTTTTATTTTTTATAAAAATAAAATTTATATAATAATATTTATATATATTTGTATAATATACATATAATATACTTACATATACAATATATAGATATATTATAGATAATAGATTATAGATAATATAATATAATATATAATATATATAATATATGTAATGTATATTATATCTATGTGTATATAAAATATATATACACACACATCTTTATCCATCAGTTGATGGACATCTGGGCTTTTTCCATAGTTTGGCTATTGTGGACATTGTTGCTATAAACATTGGGTGCCTATGCCCCTTTGAATCACCATTTTTGTATCCTTTGGATAAATACCTGGTAGTACAATTGCTGGATTGTAGGGTAGCTCTATTTTTAAGTTCTTGAGAAGCCTCCATTCTGTTTTCCAGAGGGGCTGCCTCAGTTTGCATTCCCACCAATAGTGCAAGAGGGTTCCCCTTTTTCTACAGCCTCGTCAACATCTATTGTTTCTTGAGTTGTTAATAATAGTCATTCTGACTGGTGTGAAGTGGTATCTCATTGTGGTTTTGGTTTGTATTTCCCTGATGCTGAGTGATGTTGAGCACATTTTCATGTGTCTGTTGGCCATGTGTATGTCTTCTTTGGAGAAATGTCTGTTCATGTCTTCTGCCCATTTCTTGACTGGCTTTTTTGTTTCTTTGGGTGTTGAGTTTTTTTTTTTTAAGATTTTATTTATTTGACAGAGCACAAGCAGGGCGAGTGTCAGGCAGAGGGAGAAGGAGAAGCAAGCTTCCCATGGAGCAGGAAGCCCAATGCAGTACTCAATCTCAGTACCCTGAGATCATGACCTGAGCTGAAGATAGAAGCTTAACTTACTGAGCCACCCAGGTGCCCTGGGTGTTGAGTTTGATAAATTCTTTATAGATTTTGAATACTATCCCTTTATCTCACATATCATTTGTGATGTTTTCTCTCATTCCGTAGGTTGCCTTTTCATTTTGTTGACTGTTTCCTTTGCTGTGCAGAAGCTTTTTATCTTGATGAAGTCCTAATAGTTCATGTTTGCTTTTGTTTCCTTTGCCTTTGGAGATGTCTCCAAAGCAAGAAGTTGCTGTAACTAAGGTCAAAGAGATTGATGCCTGCTTTCTCCTTTAGGATTTTAATGGATTCCTGTCTCACATTTAGGTCTTGTCCATTTTGCGTTTATTTTTGTGTATGGTATAAGAAAAAGGTCCAGTTTCATCCTTTTGCAGGTGGCTGTCCAATTTTTCCAACACCATTTATTGAAGAGCCTTTTTTCCCCATTTGATATTCTTTCCTGCTTTGTTGAAGATGAGTTGACCATAGAGTTGTGGGTCCATTTCTGGGTTCTATATTGTTCCATTGATCTATGTGTTTGTTTTTGTGCTAGTATCATACTGTCTCGATGATTACAGCTTTGTAATACAGCTTGAAGTCTTGAATTGTGATGCCTACAGCTTTGATTTTTCTTTTTCAACATTCCTTTGACTAATTGGGGTCTTTTCTGGTTCCATACAAATTTTAGGATTATTTGTTAGAGTTTTGTGAAAACTGCTGATGGTATTTTGATAGGGATTGCATTGAATGTATAGATCACTTTGGGTCGCATAGACATTTAAACAATATTTGCTTTTCTAATCCATGAGCATGGAGTGTTTTTCCCTTTCTTTGTGACTTCCTCATTTCTTTCATAAATGTCCTATAGTTTTCAGAGTACAGATCTTTTGCCTCTTTGGTTAGGTTAACTCCTAGGTATCTTATGGTTTTTGGTGCTATTGTAAATGGGATCTATTCCTTGAGTTCTTTTTCTGCTGTTTCATTGTTAGTATATAGAAATGCAACTGACTTCTGTGCAATGATTTTATATCCTGCCACTTTGCTGAATTCATGTATCAGTTCTAGCAATTTTTTGGTGGAGTCTTTTGGGTTTTCTACATAGAGTATCATGTTGTCTGTGAAGGGTGAAAGTTTGACTTCCTCTTTGGTGATTTGGATGACTTTTATTTCTTTTTATTGTCTGATTGCTGAGGCTAGGACTTCTAGTACTATGTTGAATAACAGTGGTGAGAGTGGACATCCCTCTCATGTTCCTGATCTTAGGGGAAAATTTCTCAGTTTTTCCCTGTTGAGGATGATATTTGCTGTGGGTCTTTCACATGTGGATTTTATATTGTTGTGGTATGTTCCCTCTATTCCTACATGGTGGAGGATGCTATATTTGTGTCAAGTGCCTTTTGTGCATCTATTGAGAGGATCATATCATTCTTATCCTTTCTTTCATTTATACACTATGTCAAATTGGTTGATTTGTGAATATGAACCACCCCTGCATCCCAGAAATAAATTTCATTCGGTGGTAGTGAGTAATTCTTTTAGTGTACTGTTGGATCCTATTAGCTAGTATCTTGGTGAGAATTTTTGAATCCATGTTTATCAGGGATATTGGTCTGTAATTCTTCTTTTTAGTGGGGTCTTTGTGTGGTTTTGGGATCAAAGTAATGCTGGCCTCATAGAATGAGTTTGGAAATTTTCCTTCCATTTCTATTTTTTGGATCAGCTGCAGAAGAAGAATAGGTATTAATTCTTTTTAAAATGTTGGTGGAATTCCCCTGGTAAGCCATCTACTCTTGGACTCTTGTTTTTTGGGAGATTTTTGATTACTGATTCTATTTCTTTGCTGATTATGAGTTTGTTCAGCTTTTCTATTTATTCCTATTTCAGTTTTGGTAATTTATATATTTCTAGGAATGTATCCATTTCTTCCAGATTGTCTAATTTTTTGGCATATAATTGCTCATTATATTCTCTTAATGATTGTATTTTCTTGGTGCTGGTTTTAATTTCTCCTCTTTCATTTAATATTTTATTAATTTGGGTTATTTTCTTTTTGTTGAGTCTCACTAGGGGTTTATCAATCTTATCAGTTCTTTCAAAGAACCAGCTCTTAGTTTTGTTGATCTGTTCTGCTGTTTTTTTTTTTTAATTTCCATATCATTAGAACAGAAATCAATCTTTATTATTTCTTTTCTCCTGCTGGATTTAGGTTTTATTTGCTGTTCTTTTCCCAGCTCCTTTAGGTGTAAGGTTAGGTTGTATATTTGAAACTTTTCTTGCTTCGTGATGAGGACCTGTATAGCTATCTATTTTCCTCCTATAACTACCTTTGCTGCATCCCAAAAGTTCGGACTGTCATGTTTTCATTTTCTTTTGCTTTCATGTATTTTTTGAATTCTTTAATTTCATGGTTGACCCATTCAGTCTTCAGTAGGATGTTCTTTAACCTCCATGTATTTGTGGTCCTTCCAAATTTCATCTTGTGGCTGACCTCAAGTTTCATAGCATTGTGGTCTAAAAATATGTGTGGTGTGATCACAGTCTTTTTATACTAGTTGAGACCTGATTTGTGACCCAGTATGTAATCTACTCTAGAGAATGTTCTATGTGCACTTGAGAAGTATGCGTAGTCTGCTGCTTTAGGATGAAATGCTCTCAATATATCTGTTAAGTCCGCAGCCCTTAGATGATATGTCCATTGCTGTGAGTGGGGTGTTAAAGTCCCTTACTGTTATTGTATTATATTAATGCGTTTATTATTAACTGGTTTATATAATTGGCTGCTCCCAAGTTAGGGGCATAGCTATTTATAATTGTTAGACTTTCTTGTTGGGTAGAACCTTTAGATATGATATAGTGTCCTTTTTCATCTAGTAAGAGATGAACAGTCTTTTGTTTAAAACCTGGTTTGTCTGATACAAGTATGGCTACTCCAGCTTTCTTTTGATGTCCATTAGCATGATAAATAGTTCTCCACTCCCTCACTTTCCATCTGGAGGTGTCTTTGTGTCTAAAATGAGTCTCTTGTGAGAGGCATATTGATGGGCATTTTAAAAAAATCCATTCTGATACCCTGTTTTTTGGTTGGAGCATTTTGTCAACTTACATTCAGAGTAGTTATTGAAAGATGAATTTAGTGTCATTGTATTACTGATAAAGTTGCTATTCCTGTAGATCATCTTTGTTCCTTTCTAGTCTTTGTTACCTTTGGTCTCTCTCTCCACTCAAAGGATCCCCTTTAATATTTCTTGCAGGGCTGGTTGGGCTGGTCTAGTTGTTCACCAATTCCTTTAGTTTTTGTTTGTCCTGAAAACTTTTTACTTCTCCTTCTATTCTGAAAGGCAGGTTTGCTGGATAAAGTATTCTTGGCTGCATATTTTTCCCATTTAGTACATTGAATATATCCTGCCTGTCCTTTCTGGACTGTCAGGTCTCTGTGGACAGGCCTGCTGCCCTCCTTATGTGTCTACCCTTACAAGTTAAGGACCTTTAGTCCCAAGCTTCTTTTGGGATTTTCTGTTTATCTTTGTAATTTGCTAGTGTCAGTATAATATGTCAAGGTGTAGACCTTTTTTTTTTTTGATATTGAGGGGCTTCTCTGTGCCTCCCAGACTTGACTGCCTGTTTCTTTCACCAGATTAGGGGGAAGTTCTTGGATATAAGTTGTTCAAATATACCTTCTGTCCCTTTATCCCACTCCTAATCTTCTGGGATTCCTATGATATGGACGTTATTTCAATTTATGGAATTGCTGAGTTCCCTAAATCTACCTTCATGATCTAATACTTTTCTTTCCCTCTTCTTTCATATATTCCATCATTTTATCTTCTGTGTCACTGATTCACTGTTCTTCTTCATTCATCTTCAGTTTTATGGCCTCCACTTGGGACTGCATCATGGTTATAGTGTTTTTAATTTTTGCCTGATTTGATTTTAATTCTTTTATCTCTATAGCAAGGGATTCTTTAGTGTTGTCTATGTGTTTTGCTTACCCAGTTAGTATCTTTATAATTATTGTTTTAAATTCTAGTTCAGACATCTTACATATAAGTAAGATATGGATATAACCATATTGATTAAATTCCTGGCAGAGAGTACTACCCCCTATTTGTTCTTTTGGGGTGAATTTCTCCATTTGTAATTTTGTGCAGAAAATAAAATAAAAGAGAAACAAAACAAAACAAAGCCACCACCATCACCACCACCATCACCACCAACAGGAAAAGAATAAAACTAGATCCTGGATATGTTTTGGTCTGCTTTTTAAAAGAAACTAGATCCCAAAATAAGAAAGGAAAAAATATATGTATATATAAAATAAAATATGAAAGGAAACAAAAAAATAAAGTATATATAAAAGTAAACATTAAAGGAGAAGAAAGAATTGAAAAAATAAGAAAATAACTGAAAAATGATACTAAAAGACTAAAGAACAACACCAAAAAAACCCTCAAAAGAATGCTGTATATTGTTTTCCCTACGAGCTGAAGCTTTACAGACCTCTATGATCAGTAAATTTGGTGAGAGTGAGTTTGTGCTGATCTTTTGGGGAGAGGCTTGTTCTGCTGGTTTTTTGGTATCTTCACCCTATTAGAGATATGTCTCCAGTGCACAGGGAGGCAGGGCTTGGTGTAAGGAACTCCGGACTCCACTGGGTGGCTCTGTTTTTGCTCCCCGAAGGCTTTCATCACGGATGGGTGGAATGAACAAGGCTGCATCCTGCCGTCTATCCCCAGAGCTGGTAATTCATGCCCCTACTCTTCAGTGAGCCTTCACAGAGGAGCAATCAATCACTCCTGTCTTCCCGGTTTCTGTCAGAATTCTGTGTTCACCTGCCTGTGACTGAGTGTCTTTATCCCTGGCATGCAACTGAGTTCCAAAACTCCAGATTTTATGGACTCCCGCAGCATGGGCCCACACTGTTCCTCCCTGGGAAGTTGGGGTCACTGTGCTTCTGCCTTTTGCTGGACCCATCCTAGGAAAGTAGTCCCACGAATGCACAGTGGTTCATGGTTTATGGCAACACAGAGCAAGAGCTGGCACCTAGACTCACTATTCTTAGCTGTTCTCACTGTCCCTGCTCCTATGCCTGGGCTGCCAGGCTCAGGCACCACCCATTCTTGCAACCCCCGGGATCCTGAGACCACCCTGTCACACCTGGGATTCTGCTCTGCTTCACCACCTGTGCACCTTTAAGCCAGGGGCCTCCCCCACTGTAACAGACTTATAAAAATTCTGATTTTGTGCTCTGCTACTTATAATACTTGCAGTATCCTCCTAAAGCAGGCTCCCTCCCCTCCGAGGTACCTCAGCTCTATCACACCAGATTCAAGTCCCTGTTCCTCCTACTTTCTGATAGTTTTTCTACTTGTAGACTTCAGCCTTTGTTTTCTCAGATTTCTGATTGCTTTCTTAGGTGTTCAGAATAATTTGATGACTCTCCAGTTGTATCCGAGGAATAAGACACACTTAGGGTTCCCCTGCTCCTCTGCCATCTTAACTATTCCCCTGGCATTTGTTTTTTTTTTTTTTTTAAACTTTCCTAGTGATTCTGATGTGCAGCTGGGGTTGGAATCCACGGCTTCAGAAATATAGCCAGGGATACCTGTGTTTAACATGATAGGGTCTGTGGGGAAACAGAAAATTTCAGGTAACGGGCTATGACCCAGGCCAACAGCCTGATTAATCCCAGAGGCGATTGGAGGTAACAGAAAGTGGATGGGAGGTGACAGGGAGGAGATATATGGGAGGGAAAATGGTGAGGGAGACAGCGACTGCCAAGATGGCCCACACATTCTCAGGGCAGATACAGAGCACAAGCTTCAGGCTTGCTATCCATGCCAAATGGTGGGCTCTGTGCTTACACTTCTTGAAATAATTCAGGTACAGATGTTCTTCTTGAACATTAATTATTCTCAGGAGTGTGAAAAAGTGGTTTTGAGTGCATATGGGGAGAGGGCGAAGGTATTCCCAAACCCGTGAAGTTACACTACCCAGAATCTACTCTGATGATATGAGAGACACTGTCTTTATTTCTGAGGGGTGTGGATGCAGTGAGAATACGTGCCTCATGGTTCTCTTTAGTGCATATCCACAGCTCACTAGGTTATCAGCTGTTTCCATCGTTCAGGATGCTCTAACAAAAGTTCCACAGACTGGGCGGCTTAAACAACAAACATTTATACTCCACAGTTCTGGAGCCTGGGAAGTCCCAGATCAGAGCGCTGGCAGATTCAGCCTCTGGGGAGGGCCTGCTTCCTGGTTCCTAGTTCTATGTCTTCACATGGCAGGAGGGGCAAGCTCTATGGTGCCTCTTTTACAAGAGCACTAGTCCCATTCATGATTGCTCCACCCTCATGACCTCATCACCTCTCAGAGGCCCCTCCTCCTAACACCATCCCTCTGGGGGGTAGAGTTTCAACACATGAAATTTCAGGGGAAGGGACACAAGCATTCAGTCTATAACATCATCATTGGGAAGTACTCAATATGTGACCACCCTGCAGCAAAAGACTTTCTGATTTTCATGCCACACACTTGTGTTTTGTCAGTTAGTCTTCCTTGAAGAGTAGTTCTTATCCTTCTCCCTACCCTTTCACCAACTGTAGCTGAGATCTATTCAAAGAAAAATGGAAAAAAGGAGTGAGAATGTTTTGATTGAGATTAAGAATTGGAGACCATTTCCAGGAACACGTTTCTCCCTGTACATCATTCTTAGGATTGTGTCCAGAGGCTGATTATGAAACCAATCTGCCTAACTGCAACTCCCCTTCAGCAAATCTTCTGGGTGAGCAGGTAACTGGGCTGCCCCCCACCTTTAATCAGAGAGTTAGCATCAGAAATGGCACGTTGCTTTTCATTCTTTTTCATTTTATCTAGTCTTTGGCATGATGTGTCACCTAATTAACACAAAAAAATGTAATTTTCTATGACTTTCCCTCTTTTCATGGCTCATTTTTCTTCCTCTGGTATAGGAAATTGTGGCCCACATCATTTCTTATTCTCCCTCTTTCTCTGAGAGAATGCCCAATTCGAAAGACATTTTCTTGAGTTTATTGCTATAAAGACCCTCTAGTGACCTTTCTGCTTGCCAACAAAAGAACCATTTCCTGACCAGCATCAGCAATCAGCTCCTTTACAATCAATTTGGTTTAAGGTCAGTGCTGGCTTATAACTACTTCTATAAGCGCAGCTTTAAAAGAAAATGAAAATAATGTATAAGATTGCAAGCGAAAAACATCTTAGAGAAAGTAATTCATTTTCTGATGTTTTTAGAGCAATAGTCGATGATGTGATGTGGCTTCTAAAGAAAGCTCATGCCACTTTGGAAGCTGTTGGCCACGTCCTCCATATTTTGTGCTGTGTTGTTCAGTTCTCAAAATGCAGTTTCATGAGAGATGGTAACAAGTTAGAGGAAGGTGTTCAAGATGTGAACCTGCCAGGAAAAACCCCATCTTGTTGAGCGTATTGCCAAAGTTTAGCTGGGTAGAAAGAAGATAAGGGTGAGCATGATGACCATTGTCCTATACAGGAAAGGTAGGCTCGTTCTGCTTTGCTTCAAAGTTTAATAAGTATCAATGAGTATAAATATAGTTTAACAATAACCCACAACCCTCGGACCAACTCAATGAGTATAAATATAAACAAGGCAAATGATGCCAGAGAAACCCCACAAGTTGATGAGTAGCTCATCTCGAAGTGTTAAGGGAGAGGCGGGATGATCATTTGCAGGACTGTTGTAAAGGGGTTTCCTCTGCTGGGTGGGTTTCCATGATTCTCATGTGAGCACATTGCCTGTTTCATGCTCTCAAGATAACTTTTTCAATTTATAAATGGTTTAAATAAAGTGGTTTAATTTACAGAAAACTTGGGTCCTTTCTAAAATTTTAGGTTGCACATAAATTCTTTGTATATCAGAGAGGGAGACAGAACATGAGAGACTCCTAACTCTGGGAAACGAACAAGGGGTGGTGGAAAGGGAGATGGGCAGGGGGTGGGGGTGACTGGGTGATGGGCACTGAGGGGGCACTTGGTGGGATGAGCACTGGGTATTATGCTATATGTTGGCAAATTGAACTCCAGTAAAACAAATTTTTTGTTTATCTGAGGAAATATGATTTCACTCATATGTGGAGTTTAAGAAACAGAATAGATGAACGTAGGTGAAGGGAAGGAAAAATAAGAAGAAAACAGAGGATGAAAAGTCAGAAGAGGCTATTAACTATAGGAAACCAACTGAGAGTTGCTGGAGGGGAGGGAGGGGGGAGGAGGGGGTAACTGGGTGATGGGCATTTAAGGAGGGCACTTGAGGTAATGAGCGCTGGGGATCGAACGCAAATGATAAGTCACAGAATTCTACCTCTGAAACTAATAATACAGCGTATGTTAATTACATTGAATTTAAATAAAACATATAAAATGGTTTAATTTTTTAAAAAGATTTTATTTATTTATTCATGAGAAACAGAGACACAGGCAGAGGGAGAAGCAGGCTCCCTGTGGGGAGCCCGATGCGGGACTTGATCCCAGGACCCCAGGATCACCACCTGAGCCAAAGGCAGACACTCAACCCCTGAGCCACCCAAGTGTCCCTAAAATAGTTTAATTTAAAGAAGAGTCAAGTCTTTTCTAGACTTTTAGGTTGCACATAAATTCATTGTTTACCTGAAGAACAATGATTCCATATAAGATGTTAATTATATGTGGGTTATTGTTCATGATTTTAATCATTTATTTATTTATTATTTAAAATATTTTATTTATTTATTATTTATTTATTCATGAGAGATACAGAGAGAGGCAGAGACACAGGCAGAGGGAGAAGCAGGCTCCATGCAGGGAGCCTGATGTGAGACTCGATCCCAGATCCCGGGATCACACCCTGAGCTGAAGGCAGATGCTCAACCACTGAGCCCCTCAGGCGTCCCTGTTCATAAATTTTTGGAAACAAAATGCTGCTCTGAATCTGAATCCTCTAGACGCACGTTCATTTCCAGCAAGCGCTGCAGGTGGAGCACTTTGGCCTTCCTGGTTCAGCGCAGGGAGTGGGAGCTCTATTACTCGCGGAACCCAAGTCAGCTGCTCGCTGTGCTGGGATCCCGAACCGTGACGGGTAAAACTGATAAACTTCAAGAGACTGGGCTTTTCTTCTAACAAGACACTTTCCCAAAGCCCTGACATAGTGATCAAAGTCCCTATCTGTTGCCTTTGTGTTTTGAAAATACCATCTTGCTTTGATAACGTGAAGCCAACTATTCAAGGTGTTGATCCAAAGCCTGGCAGGATTTCCTAAAAATAGTACAATGTTCTCTTTGCTCTGTGAAGAGAGACAAAAAGAGAGACTTCCCACCTGCCTTTCTTGACAACTAGAAAGTCCGCCCTCTCCCCCTATAGTCTCATCTGCTTTTTGGCCTCTTTAGAAGTTTCTCCTTTATGGCTTCTCACTGCCCCCTGTCCACGCTCGCCGCTCCTCATTGACAAATGCAAACATCCTATGGACAGGGGGACAGGGTCTGTGCTGTCTGCTTCACAGGGAAGGGTTAGCTCAGGTACTGCAGCATTTTACCCTCTCGCCTTTTACTTTTATGCAACAAGCACTGAGATAACTTCTACGTGTTTTTTAAAACAAATGCTTTGAACGCATGAGATGCCCCAGTGAAAGCCGTAAGTTAGCAAGCTGCGTAGCATAGGAAAATCTCCACTTCAGCAGAAACAACTCGGTATATGCAAGGCACTGTTAGTCCTCCTGGGATTGTTTTGATTTCAAAATAAAATCAGAACCATTCCACACTTTGGTGAGTCAGTGGTGTTCTAGGTGCTTCACATAGTCTTCCTCGCTTGAGACTCCCCGTGACACCATGAGGTGGGTATTATTACCCTCACTTTGCAGACGAGAAGCCAGAGGCTTGCCCAGCATCGCACAGCTGATCAATGGTAGAGCCGGTCCCTTCACCTCAAAGCAGATGTTTTCATTACGGCCAAAGGATTGCTTACGGTAGGCCACATGGTGGGTGCCCATCAAGTTGTTGCCTATCATCTCTTTCCCACGAGTTTCTTCTTCCCTTATCCATCCACATGATTATGACAGGGGTTGCCACATTTCTACACACTCCTGACCTCCTGCCACATTTGCTTGATGGAGGACATTTTATCCAAGTTGGCCAATCAGTCCTTTCCTTGAAATTTTTGGTTTTGGGAGTAAAAGCAAGAGATGGTCTTCTTGTTGGGTACGTGAGCTGGAACATATAAATCCTGGGAGGAGGGTGGTCACATGCCACCATGTGGTTGAGGACTAGAGGAGGCTGGTCTGTGGTAGCAGGGAGTAGGAGAGGAGATGCACCAGGAAAACAGAGAGAATAGTGCGGAGAGACCTCCAGGTTCCCTACAGGGCTCCAGGCTGTGGCTCTGTTCTGGGGGCTGCATTTTTTTTATCTTTGATTTTTGTGAGGCACCATGGGTCTTCCCAATGAATTTCTCTTTGCACTTAAGCTGGTTCAAATTGGGCTCTGTTAACTCTAGCAAAGAGCCCTATTAAATAACATGGGATTTACTTATTTACTTTCAAAGATTTAATTAATTTAGAGAGATGGAGAACAAGCGTTGGGGGAAGGACAGAGGGAGAGGGAGAGAGAATCTCAAGAGGGAATTTCAAGAATCTCTGTGCTCGTGGCTCCATCTCACCACCCTGAGATCATGACCTGAGCTGAAATCAAGAGTTGGTCACTTTAACTGACTGAGCCACACAGGATTTATTGAAGAGGGACAATTCGCAAAAGGGAGCAAAAAGTGGCACAAGAAATATGGGAAAGGCAGGGAGCAGGGGGCCCTGTGGCCTGGGCCATAGGAGCTTCTGTCCCTTGCCCAGTGGCTTGGTCTGTATCTTTCTACTTCTGTGTGTTAGCGCTGGGCTTTCATGTACCCAAGGAGGGGACCCTCACAGGCCCCTACTCGGTCACTGTATCTATCCCTCTTCCAGAAGAAAGGGAGGAAGAGTGTCAGCGGACAAAAGCAGAAGCCACTCACTCTGTCTGGACCTGACTTGTTCCCTTAGAGCATTCCTCATTTTAACTGTTGATTGCTTGCTTGGCTCAGGCAGGAAAGGAGTTTTTCTGTTTCTGAAGTTTTGATTACCAAGAAATGCAAAGACCTGGAGCAGAGGAACCGGGGAACCATTCTTTTCTCCTCTGGACACCATTCCATATCCTCGTCCTGGGCAGCTTTATGTTAGTGTCGTGACTTTGCCACTTAGCGCAGCGTGACCTTGAGCAAGACATGTCATTATTCTGTCAAATGGAGACAATAACAGCATCTACCTTATAAAGTTGTTGTAAATACTCAATGAGGTCGTGTTTGCAAAAAGCTTGGTCTAGAGCCTGGCACCTAGAAAGTGCTCAACAGATGGTAGCGATTATCATTATTTGCTTGCGGATATTTCAGTTCTACCCTCTGAATCCTGAGCTGTCTTGAATGCTGAGCACTGACGCCTGAAGGCTCCAACCTGAGCGCCTCTAACTGAAATCTCCTCTACTCCTCACCATTTTAAGGCTGAAGTCCTGGATCTCAAAAGTGTCTCCCTTAAAAATTTTTGATAACACAGTACACGTATAGAGATACACAAATCATTTGAATTTTTACCTCTGTGTATATTCACTATCAGGACGAATATCTAGGAGATTCATAGCATTCTAGAAGGTTCCTGTATGTTCCCTCCCGGTCAATATCCATCCTCTCCTCCGGAGGTAAGTCGTATTCCGACTTCTTTCACAGCTTTGTGTTACCTGTTCTTGAGCTTCATATAAATGGAATCGTACAGTACACGCGTTGGTATCTAGCCTCTTTTCCCTCAATATTATATATATATCTATATAGTTGAATATAAAAGTGTTTTTTTTGCTGTGTGATAATATATGAATATGCCATAGCTTATGCTCTGTAGTGTTGATATACATTTGGATTGGGTCCAGGTTTTGTCCATTAGGCACATAAGTCCTCTGGAGGAGAAATGCACACACTGTTTGTGGGCATAATACTTTGCAGTAGAATTGCTCGGTCATGTGGTAATCATACGTTTAGCTTTAATTGTTTCAGTTCAATAGTTTCCCGGAGCCTCATCTGAACCTCGAATTTTAAGCCTTTGCCTTGGCAAGCCTCAGAGCCCTCAGCTTCCCCATGATACTTCTGAGGGTGGGGAAAGGATAGGACGGGAAGTAACTGGGAGCTAAGTGGATCCTTGCTGGAAGGTCTGTGGGAACTTGCAAGGATTTCAGGAGCTCTCCACTGAGAGCCGTCAAGGGTTAGGCAGGGTGAAGCAGGTGGTCCCCACTGTGCGAGAAAGCCAAGATCTGGAGAAGTGACATATCCTCTCCAGGGCAGTCCAGAAAGAGCTCCAGTGGCTTAATTCCAATCTCAGTGTGGGAGGTGATCGATCAGTAAAACCTGGTGTGATTCTGGGTGTAGTTCTGTGGGGACTACAGCGAGTTCTGAAAGCTCCTCCCCAGGATTGGGAAGCCAGGGTCCCGCTGGCCTAGCTGACCCCTGCTCTGGAAGCTCCAACAGATAATTTGTTCCTGTCACCTCCTCCATGGGCTTCTTATCGATACCTTTTCAAAAATAATGCTTTGATTCTGATGGTGACATCTCTGGCAAACTTGAGAGTGGACATTTGTTCAGATACTTTGGTTTTCACAGTTATCATAATTTCTTTTTTGAACAAGATATTTTAGCTCTTTTCACTGTACATATTTATTTTCCCAACTGTTCTCATTTGCCAGACAGAAGCCTTACAAAGTATCTCGGAATTTGTAATGGCTAACACTTTGAAAAATGAACTCGATTTTATAAGTCAAGCTGATACAACCCAATTTCTCAGATAAATTAATTCCCCAGTTTTGTTGTTGCCTCAATAATTTGTGCCCTAAGTTATTTAGCTATTTACATCAATTTCCCTCAGGCTATTACCAGAACAGCAGAGGGTTTCTAGGTCATTTCTCTTCTCTTAGGAAAAAGGTACATGTGACATTTTTTTTTTTTTTTGCCAGATAAAGGGACATCAAAGCAAACTTAAAATATTGTTCTGTAACTCATTCAGAATCAGGAACTCTGCATTTTCCCCGTTACCTCATTTTAAAAAATGTATTTGCAATATTGTTCTGGAGTGTTCTGTTCACATGTATCATAGTCAGAATCCCTGGGTTCAAATCTCATATTTGCCATCTGCTAGCTCCGGAGCTTGGCAAGTCTCCAAACATGGCTTTCCCCATCTGTGGGAGTCACGAAGGCCTGTGTAGTGCAAGGCACTGTCGTGTTGAGGTCACACGTGACGAGCTTGGCCAGGGTGTATGGCCCATGCTCCTTACATGGCAGTAATTATTATTTTGATAGTCACAAAGTATGTGTGTATTATGTTGAACTGTTTTAGCAAGTTGTGTGATCTATATATTACCGCTTATGTCAATTCGGGGTTTAGTCAACATTGACAAATACTAGGGACCCATTCTGTCGTGCGCTGCTTTAGGCAAGCAACAGAAACCTTCTCCAGTTAACTGAATTAGAAGGGACATTTGTGAGAAGGTGCCGGATAACTGAGGAATCTCCACAAGGCCCAGCAGCCTCAGAGGATCCCCTAAGGCTGCAGACCTTATCCTGTAGACGCCCCGATGGCCTTGCTCTGAGGTGCGGATGTCACCGCTGGTGCTGCAGGGCCCGGCGGGCTGCTCCGGCTGCAGGGGAGCGGTGTGGCTGGCTGCCACTGGCACCGCGTGTCGTCAGACTGGATTCCACAGCATCCCTGTCTCTCATCACCAGCGGGGCACCTATGTCCTGCCCAGAGAGCTCAGGTCACAAGTCCTTGCCCAACCCCAGGCAAGGTCGGGCATTTCAACTTTGTAGTGGCAGGTGGGTTTACCTCCTCTGTGGGTCTGCTAGGACGATCCTAATGAAAACCCCACACTGGGGGCCTTCGACCACAGAAATTTACTGTCCACACTTCTGGAGCCTGGAGGTCTGAGGTCAAGGGCTTCCCTCTGACCGCTGGAGGGGGAGCCTGTGTTCTGGGCCCCACTCAGCTGCCGGTGGTCCTGGGCTTGGGGCAGCACACTCCAGACCTACCTCGCCTTCTCCCTGCGTGCGCGTCTCTGGGTCAAATTCCCCCCTTTGGTGTGGATACGAGTCCTGTTGGATCTACTCTGACATGGCCTCATCTCGACTAATTACATCTGCAACAACCTATTTCCAAATAAGACCACGTTCTGAGCTCAAGCCATAATACCTCTTAAGGAGGGAGCCTCCTCCAACACAGGAAGGGCAGCCAAAAAAGAATGAAAATACCTACTATAAATTCAGAAAATAGTAACTCCAATCTGTGACACTGTAATAGCTACTACTGATAAGAGTCATGATCTTATGTGGTTTGAAGATTGTTTTCTATGAATATTAACCAGAATGATTGAAGACACTCAAGCAATGACACTTTTAGGGCTGGAAAAAAAGCCTTAGACATTGATCTGATACTTCTCTTCTTCTAGTGATAAAAGCAGAGGCCCAGAGAAGTTAGGTGACTTGTCCAAGGTCATACAGTGAAGATGGAGCTAGAAACTCCCAGTCCATGGGGATCCCTGGGTGGCTCAGTGGTTTAGCGCCTGCCTTTGGCCCAGGGCACAATCCTGGAGACCCGGGACCGAATCCCACATCGGGCTCCCAGTGCATGGAGCCTGCTTCTCCCTCCTCCTGTGTCTCTGCCTCTCTCTCTCTCTATGTCTATCATAAATAAATAAAATCTTAAAAAAAAAAGAAACTCCCAGGCCAGTGATCTCCCTTCTGAAACACATGGGTCTTTGTTACATCTTCCTTTAGCAATCAGGTTTCTTTCAGGTTCTTCTTTCTTTCAGCTTCACATTTATGCAAACCTCAGACTCTGCTTCTGACTCTTTAGCATGGTCGTCCACAGAGCTCCCACTACCCACTTGGTGCTGCCAACCCAGTTTCAGGCGGATGAACCTTCCTGCCTTGGGCTTCAGGCTGGTGATGGTGGCGTGTGCAGTTTGGTCTAGGGTTGCTCAGCGCTCAGAAGGCTGCGGGGCAAGGTGGAGTCTGCACAGCCAGGTCTCAGAAGCACCTGCTACCTTTTCTTGAGAAAGGAGAGAAGACCTGGAAGGATAGCAGCTGGTCTCCTCTGATGGGGAAGGATATAGGTGGAGAGAGAGAATGTCAAAAGGAACATTTAGAAGGAAAATTCTTTAGGGCACTTGGATGGCTCAGTCAGTTAAGCTTTGCCTTTAGCTCAGGTCATGATCTCTGGGCCCTGGGATCCAGCCCTGCATCAAGCTCTCTGCTCAGGGGGGAGTTTGCTTTTCCCCCTTCTTCCCCTTTCCCTGCTTATGCTCTGTCTTTGTCTCTCTCTCTCTCTCTCAAAAACAAAAATTACTGCCCTCCCCCCCCCCAAAAAAGTCCTAAAAACCTTCATACTCTGCTTTCTTGCAAGGACCAGGGTCCAGGAATTGAGCCAAGAGCTTTGTCACTTGAAAAGCGAGAGCCCTGGGCTTTCATCAGGAGGGGTCACCTTCCTGAGATGCTGGTAGAGCTTAGGTTCCCAGGAGGTATGCTGGGAGCCTGCAGGGCGATGTGTACAACTTTGCTTTTTAAGATGCTGGGATCGTCTATTTAGCCTCTGTGTTCTGTCAAAAGTTGGGGATGGCTTCTTAAGATCTTCATCTCCCACAGGGTATTCATTATAAAGATAAAGCAAGCTCCAGATCTTTCTTCTTGTTCCTTTCCAGGCCTCGTGGCCTCCGTTCCAACATATTTTTTATCCAAAGAAGGGGCTCGGATGTGAGATTTGTCTCTTCTCTTCACTTTTCTGGGCACACCTGAGAAGATGCGGTACATGCTTTCAGCCTGTTCTTTGCCACTCAGCAGATTGCTGCCCCCGTGAGTAGGAAAGCCAGGCCGTTTCCCCTGTCCCTTCCCTCCCTGCGTTGTCTTCTCCCTTTGAGCGGAGGGGTCCTTCCCAGGGAGCCGTCTTAGTTTCTGTGCTGTAGCAACGGCTAATCCAAGCTTGAGGATCTCTATCCTTTTCTTTCTTCTCATGCTGCCCTGTGGCGGGTTAGTACCTCCAGGAGAGCCTGGGCTAGGCCCAGGCGGGGAGGATCCGCCAGTTGCTGGAGACCAAGTCACATATGGAGAAAGGAGAGATTTAGATTTTTTTTTTTTGGCTGGTATTAGATTTTTTGCCTTTCTCCATCCCTCCTCCATCCCAAGACCTTGGGGAATTAGGTGTGTAGTGCCCGGGCCCCTCTTTGAGGCTGGCATTCAGTAAGCGCGTGTTATTCCGAATTGCATCTTGTTAGTCACCGCGCGGAGGCCCAGGCCCATGGGGGGGGGGGGGGAGGGCCTGGCTGCAAGTCAGAAGAACCGGAGGCTGTTTCGGTTGAGGAAGTCCTCTCCCTGGACAAGTTGACCTTTAACAGTTGGTCTGTTGCCACACGCACTGGTTTGCTGGGGCTGCCACAGCACAAACATCACGGCCTGGTGGCGTGAACAATAGAGGTTTATTTTCTCCTGGTTCTGGAGGCTGGAAGTGTAAGGTCAGGGTGGTGTCGGGTGTGGCTTCTCCCAAGGCCTCTTGTCTTTGGCCTGCAGATGGCGGCCTTCTTGCTGTCATCTCATGTGGCCTTTTCTCTGTGTGGCCCTGGTGTCTCTCTGGGTGCCCAAGTTTCCCCTCCTTAGAAGGATTAGTCAGACTGGATTAGGACCCACGCGTGTGACTTGTTCAACCTTAATGATCTCTTCAAAGGCTCTGCCCCCACATCCTGATGTGCTAAGACTTAGGGCTTCAACATATGAATTTGGGGGGACACAATTCAGCCCGCAGCACCGTCTATCTCTTTTTTTTTAAATAATAAATTTATTTTTTATTGGTGTTCAGTTTGCCAACATACAGAATAACACCCAGTGCTCAGCCCGTCAAGTGCCCCCCTCAGTGCCCGTCACCCATTCACCTCCATCCCGCGTCCTCCTCCCCTAGTTCTTTTCCCAGAGTTAGGAGTCTTCATGTTCTGTCTCCCTTTCTGATATTTCCTACCCATTTCGTCTATCTCTATAACTGGAATGGATCCTAAGTCAAGGAGTCCGAGACTCTAGGACTGGAATGGGCTTCAGACACCTGCTCCTTCCACTAAACCCATGGGTAAGGGACCAGAATTCAAGAAGTAGAACTGGGCATTGGGGATTAGAAATGAATCAAGGACCCCAACCTCCTTCCCACACAACCCAACCCCTTTGGCTCCAGTGTGGGCTGAAGTTCCAGGCCCTATCCCCACTGTGGGGATGGACGGTGAGTCAGAAACCTCTTCAGAGCAGTGCTGCGTCCCAGGGCAGGAGGCCAATGGTGTCCAACTCCTTTCTTCTCAGAGATGCTCCTCTCGGCTCCGTGAAGCCCCCAGCAGCCCCCAGCCTTCTCTCACTGCTGAAAGCCACCCCACCCTGCGCCCCCAAACAGCCAGCCAAGCTGCCCAACCTCCTTTTAGAGTTCTCCCAGGGAGGACAGGGCACGTTGTATGTATGTATGTATGTATGTATGTATGTATTTATTTATTTATTTATTTATTAAATATTTTATTTATTTATCCATGAGAGACACAGAAAGAGAGAGACAGAGACACAGGCAAAGGGAGAAGCAGGTTCCATGCAGGGAGCCCAACGTGGGACTCGATCCTGGGACTCCAGGATCATGCCCCAGGCCACAGGCAGGTGCTAAACTGCTGAGCCACCCAGGGATCCCTGTTTATTTATTTTTTATTGGGGTTTGATTGCCAACATATAGCACAGCACCCAGTGCTCATCTCGTCAAGTGCCCCCAGGTACCCCGTCCCCCCACCCACCTCCCCTTCCACTACACTTTGTTCATTTCCCAGAGCTAGGAGTCTCTCATGGTTTGTCTCCCTCTCCGATTTTCCCCACTCAGTTCCCCTCCTTTCCCCTATGATCCCTTTCACTATTTCTTACCTTCCCCGTATGAGTGACACCATATGATGATTGTCCTTCTCCGATTGACTCACTCAGCATCATACCGTCCAGTTCCATCCACCTCGAAGCCAATGGTGGGGGTTCGTCCCTTCTGACGGCTGAGGAATATTCCACGGTATACACAGCCCACAGCTTCTTTAACCATTCATCTGTCAAAGGATGTCGTGGCTCTTTCCACAGTGCGGCTATTGTGGACACTGCTGCTGTGAGCATCGGGGTCTTTAGCCATCACCGGCCTTCCCCATCCACCTCCACATTTATCTTTTTCATTTTCCTCCACTCTCTTCCTGCCCAGCCCCTTCCAGGCCTGCTCACTGGGCACTTCCTGGGCCTCCCTCCTGCTATTCCTCCTCCACCACAGGCTGGCTCTCCTTCCCTGAGAGGCCGCTCTTCCGTGGCCCCCATCATCGCTCCCTGGCTGGCCTCCTACAGCCTCCGGTGGAGGTAGGGAGCACCCTCCACTCTGCACTGGAATTTTCCGCTGACACCTTGGCCTGACAGCCACCAAAGCAGCCAAAGTGCAGGGCCAGCATCTCCTTTCCTTTGTACTCTCAGAGTTGGGTCCAGCGTCTGCCACAGAGTAGGCCCTCGGTGAGCGCTTCTGGAAGGAGCGAAGTCCCTAATTTCCTGGCTGCTGCTCAGCGGGTCCCAGCGTGATGATCGCTGACTGTCAGTCTACGGAGCTGAGGCCATTGATGATCCCCTACTTGCTTTGGGGGCAAGGGCTCCAGATCTTCGTTTCCTCATCAGGCATCACTTCAAGCATCGTCCAAGCGCTTACCGTGCGTCAGGCATCGGGTGACCAACAAGACGAGCTTGGCCTTCTCAGGAAGCTCAGTGGGCATCGCTGCAGAGCCGGACAGCTTCCCTTTTCTGTTTGCTATCATGGACTTGGCAGGATAAAGACCTGAAGTTACAGGGCTGGGCACACCTCGGGCTGCTAAAGGCCTGTGGGTAAGTTATTTTTGCCTTGCACACTCCTGCTCTCTTGGATGAACAACATGGTATCGTGGTGCGAAGTGTCAGCCAAGAAATAGAGGCTGACTAACCGGATCCTTTGTGGTTCCTCTGAATGCTCCTGGAAATCCACTTTGGCTGTCTGTACTCCCCAGGCCGGTCACAGCTCCCACATCCTCCACTGTTCTCTATTTTAGGGGGGAAATAAAGACTTCAAGTCTTTTTGTGACAGTCCTGCAATTATTGTTCACATTCTCAAATTAATACTCTAGGCATTAAAAATATAATCTGCATTATGATTTGGGGGAGTGATAAATCTTGTGCCAAGAATTTTTTTTTTTTGGATGAGAGATTGTTAGAATTATGAAATTGTCGATGCGTATGACAGGAAGTTGGGGTTGGACTATGAGGAGAGGGAAGAAAGAGAGTCTGTTCTTTGAGTCTGTGGGAGCAACAGCAACGAGTGAATTTATTTACATTGATGAATATATTTACGCACAGATGCAGGGTTTTTTTTCTCAATTTATCATTTCTAAGATATAGTAGATCCGCTTTTACATAGTTGAAAGCACATCCTGTGACTGTATGACTCCTTCGACTTAAAAAAATCTGTTTTAAATAGGTAATACACGCCCATGAATATCAACGCATTGAAGAGCCTACGGGGGAAGATGAGTGTTGTGTGTGTTTGCGATCCTTTTCTTATTATTGTGGTTAAAAAATAAACAATATTGATCATTTTGACCATTTGTAAATATACAGCTCATTGGCATTAAGTACATTCCCAGGGTTGGGTAATCGTCCCCACCCACTATACCCGCAACTTTTTTCAGCATGTCCAGCAAAAACTCTATATCCAGTAGACAGTGATTTCCCCTTCCTCCTTCTGGCCCTTGGTAGCCACCGTTCTACCTTCTGCCTCTGGGAATTTGGCTACTCCTAAACCAGGAATCATACGGTATTTGTCCTTTTGTGACTGGCTTATTTCACTTAGTCGTTCTCCAAGATTCATCCGTGTCCTAGCAAGTATCAGAATTTCATTTCTCTTTAGGATGGAATGCTGTTCTGTGGTATGGAGACAGCACGGGCTGTTTATCCGTCCTTCCACCCATGGACATTCGGGCTCTGCTGGCTGCTGCTGTGCACGTTGACATAAAGTAGCTGAGTTCCCGCCTTCAATGCTGTTGAATACGAATCTGCAGGTGCAGTTACTGAATTGCAAATCTTTTTTTGCTATTTGGATGGTGAGCCCCTGTGCAGTGTGGGAGGATTCTTTCTTCCTTCTGAGGCAAAGGATCCTCCCTGCTTTCCTTCCCGCTCCTCACTGCAGAGGGTAGAATCATTTTGGGACAATGTCCTTGACTATTGAGTCCTCTGAGTGTGATTTGGGCAGCATCTGAGCCGTCCATTATCCTTCTAGCAACCTCCTTCCCACGGAAGTCAGCCAGAGTTGTCTTTATTAGTGCAATGCAGATGTCGAGTGACCGTTTTCCAAACATTCCTGTTCCCCAGCCCAGCAGGTCTACTCCTTGAGGCGTTGTCATCAGTTTCCTGTTCATTCCTCCAGATAATCCTTTAGTATTTGAAAATATAAAAGGGTGTGTGTATATTATCTCATTCACTAGCCCTCACCTAGGACTAAGGCCTTGAGAATATAAACTATGGCCTGTACCTGTTACCTCAATAATCTTCTAATATCTGTGCTTGGCACTGGGCATGGGACTGGCGTGGCTGCCTGCTGTGGGCTTTATTGACTCCTTGATGGATGAAAAGGTGATAGTAAGATTGAGATTGTCTTCAAGGGCCTCAGTAGGAAGGCAAGCAGTGGAAAACGAGATGGGGTGCCATGGATGACATGGGAGCTGAGGCTAAAAACCAGGTCTGGAGAGACTTTGCTTTGTTTTCTGGGTTCTTCGGTCTCTTCTCTGAGACCCTTGTCAGCAGGTTCCATTGCTACTGAAATCCTTGGTATTTAATCCCCCGTCTGGTGGATTAGAGATCAGAGTGCAGTTGGTTTGGGTCCTACGTACCTGTGTTAGAATATAGTGCATCCTACACGTGTCTTTTTAGGCAGCTTCTTAGATCTCAAGTTGGGGTGTCTGCTGAACTTTGTCCTACCTGGTGACTTTGGGCCTCAACTGTTCAGGAAAGAAAGGAAGAAGAAGAGGGAGAGAACGAAGGACCTGGAAGGCAGATGGAAGGAGCGCAGAAAGCACGTGGGGACCCAGTTAGGAGGTGGCTGTTGTCATTAGGTGAGAGATGATGGGACTTTGGGAGAGGGGAGAGGTGGTGGGGGTGGAGAGGTGTGGGTGGATATAGGAGAATTTTAGAAGCTAAAGCCATCAGGACCTGGTGAAGGATTCTCAAGGTACGTGTGAAAGAGGACGATGTTAAGGACTCTCCTAGGTTTCTGGCCTGTGCCAAGGATGCACAGCGGGCCATTTGCAGAGACGGGGAACCCCAGAAAAGGACTAGGTGTGGTGAGGAAATGACCTGTCAAGAGAGCTTCTGGGGAAAGAACACAGCAACAATGCAACAACAGAGTAAATGCATCAGAGGTCTTCATTCATCAGTTATTTATTGACGACCTAGTGATTGAACCTTTCTGAAAATGGGCCTAGCTACCTGTCTGCTCCACGTGGTTGTGATGAGGAGTAAATGAGTGATCCAGACAGCGCACTCGGCACGGAGTCTCATCACTGTCACGAATGAGTCTGGGATGGTTTTAATTTTCTTGTTTATAGAAATGAGGCTGATGGACACCCTTTAATGTCCCGTCTGTTACCGTATTATTAGAAGCGAAAGCCACTTCTTCTCTCTGCCTCTGTCCTACGAGGCCCTGGACTGCAAGCTAGAGGAGGCCAGGGCATTGTCTGTTTTTCTTTGCTAGGGTCTCGTATATGTTAACTCCCCTTGGGGGTGGAGTGTTTATCCTGTCTTCTTCACCCACCTACCCCCGTGGGGGATGGACATAATTCAGCTGAACATCCATTACAGAAAAACCAACAGACTCTTTATTTTGCCTTCTGACGTGAAATACGAGACTCTTTTCTGTGGGCGACTCCAAGTCCCAGTCACTTGAATCTATTTTTATCTGCATCCATTTCTGGCAGTAAACTTATTTCAGATTCAAGGGAGCAAAAAATAAAAAGCAAGCTTATCCTTGTCACTTAATAATCAGGAGGACTAGATCCAATGTAACTATTCTGAGCTCTTTCCCAAACCATACCCTGGGGAAAGCATCTTGGGATCCAATCAAAACAACTCAGGGTAATAATGAAGACATTCAGGTGCAGAACCCACTCTGGAAAAAAACAAACAGAAAAACCAAAACCAAAGACCAAAACCCAAAAATCTGCCCCAAATCACAACCAACCTTCAAACAAACAAAAGCTCTATTGCCAGCTCCCCACCCTTGCCCCACCTTGCCCCATGCCCTTCCAGTTGCTGGGAAGTGGGTGGAATGTTTTCTAGGTCAGGCTCTCTTTTGCTTGGCAGAAACTTCTCTCCTTTTTGCTGTCAGTATCTTCTGAGAACTTTCTAGTGTTGGACATAATAGTGAGCAGTTTACATATTTTACTGACCCCCTTCGATCCTCTACATACCATCATTGGCTCTGACGTGACCACCACAATTGCCTTTGTGACTTGAACATCTTGGTTTTTGTTTGAAAGTCTTTGGAACCAAGACTTTTTCTGCCTCTAACACATATGGACTTTTTCTCCATGTTTCTGAGTCGGGGATGGATTAGGAGGAGAGGAACTTAGGGGATCCTATAGAGATGGAGCTGCCAGGTAACTGGTCATATTTCTCAGGGGCCTCTCACGGTTAAGGAAAATCTTGGCCAGTTTCCTGTTTGAGGTTCCTGGTGTATTTTAAAAATAAAGAAATGCCAAGTTAGGATAGTGAACATTGTGGTATAGTTTACATGTTTAAATGTAATAAGGAAATATCTTTCAATTTTTTTTCTTAGAAGTTTTAATTCCAGTTAGTTAACGTATAAGGCATTGTATTAGTTTCAAGTGAACAATATAGTGATTTGACATTTCCATACCTCACCTAGCGCTCATCATGATAAGTGCTCTTCTTAATCCCCATCACCTCGTTAATCACCTCTCCATCTACCTCCTCTCTGGTAACCATAAATTTGTTCTCTATAGCTAAGAATCTGTTTCTTGGTTTGTCTCTCTCGTTTCCTGTTGCTTGTTTGTTTTGTTTCTTAAATTCCACATATGAGTGAAACCAATTGGTATTTTTCTTTCTCTGACTGGCTTATTTTGCTTAGCACTCTACTCTCTAGCACCATCTATGTCATTGCAAATGGCAAGATTTCATTCTTTAATGGCTGAGGAATATTCCATTGTATATATATATATACACCGCCTCTTCTTTATCCATCCATTAATGGACGGACACTTGGGCTGCTTCCACGTCTTGATTATTGTAGATAATGCTGCTATAAACATAGGGGTCCTTTTGAATGAGTGATTTTGTATTCTTTGGGTAAAAACCCAGTAGTGCGATTGCTGGATCATAGGGTTGTTCTGTTTTTTGACTTGTGGAGGAACCTCCATAGTGGCTGCGTCAGTGTGCATTCCCCATAATAGTGCACAGGGGTTCCTTTTTCTCCACATCCTCATCAATAGCTGTTGTTTCTTGTGTTTTTGATTTTAGCCATTCTGAGAGGTGTGAGGTGATATCTCATGGTAGTTTTGATTTGCATTTCCTTGATGATGAGTAATGATGAACGTCTTTTCATGTATTTGTTGGCCATCTGGATGTCTTTGGAGAAATGTCTGTTCATGTCTTCTGTCCATTTTTAATTGGATTGATTTTTGGGTGTTGAATTTTATAAGTTTTTAAAGTATATTTTGGAAACTAACCCTTTATCAGATATGTCATTTGCAAATATCTTCTCCGATTCTAAGGGTTGCCTTTTAGTTTGTTGATTGTTACCTTTGCTGTGCAGAAACTATTTATTTTGATGTAGTCCAAATAGTTCATTTTCGCTTTTTTTTCCCCTTATCTCAGAGGACCTATCAAGAAAAAAGTTGCTATGGCTGATGTCAAAGAGTTACTGCCTATGTTCTCTTCTAGGATTCTTTATGGTTCTAGGTCTCATGTTCAGGTCTTTAATCCATTTAAAATTTATTTTTGTGTGTGGTGTAAGAAGTGGTTTGCATCTTGCTGTCCATTTTTCTCAACGCCATTTGTTGACGAGATAGTCCTTTTCCCATTGGATATTCTTTCCTGCTTTGTTGAAGATTAGTTAACCATATAGTTATGAATTCATTTATGGGTTTTCAATTCTGTTCTGTTGACCCATGTGTCTGTTTTTGTGCCAGTACCATACTGTTTTGATCACCACAGCTTTGTAATATAGCTTGAAGTTTAGTAATAGTGATGCCTCCAGCTTTTCTTTTCTTTTTCAAGTTTCCTTTGTCTATTTGTGGTCATTCGTGGTTCCATACAAATTTTAGAATCGTATTGTATTTTAGAATTTTTAGAATTTCTCTTTTTGTTGCTTCATTATTGGTGCGTAGAAATGCCACATATTTCTCTATATTGATTTTGTATCATGACTTTGCCAGATTAATTTACCAATTCTAGCAGTTTTTGGTGGGGTCTTTCAGGCTTTCTATATACAGTATCATGTCATCTGCAAATAGTGAAAGTTTCTATTTTTCCTTGACGATCTGAATGACTTTGATTTCTTTTTGTTGTCTGATTGCTGTCGCTAGGACTTCTAGTACTATGCTCAATAGAAGTGGTTAGAGTGAACATCCTTCTCCTGGTCCTGATCATAGAGGAAGAGCTTTCAGTTTTTCCCCATTGAGAATGATATTAACTGTGGGTTTTTTCATAGATGGCCTTGATTATGTTGAGGTATGTTCCCTCTAACCCTACTTTGTTGATTTTTTTTTTTTGAAATCATGAATGGATATTATACTTTGCCTAATGCTTTCTCAGCATCCATTGACAAAATCATATGGTTCTTAACTTTTCTTTTATTAATGTGATGTATCATGTTGATTGATTTGCAAATATTGAGCCACTCTTGCAACCCAGGAATAAATCCCACTTGATAGGAGTAAATGATTTTTTAAATATATTGTTGGATTATGTTTGCTACTATTTTGTTGAGGATTTTTGGATCTATGTTCATCAGAGATACTGGCCTATGGCTCTTTTTTTGGTGGTGTCTTTATCTAGTTTTAGTATCAGGGTAATGCTGGCTTCATAGAGTGAATTTGGAAGTTTTCCTTCCTAATATATTTTTTGAAAAAGTTTGAGAGGAATAGGTAATAATTCTTCTTGGGATGTTTGATAGAATTCATTTGTAAAGCCACCTGGTCCTAGACTTTTGTTTGTTGGGATTAGTTTTTTGATTACTGATTCAATTTCTTTGCTGGTTATCAGTCTATTCAAATTTTCTATTCCTGTTTCAATTTTGGCAGTATGTTTCTAGAAATTTATCCATTTCTTTTGGGTTGTCCAATTTGTTGGCATATAGTTTTTCATAATATTCTTTTATGATTGCTTGTATTTTTGTGGTGTTGGTTGCTATTCCTGCTCTCTCATTTGCGATTTTATTTATTTGGGTCCTTTCTCTTTTCTTTTTGATAAGTCTGGCTACAGGCTTATCAATTTTATTGGTTTTTTTCAAAGATCGAGCACCTGGTTTCACTGATCTCTTCTATTGTATTTTAGTTTCTGTATCATTTATTTCTTTTCTAATCTTTGTTGTTTCCTTCCTTCCACTGGCTTTCTTTTTCTTTTTCTTTTTTTTTTTTTAGAGATTTTATTTATTTATTCATGAGAGACACAGAGAAAGAGGCAGAGACACAGGCAGAGGGAGAAGCAGTTTCCCTGCAGGGAGCCCGATGCAGGACTCGATCCCAGGTCTCCAGGATCACACCCTGGGCTGAAGGTGGTGCTAAACCGCAGAGCCACCTGGGCTGTCCTGGCTTTAGTTTCACTTGTTCTTTTTTCTCTTGAGTTGTAAGTGTAAGTTTAGGTTGATTTTTGAGATTTTTCTTGCTTCTTGAGGTGGACCTGTATTGCTATAAATTTCCCTCTTAGAACTGCTTTTGCTGCATCTCAAAGGTTTTGGACTGTTGTACTTTCATTTTAATTTGTTTCTATGTACTTTTTAATTTCTTTTTTTGCTTTACTGGTTGGCCTATTCATTGTTTATTAGCATATAATTTAACCTCCATGTATTTGTGGTCTTTCTAGATTTTTTCTTGTGGTTGACTTCTAGTTTCATAGCATCATGATCAGAGAAGATGCATGGTATGAGTTCAATCTTGAATTTGTTGAGACTGGTTTTGTGGGCTAATATGTGATCTATTCTGGAAAATGTTCCATATGCACCTGAAAAGAATGTGCATACTGCTCTTTTAGGATGAAGTGGTCTGAATATATCTGTTAAAACCATCTGGTCCAGTGTGTCATTCAAAGCCACTGTTTCCTTGTTGATTTTCTGTTTAAATGATCTGTCCATTGATGTGAATGGGTGTTTAAGTCCCCTACTATTGTTTTATTAGTATCAATTAGTTTCTTTTAGTTTGTTGTTAACTGTTTTATATATTTGGATTTCTTATGTTGAGTGCATAAATATTTCCAATTGTTATATCTTCTTGTTGGATTGTCACATAAAGAAATATCATGAATAACGCATGAAAATGTAGTTGTTTTTATCCTAAATATTTATAAAATTAATCAAATATTAACTATTAGTTTTTATAACTATGAAAAGGTAAGTATTTTTAGTCAGTGGAGAAAAGTTGGATGATTCAACAAATGATGTTGGGACACATGATATACTAAAAATAAGTTCACAATGGAGCAATTTAAACCTAACCAATGAAATCATAAAAGTACTTGAAAAGAAGTCAAGTTCATAGATATAGAGAACAGGTAGGTGGTTGCCTGAGGCAAAAAGTGGTGGGGAGGTAAGATGGGTGGGGGGAGACAAAAGGTAGAATCATCAGTTAGTTATAAAGTAAGTCAGTCCTGTGGATGTAATGAAGAGCATGGAGACTATTTTTTATGAATATATACATTTTATTTTTATTTATTTATTTATTTATTTGTTTATTTATTTATTTATTATTTTTTTAAATAATAAATTTATTTATTTTTTAATCAACTTTCTTTTTTTATAATAAGTTTATTTTTTATTGGTGTTCAATCTATCAACATACAGAACAACACCCAGTGCTCATCCCGTCAAGTGCCCCCCTCAGTGCCTGTCACCCATTCACCTCCACCCCCTCCCTCCTCCCCTTTCACCACCCCTACTTCGTTTCCTAGAGTTAGGAGTCTTCCATGTTCTGTCTCCCTTTCTGACATTTCCTACCCATTTCTTCTCCCTTCCCCTCTATTCCCTTTCACTATTTTTTATATTCCCCAAATGAATGAGACCATATAATGTTTGTCCTTCTCCGATTGACTTATTTCACTCAGCATCATACCCTCCAGTTCCATCAACGTCGAAGCAAATGGTGGGTATTTGTCGTTTCTAATGGCTGAGGAATATCCCATTGTATACATAAACCACATCTTCTTTATCCAGTCATCTTTTGATGGACACCGAGGCTCCTTCCACAGTTTGGCTATTGTGGCCATTGCTGCTAGAAACATCGGGGTGCAGGTGTCCCGGCGTTTCATTGCATCTGCATCTTTGGGGTAAATCCCCAACAGTGCAATTGCTGGGTCATAGGGCAGGTCTATTTTTAACTCTTTGAGGAACCTCCACACAGTTTTCCAGAGTGGCTGCACCAGTTCACATTCCCACCAACAGTGTAAGAGGGTTCCCTTTTCTCCGCATCCTCTCCAACGTTTGTAGTTTCCTGCCTTGTTAATTTTCCCCATTCTCACTGGTGTGAGGTGGGATCTCATTGTGTGTTTTTGATTTGTATTTCCCTGATGGCAAGTGATGCAGAGCATTTTCTCATGTGCATGTTGGCCATGTCTATGTCTTCCTCTGTGAGATTTCTCTTCACGTCTTTTGCCCATTTCATGATTGGATTGTTTGTCTCTTTGGTGTTGAGTTTAATAAGTTCTTTATAGATCTTGGAAACTAGCCCTTTATCTGATATGTCATTTGCAAATATCTTCTCCCATTCTGTAGGTTGTCTTTTAGTTTTGTTGACTGTATCCTTTGCTGTGCAAAAGCTTCTTATCTTGATGAAGTCCCAATAGTTCATTTTTGCTTTTGTTTTTCTTGCCTTCGTGGATGTATCTTGCAAGAAGTTAATGTGGATGAGTTCAAAAAGGGTGTTGCCTGTGTTCTCCTCTAGGATTTTGATGGAATCTTGTCTCACATTTAGATCTTTCATCCATTTTGAGTTTATCTTTGTGAATGGTGAGAGAGAGTGATCTAGTTTCATTCTTCTGCATGTGGATGTCCAATTTTCCCAGCACCATTTATTGAAGAGACTGTCTGTCTTCCAATGGATAGTCTTTATCGAATATTAGTTGAACATAATGTTCAGGGTCCACTTCTGGGTTCTCTATTCTGTTCCATTGATCTATGTGTCTGTTTTTGTGCCAGTACCACACTGTCTTGATGACCACAGCTTTGTAGTACAGCCAGCATCACCTTAATTCCAACACCAGACAAAGGCCCCACCAAAAAGGAGAATTACAGACCAATATCCCTGATGAACATGGATGCAAAAATTCTCAACAAGATACTAGCCAATAGGATCCAACAATACATTAAGAAAATTATTCACTATGACCAAGTAGTATTTATCCCCGGGACATGAGCATGGAAACAATATGTACTGTATATTTGAAAGTCACCAAAAGAATAGATCTCAACCTCCTGGTCACAAGAAAAATAATTTTGTATCTATGTATGGTGGTGGATGGAAAATACACTTATTGTAGTGATCATTTCACAGTATATACAAATATTGAATCATGTTATATACCTGAAAGAAACGTAATAATGTACATCAATTATACCTCAGTTTAAAAAAAAGAAAATACTCAAAGAAACAATGGAAAAATTTAAAAAATTCATCTTGGTGGGAAAGACTTCTGTGAGACACAAAACCCAGAAGGTGAAGAGATAGCATTAATGTATTTGAATAAATGAAAGTACAAAATTTTTGCAAAGCAAAACGTACATGATCAAAGTAAAAGGACAAACAATAAATGACAAAAAAAGTGTAATTCCAAACACAGACTTGTTGATGTCCCTAGTATATGAAGAGATCCTATAATTTAATAGAAGAGAAACAAGCCCGTAGAAAAATGGGCAAAGGTCATAAATTAATAGTTTAAGATAACGTGAAAGTGGCTCAGATGTATGAATAAATTCCCAACCCTACTCCTAATAAGAGAATGCAAATTGAAGCATCATTAAGACATCACTTTTCACCTGTTAAACTGCAAAATGTGAAAATGTTTGCTAGTGTTGTTAGAGAGTATATGGGAAAGAGATATTCTTCTAGAGTGACAGTGGGAATGAAAACTCCATGAAGACCCACTTGCAAGCATTGATGTATATTACAAATGTAAGTGCCTTTTGGCCTGCACATGCCACTTCTAGAACTTAATCCTACATTTATACAACTATATGACAGATATATGAGATCCTTCATTGCAGCATAGTAGAGAATATTGAAAGGAATTACATATCTACTAAGAGGGGATGGAACGTTACACACACATTAAAATAGAGTAGATCCTCAGATACAAATATGGAATACACTTCAAAATATATTAAAGAAAAATAAAAATAAAAAACAAATTATGTGTGGATCAATTTGTGTAGTATTTTCCACTTTAAGAATATGTGTTACCTATGTGATATGCACACATATGCATATATTTGCCTGCAGATGTATATATAGTCTATCTCTGAAGCTCACAAACAAAATCCCCCAAGAGAGTAAGAGGGTTACTGGGAGACAGAGATGGAAAGGAGATCTATCTTTCACTATGTTGCATTTGAACTTTTAAAATTTGTATATTATTAGCAAAAATTATGATTTAATAAATAAAAATGGAACAATTGTGAACCCTCAGAAGTGCAGTTCTGTAATGGGACACAAGCTTAGGTTTTTAAGTTGTCCCCCTGCCCCCACCTGCTGGGACAGACCCTGGAAGTCTTCATGACCCTTTCCCCTTATTTTGCTGCTCACCCCTGGGTGATATCCAAGGGTCACTTTATAATTATACTTCATGGTCCTATTATATTTAACAGCTTCCATATTTAGAAGATGCTGCCATTCTAACAGAGGAAGATACCAGAACCCAGAGAAAGCTTTTTTGCTCAAAGGGAAGCTTTCTTTTCTCCTAATAATATCTTTGTGCAGGTAGATGAAATTGCTTTGGTGGTGATATGAACAGAGAACTGAACTGTATGACTTTTTCTTTCTGATATGTTTTTTGAATCAAGGCAGCTGTTCTTCATGCATTATAAATGACTTTTTCTAAGCTTTCACCCTTCCTTCCTCCCTTCTTCCTTCCCTCTTCCTTTTCTCTCTTTGTTCCTTCCTGTATAAATCCATTTTGCAAGTAGGTGCTGTTGGAAGTTCTCTTTGCCTGTGATTGCCAAATCACAGCCCCCACTTGGTGACATAGGAATTCCCTAAAAAAAGATTCTGCAGATTGAAAACTTTGACAGTACTTTTGTTTGCTAATTCATTTTTAAAGTGATAAAGCTGTATTAATGATCTCAAGATCGTAAACTCTGCACCAGGCTTCATTCTAGAGATGGTAGGTACCAAATCTACAGCTTTAGCTCTGGGTTCCCTTCTGAGTTATGGACCTGTGTTTGTTCACAACAAAGGTCATGATCTAGGTTTCACCTGAAAACTCCTCCTCCCTCTTTTTTTCTATACTGGCCAGTGGTGTGTGAGTTCTAGTGCAGTTGCAGAAGGCCCAGAAAGGTCTGCATTAGCTTTTTGTTGAAATTCAGACTCTGATCCAATACATCTGGGGTGGTTCTCCATTTCTAATAAACTCTCAGATGAACATACCCTGCTGCTAGTTGTCTCAGTATTCTTATTCCTGATTGTAATATCTTGTTTACTCATATTCCAGAGTTATATTACTTATTTGTTTACTTGTTTATTGTTTGTCTCCCCCACTGAGTACAAACTCTATGAAGGCAGCCTTATTTCTATTGTATCTACTGTGTGTCTATTACACTGCCTGGAATTTAATAGTTGTTAATTAAATATGGAATGATACATGAATGAATGAACATACTAAAGAGATTGTCATGGGAAGTGGCTCAAGCTGGAAAGCTGGCAGGTTGTTGATGGAAATACTCAGCTATCAAGGGAAACTGAGGTGAAAGGTTAAGAAAAATTAAAAGCGTAAGTGGAAGATAGGCAGAAGTTGGCTAATTGAAACTATTGAGAGACAAGAGCAAGGGTTTAAGAGGAAAGTGGATAATATCAGAGTTCATGGTCCTACTATGAACCTAATAATTTAATATTAAAATTCTGAGTATTTTTGCTATGCAACTCCTTGTACATTACTCACATGTTGGTAGCCTGGACAAATAGCATCAACTATCATGTCCAAGTTCTTTGGAATGTCATTGAAGATTCAAAAAGCTTACCATTAGTTCTTTTATATAGACTCATCTACCAAATTGTTCTTCCATTAGTTCTTTTACCTAGACTCATCTTCCAAATTGTTCTCCCCCTTTCTCTCCAAGACCTGGCTACATTGCCTACCAAGTCATTGTCTAAGCTCTTGTTGCGCTTGCTGTCTATTAATCTGACCTCTTATTGAAATTCTACTCATTTTTCTGGGTCAGCCCACATGCCATCTTTTCCTTGAAATCATTTTTAATCCTATTAAAACTATTTCCTTTCCCTATACAGCTTTGGCATTTCAGTTATAATCCTTAACATATTTTGCCTAGACACCAGTGTGCAGTGTGTCACCCCCAGGACATTAGAATTTCATTAAGGGCAAGTCCTAGTCTTATTAATTTTTGTGTTCTCCATAGTGCATTTCAGTGTTATGTGTTGTTGAAGCTCAATAAATATTGGTTTAAAATGGCACATAAGAAAAGAATAATGAAACTTTGCATTTATATATAGAAGTTATAACTTTCACAACACATTCATAGATTTCCTTTACTTTTAAAAAAAGCTTAACTGATTGATTTATTGATAGAGAGTGAGAGAGAGAAAGAGTGAGTGGGGAGAGGAGCAGAGGGAAAAGGAGAGAGAGAATCTCAAGCATACTCCACTCCGGGTGTGGAGCCTGATATGGGGCTTGATCCCCTGACACTAAGATCATGACCTGAGCTAAAATCAAGAGTTGGATGCTTAACTGAGCCATCCAGGTGCCCTGCATAGACTTCCTTTTTTGACCATGATGGAGGGACTGGATGTGATACCATTACCCAAATAATGAAAAAACTAAAAAAATACATGAAACATTTGTCTTCAGCTATTAGGGGACACAGGGCTGTGATTCTTTAGAGAAAGGAAATGGGTGAGATAAGCTCTGTGATCAGTACAATTATTTGCCTGAAGTCACTTTCTCCATCATGAAGCTGAGTGGTTTGTATGTGGTTCCTAAGCAGGCTATGATGATTTTGCTGAGTTCAGGAGACAGTGATCAGAGTTGATAAAGGCTGAGAAACCTAGAAGTTTGGAGAACTATGCAGAAAAATAACTCCATATATTTGTATGGGATACTCTTGTGTCTTTGCTGAATACTAATGTGTACAGGTATAGAGTGAAACTCCATGAAGTAGAGCAGAGAGTACCCAGGTTTCTATGAGCTAAACAATTGCCAAACCTCACACAATGCTGGGTGACATCTGAATTGTGACTAACTAGATTGGAGAATCCTTGTTGGTCATTTGAGCCATTCAATAGAGATTCTAAAAGGACCATACCTTATTTGCATGATAAATTATCAGTAAAGTAAGGACTTTACAAAGCTTTTTAAAAAACAGCCTAAAAAGGATCAAAGTATACTGCAATTAACGTAATTGATTTGCCAGAACAAAGACAAATACTCTCTAGAAGAAGGGAACAAAATATAAATTCTCACAATGTAAAACTTAGCATGTCTAAGATCTAATAAAAAACTAAATATACTAAGATATGGGAAAATGTAATACACAACCAGAATAAAACTCCACCAGGAGAAATGGGGTGAGAAGTGATAGAGATGATAAAATTAATGAACAGAAAGGGTAAAACATCCAGCTATTATTATAACTATGATCAATATATTAAAAATGAATATTATAAAAAGAGAAATGGAAGATAATAAAAACTTCCATGGATGAAAAATTCAGTATGTTAGAAAAAAATTTACTGGTAGGAATTTATAGAAGATTAGGCATTGTCTAAGACAATATCAGTAAATACAAACACATAACAACTGAAAATACCCAAAATGAAGCACAGGGAGGAAAACAACAATAGCAATAAAAAAGAAATATAAAAAGAACTGAGTCTTAGTGACCTATAAAACTTATAGAACAGTGTCAAGTTCTCTCCCATACACAAATTTGGAATCCCAGAAAGAGTGGGAGATGAGTGGGGCAGAAAAAAGATTTGAAGGAAAGAATGAAAAAATTTTAAATTTGATGAAACTATGACTTGGCAATCTAAGATGTTTAAAGTATAAGAATGATAAACACAAAGAAAACCATACCGAAGCACATTAAAATAAAATTCTTGAAACCAGAGATGAGAAAAATTTTAAAGCAGCCAGAGGAGAAAAAAAATACCCAGCATAAAGAGGAGCAAAAATAAAAATTATTCTAGACTGTTGGAGAATTATGAAAGCCAAAATACAAGGAAAGAAATGTCTACCTTGAAGGCTATACTCAAAGAGCATCTGTTTAAAATTTGGAAAGGAGCATCCATTCCTGATTAAAACTCTTCAGAGTGTAGGGATAGAGGGAACATTCCTCAGCATCTTAAAAGCCATCTACAAAAAGCCCACAGCAAATATCATTCTCAATGGAGAAACACTGGGAGCCTTTCCCCTAAGATTAGGAACAGAACAGAGATGTCCTCTCTCACTACTGCTATTCACATACTAGAAGTCCTCGCCTTAGCAATCAGACAACAAAAAGAAATAAAAGGCATTCAAATTGGCAAAGAAGGAGTCAAACTGTCCCTCTTCGTCGATGACATGATACTCTACATAGAAAACCCAAAAGCCTCCACCCCAAGATTGCTAGAACTCATACAGCAGTTTGGCAGTGTAGCAGGATACAAAATCAATGCCCAGAAGTCAGTGGCATTTCTATACACTAACCATGAGACTGAAGAAAGAGAAATTAAGGAGTCAATCCTATTTACAATTGCATCCAAAAGCATAAGATACCTAGGAATAAACCTAACCAGACAGGTAAAGGATCTATACCCTAAAAACTACAGAACACTTCTGAAAGAAATTGAAGAAGATACAAAGAGATGAAAAAATATTCCATGCTCATGGATTGGAAGAATTAATATAGTGAAAATGTCAATGTTACCCAGGGCAATTTAGATGTTTAATGCAATCCCTATCAAAATACCATGGACTTTCTTCAGAGAGTTGGAACAAATTATTTTAAGATTTGTGTGGAATCAGAAAAGACCCCGAATAGCCAGGGGAATTTTAAAAAAGAAAACCATAGCTGGGGGCATCACAATGCCAGATTTCAGGTTGTACTACAAAGCTGCGGTCATCAAGACAGTGTGGTACTGGCACAAAAACAGACACATAGATCAATGGAACAGAATAGAGAATCCAGAAGTGGACCCTCACTTTTATGGGCAACTAATATTCAACAAAGCAGGAAAGACTATTCACTGGAAAAAGGACAGTCTCTTCAATAAATGGTGCTGGGAACATTGGACATCCACATGCAGAAGAATGAACCTAGACCACTCTCTTGCACCATACACAAAGATAAACTCAAAATGGATGAAAGATCTAAATGTGAGACAAGATTCCATCAAAATCCTAGAGGAGAACACAGGCAACACCCTTTTTGAACTCGGCCACAGTAACTTCTTGCAAGAAACATCCACGAAGGCAAGAGAAACAAAAGCAAAAATGAACTATTGGGACTTCATCAAGATAAGAAGCTTTTGCACAGCAAAGGATACAGTCAGCAAAACTACAAGACAACCTACAGAATGGGAGAAGATATTTGCAAATGACATATCAGATAAAGGGCTAGTTTCCAAGATCTATAAAGAACTTATTAAACTCAACAGCAAAGAGACAAACAATCCAATCATGAAATGGGCAAAAGACAGGAACAGAAATCTCACAGAGGAAGACATGGACATGGCCAACATGCACATGAGAAAATGCTCTGCATCACTTGCCATCAGGGAAATACAAATCAAAACCACAATGAGATCCCACCTCACACCAGTGAGAATGGGGAACATTAACAAGGCAGGAAACCACAAATGTTGGAGAGGATGCGGAGAAGGGGAACCCTCCTGCACTGTTGGTGGGAATGTGAACTGGTGCAGCCACTCTGGAAAACTGTGTGGAGGTTCCTCAAAGAGTTAAAAATAGACCTGCCCTACGACCCAGCAATTGCACTGTTGGGGATTTACCCCAAAGATGCAGATGCAATGAAACGCCGGGACACCTGCACCCCAATGTTTATAGCGGCAATGTCCACAATAGCCACACTGTGGAAGGAGACTCGGTGTCCATCGAAAGATGAATGGATAAAGATGCTGTGGTCTGTGTATACAATGGAATATTCCTCAGCCATTAGAAACGACAAATACCCACCATTTGCTTCGACGTGGATGTAACTGGAGGGTATTATGCTGAGTGAAATAAGTCAATCAGAGAAGGACACACACTATATGGTCTCATTCATTTGGGGAATATAAATAATAGTGAAAGGGAATAAAGGGGAAAGAAGAAAAAACGAGTGGGAAATATCAGAAAGAGAGACAGAACATGAAAGACTCCTAACTCTGGGAAACGAACTAGGGGTGGTGTAAGGGGAGGTGGGTGGGTGGTGGGGGTAACTGGGTGACAGGTACTGAGGTGGACACTTGATGGGATGAGCACTGGGTGTTATTCTATACGTTGGCAAATTGAACACCAATAAAAATAAATTCATAAAAAAATAAAATTTGGAAAGGAAATAAAAAATTTCCAAACAAAAGCTAAGAGAATGTATTACTATCAGACAATCATTATAAGAAATTTTAAAGGCTTGTTTAAGTGGAAGAAAAATAATACTAGATATCAAATTGAATCTATCAAAGGAATAAAGAGTGCTGGCAAAGATAAATACTTGTATGAATGTAAATAACTTTTATCCTTTAAAATGTCTTTAATTTATGGTTAACTGTTTAAAAAATGAATTGTGGATTTCATAACATGTAGAAGTAAAATGTATAACAATTAAAGCACAAACTATGGGAGAATGCTGTTAGGTTCTTACATTATACTTAAAGTGGAATATTATTTGAAAATAGATTGTGACAGGTTAAAGATATATATTTTAAACCCTAAGCTTACTATAAAAAACAAAAAAACCAAAGAGGTGCAGATAACTAGTCAATAGTAGAGACAAAAAGGAATCCTAAAAGCAAACAAATTTAACAAAAATCCTGTGACCATAGGATACCTAGGAGGTATCATATTACTTATCATGAAATAAGTCATAAAAGACAAACATTATACGATTTCATTTATATGTAAAGTCTAAAAACAAAGCAAGTGAACAAACAAAAAAAAACCAGAAATGGACTCATAAATACAGATATAAAAAGACTTCAATGAAGCCGAAGAAGAGAAAAAATGACCAAAGAAGAGTTGAGATTAATAAAAAATAGATAACAAGATGGTAGATTTAAAAGTCAACAATAAAAAATAAAATAAAAGCCAACAATATTGATCATTACATTAAATGTAAATGGCCTGTTTCTTAATTAAATGGTAGAGATGATCAGACTGGACAAAAACCAAGACTCAATTATATGCTATCTAGCAGGAACCCATTTTCTTTTTTTTTTTTTTTTTTAAATTTTTTTTTTTAATTTTTATTTATTATTTATGTATTATAGTCACAGAGAGAGAGAGAGAGAGAGAGAGAGGCAGAGCCACAGGCAGAGGAAGAAGCAGGCTCCATGCACCGGGAGCCTGATGTGGGATTCGATCCCGGGTCTCCAGGATCGCGCCCTGGGCCAAAGGCAGGCGCTAAACCGCTGCGCCACCCAGGGATCCCCAGGAACCCATTTTCAAGATGGTAACAGGTTAAAGGCAGAAAGGATAGACACATGCAAACACAAACCTTAAGAAAGCTGGAGTGGTTATATTAATATCAGATAGAGAATTCTTCATACTAGGAATATGACTAGGAAGAGACATATTTTATAGTGGTGAGAGGTTATCTTGTTAGTTATATTTAATTTTTAAAGAATACCGCCAAACCATTTTTCAGAGTGGTTTGGCCATTTTACACACCACTGGCAGCATATGAGGGTTTCAGATTTTCTACATCCTTTCCAAGACTTGGTATCTTCAATATCTTTGATTCTGGACCATCCATTGAGTATGTAATGGTATCTATTATGATTTTAACTTGCAATTCCCTAATGACATTTTTATCTCCAGTTGGACTGTTGCTGGGTTTGCCTTATCTTTTGACTTGTTGGGCCTGACGGGACTCATCTTACTGCGGTTTTCCTGACCACGGGGTAGTTTGGCATACCAATTACCAAATTTTCCATTTCTTCCATTTCTGTTCTATGTTACTACAGGGCCCAGTGGCTTTGCCAGAAGTTGTTTTTTAAAAGGTATATGATTCTTCACTTCAGATGACATGATCTTGGACCCGGTGATTTTTCTCACCAACGACTGCCAGAAATTCTATATGGCATCTTTCTTGACCATTGAAATACCAATCACCGTAGGTCTCCCGGGTCATATGGTCAAGTGATAGGACTGCTTGCACCACCCGATGCTTTGCCCAAAGCTGGCAGCTTTTTTGGTCATCTGGTATATCGGCTAGAGCAGTACCCCTAGATGTGGAATATACTGCCTCTAAACCTTACAATGCTCACTGAGTATTCTTTCTTCATGAAAGGGGGAGCAAAGTCTAATAATTTTAATCTTATTTTGAGGGAATGACCAGCACACTCCTTATCATTAAACCTCTAAATTCTTTATGGACTTGGTTTACTCTTGAATCTTGATTGGGTTTATTTCTCAAGCCGAGGAGTCCATATCTCTCTAGCATGCTGGTCTTCTCTTGCTCATCTGGCTTGATCAACATATTATCATTGATTTTTCTGGATTAATGTGATGTTTGGAAAGATGCCCAGATCTCTTTGGCTTTTATTATGTTATGACAGAGGGCAGGAGACTTAACATAGTCCTAGGGCAGAACTGTAAATGCATCCTCTTGTCCACTTCAAATAAATGTAAACTGTTTCTGGCCCTCTTTTCTAGATCAGATAGAAAAGAATGCATTTGCCAAATCATTGACTGCATAATCTAATATAGAGGTTGGCAAACTTTTTCTGTAAAGGGCCAGATAGCAAACAGTTTAGGCTTTGGAGGCCAAAATTCATCTCTGTCTCAGTAAGATATTTTGGGTAGGACATAGGTTAGATCTTTCTGGTCTTTCTGTGCCTGGGTTTAATTCCCGGCTGCATCAAACAGCATCATTTTTGCAGGCTGTTTGATTGATGCTCCTGTCTTGGGCGACATGCAAGGTTAGTTTTGGCAGTTCCTTGTGTTCTTGACTCTTCTAGGGTGGAAATCCTGTCCCAAGATTAAAACCGTCTGTGCTTCACATGCTCTAACTGTTGTAAGTGATGTGGATGGAGAAGGCAAAAAGAGATTAAGCCTGTTGTGAGTTCTCACTAGTTAGGGTGGGTGTATGCGATAGTCACCACCAGCTTCATGTTTTTCACATCTGGACTGGTGAAAGGGTCTTCACTGTCATACAGGATTTAGATTTGCAAGGCAAGCACCTGGTCCAGAGGTTGCTACCCCCTTATTCTTTCTCCTTACAAATAAGAGCAGAACTGTGTGGAGTCAAGAATTTCTTCAGACAAGGGTTAGTTAAGCACGGGTTAACACACAGCTAACCAAATTAAAATTTGGTTACAAAAATAATGCCATTTGTTAATCATGCACAGCCAATCTTCATTATTCATGGATTCCATATTTGCAAATTCACCTACCTGCTAAAATTTATTAAGCCCCAAATCATACTCATGGTGCTTTCATAGTCATTAGTGGACGTTGGCAGAGCTGTAAAAACTTCGAGTCACCCAACATGCATGGTCACAGCTGAGGTTAAATAAGGCGATGCTCTCTCTTCTTGGTTCAACTCTGAGACTGTAAGTAAAGGTTCTTTCTGTGGACTGTAAAGTACCATGTTTTTGCATTATTGTGCTTTTATGAGATGGTTTTGCTGTTTCAAATGATCCCCAGGCATAGTGCTCAAGTGCTGGGTAGTGTTCCTAAGAGCAAGAAGGCTGTGGTGGCTCTTACAGAGAAAATGCATGTTGGATCAGCTTCCTCCAGACATGAGTTATAGTGCCATTGACTGTGAGTTCAATGTTAATGAAACAATAGATATGAAATAAGGCATTTTAAACAGAAACGCACATAAAGCAAGGTTGTAAGTTGGTGGGTTGATGACAATATTGTGACCAGAGGCTTGTGGGAACATAGTTCTATATTTCCCTGAGGAGCGATGGTTTGGTATTCACTAATTCAGCATTAGCAGTGACTGTACAGAGTAAAACTACTACAAGTAATGGAAAGTAACTCTATGTCAATCCCAAATATGTATGCTGGGCCTGGGGAAATAGCCATTGGATGGGTTCATGGACTTATATTAGTGGAACTTATATAAGCTGGATCTTGGCTCAGGAGTCACTTTCTTACCTAGTCCCACATCTTCCTACATTAATAATGGCCGGGATGAGTGTGGACTCTGAGAGGAGGTACACGTTGCCTAGCTGGGGAGAGGCCTCTTTATTGTCTTCCATCAATGCCCCCACGCCTGCATTTTCAGAGGGTTCAGGGGGAGTCTGGGGAGTGAAAATCCTCAGGGGAATCCAACCACATGCCCCTATCCCATGTTTAGGATTCCAAGTTTTTACAACCAGAGCCTGACCCTGGCATAACAGACCTGGCTTGGTTGGGCCTTGACCATCTTTGAAGTTCAGCACTCAGACTATTCTGTTGTAAGACGTGAGAGTTCTCTCTGTGTGACAAGAAGTCCTTCCGGGTGTCATGCTTGGCTTTCAGGTGTTCTTTATCTTTCTGCAGAGCACCAATGATGTGGATTGATCACCATCTAGTGCTATTATCCTATCCTATGGCTATTACTTCTACTATACATCTCAGATTTCCCTATATACCTCATACATCTCGCCAGCTAATACATTTCCTGCACAAATTCCCAGTTCATCAGTAGTGAAAGTATTAACAGTTGGACCCCACTTTGTGCCAGATTGTGCCCCACTATCAGCCACTGAGTCCTTGCGGCCTACCAGATGGTGAGTGATCGCTGTGCTGATGGCATTTCCATTGGCCAGACACCAAGTTCTTCTTCTTTTGGGTTTATATTGTCATAAGACCTTGCTTGTAGATTCAGAACATATTTTCTATTAGTGTAAGTCCTGTCCTAGCATCCCTGGTAGTGCTGTGTGGGGCTGAGAGTTCAGGGTTTATGATCCTTCTATGCTGGGATGTTGGGCAGCAGCGACTCTCACAGGTTCTGGCACATAGTGGATGTCAGAGACAGACCCCAATCTCATGAGAGATGGCCAGGAGCAAACCCGCTGCCACTCTCTAGATACAAAAGTAGACAAGTCTTAAGGGACCAGTGCAACCTTGTTTACTACTCACAGCAGAGCAAACTGCAGGAGCATTAGCAAGGTAGGACCAGTTCCCCAGCCCCGAATCCCTTGTGGATCATGATGACTCTAATGGGTGCTACACATTATGTACCTTGCAGCGGACGAACCCAGGACCAAATGCCCAGCATCTTTCTGAGCAAGCGGTAAACACTGCAGCAAGAAGCAAGCTAATTCCCCTCCCTGGGGCAATAGTCACATCGTAGTTACACGTGGTCACACCTTCATCTTCTTCAATGTCTGGAGATGGAGGAGCCTCGCAGTCTTGTCACAGTAAGCAAGCACACACAGAATGTTCAGGACCCCAGGATGGGTTGCCTCTCCCAATATTCATAGGTATTTGCTGGATGAATAAGTGAGAAGAATCATGTGCTGTGCTTAATGTGGGCCAGTCTTTATCAGATTTCACTGGGTGACTTGGAGTGGAAGACTTGTTTCTGTCGCAGTGCATAGTTTTAACTATGCAGTTTTAACTATAACTCATCCTCGCCATACTTGGGACGTTGAGGAGTGCTGGAAGGAAATATGGGTGTGTAGGAGGGTAGGGCATTGGCAGATGAAATGCAGATTTTGCTGGGAAAATAGAGAGGCATTTTTGAGAAGCAGGTTGATGAGCTTTCGAACTATTTGCAAAACTGCTAGAAATTTCTACAGAGTGCTTGCTGTGATTGGCTATTAAGTTGCAGCTGCAACTGTGGCGCAAGCTGCCATCAGAGTTTTAAATAATCCTTCAAAATGTGCAATTCTCTATGGAATGGTAGATTAAAATTCATACTCTCTATTTTCTACACCTTGGGACATTTTCCTCTTAAAATTCACTTCTGTTTGTACTGAGGAGAGTAAGAGAGGCTGACACAGGTTTGTAACCAAGGTAGCAATAGCCTGAAAGGGGCTGGCAGGGGAGAGGATTTCATCTGTAGGGTGAGGAATTAATAATGTCATCTTGTCAAGACTCCAAAGACTGCTTGAACTGCTTAAACCGGGAAGTTAAATTGGATCAAGTATCAGGTCCCAAGACTAGACTGGGTTATTGAGTGGATAAGACCCTACATAGTTAAAGTGAAAGGATTTGCTCCTATCATCCACATGAAGCCTTCTAGACCCAGGAAGAAAACCATGTCAAGCATTCAGTAGAGACGAACTCCTGTACTGTCCAACACCACTTTGCTTTGGTGCCTCTTTTTTCCCTCTTGCACCCATTTCCCAGGTCTGACTGGAATCCTGAGATGTCTTCTCTGACCAATTCTGCCCTCCGAGGTCCACCTTCTCAGAAGCTCAGGGTCATTTTTTTGGTATATTTTTTTTATTGGAATTCAATTTGCCAACATAGAGTATAACACCCAGTGCTCATCCCATCAAGTGCCCCCCTCAGTGCCCGTCACCCAGTCACCCCATCCCCCTGCCCACCTCCCCTTCCACTTCCCCTTGCTTGTTTCCCGGAGTTAGGAGTCTCTCATGTTCTGTCTCCCTTTCTGATATTTCCCACTCATTTTCTCTCCTTTCCCCTATAATCCCTTTCACTATTTTTGTATATTCCCCAAATGAATGAGACCGTATAATGTTTGTCCTTCTCCGATTGCCTTACCTCACTCAGCATAACACCCTCCAGTTCCATCCACGTCGAAGCAAATGGTGGGTATTTGTCGTTTCTAATGGCTGAGGAATATTCCATTGTATACATAAACCACAGCATCTTTATCCATCATCTTTCGATGGACACCGAGGCTCCTTCCACAGTCTGGCTATTGTGGACATTGCTGCTAGAAACATTGGGGTGCAGGTGTCCCGGCGTTTCACTGCTTCTGAATCTTTGGGGTAAATCCCCAGCAGTGCAATTGCTGAGTCGTAGGGCAGGTCTATTTTTAACTCTTTGAGGAACCTCCACACAGTTTTCCAGAGTGGCTGCACCAGGTCACATTCCCGCCAACAGTGCAGGAGAGTCCCCTTTCTCCGCATCCTCTCCAACATCTGTTGTGTCCTGTCTTGTTAATTTTCCCCATTCTCACTGGGGTGAGGTGGGATCTCATTGTGGTTTGGATTTGTATTTCCCTGATGGCAAGTGATGCGGAGCATTTTCTCATGTGCATGTTGGCCATGTCTATGTCTTCCTCTGTGAGATTTCTCTTCATGTCTTTTGCCCATTTCATGATTGGATTGTTTGTTTCTTTGGTGTTGAGTTTAATAAGTTCTTTATAGATCTTGGAAACTAGCCCTTTATCTGATAGGTCATTTGCAAATATCTTCTCCCATTCTGCAGGTTGTCTTTTAGTTTTGTTGACTGTTGCTTTTGCTGTGCAGAAGCTTTTTGTCTTGATGAAGTCCTAATGATTCATTTTTGCTTTTGTTTCTTTTGCCTTCATAGATGTATCTTGCAAGAAGCTACTGTGGCCAAGTTCAAAAAGGGTGTTGCCTGTGTTCTCCTCTAGGATTTTGATGGAATCTTGTCTCACATTTAGATCTTTCATCCATTTTGAGTTTATCTTTGTGTATGATACAAGGGAGTGGTCTAGGTTCATTCTTCTGCATGTGGATGTCCAATTTTCCCAGCACCATTTATTGAAGAGACTGTCCTTTTTCCAGTGAATAGTCTTTCCTGCTTTGTTGAATATTAGTTGACCATAGAGTTGAGGGCCCATTCCTGGGTTCTCTATTCTGTTCCATTGATCTATGTGTATGTTTTGTGCCAGTACCACAGTGTCTTGATGATCACAGTTTTGTAGTACATCTTGAAATCTGGCATTGTGAGGCCCCTGGCTCTGGTTTTCTTTTTTAATATTCCCCTGGCTATTTGAGGTCTTTTCTTATTCCATACAAATCTTAAGATGATTTGTCCCAAATCTCTGAAGAAAGTCCATGGTATTTTGATAGGGATTGCATTGAATGTGTAAATTGCCCCGAGTAGCATTGACATTTTCACAATATTAATTCTTCCAATCCATGAGAATGGAGTGGTTTTACATCTCTTTGTGTCTTCCCCAATTTCTTTCAGAAGTGTTCTGTAGTTTTTAGGGTATAGATCCTTTACCTCTTTGGTTAGGTTTATCCCTGGGTATCTTATGCTTTTGGGTGCAATTGTAAATGAGATTGACTCCTTAATTTCTCTTTCTTCAGTCTCATGGTTAGTGTATAGAAATGCCACTGACTTCTGGGCATTGATTTTGTATCCTGCCACGCTGCCAAATTGCTGTATGAGTTCTAGCAATCTTGGGGTGGAGGCTTTTGGGTTTTCTATGTAGAGTATCATGTCATCAGCGAAGAGGGAGAGTTTGACTTCTTCTTTGCCAAATTGAATGCCTTTTATTTCTTTTTGTTCCCTGATTGCTGAGGCGAGGACTTCCAGTACTATGTTGAACAACAGTGGTGAGAGTGGACATCCCTGTCTTGTTCCTGATCTTAAGGGAAAGGCTCCCAGTGCTTCCCCATTGAGAATGATATTTGCTGTGGGCTTTTCGTAGATGGCTTTTAAGATGCTGAGGAATGTTCCCTCTATCCCTACACTCTGAAGAGTTTTGATCAGGAATGGATGCTGTATTTTGTCAAATGCTTTCTCTGCATCTATTGAGAGGATCATATGTTTCTTGTTTTTTCTCTTGTTGATATGATCAATCACATTGATTGCTTTACGAGTGTTGAACCAGCCTTGCATCCTGGGGATGAAACCCACTTGGACATGGTGAATAATCTCCTTAATGTACTGTTGGATCCTGTTGGCTAGTATCTTGTTGAAGATTTTTGTGTCTGTGTTCATCAGGGATATTGGTCTATAATTCTTCTTTTTGGTGGGATCTTTGTCTGGTTTTAGAATTAAGGTGATGCTGGCCTCATAAAACAAGTTTGGAAGTACTCCATCCCTTTCTATCTTTCAGAACAGCTTTAGTAGAATAGGTATGGTTTCTTTTTTAAACATTTGATAGAATTCCCCTGGGAAGCCATCTGGCCCTGGACTTTTGTGTCTTGGGAGGTTCTTGATGGCAGCTTCAATTTCCTTCCTGGTTATTGGCCTGTTCAGGTTTTCTATTTCTTCCTGTTCCAGTTTTGGTAATTTGTGGTTTTCCAGAAATGCATCCTTTTCTTCTAGATTGCCTAATTTATTGGCATATAGCTGCTCATAATACGTTTTTAAAATCGTTTGTATTTTTTTGGTATTGATTGTGATCTCTCCTTTTTCATTCATGATTTTATCAATTTGAGTCTTAGCTCCTTTGTTTTTAATAAGGCTGGCTAATGGTTTATCTATCTTATCAATTCTTTCAAAGAACCAACTCCTGGTTTTGTTGATCTGTTCTACAGTTCTTCCGGTTTCTATTTCACTTTTTTCTGCTTGAATCTTTATTAACTCTCTTCTTCTGCTTGGTGTAGATTTTATTTGCTGTTCTTTCTCCAGTTCCTTTAGGTGTGAGGTTAGCTTGTGTATTTGAGTTTTTTTTCCCAATTTTATGAGGGATGCTTGTATTGATTGTGATGTATTTCCCTCTTTGGACTGCTTTTGCTGTATCCCAAAGGTTTTGAGTGGTTGTATTTTCATTTTCATTAGTTTCATTGAATCTTTTTAATTCTTCTTTAATTTCCTGGTTGACCCTTTCATTTTTTAGCAGGATGGTATTTAACCTCCAAGTGTTTGAGTTTCTTCCAAATTTTTTCTTATGATTGAGTTCAAGTTTCAAAGCATTATGGTCTGAAAATATGCAGGGGACAATCCCAATCTTTTGGTATCAGTCTCAACTGATTTGTGACCCAGTATGTGGTCTATTCTGGAGAAAGTTCCATGTGCACTTAAGAATGGGTATTCAATTGTGTTTGGATGCAAAGCTCTGTAAATATCTGTGAAATCCATCTGGTTCAGTGTTATCATTTAAAGCTCTTGTTTCTTCGGTGATGTTGTGCTTAGAAGATCTGTCATTTGCAGAAAGTGCCATGTTGGACTCTCCCAGTATAAGTGTATTATTACCTAAGTATGTCTTTACTATCTAAGTATGATATAGTGTCCCTTTTCATCTCTGACTACGGTCTGGGATAAACTTTAATTTATCTGATATGATGTTGGCTACCCCAGCTTTCTTTTGAGGACCATTTGAATGGCAAATGGTTTCCAGCCTTTCATTTTCAGGCTATAGGTGTCCTTAGGTCTAAAATGAGTCTCTTATGGACAGAAAATACATGGGTCTTGCTTTTTATCCAGTCTGAAACCCTGCATATTTTGATGGGATCACTTAGCCTATTCACGTTCAAAGTTAGTATTGAAAGATATGAATAGGACCTATTCAGTCCCGGTTTTTGTGGATTATTTCTCTGGGTGTCCTCTTTCTTTTACAGAGTCCCCCTTAATATTTCCTGCAGAGCTGGTTTGATGGTCACATATTCTTTCAGTTTCTGCCTGTCTTGGAAGCTCTTTATCTTTCCTTCTAATCTGAATGAGAGCCTTGCTGGATAGAGTTTTCTTGGCTACATGTTCTTCTCATTTAGGAACCTGAATATATCCTGCCAGCCCTTTCTGGCCTGCCAGGTCTCCGTGGAGAGGTCTGCTGTTAACCTAATACTTCTCCCCATATAAGTTAGGGATCTCTTGTCTCTTGCTGCTTTAAGGATTTTCTCTTTATCTTTGGAATTTGCAAGTTTCACTATTAAATATTGAGATGTTGAACGGTTTTTATTGATTTTGTGTGTGTGTGTGAACCTCTCTATCTCCTGGATCTGAATATCTGTTTCTCTCCCCAAATTAGGGAAGTTCTCAGCTATGATTTGTTCAAATATACTTTCTGTCCCTCTTGGTGCTCCTTGGAACCCAATTATACATAGATTTTTCCTTCTGAGGCTGTCATTTATTTCCCTTAACCTTTCCTCATGGTCTTTTAATTATTTTTCTCTCTTTTCCTCAGCTTCCTTCCTTGTCAACAACTTGTCTTCTATGTCGCTCACTCTTTCTTCTACCTCATTAACCCTCATTGTTAGGACCTCCAGTTTGGATTGCATCTCATTTAATTGATATTTAATTTTGGCCTGATTAGATCTAAATTCTGCAGTCATGAAGTCTCTTGATTCCTTTATGCTTTTTTCCAGAGCCACCAGTAGCTTTATAACTGTGCTTCTGAATTGGCCTTCTGACATCAAATTGTAATCCAAATTCTGTAACTCTGTGGCAGAGAGTACTGTTTCTGATTCTTTTTTTTTTTTTTGTGGTGAGTTCTTCTTTCTAGTCATTTTTCTCAGTGCAGAGTGGCTGTATGAGCGGGCTGACTCAAGAATATCAACCACGACCTAAGTAAATTTCACCCTAGACGATTCTGATGAGGTCAGAGCCCAGAAATTGAAAACAAAGATCAGAATGAAATAAAACAAAAGGATCGTTAAAGTGAAAAACAAATTTTAAAACAAAGTAGTAAAAAATAAAAGGCCAAGAATCCCAAAGAAGAAGAGAAAAAAATAAGAAAAAAAAGGAGAAGAAAAAAAGGGGAGGGGGGACTGGGAGATGGTGGTGGTGATGAAGTTGTAGTGGAGGGAGAATGTAGGCTACCTGAGGGATTCTAGAGGGTGATCCTCTTGGTTCTGAGTATATTAAGTTTTGTATGTTAGAAGATGCTCAGTCCCAAATTTATATAAACCAGCAATACCTGTAGAGGGCCCCAACATTGACCACCAAAACATAAATGAGATAAAAGAGAGGGGCAGAATGGGAATGAGGAATCTCACAGAATGAACCAGCACAGTATACCACTTGGTTCTGGGTGCCTGCTGGTCATGTTTTAGAAGGTATTAACTTCCATCATTGTGGAACAAAATGAGGCAGAGAAAGCACAAAACACAAAAAACATATCTTGTATATCTCCCCAAATTAAGTTGAGTATGTTGAAGGGAATCTAGATGTGGAAAATATATCTAGGACCTGTAATTGTAGAAGTATGAAAGTCAAAAAGGAAGAATCTTGTTAGAAGTGAAAACCCTTCTCTCAGTAGCATTCCAGCTGTTGGTGGGGCAGGTGACTTGAGGACCTCTACTCCTCCACCATCTTGCCCAGCCCCACCTCAGAGCCATTTTAAAAAATCATCATCATCATCATAATCACTATTATTATTATTATTTACTGGTGGTTCTCAAGCTTCAGTGTGCACCAGAATCACCCAGAGAGCTTATGAAACTTAGGCTTCTGAGTCTTGCTTTGGAGGGTATCAGGGAGACCCAGGGTGGTGCTGGTGATCTTGCATTGCTGACAAGTTCCTAGGCACTGCTGCTGCAGCTGCTGCTGAGCCCAGTGCAATCCTTCAAGACCCATCTATCCATGTACCTTGTTTTGCGCTTAATTGTCAATGTCTCGGGGTAAGGGACCTCTCTTTCTATACTGCTGGGAAATATTTCATTATATATCTGGCACATGTATCTATGTAACAAATGTTCCATTTACCATTCCCAACGTCTTTATTTGAATTATAACTTTTTTTTTTAAAGAAAGGAGTCTTCATGCAGCTATGTACTTAGGAAGTATTCAATAAATATTTACTACATAAATGGATGGATAGAAGGTTCTTGATTTCTTTTATTTTTTTAAAAGATTTTATTTATTCCTGAGAGACACACAGAGAGAGGCAGAGACACAGGCAGAGGGAGAAGCAGGCTTCTTGTGGGGAGCCTGATGTGGGACTCCATCCCAGGACCCCGGGATCATGCCCTGAGCTGAAAGCAGACGCTCAACCACTGAGCCCCCCAGGTGCCCCAGAAGATTCTTGATTTCAATCAAGTTTTTTTCCCTAAGACTTCTAGAGTATTTTGTGGTTATGAGGACCTTCATTTTTCCTCAAACACAGCAAAGTAATATAAAAATATCTTTTACAGATATTGTGGTAAGCCATGACCAATTAAAATGGTCTCATTTCATTGTAGTTCCCAGTTGACCAATAAAAGATAGTTTTCTCCCCTGGGGGCTTTCACACTGTTGAGCTAAATTATAATTATATTGGGTTTTTCTGACCGATGTCTCAGGTGTATTCTCACTGGGGTTTGGTTGGACTTTGGTTCTGTTTGTCTGAAGACAGTTTTCACCTCTACCTTGACAGTGGCGGCAGGGCGGAGGCTGCCCTATACCTGCTATTTTGCTTCTCTGTCCTCAGTGGGGCTTGATTCTTGTAACTTTCCAGTTTGGGAGGCTAGTTTGGGGGATAGAGATCAAGACTCTGTCCCTTCTCTGTTCCCAGGTACAGGAACAGAATTTCCACTGGGCAAGCAGCCAGGAGAGTAGGGTTAAGTCACCGTGGGTTTCAAAAACAGCCCAGTGGAACTTGGCACTTCAAACAGTCCCTGTAATTTGGAAAATATAAAAATTATCCCTTAACTGTTCTTTATTATTTTTTTAATGAATTTCATTGCTAGCTGTTTTTTTTTTACTGTTATGAACAAATCTATCCTCTATTTTGCCACCTAAAAGAGTGGGGTCTTATCTGTCCTTATTAGGATTACTGCTTTTTTCCTACCTACAGCTATTCCTGGGAGGATAGTGGAAAGAACATAGATTTGAGTCACATAGGCTTGAGGTCACATAGGCTAGAGTTCACATTTTGGTTTTACCTCTGCATTCATTCTGGTCTATTGAGAAGCAGATGCCCGGACAGGATTAGACGTTCAGAGATTTGTTGGGAGAGGGAGCAGGGGCAGGTGGAGCAGAGCTGGACTTCAGATCACAGGCAAGTCTGACACCCGGAGAAAGAGAGGGAAGGAAAGTAGTGTGGGGAGTCTTGAACTGTCTATTTTGGCTTATAGCAGCAAATGCTAACAAAGAAGAGTCTTATGTCCTCATGCAAGGATGCTATTTGCCATTGCTTTGTATTGGAAGACCCAACAAAAATTCTGTCAGGATTGAGCACCCCCCGTCTTGGTGGTGGAAAAGACTTCCAGGGAGATGAGAAGATGGTGTCTGCTTGTCATTGCTCACATTTGCCAGAGACAGGCAAGGAGGCCGGCTCCTCCGAGACCCACCACGGCGGGGAACCCTCACTGAGAAGTGATTTTTGTGAAGCAATATTATTGATGTTAATTATTAATCATATTTATTTTAAGATTCTAAATTAACGCAATTAACACAATCATCCACATTTAACAATTATCCATGTCTTACAATCACAGAAACACCAAGTATTAGCTTTTTACTGACAAAAGTGTAAATACTAATTTTAGCATTTAATGAGTTGAAAGGCAAATTTCTCCAACCGTTACTGCCTGGAGATGTTAAAGGAGAAGAGAGGCCATCTCTTTTATCCTTTTGGTGTGCCAGAAACTGTTAGTTTTTGAAAGCCCCGAGGTTCATTCTTATTTTGAATTAGTTCACTTTCAGGAAGGTAGCTTGACCTTGCTTGGCTGCCACCTGCAATCTTTTTTTTAGAGAGGACTTTCTTTGTTGGATAATTTTTACTGCGATAGACATCACCTGCCAGCTCTTCTTCCTGGATTACCCATTTTCCCCTAGTTGGATTTTCTCTTCGATAGTTAAGACTGAGTTCAGTGGCCGCCTCCACCGTGAAGTCCACTGGCACTTCACTAGGCATTTATCCCTCCTAGGACCTCCATCATCTGCTCAGTGTTGTAACAAGTAACCCACTGTGTTGTAAAGTCTCTATTTCTGCTCCTGGAGATCATAAATGAATTTCACCTTTTCTTCTCCATACCCACGGAGAAGAATTTCACCTCTTTCTTCTCCCTAGGTCTATTCTTGACGTGGTAGCCAAGAAATGATTGAATCCTTGACAGATCTCAAACTGATCTTCTAAGAATCCCTAAACACTCCCCATTTAAGTTTGGAAGCTTCTAGCTCTAATTCTCTGTGCTTTCCTTCTTTCTGATGTCCTTTGGTTACTTTACTTTTCACTTGGGTGAAATGGATCTGCAGTTTTTTGTTTTGTTTTTTTTTTTTAATTGAGAAGGTGTTCAGATTGCAAAGCCCATGTGGTTGTTTTAGGGGGATTATTCCATTTGAGGCCTATCAGAAATCAGGAACCTGGAGGGGTCTGTGAATTCATCTTGTCACTTCCACTTCCTTTTGACTGATGGGTTTTTTTTTCTTGTTCTCAAAGACCTCTGGGTCTTTGATAGCAATTTTATACAGCCCTGGATAGAAACCTCTACGGTGGTAGAGTGATGAAGCATGTGTGACAATTTAGAAACGTAAAGATTGGTGTTCTAAGATGCCCTGGCATAGAATCTTTCTCCAAGTTTGTCAGGGCTGAGGCTGAAAAGAAGTCTATCTACACCCGAATGGTATGGTGCAAACTTATCTGTCTCAAAGATGCGTTCCCTGGCACCACTGTCCTTTCCTTCGACCTTGTTAATTCTGTGGGTCTGGCCTAACCCAGACTATTAGCCCTTCCTGCACTTGGCAACTTTTGCCATTGAGCTGGAGTCTCATCTTACACCACCTCCTGTTCCTCTTTTGCTTTATGTCCTAGGCCCCTGGAATTCTATCCGTATCTAATCTCAGTCTCTGGGCACAAGCACCTGTATATGTTATTAGTGCTGTGATGGCTGGCATATAAGGTGTGGCTTAAAAAAAGCCAGAGTTACCCATTTGCCATTAGAGCATAGTCTTAGCATCTTTTAAAACAATGGCTCCTGTATTCTAGCAGGTAAATTCAGTAATGTGTTACCTACTCATGTTAGGTGCTAATAAAAGAAATGAGAGCATCTCTTGTAAGTATCACAGTGGTGGGAGTTGTAAGAAAAAAAGAAGGGCCAGATGCATTTTCTTTCTTTCTTAGTAACCACTATCATCTCTGCTCTATGTCTGTGTCTCAGTGATGTTCCCCTCTTGCTGCTAGGCCAGGTCTATTGTTAGCATAGCACATGTGGGCTGCACTGGCAATTTGTGTCCTAGGAGGTTTCAGTTTACAAAAATAGGCAAAACCTGACTTTTCACAGTTGCTTCCTCTGTAATTAAAATGGCATAATTCTTAAGTCAGAAAAGGATGAGTTTGTGGTAAGGAGAATAAAAGTCTCTTCAAAGAGACTGAATTTATACTCTTGAACTGTTGCCATATATAATAAAAGGTTTACTATCTTTTGAAAGTCAGTTTGAATGTTGGCTATAACTAGATAGTGCAAATTAGATAAATTATGCCTCAGGTTCTTTTCTTTTGGAGAGCATATTGACTTTTTTTTTTTTTTTTTGGTTGATCTTAGCCGAGTGAATGGAAGCATTTTGGCAGAAGTTTCTTTCTTTCTTTCTTTCTTTTTTTTTAAATGTAGTTAGGAATATGCATCACTTCCTGTAGAAGCATGGAGAGACTTTTTTTTTTAATTTAATAAATTTATTTTTTATTGGTGTTCAATTTGCCAACATATAGAATAACACCCAGTGCTCATCCCGTCAAGTGCCCCCCTCAGTGCCCGTCACCCAGTCACCCCCACACCCCGCCCACCTCCCCTTCCACTACCCCTAGTTCGTTTCCCAGAGTTAGGAGTCTCTCATGTTCTGTCTCCCTTTCTGATATTTCCCACTCATTATTTTTCCCTTCCCCCTCATTCCCTTTCACTATTTTTTATATTCCCCAAATGAATGAGACCGTATAATGTTTGTCCTTCTCTGATTGACTTATTTCACTCAGCATCATACCCATGGAGAGACTTTCTTTTCTCAGTTTTGTTTTTGATCTCAGGTACTGTATACCTAAAGAATATACATTTGGCTTCCTATGCTTGATGATTTCTTTGTTGCAAATTTTCAGTGGGTTCCTGATTCTACTGTTGAGGCAAGGTAGTTGTAACTCCATGGAAGTTCCAGGAATGATGGCCTGTTTGAAGTTAATGAAGCAGTTAGTGCTTGGTAACATACTGCTCACCTGGGACTAGTTTAGACTAGAGCAGTGCCTTCTACCTTCAGTAAAAAGGATTGGTGACAAATTGCTCCTATGAGTTGTTCAGAGCCACTGGGGAGAAATTAGAAGTTGACAGTGAGGAAAAACTTTAGGAGAAAGGCATCTCACTATAGGCAAAAATTCCTACATCATCTTTTGAAGTAATTGAAGTAAAAGGGCTTTTTGCTCAAGTTATTCATCTAATTGTTTCAATTTTCCACCTGGTATATCAGTTGAGCGCTTTAATGTGAGTAAATACTAGTTTTAGTAATGACTGAAATAACTAAAGTGCAGGGAACTATGAAGATAAGACCTTTTCTTTTGAACTTATTTATTTAGCATATATTTGTGGTCTACAGCACGTATAGCTTTGCACTAGGAAGTGATGGTCATGGTTCTGTCCTCGAGAAGTAGCAGCTTGACTCGGGACTCTGAATGTGCTAGTGAGCGTTTCCAGGGCAAAACCAGGTGGTAGTTTTCTGTATGTTTGCAGATTCTTTCATATTCTTCCATCCAAAAGGGGAAGGCTAATTTCATCCCACGTGATTATGAATGTGAGCTGCACAGGGGGATCACTTCTCCTGAATAGGATGTGGTGGATGTGATGTCCTAGCATGGGTCACAAAAAGGATGCAACAGAGAAATGGAACTTAGCTTTGTCGGGATAAAGTTTCCGAACGCTTAACCCAAATTGCATTCTCCATTGAATAGATCAATCTTTAAGTCTATTTGAATTTTGTGTAGCCCAGTTGAGTCATGCTAGATTATGAAAAATTGGTCAGATCAGACTTTGGGATTGGTGAAAATGACAACTTAGATTAGGCTTGGCGAAGGTTCTAGCTAGCAAGTAATGTGAAGGATGCACACAAGATCAAGGATACATGCTGGTATAAGTGGATATGGCTTTTCAGTACCCTTTTTGTCCCTTTGGGAGAGATTTTGTCTAAAGTTCAGAGATCTAAGCAGTCTTAAATGAAGGAAGAATATGTAAGGTCACAGGAGCTCGTGGATTCATAATTCTTTGCTACACTACAGTTAAATAACCTAATTATATGTATATTATACATAATATATTAACTTAATTATATATATAATATATATACTGAAATAACTTAATACATCTTTGCCCAAGTTTCCCAGAGAGTAGAGCTAGAGGCAAACACTTATGTGCTCTTCTTATCAATGAGTGCAATACCTTCAAGCACATGTGAGGGACAAGGAGAGAAAGTCAGGGAGAGAGAGAGCCATCTGATGTATCAAGTGTGATAATTGTTTGATCTCAATGGAACCATCTTCCAAGATGCCACGTAAATGGATGCTTCTTGGGATTGTCCATTAGGGGAGGATGGAAATCTCTCTCCATTTCCCTAGATCAAAGTTTTGCTTCATAGGACATTAATTCCACACATATACCCAACAAGTATAACACATGTAACAGTACTTATAGGGTATATGTGTGGATGCCCGTGAGTCTCTCAATGTATCATATACCCTCTATTAGCGGTGAAGCCCTGGGGCAGGAGGTGAGGATGGGAGACACAGACATAAGATGAAGTCCTGACGGATTCTAACCCCATCAAGTTGGCCAAAGTCCACGAAGAATGGGCCACTAGGGGCTAGGTCAAAGGTACTGGTGACAAGTGACCCAAGAGGATCAGTAAGAAGTGCCTGATACACAATGCTTACAATCTACCACATTACTCCTTGTATTCTTTGCTGGGCCATTGAACTCATTGAGATCTCCTCACAGAGTAGGCATCAAACAATACCCACACTGGTTACTTTAAAGAGCGCTTTGTCAACCAGTTGTGTCAGAATCATCTGAAGGGAGGGGATGCCTGTTAAAAAGACAGGTTCCCCACCCCCCCCAAAAAAATACAGGTTTCCACCTCAGATCTGTTAATTCAAAATCTCTTGGCATGGAAAGCAGGATGGGCCTATTTAACAATCATCCCAGGCAATACTTAAGTCTACTAAACTTTAAGGACCACCAAGAAAACATAGGATATCAGATCCCTATTAGAGTTGACTTTATTGAATCTTGCTCTACATGTTCAGAAACAATGTGTATCAGAGTAGACTCTAAAGTAATTTCTACATAAAGCAATTTACCAGCCTCCATTTATTTCAAGAATCCTGACAGGTTATTACCATTTCAATCCATATTTTACTTAAATGAAGGTACTGAAGCTGCTTTTGATACTTGAGTACATTTAACAACATTTACAACAATAGCTCTTATAAAAACATGTTTTGTTGTCATCTATTATTTTTATGAATTTTCCTGGAGCCATGAAGTTAGTTGGACAGGACCAGCTCTCTGTGGCTTCAGGGATCCATTCCCTGGACATGGCCCACAACGCTGAGGTAGAGCTGCTCACGGAGAAAACTGTTGGGCAGCTTCATAGATTTGAACTAAGGGTGCAAAGAGGCCTTGAATTAAGTCCCCAGACTTTTAAATTTATGAGGACATATGGTCACCAATTTATGAGGACTAATCCACTGTTGTTTTTTGTTTTTAATTTGGAGACTTACAGCGACTCTCACACTCCCTATGCAGGGCGGCAGCGGATTGATTCCTCTAGACAGTTGGATGTTTACAGAAGGGGTGACCCATAGCCTTCCTCAGCAGCCTGTACCAGTGTTTGTAAGCCTCAAAATGGGGAATACAACTGATTCCTTTGGTCTACCCTGGATTTCTTTTCCTACAATTCAAACCCAGTGAGAACCTAGCAGGAAAAGAAAGGGAGTGGTGTGCTGCGAACTCATTTTGATTTTAATAGCTATATATACTATATTAATTGTCATAACAAGTATATCTGTGACATGAAACTATTTTAGAGTTAAAAGGTCAATAAGGAAAGGAATGTGTGCGTGAGAAACATGCAGGCAGAAATCATGGAGGAATGTTCACGGGTGTGTTTGTTGGAGAACATTGCTCCACGGAGGGAGCTACCCAGAGCCAGACCTAAGATCACTGGTGTCACCACTGCCTGCTAAGATATTCTGGAATCAAAAAGCATGATGGATTGCTGGCCCAGACCTTTTAATAACACCTAGGTAAGATATCTAGTCTTGTCCAACATCAGGATTGTCCAACAAAAGCTGTGCTAATCTAATACAGATACCATTCCTGTTTTTATTTTTTATTTTTATTTTTTTAAAGATTTGTTTATTCACGAGAGACACAGAGGGAGAGACAGAGACACAGGCAGAGGGAGAAGAAGGCTCCCTGTGGGGAGCCCGAGGTGGAACTTGATTCCAGATCCTGGGATCACACCTGAGCCGAAGGCAGACGCTCAACCACTGAGCCCCCAGGTGTCCCTCCATTCCTGTTTTTAGTAAGAGAACTCAGAAAGATGGAACTTCCCTAAGGCACTGCAAAAATCCATTGAGTATGGCTAATCAAGACTACAGTTTGTTTACTAACACACAGTAATTATGAATTATGGGTGTGTATGTGTGTGTACTGATGAAATTTTGTGTTTAGGAAACTTATAGGAATTTTGCCTTTTTTGCCTATTTGTCTTAGGTTTCAAATTTTTGAGGTCTCTGGGTGTTATTCTATATGTTGGCAAATTGAACACCAATAAAAAAAATACAAAAAAAAAAAAAAAGAAAAGCTAAATGTAACTTCAGGCAAAAAATTTTTTGAGGTCTCAGGCAAACTGTTATATCAAACCTGGTTTGTGTGTCATCTCCTTCCCCCTCTGGCTGTCTCGGTCCTTTCTCCATCCCCTTGGTGGGGGCTGGCTTCTGCCATGGTCTTCACTGTGCTTGCCTTGGCAGGAGCTGCATCAATCTGGCATTTGGCCACCAGACCCTGGGAGGCCCGGCCTCCTCCCCACTCCTGACACATGTGAGGCACCCACCATGGCATGTGGGACCTGGGTTTTCTTATGGCTGGTCTAATAAATAAAAATATAAAATTATCTCCCTTTCTTCCCCTGATGGACTCTCCTATGGCGAGGTGGTTTCACAAGGCCTGTCTGGAAGTCATGCCACATGACCAAGCAACTGACCTTGTTTTCTTGTGAAGCTGTGGCTCAATCAGGGATCCCCCACCCAATATTCCCCTTTAATCTTGCTGTCCTGGGGTTGCCCTTTCCCATAAAGCCTTGGCAAATAAATTTTGCCATAGGCTCTGTATTCTAGGGGAGGTAATTGAAGCAGAAGTGGACCTAGAAAGCAGAGCCTCAGGACTGATTTTTTTTTTTTTTCAGGACTGATTTTGAAGTAGAATTGCCTTCCTGTCTGTCTCAAAGCCATGAGAGCTCCATTGCTGGTGGTAAGTAAACTGTTAATAACCCCAGCGTGCAGCAGCATCCTGAATTAGATTTTTATTGCTGTCGTGACAAATTACCATAATCTTAGTGACTTAACACAACACAAATATATTGATTTCTTTTCTTGAAGTCTGGTAGGTCCAACAGGGCTAAAATCAAGGCGTCAATAGGACTATGTTTCTTGGAGGGTAGTGGGGAGAATCTGCTTCCTTGCCTTTTCCAGCTTCTAGAAGCTATCTGCATTCCTTGGCTTGTGGACCCTTCCTCTGTATTCAAAGGCCAGCCATGCAGCATCTCTCTGACCCTTCTTCCGTCGTCACATCTCTCTGTCTAACCCAAATAGGAAAGGTTCTGTTTCTAAGGAATCATGTGATCAGATTGGGTCCATCTGGTAATCAAGGATAATCTCCCCATCACAACATACTTAACTTTGATCACAGCAGCAAGATCTCTTTTGTTAACATATAAAGTAACATTCACAGTTTCTGGGATTGGGATATAGACATCTTTGTGGGGGGGGGCATTATTCTGCCTAACGTTCATCTCAATTACTAATATTTCTGCTTGTGGTTTACTGATAAGTGTGGTTAGATGTATTGCTGATGCACTTGGTTGTTATGGGAGAAAGAAAATTTATAAGGATTGTGGCATGGGCTATCTTCTTTTGATGGGATTGGTTCATAAACAGAATCATAGACACATTGAAGACACGTTCTGCAAGCCATTGTGTTACTAAAGCTTCTTTAAAGGTGTCATTTGTTACAGCTATTGTAAAGACAGCGCTGAACATCAACCTCAGGATTTAATTTTAAGAAGTGTAAGATGAAAAAAAAAAAAAAAAAAAAAAAAAAAGAAGTGTAAGATGTTTATATGCACCACCTCAATAGGTCTCCTATGTCAATGTTAGGACCCTAATAGGAAAAAATGGGGATTTTGAGGCAAGTGATAGGTAATCAAACTCCCAATTGCTCTGGATCCTTATCTGGCAGGAGCAGCTCCTTCTCCCTTTTCAAAGGAACTCCCTCCCTGCAACAACCCCCCCCACCCCATACCATGCAAAGACTCAGGTGAAGTAGATAACTTTTCTTTGAGTGCAACTCCCATCCTCCCTCACTGTCTCATTGCCTTTAGGCCAATAACCAGATTCAGGTCTCTGCTCAGCCTGAATAGGGAAGTATGGGTTTGACTTCAGGAAGAAATGGTCCTCACAAAGGGATTGCAGAATCTGGTAAAGAGAATCTAGAGGAACTGGGGGGACACCTGGGGGGAGAGATCTTGAGAATGTTAGTCCTGGGAAGGGATGAGTGTAATACTGGATAGAGGAGAATTTATTGACAGCAGGGCACCCATAACTCAGGACTCAGGGTTCCAAAAGGACACCTGGTGTTTGTCTTCATAACTTGTTGGGAGAGCCCCTGGATGCATGAATTAGGCAATGGATTCCAGTAAATAATGTGGAAATGCCATTGTTTCCTTGACTTAGTGGTCTCTTTGAGGTTTTGAGAATGGATGGACTTGAGGAGCTAGCATGTGACTATGTCCCTTATTAAACTGTATATCTCTGCTTGTTTAAATTTAAAGTGGTTTCTGGATCAGTGAGGTTGAGACATGGGGCAAAGCAGAGCTTCATTTATTTGCTGACTTATTTATTCAACATATATGGACTGACAAGCTATTATACCTCCATCAGGACATAAAGGCGCTGATGACACAAAGAAGATCCTTTGCCTTAAGGATCCTTTGCTTCAAGAAATAACTAATCTAGTATGGAAGACACATATCTGGGAAGAAAAATTATCTTCTATTCTCAGGGTCATGCCACTGTAAATCCTTCAGACATATGTGTTATGGCATATGAATTTCAGTGTCAAGGTCCAATAATTACTGCTTTTCTGATGTGACCAAATAATATGATCTTATGCTGGGTACAGAAATAAGCACATACATTTGAATGGACTTAAAAAAACTCCACTTCATCTGAAGCTTTTGATTTAAAAAAAAAGACTCAAGAGGAAAAGAGACTCAGATACTTATTTCTTAAATATATTTGTATGATTTCTTTATCTTTTGAAATTGTTATTTGGAGGTTACTGAATTGTTTTCCAAGGAGTCACTAAAAAAGTGCACACCATTTTGGTGAATTTTTAATTTAAATAGATGTAAGCTTAGAGGGGTATGCTTTAGGAGAAAATCTCATTAATTTTTCATACTTTCCATTTCAAAATTAACAAAAAGGTTTATGAATGAGGCGCAGAGGAAGAAAGATGAATTTCTGTCTTATTTCATCTGCCACTCAGACATCATAATTTTTTAAGCAAGGGGAACCACTTAGTTTTTGATAATTTAAGTTCTTCACATAATTAATAGGTAGTTTTGCTGGTCCATCAACTTCATCATTTTTTACTGATCTTTTGTGATTTGCAGCTCTAAGTAAGCACCACAGTGATAGCTGAGTAAGTGAGATGATTAATCTGTACAACATACCCTCATTTTGATGATTTTTTATTGCAATGAAAATTTTAGAATGTTGTTAAAAAAATGAATGTCAACAAAATTGTTTTGGAACAATTCATGATAACTTTTATGGCAGATAAATGATGATCAATAAATATTTGCATGACTATTGCAGAAAACGCAAATTTGTAATATGGAAAAGCAGCCATTTCCTTTACTAAACAATTTAATTCTATTCCTTTGCATGAGAGAAATGCTCACTGATTGATTCTACGTAATTAAATAGAGAATACTATGTGGGAGTGCTGAATTCTGGTGTCTGTTCCTTGATGTGATTTGGTTTTGTTTTTAGCAAATAATATGAAGACTTTACCACTGTTTTCTATTATAAAAATCATATATTGTACATTCCTATATATCTGTATATATAAATTAGGCATTGGATTCCAGTAAATAATGTGGATATATATACTTAAGAAAACAAATAAGAAGGTCACTTATAATTCCACCACCAAGAAATAACAACTGTTAATATTTTAGGTATCTTTTATGGCAGTCTGATCATTTTGCCAACTGGACTTACCTCCGTAGCATACAATCAGGAAAAGGCATTATTTTTCCCCCAGAGCCTTCAAACCGTTCCTTCTTCCTTCTCTGTCCCTGGCATTCTTCATAGTTTCTTTTAATTCTCTCTCTTCCTCTCGCCATATTGGTGGCGGTGGTGGAATCATTGATACCACCGACATTGGCAAATGCTACAGATCCAGGTCTTGCCCTGCCTCCTCTGCTCCCACAATTGTTGCTTCAGACAACCCAGTTCTAAGCCATTCAGTGCACGACATCCCATTAGTCCCAGGTGATGGTTCAGAGGTTGTCTCATCAATATGATACTTGCGAGGAGCTCCAGGACTTAGGAAATCTCTCTCTCTGGGTCTCTTCTTTATGGATGATGAAGAATATAGATATAAAGCCTGAACTTGCTGCCATGACTGTGTGGGATCGGGAAGCCATCCCGAAGAAGTTCACACATGAGACAACAATAAAGAAAAGTACAGAGATATTGAGCTGGAGTCCTGAACAAATCATGCCTAAGATCCGTGCCAGCTTTGAACTTTAATTATGTGAGCCAGTAAATCTTGTTCGATGTGTGAGCCAGTTTGAGTTGAGTTTTCTCTTTCTCGCTACTGAAAACATCCTAAGTGGCTCGCGAGTGGTTTTTGGAGATGGTAATTGGAGACTATGCTCATTTCCTCCTGCTGAACTGTCCTGAGCTCAGTAGACTCACATGCTTTGTAGAATTCCAGAGTTACTTTATGGAAATGAAGACACAATTTCAGAAGGAATTCACAGACGTTGGAAGGATATGAATTTTACATTAAGTTTCTGCAATAGTCTTTCAAATGCAAGCCTCAGGATGCGATGAATTCTTTGGCTTAGTTTGGAGGGGACTTGATTATGCGGGGGGATAATTAAGACTTCCAAGGTGATACAGAATCTCTGTAATGCTAAAAGTCAGCAATTTATTCCAGAACTGTTATGAAATTTATACAGCTAAAGTTTGGTTAACACTTGCTTCCACCTAACTTTATGAAAATAAATTCTTTTTCACAAAAGTGTTCAGTACAAGTTGAGATACAAGGTAAGAGCTGCTATCTACGAGATAAATCCTGAGTCCAAATATAGACATATGTGTATTGAATAAGATCTAAACTGTTTTGAGACCAGTTTGTTTCTGTTAGTTCTACTAATTTCATCAACTTGATCAATATTATCATGCACTTTGAATGAATAAATTTGATAAAAGTTTTGGTGTCTGTTGCTATTGTATTCATGCCTTAATCGAGCCATCACCAATTGATTTATCATTAATCAAATTCTTGGAGCTGCAGATATGTGGTTTTCTCATGGTTAAAAACTTTTGAGGAGAAGGACAGTGTATGTTCTCATTCATTTGGGGAATATAAATAATAGTGAAAGGGAATATAAGGGAAGGGAGAAGAAATGTGTGGGAAATATCAGAAAGGAAGACAGAACATAAAGACTCCTAACTCTGGGAAACGAACTAGGGGTGGTGGAAGGGGAGGAGGGTGGGGGGTGGGGGGGAATGGGTGACGGGCACTGAGGGCGACACTTGACGGGATGAGCACTGGGTGTTTTTCTGTATGTTGGTAAATTGAACACCAATAAAAATTAATTTATTAAAAAAAAACTTTTGAATGTTCCTATGTGAAAATGTTTGTGTGTTTGTATGTGTATGTGTAGCTCAAATGTGCTTCTCTGTTACGTTTATTCATTGGTTCCAGTTAATACAGGAAATATTTTTTTAAAAAAGATTTTATTTATTTATTCATGAGACACACACACACACACACACACACACACAGAGACAGACAGACAGACAGACATAGGCAGAGGGAGAAGCAGGCTCCCTGCAAGGAGCCGGATGCGGGACTCAATCCCGGACCCCCGGATCACGACCTGAGTCAAAGGCAGACACTCAACCACTGAGCACCCCCAGGCGTCCCTGATATAGGAAATATTAAAGATAGCTATCATGCCATCATTTCCTTGCCCTTCTGAGTTTCTTTTCCCTGCTAAAGATTCCTAATTTTTGCATTTTATTACTTTTATCACATACATTTCGGCTCTACCCAACATGGTGAGGTCCTTCTTAAAAATAATGTCTTAGGGACTCCCGGGTGGTTCAGTCAGTCAGTTAGGTGTCGGACTCTTGATTTTGGCTCAGGTCATGATCTCAGGGTCCTGCGATTGAGCCCTGTTTTGGGCTCTGCACTCAATGGGGAGTCTGCTTGAGAATTCTCTCTCCCACTCTCCCTCTGCCCCTGCCCCATGCTAACTCGCTCTCTCTTACACTCTCTCAAATACATCTTTTTTTTTTTTTTTTCAAAGAATGTCTTAATTATAAGAAAAGACTGAAAGAAGTAGGCAATGATAGAATCACTGCTGATAAATTTCTGGGCAGCACTAATGAGAATTCTGTGGCCGTGTGGGTATTTTCCTACTCCTATAATTGGAAATATTATGTGGAAAGTTATCATAACCAAGTCTGTTGTTCATAGAATGGTTTTTAAGAAATACTCTTCAGAAAGGAAGAGAGAGCTGAGTTTTGTTAATGTTACTTCTCATCATAATTAAAAAACCCTTCATTTTGTTCAAATTATCCTTAGAATTTGCATTTCTTTTTGAGTTGAAATGGTGTTATCTGTTGATTTTCAAACACCTGTGTTACAAAAGACTTTTCCTCAAGCAGGGTCATTTGTTGAGTCAGAGTATTTCTCCTGAAAAGGCTACATCAAAGAGCAAGTGTTTGTCATTCAAATTTTGCCCTTTCTCACCTTGATCACGTATGAGGAGTTCAGTTCCGGGCCAAAAAAAAAAAAAAAAAAAAAATCTACGTGTGATTCTTTTCCAGGCCAGACCAATAGGCAATTACAAAGGCTTTATCCAGCAGGCTTTGTGAAGGAAAATTACCCTTTGTGATGGCTAATTTTATGTGTTAATATGACTGGACCATGGGATGCCCAGATATCAGTTTAAACATAATTTCTGGGTATGTCTGCAAAGATATTTCCAGAAGAGATGAGCATTTGAATAATGGAGGAGTGAGTAAAGCAGATGGCCTCCCACGTGTGGGCCGGCAACATCCAATCCCTTGCGGGCCTGAATGAAACATTGAGGTAGGGAGAGGCTGAGTTCTCTCTCTGCTTGATTGGTTAGGTTCCGACATCGATCTTTACCTGCCTTGGGTGCTCCTGGTTGTCTGGACTTCAGACTTGGATGGGGATCTATTCCGTGGGTTCTCCGCCTCTTAGGCCTTCAACCTCCACCGCTGGCCTGCTTGGGACTCCAGCTTGCAGATGGCAGACCATGGGGCTTTCCAGCCTCCATAATTGTATGAGTCAATACCTTATAATAAATCTCTTTATATAAATATAAACACCCCCCCCACACACACACATACTTTTTTTTTTTTTTTGGCCATACATTCATGTGTAGTGAACATATCCATCCTGTTCTGTTTCTCTGGAGAACCCTAACATATATCCCCCTGCACACAGACGTGGTGTACAGCCAGTGCTTTGCAGTCCCTGAAAGGAATCCCTCAGGGCCCCCTGGCCAGCCATGCTCTTATGCATTCCTGCATTCCTAGGCCAGCCCTTGCATGTGGAGGTCTTCTAATATAGTTTCCCCCACTCAGATGCAGTGCCCTGTTCTTTTCAAATTCCAGTCCTCCCCTCTCCCCTGACCTCCAGGTCCTTTAAATTGCAGCAGCCTTTTGTTGCGGGCTCCCCAGGCCGGGAGAGAACCCTCACCCCCACACTGGTGCTGACTCTCCTGTCTCTTCAACCGGGGCACTGTTCTCTGGGGACGGGACAGTTGGCTGCTTTCCCCAGACGAGCCTCTTGCTTTTACTATCACAGTGAGTAAGATTAAAGCCTTCCCCTCTTGTTTCATTTTGGCTCATTGTTTTTAATTTGCTACTCAGGCAGTTCGGTTCCCTCCTACTTGGCGGCGATGGCTTCTGGCAACCTGGTTCCCATCAGCAAAAGCCCTTACCATAAAATAGGACATATCTCAGGTAATAATAGTTAGAAGTCAGCTAACATTTATCAAACACTGTATGCCAGACACCATGCCAAGCCCTTTTATAAATGGTATTGATCGTAGTGTGACCCTAAGTGTGGCCCTCAGACTGGTGACGATCGATGTTTGCTACCAGTTTAACGTGAGAGAAGTATAGGAACTGGGTGTCTGTGTTTAGCAATTGGTATTCGTCATTGCTATCTGGTTGGTAATTTTATTGCATTTTTAAAAAAATGTATTTATTCATGAGAGACAGGCAACAGGCAGAGGGGGAAGCAGGCTCCATGCAGGGAGCCCGACGTGGGACTCGATCCCGGGTCTCCAGGATCAGGCCCTGGGTGGAAGGGAGACGCCAAACCGCTGAGCCACCCAGGCTGCCCTTATATTGCATTTTTAAGAATATCAGCCCACACCAGGTTGAAGATTTTAGAAATATGTTCTTTCACCCCAGATGGATAGCGCGAAGCACTGTGCTAAATCATTTAACCCTTCCAATGATCCTTCGAAGTAGGTACTGCTATTACCCTTCATTTACTGCTCAGCAATCCCAGGCACACTTGCGGAGGGTGAGGGAACTGCTCAGAATCATAAACGTGTGCTGAGCGTGGCAATGCTGACAGGTGGCAAGACCGTCAAGTATACGCCCACTGGGCCTCGCTCTGGTTCTAGGCCGAGGTTCACCTTTCTTTTTGTCGGCAACGTCTTAGGCCACCATACACGTGGTGTAACAAGGGCCCCGAGGAGCCACCCGGAGAGAGTGTCTGGGATTGTGTTTGTCCCAGCAAGTCCGGCCATTCATCTGCCGCAGACACGTCACCTTCATCACACAAGAAAATGATGCTCTCCCGCCCGGAGAAGGAGGGGATGGGAGTCTCCGCAGAGAACCCGCCATGTGGTCGGCTGGCTCCTGGCGTGGGGTGGATGTTTTCAGAAATGCAATTCTTGTTTGAATCAGCGCTCACCCGAGGTGATTTGCCATGTCCCTGGCAACCATGTCCAGATACGTAATTCCACGCATTTCCTGCTCCAGGATGCTGCCTTTACCACTACGGCTAGGCCTGTTTTCTGGGTCCTCTCGGCGTGGAAAGGAAACCGAGAATCCAAGTACCTCCTGACCCTGGTGGGGCGTAAATACCTGCGTGCCAAAAGCTAAGCTGGGTCAAATCCCTCTCGTGCTTATCCTTGGGCAAAAAGGTAGATTAGGAAACCCGTCCCAACCCCCCCAAATGTCATGAGCAGTCCTTGGCCTGGAGATGACGGATGATTACAATGCGCTACTTTTGCAGAAGACTAAGAAATAGAGGTCGGGGGACTAAGTGTCAGAAAAGCCAGTAAGGGTTGTAAGTGGTTGACTCTGGGGAGTGAGCCTTTGTTCGGGGAGAGCGAGTATGAAATTCCTGCTTTTTACTGTTCAGGTATTCCCTGCCTTATGATGTGTCACGTCTCCCATCAGCTCACTCCTAAATTTGGTTGCAAAGCTGCAGTTTCCTGCAAGTTCTTACTTTGCTTCTGCTCAAGGCGTCTTGTCCCAAGCTTAGCTTTTTTTTTTCTTTTTCTTTCTGCCTCAAAGGCTTTCAAAATTGGGGGAGCCCTCTTGGTCCGTGCACAGGAGCAGCTAGAAAGTGGGGGATAGCTCCAGACCCCCAGGGGAAGGGGCTCAGGCTCTGTGGCTCCAACCTCAGCCTCTCACTCTTCAGGATGGTAATTCTGGGAGGAATCTGAACCTGTGCCAAGGTCCCCAGCAAAACAGAGGCCCCCTTGCTACAGAGGCAGTCTGGGTAACATACCCCTAACTTGAGCTTTTTGCCTCCTCTCTCATAATCCACACCCCGCCCCCTCAAGTCTGCTTCCTGGGCTCACCTCCCAAATAAACTACCCACACCAAGCCCCTGTCTCAGGCTCTGCTGCTAGAAGAAACCTAACTATGACGGATCCCAAGGTGAAAACTAGGACTGCTGAGATGAGATTTGCACTCAGGTTTCTGGTCACTGGCCTCCACAGTGCAGTCACATCGCCCCAGGGACCCAGGGAGCTGCGGCTGTGGGTGCTGGCAAGCCCGAATGCAGACGGTGGAATGATTCCATTCTGAGCAATCAATTAAACTATTACAGAAATGTACCATAGGGAAGGTTCGCGGCTGTGGGAGGGGGCCAGAGATGCCATAAGGAAGACTGTAAATGACTTTCTGGGCAGCCAAAGAAATGTCATAGAAGAAGAAAGAGGGAAGATAGAAATGAGAAGAGGAAAGAAGTTGGCATCACACAGAGAAACGGAAATGCTGTCTCTCCCTTTCCTCCTGTCAAGGAGGCTAAGAGGTGTGAGCAGCAGATTGCAAAATAATTCGGGGAGCCAAGGACACTGCCAACTTGCTTTAGATGTTGGAACAGTCTCTTGATGTTTGGAAGCCTGGGGAAGATGACCAAATAGAGACACTGCTTGCTTCTGCCTTGTAGGTGGATTGAGGAGGACCCACCGGCTGAAATTCCGGCAGGTCTGGGAATTCTCCAACCAGGGTGCCTGCTGGACCCCTAGTTTCCAGTTTGGCTCTTACCTGGCTTCCGTCTGCAATACTGTAGCCCCCCTCCCTCTTTTCTGTAAGCTACCTTGGTTCTTGCTGTTTGCGACCAAGGTTCCTGTCCATTTTGGGGCCCCTCCCCACCAGACCCAAGCGTACCCGAGGTCCCCTCCCCTACTCATGCACTCGCATTTGGCCCCGTATGTGTGGCTTGGAGGTGCTCCCTTCTTCAGTCTGAATCTCGGGGCCCCTCTGGACTGAAGCTCCCTCTCCTTTTGTTTGCCCGCTGAGGACATATTCTCATATTCTCTTTGTTCTCCTCCCCAGTCCCTTACGCAGCCCTTGGTACCTCCAACGGACCCTCATGTGTGATGCCATCCGTTAAGTGGAACAGCAGTAGTAGTCCCCCAGCTTGTAGATGCCAGAGCCACCACTCGGTAGGAAGCTGTGACTCATTTCTAATAACTTAAAAGCCCACCTTGGAAGGAAGGGCGATTACTCTGAGATTACTGAGACCTGCTTGAGGCCTGGGCATCCCCAGCCAGTGCTGTGCGTTGCAGCGCGCGGGGCGGTCCCACTGCTCCCCACCTGCGCCTGGCCTCCTTGCTGACCGGAGACATCATGCCAAGCTCCTTGCCAGGAGCTCGACTCCTGGCCCCTCTCTCAGGGCCTCATGGACGCATCTCCAAAAGCAGGGTCTCACTGGGTGTCATGCTATATGTTGGCAAATTGAACTCCAATAAAAAATAAAAATAAAAAAAAAAAGCAGGGTCTCTAAAACCACTCACTTTCTTGGGCTGGATTTCAAGAGTTGAAACCAATTCTGCTGTTTCTTTCACTTAAAAGGCAAATAACCTGCTCTTATTTCTGAATTCTGTCCTAAACCCTGGAACGCTGAAGCAGGAACATGTATTTGTGCCATAGGACAACAACCAGTAGTGCTCCAAACGGTGTAGACTCTTTTCTTTCCTCTTAATTCTTAAATTTTAAAATAAAAGAAATAAAAAAAATAAAAAAATAAAAGAAATCATTGCTGGTTAAAAACAAAATGAGAGCAGTACTGGAAAGAGGAGCATACTGTAATGGTGAAGACGATGCCGGGCCCGAGTGCCTGGACTTGGTCGGACTCTTGTTATGACCTTGGGCTCCCTGAAGCTCCTCTTCCTCATCTCAAATGCAGATCACTAGTAGTACCTACCTCAGAGGCTATCATGTGCATGAGACGAGTTAGTATTTATAAAGAACTTAAGGGGACACCTGGGGGGCTCAGGGGTTGAGCGTCTGCCTTCGGCTCAGGGCGTGACCCTAGGGTCCTGGGATCAAGTCCCGCATCCGGCTCCCTGCATGGAGCCTGCTTCTCCCTCTGCCTGTGTCTCTGCCTCTCTCCATGTCTCTCACGAATAAATAAATAAAATCTTAAAAAAAAAAGCAATGCCTGGAACATTGTAAGCCACATATAAAAATTTTTTTGTATGAAATGTGGTATTTTCTACATTTTCTACGTGTATAGGAAAGTAATTTGTTTCTATACAAATGCTTGCAGAAGTAGGTTTATCATACATGAATGAACCTGTTTCTTGCCTCCTTGAAAGTATGTCTTGAACATCTTCCTTGTCAATATTTAGAGATATACCTCATTCCTCTTAGTGCCTGCATATACACCGCGGTGTGGACATACGGTTACGTCGTTCCTGATGTTTCTGTCACAAACCTGCCTGCCCGCATAGGTGGGTGCCTTCATTGCTACACGCTGAAGCAAGTGAATTCAGGGAAGTAAAACCAATTTTACTGTGATTTTTGCGGGAGGTATCAACAGATTGCCCTCCTGAAAGGTTTACCCATTTATTCTTGGTTTGGACCCTCGTCCATTTAAATCTGGTGACAATGCTGATTCTTGGTTGATGGGAATAAATCGAGAATGTAGATAAATGTGTCTGTGGCCACCCTGGGCAGAATGATTGGCAACACATGGCAATGCAGGTAAATTTAGGCCTTGGGTTTTTAAGCAGTTGACTCTGGGCCTGAACCCAGACGTAAGAAGATACACACGCTCCTGGCACTGATGGTACCTACCGCTGAGCGCAGAACAACTGCATATTCATCAGTGTGCTCACGCCACAACATTGCCCGCCTTGGCCTACGCATGTGTTCCAGCAGCCACCACTAATAGGCAAGCCTGCGTATCCAGTACGGAGAAAATAAATTCCTTTATGATGATACCCTCACTGCAAAAGCAGATTGTAGAAAGATGCTAGAAGCAAATGGGTGCAGGGTCTTCTAGAACATGGGGCGTTAGACAAGGAAGGCAGGAGGCCTGCGGGTGAGGAGCTTACTGGGCTCTGGCCTCTGGCCCTGGCTGGGTGCTTATTTTTTCTCAAAGGATCACATTTATCTTTCTTTTCAAACTTCCTCTGTGCTTGTATCATGGTCCCAATGAATTTCCATTGCCATCTTGCCAGCCTTGGGATAGTCATTAAACAGTAAAGTGAGTTTTACTGCTGTGAAATTTCTGAATTAGGGAAAAATTCATTTAATTGGAATGATAAATCTTTATCGGTTTGTTTGTTTTATTATTTATTTATTTATTTATTTATTTATTTATTTATTTAGTCATTTTAATCTCCAAAAGACATGAATGGGGTTAAAATATTTGTTTTTTAAAATTTATTTCTATTTATTCATTTATTATTATTTTTAAAGATTTTATTTATTTATTCATGAGAGACACAGAGAGAAGCAGGCCCCATGCAGGGAGCCCGATGTGGGACTCGATCCCGGGTCTCCAGGATCACACCCTGGGCTGAAAGGAGGTGCTAAACCGCTGAGCCCCCCAACCCCCCCAAGGATCCCCATCCAGCCCTTCGCCCTTGATGATGCTTTCAGGAGAAGAGAATACCGTCGCTTCATCAGTCAGGATAATGAAAATGGTAATGGTAACTGCAGCAGTACTTTCTTGAGCACCTTCTCCAAGCCAACTATGAGAAATGCATCGTCTCCTTAATTCCCACACAAATCCCATTGCCATCCCCATTTTTCAGACGGAGAAACCGAGGTCAGGAAAGTAAAACACAGCCCAGTGTTACCCAGCAAGCTAACGGAGTTTAGATTTCCAGACCCCCCAGCTGGGCTCCAGAGCGTGCGTTCGGCCCGCTGCGTGGCAATCCTGCCGACAGAGCTGGGCTACCTTGGACTGCCCTACGCAGAGGGCCCTGACACTGCCCCGGGAGCCTTAGGCAGACAGCACTGCACGCCGTCAGAAGCGCACGCAGCCTGGATCAGGAAGGGCTCCCGCGCGGACTTTCCTCTCCACAAGTGACTTCTAGAAGGTGAGAAGAGTTGTTACCCGTACTTAGACCGATGGGCTTTGTAGGCTCCGTGGCTTAAACAATAAGGGGCCAGGAAAACTTCCAAAATGATGCCCAGGGAGGAAGAAATTCCAGCCCGCAGAGCCATTAGAGGGGACTTACTGGATGACTCAGAAGAGGCGATGTTACTGACTGGGGCCTTAAAAGTTGGCATCTAGGAAGCTGAATAAAAGGTTTTGGCAACCGGGAAGTAATTCTTGGCATCGATGAATGTTGCTGTAGGGCCATCTTGGGAAAACGCTTACAATGAACCAACAAATCTGAACGGCAGGCCCAGGAGGCTGGGAGGAAGGGCTGGGATGTGAGTCTTGGTTGGGCGCAGTCGGGGGAGCCGGGCTCTCCGCAGACCCTGTGTGGATAAATGGGGGGGAAGTAAGTTAGCTTCTGTGTAGGGCCAGTGGGCCCACGGGGAGGTGGGGAATGCCGCTCAGATGGCAGCCTGCTGGAGGAGTGGCTGTCGCCATGGGGCCGTGTTCCCTTCCCCAGTCCCCCGCTGGCACCTGCCGCCACTGGCCAGCACCGGATCTGAGGGCCGCCCAACGGGCAGGTGTGTGGGGCCAACAGGAAAGGCACAGCTGTTCCCTGGGCTGAGGGACCCGGAGGCTGTTGCTCGGGAGGAAATAATTCCCGAGAGATCTGAGAAGTCAGACTGATCAAGGGCAGCAGGGGCACAGTCCTGGCTGGGAGCACGGGGTCCTAGAGGCTGTGCCTGGACCTACACCGCGTTCTCTGCTGAAGGCGCTCAACTAACAGAAGACGGAGGTAAACTTCCCCGAGCAGGTGTTAAACCTGCAAAGAGGGTGCCGGAGGGCCAAAGAGAAGGGAGCACTGAGCTCTCCCTGACGGCAGGGACAGGGGCTGGTGACTGGACTTTGGGATGCTCCACGGGCTCTTTAGTGTCTGTCAAGTCCCAGGAGTTGCTTAGACCCCTTCTCCGTCCGACGGCGTCTAGAAACGAGGGCAAGTGGAGGTAACTGGAGGGGTGAGCCTGCTGCCAGGTAGGGTGGTCTGACGGCCAGGACAACAAGTGAGCGTCTGTACTGGAAGAGCCTGGGCTCTGGAGCCCCAGGGAACCCCACTCACTGCGTATGGGACCTCGGGCACGTCACCTAACCACTCTGTGCCTCAATTTACTCATCTGTAAAATGGGACTTATAATTGGATTCTTTTATGAGGTCGTGGTGACAATCGAAATGAGTTAGCCTGTGTTAAACACTTGAATATGCGGGGAATATGAGCCCGTGGAAGCCTGGTCATCACCAGGAATTATTGCCAAAAAGAGAATAAAAAAAGCCACCGGTAACTAAAATAGCACAGTTGCTGTGTTGAGTGTGTTGCTAATCACTTTACCTGCATTGTCACCTTTGGGTGTGCTCACTACCACTCAGCAGGGGGTACGAGGGGGAGACCACTGATGGCACATTTGGAAGGGGACCGGGTGGGGGCACAGGTGTTGGGTTCCAACTCTTCTGAAGAGCATGGGTAGTTTTGTTCCCTACTCTTCGTCTCTTGGTTTGCCATCGTTTTTGGTTGGATGATAATTTCCTTATGGGCTCTGCGGTGGTTCAAAGACTGAGCTGCCCTTTTGAGTCCCTTGGGGGGCTTCCAGTCGTGATTCCCAAGCTCGCTCCAGGCCAGTTATGCAGAAATCATGGGAGTGGGACGGGGCACTGGTTATTTAAAAAATCTTCCCTGTTGTTGCCAACATGCATCACTGCCCTAAATTAGGCTCCTCAATCAAGAAACCCCTTTGAACCATCTAGGGACTTTTCTTTTCTTTTCTTTTTTTTTTTTATAAATTTATTTTTTATTGGTGTTCAATTTGCCAACATACAGAATAACACCCAGTGCTCATCCCATCAATTGCCCTCCCTCAGTGCTCGTCACCCAGTCACCCCCACCCCCTGCCCACCTCCCCTTCCACCACCCCTGGTTGGTTTCCCAGAGTTAGGAGTCTCCCATGTTCTGTCTCTCTAGGGACTTTTCAAGCAATGCCCAGGCCCAGCTGAGACTCCGTCCCTTGTTTCTGGATTGGGGCTCAGGCCACAATGTCGTATGAAACATCCCCATAGGCTGTGAATATACACCCAGGGAGGAGAACCACTGTCTCACATGACACTTTGGGTAGCAACCCCAAACGAGAAAATACAAGTCATTTTTAGGAAAAAGAGTTAGAAAGGTAAAATTGAGGACATACATATGTATCAGCGTTTTACATATTTGCGATTTATACCTTGACGACACGTTCTACATCATTCTTGTGGTAAAGCTCAGTCAAATGAAGACTCCAGCATGTTGAGATTTATTAGAATGAAAAAGGCCATAAAAGAAATAATATTGACATTTCCATAAGACATGATCTAAGGGGATATTTTTTTGGGGGGGGGAGGGCGGATATTGTAAGAGCTACCAGGGCTTGTGCAAAATGATAAAGAAGAAGGCACCGAAGAGCAAGACCCCTCTCTCGCCCTCTGCTCATGACCACACGCTGCATAATTTTCATGGCACAGGAGCAGCTGCCCTTCCTGTCACATCATCCCAATCTCGCTTCTTTAAGTCTGGGGAGAAGTCTCTGAGGTGATGTCGGGGTTGGAGGCGCAATGACGGATTCTAGGCATGGTGGTGAGGGTGGGACAAAGCCCACACTGAGGTGAGACGCAGGTGGGGGTCGGGGCTGCGATCATCGTCACTGGGGGGTGGGAGCCTCTGTCCTCCCGGGGCTGGTTAGCAGCCTGACAGGTAAGCTGTAGAGGGGGCGGGGAGCGCTCAACACCCATGCTCCTCTCCACTTCCTTCCCACTCCTTCCACCTACCCAGAGTGTCCTGCTGTCCTAATTGTGGGCCTTTGGAGGGGGCCCAGTGTCAGTGGAGGGCAGGTGGTCCTAAGCCCAATACGACCCTGCTTGCCACGTGACTTTGGGTAAACCCCTTATTTCCCTGAACCTCAGTTTCTCCCATCTGTAAAATGGGGCCAATAGCCCCTCTTTCAGAGACCGTCACTGAGACTAGAGGAAAGGCATTTAAAGTGGCCCCTTGAATATAAAAAATAGTGAAAGAGAATAAAGGGGAAAGGAGAAAAAATGAGTGGGAAATATCAGAGAGGGAGACAGACCATGAGAGACCCCTAACTCTGGGAGACGAACTAGGGGTGGTGGAAGGGGAGGAGGGTGGGGGGTGGGGGTGACTGGGTGACGGGCACTGAGGGGGGCACTTGATGGGATGAGCACTGGGTGTTATGCTGTATGTTGGCTAATTGAACACCAATAAAAAATAAATTTATATAAAAAAATAAAGTGGCCCCTGGTACGTGCTGTGTAAGTTTTCCCTGTTCCAGGCTGGCGTTTGGGGAGAAGGGCTCTGTGGGTCACGCAGGCGTGTGCCCGGGTTGTCAAAATCTGGGCCAGCGGAGGGGGACAAGTGCAAAGCTGGGAACTGGGTCCCACCATGGGCTTGTACCTCTCTGTCAGATGGGCAAGTGGTTTTTGCTGGTTTCCATGGATATGTGGAAATTGATCCATATTTCACTTCACATAAAGGTGAATTAGGAATTTAGAATCTCTGGAAGAAAAGTGCACTTTATATTTAAGTAAAAAATATCAGATCATTCAATTTCAACCGCCAATACTCTTGGCAAATAATGGGCTCAGTCATCGTTTTGTTTATTTTTACTAATTGAATGTACTGGGGAAAGGACTAATGCACATTAAAAAAAAGAAAAACTCATTTGTAGGAATGTAGTTCCTGGCATTTCTGTCACCCGCAGAATAGGCTTCAGGTTGTATTTAACCTTTGGGTAGGGGATGTCCTGAAAACTCGCTTGTAAAAATGAGATTTGGAATTCTAAGGGCATTTTCCCTCAGAAAACCTGTCTTGTGTGTGGTGTGCTAAGCCAGTTTGCACATGTCTTTGGGATGTGATGGGGCTAAATTAATGATGTTGATTAATTGCAAGGTTTATTGTGGACGAGGATTCGTGATGTCCGGAAAGGAGAAAAGGACTGGGCTTTTCTTTGGCACTGACCTGTGCCAGGGAAACCTCTGGAAGAGGCAGAGAAGTTTACCATTATCACACGGTTGCTCCTTTTCTGCACCCCTCAGCTACCTCTGGAGGACCGGCGCTCCCGTCCTGTCCTTCCTGGACCTCAGTGTCCTCGGTGCTGCCCAGAGCCCACCGCCAAGGCATCTTTCTCACCAGGACCCCTGCTACAGACCACTCCTCCCGCCTCCCTGTGAGAGAAGCAGGAAGAGTCAATTAATTCATACTCTCATGTGAATGATTGATATCCTGGCAGGTTTCTAAGGCTATTTTATTTTTTAATTTTTGTTTTTTAAAAAAGATTTTATTTATTTATTTATGAGAGACAGAGAGAGAGAGAGAGAGAGAGAGAGAGAGAGAGAGAGAGGCAGAGACACAGGCAGAGGGAGAAGCAGGCTCAATGCAGGAGCCTGATGTGGGACTTGATCCTGGGTCTCCAGGATCATGCCCTGGGCTGAAGTGGCGCTAAACTGCTGAGCCACCCGGGCTGCCCAAGCTATTTTATTTTTTTTAAGAGATTCTTTTCTTCTCTCCCACCTCTTCCTCCTTCACTACTCTTTTTCCCCAATGGAAAGAAATATTTAGGCCATTTGACGAAGTGAAGTGAAAAAATTCAGGCAACTTGGAGGGAAACCTTGATGGGCCAGTAGCCACGAGAGAGGTAATCTATTCCTTAGAGTTTCCTGATTCCAGTACTTTCCATCTTAGCACTGCACACAGACTATGTCCTCTGGTTGTTTAGAGGTGTTGCCAATACAGGAGTAACCCACCCTGGCTAGGGTTGGCCGTGGAACTTGCAGAGGCCTGTACAAAGTGAAGATGTGGGGCCTCTTGCTAAAAAATGTTTAGGAATTTCAAGGTGGTGACCACAGAGCATCAGGCCATGTATGGGCTCCTCTAAACACGGGGCCTGCGTGACTGCATAGGTCAGTGACGTCGGCTCTGCCCCTAGTTAAAGAAAGTGGATACCGTGTCTTGGCTTCAGGGTCTCTTAGAACCACCAATCCGTTTAGTGTCTGAATCTCCAAGAGTAGAGTGAGCGGGATTTCCCTAATTTGCAGCCTATTGAGATCTGGATTGTTCTGGAGGTCCGAGGTACTGCACGGTTCTTCGGGATGCTCTAAGTTGTTCTCGCTTCACCTTAGGACTCCCGTCTGCGTGTCTTACAAACCCCGATGTTCAATACAAAGCTCCAGTGACAGTAGGAGGGTGTGGAGGCTGGAGGCTGGAAGGGGGGAGCTCCCTAAGGTGGGGGTGGAGAGAAGGCCCAGCTCTCTGGAGTGAGCTCCTTGCCCACTAAGGCCATTTTGGGGTTTGTTCGGCTCTCGATGACCCGGGTGTGGACAGAATGTACCTGTCCCACTCGCTTTCTGCGGTAGAACAGTGGCTTCAGCTGAGGCTGGTCTCGGAGGCGCTTCGGATCCGCTCTGTTCACCCTGCAGCCTCTTGATGGATCCTGTGGACGGGAAGGTAAAATGGGCTGAGTAAGTGCTTGATCCGTCAATGGCAGCGGGCTGGGTAGAGAGGGGGGTCTTGATTAAAAGTGGGGGGTAAAGAGCAGGGGTGCTTCCCCGGTGGGGCTTTGGTATGTGTGTGTGGAAGCATCTTTCAGGAATATCCAAAGTAAGAGGATTCGTGGAGAGTGTGGAGACATTATACGACAACGTGTCCTATTTCTGCCTCTGTATGTCATCAGCCATCCTTTTGCCTTTATTTTTGGTTTTGAAGCAGAGTCTTCTAGTGTGGTAATGGTTCTCATTTTTTCTCATTTTCTGGCATTACTATATTCACTCCACGAAGAAAGGAAATGCACCCTAATCCCAATGTATGCTCTGGGTCCTTTTAGAGGAATCTGTGCACAGAAGATAAATATGTAAGAGTCTGTAATATCCTTTCTCAGTTGTATTTCCATCGGGACCTGCTTTGCCTCAAAATTCAGTTTGTTTATTTTCTAGGGAATACACTGTCTTCTTTACAAAAAAAAATTAAAAAAATAACTAAATATAATTTTAAAGAGAACATACAGTTCTGAGACCTGAATAAAACATGGGCTCTATATTCTTAAAATTTTTGAGTTCCATGGGTTTTTAAAAATTGGTAGTGTGACAATTACATTTTGGGGTGGCATGTTCATTGCTTGCTATGGCTGCCACCGGAGAGAACATTAGTGGCACGAGGGCCCTGGGATGCCGCTTAGCTTGTATGAAACTGGATCTGGACACGTGGGACAAAGCTGTGTACTGTTTCCTAATGAGCCTTCTCCTTCACCGATGCTTGGGCAAATATTTGTGTGTGGGTTAGAATTTCCATGTGCGTGGGAGGTGTTGCATCCCAGGCCAAATAAAAGCAAATTCTGAATTGTGACCTCTGGAGGCCAACCACTCAATCCTGGAGTCCTAAGGGATAAATCTCAAAGCTGATGCACTGAATTTTAGGGCACTAGTTGTATCACGGACTCCAATCAGCGCTGTACTTTGTAAGATTTCGGGAAGCAAGTCTTGGAAGAGGAGGGTAAGGGGTTGGGTGGTTCTTGCTATGGGGCCAGTCCAACTCTTTCAGGCAAATCTCTCTCTCTCTCTCATATGTGCATGCATGTGTGCACACACACAGGCCATGGTGATACCCAGAGTCAGCCTAGGTATCTAGATATCAGCTCTGCCTCTTAGACGAACCAGATAGCTCATCCATCTTCCATTTCACGTTTGGGCCCATCTTTGTTTTTCTGTGCTTGGATAAATTTGAATGAGATGACACATCCAGCAGAAAAGAATTTAGGTCAGGTGACATTCAGTAAAGGGGCTGCTTGTCTGGTACCTCCTCTGGACACCAGAGTTGTGACTGAATTTGTCACGAGAGACCATCCAACCCAGGAGAATCTATGTTGATCTGAAGTAGTTCTGGAACTTGGCTCACCCCATGGAAAGGGAACCATATACATTTTAGTACACAGCTAATGTGTGTCGATATATATATAGGAGACTATCTTATCAGAGATTAAAACAAGGGCTTTGTTTCTCCCCCATAGGGACGCGTCAGGGAGCACCTCACTACCTTCGAGACTGAGTCATTGTTGAGGTGCTGGAGGACAGGATGCATCCACCTCCCCCAAAGAGGTGAACAATCTGGAGCTTGTGCTCACCCCTTTTATTTTCGAGGTCTTCAGGACCCCGTGTGGATGGAAGAACAGGAAAGGCAAGGTTGTCATGGACTCCCACGCTGCCCCTATGCCCGTGTCTCTACACCTTCCCTTCTAGATCTGCAGCAATGGTAGGAACCAAAGACTCGGTCCTGCACATCAGATTTGAGAGGCACATACCAGAGACTGGGACTTGTGGTTACTCAACTGGGTAGATGCTCTTGGTGAGAGGCCATTCCCACGTGTGGGGGGTGGGAGTGGGGCTTGAGTTTCCTACTCTGGGGATCGACCTGAATTGGGGTGGGCTGAGGGGAAGGAAGGTAAACGCCGCTGCGAGAGAGTGCACACAAGGTAGGTGTCCTGGTTTTCTCCTTCTAGGAACTGATGAAAGTCCCCTCTCTTATGTACAGTCAGAGAATTGCTCCTGTTTGGGGCTGGACTTTACATGGGGCGCCTGGGTTCCCTAGGCGCTCCTCCACGGGCCGCACGCTCTGCTCCCCAAGCCCATCTTCATAGGACGGGGTGTCTCAGAGGCAGGCACGCAGCTCTGCCTCTGCAGTGGCACTTGCTTTGGGTTTCCCTTAAGTGTCTTGTATGTCACAAACATGCTACAGGGGCATTTTGTTTACTTGTTTGTTTGTTTTTCTCTCGGAAACACATTAAAAAGCACGCTGGCTCCTTGCTTTACTTTTCATCTATTTCCCTGGAATGGTTTCTTGTTTGTTTGATGTTGCAGCTTTGCTTTCCGAACCTGTTTTCTCTGCGCTCTAACTCGTTTGTCTAAATGCTTTGCAAGGTCAATGGGGCTGTAGACGTCCTTTGGCCATGAAGAGGGTCCCTTCTGATTGGCCTTGGAGCTGAAAATAGAGTCCCTCCCTGGGCACAGCTAGGGAGGTGGCTTTGTGTCACCCATTAAGCGGTTTGGTGGGGGTTGAACTGCTGTGTTTAACCATATGTGCTCATTGTAGTACAGGAGACACTTAAGAAGCCTTGAACAAAAGCAATTCTGAGCTAGTAGGAGACAGTGTCATTGCATTTGGGCACACAGGAGCTGTGGCTCTCATTTTCCAGTGACTTCAAATGCTGATCTAAGAGGAATTGAGTGAGAGAGTATCACCTAGAAGAAAGATATCTTGGTTTATTTATTTATTTATTTATTTATTTATTTATTTATTTATTTATTGCATGACTTAGAAGGCCTCAGGCACATGGGCAACTTTTTAGTTTTTTCCCTTGCCTTGCCCCCTCCTCCTCTCCCCTCAAGTCTTAATTCTGGCCACTCTGATCCACCCCCTTTCAGCTTCCTGTTTCCTGTCTCTGCTCACAAGGTTCCCCCTGTCTGGAGCTCACACCCCCAACCTGGGGAGGGAATCTCCGGTCGTCTGGCAAGACCTTGCTCAAGGGCTTACCTGTCTTTCCCGAACTTTCCCCTTGCAAGTTGGCCCTGTGCAGTAGTATGTTCAACTACTAATACCGAATACCAGAAACGCTCCATTTCAATTATTTATAGTTCATCCCATAGATCTTACAATAGTACATTGGTTAAGAGCACACACAGCCCCTGAAGCCAGACTGCCTGGTTTGAGATCCCAGACCTGCCACTTAACTCTGTGTAGCGTTGGACAAGTTCCTTAATCTCTCAGTTTCCCCATTTAAAAAATTTTAAACGGGTTGGTATAAGTAAAGCACCTGGGATGGTGCCTGGCAAGGGGTGTGCACTAAGTTGTTTGCAGCTGTGACTACTAATCTGGAAGCCCTGGCTGGGCACAGCGACACCATCCCATTGGGGTTGGGTCCACAATCGTAGAAGCTGAAAACGTTGGTGGAATGAATGACCGGCTCACACACCTCCCTCCTGTCCCTGAGTTTAGTGTCATTTCAATTGCACCGATCTGCCCTCGAGTCTGGGGTCAAGCTCACCACTTCCTTCTGCCATTTCCCACGTCTTCACCGAGTGGGACGTCTCCTTGTCCATCAATAGTGCTGCCAGGCTAACTCGTCAGCTCTGATTAGTTCTCTTATTCCTTTAAAAGTGTCGTGCCCGCTGGATCGGCCCAAAGCTGCGCAGGTGTGGACTGGGCTTATGTGGCCTTGCCTTAGAGCACAGCGTTGCCCTGCTTGAGCTCTGAACCTTGTCCCGTACAGTCAGGAGAGTCCCCATCCAGCGGCGGGAAGGCAGGAGTAGAGGTGACCAGTTCTGGGTGGTCCCGGTTTTTGCTATTATTCCTTTTCCCTGTGAGCTAGAAGGAGGGGACTGTCTCCTCAAGCAAGAGGAACGTAGGATCACAAGGACCCATTAATTAGGCGCCTATCTGCTGCTTCTCATTCTATACTCCCACTTCTATTCCACGAGGCCATTTACCCAAATTCATCTTGTTTTGTTTTAATCTCACTCTTATCTTTTTGGCCGTGTAAGCTCAGATTTTAGCTCTGGCACCTACTCTAAATGTGTAGTGGCTGTCCTACCCTCAGGCCTCATTATTTCTTGATTGGGCTCCCAACCAGCTTCATGTCCATCCCCTCCGCTGCCAGAACAGTGTTTCTCTAACAAATCTTGGATTATATGACACGATAAGATGGTCTTACGATGCGTACTTCCTGCACTATGCCTCACCATTTTCAAAGAAGTCATTGTGTTCTTGGATTATATCTCCTATCCTTTGAAGTGACTAAAATGTTCTTAATAGAACTATATACTGGGAGGTAGGTGAAGTGTTGACAAACCAAGGTATCGATGAGAATCCGGAGCTGGGACAAGCCTGAGCAAGGTCCAGGGGTTGTGCGACACATGAGAATGGAATGCAACATGGGTATATGGCCGACACATCGGGGAGGAAAAAGGACATTCCAGAAGTAATAGATTCGTTATAGATGCATCTATTTGGGACTCTTGCCACTGTCCATACTTGACCCAAAGGAGGAAATGGCCATTGGAAATGTTTTGTCTCTAACAAAAGGAAGCAGTGCTTGGGGGTGGGGGGGACAAGAGAGGGAGTTTTGATTATTTTCAGGGAAGGGGGCCCTGCTGGAGAAGAGAAGGGTGAGGATTGGTAGCTTGTAGGTGTTATTTCAAGCCAGGGAGTTCACTGACGGAGGAGACACATGTGGGAGAACTGAGGGCCACGGCTGGGCCTGAGCACTCAGCAGGACGGGGAGCCCCTGGACCGAAAAGCAAGGCCAGCGGAGGAGGACCGGGGGGTACAGTCCTGAAGTGAATACACAATTGCGAGGAGGAGGACAGGGACTGTGACAGTCACGCACTGCAGAAGGGTCAGGAAAAGCTAGAACTGACAAATGAGCACTGGATTTGGTGACGTGGGGGTCAGTTGGGCCAGAGCCGTGAGGGGCAGCGCGGTCAACAGGCAGCGGGAGGAGGGGACCAGACACAGCGACCTAAGGGACTCCTGCAGGGGCTTCTGCTTAGGGGAGTGGGGACGTCGGGAGGTCGCTGGAAGGAGAAGTGGGGTCAAGAGAATTGTCTTTGCGGGGGGTTGGTGGGGTGGGAGCGGGAAGTGTGATTGGGAAATAGGAACATTGATGGAAATGTCCCTAAGCCTGGAGGCATTTCTGCAGCGGCGCACCTGGTCTTCCCCAGGTAAGGAGAGAGCAGAAGGGACCTGTGTCCTGACGGCCACGCGCCTCTGCTGCCCTTCCGGCCCTGGGCCTCATCTTTATTTTTTATTTTTTTATTTTATTTTTTTAAAAGATTATTTATTTATTTATTCACGAGAGACAGAGAGAGAGGGGAGGGTAGAGACCCAGGCAGAGGGAGAAGCAGGCTCCATGCGGGGAGCCGGACGTGGGACTCGATCCCGGGATCCCGGGGTCACGCCCTGGGCCGAAGGCAGGCGCTAAGCCACTGAGCCACCCAGGGATCCCCTGGGGCTCATCTTTAACAAGGATGCTAAGGCCCCATGGGTACAGGGTTCAATTGTTTTCCCTGCAGCTGGTCACAGCAGATTATGGAAATAAGGCCACAGGACATGGTAGATGCCTTGGTGGATTATTAGGTACTGACAGCTCCTGCTGAACCAGTGCCCGGGGAGGCCCTTTCCGGGGCTTTTGATGCACATTGGTGTTCATCCTTAGGGCAACTCTCTGAGGCGCGTACTCTGCACTTCTAGATGAGGGGCCTGAGGTGTGGACAGCCACCCAGCTGTGGGCATGTCCCTGGTTGCTCAGCAGGGCTGCTATTCAAAGCACGTCTGACTCCGAGGCCTACACTATGCAACGCTGCTTCTCTGTTGACTCTGGTGGCCAGGAACTTGCTTGACCTTTCGTAGACTGTATTTTCATATTCAGCTTTTGACTCTTGAGTGAGGAAGTGGAGGGAGATACCGTGATTGTACAAACGGTATAATTTGAATATAGTAGTAATTGCTCATTTTATATCCAACTTATTTCTCTCCGACACTAAGAGCTACGCTCTAAACCTGATATTCTGAAATGAGGACGGGAAAGGCATTTATCCCATGTATGCTATTTATTCATGGTCTAGGCCTCATTTGTCACTTTTGTCTTTTCCCCGCCACGCCCCACTGGAAGATCCTAACTGTTCACCTACCCTCAAGTGGCAAGCCTCTTGCTCCCTCTGTCCTCTTGTCTGGCCTTCTCTGCACTCCCTCACTACCATGATGCCACGGACTTCACAGAGTTCCTATCGTGAATGCATTTTGGCTTTGGATAAGGCAGGCAGACATTTCTCTTTAGTTTCCATTCTGATTTCAGAGAACTTTTTTTTTTTAAAGATTTTATTAATTTATTCATGAGAGACACAGAGAGAGGCAGAGACACAGGCAGAGGAAGAAACAGGCTCCCTGCGGGGACCCCAATGTGGGACTCGATCCTGAAACTCCAGGATCATGACCTGAGCTGAAGGCAGACGCCCAACCGCTGAGCCACCCAGGTGTCCCTAAAGAACTTCTATAAATATAAGGCCAAAGGCCTCTGCAGCCCAGTGGACTGATGTCTTTAAACTCTAGTTTACAGCGACTTTCAGATTCCTTTTGAGGGTTAGGAGCTTGGAGCCTGTTCTTTATGACTCAGACTAGCATTTTCCTAGCTGGTTTTCTGGAACAGTGTTTAGGGGAGAGGTGACAGGAACGCCGTATGAAGGTGGACTCGACGTCAGAGTCTGGGAACTGTTGTGTATGCTCTTCCTCTCTTGGGGATTGATAAAGTGTATTAATAGCTAAGGAGTCACTTAGAAGGTCAGTTTGGGTTTTCCGAGAAGCAGAGGCTGCAGTAAGGATCCAAAGACAGGTCATTTATTTGGGGGATCTGGGGAACAACAAGAAAGAACTGAGAAGGCAGTGGGAGAATGGCAAGGACGCCAGGAAAGGGTATATAATTAGGGCAGCCTCTGCTGCGTGTGCCCGGAGCTTGCACTTGAGGGGAGACTCTGGGAGACAGTGTAGCGTGCAAGCCTCAGAATCGTCTCATCTGAGGGATAAAGGATCTGAACTATTTATACATCATCTTCCGTCAGTCATCCTGGAGGGCTGCTCCCAATTTCTTGCACTTCCAATCTGTCACTGACAAAACAGCCTCGCAGGCTTCGGAGAAATCCCTCAGGCAAAGAGATGCAATGGCCATTGGACGTCTGTTGGAGGAATATAGAGCATGGGCATTGCCTGCCGTGCAGGAAAAAACCCTGTCTAATTTAGTTTAGCCTAGAATTTTCAGGATCCTAATTGAGCATAAAATACTTGCTTCTTGGCAACTTACACATGTGCTGTGGGACTCCAGTCTGGGAAATGTAGGGGTAATAGGGCCACAAATATAATGTAGTATACAAGAAGCCTAAGGGAAATAAAACTAGGCTCTTCTAGGACCCTTGGGTCCTCTCACCAGTTGCACTTTGGATGTTCTGGATCTCCTGCATGTGTCATGAAGATTGTGAGAAGCCAGAAACATTGCCTCAGGGTCAAACACGGCCAACACCGCACTGTGGCTCCCAGACCAGATGTGTGGGGCCATGGGCAGAGCACCCTGGAGCTGGGCTGTCCCTGGGGTGAACTGATAGTCTCATATGACAAGTGAACATTTGAAATGTGGCTAGTACAACTGAGGAGCTGATTTTTATTTTTTAAAATTTTTTTGAATTTATTTTTTACTGGTGTCCAATTTGCCAACATATAGAATAACACCCAGTGAGGAGCTGATTTGTAGAGCTGAATTTAATTTTAGTTTTTTAAAATTTGAATCAAAATGCATACATGTGGCCAGCGGCTACCCTACTGGACAGTGCAGTCCCAGAGGCGTGCTCCCTCTCCAGGAGACACATGAGAGGTGTGCTCCATCCCTGCACCGACGCCCTCTGGCTCCTTCTGCCATCTAAGGATGTTTCACTATTCTTTGCCAACTCTGGGTTCCAACTCAAGGGGTTTTCTGTACTTTCTAGTTCTGGTCTTCTCTCAGTTTCCCCAGCACCCAGCAGTGGTTGGCTTTCCCAGCACCCAGCTCTTACAGCGTGGCAGGCACCAACTTCCTCAGCTCCTTTGGACAGTTTCATAGCTGAGTGCTGCCATCCAGGTGCCTTTCAGGGAATGGCTTCCACACACCCCTCATTTGCCTTTGGAGTGAGGTCCAAAGTGAGGCACTTGTGACAGATTTCTCTGGTACCCCCAGGAGGAGTATTTCCAGCAAGTTCCACGCCTGCAGGACCTGGACAACTTCTCCATCATCTAGCGTGACCTCTCCAGAAGGTCTGGATCTCAGCCAGAGGGGAGAAGACCTCTTCCTTGGGTGTTGTTTCAACCTTGGAATAGCAGCTGTGCCTCGTGTAAGTTCTTTATTCTTTAGAGTTCTCTCTAGTTCTTAGTGGCTGCTGTCGGTGGAATGTGTCCTCCCAAACGCAAAACCTAACTCCTGTTGTGATGGTGTTAGGAGGTGGAGCTTTTGGTAGGTAATGAGATGGTGAGACTGGGGCCCTGGTGAATGGGATTAGTGCCCTTGTAAGAAGAGACCAGAGGAGAGGAGAGGGCTTGCCTCACCTCACTGCTGTCTGCCATACGAGGACCCAACGAGAACATGCCATCTGCAAGCCAGGAAGCAGGCTCTCATCAAGGACCAAATTGGCCAGCACCTTGGCCTCAGACTTCAAGCCTCCAGAACTATGAGAAATAAATGCTTGTTGTTGAAGTCACCCAGTTGATGGTAATAGAGCCCAAGCAGACTGAGACACCAGCCAATCCTAGTATGCCAATCCCTGTTATTGTTAGTAATTCTTTATAATCAACCATCCCCAATCAGAATATTAAGTAGTTGCTGTGTCCTAGTTGGACTCTGATGGACATACTGTAGCATTCTAGTCGGGGAAGGATACCGTTGGTCAAGCTGTCACGAATAGAGCCTTGCATCACAAGAGATATTTTATTCAAGTCAGACCCTTAGGATGAAAATATAAGCCATACTTCCCAAATCTCTGCCTCTGACCGTTATCTTGTGATGAGAATTTCTGCCTGTTAGCAATTCTCTAGTATTACTATTGGAGAATAGAGGAAATCTACTGCCCATTGCTCCAAATGGGACATGAAAGGAGGTAACTGGATGATATCACTGCCAATTATTCAGGCATGAAAGACATGGCCCCTGAAAGCAGGATGAGATTACCTTATTATCAGGAAGATCGAGCAGGGATGGTCTATGGAGGCTGACAGTAAAATAACCTTTTTATTCTTGACTCACTAAAGGCAGAGGAGTCCTCACTAAAAGAACTTCTGAGAGCTTTCAAGAAGGAAAACTCAGCAGCCCAGGGCGGAGTAGAAGATGAAAGAGCTTGGTGCAAAAATCCTTCTGGTTGATATCCAGCTTCTTGATGTTCTAATCTTTTCCTCACAGTCTTATAAAATAATTTGCTTATTGAATTAGAGCTTGCAAAGAGAAGGGAATGCCCCTCGTCCTTGGCTGAGAATTCCCCTAAGATAAAATCTCCCTAACTGTTTCCTCCTACTGGTGCTATAAGTATCACAATTCCAAGCTGCCATTTGTTGGGCCAGATCCTAAGTCTGGCACTTTCCATTTATGTCATATTCAGCCCTTTTAAAGACTCTAGAAGACAGACGAATACATCGGGGTTCGGGAGGATCAGTAATTTCCCGTAAAGCCACACAGCTGGGTTCCAAAGCCAGATCTGTTAGAGCACCCAAATCCCCGATTCCTTCCATCCTGCCAGTCATGTCATTGTTCATTTAAAAATCATTTTCGATTTTGCTGTTTCTCTTGGAAAGCACCAGGACTGACTGATATGAAAGAACAGAAAGGATCTCAGGAACTGATATTAAAGATAGATGGGGGGGGGGGGGCAGGGAATCCCTGGGTGGCTCAGTGGTTTGGCACCTGCCTTCATCTCAGGGCGTGATCCTAGAGTCCTGGGATCGAGTCCATGGAGCCTGCTTCTCCCTCTGCCTCTCTCTCTCTGTGTCTCTCTCATGAATAAATAAATAAAATCTTAAAAAAAAGATGGGGGCTCTGGGGATGGAGAGATGTGGTGAGGAAAGAGTTTTGGGAGAGTAGGAAGGGAGAGGCAGATAGGGGACTAAAGATGAACACCTCGGGCCCTCTCAGGGCCTACAGGTCTACGTAGGTTAATAGGGCAATAGAACTCCTTGGAGGAGAGTCATGACAGGACCCAGAAAGGTGATCTTGGAATGATGGGGATAATGTGACGTGATGGTTGGGATGGGGAGACATTGGCTGGTCTTCTTGGGAAGCCTAGAAGCTGACAGTAACTCATGTTAGAATAAGGTGCTATTCTTAACTCTGTGACCAGTCTGTAGTCCATCTGTACACACTCAGAACTGTATACAGGGATGGTAGATGGCTTAGTTCCAAAATATCGCATCAGAACAAATATTCTTAGGATTCACTGGCTCACATTTTCCATGGGAAAGACAGAAGCGTAACAAAAAGTAGAGGGGAACAGAAACCATCTCGATCAATAGATGATACTCCTCAGGAGCCGCTAGGAAAGGTGCAGGTGTATCCTCTGAGCAGACCCTCCCAGGACTGGGTCTGTACCTTTCCAGAGCTCTGGGTGGTCCTGGTCTGCAGGGAGCTTAATGTGGGCAGAAGCACCTGGAGGATTCTTAAAAGGTGGAAGGTCTGGGCTGTGGCTTCCCTGGGAGGGTGGGGACAGCAGCTCTTACTGACTTAGAGAAATCTTTTCAAGCTGGGAGTGGGAAAAACATGTTCAGCTTATCAGCCTTTGTTTCTCAACTGCACAGACGCCCCCTGCCTCCCCGCTCCCGGCACCCAGCTTCCAGTCTACAAATTAGACCAAGAATTGGAGCTTCTCATGAGGACTTTAATCATGAATAATGATGGTGATGACCATAGTAACATCACCAATGAGATTAATAATAGTAGTTGTAAGAACATTCACCACTACTGTCATTTATTAGGTACATACTACTTCCCAGGTATTGTGCCCACTTCTTTATATGTAAGCTCACTGAATCTTCACAAAACCAATAAACCATCTATTTTATAGATGTGAAAACCGAGGCACCAAGAAGTAAAGTAATTAAGTTTAATCTCTGAGGCTAGAATGTGAATGCTGGTCTGTAGGACGCCCACAAGCCTATACTTGTAATCATATGAAATTGCAGTGGAGGTTATGGGCTGTCTACTCTCTCCTTCCTCCTTTCCTAATGGGGAAGGACCTGATCTGGTTCAGGTACCAGCCTTCCTGCATTTAGTCCTGTGGGTTAGGGGAATCAACCCCAGCCCCAGCTCTGGGTGGGTTCTACTTAGTCCAAGCCAAGAAACATGTAGTGGTTTCTCTGTCACTATTATGGATCTAGGTGGGGGTATGAGACCTAAGTAGGTCCAAACATGGCCTTGTATTCCGTGACTAGGTGAGAGATTCTCTGTCTGTCTGTCTGTCTATCTGTCTGTCTCCAGCAGGAAATAAACAAGGCAGCCCATGGTTACCATTGTTGTGGGTGGTCATCTTGTGACTATGAGGGAAGTTAACCTGAGGACATAGAAGACATCAGAGTCAAACGAATGAATGGTTAACAGGCACCCAGAACCAGAACTCTACTCATTTTGTGGCCGCAGAGATCTACGGACTTTTCTCTTATGTTGCCTGATAAACTTCCTTATTTATTAAGCAGTAGGATCAAAGTTTCTGCTACTTACAGTTCAGCATATCCTAACTGAGAGAGCTATGCCTTCGCTCAGTAACTTGCAAGATGAAGTGCCCGATATCTGTAAGGGGCATTTGCTATTTCTTTTAAGAATATTTTTTATTTAAATTCAATTTAGTTAACATATAGTGTATTATTAGTTTCAGGAGTAGAGCGTAGTGATTCATCCGTTGCATGTAACACCCAGTGCCCATGACATCAAGTGCCCTCCTTAAGGCCCATCACCCAGTTATCCCTTCCCCCCACCGTCTCCCCTCCAGTAACCCTTGGTTTGTTCCCTACAGTTAAGAGTCTCTTATGGATTGTCTCCCTCTCTATTTTTTACTTCATTTGATTTTTCCTTCCTTTCCCCTATGTTTATCTGTTTTGTTTCTTAAATTTCACATGTGAGTGAAGTGAAATCATATGGTATTTGTCTTTCTGTAACTGACTTATTTTGCTTAACATAATATCTTCAGGCTCCAACCATGTCATTGCAAATGGCAAGATTTCATTCTTTTTTTTTTGAAATAAATTTATTTTTTATTGGTGTTCAGTTTACCAACGTACAGAATAACACCCAGTGCTCATCCCGTCAAATGTCCCCCTCAGTGCCTGTGACCCATTCACCCCCACCCACCACCCTCCTCCCCTTCCACCACCCTAGTTCATTCTTTTTAATGGCTGAGTAATATTCCATTTTTTAAAAGATTTTTTTATAAAGATTTTATTTATTTAGTCATAGACACACAGAGAGAGAGAGGCAGAGACACAGGCAGAGGGAGAAGCAGGCTGCACACAGGGAGCCTGATATGGGACTCGATCCCAGGTCTCCAGGATCACACCCCAGGCTGCAGGCGGCGCCAAACCGCTGTGCCACTGGGGCTGCCCTAATATTTCATTTTTTATATATATCCCACATCTTCTTTATCCATTCATCTGTTGATGGACATTTGGGCTCTTTCCATATTTTGTCTATTGTGGACATTGTTGCTATAAACATGAGGGTGCATGTGAGGGGCATTTGCTATCTTAATTATACAGAATATTTTCTTATTTTCTTTAACCTTTAAATATTTCTTAGCATCTTACAATGTTTTAAATATATACCTACATGCTTTAGTGGTCCTTAGAGCCATGTTCTTGTTTTCCTCTTTTCACAAATAATTACTAACTTCCCTCACATCAACCCAGTAAAGGACTCTACTGATATTTCTTAGCCTGCATTTTGTCTCCCTCTGATTTTGTCAATATTCTAATATGAAAGATCACAAAAAATCACTTTTTCAAAGAAAAGTAATGTCAGGAATTGCGGGAATCAAACACACCACCCATAGAAAAGCGTCTTCTTTACAACATACAGTAATGCTTGTGGCATGTTTCCAAGCACCGGAGAGAGCTGAATGGAGGCAGGTCAATAGGACCAATAATACTCACAAAGCGGGGCTTGGGTAAGGCCAAGGAGGTGGGAGGGAAGGTGGGACCTAGAAAGGTCAGCAGCCAGGCCCAGTTATTCCTGATTATTATAAGAACAGAGATTGAACAAAGATCATTAGTGCTCTGCTCTTTTTTTTTTTTTTAGTTTTTCTTTCTTTTTTTTTTTAAGTGCTCTACTCTTATGTTACGAAGTCCTGCTGAGATGGAGAGCTTTGAACTGCAGAGAAGCAAGTTAGAAATAACAGCAGTCCTGTCTACGTATGCACCAGAGTGCTGTGTACTGTGAAAGCCTGAGGTTTAGAATAGCAGCGTGGGAGGGAGTGGCCAGCTTTTCAAGGCAGATGCAGAGTACCTAAGCAATGAAATTGGCTTGAGTTACCGGGGATGCTAGGTTGTCACCGGATTTTATAAGCCCTTCACAGTCTGAGCAAATTCCCGGGGGAGGGAGAATTATTCTACTTGGCATCAAACAGAGAAACGGAAAAGCAGCTTTCAAGATGCTTGATGATATTCAGATCCTGGACCTGCATTGTCACTTCTTCTGTATGGCCGGCTCTATCTGTGATGGGATCACCACTGCTTTGGAGTTTAATGTTAGAGCGTCTAATTTCTTATCAATATAAGAAGGAGAGGCCTGCCTGGGCATGCTTGTGTTAATTGTATTTCTTCCCCCAGAGTGAGGCACACTGTCAGTTGTCTTTTGCCTCTGTACTAGCCTTTTCATAGTCTTCTTTATAAAAAACCAGAACTGCACTGCTCCCTGTTTGTCTTGCACAAGAGGACAGCAGAGGCTGGCTGAGGAATGACAGCAAGTCATTGCTGTAAGAAGGGTTAAAATAAAAAGTAAAAAGAGATGGAAATGGGAGAACGAAACTGGGTTTTATGCCTCAAACTTGCTAGTTAATTGATTCTGTATGATGGTTGCATTAAATCCTTATTTCCTCTAAAAGCAATGTTATAAATTAGGGCTCTATTCCTGGAAGCCTTGTTAATAATATGTAAATATTCAAAATATTGATCACAAAAGAAAAGGAAAAATGTGCAACAGGGATAATATATTTACAAATAAGAATCAGAAGCATTTAAATATTTCTTTTAAACTAAGATTCCCCTTGTAGCCTTCTGTCTCTCTAGCACAGCTAAGAGGTTTTAGAAATAGATGTGTACAGGAGAGAAATGCCCAAGTTGATCTAGCAGGCAAGGACCAAGCCTGGAGGATGCAGATCCAAGGTCACTCTTCTGCCTCTGAAGGCTAAGTCCTGCTTTTTAATGGTAAAAAAAGGATATGAAGCAGAAAAAGTCAAAAAAGAAACCCCACCCTTGTTGATTGTGGAGAACAACAAGGAAGACGTGCGGAAGGACCAGTTCTCTGTGATCCCTGCAACAAGGACAGACCTTGGATTTTCCATTGTTACCAAATGTCAGTACGAATACTTTCTTACAAACATTGTGCGAAGGCAGTGAGATCTGAATGCCTGATGAGGGGGGAAGGTTAGTGAAAGCGGTGAAAGCGGTGGTGTTTGCAAGTTACTATGGAAAGAGTATTCTTATTTCCACATTTCACTTTTAATATTTTTTTTTCTGATTATCAGAAACACATACCCATTGTAAAATGAAGGAATAAAAATCTCAGCATCCAGAGCAATCACTGTTCTTAAGTATTTTTCCTTCTGTAATTTCTTTTTTTTTTTTAAAGATTTTAAAATTTATTTATTCATGAGAGACACAGAGAGAGGCAGAGACGCAGGCAGAGGGAGAAGCAGACTCCATGCAGGGAGCCTGATGAGCCTGATGTGTGACTTGATCCCAGGACCCCGGGGTCATGACCTGAGCCAAAGGCAGATGCTCAACCAGTGAGCCACCCCTCCTGTAATGCTCCCCTCCTGTAATTTCTTTAAAGGAAATCTCAAGAAGCCTCAGGAGTTTCTGAGAATGTCTACAAATTTAAGAAGAAGAATTTTAAGAAGACAAAATAGAATCTGAATTTAAGAAGAACGTAAGACAAAATAGGAGATAAGAGAGTAACTAATGCACGAGATACTCAGAGATGAACCTCAGAATCTCAGAAATGCTATTTGGAATACATCTGAAGGACTGGTTTGTATATTTTGTCATTTTAATTTATATTATAATAAAAAGTGGAGTGCAAATGTCTTCTAGGTCCTCATCTTCTCCTACTGTTTTAAGACTCCTATCAGAGATGACTCATTATCGAAAGAATTAATGAATAGGAACTAACCAGAGCCAGGGACAAGTAAAAATGACTGTAAATATATGAACACCTTTGGTCTTGACTGTAGTTGGAATCATGTTAAGAAACACTCAGTTGATTACTTTTACTTTAGGTGTCTAATGGTCCTTGTCTAAAATGAATTTAATTGTTCCTGTTTCATTACATTTTTTTCCATATTTCAGTGACCTGGACCTTCCTTAGAGAGCTGCAGATTTGGAGAAATTAAATTGCAGCTCAACAAGCATTGATTTTAATAAGCTTTTAAGTTTTGTTTTGCATGAAATTGTTTGAGTAGGGAAATATGGTGGAGACCAGTGGTTCCCAACCTTTACCAAGGACAAGGCCACTTCATGATGTAAAATGATGCGACAGGCTCCTCAGATAATAGTGGCTTCTTTTGCCTAGCCTATAGTTGGTATGAAGATGGATTAGTGTGTTCTGTGGAATAATTACTTGACTTCGGTCTATAGGCTGGGCTTCAGCTACTTAATTATTAGAGAAGAGCAAGCAACTTGCAAAGATGGACTCTGAGTGTAGAAAATCTCCTCCTCCTCAGGAGTATTCCTACTCCTGGAAACTTCTTTGAGTCTGGTTATCTCAGGAACTTTACCAGCCTTCTTGTTTTGCCAGTTTGTCTTACTCTGGCCACTCATGTCAGGCCTGAGCAGGAAACTATCTCTGCTATATGGTTCTGTGATTTCTTCCTTTGTTTTATGGTAAATACCTACTTTGTCCCAATAGAATTAAGCCAAATGGGTGACATGGAAAGGGGTCTCGTGGTGCCTGGTGACTCAATTGGTTAAGCATCCTTGATTTCGGCTCAGGGTCTCAGGATCATGAGATGAAGCCCTGAGTCAGGCCCCTTCTCCCCAACCCCCTTGTGTGCTCTCTCTCTTTCAAAAAAAAAGAAAAAAAGAGCCTATTGACTGGCTTTCTGCAGGTCCTGTTTTTATGGTTACATGCAGGCCTGAGTGCATCAGAAATATCTTCATAATCTAGCCAGTGCCTCGCTCAGGTTGGCGTTTGAGAGCAATAACTGAACTTCGACAAGATACTGCAGATTTCCTTACAAAGAGGAGAGAAGAAAAAGAATTACGTTTTGAGTAGATATTACATTGTTGACACTTCTTTTGATTTCCTTCAGGGTACAGATCCTGCAGCTTTCTGCCCCGTTTTAGCGGGGGATGCAATTGTTCCAGTCATTATTAGTTCAGAGAGGAAAGAGGTGGTCCGTCGAGTCACTGCACTCAGGGCTGGCTGCAGAACAGTCTTGCACAGTTGGAAAAATAGTCTGTTGCTTTTATTGAAAGGATGATCTTTCCTTTGGCAGGAACAAAACCTGTATTCTATCTAGCAGAGAAACACTTATGTCGTCAGAAAGACAGTCACTTTAGCTCTAAAAAAATATACCGGTTGAAAGCTAGTTTTGTGATGCAAATGTAGTGCCAATGACTAAGCTACTTGGAAGTACAGAAGTCACAGGGTGGCTTGGCAGAGGCTTGGAGCCCGCCCCCCTCCCCAGGATATTCTGAACAGATGCTGAAATCCTGATCCTTACTAGAGTCCTTTCTCACACTGAGCACTCTCTTTGTCAAGTGAGTTTAGAAAGACAGTACTTTAAAATTTAACCGCCTCTGAAAATAAGCCACTAGCAAGTCGGGATAATGTTTTGGATTCTGAGTTTGATTGCGGATTTTATCACTTATTAGCTCTGTGGACATGAGCAAATTACTTCACGAAGCCTCAGTTTCCTTGTCTGCAGAGTGGAGAGGTACTAGAATCTGCCTCATAGAGTTGTAGTGGAAATTAAATGAGATATAGCACAGTGCCTGGCATAGCATCGTGGCTCCGGTGATGCTAACTATTATTATTCTATTATTAATAAAATATCCAGCAGTAGCTGGTTTTTTTTTTTTTTTTTTGCCATGCCCTGCTAATGCCCCTTACCCAGAGGCCACCAAGACCATGCCTATAGTTGAGCAAGTTGGATTAGTTACTTGTAGCAGAGAAGGAAGATGCTCACCATGGGAAATGATGGGTGTCTCAGTAAGAGGGTGTCAGAGGGAAACTTTGGAGGATTTGTGCTTCCATTGGGTGACTTAGGGGAGGGTCTAAGGAAGCAGGAATTGCCTCTAGATTGGGTGCTGTTGGAAAGTGATTGGGTATCTCAGTGAATCTCATCTACAGGAAGGGGAAGCTGGAATGAGGATAAAGCTGTACGTGGTAAAGAAGTAGCAGTCACCCATTTCGGCTAAGAGAGATGAGATGCTTGGCATTTTGTGGACTTTGTTCCATTTTATCATGGTCTCAGAGTAGCTTTGTCTGAGGCTGATATTCTGTAAGATTGTTTATGTCTTCTGGGAGAGTCACCATAGTCTAGCTGTGAGCCCCAGGCCAGCTTCTCCATGTCGGGGGCTACTCTTCTTTCCTTCTCAACCATTATAACTAGAATCCTGAAGAAATATTCCAATTATTTGAATAAATACCACCTCTTTCTCCCATGCAGAGTCAAATGAGATCCTAGCCAACTTTTTTGGACAAAGTCTCCCCTCGTTTATTCAATCAACAAAGGTTTTTGTTTGGAATCTGTGACTGGGCATTGTTTTCAGTGCTGGGGCTCTGACAATGAGCAAAGGAAGACCACCTTACATCCTAATAACATCCTAATAACAGGAGGTGGGCAAATAAGGGGACAAATGAAGAAACCAAATGTTATCAGCTCTTGATAAGTGCTCTGAAGAAAGTAACCAGGGTTCTGACAGAGAATAATGTAGGGTCTACTATTCACAATGAGGACAAATGTTGTAGAGAGCCTGGTGGGCTTTTATGGACTGGCTGCATCTGGAATTCAGATTTCCTACCTCACAGCCTATGTTTCATTTCCTTAAATCAAATAATTTCCTTGGGTTATGCAGGTTTGCGTCTCTTATGGTACACATACATGCACACATTTTTCTATAATCTATCTTTACTAATAATAGATATCAAAGACAGGATTTTGTTCTCACACTAGGAATATTTGGAATACTTAGGAATCTCAAATCTGGTAGGGAAAGGAGTAGGGTAATGGTGAGTCTTTTGAAAATTTGCATTTTGTAGACTGTGGCATAATACATTGATTTATTACACAGTGATGGCATGAGAAATTAGCCAATTTTGGACGCTGTATTGAAGAGGAAATATACTTTTTCAATTACTTAATTTTATTTGCATGGCAATACATTTGGAAATCCACTATTTTTCTGCCTTCCCGCAAATTAAATAACTTGGGCCAAACTTTTCAGTTTTTGCTTCTACATTTTTCTTTGAATATTAATCAAATTGTGCTGCCTGATTATGGCAACAACAGTACAAAAAATAAAGACCATTCTTAAAAATACAAATGCTTTTAACATTATACATTTAAGTTAAAAATTAACGATACTTCTTAAACTTTAAATTGCATCAATTCTGTATTCTACTTAAACTTCAAAATAAAATGGCCAGAGTCAGAAATTGGTATAGTATGAAAAATTCAGTAATGTGATCATCAACTTCACATTTGCCTCTAGCATGGAAAATCCTTATCTTTTAGCAAGTTTTCATTTGTCGTACCAGCTCAAAAATTTACTCAATTACAGTTGACCTTTGAACAACAGATGTTTTTTTTTTTTTTTTTTTTTTTTTTTTTACAACAGATGTTTTGAACTATGAAGATCCACTTATAAGTGGATATATGTATGTAGATTTTTTTTTGGATAAATAGAGTGCAGTACTATTATGCATATAGTATGTATTTTCCTTATGATTTTCTTAATAACATTTTCTTTTTATTGTAACAGTACAGTTACATAATACATGTAACATATAAAATATGTTAGCCAACTGTTTATGTTATCAGTAAGTTTTCTTGTCAAAAGTAGGCTATTAGAGGTTAAGTTGTGAGAGAGTCAGAAATTATACACTGATTGTTGACTGTGTAGGGTCCAGTGCCCCTACCCCCATGTTGTTCAAGGGTCAACTGCATTTGAATTTTCTATGGAATATTTCTTGGTTATTGATAACTTTCTGGCCCTTCTTTGATAATATTTTAGCTGGTAATGCTTAAAGAATTGGTTCTGTACCTTTGGGCAAGCAGAAGACAACCACAAAGATAAAGGCTGAAAAATTCAATCCTTCCTTAGCAATTGGGGTTTGCTCTAAAAGCTGATGGCATATCTAGTTATTTACCTAGGGATGGTAAGAGGGATCACTGGGATTTGAAGAGGTTAGTTTTTTTTATCTTTTATCTCTAATTTTAGGTAACAACTTGTGTACCTTTGTAAGATGTTTATTAAGAAAGCATGCACTGGCCTCTGATAGGCATGAAAGTGGTTGAGTTTGGATTGTGGCAAATACAGAAGGGAGAGTGGGAGGCTTCCATAGTCAGTAGGGGCAGGAATAAGACAGCTTCATGGAAACACCAAATTTTACAAGTCGGAAGATATTGTATTTGAAACTTAATTGACAACTTCTTCTTGGCAAAATCTACCTAAAGTGAAACAAAAGCAAAAAGAAACTATTAGGACTTCATCCGGATAAAAAGTTTTTGCACCGTAAAGGAAACAACAAAACTAAAATACAACCTATGGAATGGGAGAAGATATTCACAAATGACACATTAGGAAAAAGGGCTAGTATCCAAAACTTACAAGGAATTGGAATTCAACATCCAAAAAACAAAAACTGAAGTCAGGAAATGGGAAGAAGGCATGAACAGACACTTCTCCAAAGAAGACATACAAATGGCTAACAGACACATGAAAACATGCGTAGCATCAATCAGCATGAGGGAAACACAAATTAAACCCACAATGAGATATCCTCTGAGACCTTCACACCTAAAATGAACAACTCAGGAAACAACAGGTGTTGGTGAGGACGCAGAGAAAGGGGAACCCTCTCACACTCTTAGTGGGAAAGCAAACTGGTGCAGCCACTATGGAAAACAGTGTGACGTTTCCTCAAAAAGTTAAAAATAGGGCTACCCTAGGACCCAGCCATTGCACTCCGAGGTATTTATCCAAAGGATACACACGTAGTGATTTGAAGGGGCATGTGCACCCCAATGTTTATAGGAACAATGTCCACAATAGCCAAACGATGGAAAGAGCCCAGGTGATATCTCATTGTGGTTTTGATTTGTGTGTCCCTGATGATGAGTGATGTGGAGCATCTTCTCGTGTCTGTTGGCCATCCGGATGTCTTCTTAGGAAAAGTGTCTTTTCATGTCTTCTGCCCATTTCTTAGCTGGTTTATTAGTTTTTTGGGTACTGAATTTGATAAATTCTTTATAGATTTTGGATACTAACCTTTGATATGTCATTTGCAAATATCTTCCCCCATTCCTTATGTTAACTTTTCATTTTGTTGATTGTTTCCTTTGCTTTGTAGAAGCTTTTTATCTTGATGAAGTCTCAATAGTTCATTTTTGGTTTTGGTTCCCTTTCTTCCAGAGATGTATCTAGTAAGAAATAGCTACAGCTGAGGTCAAATAGGTTCCTGCCTGTGTTCTCTAGGATTTTGATAGTTTTCTGTCCTACATTTAGGTCTTTCATCCATTTTGAATTTATTTTTGTGTGTAGTGTAAGAAAGTGGTCCAGTTTCATTCTGCTGCCTGTTTGTGTTCAGTTTTCCCAACACACACCATTTGTCGGGGAGACTGTATTTATTTTTTCCAGTGTATTTCTTTCCTACTTTGTTGAAGATGAGTTGACCATAGAGTTGTCGGTCCATTTCTGGGTTCTCTATTCCCTTCCATTGATCTTTGTGTCATTTTTATGCCAGTCCCATACTATCTTGATGATCACAGCTTTGTAATACAGCTTGAAGTCAAGAATCGTGATGCCATCAGCTTTGGTTTTCTTTTTCAACATTCCTTTCACTACTCAGGGTCTTCTCTGGTTCCATGCAAGTTTTAGAATAGTTTGTTCCAGCTCTGTGAAAGATGCTGGTGATATTTTGATAGGGATTGCACTCAATGTGTAGATTGCTTTGGGTAGTATTGACATTTTAACAATATTTGTTCTTCCAATCCAAGAGCATGGAATGTTTTTCCATTTCTTTGTGTCTTCCTCAATTTCTTTCATAAATGTGGTATAGTTTTCAGAGTATAGATCCTCATCTCTTGGTTAGGTTTATTCCTAGATGTCTTATGGGTTTTTGGTGCAATTGTAAATAGGGTCGATTCCTTGAATACTTTTTCTGCTAATTCATTGTTAATGTATAGAAATGCAACTGATTTCTGTGCAATGATTTTATATCTTCCACTTTGCTGAATTCCTGTACCAGTTCTAGCAATTTTTTGGTGGAGTCTTTGGGTTTTCTACAGTGAGTATCATGATGTCTGCAAAGAGTGAAAGTTTGACTTCTTCTTTGGTGATTTGGATGCCTTTTATTTCTTTTTGTTGCCTGATTGCTGAGGCCAGGACTTCTAGTACTATGTTGAATAACATAGTACTGCTATGTACTGCTAGTACTGCTGCTCCCAAGTGAGAGTGGACATCCCTGTCATGTTCCTGATCTTAGGGGAAAGGCTCTCAGTTTTTCCCTGTTGAGAATGATATTCACTGTAGTTCTTTCACATGTGTTTTTATGATGTTGAGACATATTACCCTTATCCCTACATGATGGAGGATTTTTATGAAGAAAGGATGCTGTATTTTGTCAAATGCCTTTTTCTGCATCTATTCAGAGAATCACATGGTTCTTATCCTTTTATTTATGTGGTGTATCATGTTGATCGATATGTAAATATTAAACCACCCATGCAGCCCAGGAATAAATTCCACTTGGTTGTGGTGAATAATTCTTTTAATGTACTGTTGGATCCTATTAGCTAGTATCTTGGTGAGAATTTTTGCATCCATGTTCATTGAGGATATTGGTCTGTAATTCTTTTTAGTGGAGTCTTTGTCTGGTTTGGGATTAAGGTAATGCTGGCCTCATAGAATGAGTTTGGAAGTTTTCCTTCCATTTCTATTTTTTGGATCATCTTCAGAAGAATAGATATTAATTCTTCTTTAAATATTTGGTGGGATTCCCCTGAGAGGCCATCTGGCCCTGGACTCTTGTGTTTTGGGAGATTTTTTTTAAAGATAGATTTATTTATTTATTTATTTATTATTTATTAGAGAGTGATAGAGAAAGAGGGAGAGAGAACAGGGTGGGAAAGGCAGAGGGAGAGAGAGAGAATCTCAGGCAAACTCCGTGCTGAGTGCAGAGCCTGATGTGGCTCTCACAACCCCAAGATCGAGACCTGAGCTGAAATTAAGAGTCAGACGGTCAACCTACTGACCCACTCAGGGGCCCCTTGTTGGGGAGATTTTTGATTACTGATTCAATTTCTTTGCTGGTTATGGGTCTGTTCAAATTTTCTATTTCTTCTTATTTTAGTTTTGGTAGTTTATATGTTTCTAGGAATTTATCCATTTCTTCCAGATGTTCCCACTTTTGCATATATAATTGCTCATAACATTCTCTTATATTTATTTGTATTTTTTCAGTGTTGGTTGTAATCTCCCCTCTTTCATTGGTGATTTTATTTATTTGGGTCCTTTCTCTTTTCTTTTTGATAAGTCTGGCTAGGGATTTATCAATTTTGTGAATTCTTTCAAAGAACCAGCTCCTAGTTTTGTTGATCTTGTCTTTTTTTAAAATTTCTATATCATTGATTTCTGCTCTAATCTTAATTATTTCCTGTATTATGCTGGTTTTAGGCTTTATTTGCTGTTCTTTTTTCACCTCCTCCAGGTGTAAGGTTAGGTCGTATATTTGAGATTTATCTTGCCTCATGAGGAGGGCCTGAATTGCTATATACTTCCCTCTTAGGACTTCCTTTGCTGCATCCCAAAGGTTTTGGATTGTCATATTTTCATTTTCATTTGCTTCCATGTATTTTTAATTTCTTCCTCAATTTTCTGGTTAACTCATTCATCTTTAGTAGGATATCCTTTAGCCTCCTTGTATTTGTTGTCTTTCCAATTTTTTTTCTTGTGGTTGACTTCTAGTTTCATAGCATTGTGCTCAGAAGAGACACATGGTATGATCTTGATCTTTTTTCTACTTGTTGAGGACTGATTTGTGACCCAGTCTGTGATCTATTCTGGAAAATGTTCCATGTGCACTGGAGGAGAATGTGTATTCTGCTGCTTTAGGATGAAATGCTCTGAATATATTTGTTAAGCCCATCTGGTCCAGCATATCATTCAAAGTTATTGTTTCTTTGTTGATCTTTTGCCTAGATTATCTGTCCATTGCTGTAAGTAGGTTGTTAAAGTCCTCAACTATCATTATAATATTATAAATGAATTTCCTTAAGTTTGTTATTAATTGATTTATATATTTGGCTGCTCCCAAGTTAGAGGCATAAATATTTGCAGTTGTTAGATCTTGTTGGATAGACCCCTTTATTGTGATGCTGTGCCCTTATCTCTTATTTTAGTGTTTGGTTTAAAATCTTGTTTGTCTGGTGTACCTGGGTGGTCCAGTTGATTTAGTGTCCCACTCTTGATTTTTATCTTGGATCATGATCTTGGGGTCATGGGAATGAGCCCGTATCAACACAGGGTCTGGTTGTTCCTCTCCCTCTGCTCTTCCCCTCATACACGCATGCATGCACACACACACACACACACACACACACACACACACACACACTTTCTCAAATAAATAAAGTCTTAAAAAGACACAGTTATTTAAGAAAATAAAATATAGTTTTTCTGATATGGATGGCTACTTCAGCTTTCTTTTGATGTCCATTGGTATGATAAATGGTTCTCCACCCCCTACTTTCAATCTGGAGGTGCCTTTGGGTCTAAATGAATCTCTTATAAGCAGCATATTGATGAGTCTTGTTTTTAAATCTATTCTGATACCCTATGTCTTTTACTTGGAGCATTAAGTCAATTTACATTCAGAATAATTATTGATAGGTATGAATTTAGTGCCGTTGTAATACCTGTAAAGTCCCTGTTCCAGTAGATCATCTCTGCTCCTTTCTATTCTTTGTTGCTTTTGGTCTTTCCTACTCAAAGGGTTCCCTTTAGTATTTCTTGCAGAGCTGGGTTAGTGTTCACAAACTCCTTTAGTTTTTGCTTGTCTTAGAAACTCTTGTCTCTCCTTCTATTCTGAATGAAAGCCCTGGCTGAGTATTTTTCCATTTAGAATGTTGAATATATCATGCCACTTTCTCTAGCTTGCTAAGTTTCTGTGCAGATCTGCTCCTAACCTCATGTGTCTACCCTTATAGGTTAAGGACATTTTGTCCCTGGCTGTTTTCACAATTCTCTCTTTATCTTTGTATTTTGGAAATTTCACTATGGTATGTCTTGGTGTTGACCTGTTTTTTATTTTTTATTTTTATTTTTTTATTTTGAGGGGATTCTCTGTGCCTCTTGGATATCAATGCCTATTTCTTTCCCCGGATTAGGAAAATTCTCAGCTATAGTTTGTTCAAATAAGCCTTCTGCTCCTTTTCCCCACTCTTCTTTTTGGACTCCTATGATACAGATACTATTGTGCTATGTGGAATCATTGAGTTTCATAAGTCTGTATTTGTGATTAAATAGTTTCCTTTCCCTCTTCTTTTCAGCTTCATTTCTTCCCTATAATTTTATCTCTATATCACCTATTCGATCCTCTGCTTCTTCAATCCTCATTGTGATTACATCCAGTCACTTTGTATCTTGGTTACAGCATTTTTTAATTTCAGCCTGACTAATTTTTAGGACTTTTATCTCTGCAGCCAGGGTTGCTCTGGTGTCTTCTATGCTTCTTTCAAGCCCAGATAGTATCTTATAACTGTTATTCTAAATTTCTGTTCAGATATATTGCTTATCTCTGTTTTAAGCAAATCCCTGGCTGTGATTTCTTTTTGATCTTTTTGTGTGTGGGGTGGGGGTGGGGGGTGGGGAGAACTCCTCTGTCTTGTCATTAAGTCTAGGTTTCTGTTTTGCATATTATGAAAGCTTGTTTTATTTCCTGCTCCTAAGAGTAATACCATATTAAGAAGGGGTCATACACTGTCCGGGGAAGTGCTTCAGGTTGTGTTTCTCGTGTATGTTGTATGCACTGTGCTGTTGTGTTTTGGCTGCTCTTTCCCATAGGTCAGTCCTCTACAGATTTCCTTCTTGCTTATGGTGGGGTGTATTTGGAACTTTAACTAGGTGAGCTTTGATTTGTTTGATAAGATAAGACTTGCATCTGTCATGTTCTTTCGTTCCAATTGTGCAGATTGTTTTCTTAATCCCCATATGGACTTCCTAGTTCAAAATAATTTGATGTTGATTTAGCTGTGTTTAAGGGAAAAGGTAAGCTCAGGGTCTCCTTACTACTCTGTCATCTTAACTCCTATTTTTTTTAAACAGTGTTATATTTTGGTTCATGACTATGATTTTAGCTTCTCTTCAGTCATCTGTACCTTGTGTTGACTTATTATTCTGTTTTTACAGAATTGTTGCTTTTGGTCTATCTTTGGTCTATACTATTTGTCAGTTTCTTGCTTTTGCTTTAGATGTTACCTGACAGGAACAAGTAAATTTCACTGCCCATTACAGTTACTCTTTACATCATCAACTTTTACACTAAAATGATTAGACTATCAATTTATTAAGAGAGGGGAAGTTATATTTTCTAAATCCTTCACAACCTCTGGCTCAAAATTGACTTTAAGGGCAGCACTCAGTATTGTTAAGTCCTTGAGAGATGGCTCTCTTTATTCCTGAACTTGGTGTCCCTTTAATAGCAAACTGCAATTTTATGAGTCATAAACATCCATGTCATATAGGACTACATTTCTTCTGGTATTCTGAGATAGAAATATGAGGTGATAAAGACTGAGAGGTAATGATGGGGATTGGAAAAACCTGCCAGGTATAAAACATAGATTACTGAAAAACAGATGATATGTTTCCATTTCAATATATTTGTAGTAACAATTCCATGACCATATTGCTATGTTCCTGTGCTATTCTAGAGAATAGGCTGTTTCTTGAGCTAAGAGTATTTGGAAAAGTCAGGTTTCATTCTATCTCTGACCCGTGGTACTTCGTGTTTTTTTTTCTTTGCTCAAGGTTTTCTTTCCTATCCTTCCATGAATTTCTTTCCTTTGTGTCCCCACATTGATTATCAAGGTCCCTGCAAAGCATGGATTAGGTGTTGGGTGGAGGCCTATCGATTGGTCCTTGGGTTGTCCACCATTTTGTGATCCCAACATCAGCTGTGCTCTCATCCTTTGGCTCCAGAAGCCACAACTACCCTTTCTGTGTTCAACCTGTGACTGCCTGCATGCAGACCTAGCACTTCTGTATCATCCTTTGAAGAATCTACTTAACCTAGAAATCTGGTAGACAGAAGATTTCACTGAGGGTTTTATAGTGGACACAGAGGAGTAGGTTTACCTCAAACATTCACATCATGCAGTTTTAACACCTTCACTAGACAAGTCTATTTTATCCTCAGCTTGGTGGCAACTTAAGTTTTCTGCCTTCTTTCCCCCCAAAAAAGCTCTTCTCTCCATTTTCTGGATTTTCTTTGGGAGCACTTAAAAAATGTTCACCACTTTATCCTGGAGAGCAGTGAAAGCTATCATTATGAGGACTTCTTTTGCCAGCCATTACTAAGATAATAACTGTCTATCAGCTTCCCTTTACAGTTGTTTTCTTGGCAGATTGCACTGTTTGCTCTCCAGCTGTCCACTTCCCTCATTTGAGAGTAAATAGAAGAAGTCAAATGAGAAAAGTGTGTAAGTAAATATAACTTATGTTTCCATAAGTGATAACTACAGCTCTAGGCCATCAGTACATTTTAAAATTAATTTTACAAAAAAAAAGAACAAAAAATTCAAAAAACAAATTTTCTCTGAACTCGTGGATTCAGAGCTTTCTTTCTGTGTCTTTGGGCTTACTTATTTGTTGGCTGCTTTTGCCCTTTTTACAGATGTTGTTAATATACTAAGTGTTTGATTATCCTTAGTTGAAACAAGGAAAAAAGAAAACATTTTTAGATATTCATTTCAACTTCTCTGAGCAGAGTTGCAAAAGAAATGTATTTGATTTTATCTTCCTTGCATTCTGAGCCTGTCTTTATTGAAGAAACATGTTTCAGTGATGAATACAGATGTTTGAAGTCGCAAGTGCTTGTATTAAAGGTTTATTATTTGGCATGGAGACCTATTCGGAAAAACCTATGTCAAAATTTTTAAGAGAAACAGTTCTCTTAAAACATTCTCTCCCACAGGCAGTCTTTCTTATCTTGCTTTTTATTATATTATGTGTCCCTGGAAGCAATTTGTGATCAGAATATCATGGTCACTTTCACTTTAGACATCTCTTTTTTGTCGGAAATGATTTATAGTAGGTGGTGGCATCTTGCATTTACACATAAATCTCTTTTCTTAGAATTTATCTTCAAGAATTAGAATTTGAGCTAGAATTTATCTTCAAGAGACTCTACTATGGGGATGTTAATAGTGATAATAACTGCTTTTGTGTATGACTGGGCTTTTTTGTGTGTTTAAGAAAAAATCTGTAACCTTTGGGGTAATATACACACCCTGGTGTAGTTATGGAAAGAATGCGTTTCCAAGTTCCAAATGCCAATTCTGATACCATCCTGCTAGTTTTGGCCAATCTCCTTTTTGTGTTCTCCACATTCCCAGCTACTGTCAGTCATTCTGTGGTGAAAGAACAGGTCTTAATAATCATGTCACTTGCTTACATTAATTTCATTCCTGTTTCGTTGGGGTATTGTGCAAGGTGCTGTGTGAACATTTTCTTTAACCAACCATTGTAAATAAGTCATAGGTATGAATACCCCTCACAAGAAAGAAACAGGTTCAAGAAGAGCTGCTAAGAAGGAGCAACAGGGTATCAAACTATGTTTCTCTGGCTCTGTGGCAAAGCTCTCCATTACATCATATCTTTTCTAGGATGATAATGCAACTCCATCTGATTTGGCATTATCCTCTAACCCATGGGCTCACCTAGTGATTCGACCTGACTGCCAGATGAGAATCCCAGGGCTGACTACATTCTTTGGGTGCTTTGGACTGTCCAAGTTGACCTTGCCCTGGCCAGCCTTTGTCACCAGGCCTGTTGTCCAGTCATGTCCAGTTTTGCTTTACATCTCCAGTTTGCTGGACATCCATCCCAGCACACCTTATTTCTGAATTCCTATCCTTAGGACAGAGCTACCCTGAGAGCTGAATCTTAAAAAGGAGTCCGATATTAAAAATTTAGAGGGATCCCTGGGTGGCGCAGCGGTTTGGCGCCTGCCTTTGGCCCAGGGCGCGATCCTGGAGACCCAGGATCGAATCCCACATCAGGCTCCCGGTGCATGGAGCCTGCTTCTCCCTCTGCCTGTGTCTCTGCCTCTCTCTCTCTCTGTGACTATCATAAATAAATAAAAAATTAAAAAAAAAAAAGAGTTAAAAAAAATTTAGAAAGTTCAGTATCTTTGAATAAGATACTTTAAAGTCAAAGAATATAATCCAAATGTTCTGTCCACTTGAGTTATTGAAGGATTATTAAAGCCTTTAAGTAAAAAAAAAAAAAGAAAAAGAAAAAAGGCATCTCAGGTCATGCTTTGCTTGAGTTGCTCAGAGTGAAATTGCTCAGTTACTCCTTTTGGTCCAGGGCCATCTGGTACTGACCCATGTAGCCTAGAAATTGAGTTCTCTGCTCAGAGTTGAGAGAGAGAGAATTTTTTAAAGTTGGGAAAATAGGGGTAGCAGCTGTGCTTTTTGTTATCCCTATTGCTGCAGTCCCAGGATTTTAGGTTCCTTGGTTGGGTGCAGGGTCATCAGAATCTTGTGAAGCAGAATCTGTCACCAACCTAATAGCTCTAAGTATTTACCCTGGGGCCCACTCCCACCCACATTTGCATTCTCCAAATGTCAGCAGAGAATCAGAGGTCATGTGAACTGGCCAGGTTGAAATCCTGATCCCCAAATACCTAAAAGAGTCTCATCCTCTCCCCAGTGTGTCAAGGTGTGAGCCTTTGAAAAAGTTCCCCCAAAAGCTTAAGAAATCATCTCATTCACTGGATTTGAATTGAATTGCTTGAGATGACTAATATGTACCCTCAGAAGCTCCAGCAACAGATGCCAGGATGATAAATGACAACTAGCAAAATGCTAATAACACATGAGCCTGGGTGTACAAAGGGATAGAAACAAAATCTCTGTGGGCCACCCCAGCCAGTGTGGCAGAAAGAAATGAGCTTGGGATTTGAAGCCAGAGGACCTTGGCAAATTCAGGGGGAATCTCTTTTTAAATGTAATTTTTATTATTTTTTTAAAAAAAGATTTATTTATTTTAGAGAGAGAGAGAGAGCAAGTGGGAGGTGGTATAGAAGGTGAGGCAGAAGCAGGCTCCCCACTGAATGCGGAGCTCAATGCTGGCTGGATCCCAGGACTACAGGATCCTGACCCGAGCCGAAAGTAGACACTTAACCAACTGAGCCACCCAGGTGCCCCAATACTTACAGGAGTATTTTGCTGATTTTCTAATCTTGACATTTTTACATTCTTGAAAGTTGATGACCTCTGTCCATTTTTCACTTCCTTCATGACTTCTTACTCTTTCCTTCTCTTAAACATTAATGATTCCAAAGACTTCATCCTTGGACCTTTGCTTTTCTCATTGTACGCTACCTCCTTGGTCTCTCTCATCTGCTTTTTTGGTTTTAACTAACACCTGATGGTATGTATGATTTTTTATCTGTATATCTCCATGTATGACATCTCCATTGGGCTACAAACCCCCACATTTAACTTTCCTTCTTTTCTTTTTTTCTTTCTTTCCTTTTCAATTATCTATCTATCTATCTATCATCTATCTATCTATCATCTATCTATCTATCTATCTATCTATCTATCTATCTATCTATCAATCATCTATCATCTATCTATCATCTATCTATCTATCATCTTTTTCAGGATCAACCTGTCCCATAGTAAGTCTAATTGCTATAAGTTGACACCTGAGTTACCTTCCAGATTTCTAGGCATATTGATAGTTTCCCACACTGGTAGTCCCACTTTCTCATGACAGAATTAGAATTTGTTTCAGACTTTTTGCAGCTAGGGTGCAAAAATGTGACTTAGGTGCTGCAGTCAGATGTATTTGTGTAGGACTTAGGGAAGGAAGCAACATAAGGGGGGTAGCTGTGGGAATACTGATCTAGCAAATGATGGAAGAGGCATCTGGTTCTTCTGGGGCATTTGAGGCAGAGTTTTTGGCATCAAGGCATGTGTGTTCAGGACCAAGCAGCTGGTGGCAGTGGTGGCATCCCTGTGATTGAGCATTGCTTCTGAGTGGTTTCGAGATATGTATCATTACTATTGACTTCTCTGATTTCTTTATAAATTCTGCAAGATAACAAATATCCTTTAATGAATTATTTTTTCTAAAGCATTATTTGCAATTGCCAATACTGACTGCTATGGGCCTCAAATTAAGAGTTTTGATGTTATCTCTCAATGAAGTAATACATACACTTGTATTTGTGTGTATCTGTGCTATAAGCATTAATTTTTAGAAATACACTTTAATTTTACTTGATTTTATTTTTATCTTTTTAAAAATTTTATTTATTTATTCATGAGAGACACAGAAAGAGGCAGAGACACAGGCAGAGGGAGAAGAAGGCTTCCCACAGGGAACCTGTTGTGGGACTTGATCTCAGGACACTGGGATCATGCCCTAAGCCAAAGGCAGATGCTCAACCACTGAGCCACCCAGGCGCTCCAGAAATACACTTTATTTTTTTTAGAGCAATTTTTGGTTCATAGCAAAGTTGAACCTAAAGTAGAGTTCCCATATATCTCTTACCCTCTACATGCACAATGTTCTCCACTATCAACATCTTGTACCAGAGTTACAATTGATGAACCTATGTTGACATATCATTATCACTCCAAATGACACATTAAGATTCACTCTTGGTGTTGTATATTCTATGAGTTCTAATAAATATGTAGTGAAATGTATGTGTTATTTTACTATCATACAGAATAGTTTCACTGTCCTAAAAGTTCTCTATGCTCCATGGGGCATCTGGGTGGCTCATAGGCTAAACATCTGACTCTTAATTTTGGCTCAGGTTTTGATCTCAGGGTCATACGTTCAATCCCTTTGTTGGGCTCCATGCTGGGTGTGGAATCTACTTAAAAAAATCCTCTGTGCTCCAACTCTTCATCCTTCTACACTAACTCTTGGTGACTACTGGTCATTTTGCTATGTTCATAGTTTTGCCTTTTCCAAAATGTCATATAATGGGAAAAATACAGTATGTAGCCTTTTCAGATACAGCTTCTTTCACTTAATATTATGCACTTAAGGTTCCTCCATGTCTTTTTATGGCTTGATAACTCATTTCTTTTTATCACTGGATAATCCATTAACTGGATGTACCACATTTACTTATTCACCTAATGAAGGGTGTTTTGGTTACTTCCAACTGTTGACAATTATGAATAAAGTTGCTGTAATAATTTATGTGCAGGTTTTATTTGTCACTATAAGTTTTCAACTCATTTGGGTAAAATAAAGGAACATAATTGCTGGTAAAATTATGTTTAGTTTTGTCAGAAATGGCTGAGCTAACTGTCTTCGAAAGTGGTCATACCATTTTGCATTCTCACTAGCAGTTCATGAGAGTTCCTGTTGCTTCACATCCTCACCAGCATTTGGTGTTATCAGTGTTGGCATTTTGGCCATTCTCACAGGTGTCGGGTGATATCTTATTGTTTTAACTTGCAATTCCTTAATGACATATGATATTGAGCATCTTTTCATAGGCTTATTTTCCTAAAAGAATTAATTTTAAACAATAAAATTGCTATCCTATTTTGGATTGTCTTTATATTTTATTATATGCTGGAAGCCTAAAACAATAGAAATGGCCCAGGGCTTTCTCAAATTCTGAGAAACTCTGCCTTGAGTTGAAGAAAGAAGAATAAGAGATGAGGGACAGAGGAATGGGGAATGGTTGTGGAGAAGTACATTGTCAGAGGTAGTGGATAGTAGACTTAAAGAGCAATGAAATGAACTATTAGAAAACAGGAATATTCTTTCCTTTCGTAAAGTTAGTTATTCACTTCTAGTTGAAGGGTGAACCAGAGTCTCCTGAATGTCGGCTGCCTGGCTCTCTGGTGAGTAGGAGAAAAGCTGTAAAATAGGCTTTTGTGTGTAGCAGTTCTCCTAAGACCCCAAGCTCTCATGGTCTGAAGTGAGTGACTGTCTTTATTTTTTTAAGGTTTTATTTATTTATTCATGAGAGACACAGAGAGAGAGAGAGGGGCAGAGACACAGGCAGAGGGAGAAGCAGGCTCCATGCAGGGAGCTCGACGTGGGACTCATCCCGGGACTCCAGGATCACACCCTGGGCTAAAGGTGATGCTAAACTACTAAGCCACCCGGGCTGCCCAGTGCCTGTCTTTATCTTAAAGATGAAAATGCTTCTGTGTGCTTTCAGCTTGACCAAGATAGAGTTGCAAAATCTATTGGCTTATTTGCAAAACTTACTTCTACCTTTTCTTTCTCAACAAGGAACAGGGACTGAACAACAACCCATCGTTGGGATGCTATTAAGATAAAATGTAATAATGATGTGAAGATGCTTTATTTAAAAAATAAAGTGTTTTACAAATGAAAATTCCTACAGGATTGATTTACCACTTTGGCTTCTTATTAATTCATACTTACCTAATTTATGGTAACTTTAGAGCTTAGTGTTCTAAGTTGAACGGGAAGATTTGTTTTGTTTCCCAAACAAATCTTGCTATGAATATCTCACTACTTTGTTCCATAGCAAAATGCATCTTGTGGCTACTCAGTAATATTCTTAATAGTGAATAAGTGAAACTATTATTTAATCACAGTTTATAACTTTCTCCAAAAATTTTCAGTTAGTAATATTTTGGGAATTTTTCTCACATTAAAGCTCTCCCTTGATATTCAGCTCTAAAACATAAGGTTGAGGTTTTGATATGATTCTACTTTCATAAGTAGAGAGAAAATAATAACAATTTTCTTATCTTCAAAATCTTCAAGCCCTATCTTACATATCTTGTCTACATGTTATTTTTTTTAATATCAGAAAGAAGGTTTCTTCTTTGTAAATTCTCTAAGATAGAGAAGGTCTGAAAAATGATTATACTTTAGGATAAAATGCCTTTAAAAGTGACTAGAATAAGGAATGCTGGGTTATAGCATTTTAAAAAATAGTTATTATGGCTAATGTTTATGAGAAGAGTCAAGATTATAACGTCGTTTCATTGAATCACTGAAGGCCAGTATTAACACTTTAAGATTGTAGGAAGAAATTTTTAGTCCAAATTTTTATGTGCAAATGCATTAATTCTTTCAAGGTTTAACAGTAGTAAGACTTTGGATTAATGTTTAAATAAGCAAAGAAACACTGACATTGACCAGTTGGATAATTAACCTCTGTGCAACAGAATGCACAACTCTAGCTTCTATGAATTTTGGAAATATTCAGTCCTCAATGTTTATGCGTTACCAAGATTACAGAAGTCTACAATATCTCCAGATTTCCTTGAAGGCCCTATGCCTTCAAGTAGTTGTGTTTTCAGCCTCAGTGTGAAACTCTTCAATCCTGGAACTAAATAATTTTGAGCTAGTTTACTTATACTGGTGACTGAGTCTGAGGGCTTCAAAGAGTTGTTCAGTTTTTCCTCATTTCAGTGGGAAGCTACTTGCCTTTAGACAGTAGCACTGAGGAACTCAAGCTGAACACATAAAAAGGATTTTTTTTTTAAAGTAGGCTCTGTGCCCAATGTGGAGTCCACCATGGGGCTTGAACTCATAACCTAAGATCAAGACCTGAGCGAGATCAAGAGTTGGATGCTTAATCGATTAAGACACCCAGATGCCCCTGAAAAGGCTTTTTAAAAAAGGATTTAATTTTTATGGTTCTCAAAAATCTCAACACCTTAGTAATTGCTATATCAACTCATGTTAACATTTAGTACTTAGCATTGCGAAGTAATCACTTGAGATTTAATGGTGGAAAGGATCATCCAAGGCATTGTGTCAGTAGTAAAATAATAAATGAGATAAGAAATTAGAGGCAAATATGGAATTCACATGGCTCTATGCTGGGCAGCTAAGTACTATGGAGAATAGAAGATGAGAACAGAAGAGTAAATAAATTGGGAAAATGTGGACAATGCCCCATCTAAATTAAATGGACTCAGCAAGCAATGGAACATTGGTACAAGTTAAGTTAAAACACCTCTAAAAATCTGTGTAACTTGTGGGCACCTGAGTGGCTCAGTTGGCTAAGTGTCTGCCTTTGGCTCAGGTCATGATCCTGGGTTCCTGGGATCTAGCCCAGGAACTGGGCTAGATGTTCAATGGTTCCCTGTTCAATGGAGAGCCTGCTTCTCCCTCTGCCTTGCCCCTCCCTCTTATGTGTACTCTCTTTCTCTCTCTCCAATAAATAAATAAATAAATAAATAAAATATTTTTTAAAAAGTGTATCTAACTTGATATGTTTAGAACAGAGCTCAACATCTTCTCCATCACCTCCTACCCTCCCACCAACTTATTTTCCTCTTGATTCTCTTTGTCGGTTAGTGGTTTATATGTTCTAAATCAGTTAGTGGTTTATATGGGTTGAGACCTGAGGTCAGGAAGTCATCTGAGATTCCTCCTTTTTCACTAGCTTCACATTTGGCACAAAGTCCTATTAATGCTATCTCCTGCATTTGTTCCCTTCTCTGAACCCACCAGCTTCGGGAAATTACTAAAAATGTCCCTGCCTTATCTATCACTTGCTCTGGAGAGGGCCAAGTGGCGAACTGTGAGCAGCCTTTAGGAGCTAAGAGTGTCCTCCAGTCAATGGCCAAAAAGAAGCCATGGACCTCAGTGTTACAGCCACAAAGATTCTGGTAACCACTTGAAAGAGTTTGGAAATAGATTTAGTGCCGGCCATGAGTCCAGAGAAGTAAGCACTGAGTGACCTTGGTAGCAGCTTTGCAGAGGACCCAGCTAAGCTGTGCCTGGACCTCTGATTTACAGAAATAGAGATAATACATATTTTTTTTAAGCTACTAAACTTGAGTAATTAGTTATACAGCATTGAAAATGAATACAGGGCCTGTTATGCTTTTTCTTTACAACCTATCCTCTTAAGGCCTCATTCTAAGATGAAAATGTACAAACTACTTTGTTGGTTAGATATCCCATTGCCTCTGCAATGGCCCAAGAGCAGTTATACTCAAACCCATTAAATTTAAGTTCTAGGATTCCAAAACCTACCCTTCCACTCCCAAAGCCTTCGTGTGAGTGAAATATATCATTGCTGGGTGCAGTGAACAAACCCCTTGGTGTTTTCAGGGGCATCTGATCTTACAGGTGATGCTTGGTAGGAAATGCTACAGCGACCAGTCAGAGAGGTGGTTCTGAGGACTTAGGGGCTCCTGCAAAGAGAGGCCTAGCCTGACTGGTGACCCCAATTAGGTAAAGAATTACCATTAATTTTTCTTCTCTGATGTGAAATCTTCCTATTGACACTTAAATATGAGAGCAAGGAGATACAGTTGTGGGGTCTTGCTATAGGCATACTCCTTCAGGATGCACCAGTTGCAACAGATTCTAGGGGCCTTCAGTATAGCCTCCTGTTATTAGCTGTATTCAAAGTTTTTAGCAAATCAGGGAGGAAGGAGAGGAAATTCTATATGGGGTAACAGATTACATGATATTGAATTTCAAGGTCCTTCCTGACTCTAAGGTTATTTGATTCTAGGATCTGCAGTACTTCTAAAATAATTGCGGGAGAAAGAGTGCACATCTAGGTAAATACAATGGCCATTTAGTACTGGTCTATTGATAAGCGTCCACTCAGTTCTCTTATTCCAATAATATCTATAAGTTGGCTGGGCCCTTTCTCAGACTTTCTAAATCAATTGGCTGTTGGAGTTCCATTAATACTGTCCTTTCATCATTATTTTAGATTTCCTTTCTTGTAGATTATTAAAAAATGAGGTATTATAGTAAAATAAATGTATTTCTGGTAACTTATATTTGGATCTCATAAGTCACCTTACACTTTAGCATTTAATAATGTAATAGTGAACTTTCTAGTGATTATCATAACTTGAATTTCACACCAAAAAAACCCCCCAAAAAACAAAGAACCCTGCACAAAACAACAAGGAACCCATTTTACTTTTGAAATGCAGTAAAGAATCGGTGCCTTTTTAGTAGATTTTCTTCCATCCTGTTAGATTAGAGACATTGAACATACTTTGGAATGGCTAATGGCAAGTCACAGAGGACCCTTTTCTTATCATTTTTTGTAGCTAGTAACCTTTTAACAGTGTCAGATCAAGATCAAGGATTGCTTATTGAATGTATACTGCAAGTCCACCCTGAATCAAGAGAAAAATAAAACACAGTTTTGATATTCAAAGAACTTTAGGCCAGTTGAGGAGGAAAGGTATGTACACACGAGACCATAGAAGTCAAGGGGACAATTATGCAGAGCACAGATAACTGGTTCAAGGAAGTTAGAGATCAAAGCAGGCTTGAAGTTTCAAGGAGGATCCTGGAGAAAGAGCTGCTTGGCTGGGTTGACAGAGTTGTAAGAAGCAGGTGGAAAAGAGAGGGAGGCAGATGTGGTCCATTGGGGTGGAAACATGAAGGAAGAAGAAAGCTCAGTGGCATTGCATTTGTTTCCTAGGGTTGCTGTGACAATATGCCACAGACTGGATGGCTTAACACAACAGAAATTTATTTTTTCACCATTCTGGAGCCCAGAAATTCAAAATCAAGATGGCACATGTCTCTGAAGGCTGTAGAGGAGAACTGTTCCATGCCTCTCTCTTAGCTTCTGATGTTTCCTGCAATCTTTCATGTTTCTTGGCTTGTAGATGCCTCATCCCCATCTCTGTCTCCATTCTGGCATGGCATTCTTTTTTTTTAATTTTTTTTTTAAATTTTTAAATTTTTTATTTATTTATGACAGTCACACACACACACACACACACACACACACAGAGAGGCAGAGACACAGGCAGAGAGAGAAGCAGGCTCCATGCACCGGGAGCCTAACGTGGGATTCAATTCTGGGTCTCCAGGATCGCGCCCTGGGGCAAAGGCAGGCACCAAACCGCTGCGCCACCCAGGGATCCCTGGCATGGCATTCTTCCTGGGTGTCTTCACATGACCTTCTATTTGTGGGTTTAGGACTCTGTGTTTCTTCTATTTTCTTATAAGGATAATAGTCACCTTAGAATAAGGGCTCACTCTACTCCAGTATGACCTTATCTTAACTTAACATTTTAATTACATTTGCAAAGACTATTTCTACGTAAGGTCGCACTTACAGATTCTGGCAGTTAGGACTTCAGTGTCTTTTGGGGGGACACAATTCAACCCGCAATAGCATCTATGGGGTTAATTGTGAAGTAGCAGACCAGCCCTGAATGCCAAGCTGAGGCCTTCAGATGTAGGCACTGGGAGCCACTGAAGACATCTGAAGACCTGTGTACACTGCAGGTGGTGCGCCAAAAACGTAGAGGGATGTTAATAATTTAAATGAATTTAAAGAGAGGGAGCAAGATGTGGAAGAGTGTGTGTAGGATGATGGAGGGCACATTTTAAAAGGGATACAGCCGTATATATGTAGAGACTATACCTGGTAGGATCAAAATCAAAGTACTTTCCCCTAAAAAGGGGAACTTGGGACCCTTGGACAGGGGTGGGACTGGAGACTTAAATTTCCCTATAAAATTAATTAATCAGTTGCTTGATTTATGTTTTTAGCTGTGTATCACCTCTACAATAAGTAACACTGAGAAAAAGGAAAACTGAAAAATAGACGTGAGATATTTTATGACCTTGTCCTTCGTTGTAAAGGACTGGGACCTAGAGAACAACCTGACGTGTCTACTTTCAGACCTCTGGTGACTCCCAGGGAGAAAAGGAGGAGGCAAAGCAGTGCTGGTGGCTTCTTTCTGGCCATGGTGAGTGGAAGAGGTAGATGGGGCAGTGTGGGTGACGCTCTGCAGAAGTCTAGCTTGGAGGAAAAGCATCCACTGAGAAATCTTGCCTGCAGAGGGCAAGAGATGAGAACTCCCTTTCCCGCCATGCCTTAAATTACTTTCTTTGCCTCCAGGCTGCTACATTCAAAGAGATAAGCATTAATAATTATTAATGGTTTCCCCAGATGGGACATCCTTGTCATTTTATCAGCATTTTCCAGAACATTGCTACTAAACCTCCAAACAACATGATGCTGCAAAAATCTAATTCTTGGCCTTCATCATCTCTGGGCAGTTCACACAATGGCGGCACTTGAAATTGGGAAGTTGAAATTAGGCAGAAAATTTGCTTTGTTTTTAACTCCTTCAATTGAAAGAGGCTCAGAGCACACGGAGTGGAGAAGCCCTGCCCTTGCAGTGTGGGCCTCTCTGGGCATCCAGAGCTTTGGAGCAGGGCCACTAGCAAAGGCAGGAGGCGTAGAGCCTGGGAGTTAATCAATTAAATTCAGCACACTTGCCGAGCACCAGTCTTAAGCCAGGTAGTGGGGAAGATAAATAAGGCACAGTTTTCAGTCTCTGGTGGGAAAGACAGACATAAAACAAAAAATCCAGGTCTACGATCCCTTATGCACATTTCTGAAACCCCCGAACTTCAAGAAATTGAATTCTTTTTTTCACAGCCCATCTGTCAGCAAAACTTGAACTGATGTGAGTCTATTTATATATATCCTTTATTTATCCCAGTTAGTGTAACTCTTCAAATGTTTTGCTTAAGAAAAATTAATGGATGTCACCCCAGACCCCCCCTGGGGATCTTATATAACATTGTTGGTTATGCACCAGATTTCTTTCCTAAAGTCCAAAAAATTCAGAATATGAAGACACATCTGGCACCAAGGGGTGGTATTAGGGTCTATGGACCTGTAATTGTTAAATGCTTCTTTCTCTGGAGGAGAGCCTTTTTTCTCTGGCAACAGATAGCTTCTAGGATAAGGACTCAGGCTATGTTGTGTCTGTTTAAGGCAAAAAAAGTTTGTAAGTAGCAGTCTCAATCTGGCTTTCTGTACAACGAGGGTTTTTGATCTTTCCAGTAAGGATCCTATCATTCCTTAGGTTTTTTTTAAAGCTATCTATCTATCTATCTATCTATCTATCTATCTATCTATCTATCATCTATCTATCATCATCTATCTATCATCTATCTATAGAGCACACTAGTGAAAGAGAGCACAGGCAGGGTGAGGGGCAGACAGAGAAGCAGACTCCTCACTGAGCAGGGAGCCCAATGTGGGGCTCCATCCTGGGGCTGCAGGATCATGACCTGAGCTGAAGGCAGACACTTAACTGACTGAGCCACTCAGGCAGCCCCTCTTTAGGCTTTTTTGAATAATTTTCTTTCCTTACTGTAAGTGTTGCCTTGCCAAGGACTTATCCCCTTTTCCTATTATCCCTAAATTTCTCCTTGTAGGTATTGGTTAATCCTGGAACAGTTTGATTGTTTCTTTCAGAGCTCTAATTAGTCTGTGTCCTACTTAAGCTGTGGGGACTCCATTTGAAACAGTAGGTATGGGGCATCCAGGAGGCAGCCTCCAAAACAGGGAGATCCTGCTCTTCAGATAAAATAGCCTTTGTGATCCTAATATAAGTGTTTCTGAATAGTGTTGATCTCTCATCCTCATGTCCTCCCCCCTTTCTTCCTGTAGACAGATATTAAAGTTTAATAAGTGCTAAGTTCTCTTTCTTTGGGAATATGAGCGCACATCAGAAGGTGTCTGGGCATCTTGTTCTCTCACTTAAGTTGGACAGAATGATTTGAGTGGCCCTTGTTCCTGTGAACTTTGAGGCTGGGGGAGGGGGTGTCCCCCTTTTGCTTCTCTAACATCTGAGATATAAGTCACTTACTGGAGGGGGTGGCAGCCTCTTCAAGGGGCTTGAGGTTTTTAAAATCTGCAGAGGTGGATTCATATTCTTCTGTGTGTGGGACACTTGCCTGCATGAGAGGAGGACACAGGACCTGCAGAGTAGGGACGGACTCACCCTACAGGAATCAAAGAGAAAGTCAGGAAGGCTTTACTTTTCTAAGGAACATCCAAGAATGAAAAAAACCAGTATTCAAAGCAGCAAATACATTTGTAATACTTTTTGTTAGCATTGTCTGTTTCCTACGCATGACACATAGGAAAGTTGGTAAAAAGAAAAAAAAAAAAAGCTAGTGAAATTATTTTTAGAGATAGCATGTGAGAGTTCCTGTTACTATTTGGAATCTTCTCTTTCTTCCCATTTAAAAAATGTATCCCCAAATGCATTTCTTTGTAGATAATTTAGAAAATATGGCCTAGTTATGGTAGAAAAGAAAAATTTATCTTACTGCCTAGAAATTACCATTTTTATTATTTTGGTGTGTGCCCTTATTGAGTTTTAGAAAAAAAGCTTATTTAAAAACTTCAATGGATAGACACTTGCATGCATATAGTGTATGTCTCACTGTGAAGCATGTGGGTCTATCAACAATTTCATAATGGCTTTTAAGTTACAAAATACGTCAAGTTCATCTCTCTATGTTTCAATAAATTTACTCCAATCCATCATTTTATTCTCATTGTAGTACTAAAGAAGGGCCTAAAAAAAATGGAGTGGGGGGTAGTGGTTCTGGAGAGGTGTAGTGTCAAAGAAAAACTGTAGCCAACAGAGTTAAACAGGCATGGAAGACTTTATTTAAGACTACTGCAATAGGGGGGAGAGAGAGAGAGAGAGAGAGAGAGAGAGAGAGAGAGATTTAAACTAACTCCATTCAGATCAGAGATGGGAGTTGTGATTTATTCACTTATTATTGATGTATAATTAACATACAATGCTATATTAGTTTTAGGTGTACAACATATTGATTCAAAAATCCCGTACTTTACTTAGTTCTCGCCATGATAAATATAGTCGCCATACAATGTTATTACAGTATTATTGACTATATTCCCTATGCTGTACTCTTCATCTCCTCACTTATTTATTTTATAACTGGAGTTTTGTACCTCTTAATCCCCTTCCTCTGTTTTGCACACCACTCCCCATCTGCCTCCCCTATGGCAGCCACCAGTTCTCTGTGCTTAAAAGTCTATTTATTAGTTTATTTGTCTTGCTTTTTAGATTCTACATATAAGTGAAATCATGTGGTATTTATCTTTTTTTGTCTGATTTATTTCATTTAGCGTAGTACCTGTAGGTCCATCCATGTTGCCTCCAATGGCAAGATCCCATTCTTTTTTATGGCGGAGTAGTATTCCACTGTGTGTATATATGTCACCTTTTCTTTATTCATCTGTCAATGGACACTTGGGTTACTTCCATATCTTGGCTATGATAAATAATGCTCCAATAAATATAGTGGTGTATGTATTTCTTTGAATTAATGTTTTGGTTTTCTTTGAGTAGATATATAATAGTGGGATTACTGGATTGTATGGTCTTTTCATTTTTAAGTTTTTGAGGAACCTCCATACTGTTTTCCACAATGGCTGCACCAATTTACATTCCTGCCAACATTGCACAAGCATTATTACCTTTTCTCCATATCCTTGCCAACACCTGTAATTTTTTGTCTTTTTGACACTAGCTGTTCTGACAGGTATGAAGTAATATCTCCTGTTGTTCTGATTTGCATCTCCCTGATGATGAGTGATGTTGAGTATCTTCATGTGTCTGTTGGCCATCTAGATGTCTTCTTTGGAAAAATGTCTGTTCAGGTCCTCTGCCATCTTTTACTCAGTTTTTTTTGTTTCCTTTTATATTTTAGATTATGAACCCCTTATTGGACATATGATTTGCAAATATCTTCTCCTACTCAGTAGATTAGATTCCCTTTTCATTTTGTTGATGGCTTCCTTGCAAAAGCTTTTTATTTTAGTACATTCCCAACAGTTTATTTTTACTTTTATTTCCCTTGCCTGAGGAAACCTATCCATAAATATGCTACTAAAACTGATATTCAAGAGATTACTAATGCCTAGATTTTCTTCTAGGGGTTTTATGGTTTCAGGTCTCACATTTAGGTCTTTAACCAATTTTAAGTTTATTTTTGTGTGTGGTATAAGAAAGTGATCTAATTTTGTTCTTTTACATATAGTTTCACAGTTTTCCCATCACAATTTACTGAAAAGACTGTCTTTCCCCCCATTGTGTATGCTTGCATCCTTTGGAAAGGATTTCTAAGTGTTAGGGTGAGCTAATGAAGGAGTCCTAAGGACATTATGGATGAATTAGGTCTATGTGATTAGGTCATCAGTGTTCATTAGAAGTTATTGAAGTTAGATTGTTACCCTCTCACAGAGACTAGGAGATAGGGTTGTTATCTTCCTTGATGAGTGCATTTCAAAGGAATAATTCCCTGATCCTTGAGAAGGACATTCCTGAGTTGTAAACTGGTAAGAGGCTGGGTAAAGATTTGTATCTGGGGGGAGGGCGGGGGCAGAGAAAGAATTTACAATTGAATGTTTTCTAAAGTAAATGCTCCAAGGAAAAGGAGATCAGGTACCATAGTCAGAAAGAAACCATGTAAAGTTTAGTCCGGCCTAGGGGAAAATTAAGACCATCTTGGTTCATGGAAAGCACTGGCAAACTGGCTGAGATCCTGGCAGACTGTGGAAGAAAGAGATTTCCTCAGGACCTGGTCAGTAGGGACTTAGAACATCTCTCCTGTGCTAAGAAGAGTGTCAATGAATAAGCAGCTTAGTGCATTTTAAACTGTATTTGCATTAATTTATAAAGAAGACAGTTCAGCCCCTAATGGACTTTCAAACTCCAGGCCCTTTTACTGACGGCAATCTTTTAGCAGAGTAATTTATTCTGTTGTGAAACTTAATTTTTGAACTTGAAGCAAGATGCTAAGGAATTTTCAGCACAGGGTATGGTTATGTTAGATGTAGAGGGACTAACAGAAAGCAAAATGCTCTTTCTTTCTTTTTTTGTTTCTTAATATTTTATTTATTTATTCATGAGAGACAGAGAGAGAGAGAGAGAGAGAGAGAGAGAGAGGCAGAGGGAGAAGCAGGCTCCATACAGGAGCCTGACGTGGAACTCGATCCTGGGACTCCAGGATTACACCTGGACCGAAGGCAGGCACCAAACTGCTGAGCCACCCAGGGATCCCCCCAAATGCTCTTTCAGTGTTTTATGTTGAGGACTAACAAGACTCAAGAAAACTGGTTCTCTGGTTGCTGTTCCCGGTGGTTACTCTTCCCTCAGAAAGCTACTGAAGCGGAGTAGGTGTGTGTTTACAACTCTTCATGGGAGTGTATTGTTTAGCATAATGTCCTCAAGGTTCATTATTGTAGCACATGATAGAGTTTCCTTCATTTTGAAGGCTAAATAATATTTCACTGTATGTACCTACCATATTTTCTCTGTCCATTCGTTCATCAGGGGACATGTAGATTGCTTCCACCTTTTGGCTATTGTGAATAAGGCTGCGTGGGTATGGGAGTGCAGATAGCCTTCAAGATCCTATTTGCAGCTCTTTTGGGGAAGTCCTTGACTGGGATTGCTGGAGAGGAAAACAACACAGGAGGCTGATGAGTAGGTTTTGAAATCATTTTAGTTTTCACTTCCTCCAAGTAGTTTCTGATCAAAATGTTGGTGCTCAGTAAGGATTTGTAAGGAATTTACGTAGAAACATGGAAGGTAGGTGTAAGGGATTTAGAGTGAGAGAAACAGGTGTTTTAAATATTGGGATGATTTCCTTTCTACCCTCCTCAGCCTCCTCCGGTGGGAGGCAGCCTAGTTGTGCAGAAGGGGAAAAAAGCTCTGGGGCTGGATTTCTACAGGCTCTGGGCTAGTCATCAAGGGGTGTCTGGTCCCTAAATTTGTCTGTGAAATGTGTGCATGGAGCAGTCTTTAGCTGTTACCAGAAGCCTAGAAAAGTCTGTGGCTCAGAAGGAGCTGACAATCACTGGGTGTCCTGCTCTGTCTGGTGCTCATTGCATGGCCTTGGATAAATCATTTGACCTTGGTGACTCAGTTTCCTCATTTCAGCATATCTCTGGGTGGTGAATGTTGAACAGGTTTGGTATGAAGGCTAACGATAAGATGAGAACATAAAGTGTTCTGGCATTTAGAGGCTTAATATTGTTTATTTTCTTTCTTTTTTCCTTCCCTCCCAAGCTTGTCAGAATAGAGCCACTCTGGAGAATTAGGGAACAGTGGGTTCTGCTCTGAGCTCATCTGAAGAAATGTTAAGGCTAAGTAATTTCAAAGTTACAGGAAGAAGAATCCCCAATAATTTAAAGTTTAATACCTCTTGCTGCCGTGATCACTTACTAGAAGCAGCAACAAAAGCCCGGGAGAAGTGTATCCTGCTGGGGTTCATTCTAGAAAGCATTTCCTGAATTTAGGCCCGTGCAGGGAAGACATGGGGCACGAGGTCACACAGGCCCCACTGTCAAAGACCCTCCAAGTGGGGGCATGCCTTACACCTGCTAAGGAGGGACACTGGGGGCTGTAAGAGTCCACTGAGCCCCTGGGGGAGGCAGAAGTGAACTACAGCTTAGACACCAGACAAATCTTTTCTGTTTATTTTACGAGCAGGAGCTCCCTTTTGTTGTTCTGTCTCAGAGGGGAGCTAATTAAAGATGTTAAATGAGCAAGCAGTATGGACCTTTGCAACAGTTGAGTGGGGGTGTGGGAGCAGTTCCCCCCCTGGACAGAGGGGACTCTAACAAACCCATATTAGGAGCCTCCAACTTCCCTTTTTAGCAAAATCACTGTTTTGAGGTAAGAGTACAAGTATGAAATTATAAAGAGATGATCTTGCAGTTAGTTTGACTTTTTTTCTTTCCCTCTCATTTATTTTGCATTTCATGTAAGCAACTAGCACGTGATGACAAAAAGAGGACGCTGTGTCCTTTGCCTTCTGTCTACCGTGGAGGATGTGTGAAGCGAAGTGCTAACGTGAGGCCACCAGAGAAACTTCCGGGAAATGTAAGTGCACACTCAGCTGATGGAAAGGCACAGCGAGGTGTGTGTGTCATAGATCCTCCCTTGCTCAAAATTTAACTAGAGAATTTATATGCTCTATAAATACTATATTATAAATTGTATCATACATATTCTGTACATTTCCTATAGGTAGTGTATATATTGTAAATATATTTGTATTGTTTTCTTTATATAGTTATATTTTATATAAGATGATTATAAATAATATGTATTTTCCATAGAGAATGTGTTACATATTACATATAATTTTAAACTTTATCGTATATTTAATATTATATGTATTTGTCCTTCTCCCATCAAACCGTGTATCTGGTCGGAAGCCTTTGGGAACCACCCCCACAAAGATCTGGAAGGGAGCTAATTTGCACATGGTCACAAAATCAGTCAGGGTAATTCTCTAAACATGCTCACAATGTGACATGCATTTTTTTCTATCTCGATTGCCAGCAGGTGTTTCTTAAGGAAAGAATGCTTTCACCTGCCCAATTTCCTTGCATAGATTTGAGTCACATTGTGTTATCTTAAATGCCCTGGTGAGTTAAATAATGTGTTGTCACTGAGCAGAATTTTCAGTTGCTTTGGGGGTTGGATATTGTCCAGGTGCTCATTGAATAGGGATATTTGGGCTGTTTTTATCTCATTATTAGGAAGAGAATGAATCCATCTCAGATTCTCATCTTATAAGGTACAGTTAGTTTCTCAACTAATGATTTTTTTTTTTTCTGAGCTAGTAGACATAAGCTAAAATTTTTAGGAACTTCTAAGAACTGAAACACTATTTAGCTCTTCCTCAACAAAGAGTCTGCAATTATAAATAAGTCATTTGTTAATCTTATAAGGGTAGTATTTAATTCTATACGGAAACATCCTCTGGCAACTCATTTGTGTTTGATGTTCTCTCAGGATTTCCATAGATTCTGATCACAGGCTGTGTTTATGAACTCTCTTTACAAAATAAAGCCTAGAGCTGAGCAATTAAGATTTTAATTTTATGCAGCTTGATTGCTCTCCTTCACCTAAAAGAAGTGAATAAATGCCTACACTGAAGAGAAACATTATTAACCTTTTCTTTGTTTATCAGGCTTGTATAGCTTGCTTGAAAATACTCGTACTGTTACAGATTGGCTTATCTTATTGTTATGCACTGTGAATTTTCTGACTTACAGTGGTTTGCATACAGCAGGTGCTCAATATTTTTTATAAACTTTTAAAAGTACGTACCAACATTGCCTTTTTGATCTTACTGCAGCATCACACTGATCTTTCATTAAATTTTTAAAATAATAGCTTTCCTATGAATTAATTTATGTACCATAAAACTCACCTATTTAGAGTGTAAAGTCAGTGGTTTTTAGTATATTCACAGTCATGCAGCCATCTACAGTACCTAATCTTAGACCATTTTCATCCCCACCCCCAAGCCCTATACTCACTGGCAGTCACTCCTCATTTCCCTCTAACCTCTTAAGTCGAAGGCAACAACTAATCTACTCTGTCTCTTTAGATTTGCCTATTCTGGACATTTCTTATAAACAAATCATACAATATGTGGTTGGCTGTGGTTGGCTTCTTTCACTTAGCATAATAGTTTCAAGGTTTATCCATATTGTAGCATATATCAGCACTTCATTTCTTCGTATTGCCAAGTAATATTCCGTTTTATGCATATGTCGCTTTCTGTTGACCCATTCATCAGTTGATGGACATTCAATTTGCTTTCGGTTTTTGACTATTGCAAATAATGCTGCCGTGAGCATTTGTATACAAGTTTTTGTGCGGACATATTTTCATTTCTCTTGGGCACATAGTTAGCAGTGGAATTGTTGGGTCAGATGGTAGCACTATGTTTAACTTTTTGAGGGAATGCCAGATGGTTTTCTAAAGTGATGCACCATTTACAATACCAGTGGCGGTGTAGGAGAGTTCCAATTTCTCCACATGCTCACCAACACTGTTACTCTCAGCCTTTCTGATCACAGCCATCTTAGTAGATGTGGAATGGTCTCTCACGTGATTTTGATTTGTATTTCTCTGATGGGTAACATATGTTGAACATCGTTTCATGTTCTTATTGGTAACTTGTCCATCTCCTTTGGAGAAGATGTCTATTCAAATCATTTGCTCAATTACTGAGTTGCTTTTCTCTTTTCATTATGGGGTCCTAAGAGCTCTTTATATAATCTAAATATAAGTCTCTTATCAGATATATGATTTGCAAATAGTTTCTCCCATTCAGTGGGTTATCTTTCTGCTTTCTTGTGGGTGTTCTTTGAAGCACGTAAGTTCTGAATTTTGACTAAGTCCAATTTCTTTATTTTTTTTTTCTTTCAATAGCCTATACCTTTTCATTTTAACGCACCATAGATATTGTGTTATGGGAGGTCATCTTAGAAGGAATACATCTTGGTTGTGTAATAGTCAACTCCCACTTGCATGGGGGCTCAAAATAGAGCTATCTTTAGCACTAACCCTAAGTAAAAATGTGATCTAGATGATGCGTGTTTTCAATATTCTCTTTATGTTCCTCACTGGTATAGAAAATGTACTTTCTGTACCTGCCCTTTAGTAGATATCTCTGGGGTCAGCCATGGCTTCCAGGGACAGTTCCATGTGAGGTCAAGTGTCCCTAGAGTACACAAGACTCACTTAGGGTGAGACCAGTGTATCTTTCACCTTTTAGTTCTAGGATCTTCTCCTATAGGTGCAGAAGCATACAAATACAGTCAGAACAGGGGATTTATTGCCTTATTGGAGTCCTTTTCCAATGGGGGATGAGAGACTATGGATAATTCTTCAGTCTCCCCTCCTTTAGGAAGAAACAATGCTGTGAGGTGAGAAGACCCCAGCAGAATGGAGAGCCCTGTGCTTATTTATTTTTTTGCCTCATCATTCTCCTGCTCCCCTCTTCCTACAACCTTGGGAGACTCTCTTGAATGGGTTTCCTGCTATCATGTCTTTCTGTCAAGCTTTGCTTTTGAGAGAACACAAACTAAAGCATCCTGGATGGTTCTCCCCCATCCTGCCTCTGGTATCTTATACTGTCCTCCATCTCCTGAGCTATCTCTGCAGAATCCCGTGGGAGTCTAATCCACACTTTCCTGAGTTTCTCTGTTTCAACAAAGCTCCTGTATATTGTATCTAATTTCTCTTGAGTCCAGTTAGGTGGTTGTATAGCTAACCTGATAAGACAATTTTAGTCAAGGAGTTATGGTGCTTTTGTACCTCCTGGGAACACTTGGACTTTAAAGAGTAACTTTGGTGACTTTCCTCTAAGCAGGAATTCCTGAGAATAGATGGAGGGACCTGTTCTAGCAACAGCAACTCAGTTTTTCTCTTCTTCCCAAATCATATCCTGAAGGTGACTATCTTCTGTCACATTTGAGACAATCTTATGTTGACTCTTTTTCCCAAAGAAGATTGTATTATATCTTTGCTACAGACAGTGGTTATAAGTGTTATATCTAAATGTGACTTAAGATACTGCTTTCTAATGAACTAAATTGGCTGGAAGGAAGCATAAATGTAGGGATGTTTTGATGGCCAGAGGAGAGATGCTATTGCAAGGCTGTAGAAAGAGACTGGAATAGGTGCAAAAAGGAAAAGGATAAAGTTATAAACAAGAAATGGTAAGAGATAAAATGCACAAAGGGTTGGACAAATAGTCACTTAGAACAGGTTTGGGTAGGTAAAGTCTGTAAATAAAGGTTTGTTGACTGAATAAATGCACAAATAAACAATTTTCCCTTTTATACCAGGAAAGAATATACATGCATCATGTTTATCATGGTCCCTGTGACATGATATGATGGTTTTAAAGATATGTCTTCAAATTCTTTGATACTCCTTTCTTCAAGAGCCAGGGCCTAATTCCCTTTCCCTTGAATCTGAGCTGGATTAGTAACTTGCTTCTAAGGAATAGATTGAAGCAGAAATGATGGTGTGTAACTTTGGGAAACGGGTCATGCACCAAGAAATTGACTGCAACCCTATGATAGCCACTGAGCCAAGGGAGCCTAAATAAACTACTTCTGGATTCCTGATCTTTGGAAACCGTGTGAGATAATAAATATTTGTTATTTTAAACTATTGAACTGTTAAGTTTTAGGATAATTTGTACATAGCAATAGATAAATACTATACATGGCAAAACCTCAAAAAATGGTCATGGTGGTAGTGGCTGTGATTATGAATATGATGAAAGTGATGATGAAGAAGAAGATGATGAGATGATTATGGTAAGGGTGATGATGGAAGAGAAAGGTGATGGTATTGACCCCCAAATCTCCTGTTTGTTGGAAGAGAAAAAAATCTTTTATATATTTTGCTTCTTCTTTGGCCAACTTTTGCTTGAACTATGAGACAAAGAGTGCTGCGATGCTGCTTCAGGGGTGAGGCTCTTCCTGGTGAATGGAGAAGCCCAAGTTGTTTATGGCTGTATTCGATTCTCCCGAAGTGTCTTGGCCCTATGACACTTTATGAGCATATACACATGAGAGATGTTCCACTTCATACCGGGCTCTGTCTCAGTGTCAACAGACATGATCTTCCACTCTCTTTGTGAAAGTACAAGCCACTGAGCAGTGAATCAGTCTTACCAAACTTACACATCTAAGACAAAATTCAGGTACAATCTAGAAACAGGTGCTTGCTTATGCACAAATGACTGTTATGACTTCTGTCATCTTCATGCTTTAAAGTAGAGATGAGAACAATTCGGGTTCTGCTGGTCACTAATCTTGGAAAGATAAGCCAAGGAGGATCGTGTAATGGGAATGACAATGACAATGACAATGATAATAACAGCCACTATGTATAGAGCAGACATTTACATAATCATGTATATCATCTGTTATGCTCATCACGACCCTGATTTCTCGGAGGAAGATTGCATTTCAAAGATGGATACTAGTAGTGTTGAGACTGAGCTTCAAACATGGTTCTGGTGATCTCCAAAGAATGAATTCTCTCTATGGTACCACACTGTCTCACTTCCTTACCATACAACCATTGCCAAAGGTTTAAGAGGGCAAACACTTGTATCCAGTTTATGGAAATGTTTGGACTTGAGGGGTACATATATAAAAGTTTGAGTTTTCTCAATACTTTTTTTTCAGTTATGCTCTGTTCAATCTATCCCCCTCATCCTTAAATGAGATTCTTCAGTACTGTAGCTTTTTGATCACTCTCAGGTCAATGCAGTCTGTGGTAGGAAGTTCCTAAAATGGCTCCTGTGTTGGGGAGGCCCATGTGGCAAGGAGTTGAGATGGTCTTTGGTCATAAGCCTAAGAGCTTATGAGGAACTCAATGAGTGAGTGAACTTGGAGTTAGATCTTTCTTCAGTTGAGCCTTAAGATGATTGCAGCCCCAGCCACCATCTTGATTGTAGCCTGAAGTAGAGGATCCAGCCAAGCATACACAGATTCATCTCTCACAGGAACTATGGGATCATAAGTGCCTAGTTTTAAGCCACTAACTTTGTTTTGCAGCCGTAGATAACCTAGTTTGATTCAGTGTAAGATTTTATGTAACATTCAATTTAATGTTCATCTCCTCTCCTACTTCCTTCCCCCTTCTGGGTGTGGTTCAGGAGACTTGCAGGACCTATTTCATTTCTTCTCTTACCCTGCTATTTCAGGGTCCTGTTTCCCCTGGTGGGTTTTAGGGCTGGGAATAGGGACATGGAAAGACACAAGTATCTCTTACTTGACTGGTGCCTTTGTTCTCTAGGCTGTTACTATTTCTTTGGCTTCGACTAAATGTCTGTCAGACAAGTGTTCACAAACTGGCTCCCTCTGGGGCATATGTGTGGATGAATTCTCTGTAGAACCCTTCAGAGTTTCCTAGTTTCTTCATCCTTTCTGATTCTCCTTGCACAGTTTCCACCCCAGATATTTGAGTTCAAGTTCTTATTGTTGGAATCTTCTTACTCTCAGTGGGATCTTGAATGGGCACCTGCAAGGGGTAGTGGCATAAGTCCAGCTGGTATGTCCATTTTCCAGTGTCCTTCGGCTACCAGCTCTCTGCCCTACTGTTCCCACCAATTAGGATTACCAGATTTAGTATATAAAAACATAGAAAACTCAGTTAAATTTGAATTTCAGATAAACAATGAATACTTTTTTAGTATACATAAGCCCCATGCATCTGTGTTTTATCTGATAACCCTATCCCCATACTCTGGAATTTTTCTCAAATAGTCCACAGGAGAGATCAGAAGGACCATTGAATTGAAATGCTAATTATCTCTCTAGTGTTCAAGTAGGATGATTCTCATGGCTGTCTCCTTGCTTGACTTGAGGTAGAGAGCTCAGGGAAGGGAGGGACAAACTCATCATGAATACTAAATTCTCTTGAGTTGTCTATTCAATGGTTTCTTTGACTCTCAGTTGTGTAGTTGTAGACTAACAGAGCGGTAGGCAGTGAATATTTTTTTTGAGGGGGGGTGTTCTATGGGTGTTCTATGGGACTCCCAATTATGGAGTGTGATGCTTTCTTGGACTCAATCTGGGGTGGCAGGCCCTGAATCTGGGAAAAGAGGAAAAAATTCTCCTTCATATCCTGTGTGCAAGGTACAGCACAGCTGCATTAGCACAATCCTAGATTTTGTCATTTAAGTTGTGATTTAACTTGCTTTTGTTACCCTAAGTCATCACTTATATTTCAATAGCATGTGGGCTTGAAATTTGTCAGAGTTTCCACATGGTGAAAATGAATAAAATTACCTTATTTAGCCTCCCTCCCTTTTCTGTGTTTAAATATTTTGAAACACTGTTTCCTTGATGCCTTTTTGAGAACTTGCATCTTCATTAAGGCGTCTCTTGAGTTGGTGAGACATTGGTAAGCTCTGATGTACCTAAAGTTCTCTATTATGTAGTCCCACATTTTTTCCTACCTAAATACCCTGAATTTACTGCTGGTGTTCTTTACTAATAGTGTTGCCAAGCACTTACCCAGACCCCCCAAAAGGGATCCGGGTACTCATTCTGCCTACAGCTCACAGCTCACCCTTTGAGGGAATCATCCTGGGCCACAGGAACTGCCTCACTGCTAAGTTATGCCTCACACTTAGTGGAGAAGGGGAGGCGGCCTACAGCCATGCCTAGTTATGGGAGAGGCAGAGAGGGATGCATGATACGATGGCCTTGTCATTTTTTGGCATGTTTGCGACAATCTCACCTCTGTTTCACAGTCCCTCCCTTGGGTTTATCTGTGTCCTTAGTTGCAATTGTATTGTTTAAATTCTGCACTTTTACTTTCTTTCTTTTTTTTTCCCCTCAATTTTATACTGAAATTTCCTCTAAAACTAGTTTGGAAAAGACAACAGAATTAAATTCGATTTTTATTTAAATGACTTTTCCTCGATACTTCTCAAAACTATCTTGAAAATGTATGTTTATTATAAAATGCTTAAATTCCATAATTTCTGTTAATATTGTTTTCTACTGTATTTTTACTCAGAAGTTGCTTAGAAATTTCATTTCATTTTTATCTCAGCAGGCATTCTGTACTTTTCAGTTAAGTATTTCTTTTATTAGATTTTTCCTAAAAATTAGCTTGGAAACACAGCTTTTCATCACCACAGGCTTAAATATCCTCATTTTCAGCAGAATTTAGGATCATTTTGATGAAAATAATTTTTCCAAGCTAAATTTCAGGGGAAAAAATCTAGTATAGAATCACCTTTTCAATAGAAAAGTGTTCAATTGAAGAACTTGATGATAATCATATTTGCAAGATAGTTGAAGATGAATCCTTTCTTACTATCACTGAAAGACTTTTTCCCAAGGGATGATTTTGATAATGATTTAGATTATAGATACTAACTGACATGGATTCAATTCAGTATGTTTTATGGGTATTAATATCTAACATCACTCATGGCATCATACCTGTCAAAAGGCTTGCCTGTCCTTTGATGACATTCTTACAATCTAGCTGTCCTGTCCCCAACCTTGTCTTGTCCCCCCCATCTCCCCATACACACCTTTAAAAACATCCTCTGTCCTACATGGGTGAGCTGGTGATACCATCCTCTGGTTTAAATTCTTCGTGAGCTTCCCATCACCAAGAAAGTGGTTTTGAAACTATGTTCTGCACGGTGCTTGGGTTCTGTGGAGGAGTTTAGAGGCTGTTGCTGACGCTGGGCAAGGACATGGGGGGATCTGAGTCACAGGGGCTCCAAGTCTCCAACTTCCATATTAGCCAGAGCAGCTTGGTGGATTTTGGGCTACAGAGTGCCAGGGTTTCCTGTACATTTCCCTCACACAAATTATTCTAGGCCTTTTTTAAAAACCCCATTTTCAGTGGTATGAGTTACAAATATTTTTTCCCCACTTTGTATCTCTATAGGTGTTCGAGGACAATTAAGACCATAGACCCTTTATTTTTCCATTTGAAGAAGAATAACAACTGAAATTATCACATGACAAGTTAAGAGGAAATTCAGCATCATTTTAGGGTACCCCCTGATATTTTATGAACTCTGGGAACTAACATGATCTGAAAGTTGAGGTTAGTCAGGGCAACAGATGGGTCAGATGCTGCCATTACTCCTTGCAGCCACATGATGTCACTGTGGACAACTGGCCATTTGGACAGATTCGGCAGGTCGGCTTCTGGCTCACAACTGTGAAGCCACTGAGAATCCTCGAAGAAATGTCTGTGTGGTGAGCAATCCACTGAGTCTGTATTGTACTTAGGTAAGGGGATCCCATACCTGAATCCTCAGGGACATGACTTTTGATCCTTACTTCTTTTTTGGCACATGTTAAGTCATCTTCTAAGGCATCTTCTAAGGCATCAAGCCCCAAGAACACCTTTAATGAACTGATTCTGGGATCTGCTCTTTATGAAATAGTCCCCCATGTCTTGCTGACTATTCATATTAGTAGGAGTTGGACAGCAATTCACCCTTCCTGCTCTTTAACTACAAAGGGTCTTATCACATTAACTATTGGAGGATAGGACTATACACCCCTCTGCCTCTTAATGGCTCCTTTGATGGCTTCTACAGACCAACACCTTCACTATAAGTCTTGTATTCCTTGGTATTTCCCTGTTCCTGGAGACTCAAGATGACTTTCTGGACACCCTTGCTAGAGAAGAGGATGATGCCTAACTCTCCTCCACCCTTTCAAGTTTTAGTCTTCAGCAGAGCATTCTCCAAATAATCATAGTCACTTCCTTTGAGGAGTTAATATCTGGTAAAAGAGAAAAAGACAAAAGCTTATAATTATTTTACATTTTTGTAAGTACAACAAAAGGGGAAAAGGATATACAAGAACAGATGCTGGAAGAATTGTTGGGGTCAAGATTGTGAAGGATCTTATATGTCATAGTATGTAAATTTCATTCAGGAGTAATAGAAAGTCTGGAAAGACCTTCAAGCATCTGAGAGACAGGATCAATTTTGTTCTTAGAAAACTAATTTCAGAGGTTGTGTGGAAGATGATGAATTCTGTAGGGAGAGACCCATGGTAGGGAGGCTTCTTAGACAACAGACTGTTGTCATAGTTTAGGCACAAAATGTTGAGGGCTTGGACCAGGGCAGTATTATTGAGGCTGAAGAGGGGTGATAACTTCTGAAGATTTTCAAAGGTGGAATTGATAGAAACTGGTGAGACTGTGAGAATGAAAAAGAGGAGAAGGCAAGGCTGGCCCTAAGAGTCCGGATGTGGATACCATATTGATTGTAGTGAATTTCAGATGGAGAAAAGTTTGTAAGGAAGAAGGTAATTCCATTTGGGGACATTGGATTAGGAAGATATTTCACTAGGTATAGAATTCTAGGGTTGGCAGTTTCTTCTTCTAATACATTGTGTATGTCATTCTAGCTTTCATTAAAACTGTTGAGAAATCAGCCAAAATTTGATTTGAATAAAATGACTCTATTAGTTTCTTTTTTTTAAATAATAAATTTATTTTTTATTGGTGTTCAATTTGCCAACATACAGAATAACACCCAGTGCTCATCCCATCAAGTGCCCCCCTCAGTGCCCGTCACCCATTCACTCCCACCCCCCGCCCTCCTCCCCTTCCACCACCCCTAGTTCGTTTCCTGGAGTTAGGAGTCTTTATGTTCTGTCTCTCTTTCTGATTTTTCCTACCCATTTCTTCTCCTTTCCCTTCTATTCCCTTTCACTATTATTTATATTCCCCAAATGAGTGAGAACATATAATGTTTGTCCTTCTCCGATTGACCTATTTCACTCAGCATAATACCCTCCAGTTCCATCCACATTGAAGCAAATGGTGGGTATTTGTCATTTCTAATGGCTGAGTAATATTCCATTGTATACATAAACCACATCTTCTTTATCCATTCATCTTTCGATGGACACCGAGGCTCCTTCCACAGTTTGGGTATTGTGGACATTGCTGCTAGAAACATCGGGTTGCAGGTGTCCTGGCATTTCATTGCATCTGTGTCTTTGGGGTAAATCCCCAACAGTCCAATTGCTGGGTCGTAGGGCAGGTCTATTTTTAACTCATACAGCAATTTGGTAGCGTGGCAGGATACAAAATCAATGCCCAGAAGTCAGTGGCATTTCTATACACTAACAATGAGACTGAAGAAAGAGAAATTAAGGAGTCAATCCCATTTACAATTGCACCCAAAAGCATAAGATACCTAGGAATAAACCTAACCAGAGAGGTAAAGGATCTATACCCTAAAAACTATAGAACACTTTTGAAAGAATTTGAGGAAGACACAAAGAGATGGAAAAATATTCCATGCTCATGGATTGGCAGAATTAATATTGTGAAAATGTCAGTGTTACCCAGGGCAATTTACACGTTTAATGCAATCCCTATCAAAATACCATGGACTTTCTTCAGCGTTAGAACAAATTATTTTAAGATTTGTGTGGAATCAGAAAAGACCCCGAATAGCCAGGGGAATTTTATAAAAGAAAACCATAGCTGGGGGGCATCACAATGCCAGATTTCAGGTTGTACTACAAAGCTGTGGTCATCAAGACAGTGTGGTACTGGCACAAAAACAGACACATAGATCAATGGAACAGAATAGAGAATCCGGAAGTGGACCCTCAACTTTATGGGCAACTAATATTCGATAAAGGAGGAAAGACTATCCATTGGAAGAAAGACAGTCTCTTCAATAAATGGTGCTGGGAAAATTGGACATCCACATGCAGAAGGATGAAACTAGACCACTTTCTTTTACCAGACACAAAGATAAACTCAAAATGGATGAAAGATCTAAATGTGAGACAAGATTCCATCAAAATCCTAGAGGAGAACACAGGCAACACCCTTTTTGAACTCGGCCACAGTAACTTCTTGCAAGATACATCCCCGAAGGCAAAAGAAACAAAAGCAAAAATGAAGTTTTGGGACTTCATTAAGACAAAAATCTTCTGCACAGCAAAGGATACAGTCAACAAAACTAAAAGACAATCACAGAATGGGAGAAGATATTTGCAAATGACGTATCAGATAAAGGGCTAGTTTCCAAGATCTATAAAGAACTTATTAAACTCAACAGCAAAGAGACAAACAATCCAATCATGAAATGGGCAAAAGACATGAACAGAAATCTCACAGAGGAAGACATAGACACGGCCAACACGCACATGAGGAAATGCTCCGCCTCACTTGCCATCAGGGAAACACAAATCAAAACCACAATGAGATCCCACCTCACACCAGTGAGAACGGGGAAAACTAACAAGGCAGGAAACCAGAAATGTTGGAGAGGATGCGGAGAAAAGGGGAACCGTCTTGCGCTGTTGGTGGAAATGTGACCTGGTGCAGCCACTCTGGAAAACTGTGTGGAGGTTCCTCAAAGAGTCTATTAGTTTCTGAGGGATTTTCAGATTTTTCTCTTCATCTTTGTTTTTTAGCAGTTAACTGGTGTGCAGAAGTACAGTTTTCTTTGTGTTCTTCTTGCTTGGCTGGATAGTTATCCTGTTTTGCTGAGCTTTTTGAATGTACGATGTTATATCTTTTTTTTTGTAACCAGTTTTGGAAAATTATTGGCCATTATGACTATAAATATTTGTCCTGTTCCATTCTCTCTCTCTCTCATCTTTGTATGCCACTCCAACTAATGTATGTTAGAAAACTTAGCATTGTCCTACATGACTTTCACATTCTTTTCTGTTTTTAATTCTTTTTTCTTTATTGTCCAGTTTGGATAATTTAATTGATCAATCTTCAAGTTCATGAATCCTTTTATCTGATGTTCAATCTGCTATTAAGTAAGCCTTTCTAATGTATTCTTAATTTAAGATACTGTACTTTTCAGTTTGAAATTATCCGTTGGTTAGTTTTTAGAGATTCTACTTCTCTGTGGAAATTGTCTATCTTTTCATTTGCTTTGTCCATATTTTCCTCTCATTTATTTAAACTATTTATAGTAGTTAATTTGAAGTCCTTGTCATATAATTCCAATATCTTGTTTATCTGTGTTTATCTCCTTTCATTGATTGCTTTTTTTATTTTTCTGATCATCAGTCATCTGTTACTTTTCTTCATGTGTCTCATAAGTTTTTATGGTAGCCAAACACTGTTTAATAAACTTTTTATTTTAGAATAGTTTTAAGATTTACAGAAAAATTCTGAAATAGTACAGAGAGTTCCCATATATCCCAAATTCAGTTTCTCCACTTATTAATACCTTACATTGGTATGGCATATTTGGCACAATTAATGAACCAATATTGGTACATTATTGTTAACTGAAATCCACACTTTATTCAAACATTTTTAGTTTTAACTTAATGTCCTTTATCTATTTTAGGATACCACATTATATTTAGATGGGATGACTCCTTAGGTTCCTTTTTGCTGTAATGGTTTATCAGACTTCCCTTGTTTTAGATGACTTTCAAAATTTTTAGGAGTATTGGTTAGATATTTTGTGTAGTCTTCTCAATTGTCTGATGCTTTCTTTTTAGGCATGATTTGGAGTTTGTGGAAGAAAACTACAGGAATGAAGTGCCATTATCTTTATATCACATCAGATGTACATACTATTAATGTAACATCACTGTTGATGTTTTTGTCAACTTTCTTCACTGTAAATTTACCTTTATTCTCTCTTTTCCTGCTATACTCTTTGGAGGGAAATCTGTATGCGTAGCTGATACTTAAGGAGTGGGGGGTTAAGCTCCATATCCTTGAGGACTGAGCATCTACACAAATTATTTGGACTTCCTCTACATGGATGATTTATTTATTTTCATTCATTCATTCATTCATTCATTCAATTTATCATTTACTTAGATCTGTATGGCCTCATAGACATTTATTTTATATTTTGGATTATAATCCAATACTATATTATTTAGTTTAGTGCTCAAATTGTTCCAGCTTTGGCTATTGGGATCTCTTTCAGTTAACTTCTTTGACATCGAGCCCCATACTTGTGGGTTTTTTGAGCAATTCCATACTTTCTAGGATTATAAAATCCTCCAGACTCCTCTTCTATATTTCTTTCTAGCCCTAGAATCAGCCATTTCTTCAAAAAATTATTCTTTTTATTGAAGAGTAGTATTAGAAACCAAGATCTGGGTTCTAGTTGTGTTTGTTGCTGCTGGTAGTCTGTTGTTGCTTCCAGCCTCTTGTATATACACATGTCTATAAATATTTTTGTATGTAACCATCAGTATTTATATTAAGCTGAACATGAGTTCATAACGATGCCTTCAAATCCATCACCAAATGGATTATTATTGCCTTTACCTCTTGCTTATATGTAACCTCTCACTTCAGCAGTAAGAAACCTGGCTCCCATTTTCTGGCATCCATTTACTTGTTTAATCAATATGCATGTGTAGTTTCAAACTGTTAATCCCTTCCCCCATGGGAAACAACTTTGTCAATTAGGGGTACAGTACTTATGTATAGTTTCTTTCATCCTTAGTCTATAGACTCCACTTATTTTTAAAGACACTTGGGTCAGCACTTTTTTCCTCCATCCCCTTCAATGATGCTGTTTCATACATTTGTAATACAGCTAAATACTTTTTTCTTCATATTTTGCATTCTATTCTGGGATCTATCCTTTTAAATTATTTAAAAAATATCTGTATGCATTAAGTTTTACTCCTTGTGCTTTTGCTGCAAGTTTCATTATGCATTTGTTAAATGCATAATTTCACATATCCACCATTACGGTGTCATGTAGAATAGTTTCAATGAGCTAAAAAACAAATCCCCTGTACTTCATCTATTTAATCATGCCCCAAGCCCTTGGTAACCACTGCTCTTCTTACCATCTCTATAGTTTTACTTTTTCTGGAATGACATACAAATAGAATTATATTATGTAGCTTTTTCAGACTTGCTTTGTTCACAGTGTATTTAAGATTCATCCATTTCATTGAGTGATTTGATAGTTCATTCATTTTTATTGCTGAATAGTATTCCAATGTTCAAAATATAATAGAGTTTGTTAATCTATCAACCCATTGAGAGATATCCTGGTTCCTTTTAGTTTTTGGCAGTTATGAATCAATGACTTTTCTAACTCCCATCAAAGAATCAAGGTTGGAGAGGAAACTCTTATCCCCAAATTAGGAGAAATAGGTGCATACAGAGAGTCACACATGGAGCAGTAGTCACTGGAGTGATAAAATAGAAATATTTGAATGGTAATTTTGATGTATTGCTGGAGGCTGCATTTGGACATGAGACATGACAGTGAAAATCTCCTTGTGGTCCCTCTAACTTCTGTGTGATTTACCCCCAGAAATCTCACTGGTTCTCAAGATAGAAATCTACAAACATCCCCTTACTTCCTTGTCAGAGGAAGAGAACGAGTACTGATTGTGAAATACACCCAAACCTTGTCCACAACAAAGATCTACTCCCCAGGAGAAAAGATTCTGTGAGCTTTTTGTCAGCTGGGGAAAGGGCTTTACTTCCACTCCAGACCTCTTTAGCTTTCCTGTTTTACCTAATATGGGGCAGGGGTAGGGAACATACTCAACAGAGATAAGAGGTTCAAGGGAATAGATTGGAAACATTGTAGCCAAGCAAAGGGGCGGGGGGAATAAAGAGCTATAGCACTGGGGGAAAAAACTTGTGAAGGTCACAGATAAGAGACACAAGCCCACTAAAAGACTGAGATTTAGCCATAAGATTATAGAACACTTATCCTCCTTTGTCCCTTATAACCACACAACAGAGATCCTGTATAATAACTGGATTATAGTTGAAGGAGATGCAAGATATGGTTTCTCTCTGAGGAGTTATACTTAGGGATCTTCCCCAAAGTCAACAAGTGAGACAAACAAGGACACTAGAGGAATTTGAATCCTCTGACTGTTAGAACTACAGTAAATAACAGCCCAACCTCTGGCCAGATTAACATAAATCCCCATACTAAAAGGTTATTTACCTTAGTTTCTAGTACCCAATACAATATATCTGGCTTTCAGAAAAAAAATTCAAGTCATGTCAAAAAGTAAGAAAAAAGGGATGCCTGGGTAGCTCAGGGGTTGAGCCTCTATCTTTGGCTCAAGTCATGATCCTGGGTCTGGGATCCAGTCCTACATTGGGCTCTCTGCAAGGAACCTGCTTCTCCCTCTCCTGTGTCTCTGCCTCTTTCTCTGTGTCTCTCATGAATAAATAAATAAAATCTTTAAAAAAAGTAAGAAAAAAATCACAGTTTGAAAAGACAAAGCAATTATCAGAAACAGAATCAGATATGACACGTTGTTGAAGTTGTCAGTCAGGGAATTGAGAATAATTATGACTAATATGTTAAGAGTTCTAATGAGAAAAAGTAGGCAAGATGGAAGAACAGATGATTATTGTAAGCAGAGAAATGGAAACCCTAAGGAATCAAAAGGAAATTCTAGAGATTAAAGACTGTAATAGAAAGAATGAATACCTTCATCCTCTGAAGGGCTCCTCAGTAGGCTTGACCGAGCCACGGAAAGAGTCCATAAGCTTGAAGATATGTGAATGCAAATTTCCCAAACTAACATTAAAACAACAACAACAAAAAACCGCTGAAACAAAATCTAAGATTCCGAGAATTGTGAGAAATCTCAAAAGATGTATCATTCATGGAATTGGAATACCGGGAGGAAAAGAAAGAGAGACCAGGCAAAAGAAATTCCTGAAGAAATAATGTATGATAATTTCCCAAAATTAGGACAGACTGCAATCCACAAATCCTGAAAGTTCAAGCAAGATAAAAATAAAAAAATATATATATATATACCTAAGTTTATCACTGTAGATCAAACTGTAGAAAGGCCAAAGCAAAGAGAATATTTTGGAAGAAGTCAGAGGAAAAAAATACCTTATCTATAGAGGAACAGGAATAAGAACTACAGTGGACTTCTCATCAGAAATCATGCAAGCAAGAAGAAAGAGAAAAACTATTTAAAGCATTAAAAGAATAAAAGCTAACTAGAATTTGATATTCAAGAGGAATGAAGGCTTTCTTCAACAAATAAAAACTGAAAGATTTCATTGCTAGCAGATCTACCCTGCAAGAAATATTTAAAGAAGCTCATCAGACAGAAGGAAAATGATATTTGCAAAATATATCTGATGAAGGGTTTCTATCTGAAATATACAAAGAACTCTTAAAATTTAGTGGTAAAACAACGAACATTCCAATTTTATTATTTTATTTTATTTTATTTTATTTTATTTTATTTTATTTTATTTTATTTTATTTTTTATTTTTTTCGAACATTCCAATTTTAAAAAGTAGGTAAAAGATGTGAACAGATACCTCACCATAAAAGATGGACAGTTGGCAAATAAGCACAATAGAAGGTGCTCAACATCGTATGTTATGAGGGAAACAAATTAAAACAATAATGAGATACCACTACAAACCTGTTAGTGTGGCTAAAATCCAAAAAAAAAAAAAAAAAAAGAGAAAAAAGAAAAAAAAGAAAATACTAATTGCTAAGTAGGATACAGAACAACAGATATTCTCACTCAGTGTTGGGAGGGATGCAAAATGGTAACAGCACTTTGGAAGACAGTTTGGCAGTTTCCTACAAGGCCAAATATGATTGTCTTACTGTAACCAGCCAGCAGTTGCGCTCCGAGGTATTGACCAACTTATTTAAAAACTTTGTGCACACAAAATCCTGTGCACAGATATATATTAAGTTTATTCAGCTTTTTCTTATTGTAAGGGTGGGAGTGACAACTGCTAAGCTGTTTACCTGTTGGAGCTGAAAGAGGGATTCTGGATATTATCTTTCAAAGAACGACAGTGACTGGAGGAAATACCACTGGGAAATCATGGTATTTTCCTTTTAAATATTTATAAAGCCTGAAGTCCACAGGACTGCCTATGTGCAATGATTTTGGAAATTTTTTTGCCTTCCTTAAAAAAAAAATCCTACAATAACAAGTCTGTCTTGTCCTCTGACTAATGATTTAATTTTCACCATAAAGGTATCTTAAAAAAAATTTTTTACATCTTTTTAAAGTGAAAAACACTCATAATTTAACCTGTTGTCTAAGATCATATATATGACTCTCTGGTTCATTTTTTTTTTGTTTCTTCCTTTTTAAAATTAAAATTGCAGTTAGGTAACATATAGTGTGATATTAGTTTCAGGTGTACAGTATAATGATTCAGCACTTCCATACATCACCCGGTGCTCATCAGGACAATGCCCTCCTTAATCCCTATCACCTATTTAACACTGCCTTGCCCCCCGAACCCCCCAAAAGAAATATCAGTTTGTTCTCTATATTTAAGAGTCTGCTTCTTGGTTTACTTCTCACCTTTCTTTTCCCCTTATGACTTTCTGATTCTTTACTGAGAACTTGTTTTGCAAGGAAAAGAACTCAAGGCTGTATTCTGAAATCTGAGACAGGCTGGAACGGGCCTTCAAGGAAGATGTGATGGCAGGTACAGCGTGCAGATAGGACCTGGGAGGTTGGAATAGCACAGACGAATTTTACCAACTAAATAGTTTGCCAGGGTCTTGTAAGACTACAGATTTTGGTTTCTTTCTTTTACTCTCTTCTCTAGGTTGCCACATGATGACTGAGCTACATGCATTACTCCCTACTTCCTAAGAGCTGTATTTGCAGACAGTCTTGACTTGCCTCTTTTTCTCAGTGTGAGAATCTTTCCTTGGAAGTCAAGGTCAAGTTGTACAGGAGAACTCCAATGGCTGGGGGAATTTTTGGGTTAAGAGGGACTAAGGAGCAATCGCTAAAACACCCGTTATTTATCACAAGTGATCCTCTACTGAGAGGAGTATGGTGTGCTTGACTGGCTGGCCATGAAGGGGCAAGGTTAGGCTGGGAGGAAGCCTTTTCTCTTTTTCTCTGGTGCAGAAAGTGGAGGACTGTGACAATGCCTGGAGTACGCACTGTCCTGGTAAGCCCTCCGTGAGTGAGCCGAGTACCATGGGTTTGCTCCCTGTGACTTGTCCACCTGACCCCTTACATCCCTTTGGGTGTCTGTAGCAAATGTTGTGGATACCCTCACTGATTTCTAGAACGCTTTCAGTGTTTTCCTCCTTGGAAAAGATCTGATGCTGGAAGGTGTCACAGCCCAGCCTAACCCATGCTGACTTGGCACACGTGGCCTTGGACCTTTGATTGGGTGGAGTCTATGAGGAGGGAGACACCTTGTCTGGGCCATCACTCCCTTCTCACCCTCTTCCTATCCCAGGGCTTCTGAGAATCCTCTACCTTCATCAAAGGACCCAACAGGGAATGTGCCAGGGAGATGGGGTTGCAGCCTGAGGGAAGATCCTGGACCCCTGGAGGGAGAATGGGGCTTTTAATTTTTCTTATTCTCTTAAGAATGGTAGACAAACAAGGGGAGGTGGGCAGGGGGTTGGAGTGAATGGGTGATGGGCACTGAGGAGGGCACTTGACTGGATGAGCACTGGGTGATATGCTCTATGTTGGGTGATATGGCAAATTGAACTCCAATTAAAAAAATTAAAAAGAAAAAAGAATGGTAGAAACTGTAGATGGAGAAATAGCCAGATTTCTATCCATTCCATGCTATTAAGATATTTTTTTTAAATATATGGTTTACACTGGAGATAAGGCTATCAGCTTAGTTTTGTGAGAGGGACTTTACCTAGGTGGAGGGTATTTTCTGGGACTATATAAAAGTTTCTCAATATGCTAGGTACTAGGCAGAGAAGTGGAGCCCGTGAAATACAGCTTTTATAAAAGAAAGGGGCTAACCACACTTGGAGGAATTCTCTGGCCCAAACTGCAGAGCCTTGGGAAAATTTAAGCCGTTCTTTAATTATGGAAGTACTATATCAGTGATTTTCGGTGTGTGCTCAGCACTTGTGCTGGAATCATCAGGGAAAAGTTATTTAAAATGCAGATTTCTGACTGATTCTTTGCCTATTGAATCAGAATCTCTGCAGTGAGGCCTGAGACATCTATGTTTTAAAATAATTTCCTTGGTCATCTTTCTAAGGATCATTAAATATTGAGTATCATACATTTTTACATTTTTAAAGCTTTTTAAAAAAAATTCCAGTATGATTAACATACAGTGTTATATTAGTTTCAGGTATACAAAATATTGATTTGACGTTTCTATACATTACTCAGTGCTCACCAGGGTAAGTGCAGTCACCATCTGTCACCATACAATGTTATTACCACATTATTGATTATATTCCCAAAGCTGTGTTTTCCATTTTTGTGACTTATTTATTTTATAACTGGAAGTTTGTATCTTTTAATGTTTTGTTTATCTTCCCCACCCACCTTCCCTATGGCAGCACCAACCCCCCAGCCACACAGCCCCGTATTTAAAAGTCTGGTTTTGTTTTGTTTTGTTTGTTCATTTATTTTGTTTTTTAGATTCCACATATAAGTGAGATCATATGGTATTTGTCTTTGCCTGACTTATTATCTAAACCTAAAGCACTCCACAGTTATACTCATAAGGCTAGTGCTATTTTCGGCTTAGAATGGTAGGCAAAATTCTAAGATGACTTCCAATGAGCCCTGCCTTTGTAAAATCTCCCTTTGACTGTGGGTGGGTCTTTTAACTTCCTTCTAAACAGTAGACTATGGCAAAAATGATGGGATATCACTTCCTTGATTTTGCTACAACAGATAGCAAAGGCAAAGAGATCTTACAGATGGAATCAAGCTCCCTGCAGTAGCTGAATTTAAGTTAACCAAATGCAAGATTGATTTGGTGGGTCTGATCCAATCAGTTGAGTGCTTTAAAAATGGGTCTAGAAGGTCAGAGATAAAAGCTGCAGCACAAACATTCTCCTGTTGGCCTTAAACAGACAAACTGACATGTTGGGAAGAGAGTTATATGGCAGGGAATGGTGGGCAGCTGCTAGGAGTTGAGGAGCTCTATCTTATAATCCCGGGGACCCGAATGGGGTCAACAACCAGTGAGGTTGGAAGAGGAGCTTGAACCGCAGATAAAATTGTAGCCCTGGCTGACACCATGACTGCAGACCTGTGAGACCCTGACCTGAGGACTCAGCTAGGTTGGGTTCAGACTCCTGACTCACGGTAACTATGGCACGATAGATGTGTGTTGTTTGCTGCTGCTAGGTTTGTAATGCAGCAATACAAATGTTTGAGGATAAAATACCTTATTTCTCAAGCGTTGCCAATTAGATTTCTCAATTGCCTTGAGTCTGCAGTAACAGTCTTCAAATCAGGGTCTAGGAATCTGATGGGGAATAGGAGACTTTTCCAAAAGGCACAATGGGCACAAAGAGTGTGAAAAGCATCAATTTTCATACCTGCAGTGTCCATACGTAGTCTTTTATGTAGCCATACGTACTCTTTTCTCAAACTGATTGGCCTGGAAAAGTGTCTGCAATTCAGGAAATTGTGTGGGTTCTGCTCTTCCACCTTTCTTCTCACATTTGCCTTTCACCACTTGCCCAAAGGAAGTCATACTTTCGCACATCTGAAATCCTAGCAGAGGGAATTGTTTGGAGGTGTGAAAATCTCCAGTCAAATGACACATCAGTACTGATGATGCCTTCATTAATCAAAACTTCATGCATCTGCTATGGGTTTTGTGTCTTTCTCTTTTACACATTTCTATGGAGTACAAATTGTGACATTCGAAACAGGGTGCTTTGGCTTCTGTGGCAGTGTTCTGAACTCACGTATATTGTAAACAAGGGTAGCAAGGGTGATGAAATTTTTTTCTATCCCTTACTTGCGTCTGTGAAGGCAGTACTTCCCAGAGAAAAGTAGAGAGAACATATTCCATGCTCTCTGCACTCCAGGATCCAGGCCAAGGAGCCACTCCTACCTGGCACCGGACTGTGTTCACGTTAGAAGGAAAGGAGACACACACACAAAGGAATGATGCAAATTTTCCAACTGTCAGAGAAAACTTGTTTATGTATTTTCAAAATATATGGCAGTAGGTCTTATAATAATGATATTCTATCCATTTTGGGCAAAATAAAGAGTGATAGAAGGATTTTATATAAGCCATCAAAAATTTTATAGAGATGTACAATTTACAAAAATCAAAATGACAACTTTTGCACATGTTGGACATAAGATGGGAAATTTTAGATGTCAACAGACAATTTAGAGGAGATCCATAGTTTCTCAAAATTATTATGGAGATATGTAGTTCAAATGTGAAGACGATCATATCATTCAATTACAGGCTAAGGAATGCTGCGTTAACAGTTCCTGAATTTCAGTGGCTTAGAACAATGAAGAAAGTTTATTTCTCATTTGTGTTACTGGTGACCGACCGGCCACTCTACGCTTTTATTCTGTCCAGGATCCAGCTCAAGGAACTGCCCCTACTTGGGACATGGTTGTGCTCCTACCACGGGAAAAGACTTATAGTCATAACATGGGGTCATTCTTATGGCCTTAACTTGGAAATAGCACCATGATTTTCATCATCTTTTATGGATGAAAGCAAGCCACATGGCCAGGCCTGATATTAGGGGAACAGTAAACAAAATTCTCCCATTGGAGGAATCAGCAAATATCTGAGAACAAAATCTACAGAATTATAGATACTCGTTTATAACAGGCAAAACGTGGATGGGCTCCGTGGATAAGGAAGTGGGCAAAAAAAGAAAATAAAGATGAGTCTTGGTATGAAAATAGAGGCACCAGGACACCAGGTAGGATGCTACTAAGTGAAGAGGGTTTCACTTCTTTGGACTATATATATATTTTTTCCTTTCAAATAATTTCAGTTAGTCATTTAAATTCTTCCCTTACTTGCATCTGTGAATGCAATACTTCCCAAAGAAAAGTAAAGAAATGGGAACAGTGTTTTCAGGCTGCTGACACATATGTGAATCAAGTTCAATCAATAGTGGATTTTTTTTCCCCACTGTTCAAAATGTATTTGGTATTTTAGTTGGTATGACAGAAAGTTGGTTGCATTGTCTTTCTACATTATATGGCGATGTATATTATATTCTGACATATATAGTACACAAAAGAAGATCCGTTAGAAGAGTTATGCACAATATATGCAATATTGAATTTATTTATTTTTTATTTTAGTTTTTTTTAGAAGGATGGATTTTTTTTAAAGATTTTATTTATTTATTCATGAGAGACAGAGAGAGAGAGAGAGAAAGAGGTAGAGACACAGGCAGAGGGAGAAGCAGGCTCCATGCAGGGAGCCCGACGTGGGACTCGATCCCAGGTCTCCAGGATCAGGCCCTGGGCTGAAGGCAGCGCTAAACTGCTGAGCCACCAGGGCTGCCCCAATATTGAATTTATGCATTGGATCCCAGGATGTGACTGAAGAAAAAAAGATGTACTAGGCATGTTGAGTGTTGGGGTGAAGGAATCAGAAGGTACAGAACAAGTAAATACACATCTGGCTTGAGGAGTAACTGCAGCATATATGTCATTGGCAGTGGTGCCTCCAAGAGGGTAGAACTATGTTACATTAACCAATTTAGGACTCCCCAAGACAGATATCATTCAGCATCAGGATATAGCTCCAGGGTTTTGTGAACCACTCCCATTTGTAACTTTAGGAAACTCATGTTTTTCTTAGGCCATTTTAATATTACTTCTTGAGTAACAGGTCAGATAATAAGGACAACATGCACAGCCTCCAACTAAAATCTTGTAGTCTAGACAGTGATGCGGTACATTAGAAAATTTTAAAACTGCAGCTCCTTTTGGATCCCCCAAAGTGTATCTGCACTCTTCTTCAAACGGGCCTCTTCCTCAGGAGTCAGAGTCTCCTTCACGACATCGGAGATTCCATTCTGTCCCAAGATGCAAGGAACACTAAGGAAGACGTCCTCTTTTATTCCATAGAGACCCTTAATTGTGGTGGAAATTGGATGCACCCACCTAAGATTCTTCATTATCCTTTCTGCCGAATCTGCCACGGACAGTCCAATGGGCCAGGAAGTGTAGCCTTTCAGTTTGATCACCTCGTAGGCACTGTCAACCACCTGTTTGTGAACCTCTTTCCACTGTTCCTTATCTGCATCAGTGGCTAAGTCAGGGTGCGGTTCTTCAGAGAGACACCAGCAACATTTCCTCCACTCCATACAGGCACACTGGTGTCTCCATTCTCTCCAAGGACCCACCCTTGACAGCTTAATGGGTGAACTCCCAGCCTTTCCCCCATTAGGTAATGGAACCGGGCTGAATCCAGATTGCAACCACTTCCAATAACGTGGGTTTTGGGAAAGCCACTTATCTTCCAAGCCACATAGGTCAAGATATCCACTGGACTGGAAACAACAAGCAACTTGCAGTTTGGGCTGTATTTGACAATATTAGGAATGATGAACTTAAAGATGTTCACGTTACGCTGGGCCAAATTAAGACAAGTTTCTCCCTCTTGCTGACGTGGCCCAGCCATGATAATAACCAGCTTGGAGTTTGCAGTCACATTATAGTCTTTGCAAGAGACAATTTTTAGTGTTCTAAGGAAAAGGCTGCCGTGCTGGAGATCCATCATCTCTTCCTTCAATTTGTCTTCCATGACATCAACAAGAGCGAGTTCACCTGCCAAGTCCTTCATTAAGATACTGATGGCACAGGCCAAGCCAACAGCACCAACCTACCAACCTCAACAACTGTAATCTTATTCTGGGGGATATGGTCTTCCTTAAGAAGATTCTGAGTCAGCTGATCCCTGAGAGTTGCCATTTTAGACTTAGAACCAAAAGGAATCGGGAGTGCATGTCGGGCTGCAGGTGGTGGTGGGGTCAGGTCGGGACTTGGCCGCAGTGGCTCCGACACACCAATAACGGATTTTTTTTTTTAAATCAAATACTTGTGAAATTGATGTTTGTATCTCTCCAGAAGTACAACTTCGCCATTTGCCATTGTGTGAAATGATTTGTTCATCTATTTGGAAACAGCATGTAAGAAGATTGTCAGGGAAAATGATGAGACAACAAATTCTGTTTTAAAATCCTAAAAGTTTCTCAGCCTAGGAAACTTCATAGAAACCTTCTGGAACTCTTGATGAGAACTTCAGGATCAGTCAGTCACCCAAGTTTTAATGCCAATCTGTAACATAAATGCTTCCAATATTCAAAGCTGTTCTGTCACTCGGTATATTTTAATGTGGAATCTCACCTCCTACAACTGTATTGGGAGATTTTACCACATGAAAATTTCATATGAAGTTCCCAAAATTATTATGTGTTTAACATATTTAAACATTTTTTCCCTTTAATTTCAATCTGGAATCATAGAAAGATTGATTGATAGATTATGGCTTAAAGAAAGCTTAGGGAAAAGATATGATCACAAATCGCTCTGTCTTTATTCTCTTTTATTCTCAATAAATTTAATCGATAGCCACTATCACATAAAGTCCTGCTCTGTATATTGAATCTAAATGATCTTTTCCTTGGAGAAGCCTGCATGCAAAGTACTTAGCATTGTGCCAGCCACACAGTAGTCACTCAATAAATGTTAGCTAACAAAAATAGTAAAAGCGATCCCAACATTTAGTGAATAAGGAGGACGGTTAGGCAGCTGAACACCACAGGGAAGAACTTAAACCTTATTTTTTTGCAAAGTTACTTTTTGTTCTAGCGTGCAGAGCAATGGAAGTGGTGATTTAAACAAGCTGATTTGGCCAGTGAGTCCAATCAGAAAGGTGATGCGGGCAGCAGGGTTTGGAGGATCAGTTGTGTTGCGTGTTCTTCTCTGAAAGTCTCATGGTACTTTCCCTGGTGGCCTGGGTGTAATTTTGAAGTATTGTGTTTCATCTTGGAAGTTTTGCACATGGAACTAGAATCAGGAACATTTTATTGTTCTGCTCTATAAAAGTAGTCAAATAAGTGTGTCTGTTATCATCCCTTTACTTCTTAAAATTCTCCCCCTTGAACTTTTGAGAAATATAGGGATGTTTCCAAGATCACCCAGCCAGAGTTGATTGGATTGGACCAAGAAGCCAGGTCTGACAACACATCTAGACTTCTTTTTACTGAACTATGATTGTTGTGTTAAGGAAAGGTAATCAAAATCTCACTTTTTGAAGGCTTGTCCCCATATGAAAAACAATTGCTACGACATTGAGTCATCTACTACTAGGACATTCCTAGAAGATTCTTGGAGACAGCTTCTTGCCCTATTTTACCCATTAGTAAGTACAACCTAATTGTATATGACTTTCCATCTAAATTAAAACTCAAAGAATTTTAACTGCTTGTGTTTCTAGGATTATAGGGTGGGTTCAGGACTCTTTGACACTATTCTGAAAACAAATTGGGCTCTTTCCCTTTCTCTAAAAGGGCATCAGTTTATTCATTACAAGGTCAATACTTCCTTCTTGAAACAGTTTGAATGTAAAGTAAGTTTATAAATGTCTGTCTTGAAATGTTAGCATAGTACCATTTAAAGGGGATGGTACACGTTTGAGAAGTGGGAAGAGAATACCTAATTTCTTTTGAAAATATTTTTTAAATGGCTATCATCCAAATTTTCCCAATTTAAACCTAATATGTATTGAATTGTCTTCCAGTGTCCTCAGTAGGGGGGAGGCAGAAAGAAACAATGTTTAATTGGATTGCAGCTCCATGACCCAGCACTTGTCATTAAATCAGTGAAGAATCAGCCAAACCAGTTTGGTGTCTCGAAGGCAAAAACAACTCCTTGATTAACTAAATTTCTCACTTTTTAAATTGGGTGGCTTTCTTGTTGCGTGGATACGGTATCAGATGAAACTAAAAATTAGAGATTTTCTGTAAACCCTAAGAAACATTTATAACACTTATCAAGGCAGCTCTTGTTGGGCCTACTTGGCAGCACCTGAACATTGTGGCGAAGGCACAATTAGCTTTGAGTCCTCTTGGCTCTACTTAGAGTTCTCTTCCTCTCTACTTCTGGTGACCCAGCTCCAGGTCCCAGGCCCATCTGGTGTGGAGACCCCTATACAGTGTTGCATTACCAGGGGGCTATCTGTCCTATGATCCTACCTGGGATATTAACTAATAATGACTGCCAGCTCTCAGCTTCCAGGTGCTATTTGAGTTCTAATGAGAGATGATAAGGAATAGCATCTCTAATGCTTGTATTTCAAGTAGATGGTGGGCAAATTTTGAGGGTTAGGGAATTTTCAAATATTATCCCACAGATGTCTGTGTTGCTATGGAATCCGTTCCATGCATTGAGCACAGCTGACACAAAAACAGAGCCAAGGTCAGATAGGATTTTCGTACAATTCTTCATCTGGACCCCTACTATTATTCCTCTCTGATTGCAAGTGCTGAGGATGAGTTTTGATGATTTGCTACCTATAAATGACAAGCTAGGGAAAGGAAGGATGAAGATATGCAACCACAAATATTAACTGAGAGCAAATATATCCTAAACATTGAAGTGGGTACACGGGTGAGCAAATAAGTAGGGTCTCTCACCATTTGCTTCGACGTGGATGGAACTGGAGGGTATTATGCTGAGTGAAATAAGTCAATCGGAGAAGGACAAACATTATATGGTCTCATTCATTTGGGGAATATAAAAATTAGTGAAAGGGAATAAAGGGGAAAGGAGAGAAAATGAGTGAAAATATCAGTGAGGGTGACAAGACATGAGAGACACCTAACTCTGGGAAATGAACAAGAGGTAGTAGAAAGGGAGGTGGGTGCGGGGTTGGGGTGACTAGGTGATGGGCACTGAGGGGGACACTTGGCGGGATGAGCACTGGGTGTTATGCTATATGTTGGCAAATTGAACACCAATAAAAAATAATAAAAAAAATAAGTAGGGTCTCTGACCTCATGTTACTGGATAGTGGGGGGAGGTAGAAATTGATCAAACATTGTACATACCTGCTATGAATTACAATAAATAATTGTAATTATGAGGGAAAATAAAAGCATGATTTTGCCCAGGGGAAGATTATCCCTCTGGTGAGGTTCACAGACTCTGGAGCCAATGTGTGGATTCAAATCCCAGCTCACCTGTGTGATTTTGGGCACACATTATTAAACTTTTGGTGCCTCACTTTCTTCATCTGGAAAACGGTGATACTAGTAATATCTTCTTAGTGGAGTTTTTGTAAGGATTAAACGAATTCGTATATGCAAGGTGATTAGAACAGACAGGCACCGGGTAGACCTTTAGCTGTCATTATTATTTCTGGGGGTCAGGGAGGAATGCCAGTTGAGGATAATTTAGAGGAAGCTCCATGAGGAGGGTTAGGAAGTGGGCTCCAGGCAGAGGGGAAAGCTTCTGAGATAAGAAGGAGCACAGCACATTTGAGAAACAGAAGAAAAAGCCCATCTGGAGTACCTCAGGTGGCCAGAAGTTGAGATGAGTCTCCAGAGGATAGACCAGATTATGTTGAGATTTGCAGGGCCTTTGAAGGATTCCATTTTTTTTTTTTCTAAGTGCAATGGGAAGCCACAGATCTGTTTTAAACTGAAAAAAATGACATATGTAATGTAATATGTGCTTTGAGAATGGACATTTTGCCTACCATGTAGAGATGGGTAGGAAAGCTGGGGCGAGGAAGCCATTTGGGGGACTGTGTCAGGCTAGTCAGGGTTATCTGGAGAGAGAGAAGCCATAGGATATGAATATCTATCTGGGCACAAACAGATTAATTTTTAGAAATGGATCGGTGATGGTATGGGCTAGAGAGTCTGAAACCTGCAGGGCAGGCCCGTGGGTTGGAAATCCCAGCAAGAGCTGATGTCGCAGTGCATCCAAATTCCTTCTTCTCTGGGGACCTCAGCCTTTCCGCTGAAGGCCTTCAATTGTCTGGAGAGGCCCACCTGCGCTATGGAGGGTAACGTGCTTTAGGCAAAGTCTAGTGATTTAAATGTTAATTATGTATAAAAAGCATCTTCACGGCAACATTTAGACCCAGTGTCTGACCAAACATCTGGGCACTATAGCCTACTAAGCTGACATAAAATTAACCATCACAGGATCTATTTCCATGGTTCAATGAGTATGATGATGATGGTGGGAAGGGGGTGGTAGCTGTGGAGATCAAGAGGGGTGGTGGGAGTCAAGATTAGTATAAACACAGAATGAGCACAAGTGGGTGTTGATTGATTGTGGCCTGGGATAAAAATGAGGAGGAATCAAGAAGATGCCCTTGATTTCCGGCTTTAGCAAAACTTACAACAAACAAACCACAGTCCGACCTCAACCATCTAGTCAAATGTCAAATGCAGCGGGTAGGGGAGAGAAAAAGTACCAGGGATGAGTGGAGAGAGGAGGAAAGAGGAAGAGCAACGAGGAAGAACCGGTGGTGGGCATCTTTCCTGTGCAGAGGCCCCGCCTGGGCTGGAGGTGGGGGTGAGAGGTTTAGCACTTGGGCACCAGCACTGGGAAGCGTGTGTTTCACTTGGGAGCTGCCGTAGCTATCAGGGGACTGTGGCGTGCATGAGAGGTTGCCTTTTACACTGGTGCCCTTGCTTCCCGGTAAGTGTGCTCCAATGGAAGTTATATACTTACAGGAAAGACTGGCTCATCCCACTGGGAAGCAAAGTAGGAATATGGAGACAGGGTAATACCTCCTTTCTACCAAGGTTGGGGGAAGTTGTTCCCCAAAGGAGACAGTCTTAGCTATGTTGAATGAAGCTGAGAGATCCAGCCTGCAGAAGTGCCCAACTAATTCGGTTGGTTGTATGGACACCTTGGGTATCCTTAGAAGGGTGGTTTTGCCAATGGTCTCATGTTGCAGATGAAGAAATTAAGATTAGAAGATAAACTAGTCTTCGTGCAAGCTGGCTTCTCAGTTCATCTTCCTGAAAAGACTGTGTTCTTAACTTCTGTACGTGTGTCCTCCCTCTGAGAACGTGCCCCGTGTGGGGTCTTGCTGCCTTTGCCCTGATTTTGTGCCCTTTTCCTGATGTGGCTAGTGGAGAGTGGTGCTCTGGTTCTGGATGTTATCCCAGATCTAAACTGGGTCTTCTGAAAACACTTCAAAATTCTAATACTTAGGACTCTTTCACCAAACTCCTAACATTTTCTTGAAGGCTTACTGCAGGTAAATTGTCAGTGTATTGTACCAATTCTTTAAATCCTTCTTGGTTAGGGGACCCATGCAATTAAAGAAAATGCATTGAAATATTTATACTTACTTGTTCTTATAACAAAATTTCACCCCAAACCGAGAACAACCACTTAGCCATATTGAAGAGCTGATTTAGTTTCAGCTCAGCGATTTTGAAATAAGCATTTGTGTAATAAAATGTAAATTATAGTAGCTCTTTTCTAGAAGTTACTGCATATGTATTTATAACTTTATAATATATGCTGTTATGGTTGATTTAATATTCTGTTATTTCCAACTGACATTAAATTCCTTCTGTTTATTTGGCTTCTGGATTCATAAGGGTTAGTGACCCTTTGCTCATGTTTCATGCTCTTTCCTTTATACACGGAGTGAAAGGAGTGGCCTTGAGTCTGATTTGTAGCTGTGGTGATGATGTCTGTTTAACCCCCAGAATATATTTAGGAAGATGCATGCACATGTAAATCATAGTCATATTGGAGGAATAAAAACACTGAAAAGAACAAAGTAGTTGGTGGTTGAAATGCAATAGGCAGACTATTGTGGGGGAGAGATCAGAAAGTTCTTTACTGGTACTTCTATAGGATCACAACGGAATGGTTTGAATCATTAAACCTTGAAACCAGTCTGTTTTTCAAGACTTTGTGCCCCACCTTTTTGTGCTTTTCTCTGTTCAGAGTGGATTTTTTATTGATTGATTGATTGATTGATTGATTCAGGTAGCAGTTTCCTTCTAAACTACATTTCGGAACTTATTTTTTTCCCTTTACTTATACCTGCTGGCTTGGGACAGCCTTAGCTTGATGAACATCTTTGCTGTTGGTTGAGGATGCAGTTAGTAGTTTTGCCATGGGCAGCAAAGTGACACTGGATTACTTTTCATTTGTCTGTCATACCTGGGGTGGCTGAACACAAGCATTTCACTTTTTTCTTTTTAAAAGATTTTATTTATTTATTCATGGGAGACAAAGAGAGAGAGGCAGAGACACAGTCAGAGGGAGAAGCAGGCTCCCTGTGGGGAGCCCGATGCGGGACTCAATCCCAGGACCCTAGGATCACGCCCTGGGCCGAAGGCAGATGCTCAACCACTGAGCCACCAGGCATCCCAACAATTCACTTTTGATTGCTGGACAGAAGATTTCTAATTTTCACATCAGAGTGAATCCTCAGCAGAGTGTGTATACGGCTAAAGGGTTGTGAGCACCGGGACAGCCTGTTTTCCATTTTTTTCCCTTCTACCCTACTCATAAGGAAGACTCCTTGGGTCCCTGCAACCCTCTCTGGGCAGTTCTAGGTGCACTTATATTTCCTTGTGTATCTGATTGGATTAAAAAAAAACTCAACGACCACAAAACCTTGTCAATAAGCTTATCTTTTTGTGTTTGAAGCATTAGGCTTACAACATTTCCCCATTTCATGAATGATAGTTTTGCTGTATGACCTTAAATGGTATTCCCGTGTGACTTTACCTGTTTCCACATTTCAAACAACAGCATCCATCATATGTCTCTCCCTGATTCTTTTGGGAAATTATGTAATGAGCACATCAGCTGGGAGATAGAAACCATACAAGCATCCCACCTGAGCATCCTACAGCCCGGTGTGCAAGGGCGGGCCTGGGGTCGCGAGGGGACAGCCTGATGTCTGGCCTGTTGAGCTATTGTCCTACAAATGCTTTCATTTGTAAAGGGCTCCTATTCGAGCTCTGTATTTTGAAAGCAATAAGTATGCCACACGTGAAGAATGGCTGTGACCAAGCTATTTTATCACTTTCAAGGCAAGCCTATAAAATGCTCAATAGATGTGCATTTTTTTAAAAAAAGTAAGATCATTTTGCTGAACACAGGAAGTTCCGTTTGCAGGTTATTTATGTCAGGACTGTGTGAGTTTATGTGGCGGTTTTAAAATATGTCCACGAATCCTCCAACATTCCTCCTTTCAAGATGTGCTGCCTAATTCCCCTGGTGTCTTAACTTACCCTCCCCTTGCATGTGGGTGGACTTAGTTATTGGCTTCTGACACATGGAATGTTCCAGAAATGATGATGTATAACTTCTGAGCATTACTGTTTCATCTTGTTCTCTTGGATGTTCTCAGGGGGTAGCTCATCACCGTGATGCGAGGACACTCAAGGTGACTGAGGAGAGGCTCTTGTGCGGAGAACCCAAGACTTCCTGCCCACGACCAGCACCAGTTGCCAAGGTAAGTGCAAATGAGCCAACTGGGCAGGAGGTCCTCTACGCCCATGGAAACCTTTAGAAAAAGCTTTAGCTGCCATTTTGATTGTAAGTCACCTGTTTAAGCTGCTTCTCATCCCTGAAGCTGAGAAATTTTATTGTTTAAAACCTTTAAGTTTTGAGGTATTTTGTTATGCAGCAATAGATCACTAATACACTTTGGCTTTTGGAAAACAGTGGGCATGATGGGCGTTTTGGAAGGATTCGCAGGCTTCATTTGGGTGGTCCCTCTCGTTCTCACTCAGGGGGTCCACCTCTCAGGACCATGTCTTTTCTGGGGAGTCTAAATCCAGCACTGCCATACATGTTTTGAAGCAAGCTTGGGGATTCCACATTAAACCTTTTTTTTTAGAATTTATTTATTTATTTATTTATTTATTTATTGAGCATGAGCTCAAGCAGGGGGAGGGGCAGAGGGAGGGAGGAAGCTGACGCACCACCGAGCAGGGAGCCCAATGTGACACTCGATCCCAGGACCCTGACATCATGACCCGAGCCAAAGGCAGACCCTTAACGGACTGAGCCACCCTGGCGCCCTCCACACCAAACTTGTAGAACATCTGGCACCTAGCAGTTAGCGTAAGAGGAGAGAGAGTTTTTTCCAAGTGAAGCCATATGCTGCTGCTATGGCGGGGCCATGGTTGTCATCACCATCATTGTGACGAAACATTCAGCTCTGGGAAATATCACAAGTGTCCGTTTAAATGTGAGAAGCCAACCGTAGGCCCCAAAAGGCAATTGCATGGACCCTTATTTTTTTTTAAAAAAATAGTTATTTCCCTCTTACGTCCTTGCTATTTGTAAATGTAGATGATGCTGACATTTGGGTGATGGAGCCAGCATTCCCCGGGGACAGACCCCATGTGTCAGGCAGTGGCACTTACTGCGTCAGCATTCCATTTAAAACGCGGGGGTCAACTCAGCCATTAGCTTCATTTTGCAAATTGATTCTCTTTATAGTTCCCCATATTGGATGGCAGAGTTTCGAAAGGGAAGAAGTGGAAGAAAGAAGGATGCCTGCTGAGATAATTGCACGCGTCCCCTCTCTGCAGGAAATAAAATATCTCCTTCGCCCATTCACTCCTCTAAGCATCGCTATTTCAAAGTGCGGTTCAGCTCAGAACTCAAATGTTCAAAAGCCCAGATGACATCTCTAGAGCAATACATTACCCAACTTTTGAGCTAGCAGAGACAAGGTGACCGATGGCTGGTGGGCTGGTCGTATGCCCCAGAGAATTGTAGAGTCATGCATGACAGTGATTCCTCTCAGGGAGTCTGTGTCAGGGCTTTGAGACCGGGATTTGTTTGCTGCAGAACGAGCCAACCGTGGCTCCTTCACACCACGCTTGTGCTCCACGCCGCTAGAGGTGAAGCAAGGATGTGTTTTCTTCTTTCTCCTCCTCAAGTTTGCGTGTCACTTGGTTTGCTGTTTGAGTAGGAATATTGGCCCCCCTGACAGACGTGGGTGTCCGGAGATGAGAACCTGTGCTCTCCCCAGCTCTTCCTGACAGAGGATTCTTGATGCTGCTCTTTGTGATGCCACTTCTCCTTTGGGTCTTGTTGGGGTCTTGTTGGGGTCTTGTTGGAAGGCAACGGAGGCAGTTATTTTCAGTTTGGTACAATATAAGGTTAGGAGGGAGGCAGGAGGGGACAGTACTCATGGGAGAAGGAAAAGGGGCAGGAGAGAAAAGCAATCTACAATTCCAAATGTGCAGTTAAAAAGAACAGCTATGGAGGGACTAATTTCTGTGTACGTGTTTTCAAGGCCTGTGCAGTGGACAGACGTGTGGGGAGCCCTCCCCCTCCCCTCCCCCAGCACGCCACCATTTCTGAGTCTTCCTCTGAGTGATCTTAAACAACCCCATCCCATCCCCTGACCTTCCTCCTTGCCTTCCATTTTGGAAAAGACCAGTGAGAAGAAGTCTGATTATATGTTCAGGTTAGTATGAAAATAAGGGAAGTATTCTTTAAGAAAATAGAAAAAAATAGAAATAAAAGAGCCTTTGCTTGTTGGGCAGGAGCCCCCACCCCCCCACCCCCCCACTCAGGTCAGGGCCAAACTCCCTGTTTTCACAATGCTTCAGCAGTTTCTGTTCCAAAAGACCTCACAAACTTGACCTCATGAGAAGGGGCTGGAAATGCTAGATGATGATTAGAAAAGTGGGGTGTGTTAAATAGTTTAATTCTCTATTGTAAATATTATTAGTATGATGCTTAAAAATGCTTTCCTCCAAAAATACTGGACTTTGGAGGGACAGTTTCTGTGGAGTTTGGATAAACAAGAGAGAGGTCTGGGTGCTGGGAGCTACTAGGGAAGCGTTTTTATTTGAATTACGATGGCAGTAATACCATGTGGGTTAGTTAGAGGGTAGATAGAGGTAGAGGGTAAATTAGAAGGATTTCATATCACCAGGTAAGGAGCTGAGCATTTCTTATGCCTGAATATATTTATCTAATAAAAAAAAATCATTTAGGAAGTAAGACTTCCTATTTCAGAGTTTGTCTTATATCCGGGCCAGGGAGATTTAATCTTTAATGATAGCTTTTCAATGAGTTCTGGAAATATTAAGTATGGATTTGTACTGATTTGCAAGGGATTTCTAGATCATTCTTCCAACCGGTGTCCTGCTTCCCTGAGGCATTTCCAACTTTAAAGCGATGATTTCTCCTTTTCACTAACTAGATGTGTTTGGTATTGCAGAGGTATTATAATTGCTAAGACACTAGCCTTCCTTCCAACTACTCGGGTGGGTGGTAACCTATAGAATCCCTTGTGTCTACTCTATTTTTACTGGGACTGAAGCACTATACCGAGCTTCTGAAATTTCCTCTTATGCACTATAATGAATAATCTTAGAAATATTTTCACTATTTTTTATTAAGATGGAACACACATTATCATAACATTATCATAACCACTGAAGAACTTAGAATAAGCCCTGGTAACCAGTTGTGTATGTTCCTGAATTTATTATCTTGGGTTCCTAGTACCTTGTGGAAAATATCTACTCTGACAGTGACTTCTAACATCTCCCCCCACCCCCCCAATCCAGTGCTCCTCTCTTTCCAGGCACATGGGAGGATCATACCTTCCTGCTGCCTTGCAGTTGAGTCAGTAATTACTGTCCCTGAATTGTGAGCAGAAGAAACACATGTCACTTCAGGGCCAGAACATTCACTTGCTGGTGTATGACCCGCTAGCTCTGCCCATTCCTGGCAGTCGTGGTCCCTGAGGCATTATGGAGAAATGGTGGCATTTCTAGATGTAACAACCACATGGAACAAAACTGATCTGCCAATTACACTGGGCATATAGTAGGAGTGACAAATAAACTTTTGTATTTTTGAGTCGCTGAAATCTCTGGGATTCTTTGTTAGTGCAGCACAATCCAACCTATTCTAACTACCATATGCTTCTTCACGAACAATGGCCTGTGGACAATCTGGCATGCTGTGCATCTTTAAAAATTTTTAAAAATTTTCTGTACTTCTTTTATCATGGTAAAATACATCTAATAGAAAATTTACCATTTTAACCGTGTTTATGTCTACGGTTCAGTGGCATTAAGACCCTTGCCGTTGGTGTGCGGCTATCACCATCTTCTATCTTCAGAATTCTTTCATCTTCCCAGTCAGAAAATTGGTAGCTGTTCAATAATAATCTTCATTCCTCCCTCCTCCCAACCCCTTTTAATCACTCTTCTACTTTCCATCTTTTTGAATTTGCTTTTTCTAGGTACCTTATATTAGTGGGTAATATAATATTTATCCTTTTGTACTTGGCTTATTTCACTTAGCATAACATCCTTGAAGTTCACCCATCTTGTAGCATGTTGGTATCTCCTTCCTTTTTTAAAGACTGAATCATGTTCTATTTATTGTGTGTATACAACACGTTTATTTACCCATTCCCCTCTTGACGGACACTTGGGTTGTTCCCACCTCTTGGCTATTGTGAATAATGCTGCTGTGAACAGTGGTGTACAGTCCTTGTTTTAATTTTTGGGGGGTATATACTCAGAAGGAGAATTGTTCACATGGTAATTCTATGTTTAATTTTTTTTCGAGGAAGCACTGCACTGTTTTCCACAGTGGCTACACCATTTTACATTCCCACGAGCAATGCATGAGGGTTTCCCATATAGTTACCAATATTTGCTATTTTCTGTATGTTTTTCTGATTAATTTCTTAAATAATAGCCATCCTAACATGTGTAAAGTGGTATCTTGTGGCTTTGACTTGCATTTTCTTAATGATTACTTTTGTTGAGCATCTTTTTATGGCCAGTTGTATATCTCTTTTGGGGAAATGTCTGTTCAAGTCCTTTGCCCATTTTTGGATCAGGTTGTTTATATTTCTGTTGAGTTTTGCTGCCTGTTCTTGTAAATAAAGTTTTAAGGAACACAGCCACTTAATTACATACCTTTTATGGGTGGCATTGTGCTATAACAGCAGAGTTCAATAGTTGTGATAGAACCTGAATAGCCTGCAAAGCTTAAAACATTTGCTGTGCTTTTACAGAAAAATTTTGCCAACTGTGGGACATTCGAGCTTCAGTTTCCACTTTCCCCAGGAAGCCTGTCAAGTGTCACTTGTGTCACAAGTGTCCTTGTCACTCTTCCTTTTTCATTCCCTCCACCCCTGACCTCAACATGTGACACTTATTCTATCAGTCCAAGCTGTGAAGTAAGGTAACACTTGGGAGTTGAGAAGGAGAACAGATTATAGGAAGGACAATATTTCAAGGACATAAAGTAAAAATATGAAAGAGGGACTCTATCTACCATGTTGAGTTTTTTATATTAATATTTATAACCTTTAATGTACAAGGGTACTGCTAGGTACTTTTCATGTGTAGCAACATTTAATTATCAGAACATATCTCTGAGATAGGTGTCCTTATTAACCTTATTTTAAACATGAAGGCATTGAGGGTTTTTTGCCCAAAGTTACATTGTAAGTGACTGAGTTAAGATTTGAACTCAGAAGAGTCTAGCTCTAGAGTCTCAGTTTAGCCACTCAGTCACTACGGTGAGCAGAAACAAGTTACACGTGGAAAAAGGGAGCCAACCAGATTGGAGAAGAAGCTGTGTTTGGGGAAATGGAGGTAGGGAAGGTAAATGTTACAGATTTAAACTAAACTTCAGGTGGCCGTGAATGCCAGGCTGTGGATTTTGGACTTTATCGTGAGAACTTCGGGAGCTTAGATGATAGACATCAATCTGGAATTGTGAAGAGTTGAAGGTGTGAGGCGAGGTAAGGCAGGGGGAGCGCTTGGAAGGCTGTTGTAGTATAATCTAGCACAGTCAATAGGGCTTCAACTACGATGCTATAAATTTTAAAGTGGATAATAAAAAGTCATGAATATGTTTTCTTAGAGTAATTACCTCTTAAAGGTATTTCTAGGTTAATTTTAGAGGAGAGTGTAGGTCATCCCTCTCCTTTCTCTCTGTGTCCTTGGCTGGATTTTTCATCTACCATGGAAAATGCTAGGAGATGTTCCCAATAAAATTGGGAACTGGAGAATATTGTCCCCTGAAGCTCCTTTGTCTATGGCAATAGTCATTTGTGATTTTCTTAAGGCTTGTGGGGACTTTCTCAATGCACACAGGGACTGAGAACTTTAATTTGATCTCCTTCTAGTTACTAAAAATTATAATCTTACTTTATTCTATATGACAGATAGGACTCTGTTTATAGTACTTCTAATAGTTTTGCTACATAAACAGGAGAAAAGGTCTTAATTGTCTTAATTTGTTTTGAAGGGGTCTAGAGCAGGAATAAATCAAACCATTTTTTTTTTTACCACAAATACATATTTGAGACTTGGTGGCCTATGTTCAGAGAGCTTCTGGAAATATGAAAGGTTCAGGAACAAGGTAAACATTTGAGATAATTTTCATGAAGAACCTGTAACAATTGTACCTCGCTGTTTGGCTTTATCAGGGTTTGGTTTAGAATATAACACGCACAATACAGTCAGTTCTCATGATTCACAGTAGTCATGTTCCATAAAGTCTCTGTGAACACAGAGTTAGCAAATAATGAACTGTTGCTCCTGGGGGAATGCAGGATAAGTTCCTGGGAGCCATGAGTCACAATACTTTCAATAACAGATCAATATATGACTTTGTTGTGTATGTGTGTCTGTTTAAAGACACCTTATTATTTATTTATTTATTTATTTATTTATTTATTTATTTATTTTAAAGGTGTTTATTTTATTTGAGAGAGAGAGACAGAGATAGTGAGAGAGAACATGAACGGAGAGGAGAGGGAGAAGCAGGCTCCCCACTGAGCAGGGAGCCCAACGCGGGGCTCCGTCCCAAGACCCTGTGGTCATGACCTGAGCTAAAGGCACTTAATTAACTGACCCACCCAGGCGCCCTTAAAGCTCCCTTATTTAAAATAGATGATGGATTCATGAACATTGAATTAACGGCCAACAGCACTGCAACTCATACCTGAATGAAGCTTATTTAATATATGTGTTTTCTCTAAGAGGCACATCATAGCCTTCTGTGCTTAGGAACACTAGACAGCATTTCAGCACCCCAATGATCGGGAGCCATTTTCATGTAAAAATGTGAAAGTGTGGCACTAACCAGGACAGCAGGAAGGACACCTAATTTTAGTATGGGAGCTAGAGTAAGAAGGTCGAATGCCAGCGTGTTCGACCTTGGCTGAGAACATGTGCATCAGGTAATTCAAAGTTTTTGCCACTCTGAACATTTTCTTCAATGACCACAAAAAGCTCCACAAATGTTGATTAGGGAGTTACAAATAACTTTTAGCATGTAAGTCAATTTGAAAATATGGAATCCATGTATAATGAAGATTGACTCTACATGATTAACGAATGGCATTATATTTATAACGAAAATTTAATTTGGTTAACAAAGTGCTACCCCATGCTTAAGCCCTGTCTGAGGAAATCCTTGATCCTATTTCATGTGGTTCTGCTCTAATTTGTAGGGAGAAAGCATCGGGAGGTAGCAGCTGGACCAGGTGCTTGTCTTGCATGACAGCAGATTCCTTCACCAGTCCAGGTGTGAAAACGCCAGCCGAGCGATGACTAACCCATATGCTCAACCCTAACTAGTGAGAACTTACAACAGACTTAATCTCCTTTTGCCTTCCCCACATCACTTACAACAGTCAGAGCATGTGAAGCACAGATGGTTTTAATCTTGAGACAGGACTTCCACCCTAGGAGAGTCAAGAACACAGGGAACTGCCAAAGCTAACCTTGCATGTCGCCCAAGACAGGAGCATCAATCAAACAGCCTGCAAAGAAGGATGCTGTTTGATGCAGCCGGGAAACGAAACTCAGGCACAGAAAGGCCAGAAAGTCTAATCTGGGTCCTGCTTATAAACCTTGGTGAACTAAATTCATAGGTGAAAGCCAGAGAGCTAGAAAGAATGATTCAGCTGGTTGATTGTAAAGTTTGATTCAACTTTGAAAGCTTTCCAAGCTGCCTCCACTTGAATAGTGAGAGTATTGGGGTCATTTCAACTTTGGAAGCAATTGCCGAACAAGGAACCGAGTTCCCAAAGCCCCTATATCCAGGATGTCCTGGTGTTAAGTCATCATCCTGTCCAGCACTATGGACAGAATTCAAGGTCCCACCTTAGACCTGCACTCCTCTGGCACCCAGGGCCCTTATAGCAGTGGTGACGACCCCCCCCCCAACCCTTCCCGCCTCAGACCTGTCCTCTGTTGCAGGCCCCATGCTTCCAAACCATCTGTGAGGCCCTGTCCTTACTGCTACGTCCCTGCAGGAAAGGCCCAGACTCCTTTGGCTTTATCCTGCTCCTCTTCCCTGCTGCCCTAAATCTTGATTACAGTGCAGAAGTGGGTTCTATCCTTAGAAGTTCTGAGGAATTAGAAGTGACAGCAAAAAACAAAGCAGGAGGCACTTTCACAGAAGCTGCAGGTATTTTGAGGTTTAGTGTATGTTTCCTAGAACAGGGTTGAGTGAGATTGCGGCATTGACATTGGAGCAAACAGATCCTCTCTGGGTATTAGAGGATTTATGCCCAGTGTGGTAATTGGTACTCATGATGGCCTTTCTGCCATTCAGGACACGTCAAATTATGTTCAGACACACTACCAGATAGGACATGGAAGTAAAGGATTTCAGTAGCGATTGTCATAAGAATGGTGAAAATACAGTAAGCTTCAGCACTTTTGGAAAAAGCTTATCTGCAGAATTCAGTTCTATGCAACACTTCATTTCTGGATGATGCTAAGGTCAACAAGACTTAATCAATTTCAGATGAGTTGCTTGGCTCACAGCTTTCCGGGTTCGTGCATATTTGTGTTCTAGGTAGGAAGAGTGACGGCAAAGTTTCTCAAATGAGAGAACCCGAATGAAGGAGCACGGCCGAGTGTCTTGGTCAGTCCCCCAACAGCCAGGGCTCACCCTGTTCTTCCAGGATGGATGTGCTGAGGCCACTATCTCAGAATATGTCAGATGATTTTCTGGTCTCCCTTGCAGCTAAGGCTGGGCATGTGACTGACATATGGCTAATGAGATGCAAGGGAAAGTCAGCTAGGAAGCTTCTGGAAAAAGCTTTCCTCCTGGGTTAAAACATTTTTTTTTTTTTTTGTAAAAAGATTGAACAGTACAGAGACATATCAGGAAACTTCTCTGACAGCCCATGTGCCTCCAGCCCCATTCCCCTCTTTTTGCACTGGGTTGTGGTTAAGTCCGCTCTAGCCCTCTTGCACCAAAAATGGCAGGTGGGAGAGATGAGAAGTCTTGATCCTTGATGGCACATTAAGACCTTGAGCCAACCTTGGCACCACCTTTTTTTTTTTTTTTAAGATTTTATTTATTTATTCATGAGAGGCAGAGACACAGGCAGAGGGAGAAGCAGGCTCCCTGCAGGGAGCCTGATGGGGGACTCAATCCCAGGACCCCAGGATCACCCTCTGAGCTGAAGGCAGATGCTCAACCTCTGAGCCACCCAGGCGTCCCCTTGACACCACACTTATTCAGATTTCTTGTTATGTGAAAGAAGTAAAACTCCTAAAGAGTTATTCTGGATGTTCTGATAGGTGCATCTTTATACTTCCCAACTGATCCGGGGAGGAAGGAACTTCCTTTTAAGGTTTGTGTGCTGGGTTTGATCCACGGACCACATTTGAAAAGTAACGAAACTGAGGGATAAAGTTGCAGAGAAAAACATGTATGCAGGCTGGTTAGAGCAAGTTGTTGAGGAGGTCAGGGCTGGGGCTGATTTTTTTGGGGGCAGTTTGGCTGGTGCTTCCATTTCATGGCCACCAGCTGAACCCTCAATGCTCTCAACAACAACAGCAGTAGCACCACCACCACCACCACCACCGTGGTGATAACACTCTACTGAGGGCTTACAGTGAGTACTGATACTGTTCTAGAACCTTTGTACTTAAGAACTTACTAATGCTGCCAGGAACCCTATCAGGTCTCCAAGGCGGCCCCCAATGGTCCCCACCTTCTGGTGTTTACACCCTCGTGTCCTCACTCCTCACGTTGTACCAGGGTTGGTTTGTGTGACCAATAGCCAATAGCATAGGGCAGAAGGGCTGGTGTGTCATTCCCTGACATGAGAGGATAAAAGGCAGCTTCCCTCTTGGGGAAGAACTGAGGACTCCACCCAGACTGTTTCTTGGTGTTTCTGTAGGCGTGTACTATTTGATCACTTGGGTGGGGTGGTCCCCAGTGTGGAGGAAGTGGTACAAATCCATCATCATCTCCATGAGAAGAATAAGCTTGCCTGCCCATGATGGGTTAGGAGAATCACCTTTCCACATCAAGGACACTATGTCCCCAGGACTCGGCCCACTTAGAGTCACTCTCTTACTAAATCGGTGACTTCAAAGTCTAGTGCAGATCCAAAGCCTGAGCCCGGTAGCTCTCCCTCTCTGATATTTGGTGCCTGTAAAGCATTTGGATTTGTGTAGAGGACAAAGAAAATGTGTTAAAAATAGGGGTTACACCTTTGGGAGGGATTTATTTTGTCACAGATTTGTTCCTGCTCCAAGAGGTGGGTTAGCTTGGAGTTCATATTCTTTTCAAATTTGTATTAATTAATTCCCCCTCCCAATGACCTCTGGATGTGTTAGAACGAAAGCTCTTGGCAGGTCGAGGTCCTGGAGGAGATGTCAGACATTTAGAGAAATCATAGAATATTCATCCCAGAGACAAGGCGCATGGAGGATGGAGGCCCCCATTTACTGAACAGAAGTGTGGCGCAAAATTAAAAATCCCCTTTGTAATAATAAAAATGGTATCATTTTACAGCCCAGCTAGCTCTTTAATTTTTCAGAACATCTCCGCATATGTTGTTTCCTTCCACTCTTAGAAAGTACTTACTCTGTTACAGCTGAGGAAAAGTGACTCAGAGAGGTCAATTGATTTGTTGAGGTCATACAGTAGTAATAGCTTGTTTATTTGGCGCTTACTGTGTCTATTTTCTATTCTAAGCACTTTGCAGATATTAACTCATGGAATCCTAACAACACTTGAGGTAGATTCTGTAGTTAGCCTCATTTTTATGAGTAAGGACGTAAGGCCCAGAAAGGTTCATTAACTTGCCTAAGATCATACGGCTAGAAAGAAACTGAGTCAGGATTTGGACTCCTGTTGTCTGGCCCGTGAGGGCTCCCTACCTCCAAATCTCTGCTTGCTACCATGCCACGATGCTAATCACTGGGCTTTACTGCATCAGCTAAGGGGTATAGGGCAGAATCTGAACCCAACTTCACATTCACAACTCTAACGTTGATCGCTTTGTTCAAGATGGCCATCTTGTTATAGTCCCGAAACATAATTTCATGCTAGATGCCCATCCTTTGCTCTAGAAAACTGTTAGCTGGTAAATATGGTCTATCTTTTCTGCTTGTAAACGTGGCCTATCTTTTCTGCTAGGTTGCCTGACACATTGGGTGGAAAGACCTGCATTCAAATGATAGCATTGGGAACCATCCCATAAACCTTGAGAAATCTGTTGGTCTCACTGTAACTTCTCACTCCTGAGTGTCCCACATGGACCACAGGACTGCTCTGAAGGTTGCCAAGTCACATCTGCATGGGGACCTGTCGTTCTTCCCTCTACCTTAGACCTAAATGGAAATCAGGCAGATGTCTTCTGGGGTTTCTTTCCCCAGGCCCCCAACCTGAATTTAGGTCTCAAGATCCTATTCCTCTAGAATGAGACCTGAGATCTCATTCTATAAGAGGGGCCAGCCTCTTATTGCCATCAGTATTTCTTACTGTTGTGCACCAGCCAACTATTTCATCGTGACCTACAAGAGGCAGCACGGTGCTGGGGATACAGTGTGGGCTGAAGGCCGGGTCAGTTGGCCAGAGGTTTTATCCTAAAGGCTCCCTCCCTCCTTCTCCTCTTCCTTGACCTTATGCATATGCAGTAGGGACGGCATCTAAAATGGCTTGTACCCATTTCTCCTACCAGATGTCAAAGGTTGGGCTATGGTACTCTTCGTGCCTCCTGACATCAAAGACACCAGCAGTTGTGACATCTTAGAGGCCTCCCTAGGGCCAGTGGCTGGAAAATGTTTACACTTATACAGAAAGAGTCAGACTACCTTTTACCTTGTACACGTAGTACCTGAGGGCTTACTTTTGAGGACTTTCCCCATATATTGTTACATGGGATTCTCACAACAGTTCTGTCAACTAGTTCCATTATTATCCTACAAGATCTTATGAGGTTTCAGGACTTGCCCAAGGGATAACATCAGGATTCGAATGTAGATCTTCTTGTTTTAACTCCAGTGCTCTTTTCACGGTGCCACACTGCTCTGCTCATTACCATGCTCTTTCAAGAAGTTTTTAGGACATTGTAAAGAAGATCTTATGGAATATCCAGCTACTAACTTTGGGTCACCCAATAATTTAGAGCTAACTGATAATAATATCAGATAACAATTACTGAATGCTTACTGAGTGCCAGGCACTGTGCTGAGCACTTTATGTGAATTAAATCTCATTTAAGACTTAACACAAAACCCTCTACAGCTTTGCTCCTCAAAATCTGGTCTGCAGACCAGCAGCATCGGCATTTCTAGGAACTTGTGAGAAATACAGCCTTCAGGCACTGCTCCAGGTCTCCTGAATCAAAGCCTGCATTTTACTGAGATCTTAGGCAATTTGTGTGATCGCGGATGTCTGACATGTTCTGCTCTGAGGAATTGCCTCGCCCATTTTATGGGGGAGAAAAATAAGGCTTGGAGAGATTTTAGAAACTTAGATGTCTGCTTAGCATCCAAACCAGCTGCCTGCCTCCAAAGTCTTGCACATTACAAGTGACTCCTCACCATATTTGAGCCTCAGCCTCTGCACCCCTATTGTAGGGGGATAAAGGTGCGTAAGGGTTTTGGTGTCATTGCATGAAATGAGAATCATGGGAAGCAGAGCACGTGGAGCATCTTGCCACAGCTAGAAGACAGCTCAGTTTATATTCCGTAAAATGGTCATAATGCCCACCTGGCAGCGTTCTGAGACTCTCCACTGTAATACCTGCAAAGAGCTCAGCCAGGGTTCAACAAATGGTGATTATATTTTATGTGTATAATGTTGTGAAAACTCATGGTTGAGGGCTAACAAGTGTTTTTTTTCCCCCCACAAATTTCCAAAGCATGATTTCTGCTTGTTTCAAAGGACAGGGACTCCCTCTGTGGCAACCCCCACCCCACCCCATTCCTGTAGCAAGAAACCTAAAAGTGAGATAAGCAGGAACAGAAACATCTTATCTACCCAGAGACCTCGGGCTTTTACTAAACTTATTTGCTTAATAGGAAGAAACCTGGGCCATGAGCAAATGTCGATTTCTGTGTTTTCTAGCAATATCTCCCTGCTATGGATGTGATTCTAAAAGTATTTCAGCCTATGAATGAATGCCACTTTTTTTGGGGGTGGGGGGGTCTTCCTGCATCACATGGCACTTTTCCTTTCTCACCAGAGGATACATCCGTAGGTCTTTCGGAAGTAGCTCCCGGCCAGGAGGTCACACGTGGGCTTGGCATCCAGGGATCTGGCCATTTGGAACTTTGCTAGTGTCACAGATGTGGTTTGACCTCAGGCTGTTGACAGCTGGTCTGTCATCCCACTGCATGCTCCTCCCACCCCCATCCCCCACCCCCTGCTTTTGGGTTGCAGCTGGAGCATCTCTTTTGGGGAGTGGCCAGTGGCATTCTTTTCACTGACCACCTTGTGTTGTGTTGCTTGTAGGTCTAGGCTTCTGTTCCCATAGTTCCCATTTCCTTTTTTTTTTTTTTTTTAAAGATTTTATTTATTTATTCATGAGAATACCCAGAGAGGAGAGAGAGAGAGGCAGAGACACAGGCAGAGGGAGAAGCAGGCTCCATGCAGGGAGCCCGACATGGGACTCGATCCAGGGTCTCTAGGACCACACCCTGGGCTGAAGGAGGTGCTAAGCCACTGAGCCACCTGGGCTGCCCTGGTTTGGGTCATAGTTCCCATTTCCATGAGGAGGTGCAGGGTGGTGGCTCATGCACCCCAGTCTCTGGTGACAGACTGCCCACATTCAGATCCTGGCTCTGCGAGTTACTTCACCTTTTTTGTGCCTTATTTCCTTTGCCAACAGGGGTAGTAAAAGTACCTACCTGCTTCCTAGGGCTGTGGGAATTCCGATGAATTTAGAACAATGCTTAATATATAGTAAGTATTCAGTAATGGCTCTGGTTATTTTTTCGTCTTTCCCAGGAAACCTGTGACCCAGTCAGGACCATTTTGTTTCCCACTTAACCAATGAACACATGGGGGGTCCCCCAATTACAGATTCATAATCCTTTGCATCAAAATGCATTGAAACAAAAGAGAGCTTTTTTTTTTTTTTTTGAGTAGTTAATTTGGTAATAAAACTTGACCAGGACTGACATGATGGTACCTATGATCTTTATTTATCTGGCCATCCTGCTCTTCTCTCAGGTGAAGACTAACTAGAGCCAAGATTTCTGGGAGAATGTAATAGGGCCTCTAGAATGAGCCATTTAGTGAGTCTCTTGAGAAAATGATTGAAATGTAGGCTCAGTTCTTGATGCTGTAGGCTTTGGGGTGAGGAGGAAAAGAGCCAAACTCTACCCTCCCCACCAGTGCCTCACTGGGCCCAATGGGGCCTGAGGGGCTATATTGCCAATTATGAGGCAGCAAGGGCAGATGTCCACTCTGAGCCAGGTTTAGATGTGACTGCCCATCACCTGCCCATCACCCCAGCCCTGACCTCACATGTGCTGACTGCATGTGCATCTTCTCACAAACTGCTAAAGCTCCGATGCTGCCTCTGCCTCCTATTGTCTTCTCCTTCCAGGCACTGGGCACATAGGTTGTCCTTCTAGTTCATGAACTCTGAGTTCAGTCCTGGCTCTGTGACTTGCTATTTGTGGTCCCCCCCTACCTCTCCCAGATCCCACTCTCAACTGGCTTGTCATCTAAGTCAGGTCTATTGTCACCTCAGAGAGAGGACCTGACCAGCCCACTAGCTAAATGACTGCTTGCTCCTTATCATTCCCTATTCTACAATCCTGGTTTTCTCCCATTTTTCTTTTAAAGATTTTATTTATTTATTAGAGAGAGAGAGAGAGAGAGACAGAGAGACAGAGACAGAGATACAGGCAGAGGGAGAAGCAGGCTCCATGCAGGGAGCCTGACGTGGGACTCGATCCTGGGTCTCCAGGATCACGCCTTGGGCTGAAGGCAGCGCTAAACCGCTGAGCCACTGGGGGTGCCCTCTCCCCCCTTTCTACTGAGCACTTACTCATTATCTAATGTTGTCGGATTTCTTGGTCTATCTTTTCATTGTCTTTCTTCCTGCATAGGATGCAAGTTCCTTAAGTGTGGGGGCTTTGCCAGTCTTATTCATTATTGTATTTCCAGACTCTGGAACAGTGTCTGGCACATACAGTTGTTGATAAATAAATGAATTGATGAATGGGAAACCCATCCTGGAAGACTCTGTGTCCACTTTATACAATGGCATCTGGAGAGCCAGATTCTATTCCCGCCCACCCCCCAACCCTGACTGTTCTGATGAGCATGAAAATCCTGCTAGTGTCACGGAAAGCAAACCTTAGGCAACTCCAACCTGAATGATTGAGGCTCAAGGAAAAAGTCATATGTTGTAGAGCAGTTTCTCATAGTGGGAGTTGCAGATGGAGTATGGAATAGGCCCGGGATTTGGGGTGGTGGGTTTGTGGGGATTCAAGTGTACTAGTAAAATGTTGTTCCCTTTTAAGAAGAAGAATCTCAAGCAAATAGAGCAAAGTGTTGAGTTTGATAAAGCTGGGTAGAAGACGCATGGATATTTGGTATAAGGTTCTTGATAGTTTTATCATTGTTTGAAATATAACAAACCTTATGAAATAGGTATTTTTATTAGGAAGAGGAAGATCAGTGCCTGTTACCCAGTCACCCCCACCCCCCACCCACCTCCCCTTCCACCCCCCCTAGTTCATTTCCCAGAGTTAGGAGTCTCTCATATTCTGTCTCCCTTTCTGATATTTCCCACTCATTTTTTCTCCTTTCCCCTTTATTCCCTTTCACTATTTTTTTATATTACCCAAATGAATGACACCATATAATGTTTGTCCTTCTCTGATTGACTTATTTCACTCAGCATAATACCCTTCAGGAAGATCTATTTTTATTAGATCTAGGAAGTTAGATTCCTCTCTGTCGATAGGGGTAGTTTTACTGAGAGGTGAGTGGAATTTATGATGGAAACTTACAAAAAAGAAGTGATTGGGAGAGAGGGAAGCAGGACCGCCAGGGTAGGGCAACCAGGTTAGGATCCTCTTGTGAAGGTCTGATTTCCTTGAGGACTCTAGACTCTGGGTATAGTTAGTGAGAATTAACCTCTTCCTCTCTCACGTTGTAATTCCCTTTAAAAATTTGTCCTAACCCTCTAATGAAGAAATTCATGTATGTACAGCCTGTTACGGCATTCTGGGGAGACGAAAGAGAGTAGTAAAAAGAAAACAGACTCTTGTTCTCTTTTTCCCTTGCATCTTGAAGAGGAAACTTCATTCTAACTGAGTAGATGCAACTGGAATTTCCATGTGTGGCCATTGGGACTGTGAGCAATTGGAGCTGGGAGAGATGGGGTATGAATCCTTGACACTGAAGATTGCTCCTGAGTGGCCACTTGGAGCTGTATCAAGCTGTGTGCTTGTCCCCGTATATTAATAAGACCTGGAATGCAACCAAAAAATGGAAGTAGACACCTGAGTTGTATATGAATAATAGAATGTCAAATGGAATGTGAAATTCTTGCAATTTGTCTGAAGCCCAAATCTAGACTAGAATGCAAGTACCCTTACATTCTAAAGACAAGTGAAAGACATATCTAAACTAGTCTTATTAAAGATGATAAATATGAGCCAACAAGTAACATCCCACTTCACCTGTTTTTGCTCATCAAAAAATAAAAGACATTTGAAAGGATTTTATTGAAAGAAATCCATACAAATGGAGAACTCTTTGGCTCCCCCCCGCCCCAGGGTATTCCCAACACCTCTCCACTTCCTAAGTGGACTGCTATAGGGACTGGCAATGCCTATAGAAGAGGGTGCTGGTCTCTTAGTCCTGGCAGAGGCCTGGTGGTTAGTGTTAAAGATTGGGATGGGGCATGGAGAAAGAGAGCTGGGCAACTTCATGTGTCCCTGTGAATCAAGAGTGAGACTGATGCTCGCCTCCTGCCCAGAGTTCTGAAGCAGCAAGGTTGTCTGGAACAGCCTTCAGAGGCAGAGGATGGGCGTGGGGAAGGAGAGCACCGCATCTGGCCAATCTATAATGATGTTTGAGTTCCCATGGCCATCACCAGCAGAAGTTAACAGGGCACCAGCCATCTGGGAGGGATCCTCCTCCAAAGGCCACCTGCAATGAGAGAGAGACAGCAGCAGCTAGAGGCCGAGGCTGGACTGAGGAGGACAGGAGATGAGACTAAAAGAGGCTGTCCAGAGAGCCGGGCTGAGGTCAGAGAACTGGGCAGTGCTGAGTTCAACACAGCTGGTGGGGAGGCTCTGCAGGATTGACACCTATATACTTGAGGGCTTGATTTCCAGCTATGGTGATCTCAGAGAGGGAAACTTCTGTAGTTTCCTCCCCTTACCCCCATCTCCCTGAGTCTCTAAGTAGACAAAGATGGGAAATGAAAGGTGGAAAAAGTATGAGTGACCAGATCACGTACCCTGGTACCTATGCCAGGTGTTTGACCCATGGGCCAGAACTGGATTAGGGAGAAGGGAGAAATTATAAATAAGATATGATATTGCTGTTTTGATATGATTCTACTGGATTTTTTGGTAACTGAGAGTGAGTCTTAAAGAGAATTAAAGTGATGACACCTGTCTGAGATATCGTGGGGCAAGGGGGGTGGTGAGGGGGGACGGGAAGCTTTGATGTAGCATGCCAGTAACAGGAGAAAAATAGAGCTGTTTCCTGATCGTGTCTTATTGTAATCATATAATAAACCACAAAGAACTTGGCACAGGGCCTGGTAGATGGCAAGTTCTTGGTAAATACCAAAAGGCAGTTACAACCATCATTTTTATCCTCCCTTGCATTGCAAATGAGTCAGGTCCAAATCACCACTCTGCAGACTCAGAGGATATGGGGTAACAGAGCAAAGCAGTATCTGACAGCCAGTGTAAAAATCCAAGAAAGTATCAGTAATCGAATCACACTTTAAAGTTCGCCCTCAGATCCACTTGCTGGAAAATGCCAAAGAAAGAAAGAGGAAAGATGAAATCTTTTAAATTTGTGTTGAATAAATGTGCTGTCCTTCCCAAGGGAGGAGAAGGCTGTCGCCCAACCTTGAGTGACATATTCTAGATGGTATCTCTGGAAAGGTCTCTTGATGGAAGCCTTCAGGGCATTTCAGCAGGTTGGGACTGGAGTACGTTTCGGGTCTGGTTTTCAGACAATCTGTGGGCCTTGGGATTGCACGGCATGGGTCCATTCCTGTTCCTCTGACTTTCACGTGGAACTAGCCCAACTGTGTTCTGCATTTCCAATCATGTCATTTCGCCATGGCCTACCCCTAGAAGTGGAGAAAAGCCTTATATATAAGCACTCACTTTGCGGAGAATCTGGAAGGCACATCAAAACTCGTAAACATAGATGAACACAGGGAAAGCATCGGTGGTAGAAATTTATGCGAATCCCAAAATGTCGATTGCTTCGATCCTTACCAACCATCTTCTTTGAGACCCTAAATGCTTCACAGACTAGTTTGAGTTCTATTTTTGTTTCTTGCTAATCTAATATTTGGGGATGATGAGAAGCACTGAAATGGAAAGAAAATAGGTAAAGTAATGGGGCAGGAGAGTCTAATCCATAAACTGGATTGAATGCTTTGGCATTAGCTATAAATACTGTTTTGTAATTATGTCTCATTGTCTGGGTGATTTATATGGACACTCTGCGAAGTATGAGAGGAGAGATGTACCTTGTACCTGTTTCGCTTCCTCTTTGGATTTAGCTCTGTTCATAATAAAGCTCGTAAAACTCAAGAAAATTGCCACTGACACAGAATTATAGAAGGTACAAGGGTATTGGGTAGGTATAAATTTTAGGCAATCAAGACCACATTTGAAAGAAACCTTTGTTAGATCAGAGCATTTCTTGGAATAACACACTATTGAGATTTGCCATGATTGATTCTGAGAATCTTGGGGCCACTTTTTTCTACTATTATTAGGGGAAAAAACCCATCCAAGAAATCAATATGGTCAAGCAGAACCTGTACAGAACAGTTTAACATATCCTCCTTGGGAAAGAGCTTATTTTTTATTTTTATTTTTGAAATAGCTTACAGGAATACTTTGCTCTTTTGAGTGCTGACCCCACCTTTATTTTAGATGACCTGAGACAATAATTTGACAAAAAAAATTTCTTCAAATACATGATAGAAGTTGACTCACTAATGTTGAAAACAGACATGTTAGGAAATAGAACTCTCTAAATTCAGTGATTCTGTTATTCCACCACAACCCATGTACCTGCCTCCACCTGTGTTAGCTCTCTACCCTCACTGAGACTTCCACACTCTCCCCTTCCTATTCTTTTCACTTGTTCATCATACACTACCCTGCTCATTTATCCATTCATTAGGTAGCTCCTTGTTCATACATTTAATTTGCTATATAGCTCCCCGTGTATCTCAGTCACTTGATACACATTTCCACTCAGTGCCACCAGGCAGCATGCTGCGAGGTGGCCAGATGGATGAGAATAGAAAAAGCATCAGGACAGAAATGGCATGTACCCTATCCTTTACAACCAAGCCTGAACAAATGCGAAAAAATTTCAATCAAATCCAGGCTGGTGTCACTACCTAAATAATTGGCTTGGATCACAAAAGGGCAAAGACACCCTCATCTTGACTGACCTATGGATCTGGTCTCCATGTAAGGAAAACCAGCAGCTGGCTATAATTCCCAAGGGGATTGGCAAGAGATAGGCAGGTATGTGAAATTGCCTAGCTTTTAGAATTCAGGACCACCGTTCTAGTTCCTTTCTCTAGAAGAGTGGTAGAGGGGTGATTGAGGGGAAGGTAGAGTTAGTGGAAAGACTGGGCAGTAGGATCTGGTTGATTCTATGGAATGGGAACGAAATATAAAATCTGTGGCTATATTTATGACCCTCCCCCCTACTACTGGATATTCAGATTTGAGATAGGAGATAACTAGGAGGTTCCTAATTTGATTCTAGCTGGACTCCTCTTGCCCCATGGCCAAGCCTCCAGATGACTGACTTAGTATATTTCTAGTTGCTTTTTAAGGGAAAGATCTGTGCCTTACCGGTTCTGTTACATGTCTCAGGACCTCTCACTATACATTGATCATGGTCAACATGTCACAGGTGAAATCTGAATAAATACTGGAATGAATATTTTAGACGGTGAACTTTAATCTATAGGCCTTATCATTTATTTTTCCTTTTTCCCCCCAAGCTCTCACATTTAATTCTTTATTTTAGATACCAATCAGTTTTAGATACTGATTTAGGTTTTCAAGTACTTGTACTGCTATTAATGCCCTCGTGCCCTCCTTGCTCTCTTCCCTGACCCAGATGAGAATTATGTTACACCTATAACCTGGGCATGCAACTCCCATTGATTGCACAGAATGGGAGCTTTACAATCTCTCCCCCTCTTCAGTTTTGTTGAGATATAATTCACATTAAGTATTGTGTAAGTTTAAGGTATATAGTCTGACAATTAGATATTGCAAAAATGATTACCATGATAAGGTTAGTCAACACATCCTTATTGTTTGTTTTTCTCATTTCAATGGGCTCTGTGGTCAGAAAAGTCTCTATTTGGACTCCAGCTGTATTAGTCAATAGCTGTGAGACTTTGGGCATGTTATTTACTTCTCTGAGCCTCTTCTGCTCACCTGTATGTTGTGGATAACACAGCTATGTCCTAGCATTATTGTGAAGACCTAATAAAGTCAAAAGTATAACATACCTAAGAGTGCTAATGAATAGGTGTTAAATCTCCCTTCTCCCATGGACCATGGCTAGCCTTTACTTCAGTGGTTAGTTTACTTCTCCATGCATCTCTCCAAACTATTGTTATAGCCACAAGGTTTATTTTTTTATTTGCTATTAAAAAATAAAGAAATCAACTTGCCCATGGTCATATGACTGGTGTTCAATATAGCCAGCTTTTAAAATCAGTTCTTTTTTTAAAGATATAATTTATTTATTCATGAGAGACAGACAGAGAGGGGGGGCAGAGACACAGGCAGAGGGAGAAGTAGGCTCCATGCACGGAGCCCCATGTGGGACTCAATCCCAGGATGAAGGCGGCCCTAAACCACTGAGCCACCTGGGCTACTCCTAAACTCGGTTCTTTTTGACTCATATGTCCACATGCTCTTTTTTACTCTGTATGTTAGCAGGGTGCTAGCATCAAGTGTATTTTATTCCATTGTAGCATTTTGAAACTGAACTAAGGTCTCATTTTTATTTTTTTTTAAAGATGTGTTTATTTATTTTGGAGAGAGAGAGAAAGGGAGAGAGAACATGGGGTGGGGCAAAGGGAGAGGGAGAGAGAATCTCAGGCAGGCTCTCCACTGAGCATGGAGTCCAATGCAGGGCTTGAACTCACGACCTTGAGATCATGACCTTAGCCAAAATCAAGAGTTGGACGCTTAACCAACTGAACCAACCCAGGTGCTCCTGAACCAGGTTTTTAAAATTCTGCATTTTTATAGAATCACGCATTATAAGCACAAAGCAGACATCAATAGATGCTCTACTGCTATAGTTGTACTTTACTGGTCCAATATCCCATTCTTTAACCAGGACCAGAAGTAGGTTCCCCTGAGTGTATGTCCCACCTTTATCCATATATTCACGTATGGACAGCTGAAAAATTATATCCATGACAAATTCCTAGAACCTGTGAATGTTACCTTAACTGGGAAAACGGCCTTTGCAGATATATTTAAGGTAAGGATCTAGATTAGGAGATTATCCTGGATTACTCAGATGGACACTAAACCTAATGGCAAGAGAAAGAGGGATATTTGAGACAGAAGAGGAGAAGACACAGAGAAAAGTAGCGATGGGACCACAGAGACAGGCATTGGAGTGATATGGCCTCAAGCCAAGGAATGCCTAGAGCCATCAAGAATGGGAAGAGATAGGGAAGGATGCTTTTGCATAAACTTCCACCTTGATGCCAGACCTCTGGCTTCCATAACCATGAAAGAATAAATTTCTGTTGTTTGAAGCCACCAAGTTTGGGGTGAATTGTTACTACAACCTCAGGAGACGAATACCCCATGCATTTACACGAATAAGCTAAGTGATAAGAAATCACATTTCTTGAGTGTTTTCCCTCTTCTATAATTCCTATCTCAGACATTGTTGCAGACTTTGAAGCAATGTTGTTAGCTTGGTTTCCTATCTTAGCGATTAATGCTGTGGCTGCCTCAGCTGGTTGTGTAGCTGTAGGGCCTCTACCACACAATCTTGAATAGACCAAGGTCAGATGGCATAGAGTGAAATTTGGGTCTTGGAGACCCAAGGTCAATGTTTTGTCTTCAATTATTTGCTTAGAGGAACACAGAAGGGTGAGGTCAGAATTTCCATTAAATATGGAAAATACTAATTAGGAAAATGGGCAAAGATGATTGTCTCATTACTTGGCAAATTGATTTTAGCTCACCAGCAACTGGTGCCCCTAGATCTGAAAATCATGCCAATGGGTAGTTTAACACATTCTTTGAAGAGTTGTGATAATTGCCACAGTGAAGAATGTAAATCATTTTAAAATTAAAGTAAATTCCTGTAGGATAATATTGAGGTAAAAATTAGAGTGATCTCTTGACATCTAGAAGTGAATAAAGTGACCAAAGGTTATTTGCAAGTGTTTTGTAGTGAATAATAGCAGACCTAAAATGGAAAATGAAATAGATTAAATCTTAAAGACTTTAGATAAAGACTCCAGTTCTGGAGCTAATGTGGTACAAGATCTCTATCTTACTAGATAGGAGAGAAAGGAGAATAAATAGCCTCCTAATCAAAGAAACTTGTCCATACTGATGATTTCTCCAAGGATCTATTTTATTTGTTAGAAAATCAAAGAGGAAAAATTATATTGCAAGGTCACAGAATTAATCTTTCTCTGAACAACAACAAAAAAATGCAATTAAAAAGACATAGATTTATACCTGGAAATAAATCTGTTGAAAGTGATTGTGGTTCCTATTTGAGTGTTAGCTAACTGGGGACTGATACATGAATAAAAATGATTCCCAATTAAAAGAACTGTGGAATTGGGTTTGGTTTCAAGTCACAGTCCATTGGTCATTTAGAGGTGGCTGCACTCTGTTCCACAGGAAGGGTAAATCAATCAGGGTGAGGAAGAATTAGAAGCCAAAATGTTCTTGTTCATCCTGATTTTGTCACAATTTTATGTATTCTCAATTTTAACTGGAATATCCATCATAAATTTTCATTTTTCATGGCTGTTACTTGGGCAGAGGTGTCCTATAGCTTGTTCCTATGTCTCTGATTCTTAGGAGGATCTCTCTTTTACTTACATACATTCCCATCATCATTATGGTGCTTTGGGTGATAGGTGACAGGTAAAAGGATGGCACTTAGAGGGGAACTTTCTCCAAACTGTCAATATCCAGATATAATCTTATGCGGAAATAATAAAGAGGTGCAATTTTTGGAAACCAGCTATTTATTTAGCTATAATCATAAAGCATGCTTCTATTTGTCACATAATATAAGAATTTTTAAAAAGTACCAACATAGAAAACTAAAATTAAAAAAAAGCAGCGAGTACATCTTTTAGAGTTCCTTACCACTGTCTCATCTAGGTTATCTGAGACTCCCTGGTCACAATGTTTTTCACACTTAGGTGTATATTATCTACTATTGTATAACAAACTACTCCAATACTAGCAGCTTAAAATAATAAACATCTGTTATATCAGAGTTTCTGTGAGTTAGAAACTAGAAAACAGTGTAGCAGGATGGTTCTAGCTTCGGGTTTATTACAAGGTTACAGGGAAGTTGTTGGCTGGGGCTAATCATCTCAAGGCTTGACTTTGGAAGATCTGCTTCCAAGTTCAGTCACCTAGTAGCTGGCTCTTGGCAGATCTGGCACCCAGCAGTAGCTATAGCTAGGTTGGCCTTGGAGAGTGGAAGTCTGTGTTTTTGAACCCATTCATGACCTCCATCCCTGCCACCATGGCCATTATGTTCATGAGCCTGTTGGACAATGGCAGGGGTAGCTGAGGAAAGAGGCTGACCACTCTCTATGGATTGGCCATCCACACTGCCTGAATGTTCAAGTCTTCCTCTGAGATGATTCACATGGGATACAAGTATTTTTGCACTCCGTGCCCATTCAAAAATGTCTGTCTACATACCTCTTTCCTAGACCTCCTAACCACCAATTTTCTAATCTTGTCCTTACAAATCCCTGACCATCTCACCAAATCATTGGCCACAGCTCACAAATTGGTATAAACATGTACTTTTGGGCATCTGTCCCATCATTCCTAGATATTTAATTATGTGTCTCCTCTCATGGAAATTTTTACACTGTCAAGTAACAGCCATGGCATATTGCACAAGATCTACTTTTTAGTGGCATAAAATAATGTCTTAAAAGGGCTTTATTGTTTTTGTATAACATTTAGTCTGAAGATTAGAACAATTAGTTTGCTGTTTAAGCTGGGTCCTCCAGGGACACTTTATTTTATTTTTTTAATAATAATTTTTTTTTTTTGGTGTTCAATTTGCCAACATACAGATTAACACCCAGTGCTCATCCCGTCAAGTGCCCCCCTCAGTGGTGTCCTCTACCCTGCCGCTACTATCCCTAGGCCATGGTCTTCCTACTCCCGATAATAAGACAATAGCAAAGTTCTATTGACCTTTTGCCCAAATACAGCTTTGTGCCTCCATTCTAGTAGAAAGTAGGAAAGAGAGGAGTAGAAGGGTTATGCCAACAAATCCTTTTTATCAGGAAAACAAGAGCTTCTCTACTCTGCTCATATCTCATTGACCAGAACTAAGTTTCACTATGTTCTGCCATGGGATAGAGTCTGGGGAGGTGAATATTTCTTGCTGGTCATATTGCCTTCCAAAACAAAATTGGGATCCTCTATGTGAGGAGAAAAGGATGAAGGGGGCGCCTGGGTGGTTCAGTGGTTTAGCGTCTGCCTTTGGCTAGGGTGTGACCCTGGAGTCCCAGGATCGAGTCCTGTATTAGGCTCCCCAGAGCCTGCTTATCCCTCTACCTGTGTCTCTGCCCCTCTTTGGGTCTCTCATGAATAAATAAGATAAAAATCTTTAAAAAAAGAAATGGATGAATGGATATTGGCAGTTTCTTTTACTTATGATCTTTTTCTTTTCTATAGTTAGTGTATGTTGAAGTTGGTGGATAGAAATGAGAGTAGGTTGAGGATCGGGGAGAAAGGATAGGAGGAAAGGAGGAGGGGACTGTCAGGAGGAGAAGTTGGATGCTACAGGAATGGGTTCCCTTCATTTTTGGTAAATGTAGTTAATTTCCACTTCCCATAAGTCCTATTGTGTTTTGAAGAGAGGAGACCTAGGAGGTAAGGATGCCTTAAATTTCATGCCACTTCTGCATTCCTTTCCTGCCTGAAAAGAGAACCTCTTGTCCATCCACTCATGTCCTTCATGAGTCTTGTGAAGATTTGGTTTGGACCATGATACCTGTTTGGTGGTTCTGCATCTTCTCTGTCAACAACCAAAGTGACTTCTTTGGGTCTAGACTTCCATTTCCTTCTTCTTCTGGAGACATTGTCAGTATATTTGCTGTCTAAAGCAAAAAAATAACTAATGACTCTAAGGTGATGGTTTTGGCTGAAGAGTTAGGAAGGACAGAGATTGTTAGACCGGTGAGGCAGATAATTTTAAGTAGGTGGGATTTGAGAAGGTATGAGATCACCCCATCTATCAAATACACCAAGTTTTCTACTTGGCCTAAGCAAGGGGTGTTTGGCTGTAGACATCGTCCTTTAACTCATTGTAGTGACACTGACTACCCAGTCCCCATGTGAATGCTCTCTAGATTCCTGGGGAATAGCCTTTGAGCAGGGTAGCCTTCTGTGCAAAAGCTTCTCAAATAAATTTAATTAACGAGCCACCAGCAGCACTGAATACTAGTCAAATGGCAGATTTTCCTACCAATGAATTATTCTCCTGGCATCTCTGACAGTGCACTGGAATAGAACATAGATTATTTGCAGGGGGGATGGTTAACACATTTGTTATGTGTGAGTCTAATGCACATTATAAATCATGCACATATACATTGATAAACTGAAAGCATGAAGCTCAGAATTTACTGTGCAATAAAAAGTTCTGGGTCTAAACTACCAGTGAATACAGTGACATGAACCTGGTGTCACAGCTTATAAACAACACAGGAAAAGATTTTAGTTCTTCATTTACCTTGAGATAAGAATTGCTTGTCTCAGTGGAAACCTATTCAAACTATCAGAGTTTCTCCTTCTTGGATTAGTAGGTTTTAATAATTTAAGTCATGTTTTTGATTTCTAGGTTGTTTCCATGGTAACTTAGTTGGAAGTCTTTTTGGCAATGAAGTGAGTGAGAACATGTCCCACAACCTTCCTAACTTATGGAAAAGTGACAACAGCTCCTCCCTCCTGTTTCTAACGAGTCACATTAGAGATGAATTATCCCCTGCATCTGTGTCCTGAGAATGTTTTAGACCTTTGTGTTTTGTAGGTTGCCTTTGGGATTCTACTGATCTCCACCTGACATGATACCACCCATTCCTCTCCAGTCTATGTTCTCTATTCTGGTGAGGCCAGTGTCCCAAGTCATTGATTCTGTGGGAAAGCCAAACTTCTCAGAAGCAGAAGGGCTTGTAGCTGCCAAGCTGGTCATTGTCTGTGACCCTGATGTTCTCTCTATGATCCATGCCCTGTCATGACTTAATGATTTTCTGACCCTTCCAACCCAGGGATACACTTTGTCAGGTGATCCGTCACAACACTTGAATAAAGTTCTCTTCTTGCTCATGACCCACTTCTGCATAGTAAGAGCATGAAGTTGGAGAGGAGGAAGGGACTTTAGAGCACTCACTTCTTCATTACCTGCCACCCCATGCTCTGGCAGCTCATTACATAGAGCTGCCAAATCCTTAGGTAAGATGTCAGGCTACCTTGAAAACCACATTTACTAAAAACTTCATTTGTAATAGACACCCCAGGGAACATAAGAAAGTGGCAGAGAACAATTAGCTGACAGTATCTTTTTCTGGATATACTTCATTATTTATCCTTTTCTTGCAACTGTCAGAACATATTTGTGTGTGCATTCATTTAAAAACACTGGCAGGAGCTAATAGAAATCCCGTTTTCAGTTTTCTTTCCATGGAGAGATTGTCCTTTTTCACATCCTAAGGAGACATAGCTTGCCCGAGTCCAGAGAGCAGGAGCTTCAGGTTAGCTGACCAGGGAAGGTATAAGAAATTCCTTCATAAAAATACTGTACTACTTTAACATTTTATTTCTGTTTTCTAACCTCCCATAGTATTCTTTTCTTTCTTCACATGAAAAATTACTTTTATTTATATTTGTAATTTCTCCTCAGATCTTTACTTTTCCTCAGATAAGCCCCAATCCTGGGGCTAATCTGGTTTAACTGGCCATAGCAGAGAGAACTAGCTCTCTTTTTAAACATTTTTAAAAGATTTTTATCCATTTATTCATGAGACACACACACACACACACACACACACACACACACACACACACACAGAGGCAGAGGCACAGGCAGAGGGAGATGCAGGCTCCATGCAGGGAGCCCGGTGTGGGACTCGATCCCAGGTCTCCAGGATCATGTCCTGGGCCAAAGGCGGCGCTAAACCACTGGGCCACCCGGGCTGCCTGAGAACTAGCTATCTACCACACATTAGTGCTCCCCTTTCCACAGTGGGCAACTGTCCAACTAGGGACTATACTTCCCAAGCCCCTTGAATCAAAGTAAGATTGTGTGGCTGCTTTTACCCAAATAGAATGTGAGCAGAAGTTGTATACTTATCCTCTGAGCTTGGGTTTTAAGAAAGGATCATGCAGTCTCTGCCCTTTCTTCTCAGGACCTCTGCTGAGATTCAAAGAATTCCAAGGCACAAGGGGATGGTGGAACCACAGGACAGAATGTGACCATATGCTGAATTAACATGTGAAGACAGGTGACAAACACTGGGACAGTGCCATGGGTGTGAAGTAAACTTCTCTTGTGTTAAGTCACTAGAATTTTAGGGCTTATTTGTTATAGCAGCTATTGATAGTCTATCTAATATTAATACCATCTCTAATTCTGGGTTTTATTATTTCCATCATTGGTCCTCTATAAAATGGCTGCTCCCTGTTTTTCTTTGTTCCTACTTACTCTACATGATTTTCCTGGGTGAACAGCCAATGGGATAGGTAAGGGTACAGGTAGAGGGTAAATGGAGAGATGATGAATTCTGCTTTGGGGATGTTGATCTCAGTTGCCTATGGGATATCCAGGTGAAGATGTCAAGTAAGAAATTAGACATTTGCCTCTGATTTCAGAGAAGTATGAACCAGAGGTACAGGTTTCAGAGTCAATAGCATAACACTTATATTTAACTCTAAGAGGATTGTTGAGATTATCTAGGGAGAGAGAGTAGAGAATGGGGAGAAATGAGCCTAAAATTGAGCTTTAGGTTTCTCAACATTTAGAGAATGGGTAAGGAAGGTGTTCGACAGATTGGAAGGGGAAACAGAAGGAAAACCAGGAGAGGTTGAGGTCAAAGGAGGCAAGAGAGAAGAGTTATTCAAAAAGGAAGGAGTGGCTACTATTTCAAATGCTATTGACTAGTAGCGTAACCATGGCAGCATCAGTGACCTTGACAAGAGATGTTTCCTGAAGTTGGGGGTGAGAGGCCAGACTAGGATGGTTGAGGATAGAACCAGAGGTAAGGACTGGGGACTATCTGGTGTAGAAGATCCTTCAAAAATTACATAGGAAGAGCAGCAGAGAAATAGGGTAGAGTGGGAGGAAGTGTGGGATATAGGGTCAAGGAAGATTTTCTAAAGATGGTAAGCACTTGAGCCTATTTTACGCTATGGGAAATGATCCAGTGGGAAAGGGATTTGTCTTGCCACATCTCTTTTCACATCCCTTCTTTCTTTCTATTCCTAATCATTCAGATGCACCTGAAGTTCATGTTATATTGCCTCCATAAATTCTTGACCTTTGCAGGTGCTATTCCCCAGGTTGGGGATGCCCTTTTTCTCTTTTCCCTCCCTAGGAATGGCTAAATCCTACTAATCAAGCTCAAATGTCTTCTATATAATACTTCCTTGACCTTATTAGATGCTTATCCAGTATGCTCCCACAGAAACACTGCATTGTTCTGCACTAGCACTTATCACACTGAAGGACAATTGTCCTTAATAGTCTTACTCTCTAACAGGCCTTGAGCATCTTGAGAGTAGAAATCATGCTCCATTTATCTTTGGATCCCAAGTAACTTTCACCGTGCCAAATATATGATAGGCATTAAAAAGTGTTTAATGAATGAATGGGTGACAGAAATAGGCAGAGATTGGCTGTTGTTTCATGGAATCAGTTGTCATTAACAATCTTTATTTACCTAGTGTCTAAACAATATTCTTTTTGCTTACGTACATGCTCAGATATAGCCCTCATTTAATCATACATCATTATGCTAAAGGACAAAGAAACGTCCATGTCACTGCTAGAAAGTTAGTAAAATATATTCCAGTAATAGATATGACTTAAGAAATTTTAAGAAATGGAAATGGAGCTGAAGTTGGGTAGAATAAACACAATTTACTGATTAAATTGCTTGGAAAAAAAGCTTTAGATTTTAAAGAAACCAAAGGGCATTACACAATGTATTTCTAGTGGCAGGAAAGTTGATTTCATTGGGTAAAGAAATTAATATATGATACAATGTCAGGAAAAATGATCTTAATTGATGATGAAAAAATAGCTTTCTGTTACTGTTGCTTTAATCCACCCCAAGAGAGAGAGAGGGTTGTGGGGAGGGTATTATGTCTCATTTTCAGGGTAATTTACCTTAGCAAATATGTCACTTTTCAGCGAGACCATTTATGAATTACCTGCAGGTGCTTTGAAAAGCCAGACTTACAATTCAGTCATAAACAGCCCATTTGTTTTATGAAATCAGTCACCTTGCAGGCTCTGTGATTACAAGGTGCTCCTCGAGAACTGTTGGGATCTCCCAACTGGCTCACAACAGACCTTGCAAAGTGTCCTTGCGCTTTAGGGGATCAAAGTGATAACAACATATGGAATGGAAAGTAAGAAACTTATGTGCTGTAAGTTGCCTAGAGCCATTAGAGGAAATAATGTTCTTATGGCAAATTATCAGCATGACTAAATAAAACTTAAAAACTCAAAACTGTAAAATGGAATATTAATGCCGAAGGAGAATTTTCTTGTTTTTTTCCCCCTTATATTTAAAAATAAACGTTCATAGATTTGAGTAAGAGTTTGCTAAGGAAAATGATGGCAAAAGAAATTAACTTCAGGTTAACATGATATAAGGTAGGCCTACAAGTAACATCTTTATAGAACTCACTTAGTGGTTGAGGAAAGCCAGGGTGAATGGAAAGCCTTGGATTCTTAACACCAAAATGGAAGCATCAGACCCTAACTCTAGAATGATTTCACATGCCGCTTCATATTTATAAAGCAAATTTGATCACAGAATTGAAATACAAGTTCTGTGAATACATTAACAGACTGGAAAGTAGGTGCAATGAGGGGTGATATGTGGGTAATAAGGACCAGGGCAGCAAACCCTAGGAATTTGTTAGAGATGCAGAATCTGGCATCTCAGGTAATTCATGTGTATGTCAGAGTTTGAGAAGTGCTGCTCTAGGCTGTCCACTCTCAGTGAAGTCCAGCAGTTGTGTCACTCTGGGCCTCTGTTTTTCCATCTGTAGATTGGATGGAGAGACCCTAGTCACTAAGTTCTTATTCCTGACCTTGAAGAGACCCTGAAGTGGAGGTGACCCCTGGAAGGAAGAGGGCTGTGTCTGTGCAAGACATCTGGCCAGTGCTGCACTGAACATGGAGCTGACTTTGTTCCATGTAAAGTGCCTTATACATGCAGAGCTGCACTGTTACTGGATGAAATGCATGCCAGGGCTGGTGACATTTTCTCTTTGGAGTGTCAAGGGGTCATTTGCAGTCAGTTCTGGGAGCCGGGGAATTGAAGTCCAGAGAGAGAGAGAGAGAGAGAGAGACAGACAGACAGAGAGAGAGAGAGAGAGAGAGAGAGGAGAGAGAGAGAGAGAGAGACGTGAACAAGTAAGCAAGCTTGGGGGAGAGCAGCTGCAGTGATCCAAGAGGGGCTCAGGACCCAGGTAAGAGTAAAGATGAAGGGTCATATAACGATGACACATTCATCTTGCTTTCCCCTCTGTAGCGTTCCCACTGGACATACCTCAGTGCATTCTAGCTAGTTCTAACTGGCCTCCACGTGTTAACCACTATTAAATATTTACATGGTCTTAGTCCACCTCAAATATTTTTTCATTGAATGCTAGCCCCAGGGCCTCCAGAGTTTCTGTCTCGCTTCACTGCCCTATCTCCGTCTCCAAAAATGTGACAGTGTTGTTCTCAGGTGCCGCGTGTTGCTGACGAACAGCTGTTCAGTTAAGCTGTTCCTTTTCAGTCCCAACTACTAGCAAATTTTTACAAGAGCTAAAGACGTGCAGAGCAAACAGAAATGATGGAAAAGCTGGCATTCCAAAAGGTGTAAAAAAGAAAAGGATCTGAATAAGTCGATGATAGTGTAATTAACCCTCGTATGATTTGGAGAAGACTGTGTCGCTTGTCGTCTCTCCTGGGACTTCTGAGAAAAACTCTTCCTCAGGGGCTGCTGTTCCCCATCTAGAGTGGACGTCCTTCCCAGGCTGCTTATGTTTCCTTAGTCTAAACAGGATTGGCCTCAGTCTTCCTAAGTTTAGTTGTTTGCGTTGCTCTGTAGGAATGCTATTCAAAGAGTCATGAAGATGCTCTGGTGTCGGAAAGCCAGGCCCCAGGTCTGGAGTGGGAAGGCTGGGTTTCAGTTCTGAGTCATTAGCTAAGTGCCCTTAGGAAGTTCACATAGCCTTCCTGAGCATCTGCTGCCCTCCAGAATCTGTTCCCTCCCTTCTCATGGGCACCTGTTGCCCGGTGAGGGAGCACATTTCTTAGCCTTCTTCATAACTAGGCATGGTCTCATGACGAAGTTCTCTCCAATGGAACTTAAGGAGAGGCGATGTGCGAGGAAATTGCCTACCATGGATTATTTCTCCTCCTTCCCCTTCTTTTGGGGTCTAGATCCTGAACCTGGGGATTACCGATCTTAAGGTGCAGATGAAGACAACGCCATGAGAGGAGGGCAGACCAACAAGACAGGGGAACCCGGATCCCAAGATGTCTTTATAACATATAGCTGCCCTGCCAGCTTGCACGTCCAGGCTTCAGACTATAAAGTATGAGAGGAACAAATGTCTATTTTATCAACTGCATTGTTTTGGTCTATTATAGTTGCTTATTCTTTTTTTTTAAATTTAAATTCAATTTGCCAACTGTTGTCTCATAGTACAATGCCCAGTGCTCATCTCATCATGTGCCTTCTTAATGCCTATCACCAGTTTCCCCATCCCCCTACCCACCTCCCCTTCTGCAGCCCTTTGTTTGTTTCCCAGAGTTAGGAGTCTCTCATGGTTTGTCTTCCTCTCTAATTTTTCCCACTCAGTTTCCCTCCTTTCCCTTATGGTCCCTTTCATTATTTCTTATATTCCTTGTATGAATGAAACCATATATTGATAATTGTCTTTCTCTGATTGCCTTATTTCCTTTTTTATTTATTTTTATTTTTTTATTTTTTAATAATAAATTTATTTTTTACTGGTGTTCAATTTGCCAACATACAGAACAACACCCAGTGCTCATCTCGTCAAGTGCCCCCCTCAGTGCCGGCCACCCAGTCACCCCCACCCCCCGCCGTCCTCCCCTTCCACCACCCCTTGTTCGTTTCCCAGAGTTAGGAGTGTCCCAGGTTCTGTCTCCCTTTCTGATATTTCCCACCCATTTCTTCTCCCTTTCCCTCTATTCCCTTTCACTATTTATTTATATTCCCCAAATGAATGAGAACATATAATGTTTGTCCTTCTCTGATTGACTTATTTCACTCAGCGTAATACCTCCAGTTTCATTCACGTCAAAGTAAATAGTGGATATTCATCCTTTCTGATAGCTATTTGGGCAATATTCCATTGTATATACAGACCACATCTTCTTTAACCATTCCTCTGTCGAAGGACACCAAGGCTCCTTCCACAGTATGGCTATTGTGGACATTGCTGCTGTGAACATTGGGATGCAGGTGTACCAGCATTTCACTGCATTTGTATCCTTGGGATAAATACCCAACAGTGAAGTTGCTGGGTCGTAGGGTAGCTCTATTTTTAACTTCTTGCCTAACCTCCATACTGTTTTCCAGAGTGGCTGCACCAGTTTACATTCCCACCAATAGTATAAGAGGGTTCCCCTTTCTCCACATCCTCACCAACATTTTTTGTTTCCTGTCTTGTTAAGTTTAGCCATCCCTACCAGTATAAAGTGGTATCTCAGTGTAGTTTGGGTTTGTATTTCCCTAATGACAAGTGATGTGGAACATTTTTGCATGTGTCTGTTGGCCATGTGTATGTCTTCTTTGGAGAAATGTCTTCATGTCTTTTGCCCATTTCTTGACTGGATTGTTTGTTTCTTGGGTATTCAGTTTAATAAGTTCTTTCTAGATATTGGAAACTAGCCCTTTATCTGATAGGTCACTTGCAAATATCTTCTCCCATTCTGTAGGTTGCCTTTTATTTTTATTGACTGTTTCCTTTGCTGTGCTGAAGCTTTTTATCTTGATGAAGTCCCAATGGTTTATTATTGCTTTTGTTTCTCTTGCCTTCATAGATGTATCTTGCAAGAAGTTGCTCTGGCTGAGTTCAAAAAGGGTGTTGCCTGTGTTCTCCTCTAGGATTTTGATGGATTCCTGTCTCACATTTAGATCTTTCAAACATTTTGAGTTAATCTTCATCTATGGTGTAAGAGAATGGTCCAGTTTCATTCTTTTGCATGTGACTGTCCAATTTTCCCAAAACTATTTGTTGAAGAGACTGTCCTTTTTTCCATTGGATAGTCTTTCCTGTTTTATTGAAGATTAGTTTACCATAGAATTGGGTTCTCTATTCTGTTCCATTGATCTATGTATCTGTTTTTGCGCCAATACTGTCTTGATCACAGCTTTGTAATACAGCTTGACGTCAGTTTTGTAATACCAATGCCTCCAGCTTTGGTTTTATTTTTCAACATTCCTCTGGCTGTTTGGGGTCTTTTCTGGTTCCATACAAATCTTAGGATGATTTGTTCCAACTCTGTGAAGTAAATCTGTGGTATTTTTTTAAAATATTTTATTTATTTATTCATGAGAGAGAGAGAGGGAGAGAGAGAGAGAGAGAGAGAGAGAGAGAGAGAGAGAGAGAGACATAGGCAGAGGGGGAGCCCAATGTGGGACTCGATCCCAGGACTCTAGGATCATATCCTGAGCCAAAGGCAGATGCTCAACCACTGAGCCACCCAGGTGTCCCAGTCCATGGTATTTTGATGGGGATTGCATTGAATGTGTGAATTGCTCTGGGTAACAGACATTTTCACAGTATTTATTCTTCCAATCCATGAGCATGGAATGTTTTCTCATTTCTTTATATCTTCCTCAATTCTTTTCATAAGTGTTCTGTAGTTTTTAGAGTACAGATCCTTACCTCTTTGGTTAAGTTTATTCCTAGGTGTCTTATGGTTTTTGGTATAGTTGTAAATGGGATTGATTCCTTAATTTCTCTTTCTTCAGTCCCATTATTAGTGTGTAAAAATGCCACTGATTTCTGTGCATTAAGTTTGTATCCTGCCACATTGCCAAATTTCTGTATGAGTTCTAGAAATCTTGGGGTGGACTATTTTGGGTTTTCTATGTACAGTATCATGTCATCTGTGAAGAGTGAGAGTTTAACTTCTTCTTTTCCAATTTCGGTGCCTTTTATTTATTTATTTTTTTAGTTTTCTGATTTCTTTTAGTTTAGGACTTCTAGTATGAGAGTCAGCATCCCTGTCATGTTCCTGACCTTAGGGGAAAAGCTCTCAGTTTTTTCCCATTGAGAATGATATTTGCTGTGGGCTTTTCATAGATGGCTTTTATGATATTGAGATATGTTTCCTCTATCCCTACACTTTGAAGAGTTTTACAGGAAAGAATACTGTATTTCTGTCAAATACTCCAATCAAAAGACACAGGGTATCAGACTGGATAAAAAAGCAAGACCCATCTATATGCTGTCTACAAGAGACTCATTTTAGACCTAAGGACATCTTCAGACTGAGAATTAGGGGTTGGAGTTATGTACAGTGTTGGCTTAATTATTATTTTAAATATCTTAATAAATATGCTGACATTTGGCATTAAGGCAATAAACTATGAAGCCAAATAGATATGGAAACAGCAGTAGCATGTGTCTTTAGTATTATTGAAACAGATACTTGTAGTTGGAAGTGTGATAACAATTCCATATTCACTTGAAAAGCAAGAGCCAAGAGTATCATGAGACCTAAGGAAGAAGAACTCCCACAAGTAGATGCAACTGTGTTATGTTTTATTACTGAGATATATATATACAAAAATTGTTGACCCCATGCCTAGATGTGCAACTGAAGATGGAAAAACTGTCAAAGTTCTCAGAATACATGAAAAGAATTAAAACCACAAGAGGCTATGTGTTGAAGAGGATTATTATTAAGGCATCAAACCACTAAACATCAGTTTGCCAGAAACATCTTGCTAACTTGGAATGGAAGCAGATTAATTTTCAGCAACATGTGAGTCAATTAAGGGGAAAAGTATAAATTAAATTGAATGGGAAATACTGATAAGCTCAGTAGTTTTGTCATGTTGAGACGTTTTTACATTAGAGGTATGAAAGAGATAAAGAACTTGATCATGGGTGCAGAAAAGCATCATATCACTGTAATAATATGCAAGATTTCAGTGGCCAAAAGCTGCTACCATATTTAATTTAGTCCATAAAAATTATCTAAGAATGAGATATTCCTCAAAGATTAAAAAAATGGATGGATGATGGTTGAATTGATAGAAGATTGGCTTAAAGTAATTGGATATAGATGACTTTGAACTGTGTATAAATAATAAAAAATGATGATTATTTGTGTAATTTGGACATATGTTCAAATAAAGCACAAGCTCACATAAAATTTAGAGACTTGGTTATTGTTTTTGATAGGCATGACTGGACATCTGCAACCCTTCAACATCCCCAGCTGCAAACCATTTAAAGACAATTTGAGGAAACAATGTGAATCTTGACTGTTGTCTGAGAACTTTCTGGTAAAATAAAAGTGCTAGTATTAAAATTCGTAGTTTGGGTGGTAAAGGGCTTGAAACAAAGCTGGAGAGACAAATGCTGCTCTTAATGATAGAAAAAACAGTAATGTGCAGAAAAACATGAGTATCAATGACTTTGAGTCAAAAAGTGATTTGAACAGAGTTGGATTCGATGTGAAAAACGTTTGGGGAGTTCCTTAAGTAACATACATCTGTGTGTGTATGTGTATATATATAAATTGTGTATATATACATATAAATAAGTATACACACACTACTTTTTAATAAATGTGCAGGAGTGATATATGGAAGAAACCTGCATCTAAAATATAAAAGGGTTTTTTGATAAAAATTTGTGATAAGAATGTATTATAACTTAATTATCTTCATTTTTTTTCTTTCTTAGTGTTATGTTTTCATAACACTCATAAATAAACACTCATAAAATAGTGATGCATAGTATATTCCAACTAATGATGTGCTAGATTCAACTTTCTTCCAAAGCTGGAAAATTGGCAGCACTGGAACTATCCAATCTCTGATGTCTTAACATGTCCATGTGGATACCCCAACCATACTTTCATGTCCTTCCTGACTTCTTCCACATTCATACAAAATATGCTCTTTATGCCAAGAAAGCCTTTAATTCCCTCACTTCCTCTTTTTTATTTTCTTTTCCAGTTCATTAATCCTTTCCTATGTTCATCCTGTCATCTCGTCTGCGTCCCATGGAAGGAAGCCACCACCTTCCACCTTCCTTCCCCTTCTCTTCAGCTATACCTCTGTCACAGGTGCTTGGCTAATTATCAGTTTGTGGTCCATAGGCTTTAATTCCATTAAAAGTTCATTATGATCTTTTAAATATACACAAAAGTATGGACATCTGTATACCCATCTCAGATTTGACAGAGGCTATATTTGCTTCAGATTTGTCTTTTGATGGATTACAGTGAAAACCTCGCTCCCCCAAACTGTACCTGTCTGGGCTAGTTGATAAAGTTTCATCCCCCAGCTCCAAGCCCATAGTTCTGTACTCTGCTGTCATGCTAGGACTGTGACTTTGTTGACCTCCTTCTCCTTTGCCAATGGAATCGCTTCTACCTTCTTCCAATAGTGTGTGGAGGAGGGAGATGGGAAGGCCAGACAAGGGAAGTGGGATGTGCTTTTCGGCCGCATCATCTTGGTAGCGCTACTACAAACTGACAGCTGCAATTAGTCTGAGCAGTGGTTCCCTTCAGTGTGTGGGTTCCCCCTCACTCCTGGAACTTTCATGCCACACCTCAGAGACATCAGCGCCAGTCAGGAAAGTCAGCATCCTTTCCCTTAAGTCTGAGTCCCCAGGGTATCAGCGCCAGCTGGACAGTGAATCTCCCCAGAGATCTGCAGGTTCCAGACCTGTAGGACCTCACTTGTAAATCTCCAAGTTCTAATAACCTGTCTTTTCCTTTACCCTCTCACCCCAGGAACAGCTGGGGAGTTCCCTGCAGTTACAATTTCATCTTACCTCAGGGTTCACTTGCTTTCTTAACCTATTTCCCCAATACCTATTAAATTTTCTGTATTATCTTTGTTAAAACAACTGTTTTAGCTTTTGTCTTTCTGGCTGGGACTTGATGGATACACCTTTTTTTTTTTTTTCTTTCCAGAAGAAATGACTATTTAGAAATTGATATATATCATTCACACATTTTGGTTATATAAAATAGATACAAAAATTCATATATGTATAATTTTGAAAATTGTTATTTTCTGATTTTGTTTTTCAGACAGATTCAAGATAAAGCAGGAAGATCTAATTGATTCATTTAAATTTTATTGTATGAATAAATTATGGTTTATCTATTGGCCTACTGGGTAATAGGTAGTTTATGTCCACTTTGTTATTAACTACAAACATTGCTGCAAGAAAGATTTTTATGTCTCTGTAGGATATAATCCTAGAAGTGGAATGGCTGAATAGTAGGGGATGCACCTATTTAAATTGATTAGGTTAACATTATATGGTCTTATTCATTTGGGGAATATAAAAAATAGTGAAAGGGAATGGAGGGAAAAGCAGAGAAAATGAGTGAAAATATCAGTGAGGGTGACAAAATATGAGAGACACCTAACTCTGGGAAATGAACAAGGGGTAGTGGAAAGGGAGGCAGGTGAGGGGATGGGGTGACTGGGTGATGGGCACTCAGGGGGATACTTGATGGGATGAGCACTGGGTGTTATGCTATATGTTGGCAAATTGAACTCCAATAAAAAATATATATAATAAAAAAATAAAAATAAACTGAGATTGCTTATAAACAAAATAAAATAAATTTATTAGGTTAGATTTGATCTTCACATATACTTTATTGTACTTTTCCACATTGTTATTAACAGTTTCTGCCTCCCTGCCCCACCCAATCTGATGTATAATATGGTTTTCAGCTTAACCAATTTGCATTTTCTGATTAATCAGGATGGTCATTAAAAAAATGCATATTGGCTATTTGAGTTTCCTTGTTTGCATTTACTCCCTTATTGGGTTTTTTTGCCTTATGGTAAGGGGACGAGGCATATATATATTCACTACTCCACTGCCATTATATGTATTTCAAATATTTTTTGCTATACTTTAGCTTCTCTTTTAACTCTGATATTTTCTGTTATAGAGAATCTTTAAATATTCTGGAATCCTAATTTATCAGCCTTTTTCTTTATGAGTTTTTACTTTCTTATATCTTGTATAAGAAACCTCCTCCCACAAAGTCATGAAAATATTCTACTATGTTTCTTTAATTTTGCTTAAACATTTTTTTTTGTTCTTTAATCTACTTGCATAGATTTTTTTGTATGGCATAAAATTAGAATATAATTTTTTCGCTTTCCACATGGAAGACCTTTTGTCTGAACACATTTTATTCTATTTATTGGTCTGTGTGATTCTCCTTGTTCTCACATCATACTTCAACTTTTATAGCTTTGCAGTTCATCTTAATATCTGGCAGGGTATCAAGGGTGAGTGACTCATTGTTATTTATTTTCTTCAAATTGTCTGGGCTATTTTTGGCCTTTTATTCTTTCAAAGTGAATTTTAGGATCAAATTTCATGAAAACCCCTGTTGGGATTTTGAGTAGAATTGCTCTGAACTTATGTTAGTTTAGGGAGAATTTTTATCTTTACCATGTTGAAGGGACCCTCTTACTAACTAAGGTCTTGCTCATTGATATATAATTTTTAGACCAGTAACATTGGCATCACCTGGATCTTGCTAGAAATGCAGAATTTTAGACTCCATCCCATACTTGCTGAGTCAGAATCTTTATTTTAGCAAAAGACCCAGAGTTGCATGTGCATTATTAAAGTTTAAGAAGTGTGGTTTTAAAGTCATCCCTTTCCTCTTTCTAAATAGAGCTAGGAACTTATGGTTTCCACTTTATTCTTAAAACCATTCTCTCCACTAGATTCTCTTAAACAAAAAAGAGATATGCTAAAATATCTATCATCTCAAAACATTTACCCCAACTCTAGGTGCATATCACCCATTGTCATTTGTTCCCTTCATAGCCTCCTCAAAGGAGAGGTCTGTGCTCATTGCCCCTACTTCATCACCTTCCAGCCATTCCTTGGGCTTCTGTTCCCCATAATTTTATCCAAACTGCTTAAACTCCTAAAAACAAGTGATATTTTGCCATTAGAGACAACATTGGATAGACCTAGAAGATATTATGCTAAGTGAAATAAGTTAGAGAAAGACAAATACTATATGATTTCACTTATTTGTGGAATCTAAAAACCAAACCAACAAAAAGCAAAAACAGACTCATAAATGCAGAGAACAAATTGATGGTTGCTAGAGGAAGGAGGTTGGGGAAATGGGCAAAATGGGAGAAGAAGAGTGGGAAAAGAAGGCTTCCTGTTATGGAATGAATAAGTCATGGGGATAAAAGGTTCAGTATAGGGAATATAGTCAATGGTATTGTAATAGCATTGTATGGTGAGATGTAGCCACACTTGTGGTCAGCATAGTATGTTGAATCACTATTCATGTATTGCAACTAATCTAACATTGTGGCATCAACTACATTTCACTAAAAATACCCCACAAAACATAATACTGGGTGAAGAAGGCAGACACAAAAATTACATATTATACAAATTTGTATGTACAAAGTACAAAAATAGGAAAAGATGTAATGATCAAAAAGCAAGAATCATTTATATGCTGCCTATAAGAGGCTTACTTCAGACCTAAAGCACATGTAGATTGAAAGTGAAGGGATGGAAAAATATTTACTACGCAAATGGAAGCAAAAGGAATGCTGGGATAGCAATACTTATATTAGACAAAGTAGACTTTAAAACAAATACTATAATAAGAGGTAAAGAGGGACACTATGTAATGATAAAGGAGAATAATCCAACAAGATGATATAACAATTATAAACATCTTTGCACCAAACACAAGAGCACCTAAATACATAAAGCAACTATGAACAGACATAAAGGAAGAAATCAACAGTAATACAGTAATAGTAGGGGACTTTAACACCCCACTTACCTCAATAGACAGATTATTCAGACAGAAAATCAACAAGGAAACAGCGGTTTGGATGTCACATTAGACTAGATGAGCCTCACATATATATTCAGAACATTGTATTCAAAAACAGTTGAATACATTCTTTTCAAGTACACATGAAACATTATTTAGGATAGATCACATATTAAGTCACAAAACAAGTCTTTTATTTTCTTATTCTTTTTTAATTTTTTATATATAAATTTATTTTTTAATTGGTGTTCAATTTGCCAACATATAGTATAACACCCAGTGCTCATCCCATCAAGTGCCCCCCTCAGTGCCCGTCACCCAGTCACCCCCACGCCCCACCCACCTCCCCTTCCACCACCCCTAGTTCGTTTCCCAGAGTCAGGAGTCTCTCATGTTCTGTCTCCCTTTCTGATATTTCCCACTCATTTTTTTTCTCCTTTCCCCTTTATTCCCTTTCACTATTTTTTAATTCTCCAAATGAATGAGACCATATAATGTTTGTCCTTCTCTGACTGACTTATTTCACTCAGCATAATACCCTCCAGTTCCATCCACGTCGAAGCAAATGGTGGGTATTTGTCGTTTCTAATGGCTGAGGAATATTCCATTGTATACATAGACCACAGCTTCTTTATCCATCATCTTTCGATGGACACTGAGGCTCCTTCCACAGTCTGGCTATTGTGGACATTGCTGCTAGAAACATCGGGGTGCAGGTGTCCCAGGCGTTTCACTGCATCTGTATCTTTGGGGTAAATCCCCAGCAGTGCAACTGCTGGGTCGTAGGGCAGGTCTATTTTTAACTCTTTGAGGACCCTCCACACAGTTTTCCAGAGTGGCTGCACCAGTTCACATTCCCACCAACAGTGCAGGAGGGTTCCCCTTTCTCCGCATCCTCTCCAACATTTGTGGTTTCCTGCCTTGTTAGTTTTCCCCATTCTCACTGGTGTGAGGTGGGATCTCATTGTGGTTTTGATTTGTATTTCCTTGATGTCCAGTGAGGCGGAGCATTTCCTTATGTGCGTGTTGGCCATGTCTATGTCTTCCTCTGAGATTTCTATTCATGTCTTTTGCCCATTTCATGATTGGATTGTTTGTTTCTTTGGTGTTGAGTTTAATAAGTTCTTTATAGATCTTGGAAACTAGCCCTTTATCTGATATGTCATTTGCAAATATCTTCTCCCATTCTGTAGGTTGTCTTTTAGTTTTGTTGACTGTATCCTTTGCTGTGCAAAAGCTTCTTATCTTGATAAAGCCCCAATAGTTCATTTTTGCTTTTGTTTCTCTTGCCTTCATGGATGTAATTTGCAAGAAGTTACTGTGGCCAAGTTCAAAAAAGGACTAGATGATTTGCAGTTCACCGGTAGCCCATGTCATTTCTCGCATCCATGTCTTTGTATTTGTGTTTCCTTCCGCCAGGAATGTCCTTGCCCCTTTGCCTATTTGTTAAGCACAGGTACTCATTCTTTCAGACCCAATTCAAATGTCTTTCCCTCTGTGAAGGACCCCTTGCCACTTAGGATCTTTCTGGGCCATCCTGGGCTGAATTTCTAGGATTGTACTTATCCCTTAGTATAGTAGCTTCTATTTAGCTCTTCTTCCCTACCAGTCTGTGAACTGGTGTAGAAAGACTTGTGTTTCTGTCCCAAGTGCAGGCATAGAGTAGGCATGTAATGAATTCTTATTGCATGAACAAATGGATGCCAGAATCAGGTTAGTAGAGGAGACACTTATTCAGGTGCTAATGCTGTCTGTGCTTGCAGGGGGTTTCTGTTCCTGGAACTTGACCACGCTCTTCTGGGGACCATAGAAAATTCTCCCTCCCCTGGGAAGCTCCTTATGAGATGCTCCAGCTGGAAGGGACCTTTCCTTTACACGGAAATCCCACTTCTTTCTGGCCCCTCCCTTGGGCACTTACCTCGTCCTCAGTGTTCATGCCTCTCTTGCTCAACACAAGTCATTTGTAAATTTTCTGAAGCAAAGGATTATGTCTTATTCTTCTGTGTCCTTCCCCCAAATGCTCAGCCAATGTCTTGCACATGGAAGGCTCTTGGTTGATATCTGTTGGGGTGAGTCAGCATGGTTTTAACTCACACCAATGAGGACTTTTTCATATAGAACATAAAGGAGGCTTAGATTCCTAAATTGGAGAGAATGTTATGTGGATGGAGCCCACACTGAGTAATTATTAGCATCAGGCAGGTGGGTCATTATGGAAATACAAATAATTGCTAAAGAGAGAGCCTCAGGTCTGAAAAGGCCACCTCTTCAAGGAGGCTGCCTTACTGAACTGCTCTCAACCCCTATGGGGGTGCTTGGTAAAACCCTTACACTGCGGCCTGGGGCAGGGGCAAAAACTGCCCTATGCTAGACCTATCTAAAGTTCAGATTGGCCCTTGGGGCTAAGCTCCGGGAAGCTTCTGAAGGCATTTTTAAGAAGATGCCAAAGGAGAGAATGTGATTAAATTTTCTTGAGCTATGGGAGACCCTGGGAGAAAACACGTTCTTTTTGCCTTGGCTCCCTTGGCTGAAACATCACAGTGGAGGAGAGTTTCCTTTCTCACTCCCAGAAGCTTAGAATTCTAATCTCTGGTTAAATTAAGCAGCACTGCAGAGGAAAAAGAGCCGACTTGGTAAAAACAATGAGCTTAAATGGAACGAGCTGAGCTTGTGGTGTGGCATATGCCTTCAGCAATTAGATGAGCTCAGATATCATCCTGCTTCTTATCCGCATTGCTGGCCAGAGGAAAGGGGCCCAGTAAATATCAAATATGCCAACAGTGAACATTTCCTTTGCTTCTCTCATGAGGCATCAGAGATTTCAGTATTTTGTTGTAATATGTTTTCATCATGTGCTGTTTTAAAAATTGCCTTGAAAACAGGCTTGCAACTTCCAATCCTTTTCTTGTCTGCAAAAGGAGTGAGGATGTTTTCAGCCTAGGTGGCTGACACCAGAGCTCTGGCCACAGTGGGGCAGGTAGGCTGAGTACAGAGGTCGCCACGATTCCTCTAACAGCAGGACAGAAGTCCAGCTGGGTGACCTTTGGGCTTCTAGGATTTGGGAATGCTTATCAGAGAATGCAGTGTAAGGACAAGGCCATTCTGTGGCCCAGAAAGGGTCATATCTAATTTTAAAAATTGCTCAGTATATTCAACCCCATTGAAGCACAGAGGGAGGGTGGAGGGTTTTCCTTTGAAGACTAAGCAGAGCTGTGTTTCAGTAGCTTCCATATTTTTTCTTTTCAGAGTAGACACAAAGTGAAAGCACTAAAGGAGGTTCGAAGAAAACTCTATGATTTTTATGTTCTTCATGTGGTCAAAGAACTAACACACACCTCCTCAATTCCAACATCAAAGAGGCCTGGGTCTTCCTCCATGAAAGTCACAGTTCAGTTGAGAGAGCAGTGAGTGAAGTTGTGTTGGAGATTTTCTATTTGCCCTTCCAGTTCTACTGTCTTCTCTTTTCTGTCATCATTTGAGCCCCATGATTCTTACCCTCTGGCTCCAGTTTGGGTTTGGAAAGCATGAGCAAGAGATTGGAGGAAGAGAGGACCATCAGGTTGGGGTATTTATTCCTTGGCTCTTCCCTGCTGGGTATCACGGGTTTTATGAGTTCTTTTACTTAAGACCACAGCTTCTGTTAAGTGGTTCTCCCCTATAATTTCTCTGGTTTCTCGAGGTTTCGGTAGCCTCATCTTCCCTCTGCTGCTCCAGTCCTAGGAGGAGGTAACAGCTCTCTGGTGTTACTAGCTTTAGGGTGCTTCACTGTCCTTTTGGTGTCTCATGACCCTGGCCACATTTTGTAAACAGTTCCTTTATTAAGGGCCTCCCCGGGTCCCCTCGCTGAGTGTGCCACTTGTTTCTGTCAGATGGAGGAGGCATCTTAGAAATGCAGCACAGGGCCACTTAACATAGCATGTGGGAATTGTGAAAGGTATCCTGGAGGAGGTGAGACATGAAACCAGTAGGAGCTAGCCAGGTGGAGGGAATTTTAGGCAGCTGGCCCACAAGGAGCTTTCACTGGAGGCAGTTTGTAGTGGTTGAACATATTGTTCTCCAGGGCAAAGACATTACCTATCTCACTTGTTGTTAAAGACTCAGTTCTGCGTGGAGTGCAAAGCACATCCTTTGTGATCAGTCATGATTGTTGAATGAATGGATGAAGGTGAAAAATTGTAAGACAAGAGGTTGGAGTGGTCTGCGGGTCCTCATCACAAGGACACTATGAAGTCTTGGTAAGGAGGTCTGGTACAGTGGGAGGGTCATATCTAAAAATATGTCTGAGGGCAAAAAAAGAAAAAAAAATCAGAAGAACTCAATGAATGCCTGGGTGAGTAAAATAAAGAAGGTTTGAGGATGACACCCAATGTGGACCTAGATCATCTTTTTTAATAAGTTATTTTCTCTTGTATTCATTTGAGGTCCTTTTGTGATGTTTAATCATATTGGCTTCTTGGGAATTCCTGCTAACTTGAGACTTCTACCCTGAGGCACATTATACCCTACCTGTCTAGATACTCATTCAACCAAACATCCCGGGGCCACCCAAGTTAAAGAGAACAGTCTGTAGCCTTGCTCTGTAGTGTCTCCTTAAGCTTAGGTCCTACAAATTAGCACTAAGTTCATGTGAAGGAGGCCACAGCCGCCCCACTGACAGGCAGTTCTCTTTGAGGGGCTAGCACATTTATTCTGAAAGATGAGTTACCCTTCTTTCTTTCTTTCTTTCTTTTTTTTAATATTTTATTTATTCATTCATAAGAGACAGAGAGAGATAGAGAGATAGAGACACAGGTAGAGGGAGAAGCAGGCTCCATGCAGGGAGCCCGACGTGGGACTCGATCTTGGGTCTCCAGAATCATACCCCGGGCTGAAGGCGGCACTAAACTGCTGAGCCACCTGGGCTGCCTGAGTTACTCTTCTTTAAAATGTGAACACTTTAAGCAGTTTTTCAGATGTTTTTCCCAACATGAACATTCAGTCTTCTTTTTTATCAGTATTTATTGAAAGCCCACTGTGTACCTGGTATGGGTTGATGTGGGTACTATAGAGAAATGATCCTTGCTTTGAAGGGCTCATAGGCAATTTCAACTGTAAATATTAGTCAGAACTCCCTTCCACACAAGATGTTCCTAAGGATATCTCTGGAGAAGTGTCTGAAGTTTGGAATCCAAACCTTAACTCCATCAAGAGAGAGCTGATATGGAGATTCCCATGGTTGCAGAAAAATGATAGAGCCACAGCTTCTAGTGGGGTGAGTGGTATAGTTAGTCAGTCAGGGGTAGATGGAAAGTGCATGGGAAGAGGGCAGAGCAGCTCAGCTTTCTGAGGTGAGGGACAACTGCTAAAATAAGGTTGCATCTATGCATCGTCTTAAACGTATGATTAGGAGTTTGCTGCCCTCTGAGTTGTCTGGATGGAGCGCAAATGTTTCTGTCCTGGGGAATGGTGTGTGCAGAGAGAACAATTAGGATTACTCTCACAGCAACTTTGAAGTATAGGACACAGTACTGTTAATTATAGTAAGTATGTGCTGTACATCAGATCCCTAGAACTTGCTAATATATAACTGGAAATTTGTATCCTTTGACCAACGTCTCCCCATTTCTTCTATCCCCAAGTCCTTGACAATCATCATCCTACTCTTTGTACGAGTCTGACTTTTTTAGATTCTACATATAAGTGAGATGATATAGCATTTCTTTCTTTCTCTGTCTGACTTATTTCACTTAGCATAATGCCCTCATGGTCCATCCATGTGGTTACAAATGACAAGGTTTCATTCTTTCTCGTGGCTAATATTCTATTGTAAATATGTACCATTTCTTCTTTATCCATTCATCAGTCAGCACTTAGGTGTTTCCATGTGTTGACTATTGTGAATAACACTGCAATGAACATAGGGGTGCAAATTTTTTTTCAAGATAATAACTTCATTTTTTGGGGGGAAATATAACCAGAAGTAGAATTGCAGAAAAAAAATGTAATTAGGGGATGGATGTATTCATTAAGCTTATTGTGGTAATCATTTTGCAATATATATTTATTAAATAATGTTTTCCACCTTAAAGTTACATGATATATGTCAGTTATTTCTCAATAAAGGTGGAAAGAAAAGAGTGAATTGTGTGTGAAGAGGTGAGGATGTGGAGGTAGATAAACGGCAACATAGGAGCTAAGCAGGAATCTGATCACACACAATTTCTGAGTAGCCTCTCTCCTCTTTCTATTAGCTAGTATTCTATTATAAAATAATAATTATTTATGGCAAACAATTCCAAATGATCCAGAAAGATATAAGGTGAAAAGTAAAGTTCTTCACATCCTAGTCCCACTGCCCAGAAGAATCAAAACCATGAAGAGTTTCCATGTTTTCTTTCAGAAATTTTCTATATGCACATCTACCTGCACATTTAGTATTTATAAGTTACACTCTGCATACTTCTGCAAACTGCTTTTTAAAAGCAATTTATTTTTGATATAATTCCATTACATTTCTATATGACCTCTTCTTGTAATCATTGCATCTTCCGTTAGGAATCATCACAACTTATTAACCAGGTTAAATGGTGGACCTTTATGTAGTTTCCCATTGTTTGATATTACAATTAATCCTGCAAGCAACTTCCTTGGTCTTTGTGTGTATCTGCAAAATAAATTCTCAAAAGTGGAGCTGATGGATGTCTATTGCCATGTTATTTTTCAAAAATGGCACCATTGTTAGCTACACTTGTGGTGAGAATAGCATAGTACAGAGTTGTTGAATCCCTGTGTTGTACATCTGAAACTAATGTAGGATTGTGTATTAACTATAGTCAAATGAAACAACCAAAAAGAATAATCTTCCCAATGGTATAGGTTCCCATACGGTTTTAAATGATGATTTGCCTATTTGTGAATACAAAAAAAGGTCACAACATTTTACCACCCCATTAATAAATGTATGTTGGAGGGAGTCATCAGGAGGACGTGAGTGCTGGTTGACCTATGAGCTGCGCCTGGGCAATTGGAGGCTCCTCACTTGCGCCTCATCCTTGGAATATACCTTCCACCCGCAGCTATTCCCAAGGCCTGAGCCATTTTCAGGGACGCTGCCTCGAGACAGTATATTCAACCCCATTGAAGCACAGATGAAAGGTGGAGGGTTTTCCTGTGAAGACTAAGCAGAACCATTTTTCAGTGGCTTTCATATTTTTTTCTTTTCAGAGTAGACACAAAATGAAAGGACTAAAGGAGGTTGGAAGAAAACTCCGTAAAGTTATGTTCTTCATGTGGTCAATGAACTAACACACACCTCCTCAACTCCAACATCAAAGAGACCTGGGTCTTCCTCCATGAAAGTTGCAGTTCAGTTGAGAGAGCAGGGTAGTTGAGATTCAGTTGAGATTGTCCAGGCTAAATATGTGGCCGAACCTAGTGCAGATGTCTATGCAAACATTCTAGATTCTGAGAGGCAGGTGTGGACATCTACTCATCTTGCAGTTGCCCAATACACGCCTCGTAAGTAAGTTCCTTCGCTTATGGAGACGGCCACCGACCAGTCCATGGTGGCCTTTCTCCTGGCTCTCCTTGTCCCTCTGGGCAGGAACACGTTCCTATTTTCACCCGGGGAACTCCCAAGGTTGTGAACCAACAGTGTCAGAGAGTGCTGGATACTGGATTTTATTCAACTTGTAAGGTCTGGATATTATCACACTCAATATGTCACAATACAGGACATAATTAGACTGTTGGTAGATTCCTGCTGATTTTTACTTCTCTCCTCCAACTATACAATTTACTTAGGCACTAGTAACTTCTTATATATAAGTCGCACATCCCAGAATGAAACGAAAGAAAATCTCATAGGTACTAATTAATAACTTACCCTTATTTGACTATTCATTTTTATCCTCTTTGTGTACTTCCTCCAGGACATTTCTACAGCATCTTAAATGTGTTTTCTTTTCCTGCCTTACATAACTATTTTAAATGAACGTACATACTATTTTTTTTCCAGCTCATCCTTGCTGCTCTGAGTGCTGAACTTTCCTTGTTGTTTCCTAGTCTTTCAAGGGTAATATGGCACTTCAATTGCTGCTTATGTTGTAGACAGAGAGGTAGAAAATAGGTAAAAAAGAAACCATGTAACTTCAGTTAGAGGTAAGTTGCGCAAAAATAAAACAAGGGTACGTTGGAGAGTATGCAAACTGGAGAAAGGAATGGAAGCTGGTAGAAATGAAGGCGAAGCAAGATCTCCTGGAAAAAGTGACATTCAGGCAGACCCCAAATGTTAAGTGAGAAGAAGGAGGGGGTGAACCAGACAGAGGAAAGAATGTGCAAGGGCCCAGGGTGGACAGAGCTTAGCATGTTTGAGTAGTAGGAAGGTAGCTCGGCCCCCGGAGTGATGAGCAAGGGAGAGGAAGGAAAGGCCATCACTGGGAGTTTGGATTTGACTGGCTGGAAGGGAGGCTACTGGAAGATGTTGAGCTAGGGAATGACGTGATCTGATTTACATCTTTAAAAGGCTCTTCTGGAGACGCGTGCTACACTGCCTCTTTCCCTCACTGTCTGGCCGTCTTAGTCTCAAGATCTTCTCCCTTGGTTAAAATAGCCCTCTTATTCTTATTTTTATTTTTTTACCTCTTGGCACTGTGAATTTTACCAAACAGAACAAAGCACAGGTTAAACTGCAAAGGTGGCTTTATATGTGGTCCTTCATCTCTCTCCTGAGTCCTTCAATTCATTTCATCAGAAATAGTTTAATTATTTCGAGCTATTGGGTGCTGCTGAAGGATTTGGGGATCTGTCGGGAGATTAGATGTCACTTAAAAACAACCATTGTTATTTTAGAACATGTCCAGGTATGGAGAACTTAGTTGCTTTAGGGACATCTTTCAACTCTTTAGAGATGCCTGAAATGTTCCATTCCCATGAAAGTTAAAAAGGAAAGCCATTTAACGTAAATCCTTTCCTTTTCCACCCCGTCTCTGTTTTGTTTTTGTGTTTGTTTGTTTGTTTTTGTTTTACATTTCTCCTTGTTTAAAAACATTGCCTCTACAAGTCGAGTATGAGTTACAATTAGAAATATAGTCTCTGAGGTTGCCAGATTAGGTCCTCCTCAGTTGAGGAATTTTGATTAACAGCAGAAATCAAGTCTATAAGACTTGGTTATTTGGAACTCAGATCTGGGAATGTGCAACAGCATAGCCAAATCACACAGTATGAACAGAAAGGGAGTTTGTGGGGGTAGGGGTGGGGATTGGAGGGTGGAGGGGATTGTTCATCTAAAAGACCTTATCTTTTGCTTTCATTGCTTTGCTTTTGGTGTCAAATCCAAAAAAATCATTGCTGAGACCAATGTCATGGAGCTCAACCCTTGTTTTTTTCTTTATTTCTTTTTTAAAAAAGATTTTTAATTTATTTATTCATAGACACACACAGAGAGAGAGAGAGAGAGAGAGAGACAGAGAGAGGCACAGGCACAGGCAGAGGAAGAAGCAGGCTCCATGAAGAGAGCCTGACATGGGACTCAATCCTGGGTCTCCAGGATCATGCCCTGGGCTGCAGGCGGTGCTAAACCGCTGAGCCACCGGGGCTGGCTCCCCCCTTTTTTTCTAGGAGTTTTATGGTTTCGGTCTTATTTTCAAGTCTTTAATCCATTTTGGTTTTTGTGTATGGTGTAAGATAGTGGTGCAGTTTCATTCTTTTGCATGCGCATGCCTAGTTTTTCCAGCATCATTAATGAAGAGACTCTCCTTTACCTTGTATTTTCTTGGCTACTTTGTCAAAAATTAATTGATCATATATGCATGACTTTATTTATGGACTCTGTTCTCGTCCACTGATCTACATGTTTGTTTTTATGTCAATATATATTGTTTTGATTACTATAGTTTTATAATATATTTTGAAATCAGAAAGTGTGATGCCTCCAACTTTGTTTCCTTTCTCAAGATTTTTTTCCTCATTTGGGTTCTTTGCGGTTCCAAATTTTAGAATTTTTTTTCTATGCCGTGAAAAATTCCATTGGAATTCTGGTAGGGATTACATTGAATCTGTAGATTGTTTGCATAGTTTGGACAGTTTTACAGCATTCTTCCTATCCATGAAAACAGAATATCTTTCCATTTATTCATGTCTTTAATTTCTTTTACCAATATTTTATAGTTTTCAGTGTGTAGAACTTCCCCTGCCTTGGTTAAATTTATTCTTAAATATTTTATTCTTTTTGATGTCACTGTACCTGGGATTGTTTTCTTAATTTCTCTTTCTGATAGTTAATATTTAGTAATATACCTGAGTTATTAGTATCCTGCAACTTTATAGAATTCATTAGTTCTAACAGTTTTTTGGCGGAATCTTTAGATTTTTCCATGTATAAGATAATGTTATCTGCAAACAGAAACTTTCTTTCTTTTCTGATTTGGGTGCCATTCCTCCCTCCTTCCCCCCTCCCTGCCTCCCTCCCCCCCTCCATCCCTCCCTGTGTCCCATCCTGCCATCCTCCTTTCCTCCCCTTTGCCTAATTGCTATAGCCAGCACCTCTAATAGTCTGTTGAGTATCAGTGGTGAAAGTTAACATCCTTGTTTTGTTCTTGTTCTTAGAGAAAAAACTTTTAGCTTTTCACCATTGCCAATGATGTTAACAGTGGGCTTTTCATAGATTGATTTTATTATTTTGAAACGTGGTCTTCTATATTCAATTTGTTGAGAGTTTTTATCATAAAGGGTTAATTTTTTTCAAATGTTTTTTTCTGAATGTATCAAAATGATCATATGACTTTGATCCTTTGTTAATGTGGTGCATCACATTGATTAATTTGCATATGTTGAACTATCCTTGCATCTTAGGAATAAATCCCACTTGATCATAGTGTATGGTTTTTCAAATGTACTGTTGAATTCAGGTTGCCTCTATTTTGTTGGAGTTTTGTATCAGGGTTATTGGCCTGTAATTTTTTTTCTTCTAGTGTCTTTCTCTGGTTTTAGAATAAGGGTAATGCTGGCCTCATAAAATAGTTTGGAAGTTTTCTCTCCCATTCAATTTTTTGGGGAAGTTTCAGAAAGGTTGGTGTTAATTCTTCTTTAAATGTTTGGTAGAATTCATCAGCAAAGCCTGTGGTCCTGGTGAGGACAAAAAGCCTTTTGTTTGTTGGGAAGTTTTTGATTATTGATTCAACCCCCTTAATTATAATTGATCTGCTCAGTTTTTCTATTTCTTTATGATTCAGCTTTGGTAGGTAGCATGTCTCTGGGAATTGTTGATTTCTTCTAGGTTATCTAGTTTGTTGGCATATAATTGCTTATAATAGTTTCTTATGATCCTTAGTATTTCTGTGTTAACCTTTGTAATGTCACTTTTGTTTCTAATGTTGGTCTTCTCTCCCTCTTTTCAGTTTTTATAGAGAAAAGTTTGTCAGTTTTGCTTATTTAAAAAATATTAGCTGTTAGTTTCATATTTTCTATTTTTTTCTAGTCAAATTATTTCATTTATTTTTGCTCTGATCTTTGTTGTTTCCTTCTTTCTGTTGATATTCTCCTTCTTTTTTCTAGTTCTTTGAAGTGCAAAATCATGTCATATATTTGAGATCTTTCTTTTTTCATAATATAGGTGTTTATTGCCATAAACTTCCTTGTTAGAACTGCTTTCAGTGCATCCTAGAAGTTTTGGTTTGTTATATTTCCATTTTCACTTATCTCAAGGTTTTGGAGTTTCTATTTTGATTTCTTTTCTGGCCCATTAGGCTTTCAGGAACATGTTTAATCTGCACATATTTGTTAATGTAAACTTACTTGAAATTATGGAATAAGGCAGAATGATAGCCTACACAGAGTACCTCAGATGCTCTGCATCTGTATAGGGCAATTTTAATTTGGATTATTTACAGTTTGATCTGAGAGTCCTTTGGCCTGATAGCTAATAGTTCGTTCTCAGCCACGTTTTACCTTTTACCATGCTTGGGGGAGACAGGGCCACCAAGTTTTCTTATTCTCTAAAAACTTCCTTTTCTTTTTTCCAACTTTTTGACATTTTTGTGGTCTAGGCAGCTGGAGTATAAGTTTTCTTGACCCTTTCCAGACTGTAATCTCATCTTGATCAGAATTGTCAAGTGGAATCCTGAAAGCCACTATTTAGCCTGATTGGAGAATAGAGTCCTACCTACCTGCAGACAATTCTTTGCTGGATATTACCCAAAGCTAGGACATTTCCTGCTTGAGTACATGCTTGAGTCACAGAATATGCCCAATCTGACCTCAGCATCTTTTCTGCAAAGTTGGAACCAATTATCAGAAAGAAACATTCTCTATTGAGTGTAGGAATTTTCAATTACTTGAAGTTTCCATTTAGGACAGAAATGTACTTTTTATTATGAGGGACTATGTGATTTTTTAACTCTGAATGTGTGGTTATTTTTGTTTAAAGTTTGACTCTTGGAAAGCAGTCTTGTTCTAATATTTATGTAAAGGTGGCAAGCTATGGAATAGAAAATCTAAGAGGTAATTTAAAATGCACTTTTGAATATGGTACATTCAAATCTTCCAGGAGAGTAATAGGTATCATTAAGCCAGGTACACAAAATTTTATATATTCCTTAATATATGAAAAATAATTTTTATCAGTAGTATTTATAGTATTGTGGAGTGAACTCATCAAAGATAAATATCAACAGGTGATGCCAGAAATTTAGCACTGATCTTGGCACGAATCCAGTGCTTACAGGTCTAAAATCTCAAGTCTCCAGACATGGGGCATTTGGCTTTCTACAATCAGGAGAACCTTGGACTTTCCTACATTTTGCCTAAAATGAAACTCAGCCAGTTTGCCTTCCATTAGCACTTTAGTTACCTGCCTCTAGATACTTTTCCGTGATAGGCAAGAAACTACTTTTAGCAAGAACAGAAAAATTCCATTCATTTCTTGAATGTCTGTTTTCTATGGGTATTGTGTGTCATGGGACTTTAAAAAATGAGTAAACCATGGTCTCTTGCTCTTTAGGGAGTTACAATTCAGTAGTAGGAATAGGTAAGACATAAATAGCTTGACTACTGGATAGCTCTAATCAGTGCTATAATTAGGATGTTGTGAAAATAGACTATAAGAGATTAATGGTTTTAGAATACAAAAGACTTTATCCTCCTATTTTCTTCCAGAAATTTCCTTAGGCTAACACTTCTGGCCTCCCCATCAAGTGAGGGGAAGTGATGTCACTCAGATCCACTCCCTGCAATCTACCACTTTCAATGACTGAGGCCCCTGCCCTCGTAAACAGACTATTTGTCTATGTTTGCCTGATTGAAAAGCTTAACTCTGGCCTTTATTTAACAGGCCTATTTAGCTCTTATACTTACGGCTTGCTCTTCAACAATGGAAATAAATTAATGATAATATTAAGAGATCAGAGATAATATTAAGAGATCAGAGATCAGAATGTGTGGTACAAAATCATATAAAACAGCGTATTTGAAATGGTATAACTGTAGAGAAATGCAAAATTCCTTCTTATTTTATTGATCAGTTACTTGAAAAATTCCATTCTGTATTAGTCAGATTTTTGCTGATGCAATGTTACATAATGAATAACTCCAAAATTAATGGCTTATGATAACAAATATTGATCTGCTGCTTATAAATCTAATGGTTGGCTGGCCATGGCTCTGCTGGGCTTTGCTAGGCATGGCATGTCTTTCATCCTGGGATCTCCTCTGGCATGCGTTATTCTCATGGTGGCAGACAAGAGTGCAAAGGGGCAAACCAAAGCTTGTAATACCTTTTACAGTCTCTGCTCAGAGCTGGCATAGTGTCATCTCTGCTCACATTTGATTGGTTAAGGCAAATCCTATGACTAAAGCCAATGGGACCAGGAAGTATACTCACAGTGAACCATGACAAAGATGGGGTTAAAAAAAAAAAAGGGTTGTGTTGTGATATAATTTCCCACATACACCTCTGGCTTTCATTTAGTTTCTTGTATATAGAATATTTAGCTACTTCATGCTATTTATATCATCTAACTTATTTATCCATTCTGCCTCTGATACAGCTCTGAAGACATTCACAATTCTTTGATTAGTCTCCTGCCATAAAGTACCATTAGAAACACTTCTAGGTGAATATTTCCACCCAGACTACCCATGTGAGTTATTTTAATGCCTTATTCATAAAACTTTAGTGGATCCTGTCAGGTGGGACAAATTCTTTACTACCAGAAAAGATTTTATTTATTTGTATTCTCAGACGAACCGGGGTCATAATAACTTTGTTTGTGGTGAGCAGACTGTAAAGTGCCTCCAGGACCCCTGCCTACTGGTTCTCTGACTCTTACAGTCCCTTCTCCTTGAGTGTAGGTAGAACTTGTGACTTGTTTGTAACAAATGGAAAAGGACAAATGCTGGGATGCCTCAGTGGCTCAGGGGTTGAATATCTGCCTTTGGCTCAGGGTGTGATCCCAGGGCCCAGGATTGAGTCCTGCATCGGACTGCCTGTGGGGGCCCTGCTTCTGCCTCTGCCTGTGTCTCTGCCTCTCTCTCTGTAGCTCTCCTGAATAAATAAATAAAATCTTAAAAAAAGAATATAACAAATGTTATGGAATATATGTGATTATATGTAAGTGATTGGGTTATATAATATTGTAAGTCCTATCCTCCAAGGAGAGATTCTCTCCTGCTGGCTTTGAAGGAAGGTATAGTTATGCTGGGAAGTCCCACATGGCAGAGAGCTGAGAGTGGCTTCCAACAACAACAGTAGCAAGAAACTGAGTTCCTCAGTCCTACAGCTCAGTAGAAACCATATGCTGGTAAACAACCCTGTGGGCTTGGAAGTAAATCCTTCCCCAGTTGAGACTCAGATGAAACTGCAGCCCCCGATGACATTTGGATTAGAACCTGAAATCGTGAATCAGAGCGCCTAGTTAAACCTTTTCCATAATCTTGGTCTGTAAAAACTGAAAGAATGTGTATGTTTTATGTATTGTTAAACATCATTAGAAAACTGTTTAATCCATTACCCATTTCATAGTATCAAGGGAAAAGTGTCTGTCAGTTTCTGTTACCTGCCGATTCTGTTTATTTCATCTTTGTTTCCTATTTTGTTACAGTTGGCTTTATGTATTAACATTAAGAATTTTGGGTGGTAAGCTCTATGTAAGTATATTTTCTTAAATCCTTTATCTCACATGTATTTGTGTGTTTACAGAAAATTAAAAATGCCTACTTGCTTGTTAATTAATATTTATTAAACCTCTACAATGCATTTGGCACACTCCTAGGAGATGAAGATACAAAACAAGAGACAGAAATGGTCCCTGCCTTCATGAAGCTTGCATTTTATTGGAAGAATCAGAGAATGATAATTAAATACAATTTCTAAATTACACACTTGAATAACTGTGTGAGAAAATAAATAAATTACTGTGATCTAGTAACTAGATCTATTCCAACAAAGTCTTTTTTTGTTTGCTTTGTGTTTTTTCATGGCTTCTTCATTCTTTCTTCCTCCTTTTTAAAAATTTAAATTCAATTAATTAACGTATAGTGTATTATTAGTTTCAGAAGTAGACTTTAGAGATTCATTAGTCCCACATAATATCCAGTGCTCATTATTACATCACATGCCCTTCTTAATGTTCATCACCCAATTACCCATTTCTACCTCCCCCAGCAACCCTCAGTTTGTTTCCTATGATTAAAAGTTTTTTACAGTTTGTTTCCCTCTCTGATTTCATCTTATTTGAGGTTTTCCTCTCTTCCTCTATGATCTTCTGTTTTGTTTCTTAAATTCCATAAATGAGTGAGATTATATGATAATTGTCTTTATCTGATTGAATTATTTTGCTTAGAATAATACTCTTAGTTCTATCCACATCATTGCAAGTGGAAAGATTTCATTTTTTTGATGGCTGAGTAGTATTCCATTGTATACCACATCTTTATCCATTCATCTGTTGAGGGACATTTGGGCTCTTTCCATAGTTTGGCTATTACGGTCATTGCTGCTATAAACACTGGGGGGCAGGTGCCCCTTCATATCACTACATTTGTTATCTTTAGAGTAAGTACCTAGCAGGGCAGTTGCTGGGCTGTAGGGTATTTCTATTCTCAACTTTTTGAGGAACCTCATATTATTTTCCAGAGTGGCTGCACCAACTTGCATTCTCACCAACAGTCTAAGTGTTCTCATTTTTCCATATCCTCACCAATATCTGTCATTTCCTGGCTTGTTAATTTTAGCCATTCTGACTGTTGTGAATGGTCTCATTGTGGTTTTGGTTTGTATTTCCCTGATGGTGAGTGATGTTGAGCATTTTTTTCATGTGTCTGTTGGCCATCTGTATGTCTTCTTTGAAAACTGTCTTTTCATGTCTTCTACCCATTTCTTAAATGTTTTTTTTTTGTCTTTTTTGGGTGTTGAGTTTGTTAAGTTCTTTATAGATTTTGGATACTAGCCCTTTATCTGATAAGACATTTGCACATATCTTCTTCTATTCTGGCAGAGTCTTTTGAGGAGTTAGCATTTAAATTGAGATTTAAAAGATGAGAAGATGTGGGGCACCTGGGTGGCTCAGTTGGCTAAGCATCTGGCCCTTGGTCTTAGCTCAGGTCATGATTTCAGAGTCCTGAGATTGTGTCCTATGATAGGTTCCACAGTCAGCCTGGGGTCTGCTTGTTCCTGTCCCTCTGCTTTCTCATTCTCCCACTCTGTCTCTCTGGAATAAATAAAATCTTTTAAAAAAGATGAGAATGTGCAATTATATTCTCACTAGTTTGGAACTGGATGAATTCTGTTGGTGTAAAATTGTGTTTGCTTGTGTGTGTGTGTGTGTGTGTGTGTAGAGATAACACAGGTGGAATAGGAATCGGGTTCAGAAATGAATGCAAACAAAAATACTCTGGGTTTTAGAAGATTGAAAGAAAATATAAACAACAAGAAGTATATATTTGGAATATAAGCTTGTGATAACTTGGATGGAATTGTATGGTATAATACTATGTCAGCAATTCTTAGGATAAGAGAAAAGATACTTAAAATCATAAAAAATTAGGGGTGTCTGGGTGGCTGAGTGGTTGAGTGCCTGCCTTTGGCTCAAGGTGTGATCCTGGGGTCCTGGGATTGAGTCCTGCATCGAGCTGTAGGGAGCCTGCTTCTCCCTCTGCCTGTGTCTCTGCCTCTCTCTCATGAATAGATAAAGTATTTTAAAAAATAATAAAAAGTTAGATATTGAGTCCTATCTAGTATATGTTGACCATATACACACTTATTTATGAGAGCAGAGTCAAGGCATTTCTGAAACTGCTTTCTGTATCACTTCCTTTTGCATATCTTTTTTCTCTGCAGTAGTTCTGCTAGCTTTTATTAAGCCATAGATACTTTACCCCACTGTGAATCTAAATCTTTTGCTTTTGTCACTTCTGCACACACACTGAATTTTAGAACAGAGGCCTGTATTCTGGAATGCCAAGAAGGAAATAAAGTTTTCTTTTACCTTGGCTTGAACTTTTTTCTTTCCAATTAGTTTCCAGAGTGTTTGTGTTTAAGGCATTTTTCTCTTGATGGCTAAAGTCTGTCTCCCAAAAGCATGTTTGGAACTGAAAGTGCATCTGTCTGGAGAGGCTGGTGCCATCGTAAGTATAAATGTGTGCTTTGTGAACATTAGTAGCTGCTGAGAGAGGCAAATAATGGAGATTGTGTCTGTGAATTCTGTGTGTTTGTATGTATGTGGGAGAGGGAGAGGGAAAGCAGGCAGAGGAGAAAGAGGGATTAGGAAGGAGTCAGGAGGAAGAGGCAGGAGAGAAGTAAGGAGAGAAAAAGGACATTGTTTGAGACAGCTGATAAACAGAAATGAGTTTGACCTAAAGCAGATGCCAGGGTTACAAAGACAATCACAACAGAACCGTGTTTACGGACTCAACAGGAGTGATTGAGAAAGGGGAGTAGCCACTAAGGGAAATATTTTTGGACAGACAGGAAGGTCCCAGAGAAGAAAACTAGGAATGAGCCAAGAATCCAGCTAGTCTTCCTTTTCTGGGCTCTGTCCTAGTAGCCTCTTAAAAGAGGTTAATTCAAGGTCCTTGTGACTAGACAGTGGGTTTAATGAGTCAGGAGCCAACTTTTTCCGGACTAGGATGTAGATACGGAACTAGATCCTGGAGTGTTGTTTTATTTTTTTAATTGAGTTTTTAATTTTAATTCATATAGTTAACATATGTTATATTAGTTTCAAGTGTACAATATAGTCATTAAACAATTTTATACATCATTCTCCGTGCTCATCAAAATAATTGTACTCTCAGTCCCCTTGACCTATTGCACCCAACCCCTCACCCACCTCCCCGCTGATATGCTTTATTTTAAACAAGTACACTCAATTAAAGGATTTTTTTTCCCAGCAAGAACATTTTTTACTTGAAGCATACTTCTTTTTTTTTTTTTTTTTACTTTTTTTATTTTTATTTTTATTTATGATAGGCACACAGTGAGAGAGAGAGAGAGAGAGAGAGGCAGAGACACAGGCAGAGGGAGAAGCAGGCTCCATGCACCGGGAGCCTGACGTGGGATTCAATCCCGGGTCTCCAGGATCGCGCCCTGGGCCAAAGGCAGGCGCTAAACCACTGCGCCACCCAGGGATCCCATGAAGCATACTTCTTAATACATGGTTTAAAAAGATATATATAAACATTCCATCCAAGAAAAATGGAATGTATATATTTTCTTCAAGTATACACAGAAGTATCCTTAAATCATATAAAAAGAGACATAACAAATATTACAAATTTAAGAAGACTGAAATCCTACCAGGCACATTTTCCAACCATAATGGTTAAAAAAAAAAAGAACCTAAAGATCAATAATAAAATAAAGCTGGAAAACCTACAATATAAATATTAAATATTTAGTATGTAAATATTAAATATACTACTGGATGAACAATAGGCCAAATAAGAAATCAAAATAGGTCTCAAAACAAAAGGAAAAGAAAATAAAATATTCTAAAACCTATGGGACACAGCAAAAGCATATGTTAGAGTGAAATTTTTGCTATAAATACTTGCATTAAGTTGTTTATTTGAACTTTTTTTCTTAACATTACAACACAAGGAATTAGGAAAAAAAGAAACTTGGCTGAAATTTAGAAGGAAATAACAAAAGTCAGAAACAAAATAGATATTAGAATAAACAATGACATAACATTGAATGAAATGACCAGTTTCTCAAAAAAAACAAACAAAATTAGCAATGCTTTAGCTACATTAAGAAGGAAGACTCAAAAACCAAAATGAGAAATGGAAAACAACACAACAGATACCTACAACTACATAGTGTGATAACAGGTTACTATAAATAATTATATACTAACAAATCTGATAACTTAGGAAAAAAATGAATAGTTCCTAAAAACACATAAGTTACTATGAATCTTGAATATGAAAAATAGGATATCTTAGATCAATAACAAGAATGCAAATTGATTTAGGAATAAAAAAATCTCCCAGCACAGAAGAACCAAAGACCACATGGTTTCATTGATGAATTTTACCAAATATTTTATTTTTTTAAAGATTTTATTCATCTATTCATGAGAGAGAGAGAGAGAGACAGAGAGAGAGAGGCAGAGACACAGGCAGAGGGAGAAGCAGGCTCCATGCTGGGAGCCTGACGCAGGACTTGATCCTGGACTCCAGGACCACACTCTGGGCCAAAGGCAGGCACCAAACCGCTGAGCCACCCAGGGATGCCCCTTTACCAAACATTTCAAAGAGTAAGTAAGGACAGACTTTATCAAAATCTTACAAATAATAGAATAGAACACATTCTATTCTATTGAACACATTCAAAATCATTCCATGAAGCCAGTATTACTCTGATACCAAAGCAGAGTTAAAACAATAGAAAACAAACTGAGGGTTGCTGGAAGAAAGTGGGTAGGGGATGGATGGTGGGTTTTAAGGAGGGCACTTGTTATGATGAGCACTGGGTGTTAGCCGTAAGTGATGAGTCACTAAATTCTTCACCTGAAATCAATTTTATCAAATGTATTAACTAACTAGAATAAAAACTTCAAATAAAAAAAAAACAATACAAGAATGAAAAAGTCTAGTTTGTCCAATATAAGTATTGCTACTCTGACTTTCTCTTGACATGTTGTTTTGAATGCAGTAGGAAAGAAGGATTACTTGGGAATTGATCCCCAAGGGTATTTGTTTTCCAAGTACCAGAGAAGTTGAACATTTGAATTGACGTTACCAGCAAGATGTGGCAAGAGTGGATTTAGAAATGGGGTACAGAGAGGTCTGATTAATATGTTAAAGGGTGTTAGTGCTGTCAAAAAGTGACTGTATCTATAAATTCTTAGCGACTCCAGAGGAAGTGAAAGGACAAGACAATCGTCCTAATATCTTACTTGGTTTTGGCAAAAGAAGAAAGCTTATCACTGCTGGAACTCCTGGGAGGCATCTATTCATCATGCTACTCTTCTCCTTATGTCAGACACATCATTTTCAACCCTTTTTCTTGAACACTTGGCATGGTAGTTCTTTAATCTTTTTTTGGAAAGATTTTATTTATTAGAGAGAGAGAGAGAGAGAATAAGCAGGGGTAGGGAGCAGAGGGACAAACCGACCCCACTGAGCAGGAAGCCCCATGTGGCATTGGATCCCAGGATCCTGAGATCATGATCTGAGCCTAAGGCAGATGTTTAAGTGACTGAACCACCCAGGTGCCCCTAAATTCCTTTTCTTTTTAACTTGCTTTTTAAGACACTCTACCTCTAATCTTTTAAACATTTCTCCTTTAATTCACTATGCCATTGGAGCTTTAAAAACCAAACACATATTTGATATTGTTATTCAATTCAATCATAATTTATTGAGCACCCAGGTACAGGTGTGCTAAGTGGGCTGAAGAGATAAAGACCCTGCTTCTAAAGATACTATCACACCAGCAGGTTAGTGGGGATGGATTTGCATTAAATAAGTAGACGCTACACAATACTATATGCACTCTGATGGAGGTGGAGTACAATGGGCAGTTCTACTGGGGCTGTCTGGAGTGCTTAACTGGTGTTTACATTTGAGTTGGTTTTGAAAGATGACTAGGAGCTTGCTAAGTGACAGGAGATGAGGGAAGGGTAGAGGAGGGCTTTCTAGGGTGAAGAGAATGAAGTGAACGGCATGATGTGTCTCAGAAATGGATGGAGAGTATGGCTAAATTATGCAGGGTAGGTTTAGGGGAATGGTGAGGGGTGTGGGTTAAAACAGAAGAGCCAGTTCCTGGAGGTTTGGTATGTTGGGCAACATTATTCTACAGCGGACCAGGAGCCATTAAAGGATGGAGGAAGGAAGTGTTATGACCAATAGTTTGCTTTAAAGATGAAAGTCTATTAACCATATCAAGGATGGATTTAAGGACAGGTTTGATGGGTGAAGGAGACAAATTAGTAAGCTATTGCAATTGTTGTGAGATGTGAAATGTCACAACACCTGAAGCAGGTGGTGGTGGTGGGAATGGGGATGGATTACTGGCTTAGATTTATTTAAGAGGTAGAAAAATAGGATTTAGTAACTGGTTGGATACTAGGGGTAAAAAAAAGAAAGGAGACTCTATGAATCAGAAGAAAAGGTGTTTGCATAAAGAAAAAGAGTTGAGCTTTGGGTATGCGCTTGACGGGTCATAGTACAGCTAGATGGAGCCAATAGTGGTCAGTCTCATCACAATGGAGGGGGAAGCTCTTTTTTTTTTTTTTTTTTGGAGAGGGGGAAGCTCTTGAAGAAAATGAGACCCCCCTGGGAAATTATAAAGAGTGAAAAGATTCTTGGGAACACCAACAATTGAAAAACAGGTAAAGGAAGAAGGTAAATCAGTAAAGAGAGCTTCCAGAAAGGTAGCAGAATCTCTTGACAGGAAAAAAGGCCTTCAGTCCTGTGGGTTGAAATGGGTAGAATTAATTACCTCTGCAAATGAATCACCATTCAGATTAGGAAAACTCACAAATTCAGAATATTGTTAGTGCTCAAAATAATGGCACTATATGAATGCTTGTCCTAAAACTCAGTGTATGGAAAGACTCTTAATAGATCTGGACTTAATGAAACTTATAATAATATAGGGAGCCAATTTGAGCCAGAATATAAAGGAGTGAATTAAAAAAAAAAAAACTTCAATATGAAGGAGACATGCTTTGAGCAGTTCATTTGGAAAATGTATTATTTCTCTTACATTTATCCTATTAACTTAAATCTCTTTTTCTCTAAGCTTAGCTCAAGAAGAGATTGGTATTCAAAATTAGATTTTATGGGAGAGACATTTTAGAAAATAGTAGTTGAAAATCTTTAAAAAGATATGTATATCAGATATAATTGTGTCCAGTGCTTTTCTTCTTCTTTATTTCTTTTTTTTCTTCTTTCTTAAAAAAAAATCTTTTCCATTTTTCTATATCAGTACACAGAGTTTCCTCCTCCTCCTTCTTCTTTAAGTTGCTGTGCAGTATTCTACTGAATGGATGTATGATAATAGCTAACTTCGTATTGCTGGAAATTTAGGTAATTTCTGATTTTTTCCACTGCAAACAGAGCTGCAATGAATAGCCATGTACATGTGTCATTTTTACAATCTACTGATATATCTGTATGATAAATTCCTAAAGTGGAACTGCTACATCAAATATGTGCATTTGTAATTTTAATAGATATTGCCAAATTGCCTCTATATGAGTTTTTCCAATTTGCATTCTTACCAGCAACATATAAGAGTTCATCTTTTTTCCACTGCTTTGCCAACAAAACTGTGTCCAAATTTTCAAAACGTTGCCAATCACATAAATTAAAATAACATAGTATATTTTAATTTGCATTTTTCTTATTATGAATGTGATGAAGTGGTTTCCTATATGTAAGAGCCATTTGTATTTCCTTTTCTATGAACTATTTATTCAATCTTTTGCCTTTTATATTTTTTATTGTTTGTAGGAATTAATTATGCATTAATTAATACATAAATTTCCTGAAGTTACTGTTTTTTGACTTTGCTTATGGTGTTTACTTCGCAGAAAATTTTAACATAAAAGTAGTGAAATTTATAAGTAGTTTAAAAATCATTTCTAAGTTTTATAAGGCATAGTAGTTCTAAAGGTCTCTGTTATTCTGAAGTTGTAAAAAATATTCTGCTTTCCCTCTAATACTTCATGGTTTTTTTATTTTTAAATTTTAATTCTAATTTTTGTTTGTTTTTAAATGTTTAAAGTATTTGAAAGTTTTCCTGATATAAAGTTGGAATCTCTGGGTAGAGAATTAGCTTACACCAGGAAAATAAGTCATTAAGAGTGAAAAACTCACTTATCTGAAGATGTTCTTTTATCCTAAAAGAGTAGAAAGATTTTAAAAACTTTTCAAGCGGAAGGTGGCTGCCATGGTTTCAACATTCCAAAATAGTAGAAGCAATTTCATTTCTATTCTTTTTTGTTCATTTCAGCAGTGTATTAAATACAACTTAGGTAAAGAAGGGTCTTTCCTTAGATTAGCTTAGAGGCAGATACAAAGAATTCTGACCAGGGGGTAGGTATGAAATGGAAGAGCAGAAAATTAAAAAGTCTTAAAGTATTGTGGCCAGAAGACAAATGACACAGTAGCATTTTATTTTTATTTTTCTACTACCAACCAGATTATTGATTGATTCATTTATATTTGAGATAGTGTGTGTGTGTGTGTGTGTGTGTGTGTGTGCATTGGGGGACAGGGGCAGGAGAGAGAGGGAGAGAATCCCAAGGAGACTGCCTGCTGATCATGGAGTCCAATGCTGACCAATCTTATGACCTTGAGATCATGACCTGAGCTGAAATCAAGAATCAGATGCTTAACTGACTGAGCCATGAAGACGCCCCATTACTAACCAGATTTTAGAGTGAAACTGGAAAAGAATTATTGGGAAACGAAGTATTGGATTTCAGTTCCAAGGGTGTGATTAAAAAATGACTTTAAAATAGCACTTGCAGGGACGCCAGGGTGGCTCAGCGGCTGAGTGTCTGCCTTAGGTTCCGGTCGTGATTCCGGGTCCTGGGATCGAGTCCCACATTGGGTTCCCCACAGGGAGCCTGCTTCTCCCTCTGCCTGTCTCTCTGCCTCTCTCTCTCTGTCTCTCTCTGTGTGTGTCTCTGATGAATAAATAAATAAAATCTTTAAATAAATAAAGAGCACTTGCATTAATGTTTTGTCATCATTTGCATTCAGGTCAGGCCAGGTTTTGCTGCCAAATGAATTTCTAAAAAACATTTGTTTTCAGAACTTCCTGAATTCTATCTTCAGAATTTCAGTTAAGAGTTTGTGGACTTGCATTCTGTAAATCATCTGAGTTGTTTCTCTGCAATAATTTTCCCATTATTTATCAGTGTCAGAAGAGGATAGTTCTCTGTGGCAAGGGTGGAGGGGATTTTACTCTTTGGAAAATGACTGCAAGAAAAGAAAAGAAGACATATTTTAAATATGTCTGTACCTATAGTTTCACTTGATGGAATATCATGAACAAAACTCTTCCCATTCAATATATTCATATATGGAATATTCTCAGATAAAACCAAAATTCTCATTTTTTCTCCATATATTTCATAGTTTCCTGATCACTTATATTGTGGTTTGTAGTTAATATTCTACTGGCTAAATATTCTGTATATATGTTTACACTGTGTATGGTTTAAATTTTGGGGAAACCGATGAGAGATGCTCTTATAGTCCAGTTAGTGAGACAAACAACTAAACCAGTGTGGTTGAATGTTAGGTACAAATAGAGCTTGATCAATTCAAGTTCTGAACATCTGATGAAACTTGAAGTTGATCTTTTAACCTAGAGTAGAGTGATTGAGAAAACTTTTTTGAGTGGAGGGTGGCTTCCATGATTTCAACACCCCAAAATATTAAAAGTAATGCTTTAAAAATTATTTATTCATGAGACACACACAGAGAGAGGCAGAGACATAGTCAGAGGGAGAAGCAGGCTCCCTGCGGGGAGCCCAATGTGGAACTTGATCCCAGGACTCTAAGATCATGCTCTGAGCCAAAGGCAGATGCTCAACCACTAAGCCACCCAGGTTCCCACTAAAAGTAATTTTGTTTCAATTTTTTTTTATTTCATCAGTGTATTAAATATAAATTAGGTGGGTAAAGAATAAAGTGAATAATTGAAAAAATAAATGGAGGAAAAATAAACTTGCAAGGTGCATGTGTGGGGAAGTTCAAATGGTTTAGTTGGGCTGGAGTGAGAAGTGCATGTAGCAGGGTAGGTAAAGCGCAGCCAGAGAGGTAGGAAAGAGATTATGACGGTCCTTGTGTCTTGAGCAACGGCATATGGCCACTATTTTGAAAGCTACGGGGTAAGGGATAACATTAAATAATTTTAAGCAGAAATCTGACATGATTGGGTTTGCCTTTGATAAATACATTTTGATATTTCTGTGGAGGGCAAATTTAGGTGGGCTTGAGGGAAGCTGGGAGATTCAGGGGAAAAAAAATGATGAAGGCCTAACCTAATAGGATGGGTGGGAGGAGGGAAGACTCGAGAGGTATTATGGCAGTAGAAGCTATAGGGACTAGTGATTGACTGAATGTGGAAGAGGCAGATGTAAAGATGAGTCCCAGTTTTCTTGGTTTAATAGTTTGGTGGATGGGGGTGCCTTTACAGGGGAGGAGTTGGTTTGGAGAAAGGTGATCAGTTCTGCTTGGTATATGTTGAATTTGCCAGTGGGATAAACTGATGAAGTTGGTTGTAACACATGGTTAGCATAGTGTTGATATGTGGGAGAGAAGTCAGTGCCAGAGAATAGATTTGGACATTATCTCAATATTCCTGGTTTTTATGCCAGAGATTTGGTTGTGACTATTTAGCATAGGCCTATTGAAAATAAAGAAGAGAAATTCTGGGTCTGTGTCTTAAAGAGACAAATGCATCTCCTGTACAAATTGGGCAGCTCTTAGTTTTTAAATAATTTCCTGATGGGAGTACTTGTAAGCAACGCCTTAATGTTTCCAACTGGATAGATGAACTGCTTAGATCAGTTGACATGTAGCAGAAAATGGCTAGAATGGAAAAGTGACAGATGAGTCCTAACTCTGCTGCTCCTGATTTGAGATTGGAGACTTTAAACTCTCTTTGAGAGTAATCTCAGTGATCCACCCTTCCATGTTGGAGAAGTGGCCTGGGTAGCAAGTGATGGTCTCATCATAAAACATCCTTTTTAAAAAATTTTTTTTCTCAAAAAACATTCTAAACTTCTTGTCTTCCTATATTTGGCTAGTGGGAAACTGTTGAAATGTTGTGGGCTTAATGTACATAGGGACTTGGAATTACATTGAGGGTGGTCAGGTCAAACTTTGGAATTTAAGTATTTTATTGTTGAGAATGAGCTGTTGCGTTGTAGTTTTCCAGCTCTGGGCAAGCTGCCATATTCAAGTCTTTGTATCCCAGAATGTAAGTAGAAGATGGAAAAGAAGCTTCCAGAATCTCTCTGTTCTCATTCCATGCTACTCTCCCACTCACTTAGTATGTTAAAGAGTCACTCACTAATCTTGCTTCATTTTCTTCAACTCATGGAGCCATTTTATCTACTACAGGACTTCTGCATGTTTCCCCCATATTCTTACTCATGACTGGCACTTCCTCATTCTTGATGTTGCAGACCATATGCTACCTTCCTCCCTGATCACCAAATGCAAGTTCATCTCCCTTTCCCCCTTCTCAGCAGTCTGTCCATTTGCCTACTTGTTTTGTATATTTTCCTTACTAAAATTTAAATTTCACAAGGTAATAATCCATGTCTGTGCTGTTTAATATCCTATCCTGACCATAATAATAATAATGCAAAGATATTTCAAATGCATTTGAAATATTCTCATTTGAACCACTAACTATGCCGAGGAGTGGTATTAATGTACCTCATTGATAAATGAGAAATTTGAGGCCCAGAAAACTCACATAAGCTACCCAGGGTCACACAGCTAGGAAGTGCAGAGCTGCCCTGCATCTCAGAATTTCTAACGGACAGGTCACTGCTGCCTTCATCGTCATGAGTCCAACATCACAATGTCACCTTTCAAAGGAGCCACATTGCTCTGAAATAAGCCACCTACTTGCAAAGGCTTCACCTGTCTGCCTTTCCCTTTAAGACAGTTTCTTTTATGCTCCCCACCCCCACCCCAAACCTTAAATAGATCTATTCGAACTCCACAGAGGGATGATTTTGTTTTCCCTGCAAAAGGGAAATAGCCTCTGCTTTCAGAACTGATTGGAAGTGATGTCTTTCCCTGGGGACACAATCAGCCCTGGAGAGTAGGTCCTGATGGTGTCTGAATTTCTTTCTCCTGCTCTGCCCTGGAGGAGGCGAATGGCTTTCAGCCTTTACTTTTTAATGACTATGTAGGGGGAAAAGAATGAGCTGATGCCAGAGAAGAGGTTGGTCGTATTGGAAATGGTAACGAGCCAACAAGGTTATAAGCCATATGTCATTGTCAGGAGGCTGACTTGGGAGTCCTTTCTCCATACCTGGTAATTATTTCAAGAAGCTAACTAATTGCCAATTTCTCCCTTTAAATTACATCCCTTCCTGTCATTAAGGAACTCTGTAACACAGACACATAAGTAAACGTGCTAACTCTGTATTTACTTGCACAGTCTCTTCCCTCAATATTTGCTTCTAAACTAGGCAAGGGGGGGCCACCCTGACAAATCAGAATTCAGAGAGTACTGACAGCCCTCTCATTAGAATAAGATGAAATATAAATTGCTCTGGGTAAGGTGCATCCTCCTCCTCACTCACTCCCCAGAACTATCTTAAATTTGTTTTAAATAAAACAACTCTTCTGACTTCTATATTTTGCTTTCATGCCACAACCCTCCCTTCCTCCACCCCCATTCTGATAAATCCCTCCTTGGTTACTATGATGATATAAAGGAGAACACTTTTAATACTGTCATTTCAGTTTGCTCTCTGAACAAAGAGAATAACACAAAGAAGTGGAAAATCCCTCCAAGGGTACCATGGCAATTCTTTCTACTGTATCAAGAAAGGCACAGAACAACTCAAAGCTCACTGTTGTGCAAACACATCACTGTATTTTGCAAAGTCATGTCGAAGCAGAGCTTTAATTTCTACCCTCAACAAAATCTTCTGTACCTACAACCCAGAAGCAAATCACCCTTCAGTTAATGAAATTTGAACAGAGAAATTGTAATCTATATTTTTTCCTGTATTTTGCAGGTATATAATTTCATACATCAATATACTGAAAAATAGACATTGTTCAAAGTTATTGTGCGTGAACTTCTATATACTATAAAAAACCATGCAGAGCAAAAAGACTAGAAAGAAATGTAGGAAGTTATTAAAACTGATTGCACTGGATGGTGGGCCAATGAGACATTTGTTTTACTCTCATCTATGATGTAATTAGCATCTGTTACTTTCAAAATGGAAAATTAAATGAAAAAAATGGGGTTAGAGAAAAAACACCCAACACTTACAATCAAAACATTGATCAAAAAAGCACACTGGACAAGAGTCATATAGCAAAACAAGGAACTTTGTACTATAAACTGAAAGAAAAAAAGTCTTAATAATTTGGTTCACCTAAGCATCAAGCTTACCCGCCTGGTGTTCCTAAAGCTATTTATGAAAATGATACAAGCACTTCAGTGGACATCTATGTACAGCATATACTCTCATTGTTATTTATAGTTAATTTGACCATTCTGTTTCATGAGTATCTTTGGGTTTTTTTAAATTTTATTTCACATCTCCTAATGTTTAAAAGCTTTATTAAAGTATAATTTATAATAATATTTACCCATTTTAAATATATGAAATACATTTTTTATGAATTTATGGGGTTGAGCAGCCATCACCATACTCCAACTTTATTTTCTTCTTTAATTTCATTTCCATTTTTTCATTTCATTTAATTTTTAAAAAGTGACAATTCCAGTATAGTTAACACACAGTGTTACATTAGTTTCCAGTGTACACTATAGTGATTCAACACTTCCTATATTACTCAGTGTTCATCGAGGTAAATGTACTCTTAATCCCCTTCACGTATTTCACTCTTCCCCCTACTCACCTCCTGACTGGGAATCACTAGTTTGTTCTCTATAGTTAAGAGTCTAGTTTTTTGGTTTGACTCTTGTTTTCCTGTTCATTTGTTTTTTTTTAATTCTACATATGAGTGTAACCATACGGTATTTGTCTTTTTCTCACTGGCTTATTTTGCTTAGCATAATGCATTCTAGTTCCATCCACGTTGTTGCAAGTGGGCAAGGTTTCATTCTTTTTTTATGGTTGAATAATAGTCCATTATATATATAGACCACCTCTTTGGTATCCATTCATTTAGCAATGGACACTAGAGCTGTTTCCATAACTTAGCTACTGTAAATAATACTGTAATAAACACAAACATGACGCAAACAAATGGAAAGATAGTCCATGCTCATGAACTGGGAGAACAAATATTATCAAAATACCTATACTACCCAAAGAAATTTGCAGGTTAAATGCAATCCCTATCAAAACACCACCAGCATTTTTCACAGAGCTAAAACAAATAATCCCAAAATTTGTATGGAACCACAAAAGAACTTGAATAGCAAAGCAATCTTGAGAAAATAAAACTGGTATGAAGCTATAGTGATCAAAACAGTATGGTACTGGTACAAAAACAGACACATAAATCAATGGAACAGAATATAGAGCCTAGAAATAAACCCATGATCATACGATCAGTTAATCTCCAACAAGGGATGTAAGACTATGCAATGGGGAAAAGATAGTCTCTTTAACAAATGGTGTTGAGAAAACTGCACAGCTACATGCAAAAGAATGAAACCAGACCCCTGGCTTTCACATACACAAAAATAAACTCAAAATGGATTAAGCACCCAAAAGTGAGAACTAAAACCTTAAAAACCTTAGAAGACAACACAGCAGTTATTTCTCTGACATCAGCCATAGCAACATTTTTCTAGTTATGTCTCCTGAGACAAGGGAAATAAAAGCAAAAATTAACTATGGTGACTACATCAAAATTAAATGCTTTTGCACTGCCAAAGAAACAATCAACAAAACTAAAAGACAACCTATAGAATGGGAGGAGATATTTGCAAGTGACATATCCAATAAAGGTTTAGTGTCCAAAATATATAAAGAACATATACAACTCCAAAACAAAAATAATCATCACCATCATCATCCAACTAAAAAAAAATGAGCAGAGACTATGAACAGACATTTCTGCAAAGAAGATAGATGGCCACAGACATATGAAACAACGCTCAACATCACTCATCATTAGGGAAATGAAAGTCAGAAACACGATGAGCTATCACCTCACACTAGTCAGGATGGCTAAAAAAAACAAAACAAAACAAAAAACCCCAAAACAACAACAACAACAACAAAAAAAAAACACAAGAAACAACAAGTGTGATGAGGATGTGGAGGAAAGGGAACCCTCATGCACCATTGGTGGGAATGCAAACTGGTGTAGCCACTGTGGGAGACAGTATGGAGGCTCCTCAAAAATTTAACAACTACCCTATGATTTAGTAATTACATTACTGGTATTTACCCAAAAAATACAAAAACACTAATTTGAAAGGATAAATTGCGTCATCTTCAATTTATTTCATCAGTGTTTTATAGTTTTTGAAATACAGATCTTACCCCTCCTCAGCGAAGTTTATTCCTAGTATTTTATTCTTTGCAGTGCAAGTGTAAATGGGATGTTTTTCTTAATTTTTCTTTCTGCTTCATTGTTAGTGTATTGAAATGCAATGGATTTCTGGACATTGATCTGTATTCTGTGACTTTACTGAATTCATCTATCGGTTCTGGTAGATTTTTGGTGGACTCCTTAGGATTTTCTATATAGTATCATGTCATCTGCAAGTAGTAAAAGTTTTATTTTTTACTTACCAATTTGAGTGCCTTTTGTTTCTTTATGTTTTCTGATTGCTGTGGCTGGGATTTCCAGGACTATGTTGAATAAAAGCGATGAGAGTGAACATCCTTCTGTGGTGCCTGACCTTAGGGGAAAAGCTCTTAGTTGTTCCTCATTGAGGGTGGTGTTAGCTGTGGGTTTTTCAAATAAGGCCTTCATTATGATGAAGTGTGTTTCCTCTAAACCTACTTTGTTGAGTCTTTTTTTTTTAATCATCAATTGGTAGTGTACTTTGTCAGATGCTTTCCCTGCATCCATTGAAATGACCAGATTGTTTTTAACTTTTCTCTTCTTGATGTGAAGTATCACATTGATTGATTTGCAAATATTGAACCATGTTTGTAGCTCAGGAATAAATCCCAGTTGATCATGGTGAATGCTTTTTAAAATGTATTGTTGCACTCAGCTTGCTAATATTGTGTTGAAATTTTTGGATCTGTGTTTACTAAAGATACTGCGTGTAGTTCTCTTTTTTTGTGGTGTTTTTGTCTGGTTTTGGTATCAAGGTAATCTTAGTCTCATAGAATAAATCAGAAGACTTCCTACCTCTTCTATTTTTTTTTTTTTTTGTGGCAGAGTTGAAAAGAATAGGTATTAACACTTGTTTAAATGTTTGGAGAATTCACCTGTGACACCATCTGGTCTTCGACTTCTGCTTTTTTTTATTATTATTATTAGTTCAATTTCATTGCTGTTAACTGTGTGTTCAAATTTTCTATTTCTTTCTAACTCAGTTTTGGTAAGTTATATGTTCCTAGGAATTTATTCATTTCTTCTAGGTGCCTTTTTTGTTTCTTGTTACAATCTGTGTTTTAAAGTCTATTTTGTATGATATAGTATCGCTAACCTGGCTTTATTATCACACCCTTTTGCATGATAAATATTTCTCCATCCTCTCACTCTCAATCTGTAGTCATCTTTAGGTCTCAAAGGAGTCTCTTGTAGGCAGCATAGATGTCTCCCCCCTCCCATTACATTCTCTGTGTCTTTTGATTAGAGCATTTAGTCAGTTGCCATTCAAAGTAATTATTGATAGAGAAGCATTTATTGCCAGTTGGTTACTTGTGTTATGGTTGTTTGTGTAGTTCTCTGATCCTTTCTTTTGCTCTCTTGTCTCACAATTTGCTGGCTTCTTTTTTAAAGATATACATGAATTTCTTTCTTTATTTTTTGCATATTTATTACTGGTTTTTGATTTGTGGTTACCAGTAGGTTTGTATATCATATCTTCTTTATATAGCAGTCCATATTAAGTTGATGGTCAGTCACTTAAGTTTGAATACATTCCTTACTCCTCTACCCATCACATATTAGGTTTATGGTGTCCTTTTATTTCATAATGCCCTTGATTGATTTTTATACATACACTTTGTGCTTGTTACTTTTCTTACTCTTACTTATGGTCTTTATGTAGGGTTTAGTGGTCATGAATTCCTTTAACTTTTGTTTGGGAAATTCTCTCTCCTTCTATTCTGAATGATAGCCTTGCTGGATAGAGTATCCTTGGCTGTAGATTTTTTCTTTCAACACTTTGAATATATCATGCCACTCTCTTGTGGCCTGCCAAGTTTCTGCTGAAAAATCTGTTGAGAGCCTTATGGGGTTTCTCTTGTATACAACTGTTTTCTTTTCCCTTACTGCTTTTAAAATTCTCTTTTTTCACTGCTTTTTGCCATTTTAATTATTTTGTGCCTAGGTGTGGACCTACTGGGGATGATTTTTGTTGGAGGAATCTCTGTGCCTCCTGGATCTATATACGTTTCCTTCCCCAGATTAGGGAAGTTTTCAGCTATTATTTCTTCAAATAAATTTTGTACCCCATTTTCCCTCTCTTCTCCTTCTGGGATGGTATTATGCTTGATGGAGTCACTGAGTTCCCTAAGTCTATTCTCATTTTTCATAGTTTTTTTCCCCCCTCACTTGCTCAACTTGATTACTTTCCATTATTCTGTCGTCCAGGTCACTAATTCATTCTCGGCTTCCTCCAGTCTGTTATTTATTCTATCTAGTGTATTTTTAACTTCACTTAATTATGTTCTTCATCTCTGACTGGTTATTTTTTAGATGCTGTGTTAAACATCTCATTGTTCTCCACTCTTCTCAAGTCCAGTGAGTACCTTTATGATAATCATTTAAAATTTTCTATCAGGCATATTCCCTATATCCATTTTGCTTAGGTCTCCTGCTGAGATTTTGTCCTGTTCTTTCTTTTGGCACATATTTATCAGTTTCTTTTTTCAAACTCTCTGTGTCTGTTTTCTGTGTGTTTGGAAAGTTGGCTACATTTCCTGCTCTTAAAAGTAATTGTCTTATGAAGTAGCGGTCCTTTAGTGCCCTATCGTGCAATATCATCTGTTCAGCAGAACCTGGAGCTTCAGAGATTTCCCCTTGTGTGTTACTGTGCCCTGCTTCTGTGTCTTGGCCACTTTTTTCCTTTAGCCTAGTCACCTGCAATGGCTCTTCTTTGCCTGTTATTTTTTTTAATATTTATTTATTCATGACAGACAGAGAGAGGCAGAGACATAGGAAGAGGGGGAGCCTGTGAGGCTCCTTGAGGGGAACCTAATGTAGGACTCAATCCCAGGATCACGATCTGAATTGAAGGCAAATGCTTAACCACTGAGCCATCCAGATGCCCCTTTTCATTGCCTGTTTTGATCAATGTTTGGTCCCTGTGGTGTTAGTGGATTAGGTTGCATCTGCCTCAGGCTTAAGTTGAGTCCAACTAGACATTTTCCATTGATATAGTAACACCATGCCGCAGTGCACTTTCTCTGTGTTGTCCCTTCTGAAGTTTTCATGATGGGTAGAGCCCACAATCAGACCAACTGTCTGCCCCCAGCCCACTGCCTGGGGCTGCAGTATGACTGGTGTGGTGTTTATCTTACCCTCACCCCAAGGTGGAGTTACTTTGGAGTGGTAACTTGGGGTTGCTTGCGTACTGTCAGGCTTGTAGACCTGATTTAAATGGTCTCTAACCATGAGTGTATTGGAGTGGATGCTGCTGCTGCTGGGACCATGTAAATTGGGATGGAGTGTAAAGTCTTAACAAGGTGTGCTCTGGTTTAATAAGATCTGCCTCTGTTGCCACCTTGAGCAGGGCTAGCCAGCCTGGGTCTGGGGGGTGCATAATTTTAAGAAGATGTGCATAGATCTTATGCAGGGTCCATTGCCACCACTGCTGGGACTGAAGCCCTGCAAAAAGCATGCAAAGTTTGCATCAGTCCTCTGGGAGAGGGGACTTATAGTACCAGAACTGAGGCAAGCATGACTGGAAAGGCAGATCCACTGAAGCCCAGTGGGACGAGACTTGGTATAAGTATATTATGTAGTGAATGTGGGTATCACTGCAGCTGACCACAGGTGGCTGTGTATTTACGCTGGGGGGTGGGGAAGGGAAATGGAGCCTGCTAGCTCTTTTGTTTCTAGAAAAATCCCTCAGCCAACCCTGCCCCTCTAAGACATGCTTTGAGATTAATAAGTAACTCTCCTTCCCATCTATCCCAGATGTTTTCCAAAATGCTGCTTCTATACTTCTATACTATCTCTGTAGGTTGTTGGTCACACTGTCTCTTTAAGGGAAGGTACTCAACTTCCTATTGCAGCTGGGATCTCCCAGAACTCAGTCTGCTGATTTTTAAAATTCCAGGCTGTAAGTCCAGCTGGTTGTATGAACACATGAAATTTGGGCCATCTAATTTTGAAAGCTAAGTATTATGGGGATTCATCTCCCCTGTGCTAGCTTCCCAGTGTGATAGTCTGCTTCTCTTCCTTCTCTGTGCTCACAACTCCCTCCCTCCCACTGATGGTTTGAAGTTCTATTTATCTCCCTACTGCACCTCTGCCCTTCCTACCCTCTTCATTGTGGTCTCTTCTCTACCTTTAGTTGTGGCATTTGTTCTGCCAATTTTGAGGTCATTTTCTGGGTTATTTACATTGATGTGTTATCTAGTTGTATCCATGGGACGAGGTATGCTTAGGGTCCTCCTACTTCACCATCTTCCCAGGCTTTCACCCTTGGGAATCACCTTTTCCTGAGATAGCAGGGAAAGAATAAATCTCTTTGTTACTTCCCAGAGAGGCTTGAGGTCAAATAGACCCAAATTTCCTCAAGTTGGTGACTCTTCCTTAAAAAGAAAGAAAAGAAAGGAAAAATGAAAGCATTTCATCTCTCAAGCATTTTAGTTATAGGTTGTCCCTAATGATCCTGAAGCCCTCGTTATTGGTTTTCTTTGTCATACAGTTGGTAAGTGAGTGATTTTGGCAACTTACCAAGCTTCTCTGTGCTTTTGTTCCCTTATCTGAAAATAGGAGTAAAAATGTCTTCATCATAGAATTGTCATGAGGATAACATGATTTAACTTAAATGATTTCTTTTTCTTTAAGATTTTATTTATTTTGCAGAGATGAGAGAGGGAGTGGGTGAACACCAGAGAGGTGGGGGGGGGTGGCAGAGCAGAGGGAGAGGAGAAGCAGATTTCCCACTGAGCAGGGAGCCTGATGCAGGGTCAATCCCAGGACCCTGGGATCATGACCTGAGCCAAAGACAGCTGCTTAACTGGCTGAGCCACCCAGGCACCCCTAAATTATATGATTTCTCAAAACATTGTCTGACATAAAGGCAAATGCTCCATAAATGCTGTAAGTGCTCTTAGTATTTCCTTCCAGCAGTCAGAGCATCACCACCACCACCACCACCATCATCATCATCGCAACAACAATAGCCTTCCAAATAGCCTAGTGGGGATGCTGAAGATGGTAGCAAATCAACTTGGATTAGAATTTCTCATTTACATTTTTGCTATTCCTCCTTCAGGAGCCAGGGTTATTTCAAGAGTTGACACAGTTCAGTGGATCTCAGGCACGGTGCATCTGTCCTGATTCAGGCATTTGTTTAAAAAAAATGTTTTATTTTCAAATTCAGAAAAACTTAGAGAAAAATATTTTAAAACCACTTAAGGTATTCTAGTTTGCAGAGGCCACTGTAATGTGTGCAGCAAGAGTGATGTTCTAAGCTTACCATGTGTGGGTAACTGAAAAGGAATAAAATGACTCATCTGGTTTGTTTTCGATAATCTCTTATGAACTTTGCCAGTTCAGAGCTTTAAGTGGAAAAAAAGTCTTGATTCTATTGTTTAATAGCAGAGACCTTCTTTATAAGCATTCTCTCTACATATACAATTATATATATGACAACCCCTCAGCCCTTTCATTTTACTTTTTGGTTTAATGATAATACTGTTTTAGCAATTTTTCAGTTTTCTATTTTAGCTGCAATAGCATCAGATGTTGAATTTGTTGCCTGCTTCATATTTCCTTGCTCTTTCCACCTACTTACTCATCAGTGTTCCTCCCCATATCTGACTGGAGCCAGCAGGAAACAGATATTACACTGAAATTAGGATGATTTGAGGGTGGTTTAATAAACAGACTATTTGCAAAGGCATCAGTGGGGCCAGGGAACCCCAGGGAATAGTGAGTGGATCACCTGGTGCTAGTAAGGGGACTGCAGTGGGAAAAGGGTGCGGCTCCTCAAATCATAATGGAACCAGTGTGAGGAGGGAGGGAGCTTTGGTGAGAGGATCTGTGACCATTGCATGATGAGGGAAGCAACCAGCCAGAAGTGTCCTCATAGGGAGAGACTGAAGCACCAAATATTCCCACTTTCCTCTCTTCCTTCCCACCAATCCCTTGCCAGGACTTCCATTGGGTGATCCCAAGGGCAACCAAAGGTGAGGGAGCCCATTGGTGCAGTCACTACAGGTCAGCCTTAGCTGGGTGAGGTATGTTTGTAGTGAATATAGATGATATTTACATGCTACTTACCCTTTCTTCCTTTTCTTCTATATCTGAGATAGGGAGGAAATGCCTGCAGCCCGCCATTGTCCATTAACCATCTTTTCTCTCTTGTCATCAACTCCTCCCTTTCAATCAACTAGATCCCATCACTAGATACTTCTATTCAAGTTTCTTCCATTTAACAACAGCATCACAATAAAGAAAACTTCTCTCCTTGCTATGTGTCTTTTTATCTTTCTTGAAGAAATGACAGTTAAGACTTAGAGGGTTGAGCTGATGTTAGCTAGGTAAAGAGTACATTTAAGGCAGAGAGAACAATAGCCTCAGCAAAGTTTCTAATTAGGAATAAGCAAAAGTCAGTATGGTTGAAGCCTGATGAGCAAGGCACAAAAAATGACTAAAGGACTATCCAGGACACAGATCATGCAGGACCCTCTATGTTCCAGAAAGGATTTTGGATCTTATTTTGAGGACAAGGGGAAGCTGATGTAGTCACTATGCCTGTATAACAAATTATCCCAAAATTATGTTCAATGTTGCAGGGGGCTACTGCTAGCTGAAGTCTCAGCTGGGTTAGATGGTTAAGATGTTTCATTCATGGTTGGCAGTTGATGCTGGAAGTTCACCTGAGGCTCTGGACTGGAGTGCTTATATATGACTGTTCTGGAATGGTGGTCTCAGAGTTGTTGAATTTTTAATGGTTGGCATCCCCCAAAGTAAGGGTCTCAAGGAAACTATATAGAAGCTTCATAACCCTTGTGGACCTAGCTTCAGAATTTCCATGGTGTCACTTTCACCACATTCCATTTAATTGTGAGCGAATCATCAGGTTGTCTCAGACTGAGGGGCGAAGGAACTTACACTCTACTTCTTGATGTGGAGAGTCAGAATCACACGTGGTCTCGTGAGCATGTATAATGGGAGTTATTGTGGTCATTTCTGAAAATACAATCTGTCAACCATTGAAATATTTTGAACACCATAGTAACGCAGGCCAATATATGCTACGAAGATCACTATGATTGCTTCTCAAACTAGACTTTAAAGAGTGAATAAGGCTGTATATAGTAGTCTATGAAGGTAATACAGGCAAGAGATGACAATGGCTTGGTCTAAAGTACTGACAGTAGAGATGGTAAGCAATGAGCAAATCTGACTTAAGCTGTAGAGTCTGTTTTGCCAAAGCTTAATGAGGTACTGGGTGTGGGGTATAATGGAGAAGTGATGCCAAGTGTGACTCCCAGGTATTTGGGTTTGAAGCTGTTGGGAAAATGCCAGTACCATTTACTGAGGCAAGGCAGTCAGAAGAAGGAACAATTATAAAGAGGAAAATCATGTCAAGTGTAAGTTGCATTTGGATCAACTAAGTAGACTAGTCAAGAGGCTAGTTACACATTCATGTATGGAGCTCAGAAGATAATTCCAGGCTGGAAATATAAATATGGCAGTTGTCATCATACTGATATGTCATAAACCCATGAGAAGGGAGGAGATATGATTAGAGAAAGCCTGGAGAGAGAGAGAGAGAGAGAGAGAGAGAGCATGAATGTTGGGGGAGAGCACTGAGGATCTGTATCCAGCTATTGAGCCAAAAGGATCTTCGAAAGGAAACAGAAATAGCCAGAGATTGAATGTATTTTCAGTGGTAGGGTATGTATTTTTTCCAAACCTACATCAAGAAATAAAAAATCTCAATGTAAAAAACTGGAAATGTTAAATATGCTTCTCTCAATTATCTCTTAAAAAGGATTTCTTGATCAAGCATCTTTCATACTTCACAGCCTAACAGGCAGTTTATGATTTTATGTGATTTCTCTGAATGAGGTATTTACTTAAAATAATTAGACATTAGAAGTGAATGCTGATCTCTGCTCTCAAATAACTTGTTTTGCATATTGTGTTCTTCTTGTTTAGAGCTACCTAGGTGTAAAAACTACCTGGGTGTAAAAATAAAGTCATAACCTAGAATTAACTTTAAAAAGTGTCACATGGTTTGTTTTATTAGAGGTAGTTTGTATAACATCCTACTTGTCAGAGAAATAACTATTTTGAGGTGAATGTGATGAAAACCCAAAAGGAGGCTCCAGATTAGGTAGTAGACATAGATAGGATTTCTCTCAAAGCAACGGCATCATGAGGTGTGTTGAGTGGCATCAAGAATATGGCTGGGTTGTATCATTTGGTGCAATATAAAGGTAAAACATAGACTATACCAATTTTTTTTTGTGTGTGTAATGTCACAGGAGTAGAGACTGGCTAGGATGAAGTTGACAGAGGTAAAATGAGATAATGAAAGAGAAAAGTGGAAAAGAGTTGTGTAATTCATGACTAATAGATGAGGAGCACATAGAGGGGTTATGTTTGAAAAGCATCCTTGATGGAGAGCCTATTCCAGTTTTTTTTTAACTCTCAACATTTTATTTATTTATTTATTTTTATAAATGTATTTTTTATTGGTGTTCAATTTGCTATTCTATATGAATAACACCCAGTGCTCATCCCATCTATTCCAGTTTTAATACTGATCTGTCTATCAAAATGATCACTGGAGCATCATTTAATGAGTCTGCCACCTTCTCAAACTTTTAACACTGATCTACAGTAACAAGTGATTCTAGAGATCTCTACTGGAATTATTTGCCCCCTCTTTAGGAAGGGGATCAGAGAGTGGTATTTTCACAGCATAAATTTTGATGCAATAACAGTGAAAATAATGCTTACACAAGAGAGTGGCATGATTTGATTTGTTTCTTAGGATGGACAAGGGGAATGTTGGTGAGGCTAGGTGATGAGTTATATATAACACCTGTAATAATCCTAGATGTGACAGGATGGGTACCTGAACTGATGTGATAGCAGAGATAGAAGGGAGAGCCTAGATTAGGGGGCAATTTTTAAAGTGGGTTAAACAGACACTGGTGACTGATTTAATTGAGGTAGGTGAGATAAAAGTTGTGATGAGGCTGATGTATGGCCATGTGTTGTCTTGTCAACAGCTCTCTGAAATGGGTCAGGCAGGCATCATTCTCCTCTGAGGAAAGGCAACTCAGCCGCTTTTAAAATCTAAGCTATTCCAGATCTGTGGAGTTACTTCTTCCTTGCCACTAGCACTCAGGAGCTGAGGAGTAGGAGTAAGGGAAGGGATCTGTCCATCTCTCCAGCAATATTCCAGCAATGACAATTTCCCCATGTACTTTTAGTTATGGTCCTCATCCAGGGACACAGCCCCAACTGGTCAGCTGGTTACTAAACATCTTAGTGCAAACAAGGCAATCTTATGAGGCATTGGTTTGCACATTATTCATCCCACTTCCCCTTCTAGTATGCCTTTTAGGTCCTGGGGGAGGAGGGCCTGGAAAATTAATAGCTATAATTTCCACATTCCCTAGCAGTCAGTTTCCATATGTATTTTTTATACATACATGAGATTTGGAAGAAGTAAGTGAGTGACTTAACTTTTTTTTTTTTCATGATGAATAAGTCAATTTTATTGGGCTCAGACCAGGAGTCCATGGGTCTTGAGGACCTCTGTGTATTTGTCAATTTTCTTCTCCACATTCTTTTCGGCCTGTTTCCGTAGCCTCATAAGCTGTTTCTTCTTCCGATAATGGATCTTGGCCTTCTCCTTCCTCTTCTCCTCCAGGGTGGCTGTTACTGCCTGGTACTTCCAGCCAACCTCATGAGCCAGGTGCCCCAGGTAAGCAAACTTTCGTGTAGGCTTCAGGTGTACCACCTTGAGGGCAGCTGGAACCACCATTCGCTTTTTCTTGTCATAGGGTGGTGGGATCCCATCAAACACCTTGAGGCGGTCCAGGGCACCATGATAGAAGCATTTAGTACTCCTGAGGCAGCTCGGATGAAAAATCCAGGGAGAGAGCTGGATTGTGGCGGGACTGGAGTTTTCCCTGGAATGGTTTCGCAGTGGGTAGGGTTTTTCTCTTGTCTGCAGTTGCTCTTGGCTATGGGGCATCTACTCTTGATTCTTGGCCCTCCTGGAGATGTTGTATGCCACTCAGTATTCTTTAATCAATGCCTTTCTGATCTGCTAGCTAGAGTAGATTCTCTTGACTGCATCTAAGAACAATAATGATACTGAAACTGTGTGTGTATAGCTGCTCTCATAGATATACATATGTTCATGTTGACCAGTTTCTTTTGGCACAAGTCAAAGCTTTGATAGTGATTTCAATCTGAAATGGACATTTTAAAATTATGAAAAATTATGAAAAATTAAAAATCATTAAAACATTTATTTAGCAGGTAACACTGTGTTAGACCTGGATGAATTTGATATAGTCAATTCTGGCCCTCAAAGAATCACAAAATCTAGAGTCATTCTCTTGCTTGAAATTCCCACTGGGAAACTAACCTAAGAGGGCAGATTCCATATCTTTTTCATTCACCACTGTATCTAGGGCTGAGCACCTCTGCTCAGAGCATACATTTGAGCACACACATATACACATGGGTGTATGTACATGTTCACTTATATATACACAGATATGCATTTATTACGTAAATAAATAAAACTATTTATTTATGGGGAGAGCTTCTTTTGAGATATTTAATGACAGACTAAACTTCTCTTGGCCACCAAACCCTAGTTTAAATGTGACTCTGAATTTCCCTAATATAATTTTCTTACAGTAAACTTCTGCTTCCAGGGTAATTTGTTTGGAATAGAATTAAGGTTTTCTTCGGCATCTTGATTTTGTGGTTCTCCTAAAAATCTACTTCCTTGTTGTGGTCATGCAGATTCTCAGTTGGTCAAAACATGCATTTCCAGGCAACTTTTTCTTCTAGGGACTCATCCCTCAACTATTTATTTCCAGGGCAAACATTAGTTTATCTACTGCCCAGTCTATTCAGTTATGGTACCCAATCCATATAAGTAGCTCTACGTAGTTTTTTTCATAATTTCATACGTGATATTTCCTCTCCCCCCACCAATTTGGCATTAGTAGTGCAGGTAGGCAGCAGGAGGCATATTTTGCCACATAATGCCATTTTATAATTAAGAACACAGTGAAATAATGAAACTATGAGACTTTCCTGACTTTACTCAGAACTGGAGGAAGAATAAATTTTTGCTTGTTGTCATCAATGTGCTTATTCAAGGTCATCTGAAATTTGTACTCTAAATACACTCCTAGGGCTTTGAAAGTAGGGACAACTCATGCATAAGATGACACTGTGGTCTTAAAAGAAATTATCAAGAGTCCTCTTCAAACTACTTTCTCAGACCATAAAGTTCAAGTGGAACTTAAACAACATGTCATGTGATAGACATCAGGCAGGTAAGCCTCATATCCTTTAGGAAGAGAAGGTATTTAAAGCCTAATGTGTTTTTTATAATTACATTCTTTGCTTGGGGCTGAAATAACTATCCATATGAACGGAGAGCATTGTAGTCACTTCTAAAAATGAACAGTTACCCACCAGCTGCTTAAACTAACATCAATTTTCTCCCCATTTCTCAGAATTTCTCGCCCAACTCAGAAGAAATTCTAATGCATCAGTTTTTAACTTTATTTTTCAGATTTCTGAAACTATTGATTCTTTGAAAACCTCCAATTCAGTCTTAGATTTCTGTAGACTTGGCTGGGGTTAACATCATTAACCTAAGCTGGTTTCATTGAAACACTTTAGATCAAGCATGACAGAATATTAGTTTGTTGCACCTCAGAAAGCTGACTTGTGCCAAGTTAGGCCAAATCAGCTTAACAAACATTTACTGAACATCTTCTCAGACCAAGGCTCTGAAATAAGAGCTGTGGGGGTGATAGTTGGAAAAATGTCTTTCCTGTCACAGTTCTTAGACTAATTGAGAAACAGTCAAATCAAAACAAAACAAATCAAGCAAAACTCATCTAATCACAGACAAAAATATGATGAGCTAGCTATGATGTGGCTCTAGAAAATGCTGGAAAAATGCTCTGCAATAACTGAAGCAAAGAAGAGGCAATAACTGAATGCCCAGATTTCAAAGCAGCCCAATATTTCAAAGGACATTAATCTCATATACTCAAGTCATCATCAGTTGTTCATCTTAGAGATTTTAGAGTTAAAAGTAAGTGAACAATAAGAAACTAGAAAAAGAATTCTAAATTAAACCCAAAGTAAGTGGAAAGGAAAGGAAACATAAACAAAAACCACATACAAAAAAATGACCTGACTTTTGGTCAGTGAAACCAAAAGGTCATCCTATGAGAAAGTTGATAAAATTTATAAGCCACTAGGCAGGCTGATCAGAAAATGATAAAGAATGAGAGAAGTGACATCATGAAAGATACTACGTATATTAAAAGTATAATAAGAAAGTTTTGTGATCAACTTCACACCAGTAAATCTGATGATTTGATAAAATGGGAAAATTCATTGGAAGACACAACAGTGATAACTCATATAGTTGACTGAATGCCTATGTCACTTAAAGAAATTGAATTTCTAGTGAGAAACCACACACACACACACACACACACACACACACACACACACACACAGGTTTCCCATCACTGGATACTTGCACACATGCTCATGTATGTGTGGGTCTATTCCTGGGCCATCTATACAATTCCTCTGATCTATTTGTCTATTTTTAGGACAATGTCATCCTGTACCTTTATAATTAGTATTGAAATGAGATAATGTTAGCTCCTAACTTTATTCTTCTTTTCAAGGTTCTTTTGATTCTTCTAGAACCTTTCTTTACATATCTGTATACATTTTAGAATGAGCTTGTCAATTTCTAGAAAAAGGATGCTAAAGTTTTGTTTGGAATTTCACTGAATCTACAGATCAGTTTAAAGAAAACTGGTGTCATAACAAGACTGATATAAACAAGACCACCCCATGCCATTATGATATGTTTTATTTTATTTACCAATTTCTTTACAAAATTTATAGACCAAAATGTAAGTCTTAAAGTAAAAAATCCCTTTTTTAAAAAAAAAATAATCTCCCTGTCCAATGTGGAGCTTGAACTCAAGACCCTGAGATCAAGTTGCATGCTCTACCAACTGAGTGCCCTCCAAACTAAACTCCTAAAAGAGAAGACAGGAGAAAAATTTTGTGATAATGGGTTAGACAAAGATTCCTTTGATATGACACTAAATGAATAACCAGTAAGTCTAAAACAATGATAAATTAGACTTTATCATAATCAAAAACTTCTCTTCAAAGGTGCTATTAAAAGAATGAAAACAACATGAGGGGATGTGGTAACTGGGTGATGGCATTAAGGGAGGCACATAGTGTGATGAGCACTGGGTGTTATACACAACTGAAGAATTGTTGAATAGTATGTCTGAGACAAATGATGTACTATATGTTGGCTAATTGAATTTTTTTTTTAAAAGATTTTATTTATTTATTCATGATAGACAGAGAGAGAGAGAGAGAGAGAGAGAGAGGCAGAGACACAGGCAGAGGGAGATGCAGGCTCCATGCACCGGGAGCCTGACGTGGGATTCGATCCCGGGTCTCCAGGATCGCGCCCTGGGCCAAAGGCAGGCGCCAAACCGCTGCGCCATCCAGGGATCCCTGGCTAATTGAATTTAAACAAAAAAGAAAATAAAATGATCTAATCCCCCCCCCCCAATAAAAAAAACAAAGCAAAAAAGAAAACAGAGTAGGAAAAAAATGTGAAAATCACATTTAGTAAAGGACTGGATTCCAGATTTCATAAATGCCTCTCAAAACTTGATCAGAAAGCAAATATCTTAATAAGAGAATGGACAGAAGATATGAACAACTCTACCTAACTCTATAAGTTGATGTTTTATATATTCAGTCTATTAACACTAGATGAATATGTGTTCAAGATTGTTGTAACTTATCTATTATTTTTAACTGGTATTACCAAACCTCTTTGTACCTCATGCCATTTTTGCCTTTCATTATATTTTTTCAGATACTAAAATTCCCACTGTACTTTTAAAAAAAAATGATTTACAGAGGATCCTTGGGTGGCTCAGCGGTTTAGCACCTGCCTTTGACCCAGGGCATGATTCTGAAGTCCCAGGATTGAATCCCACAGCAGGCTCCATGTAGGGAGCCTGTGCCTGTGTCTCTGCCTCTCTCTCTCTCTCTCTCTGTGTCTCTCATGAATAAATAAATAAAATATTTAAAAAAGTGATTTACATGGCAGGGATCTCTATTACCACCTCTTCACATACAGAGTCACCTAAGTAAACACTGAGAGCACCCTTCAGTCTCCATAAAGGAGGGATAACTTTTTCAATGACAGTGATGCAAGAAAGGAGTGGGAGATGGGACAGTTAGCTGGTATCCAGAAAATGACTACAACATAATATATACAAAGTGAACAGGGTCAACAATTGGGCTATGAAGAATAACTCATGAAAACCATTTATACAGTCTTAAAATAGAAAATGGACCATAATAGCCAAAAGAACTTCCTGTTTTAAGATTTGTAAGCAAACATTTCATAAATGAAATAGATGGTTTTAATGGAGAAGCAAACCCAGATGCTATCACCAACTGAAGAGTTTTTAGCTCAAATTTTATTTAGGGAAGGAAGCAGTAGTTGATCAGCATGCTCAGCTGTGACAGCTCTGAAAGACCTTGGTAGTTACATTTGGAGAAAGGACACTTTGAGGCACTTGTAAGCACATGCATTTCGTCTGAATGGATTTTCTTTTCCCATAATTACTTTTGCTTTTGAAAATTGAAAAGATGTGCTTTAAACAAACAGAGCTCTTGTTCTCCATTTGAGTACTAGTTTGGAATCTGACAAATATAGAACAAACTAACCTTGAATTCAGTGACTGCCTTGATACCGGGGCTTCTGCCTCTTAAGTTTCTCCCTAAGAATGAAGAAAGAACTAAGCATACCCAGCAGATCCCTCAAATTGGCTGTTTCACTTCTTGGCAAATCACTACTTTAACTGATTGTCTTTTTGGAACTATTAAGGGCTGAGATATGGGTGCAAACCAAAGGAAATCAATTCATTTTTTTTCCCTAAGAGTTTTTTGTTCTAATTCAGTGTTTGAGTAAAATCACTTTTGAAGCAACAGCTACCAGCTCTGAAAAGCAGTAGATAGTTTCATTAATTTTTTTCTTGGGAATACCTTAGTTGTAAGGTATGATATCTTCCTTAAGTAGAATTTAACATAACACTACTTCATAAGTAGCATTTTTATTATCAGATGATTTGATTTTAATAATAAAAAGCATGTGTTAATTTAAAAAAACACTCTACCTCCATTGCTAACAAAGCCTTTATATATGTAAAAAAAACCCCAAATTGTATGACCAGGAGGAAGATTGAGCATCTGGCTGTGGGTAGAAGACTCATTCTTCTGTCAACTAAGGTTTCATAGGGAGGTAGCTAGTAGCTTCAGAGCCTGGAGGTTAACCTTTCTGCAGGTGAAATGAGGGCATTACAAGCAGAGAGAAAAGAATATCAAAAGCAGAAAGGAGACCTGCAAAACTGTCTACTATAGTACAATACTGACTTTCACCTGGGCCATGGTAGGGTTAAGATAATGCTTGATGGTGACTCCAAGTCATAGGTCTGCACCTTTGGCTCTGTGAACATACCATTATAGAAGACTTTGGGGATATGTATCTCATAATTCTTTTTAAAAAGTTTATATATATATATATTTTAATTGAAGTTCGATTTGCCAACATATAGTATAACACCCAGTGCTCATCCTGTCAAGTGCCCCCCTCAATGCCCATCACCCAGTCACCCCAACCCCTACCCTACTCCCCTTCTACTTCCCCTTGTTTGTTTCCCAGAATTAGGAGTCTCTCATGTTCTGTCTCCCTCTCTAATTTATCCCACTCATTTTCTTTCCTTTCCCTTATAATCCCTTTCACTATTTTTTATGTTCCCCATATGAGTGAAACCATATGATTATCCTTTTCCAATTGACTTATTTCACTCAGCATCATACCCTCCAGTTCCATCCACATCGAAGCAAATGGTGGGTATTTGTCGTTTCTAGTGGCTGAGGAATATTCCATTGTATGCATAGACCACAGCTTCTTTATCCATTCGTCTTTTGATGGACACTGAGGCTCCTTCCTTAGTTTGGCTATTGTGGACATTGCTGCTATAAACATTGGTATCTCATAATTCTATCTTAACTCTAGTTTCCTAGAAAAGAGAGACTGCGACAAATCTTACAAGCTAAAGTTTTATTAAAAAGTGCAATTCTAGGACAGCAACAGAGTGAAAGTGAGGTGAGTATGGAGCAAGAAATCCAGCTGATTGCTTTATCTCATGTTGTGTCTAGATAGTCTATAGAGAACCACGTTGTGTAGGAACAATTCTTGGGGTAGAGAGTGAGGGTAAGAAAGAGTAAGGAATTTATGTATCATCTCCTTCATCTCCTGTTTCTTTGGGGTCAAAGTCTGAATTATTATTTTTTAATTCATTACTCATTTTCTTTTATAGACACAGAAATATTTATCCTTGCGCATTCTTTGTATCAGACTTTGCAGTCCTCCAGCTGGGTTAGGTGGAGTATATACCCCCTTTCCCAATGATGTCGTGCCTAGCCACTCTTAGGTAGATGGGCTCACTGGGCATTACTAGTTGACTGATGAGAAAAATGACAATGGGACACCTTGGCAAGATTATCCAGCGGAAGATAAAGTATGGATCACAGAATTTCAAGCTGTAAATAGGTTCTGAGCACATAGGAATCCTACCTAGTTCGGTTGTCCTGACACATCTGAAGATCAGTGTGGTCAGGATTTGCAGAAGTCCACCAGCCAGGGCTCAGATGTGCTTGTCTGAGAGTGTAGCTGAAGCAAATAAACCTCACAGATGGAGGGGAAAATGCTGACAGTGGAAAGTGAACTGGGGAAGACAGTAGCTAGCTGGAAAGCTGAAGGATAACACTGCTAAGATGGACCAGTGGGAATAAGCTGGGCAGCCCAGGCAGCTGGGGGAAGAGAATACTTTCCCTCACAGGTAAGCTTGTCCCTCCATTGCCATGTGAGTCCTCATGGTTATGAGTAGAGCTTCTTCATACCTGTATATGAAAGCCTGAGCCAAGATTGAACAGCTAGGTAGCTTATCTTAGTGACTATTAGCACATGCTTGGGAATCACACAGATCCGGGTTCAAATTCTGATTCCTTTACTGTGGGCATAAATGTGTAACTGTGGGCATTTTCTAAACTTCTATAATCCTTTCTCAGATTAATAAGGATGAATAATTTGATGCATGTTTTGTAGTAATTAGCACTGTTGCATGGGAGATCCTCCACCACCAGGGCCATGGTAGCATTTTAAGTTCTAACATCTCATTGGATGGCTGGGGCCATATGACATTCTGGCCAATGAATTGTGAATGGAAGCTATAGGTGTCATCTTGGGGCTGGTGCATGTTCCTCTAAAGACCTCTCTCCCTCTAGGGTGTGGTGCTCACAGGTTTAAGATGATGGATGCTCTGTCAGTTTGCACCCTGAATAAGTACTGGGAGCAGAATCCCACTGCTGATCTGTGGAATGCCTGTAGCATGAGCAAGTTCTAAATCTGTTGTTGTATGCCACGAAGGTCTTTGAAGATGTTGATTTCAGCAGCAATAACTGTCCTTTCTTGATATAGCATGAAAGTGCTTAGGAAAGCTGTTGGCACGTAGCAAGTACTCAAGAATATAGTTATTAAAATGAAATCTTATTATAGTTCAATTAGGCATATTCTCCAAAGATCTTATATTTTAATGTCTTATCATTAGTGGAGAGGAAATAGGAAGGGAGAAGCAAAAAGGATCTGAGTATCTGTGGAGTTTTGATGTTTCTTTTTTGTAATCATTACCGTTATGATCAAAAGGAATAAGCATACAGGCGGATCATTATTGTGCATGTAATTACCTTAGAAAAGTCTGAAAGTATTGAGACAAGTAATCGATTACATGAAAAGTTTATGTAGATGCTGAAGTATAAATGCATGTGAATTTCTTCTTCTAATTTCATACCTGTGATCATTTCCACCTGATGGTTTACCTGGACAGGAACTCCAGATAAAACATTGATTATTCATTCAAGAGCTATTATAAAAATAACAGGACAGAAGATGAGAAAACATCCCATTAACTTCCTAAGGTGACATTGACACTGCGACTTTAGTGGTCTCCAAATACCAGTTAGGATGTGCTGCATCAGAATCACCCAGGGAGTTAAGTGGAAGAATTTTAATTTGCAAATAACTTAAAATCCACACGAAAGTTGAAGATTAATACACAGAGCTCTTGAGTTCCTTTTATCAGGCCTTACTTTTTTTTTTTTTTAAAGATTTTATTTATTTATTTATTTATTTATTTATTTATTTATTTATTCATGAGAGACAGAGAGAGAGAGGCAGAGACACAGGCAGAGAGAGAAGCAGGCTCCACACAAGGAGCCCGATGTAGGACTTGATCCTGGGAGGCCGGGATGATGCCCTGAGCCGAAGCCAGACACTCAATTGCTGAGCTACCCAGGCGTCCCAGGCTTTACTAATTTTTAACATTTTCCACATTTGTGTCCTTTCTCTTGAGTCAATGATATTCTTTTAAATTACCGCTGTGGAGTTAACAAGCTCTAAGGATTTAACATGGATGTGCTGTCTTTATCTAGTCTATAATCCAATTTTGTTTATAGTCCAATTTTGTCAGTTGTCTTAATAATACCCTCTATAGTGTGATTGTTTTTTCAATACAGGATCCAGTCCAGGATTATGTATTGCAGTCATTTTGCATGCCTTGTTAATCTCCTTTTATCTGGGATGGTTTCAGCCCTTTTTTTTTTTTTTTTTTTAGTCTTTTGTTGAATTGACACCTTTGACAAATACAAGTAATTTATTTTATAGAATGATCCTTACATTGTGTTTGTTTCGTGTTACGTCATAATTCAGGTTATGTATCCCTTGCCCAGAATGCTATAAAAGTGATGTGTATTTTTTTGGGGGTATCACATCTAGAGGTGTTCCAAGCCCATTCTCCTCTCCTTAATGACATTAATTTTGATAACCCAGTAAAGGTTTTGTCCAGTTTCTCCACCTGATAGTTAACATTTTGCCACTTGTGAATAACAGGTTAACTACTTTAAGATAATGCATATGTTCTATTCTTCATCAAGTATTACACCTTCAGTTTAACAATCATTGTTGATTCTGGTCCCAGAAAAACAATTTCTACATTGATCAGTTGGTCTTCTGTAAGGAGTAACCCAATGTCTTATTCTATCTATATATTTATGTACATATTTATGTGTGTTTCTATGTGTCTATGTTCTGTTTCTGTCTTTCTACCTACATTATCAGTATGGACTCATATTTTGTTCAGTGGGTTATAGTCTATGAGTATTCTTACCTTTTTAGATGCCCAGATTGTCCTAGCTTTGGACAGTAGGAACCCCTTTAAGTTGACCAAACTGGCTCCTATGTCTTTTTTGACATGTTGCCATTGTGTGTGTGTGTGTGTGTGTGTGTGTGTGTGTTGGCAACACTTCCTTACTTTCTAGAAGGCAAGATGTTCCAAGCTCATGTTGTACCTATTCTTCCTCAGACCTGGATTTATAGATCCCAATACTAAGCGAATTGAATTAAATGTCAGGGAGTGTGGCCCAGGTAGTAGTTAAAAAAAAAAAAAAAAGCAGCTCCTAAATAGTTCTGATGCTCAAGTAGCTACATGAATCCTGTATTATTTGATTAAAGGGTTATAAATTGCCTCATAATTATGTTAGTGATCAGGCCTCGAGCCCTATGATGGGTTTTTGATTCCTGCAGGATTCCATTTTACACTTTCAGACCATCAAAATGACACCCAATTATCTTCAGGAAATGTCACCCTACTCCCTGGTCAAGACTGGGAATAAGTGGTTCTCTCTTTTGCGCTCCCCTTCTTGCCTAGTTCTAGTCTTGCTTTACCTCAATGTCTTTGATTTCCATCTTCAGGTCCTTTCTGCTGTCTTGGTCTGTTCCTTCCTCTGACTCATCATTTGCCAGCATACAGGAGGCATAACGTATTTCAGGAAGGGAGCAAGCTGTTGGATATCAAGTTTTATTCATTCAATAGTGGAAAAATACTTGTGGGTTAGTCTGAAATTTGAACTTGCTGGGGATATTTTTAAAATATGCATGAAATCAAGCTTCCTCTTTATTTAAATGACCTGAGCGGCCAAGAGCAAAGGATTCAAAACACACAATGATTTCTTTCTCTCCCTTGCTTTTTGGTTTGAGTGCTTACGTGTTCTTTATTGAAGAAATCCTCTAAAATAACTGGCACTTGATTATAATGTCTTGGGTAAAAGGTTAGCTGATAGTAAAATTTGAGGATGTGCTAAAGAGCCCCTGTCCCCTGGCATTCACTTATATATGTGGTTTTCTATTTGCTTCCTCTGCAAACACTCCATGAGGAAATTTTTTTGTTTGTATTACTGACTAGAGATAAGGGGCAGGTGTGGGAAAAGAGGATGCATAAGACCTGGATGTGGAAGGTGGTAGAAGTGAGGCAGGCATTAAATGCTTAAGACAAACAAACATCAAGTTAAATCCCTGTGTCCAGGGAGAAAGTAGCCCGAGAATAACAGATGAAAATGAATCCTCATGGGAGTTACCACTGAAACTAATTTTTGATATGGGAAATAAGAAGGCAGAAAGAGCCTCAGAAGCTTGATAGACATCCTAGATTCATGATGTGGAGCATGAGGGAAACTAGGAGCAGGGTGCTGCCTTCATGTAAGGCTGGGGAGACTGGATAAGGGAACGTATTACTTTGTATGTATAGCCAAAGGGCCTGAAGGATGTTTCCTAGAAATTTAAAACAAAATCCCCCTGGTTTTATGGGGTCCACACTGAGAGCCTCAAGGGGGAAAAAACCCCACAGCAAGATCTTTTCCTCACTCTGGACTCTACAAGAACAATGGGGTGCTGTAACAACTTGCATGTATATAGCCTGAGCCATCCTCATACTTGGAGAAAAAGCCTTGTTTACACTGAAGCTTGCACAGCCACAGTTGACAAAAGGCCATTCTGGGGAAATTGCCTGTTGGACAGGGACTGTGCAGATCTAGTTGATCTTGTATCTTCTTTAAGCTTTTTTTTTTTTTTTTTTTCAGTAGACGGTAGTAAAGCTTCCTGACCTGCTACAGGAAATGAAAGTTCCATTCACAGAAGCATCGAAGGAATTGAAGGCTAGATCTTTAACCTCCTGCAGATCTTCCACTTTCCTCATTTCCCTGTCATGGAAATACAGGGCACTTTCCTTCACAGCGCTAATGCCTTCAGCTCCCCGTGATCCTCACTGCACAGCTCCGGCTCAGATGCTGCAAGAGCAGAAAAGCAATTGGCCAAGATGCAAGTGTTGCCAGGAAGTGTGTGAAAGGTAGAATGGGCATTAGGGCAGGGAACTGGATGCCTGCTCCAGAGCATCTCTGTTGCTGTGACCTGGGGCAAAACTACAACACTGGTCAGAAGAGAGGAGCGTGCAAAAAACAAAAAACAGGGCAATTAAAAAACAAAAAGAGGTGGCTGACTGGACAGTCAGTGTGGGACATGTTCAGCAAAGCTCCTGATAAACTGAGGTCTTTCTACCTGAAGGCAGTTGGGGAGCAGGTAAATGCTTTGCTAATCTGGTTAGAGACACAGCTCTCGAGAGACCCAGAGGGCAAATGCAGATGGTGAGGTTGTCATTTAACAAAGTCAGAGTTTTGAGAAATGAAATGTTGTTCCCATCACACAGTTAGAACTCTTCTTTCATTGTAAATTAAATGAGCTCATGGCTTCCAAAAATAAACCATAAATAATTTGCGGATCATCTTTTGATGAATAATAGTGATCCTTAGAAGAGATGAAATACAAAAACGCGCACTTCTTAATAAAGGAGCTCAGTGAAATTGCTTGCTCGTTGTTGGATGACAGCCTGTAGAATTGATGTGCTCTTAATCAGGGTATGTTTGGTGTGTCAGGCTCAGAGAGGAAGGTTTATTTTCTGTGTTTTGCTGACTTGCACAATTCCCCTTCGGAAAAACAACTGCGACAACAAATCAGTTACTGAAAGCCCCAGCTAACAGCACGGGTTGAGCAATTCACTTTTCTCATCGCTCTTGTTGTCCAAATGGCCTGAGCCTGAGGCTGAGTCCTCATGACTGTGCAGCATCTGGGTCCCTGGGTCAAGTGATACCTTCCCCTCCCACCTCTGTCCTCTGAGCCCTTCTCTCCCAGCAGGAGCCCTTTGAAGTTACAGGCTGAGTCTCCTGTTGACGACCTCCCATCAGGCAGAGGTGCAGGGCTGCCTAGTAAAAAGATTTTTAGCATTTGTGGCATTGGCTTTGTGTATCCTCTGAACAGAATGTCACAGAGGACTAATAAACAATGAATCGGGTACAGAGGCTTTATAATTATATGTTGGTTTTTATTCAGAGATCATCCACATTAATACTAGCGTGTATGTAAAAATATTTCCTGTTGCCCTTCCCACTCACTTGGGTTCAGGTGCCCGCTAGTCTCACTCCTTGAGAGCAGCTGCCGGGCTCCAAGAAACTGGGTCCAGGACTTTCTCCCTAGGGGAGAGACTGTGGATGTCATCGCAAGCCCATGTAATGAGTTCAGGGAAGGTTCACATCTATCCGAAGCCTTCTCTCTGTGTGCTTAGAAGAGCAGAAAAAAAATAATATAAAGGTGAGCACCTTTAAGAGACCTGGAGGTATCTGTTGAGAGCATCTTTGTGTTGGAGGCGGTTCACTCTACGTGCCAAAGCGCGTGTACTGGAGCACAAGAGCGTTCACTGATCTTGCTGCTGGGATCAGTCTCTAGAGTAGCACTGTCCTCAAAGAAATATAATTTGAGCCACATACCTCTTTTTAAATCTTCTAGTAGCTATATTAAAAAGTTAAAGGAAACAGGTGAAATTAATTCTAAAAATTCATTTAACTTAATGCACTCAACATATTATCGTTTCAACACGTAATTAGTATAAAAATTATCAGTGAGATATTTTGTATTCTTTTTTTCTTTTTTGAAGAAAAAAGAGATTTATTTTCTTGGACGGACTTGATTTCCCAAGCAGCAAACCCCAGGCATTTTTTTTTTCTTTATACCAAGTCTTTGAAATCTGGTATATATTTTATACTTATTTTTTAATTTAACTTTTTGATTGCAAGTATTTCTCTGTACTGCTAATCCCCTTACTCAACAAAATTTCTGGTGGTTGGATGCTATTGAATCACAGAAAAGTACTGGAGTTTTCTACTTCTATATATTTGGACATAGAAGGTTTTCATTTACAAATGATATGGTATTGTATCTGCAAAAGATAGTGAATGAGAGAACTCTTTTTCCTCATTTGCCTATCAAAAATTACATAGGTACCCCTTGAGTTTAGAGGTGGGAGAGACAGAGAGAGAGACTGAGAGAGACAGACAAACAGACAAACTGGGAGATAAAGCAAGAGAATTAGACCCTGATATTGGAAGCTGTGTGCATCGTTCTCGTCTAGCATTCCTATGTGCCAAGTCCCGTGCAGGGGTAGGGGATGAAGGAACCCTATTCCTCTTTATATTTGGAAATCCAAGAGTAAAGGAGATAAATGGCACCCTTGGAAGTCTTTCTTGTCTATATTTATTTATTTTTTTATTGGAGTTTGATTTGCCAACATATAGTATAACACCCAGCTTGGGAGTCTTTCTGCTCGGGAGGTTCTTGTTCCCATAGAAGCATCCTTGAGGCATGACAACTCATCAGAACACAGATGCAGCACCTTGGGCAGATGGGTCTAAGTTTTCTCTGACTCCAGTGGGGTGTGGAAAATAGGCAGATAGATCCTTGGTAAAGAGTGATCTGAATGAGATGCAGAGAACAAAGGACCCAGAGTGGTCACAGGGTCATGGCTGGGTAATGGGCCTGGAGAGAACAGTGTGGACAGTACAATTCTGATGGAAGAAACAGCTTTCCAGTAGGCACCAACATTAAGAGGTGCCCATGACTTTCATTCAGGCTATCATAGAACAAATTAAGGTAAAAGAGTAGATAACTCCCTCCTTACCAATGCTATACCCCGCAGGATAAGGTATGGAGAAAATTACAAAAGAAATTAAATTTTAAATCCCAAACTATTAAGAGATTATTGGATTTGATAGACTTCACTTGGAATTGAGTTAATTATCATTCCATCAGTTGGAAGTGTAAATGGGTAAAAATGGAAATCTAATCTGGTTATAGAAAAATAAAGACGTATTTGTTTTGCAAAAGAGAAGGGGAGGGAGTAAAATGCTCAAATCTTTAAAATATGCATTACTTCTGTACTTTTTGCCATGACTATATTTTTCAGAGGTGAAACAAAAATAAATGACTTCGATTGTTCAGGCACTGCAGAATTGTATATGAGTCCCAGAGGTGATTATTTTCTTTGAGAAACATAGACAGTAACCATACACAACTTAGTTCAGCTGTCTGTATCTGACATGTCATTTCAACTCTATCAAAAGTTTCTGTTTTTCTTGAAAAATAGTTTCATTTATCTCTTTTGGTAGCAAAACAAATTAAGAAGTCTTTCAAGAGGAACAGGATGTGCAAGTTCACTGAGGCAAAGTAAGCCGGGCATGAGGTTCAGAGAACTATTAATAGAAGAGTCATCTTCACTGAAAATTAGCATAATTAAGATGCCCTGACTGTGTAATGTGTAAATGACAAGCAATTGGTAGTAAATATGAATGTGGCTTAACTCAGTTTCCATTATTTGTTGATGATTTACTTAGGCTATTCAAGTACTGGATGGCTATTTGTGGGGAGGCAGGCTAAAAGCCACATCACCACAGTCAAGCATTCATTCAAGTTAAGTGCAGTAGAGAATGTTGCGACAAGTAAAATATTCAACTTTTTTTCCCTGTAGTTTGCCAGTAGAAGACAATGTGAACAAATGGTGTGTCATGGAATTTTAGAGGAAGGAGGAGGAACACCAGAGCATCTAATCTAGTGACTTTCAACCTTTTAGGCCCAAGAGGACTTTTACAACAAATCTTTTGTAGCACCTCTGTCCTATCCTAGAATAAGATTCATAGACAAGTAATTTATATATGTGTACAACTAAAAATGTCCTAACTAGTAGGGAAATAAAATGAGAGTGATTGATGAGGATACATGTTTCAATACTAAATTCACAGGTATGGTGATAGAAGACATACGGAAGTAGCCAGGAACTCGTACCACTCACAGTAAATTTGATTGATTGATTGATTGACTTTTTAAAAGACTTTATTTATTTATTTATGAGAGACACAGAGAGGCAGAGATACAGGTGGAGGGAGAGGCAGGCTCCCTGCAGGGAGCCGGGCGTGGGACTCATCCCAGGACCCCAGGATCATGCCTGGGCTGAAGGCGGCACTAAACCACTGAGCCACCCAGGCTGCCCAGTAAATTAGATTTAAAGGAAGATCAGGAACCATTCTGTACAATGCAAGTTCAGAAGCACAAGTAGATATTGGGATATAAACTAGTAGGACCGGTATATATTAAAACTATGCACACATATTCTGCTTTCCTATGTGAAACAGGTTCTTGGCTAATTAATTATAAATAAAGCCCTTCAAGTACCTCAGTGTCAGAGGGACATTAGAAAATCATGCAGGATGCAGGACAATTCCTGATTGTATCAGACTCTGTTGAGCCTTGGAGAACATCCAGCATCCCTGTCCACACTTGCTAAGTGCCAATAGCACTGTCCAATCCTGTGACAACCAGAACTTTTCCCACATATGGCCCAAATGTCCCCTCTGGGAGCAATGCTGCCTCTGAGGAGAACCAATGATCTAGTCTAATCATCTTATTTTGTAGACAAGTAAATTGGGGGCCAAAGATGCTACATGACTGGGTCAAGGTCCGTCAGCTGGGTAGAGACAGAGCAAGGAATAGTTCCTCTGATTCTTGCCCAGAGCCTTACCAACCTGCACTACATTCCTTCCTAGAGCTCCCTAAAACATTTTAGGAAATGAAGGGTCAAATTAAAATTCTTCCCATTTTTGGAAGGAGGGACCAAAGCATGCATTTTGAAGCTAAGTTTTCATGCAATGTAAGACTATTGGAAGAGGCTTGATGAAGCTCATGGAAATTATAGAGGAGCCTATTCCAGCATCACTCACTCAGAAGCACCTCTTGGGGTTGTCACTTCCTTGGGTCCATTTCTCATTGTATCTGCTTTGGGCAAGGTTCTGCTTTTAGGTGTTTCTTTTCTCCCCAGAGGAATAAGCAACCTGACACTGTACCAGTCATAGCCTCTCCGATATTAACAACATGAATAACACTTTTCTACAGCCTTATGGTAGGTTTGTGTAGATTATACTTTTGTGTTAAGTACAACTCTCAGTAAATTACTACTGTTATATATCTCTACTGTGTGTCAGGCTCTGACTTAGGCCCTTTTGCAGCCTGATTTATCTTCTTCATAACATGTAAGGTCGATTTTATTAGTCCAATTTACATACAACAACAACAAAAATTGATGCTTAGAGAGATTAAGGAGGGAAGGATAGAAGAACGAACATTCCAGATAGTTATCAGGGTCTGCAAAGATACTGAAGTCATAGAGTAGGGGCTATTCTTGGGGTGTGTGTGTTGGGAAACTCACTACATGATTTATTTTAAAAAATTTATTTAAATTCAATTTGCCAACATATGGTATAACACCCAGTGCTCATCCCATCAAGTGCCCTCCTTAGTGCCCATCACCCAGTCACCCCATCCCCCTATTCATCTCTCCTTCTGCAACCCTTTGTTTGTTTCCCAGAGTTAGGAGTCTCTCATGGTTTGTCTCCCTCTTTAATTTCCCCCCACTCAGTTCCCCTTCTTTTCCTTATAATCCCTTTCACTGTTTCTTATATTCCACATATGAGTGAAACTATATGATGATTGTCCTCCAATTGACTTATTTCACTCAGCATAATACCCTCCAGCACCATCCACATCGAAAGCAAATGGTACATATTTGTCCTTTCTGATGGCTGAGTGATATTCCATTGTATATATAGACCACCTCATCTGTAGAGGGACATCGTGGCTCCTTCCACAGTTTGGCTATTGTGGACATTGCTGCTATGAACACTGGGGTACAGGTGTCCCAGTGTTTCACTACATCAGTATCTTTGGGGTAAATTCCCAGTAGTGTAATATCTGGGTCATGGGGTAGCTCTATTTTTAACTTCTTAAGGAACCTCCACAATGTTTTCCAGAGTGGCCACACCAGTTTGCATTCACACCAACAGTGCAAGAGGGTTTGAGTAGGGGCTATGTTAACTAAGGTCCAAAGAATTTGTAGAATAAAAGTTGGAGTTGTTCTTCTGTCTCCCTCATTGTGTCATTCCTTCTGAATCAGCTTTACAACCTAATTTTTCCCACTCCACTGACACCAGATTTTCTGAAAGGGGGTCCCCACACCATATGTGCAAGTTTGAATCTCCTGCAGCATGTCTCCATGCCACACTAACTTGCTGACATCAGCCTCAGGAAGACCTGTGTGATCTTCATGTTTCCACATTCATTGACTCTCCTTTGGTTCCCTGCTTAGAAGGTTCTGAAGCTCTTGACACAAATGGCCTCTCATTCTTCTTAAGTCATCTGTCCAATGTCTGCTCTTTGTTTCTCCTGCTTTCTTCCAGCTTCTAAATTTACATGCTCTTCCTATTACCATGTGCAAATAATCATTTCCTACAACCACAGATGTTCTTTGTACTTCTAAACTGTCAGAATTTGTTTGCATGGAGTTAATTAGTTGACTCACATAAGACTTAGTTCCGTAAAGGATTTGAGGCACCTTGTGTGGTCTCTCTTCTGAGCCATGATGCTGATTTCCAAACCCTTCTAGGGAATCCTCATTGAGTGATGATATTGACATCTAAAACTGAGTATGGTCAAAATGGAATTTATTTTTCTTCTGTAAATATGCTCTTTCGCTTTTTGATTTTTCTTCTTCAGAATGCCATTTTTATCCTCCCCCCTCCCTAGCATCCTGTTAATAACTGCTTCATTCTTTTTCTCTTCATGTTTACTAGGTCATAGGCTAAGTCTCAATGGTTTCAGCTTTTTGGAATCTCAAATATTTGTCTTCCCTTTTCCATCTAACTGTTACTAGCCTGCCTTACTGTGACCAGCTATAACATTTTGTTTCTCCATTTTACTTTCTACCTTCTCTAAGCCATCTTATATTTGGCTTTAAGAATGATTATTATACTGCTCTTTAAACCTACAATGACTCCCACATCCTTCACTGCATATATATTTAGTGGAATAATATTTTTATGTATTGAATATTTTTTTCTTTCCCATGATTTCTCTCTTCTCCTCTCCTCATTCCATCAGTTAGTCAGTCCTCTTGCTCACTGTCTCAGGGTAGAGATGAGGTAAAACTGAAAACAGAAATAGTCCAAGGAGTCCTCCATTTTTTCCCCCAAAAACCTTAGGCCCTAAAACATAGAAAGATAGGTCAGGTTGCTAATGATCTTCTGGTCAAAAACTTGCAAGAGTCAAGATTGTCCCAGACTAAAGAGCAATTCCTCTTTGGGTTGGAGGGAAGAGATATGTGGTGATGGTGGTAATAGTAAGAACATGATCCACTTTCCAACTAGTGCTACCAGTAGTTGCAAGACCTCAGAGAAGTTTGTGAACTTCTAGAGAGAGGGAACCTGGACTTCTCAGCATCACTGCTGGGGGTGTGGAGTGGTAGGGGTGGCCGTATGTTCTATTAGATAGATAGGGCAACAATCAGTCTTTTGAAGGAACCTCAGAGGATAGCAAGCTAGGAAGGAATGTCTCTCCAATAAACTGGACAGAAGACTCAATAATCTGCTAGTCTCGTGCCTTCCCAATGCCTGGGCATGATGCCAACCCTGAACTCACCCTCTCAGGAAGAGAAAAGGGGAGGGACATTGAAAGGAAAAAAAAAAGAGATTAAAATCTCTGGCCAGTTCAGCAGAGTGGGGCTTAAACTAGAAACGAAGTTGAATGATTCAAATCAAGTTATATCGTTTACACATGGAAGTTTGCGAATTGAGATGCATAGTTTTATGCAAAATTAGGTATAAAGCCTTTAAGTTGAGTATGAAGCCATGTAGAATGGCACTTGGGTCAGTGTTTCTAGTTTTACTTGTTTTTTCCCACTTTTTTTGGTAACTTACATTTTATTTTGACCCGTCTGTTTACAATTTCCTGGTCATGTTTTCCTGCACCTGCTGCTTTGTTGCCCCTTCTCTCGGCCTAGAAAGCACTCCGTCAACTACCCTTCACCCCAGTCCTACCAGCTTTTCAACACCTTCTTAAATGCCATCTGCTTCACAAAAACTTTCTGTGGTTTCCCTTTGCTGAACTCACAGGCATTTTGCACATCCTTTTCCCCTGGCCTTTGCTAGACAAGGAAATCCAGACTCTGCATTTACCCTCAGCTCTAATGTGGATGCAGGAAAGCTCATGGACATCAGCATGGTTTGCGCTCATTCTCACAAACAACAGCTACTTAAACATCCTGTTCTCATGACCTGCCCTCCATTAATAATTAACGCATAGAGGGTAAGAAAGGATGAGTTTTATGGTGACCATCCTAGATGATCTTTGGGTGCAGGAAACCCTTGATCAACGTAGAGGATGGAGAAGGGAGGAGTCCATCAAATGAGCTTTAACAATGATATGTAACCCAGTTCTGTGAACTTGAGCATAAGAACAATGGAGTCTGTCATACTCTGAATCTAACATCAAAACAGTCTCTTGTAAAAATCTCTATTTTGTAAAAATCTTTAATAAACCTGTTTCATTTAGAACTTTCTGATCTGTGGTCTGAATGTTGTGGAATTGTTAAAGCAGCAGCAAGCCTGTCTCCCCAAATTTACCAGGAAAAATTGTTGCCCAAATTAAGGATACTTCCAAGGGCACTCACCATAATTTGCCTCCTATCTCCTATTACTTAAGTGTGTCTCCTATCATTCAATTATAAACTGTTGGAGGATAGAGTCTATTTGCCCATTTTTATACACTCTTATTAACTGGCTTATAGTTAAGAGGTCTATAAATGTTTGTTGAATTGGATTCTTTTCTATAATTTATTAATCCTATTTAATCTTTTCATGAATCATTGATTATTTAATCTCAAAATGAGTTGAGACACTGTACCTTAAATGCCTAGAGGAAACCCTAGTAATAGAGACTATCAGGGTTGGCATCATGCCCAGGCATTGGGATTATTGAGACAGTCTCATTTTATGTATTCTTTTCCCCCCCTTTTCAATAACAGTAATTTATTAAATGTGAAACCATATGCCAACCATTTTTCTTCATTTGTAAGATTTTCACATAAACTTTTAATTCAAATTATTTACGCACTAGATGATGTATCCTAATCTTTCTACTGGAAAACATGATGTCTGTTCACATGTCCAGTAACATTTGTTGATTCTGAATCAACTGTATGTATTAAATATTTCTTTATTCTTAAAGTTGTGCTTTGCCTATAAAAGCAAGTTAGACAGGGTTCTCCTTCTCCAGATTTGATTTTATATCAGAGATGATGCAAACACATATATTAGGCATAGTTTTTTGTTGCATGAAAAGTGCTTCTGATCAGTGCTTTTTCAGTTGCAAAGTTTAGATTGAAAGTGACTTCTGTCTTCCCTTGCTTACCAGGGCAATGATTGAATTCATTTTGTACACTTTGGGGTACTGTTTCCTCTTAGAGGAAAAATCAATGTAAGGGAGTAAGTGCTTGTTAGAGGTATTTGTGATCTAGTTGAACCATCCTGGTGCCAAATAGTCTATAGACCTTTGAAGTTCTAACTTTCTAAGTGTGCTCAGTTTAGGAAATTTTTGGTTATACCAAGCAGTGGTAAAGATAACCTTTCAGGTTTGAACAGGTACATGAAAACCAACCTTGTTTGCTCCAAGAATGAACCGAGTGCCTTCTTTGCCATTATATTTTATATGGTGCTTGAGTCTTTGCAGCTGTTGAGGAATATCTGAGACATTCAACAGGAAGTACCAGTCAGATCCCCACTAGAATGTGATTGTGTATGTGTGTAAGTATATGTGACAACAGGAATGGGTTGGGTGATGAGACAAATTACTTTCCCATTACCTATAAATTTTATGAGGTCAGAGTCTGAGTCATTTTGTTTGCCTTTTCCTGTCCTCTGAAAAGTGTGATTGAGAAAAATATTATTGAATGGATGAAAGAATCATCTTTCTAGACACCAGATTCTTTGTGGGCCAACAGAACCCTTAAAACTATGAATAGATCAGAAGACTCAAGAAATGTTCTGAATGTTTTGGCATTTTGGCAACTCTGATGGTTAATTTTATGTGTTAACTTAACTGGGCCACAGGGTGCCCAGATATTTGGTTAAACAATATTTTGGTGTTTCTGCAAGGATGTTTTTAGGTGATATTAACATTTTAATTGGTAAAGTAGATTGTCCTCTATGATGTGTGTAGACCTCATCTAATTTAGTTAAAAGCCTGATGTGAACAAAAACTGAGCTTTTTCTGAGTGAGAGGGAATTCTTTGCTTGTCAGCCTCTGGACTCCTTTTGCACCATTAATTCTCCTGGGTCTCAAGCCTCCTGGCATATAGTGCATATTTGTAATTACCAGTCTTCATAATCACATGGGCCAGTGCCTTACAATAGATGTTTCTGTATCTATATCTATCTATCATCTATCTATCTATCTATCTATCTATCTATCTATCTATCTATCTATCTATCTATCTATCTATCATCTATCTATCTATCTATCATCTATCTATCTATCTATCATCTATCTATCTAATCTATCTATGATATATATAAAATTTATATATATATAGATATATATGTATATCTATATATATATCTCCTATTGTTTTGGTTTATCTAAAGACCCCTGACTAATATAGCAACTGTGTAATTGTAGACAAGCCATCTAGTTTCTCTGTGGCTCTTTCTTCTTCTCTAAATATGGAGATAATAATATTTGCTCTTTAGAATTGGGATCATATATGATTACACACATGAATCAGATGCCCGTGGTTAGCCTGAAAATAAAAGGTTGGAGAACCATTTACCATTCAAATGGTCCTCAAAGGAAAGCAGGGGTAGCCATCCTTATATCAGATAAACTAAAATTTACCCCGAAGACTGTAGTGAGAGATGAAGAGGGACACTATATCATACTTAAAGGATCTATCCAACAAGAGGACTTAACAATCATCCGTATATATGCCCCGAATGTGGGAGCTGCCAAATATATCAATCAATTAATAACCAAAATTATGACATACTTAGATAGTAATACACTTATACTTGGTGACTTCAATCTAGCGCTTTCTACACTCGATAGGTCTTCTAAACACAACATCTCCAAAGAAGCGAGAGCTTTAAATGATACACTGGACCAGATGGATTTCACAGATATCTACAGAACTTTACATCCAAACGCAACTGAATACACATTCTTCTCAAATGCACATGGAACTTTCTCCAGAATAGATGCCTGTGGTTAACATGTAGTTCTAAATGATTAAAACTATTAACTAATTTAACCCTCATAAAAAGCCAATGAGATGACTCATATCTATTTTATAGGCAAGGAAGCTGAGGCACAAAGAAATTCAATAACTTGTCCAAGTTTGCATGGTTACCAGTATTACACGTTCACTGAAACCCATGAACTAACTCCAAAGCACACCAGAAGGGTACGTTTTCTGGTCCAACCTGTGGTTAGGTAGGGGCTGTGTGATTGATTTGGAGTTGATGAAGTGTGGACAGGGATGATGTATGTTACTTCCAGGCCTGTCTATAAAGCATAGTCACAAACCATCACATTCCCTGTTTCCCTTTCCCTGACCACATTGAGGTCATTTGTTGAAGGTGTCAGAGTTGTGAGATTAAGGAAACATGAGTTTCCTTATCCCTTGGGGGAAGAACTGCCGGCAGAGCCACTCCATGAGAAAGAAATTACATTGTACTTTGTATGATGAGCAATAATTTCTCACTGCAGCAAACCTGTGAGATTTTAGGGTTTTTTTTTTTTGTTGTTGTTGTTGTTAGCCCAACAGAGCCTAACCTAGACCATCTAATAGTGTATTAGTGTTGGGGTTTATACCAAGCCATTCTGGATATAGAGATTATTTCCTTAACTGGTGCCATGCAGTGCTTTTCAGCTCTAGGCACATGGAAGGCACTAAAAAATATTAATTCTGATTATTATCTTGCCTTTGGAGAATTCTTCATAATGTAAACAGAGTAAAAACATTTGGGTATTTTTTTTATTGACGTATAACATATAGTGTTGTATTAGTTCAGATGTACGATATGATTCAACAATTCTATACATCACTCAATGCTCATCAAGATAATTATACTCTGTAATCCTCTGAACCTATTTCACTCATGCTCACCCACCTCCCTTCTAGCAACCCCTAGTTTGTTCTCTGTATTTAAGTCTGGTTTTTGTTTCCTTTTTTTCTTTGTTCATTTATAACTCAAATCTCACATATGAGTAAAATCATATGATATTTATCCTTCTCTGATTTATTTCACTTAGCATTCGCTATTCACCCACTAGGTCCCTGTGTATTGTTGCACATGGCAAGGTTTCATTCTTTTTCATGGCCGAGTAAAATTCCATTCTACGTGTCTGTGTGTGTACCACCTCTTGGTTATTCATCTATGGATGAGCACTTGGGTTGTTTTCATGTCTTGGCTATAATAATGCTGCAATAGACATAGGGGTGCATGTATCTTTTTGAATTAGTGTTTTCATTTCCTTTGGGTAAATAACCAGTAGCAGAATTACTAGATCATATAGCAATTTTATTTCTAATTTTTGGAGAAACCTTCATACTGTTTTCCACAGTGACTGGACCAATTTGCATTCATACCAACAGTGCACTAGGGTTCCCTTTTTTTCACATCCTCACCAGCACTCGTGATTTCTTGTCTTTTTGACGCTAACCATTTTGAAAGGTGTAAGGTAATATCTCATTGTGGTTTTGATGTACATTTCCCTGATGATCAGGGATACTGAACATCTTTGTTTTAATCAAAGATAAATGGGTTTTGTTATAGCTGGATTTGTTAATATGCTAATGTGCATTATGCATTTCCTAGGAAGAGGAGAGAGTGGAAGTGTTCTTAAAATGACTTGTCCCATAGAACCCTTTCTGTGAACAGCATTTAGGAAAGCACTTTGCAAGCGGTGTATATAGCAAGCACTCTGGAGCTACACTTCTGGGTTCAGATCCCAATTCCTCCACTAATAGCGGTATGGCCTTGGACAGAACACTTCACCTTTCTCAACTTCATTTTTTTCCCAGGTAAAATGAAAATGATGGTAATTACTTTATAGGGTTATTAAGAAATTTTCTTGTCTGATATTTTAGAAAAGTTTAGAATACTGACTTGCATATAGTAAATGCTCTGCGTGTGTGTATGTATGTGTTTAGTAAATTAACGAATACATCATTTTCTTGCCTTGTCTGCTAGTTTCCTATACTGCAAGCCCCTTGAAATCCAGAACTGTTTTTTTCTTTTCACTATTTGGAGCTTTACTACCTTATACCTAGGAAAGGCTATTACGCATATACCTCATGCTTAATAAATGTTGAAGAAATGAATGGAAAAGTGAATCTCATCCCATGATAGGAGGTCAATAATTTGTAACAAAGTTTTTGATATCCTTATGCATATCCAAGTTAAAGAATACCCACCTTTTGGCATTGTTATCAACAGAAATATGGTTGAGAAGAATCCAAGAAATAATTTTAGCTCTAATTCTGGTACTGGAGGTGCAAATGTAAGATAAGCAACAATCTCTGTTTTAGGTCTTGAATATGTTACATACCATGTCAGAATGTGGGAGAATAGATTTTAATTAGTTAGGCAGCAAAGTTAAATTAAGGACCGAAAACTAATTTTTAAAATTTTATTTATTTTTTTTATAAATTTATTTTTTATTGGTGTTCAATTTGCCAACATATAGAGTAACACTCAGTGCTCATCTCGTTAAGTGCCTACCTCAGTGCCTGTCACCCAGTCACCCCCACCCCCCACCCACTTCCCCTTCCACCACCCCTAGTTCATTTCCCAGAGTTAGGAGTCTTTCATGTTCTGTCTCCCTTTCTGATATTTCCCACCTTCTCAAAGCTGTTACTAGTGTTAGTTATTTACCCCAAAACAATATTTTCCCTTGTATGCACCAGTGAGTGCTAATCACAAGTTCACCTTGGCGCATATTGGCCATGTTTCCAGATCCTTCAACCAAAATTTCTAATTGTTTGGAATGTAGATTTTAGTTTAAAAAATGTAAATGAGGGATGCCTGGGTGGCTCAGCAGTTGAGTGTCTGCCTTTGGCCCAGGGCATGGTCCTAGAGTTCCAGAATCAAGTCCCACATTGGGTTCCCTGTATGGAGCCTGCTTCTCTCTCTGCCTGTGTCTTTGCCTCTCTCTCTGTGTGACTCATGAATAAATAAATAAAATCTTTAAAAAAAATAAAAAAATGTAATTGATAGAGAGAAGGTAAAAAATAGTTTAAAAAAGCACTAAGGAACAACATAAAAAAATAGAGGATGAATTAATAAGAATTTGTACTGCATGGAGAGAGGAGCCAAGTACTCTACTTCCTATGCAATTGCAAGGAAAGAAGGCAGGAGCACCTGGTGGGTTTGGAGGACCCAAGAATGGCCTTTCCCACAAGTAAGATATGTGGTAGTAATATTTGGAGGGATCTCTCTCTGGTGATAAGATACGTCCAGACAATGATATCTGAAAGTAAAACTAAAAGATAATCAATCCACAACCATTTGCTTGGACTTATCTCTTGTCAGAAAAGTGAGTTAATAAGAAGTTTGTTGTAACACAATGTTTTCAAATTAGGGTTCCCCGATTCCAGAAACCTTAGGATATATATCTTGAGTGCCTAAGAGTTCTATGAAAGAATTTTCAGATCTATGGGTTTTTTTTTTTTTCTTTGGAGGGGGTGTTATTTTAGGTTGCTCATGTGTTACTGCAATTTATGGTGCAATAAACATAGTGCGCATTTATCTTTTCAAATTAGTGTTTCCATTTTCTCAGGTAGATACCAATGAGTAGTTTTGTTTTGTTTGTCTGTCTTTAGTTTTCTTAGAAAGCATGCAAACAGGGCAGGGAGAAGAAGAGGGAGAGAGAGAGAATATCTTGAGCAGGCTCCCTGCCCAACATGGAGCCAGACACTGGGATTGATCTCTCAACCCTGAGTCAGATGCTTAACCAACTAAGCCACCTAGGCACCCCAGGTATTATATTTTCACTATGGTGACAAACTAACCACACCCAAGCTCCACTAAGGGATATTTTGAATTATTTTATGGCCACAATATTAAATGGAAAAAGACAACATTTCCTTCATTTCAGTACCTGGGTTTGTTATCAGTTAGCAAATTGATAGATTAGAAATAAAAATGAAATGTTCATGTCAAGTGAGAGCCAAGTGATGCCCTGGTGTGTGCTTAAATAAGAATTTGAGTAGATCAATGTGGGGAAAGAATTGAGTTGCTATACAGCACGTGGCAATGTAACTCAATAACATTAAAAAATATTAACCAATTATATTAAAAAATTTCATTTGAGTGCAGTTAACATAGATTACTTTAGTTTCAGGTATATAACATAGTGATTTGACAAGTTTATAAGACAAGTCATTATGCCACACTCACCACAAGTGTAGCTACCCTTTGTCACCATACAGCACTACTACAATATCATTGACCATATTCCTCATGCTGTGCCTTTCATTCCTGTGACTTATTTACACCATAACTGGAAGCCTGTATCTCCTACTTCCCTTCACCCATTTTGCCCATCCCCCCAGCTCCTCCACTCTGTCAGCCATCAGTTTTCTGTATTTGTTTATTAATTTCATTTTTTAAAGATTCTACATATGAGTGAAATCATATATTTGTCTTTCGCTATCTGACTTATTTCACTTATCTTAATACCCTCCAGCTCCAACCATATTGTTGCAAATGACACAAATTTCATCCTTTTTTTTTAATCCCATTGTGTGTGTGTGTGTGTGTGTGTGCGCGCGCGCGTGTGTGCCACATCTTCCTAATCTGCTCCTCTATTGGTGGACACTGAGGTTGCTCATGTGCGACTGCAATTTATGCTGCAATAAACATAGTGTGCATATATCTTTTCAAATTAGTGTTTTCATTTTCTCAGGTAGATACCCAGTAGTGGGATTATCAGATTGGGTGATATTTCTATACTTACTTTTTTGAGGAATTTCCATACTGTTTTCCATGGTGGCTGAATCCATTTACATTCCCACCGACAATGCCTGAGGGTTACTTTGTCTCCACATTTTCATCACCCCTTGTATTTTTTGACTTTTTCATTTTAGCCATTCTGACAGATATAAGTTGGTATCTTACTGTGGTTTTGATTTGCATTTCCTCAATGATGAATGATGTTGAGCATCTTCTCATGTGTTTGCTGGTCATCTGTGTGTCTTCTTTGGGAAAATGTCTATTTAGGTCCTTTGTCCATTTTAATCAAGTTATTATTATTGAGGGGGCTGAGTTGGATAAGTTTTTTTATATATTCTGGATACTAACTCCTTATTGGTTTTATCATTTGGAAATATCTTCTCCCATTTAGTAGGTTGTCTTTTCATTTTGTTGACAGTTTTCTTTGCTATGAAAAAGCTTTTTGTTTGGGTGTAGTCCCAATAGTTTATTTTTGCTTTTATTTCCATTGCTAAAGGAGACATATCTAGAAAAATGTCTCTATAGCTGCTGTTAAAGACATTATTGCCTGTTTTCTTCTAGGAATTTTATAGTTTCAGGTCTCTCATTTAAGTCTTTAATCTATTTTGAGTTTTGTGTATGGTACAAAAAAGTGGTTCCATTTCATTATTTTGTATGTAGCTGTCCAGTTCTCCCAGTGTCATATATCGAAAAGATTGTCTTTTCCCATGATCATGTTCTTACCTCTTTTGTCATAGATTATTTGACCATATAAATATGGTTGAATTTCTGGGGTCTCTATTCTATTCCATTGATCTATGTGTCAGTTTTTGTGCCAGTACCATACTGTTTTGATGACTATAGGCTTGAAGTATCTCTTGAAATCTCAGATTGTGATACATCCAGGTTTGTTCTTCCTCAAGATAGCTGTGGCTATTTAGGGTCTTTTGGTTCCATACAAATTTTCTAGTGTGGCGAAAAATGCTGTTGTTATTTTGATAGGGACTGCATTGAACCTGTAGATGGCTCTGGGTAGTATGGACATTTGAACAATCCAAGTTAACAATTTAACTGGGTTGTTCAATTCAGTAACTTAAGAATCCAATTAATTCCTTCAATCCAAGACCATCTTCAATTTCTTCATTAATGTTTTATAGTTTTAAAAGTACAGGTATTTTACCTCTTAGTTTATTCATAGGTATTCTTTTTAGTGTAGTTGTAAATGGGATTGTTCTATTAATTTCTCTTTCTGCCACTTCATTATTAGTGTGTAGAAATGCTAACAATTTCTGTATATTAATTTTGTATTCTGCAACTCTACTGAATTTATTTATTACTTTTAGTAGTTTTTCAGTGGAATCTTTAGGATTTTCTGTGTATAGTATCATGTCATCTGCAAATAGTGTAAATTTTGCTCTTCCTCACTAATTTGAGTGCCTTATATACATATTTTTTTGTTTTATTGCTGTGTCTATGACTTCCAGTACTACGTTGAATAAGAGTGGTAAGAATGGGCATCCCTGTCTTTTTTTTTTTTTTTCCTGACCTTACAGAAAAAGCTGTTTTCTGAGTATGAAGTTACCTGGGTTTTTTTCATATATGGCCTTTATTATGTTCAGGTATGTTCCCTCTAATCTCATGTTGTTGAGAGTTTATCATGAACAGATATTGAATTTCATCAAATGCTTTTTTGTACCTATTATTATGGTAACCTGATTTTTATCTTTGTTTTGCTGATGTGTTATATCACATTAACTTTTTTCTAAATGTGTGGAGAATTTATCTGTGAAACCATCTGACCCCAGACTTTTATTTTTGGTAGTTTTTTTGATTATTGATTCAATTTTGTTAATCATAACTGATATGCTTAAATTTCCTATTTTTTCCTGATTCAGTTTTGGAAGATTGTATGTTTCTAGGAATTTATCTAAGTTCTAGGTTGTCCAATTTGTTGGCATATAATTTTTTTGTGTATAATTTTCCATAGTACTTTCATAATTTGTATTTCTGTGGTATCAGTTACTCCTTTCATTTTTTATTTAATTACTTAGGTTATTTCCCTTTTTCTTCTTGATGACTGTGCCTAAGAGTTTGTCAATGTTATCTTTTCAAAGAAACAGCCCTTGGTTTGATTGATTCTTTTTTGTTGTTTTTTTAGTTTCTATGTAATTTATATTTGTTTTGATCTTTATTATTTCCTTCCTTCTCACTTTGGGCTTTGATCTTTTTTTTAGCTTCTGTAAAGTTGATTGTTTATATGAGCTTTTTCTTTTTTATTAAGGTAGGCCTCTATTGCTATATATTTTTCTCTTAGAACTGCTTTTGCTGCATTCCAAAGACTTGGACCATTAAGTTTTCATTTTCACTAATCTCCATGTATTTTAAAAAATTCTTGTCTGATTGATTCATTGACCAGTTGGTTGCTTAGTATTGTGTTGTTTAGTCTCTATGTAGTTGTATCTTTTCTAGTTTTTTTTCCATTGTTATTGATTTCTAGTTTGATTGATTTCCACTGTTGAGATAAGAATAGGTGAATGATGTGATTTAAATCTTTAAAACTTTAAGGGTGCCTGGGTGGCTCAGTTGGTTGAGTGTCAGACTCTTGGTTTCAGCTCAGGTTGTGATCTCATGATCTCAGGGTTATGAGATTGAGCCCCACAATGGACTCTGTGTTTGAAAGTCACTTGATATTCTTTCCCTCTCCCTATGTTCCTCCTCCACTCACACACTCTCTCTTTCTAAAATAAATAAATCTTTTTTATTTAAAAAATAAATCTTCAAGACTTTTTGAGGCTCGTTTTGTGGCCTAACATATGCTCTGTTCCGGGGAATATTCTATGTCTATGTGCACTTGAAAAGTGTATTTTGTTGATTTTGGGTGGAATGTTGTGTGTGTGTTTGTGTGTGTGTATACACACACTATGTTCTTGTGGTCCAATATGTGTTCAAGGATCTCATTTTAATGTGGATTTTCTACTGGATGATCCCTTACTATTATTTATTACTATTAATTTCTGTCTTTATGTCTGTTAATATTTGCTTTATGTATTTAGATGATGCAGTGTTGAGTGGGTAGATATTTATAATTGTTATATCCTTTTGTTAGATTGATTCCTTTATCATTATGTAATGCCATCCTTTGTCTCTTGTTATAGTCTGTTTTAAAGTCTATTTTGTGTGATAAAAGTATTGCTGCCCCAGCTTTTTTTCTACTTATGTTTGCATGGTAAATGTTTTTTCATCCCTTTACTTTTAATCTGTATGTGTCATTAGGTCTGAAGTGAGTCTTCTGTAGGCAGCATATCGATGGACATTTTTTTTCTATCCATTCAGTCACCCTATGTTTTAGAGTACTTAGGCCTTTTACATTCAAAATAATTATTACATTTTTGGATAAGTATGCATAGAATAAAGTAATTATTGATTGGTATGTACTAATTCCATTTTGTTACATGTTTTCTGGATGCTTTTGTAGTTCCTCTCCATTCCTTTCTTCTCTTTCTCTCTTTGTGATTGGTGAGTTTCTATAGTGTTACGTCGGCTTTCTTTCTTTTTAATTTTTTGTGAATCTATTATGGGTTTTAGGTCTGTGGTTACCAATAAATTTTTCTTTTATTAGAAAATAAATAGCCATTTAAGTTGCAGCATATTCTAATATAAATTATCATAATATTCTTTTATATTCATTATCTTTCTTTTTTTAACTTCCTCCTCCATGTTTTATGTATGTGCTGTCATATTTTACATCTTTTTATCCATTGTTTTCTCATGTCTAATTATGACCATTCTTTTCCACCTAAAGAAGACCCTTTAACATTTCTTGTATAGCTGGTTTAGTAATCATAAACTCCTTTATCTTTTGATTGTGTAGGAAACTATTTCTTTTTCAAATAGGAATGATAATCTTGCTGTGTAGAGTATTTTGTTTTGTAGGTTTTTTTCCTTTCAGCATTTTGAAAATATCATACTATTCTCTTTTGGATTTCAAAGTTGCTGTTGAAGAATCAGCATAGTCCTATAGGGTTTCCATTGTAGGTAACTTATTGCTTCTATATTGCTGCTATTAAAATTCCATCTCTTAACCTTTGGCATTTAATTATTATGTGTTGCATTGTGGACCTCCCAGTGTTCATCTTGTTTGGGATCTTTATGCTTCTTGAATGGATGTCTATTTCCATTCATCAATCTATTCTATCCTATGCTGGATGTCTGTTTCCTTCCCTAGGTTAGGGAAGCTATAATTTCTTCAAATAAGTTATCTGTCCCTTTATCTCTTCTTTTTGTGGGACCCATATAATGCAAATGATTATTTGCTTGATATTGTCAAAGGGACTGTTAACCTGGCCTTAATTTTTAAAAATTCTTTTTCTTTCTTCTTCATTTTCTTTCTTTTTTAATGTTCAGTTTACTTGCTTTCCATCACTGTCTTCCAGATCACTGACATGTTATTCTGCATCTGTTAATCTCCTGTTGATTCCCTCTAGTGTATTTTTATTTTAGTTATTACATCATTCAACTCTGATTGGTTCTTCTTAATATTTTCTATAACTTCATTAAAGATCTCACTGCATTCATCCATTCTTTGTTCCAGCCTGGTGAGCATCTTCCTGATCATTACTTATGTTCCTTATCAGGCATATTACTTATCCGTTTTTCAGTTCCTTTTCTGTATTTTTTCTTATTCTTTCTTTTGGAGCATATTCTTCTGTTTCTCCAGTTTCTGTGGATTAGGTGGAACAGCTACTTCTCAACTTGAAGGAATGGTCTTGTGTATGGTTGTCCCCTATATAGATTGTTTGCATTAGTGATTTTTCCTGGCTGGCTGGAGCTGTGGTTGGTGCAGACTGGGGTCCCTGACCTCTCCACACAGTGAGTGCCTTGGCAGATGGCTAAAGCTAAAGTGGGTACAAGATGGGGGTCCTGAGGCTCTATCCATAGAAAGCACCTAGGAAGGATAGCTGAAGCAGTGTTATCTTGGGTGTCCTGGGGCTCTTTGTATAGAGGTATCCTGACAGGGAAGCTAGAATGGAGGTGATGTGTGGGCCAGGTGATGGGTAGGACCCTCCACACTGAGGGCAACTTGGTAGGACAGATGAAGCTGAATTTGTTGCAAGCCAGAGTATTCTAGGATGCTTAGTGCAGGAAGTGTCCCGGTTGGATGAATGGAGCCCAGGTTGGTATGGGCAAGAGTATTCTGGGGCACTCTGTGCAGGGAGTGCCCTGTATGGGTGGCTAGAACTGATGTAAGCACAGGATTTAGGTTCCCAGGGTACTTCATGTAGTGGGCACTTAGGCATTCCAGCAGCCAGGATGTGCTGGAATGTTCTGCACTGAGGATGCCTTAGTAAACCATCTGGAGCTGAAGTAGTGTGGACCTGGAGTGTTCACAGGTGTTTTACACCTGTGTCACATTGGCATGAGGGCTGGAGCTGTGGTGAGCACTGATCAGGGGTGCTTAGTGAATTCTCCAGGTGTGCATTGCCTTGTGGCTGCCTTGGTGGGATTGTCAGGGCTGATGTGGGTTAGAGGTCTGGGCCTCACTGAGGAGCCAGGCTGGTTAGCATGTTTAGGCTGTGCACTGGTTTATGCTTTCAAGGTGGAGAATGGAGTGTAGACTGTGTCCATCAGCCCCTCCCACCTGGAGAATATCCCAGAAGCCCCCTACACACACTGTTTGGAAGAGGTCTAGGACTGGCTATTTTATATGCTGGTTGTTTTAAACAATGGCTTTTCTTTTGTGCACCAGGGTGTCCAGGGTTGGTGTAGGCTGTGGGAGCAGGGGTTCATCGACATGGCAAGTTGGCTAGTGTGTGTGGGCTCTACTCCTGTCTAATTTATGAAGGTGAGGTGGTAGTGTAAATTCTCTCTGACAGCCCCTCCCACTTGGGGAGCATTCCAATAGCTCCCTTCTCCCTTTGGCAGAATTTTAGGGCTGTCCCTTTTACATGCTAGTTGTTATTTTGAACCACAGATTTTTTTCTGTGTCCCATCATGACCAGAGCTTGTGTGGGCAAATGGACATGGGGCTCACTGAGGTAGCAAGATTGCTATAGTGTCTTGATTCTACTCTGGTCTGTGCTTTCAAGGTGGAGGGGAGCATAAACGATGTTGTGCTCCAGTCCCTCTGATCCAGAGAGAATTCACTAAGCGACTTCACCACTTGGCAGAGTTCAAAAGCTAGGTCTTTTATATGCTAGTTGCTCTTTTAAACTGTGGCTTTATTTCCCCCTATGCCCCAGGACAGGGGAATCTGTTTCTAGTCCTTGAGTACTATCCCTACACACTGCAGGCTGGAGGTTCCCTGTTACCTTGTCTCTGTCTCTCTTCTCTTTCACTGTTATATCTTTTGTTGTGCAGAAGCTCTTCAGTCAGCCCTTAGTTCTTCAAGAGGAATTGCTCTATACATAGGTGTATGTTTGGTACATTTGTCTTCATTCATCACCGTCTTGGACTAGAGGTTTCCTAACAAATTATTTATGTCCATGCTATTTACAGCAGAGATGCTAGAGGAGTCCTATCCTACTTGGGCTTTATCTTGCATCCTAATTCATAGAACAGGCAGGAGGTAGAAAACCTTTATATATATTTGGGAGACCCCAGGGTAGAAGGCATCGGAGTCAGCTCCTAGAGTAGAGTCTAATCGAGATGGAAAATTCCACATAGATGCTGACTGTTGAATATAGCTGGAGTATGGAGTTGTTGACGGTACAATGGGGTCTCCTGAGCTTCCACCAGGCATAGATATGGAGGAAGGTGCCAAAAGACTGAAGGAGCAAAATGACAGAAACAAGAGCAATCACTCTTCCTGGGGACTCACATATGCTACCAATGAACTTGTCCACAAATACTGATGTGGACAGAGGATTTGAATATCAGATAGTACCTTCCTGACTCATCAACTCCCTATCTCTTTTCCTCTTTGTCATATGTTTTGGTACCATCTAAGAACCACAGAACACAGCTGCAATCATTGGAGGAAGCAAGGAAAAACCTAAATCAACTTTGAGATTGAGTTTCTATTGTCTTGACAGATGATAGCTAAAAAAAGAAATTAAACCGAGTCATGGAAATGATGAAGAAAATGATTTTTAGGCACACCTGAGTTTATAGAAAAAGGCATTACTTATAGGCATACTAACTTAAACCTGGACAGTAATAGATCAATCCCTCTTATTATTATAAGCAGATTTATTTTCAGCAATCAAGATTATCTGTTACATTAAATAATGTTAATTAGAATTTTATCAGTTTTGTATTATGTTTAATTTCTTTTAGGTTGTTTAAGAGCTACAAGAATTTTATCCAATGTTATGTTTTTGCATGTTGGGTATCATAATACCACTAATTCACAATCAACATTTTAATCCACTAGAATATTTTTTATTTGAAAGGGGTTCAGAATTTTTAAATCTGAGAAATATCGTTGTGAAGACAAAGATGGTAAAATTCAAGGAATATAAGAAAATGAATTTAAGAAGAAAGATTTTGACATTGTTTTTCCAGTTGACCAGAAACTGACCACTATTAACTCTACAAAAACAATTCCAGTTAATTATGGAAGCTATCTTAAGGTGGAGAAGGTCATCCATTTATTCTGGATCAGCCTTTTCTAAGTTCACATTGAGCACTTACTAGGTATCAGAACTTGTGCTAGGAATTGTGGGTTTACAAAGATAAATAAAACATGGTTCCTGCATTTAAATAGAATCTCCAACTAGAGGGAAATAGGCATATACAATTAAGTGAATAAAATAATACTACACTTAGGGTTTGAACAATATTGCCATTGAGAACACAGCCAGTTATTAGTTCTTCTTTTGTGGAAATGTGGTATGTTGCAATAATATTTACAAATTTATCTCCTCCTCGTGTCTATGTCCTTGTAATTCATGCAGAAGTGGAGTTTATTTTTCTATCCCTTTAATTTGGGCTGGCTCTGTGACTTGCTTTGGCCAATAGAATGTATCACCAATGGCTACAGGAGTCATTTTCACTTTCACTCTTGTTTTTGGAATCTTGCTCTCACCATGGGCACAAGCCTGGGATAACCTTCTGGAACATGAGAGTCCATATGGAACAGAGGCAAGCTCTTCCAGCTAAGGATCCCCTAGATTAGCCTGCCAATAGCTAAACACAGACACCCAAGATAACACCTGACCTGGACTTCAAAGGGAGTGGTTTCTACAGAAAGAAAAGAATGAGAAGAGCAGGATGTTCCAGACAGAAGAGGAAGCATAAACAAAGGCATGTGGCTTTGTGTTCATGGTGTTCTGGGAATAACCAACACTGTAGTTGGAGTCATGAAGAATTTAAACCAAGAACTACAGAAGGCTAAGGACAAGATGGTGAAGGTATGAGAAGAGAAGCCTTTATAAGAGGTAGTAATAATTTTGTAAAAAATGTTAGAGAAGTAAACAAGAGAGGCCTGTGAAAGGATAACTTTGCAGAGATATGGTCAACAGTGATCAATGAGGTCAGGTAAAGGGAGAATAGGAAAACATTTACTTGATTTGGCAGTGGTGAGAAAGACATTGGTGATTTCTGAAGAGTGTTTGTGTGTGTGTGTGTGTGTAATTTCCAAGCCCTCTCCTGTCAGTAGGAAAATTGTCTTACAGAAAAAATGAAAGCAAAAAATAGTTTAAACAACTCTAGCTTATTATCACATCAGCAAGCTCAGATAAGCATCTCCAATGTGTGTGAATCCTTGTGGTTGTATGTAGGGTAATGTCACACTTTATCCCAGCTAAGTGCAGATTGTGATTTCTTTCCTGCTGATTATTGAGATGTATATTTTTTCTTCTTCATTATGAGGATGTATTGGCTGTGAGCTTTGGAGGATGGAGTTTATTTCTTAGCTCTTGATGTTCCTATTAAGTATCTCTCAACAATGTCAAATGTGTGAGATTATGACAGTCTCTGGGCTATACCATTGGGAATTTATGGAACACATCTATGGGAATAACTTTCAGTATGTGGAACTGAAATAAGCACTAATTTCCTGCAGAATTAGGACAATAGAAAAAAATATTAAAACAAAGCTAACAAAAAATCGAGAACAGGACAATATAGATATGGAAATCTGTCTTCTACATGGTGTTATTCCTAAAAAACAAAACAAAAAAATTGATCCTGTGGTTTCCCCAACCACTGACTCCTTATAGATACAAAATGAATACTAAGGTCTCACCCTTTTTCTCTTGATGCATTCAATTCAATCCCCAACATTGACCATTTCAGTTGTATCTGGGCCCCCAAGCTCTGGGAGAAGATAACCCTCCTGTTCCTACCATTAGCATCTCTGTGGCAAGCCATACCACAGCGCCTCATCTTCCTGGCTTCTGGAATTTTGGCCAAGGGCAGATCACAAACTATTTCGCACTCAGGACTCACAGACTGTCTGAGCCTAGATGTTGTTGAACATATGTTACAACAACTTCCCGCCACTCTTCCTGTCATTGAAATCATACTACTCCCAGCAGTAGATTGGGGCAGATATCTGGTCTGACTATAGGCTCCACCCAACAAGAAAGCTTCTCAGGAAACAATACAGGGAAAGCACCCTGTAGGTCAATGCCACTGCATGTCTGGCAAGTCCCTGGTCTGACTCACCTCAAGTCAAAGGTGGCCCCACACTGGCCCACTAACACCATAGGGACAAAACCCTGCCCATAACAGGCAAAGACAGTCATTGCAGGTGACTGGACGGAAGGCAGAAATGGCTTAGTCAGAATAGTAGGGCACATAAAACACACATAGCAGATCCTCCTTAAGCAGCAGGTTCTATTGAAGAGCAGACACTGCAATATAGGGCACTATAGCATCTCTTCTTCATAAGGCCACTACTTTTAAGAGCTGGAGCTATAGATAACTTTCCTAACACATAAAAACAGACACAAAGAGACAAAAAGAGGAGACAGAAAATATGTTCCAAATGAAAGAATCAGACGAAACAGTAGTAAGAGAGCTAAATGAAATGGATATAAGTAATAAGCCTGATAGAGAATTTAAGGTTATTATCATAATCACTGGATTTGAATGGTGGACCTCAAGAGACCCTAAATGAAGAGACAGAAAACATAAATAAGGCAGAGATGAAAAATTCAATAACTTAAATGAAAAGTACACTAGCTGGAATACATAGTAGTCTAGAGAAAGCAGAAAAATGATCAGCAGCCTGGAGAACAGAGTAATAGAAAACAATCAAGCTGAACAGGAGAGAAGAAAAAAAATGAAAATAGACAGGAAACATAATCAAGTATAATAATATTCATATTATAGGGATTCCAGAAGAAGAGTGAAAACAGAGAGTAGACAATTTATTTGAACAAATAAAAGCTGAAAATTTATTGCTTCTGGGGAAGGAAATAGAAATTGAAATCCAGAGCCAGGAGGCACAGATATTCCACAACAAAATCAACCCAAGGAGGCCCATACCAAGACACACAGTAATCAAAATGGAAAAAGTAGTGATAAGAAAGAATTTAAAAAGCAGCAAGATAAAGGAAAACAGTTACATGGAAGGGAAACTCCATAAAACTATCAGCTGATTTTTCAGCAGAAACTTAGTAGGCCAGAAGAGAGTGGCATGATATATTCAAAGCACTGAAAGGGAAAATCTGCAGCCAAGAATACTCTATCCAACAAGGCTATCATTCAGACTGGAGTGAGAGAGAAAGAATTTCCCAGAGCAGTTAAAGGAACTCATGACCTCTAAACCTGCTCTACAAGAAGTGTTAAAGGGGACTTTTTGAGTACAAAGGAAGGATCATAAGTAGGAGTAAGAAAAGTAGGAAGCAGGAAGCAGTAAAATTAAGTATATGTATAAAAATTGGTCCAGGGATTCACAAACTAGAAGGATGTAAAGTATGACACCATATACCTAAAACATGTGTAAGAAGGAGAGGAGTAAAACACGGGCTTAAGCTTAAGTGACCGTCAATTTAATGTAGACTGCTATATGAACAGGATGTTACAATATAAACCTAATAGTTGCCACAAATAAAAAACCAGCACTAGACATAGAAAAAATGAAAAGAATCTGAATATATTACCAAAGAAAGCCAGCAAACCATGAGAGATGAGGACAAGAGAAAAAAGGAACAAAAAAACTACAAAACTAACCATTAAACAAGCATCAAACTGACAATAACTACATACCAATCTCTTTGAGGAACCTTCACACAGTTTTCCAGAGTGGCTGCACCATTTCACATTCCCACCAACAGTGTAAGAGGGTTCCCCTTTCTCCGCATCCTCTACAACATTTGTGGTTTCCTGCCTTGTTAGTTTTCCCCATTCTCACTGGTGTGAAGTGGGATCTCATTGTGGTTTTGATTTGTATTTCCCTGATGGCAAGTGATGCGGAGCATTTTCTCATGTGCATGTGCATGTTGGCCATGTCTATGTCTTCTTTGGTGAAATTTCTGTGCATGTCTTCTGCCCATTTCATGATTGGATTGTTTGTTTCTTGGGTGTTGAGTTTAATAAGTTCTTTATAGATCTTGGATACTAGCCCTTTATCTAATATGTCATTTACCAATATCTTCCCCCATTCTATAGGTTGTCTTTTAGTTTTCTTGACCGTTTCCTTTGCTGTGCAGAAGCTTTTTATCTGATGAAGTCCCAATAGTTAATTTTTTCTTTTGTTTCCCTTGCCCTCATAGATGTATCTTGCAAGAAGCTACTGTGGCCAAGTCCAAAAAGGGTGTTGCCTGTGTTCTCCTCTAGAATGGATCTGGAGGGTATGATGCTGAGTAAAGTAAGTCAATTGGAGAACAATCATTATATGGTTTCACTCATATGGGGAATATAAAAAATAGTGAAAGGGATTATAGGGGAAAGGAGAGAAAATGAGTGGGAAAAATTAGAGAGGGTGACAAAACAAGAGAGACTCCTAACTTTGGGAAATGAACAAGGGGTATTGGAAGGGGAGGTCGGTGGGGGGATGGGGTGACTAGGTGATGGGCATTGAGGGGGGCACTTGATGGGATGAGCATTGGGTGTTATACTATATGTTGACAAATTGAACTCCAATAAAAAATATATATATAAAAATATATATACCCATCAACAATTACTTTGATTACAAATACACTAAACACTCCAGTCAAAAAACATAGGGTGGCAGATGGATAAAAAAGCAAGACCTATCTATATACTGTGTACAGGAGACTCATTTCAGATCTAGACATATGCAGATTAAAAGTGAAGGGATCAAAAAGCATTTATAATGCAAATGGGGGTGAAAAGGAGATGAAGGTAGCAATACGTCTTCTATCAGGCAAACTAGACTTTAAAACAGACCATAAGAGACAAAGAAGTATACTACATAATCACAAAGGGAACAATCCAACAAGAAGATATAACAATTGTAAATATTTATGCACCCAACATGGGAGCATCCAAGTACCTAATAACAAACATAAAGAAAGTAATTGACAGTAATATACTAATAGTAGTGGACATTAACACCCCACTTACATCAATGGACAGGAAACAGAGGCTTTGAATGGCATATTGCACCAGATGGATCTCACAGTATATTAAGAGCATCCCATCCTAAAATATACATTATTTTCAAGTGTACATGGAATAGTCTCCAGAATAGATCACACAGTAGGCTACAAAAAAGTGTCAACAAACTAAAAAGGATGGACGTCATACTATGCATTGTTTCCAACCACAAGGCTATTAAACCAGAAATCAACCAAAAGAAAAAATTTGGAGAGGAGGTTAACTAACATGTTACTAAACAATGAATGGATCAACCAACAAACCAAAGATCAGATAAGAAAAATACCTGGAGACAAATGAAAACACAATTGTCCCAAATCTTTAGGATGCAGCAAAAGCTATTCTAAGAGGAAAGTTTATAGCAATATAGCCCTATCTGCAGAAGCCAGAAAAATCTTGACCTGACTCTACATCTAAAGGAGCTAGATAAAGAAGAACTAAAACCAGTAGAAGAAAGTAAATAATAAATGTTACAGAAAATAATAAGTGAAATAGAGACTAAAAACCAAGAGAACAGATCAAGGAAACCAGAAGCTGATTCTTTGGAAAGATTAGCAAAATTGAAAAACTAGCCAGACTCATTAAAGAAAGGAGGTCTCAAAATCAGAATGAAAGAGGAGAAATAACAACTGAAACTGCAGAAATACAAAGGATTGCAAGAGATTATAAAAGTTATATGCAAACAAATCAGACAACTTTGAGGAAATGGATAAATTCCTAGAAACATTTAGCTCCCCAAACTGAGTCAGAAAGAAATAGAAAATTTGCATAGACTGATGACCAGCAATGAAATTAAATCACTAACCAAAAAAAAATGGCCAACAAACAAAAGGGCATAACCAGACAACTTCACAGGTGAATTCTACCAAACATTTAAAGAAGATTTAATAATTATTCTCCTCAAACTATTCCAGAAATAGAATAGGAAGGAAAGTTTCCAAATTAATTCTATAAGTCTAGCATTACTCTGATAATAAAAACTAGGTAAAGATACTATAAAAAGAGAGATAGGGAGAGGGAGAGGGAGAGAAAGACACACACACACACACACACACACAGAATTACAGGTCAATATCTCTGATGAACAAGATACAAAAGTCCTCAATAAAATATTAGTAAACAAAATCCAACAATACATTAAAAAATGATTCACCATGATTAAGTGGGATTTATCCTTGGGATACAAGGGCAGCTTGATATTCATAAATCAGTCAACATGATACATCATATCAATAAGAGAAAGGATAAAAACCATATGAAGATTTCAATAGATGCAGAGAAAGCACTTGACAAAGTACAACATCGATTTATGATAAAAAACCCTCAACAAAATAAGTTTAGGGGAAACATATCTCAATATATTATAGGCCATATCTATACCTCAGCAAGCATCATACTCAATGGTGAAAAACTGAGAGCTTTCCCTCTAAGATCAGGAACAAGAAAGCATGTCTACCCTCACTACTTTTATTAGACGTTGTCCTGGCAGTCCTAGCCACCACAATCAGACAAGGAAAAGAAATAACAGGCATTCAAATTAGTAAGGAAGAAGTAAAACTTCCATTATTTGCATATGGCATGACATGTCCTCCGGGGCTGCTGTGACACTCATCGTGCACACACCCACCCTGCTGGGTCTGTGTGCTGCACCGGCCAAGCAGCCATCCCTCGAGATGGAGACAGAGCAGTGCCTGCCCCAGCGTGGCCAAAATCTAGGTGAGGCCATGCTATATAGAAAACCCTAAAGACTCCACCCAAGCAAACCTGCTGGAACTGATGAATGAATTCAGTAAGGTCTCAGAATACAAAATCAGGATACAAAAATCCATTGCATTGGTGTAAACTAAAAATGAAGGAGCAGAAAGAGAAATTAAGAAAATGACCTTATTTACAATTACATAAAAGAATAAAATATCTAAGAATAATTGAGGAAGAAGCAAAAGACCTGTACTCTGAATATTACAAAATGCTTATAAAGGAAACTGAAGGGATCCCTGGGTGGCTCAGCAGTTAAACACCTGCCTTCCGCTCAGGACATAATCCTGGAGTCCCGGCATTGAGTCCCACATCAGGCTCCCTGCATGAAGCCTGCTTCTGCCTCTGCCTGTGTCTCTGCCTCTCTCTCTGAATAAATAAATAATAAAATAAAATAAAATAAAATAAAATAAAATAAAATAAAATAAAATAAATATCTTAAAAAAAAGAAATTGAAGATGACACAAACAAGTGGAAAGATATTCTATCTCATGGGTTGCAAGAACAAATATTGTAAAAAATGGCCATACTACTCAAAATCATCTACAGATTTAATGCAAAGCAATTCCTTTTATTTTTTTAAATTTTTTTATTTATTATAGTCACAGAGAGAGAGAGAGAGAGGCAGAGACATAGGCAGATGGAGAAGCAGGATCCATGCACCGGGAGCCCCATGTGGGATTCGATCCTGGGTCTCCAGGATCACGCCCTGGGCCAAAGGCAGGCGCTAAACCACTGCACCACCCAGGGATCCCAAAGCAATTCCTTTTAAAATAACAACAGCATCGGGATACCTGGGTGGCCTGTGGTTGAGCATCTGCCTTCGGCCCAGGGCGTGATCCTGGGGTCCTGGGATTGAGTCCCACATCAGGCTTCCCACAGGGAGCCTGCTTTTCCCTCTGCCTGTGTCTCTGCCTCTCTCTGTGTCTCTCATGAATGAATGGATAGGATCTTAAAAAAAAAAATAACAACAGCATCAGCATCTTCCATAGAACTAGAACAAATAATCCTAAAATTTGTATGGAACCACAAAACTGGAGGTATCACAATCCCATATTTCAAGATATATCATAGGGCTATAGAATCAGAACAGTATGGTACCTGCACATAGACACATAGATCAATGTAACGGAATAGAGAAGACAGACATAAACCCACAATGATATGATAAATTAATCTTTGACAAAGTAGACAAGGATATGCAATGGGAGAAAGATAATCTCTTCAACAAATGTTGTTGAAAAAACGACAGCTAAATGCAAAGAATAAAACTGGAATGCTTTCTTATACCACACTCAGAAATGAACTAAAAATGGACTAAGAACCTACATGGGAGACCTAAAACTGTAAATATGCTAGAAGAGAAGCAGTGATTTCTCTGACATCAGCCATAGCAACATTTTTCTAGATGTGTCTCCCGAGGCAAAGGAAAAAAAAGCCAGAATAAGCTATTGGGACTACATAAAAATAAAAAGCTTCTGCACAGCAAAGGAAATAATCAACAAAACTAAAAGGCAACTCACAGAACGAGAGAAGATATTTGCAAATGACATATCTGATAAAGGTTTAGTCTCTGAAATATATATAAGGATTTTCTACAAGTCAACACCAAAAATCACAAATAATCCAATTGAAAATGAGCAGATGTGAACATTTCTCCAAAGAAGACATACAGATGGGCAACAGACACATGAAAAGATGCTCAAAAATCACTCATCATCAGGAAAATGCAAATCAAAACCCCAATGAGATATTGCCTCGCACCTGTCAGAATGGCTAAAATAAAAAAGACAAGCCTCAGGTGTTGGTGAGGATGTAGAGAGAAGGGAACCCTTGTGTGCATTAGTGGGAATGCACACTGGAGCAGTCACTATGGAAGACAGTATGGAGGTTCCTCAAAAATACAATTACCATATGATCCAGAAATTCCACTATTGGATATTTACAACAAATATAATATTTAAATATTTAAATATTTATTTAAAATGTGAAAACACTAATTTTAAAGGATATATTCACCCCTATGTTTATGGTAGCATTATTTATAGTAGCCAAATTATGAAAGCAACCCAAGTGTCCATTTATAGATGAATGGATAAAGATGTGGTATACGTATACAATTAAGTATTATTTAGCCACAAAAAAATGATATCTTGCCATTTGCACCAACATGGATGAATCTAGAGAGTATAATGCTAGTGAAATAAGTTAATTTGAGAAAGACAAACACTATATGGTTTCAGTCATATGTGAAATTCAAGAAACAAAACAAATGAACAAAGGGGAAAGAAACCAGCCAAACCAAAAAACAAAACAAAACAAAAAAACAAAAAACAAAAACAAAAAACAAAAAACAAAAAAACAAAACAAAAAACAGAAAACAAAACCAAAAAACCAAAAAACCCAAACCAACAATAACAACAACAACAACAAAAACCCTCTTAACTATAGAGAACAAACAGATGGTTACCTGAGCGGATGTTGGGAGGCAGATGGATGAAATAAACGTAGAGGATTAAGAATACCCTTATCTTTTTTTAAAATTGAGATTTACTTTAGAGAGTGCAATGAGTAGGGGTAAGGGCAGTAAGGGAGGGAAAGAGAGAATTCTCAAGCAAACTCCCTGCTAAGTGTGGAGCCCAACGGGGAGCTCGATCCCAGGACCCTGAGATTATGACCCGAGCCAAAACCAAGAGATGGCCTCTTAACCAACTGAACCATGCAGTCACCCCAAGAATATACTTATCTTGATGAGCACTGGGTAATGTATGGAATTACTGAATCACTATATCATATGCTTGAAACAAATATGACCCTGTATGTTAACTACACTAAAGTTTATCAAAGAATTCACATCAATGAAATAGAGATTATGATATTGCAATTACAAAATAAAACAAGTATAAATACAGTATCTAGCAAAATGCTCGTCTTATAGTCTGCCTCCAATAAATAAATCATTATGAGAATTCAGCGATTGGGGGGAAAAAAAAGTAGGAACCCAGGTCTTCATAGTAGGGCTAACCTCACTGTGAGAAACTTTTTAAGTAATCCAGTGATACCAATTATTCTCATTGATTGTACATTCCCTTCTGGCTTTGGCTTAAGGAAAATAATAGGTGTGTGTGTGTGTGTGTGTGTGTGTGTGTGTGTGTGTTGTGTGTTTTCTAACACCAGATTACGAGTAATGAAAACTTTTGATTTATCAGATTTCTAAAATATTTCTGCCTAGAAGAGTCAAACTCAAGGAAAACAAGAAGTTATCTAGTATCTATTTTTTAAAAAAAATATATTTCAGGGTTTGTTTTGGGGTCAGTACAAGGTTAAGCCAATAATCTGTATACCCATGTTGGTGTATTGAGAACTGATTTTCAACATCACTTCAGAATGACCTCAACCTTCTGTAATGTATTACATCTTCAAAGAAAAATGCTTTTATTACAATTATATTGCAAGTATGTTTTTCCTCACCAATGCAAAAAGTAAAGTAATACATTGGGGATGAATGTTTCTTTCTCTTGTACATTTGCATGTGTATTTCTAGAGGAGTAACTGATAGAAGTAAAACATTCCACGTAATGCTTTTTCTCTACTTTGCTATTAACATTTGCTAATCATGGTGAGCAAACTCTAGAGAACTCTCACTTAACCAGAAAATACAGCATGGTAACATTAAAAATATAGCAGTCAAGGTTTTCATTATCTTTATTTCCTCAAACCAAACAATGCTAAAAGCCTGTTATTTTGGAAGCTCGTCTTGTTCAGAACCCTACGCAGGTTTCAGTGGGGTTGCCCTTTGTACACACAGAAAACGTGTGAATAATTGTATCACAGAAGGAATGACATAGCCCAGAATCTTTGTTGCAAAGAGAAGTCAGAAAAATCTTGAGAACATTCTTAGCTCTACTCCTCTCGGTAATGTCACACCTTAAAAATGCAGAAATATGGAACATTTTGGCTGAAGTATGACTCTCGATGCTTTTAAATATTCAGTTGTATAAATCACAGTCAATCACTGACTAATATTTGTTTAAGCACCTCTGGTGTGCTCCTATCAATGTTTCCACTGACTGCTTCTGAAAAGGAATGCTATATTCTTTATGAAAGTTGGACCTTTAATAAATCACTCAAGTATGAAATAAAATGCCATGATTCTACAGATCCCAGACTTGCATTTCATTTACTGTTTATAGACTTTTCTATGACTTTTCATTATGCAGTTTTATAGAAGTTTAAATAAATAATAAAGTTATTAGTATTGCATATAATTACATTCACGAGTCTTTTAAAGAATCTATGGTAGGGCTGCATCATATGTAACTCAACAGTATCTGCTCAGCCAAGTGGATAAAAGACTCAAGAAGTAGAAATTATAATTTAGGAGGCCAAAGATGTATTCCCTTGGTTGGTGTAAATTCTTTAAACAATAGTGATTTTTTAAAATACTGCTTCTGCTTTAGGCTGCAAGGACCCCTAAGTGGTGAAAATCTTTATTGAAATTCTTTTATAAACTCCTTCCCCTAATAACCAGGTGTCTTCCAACCTCTTCACTGAGGAAGCAAAGGATTTTCAAGAGATAATTTTGAGCATATGCAATCTTCTTTTTGGTCTAATGGCTGAAACCTGGATAACATGTGCGTCCACCGTATGGGGGACCATAAGAACAAAAAGGACTCATGTGAAGATCAGGGTGTTCTATTTTCCTTTAACATTTCCTTAGAAAATAGCCAAGTCTGAATTACAGACATCCGAGCACACTGTAATGAAAGATTTATACTCTGCAACCAAGCAGTCACTTTGTATAGCAAATTAATTCCTCCCTCCTGCAACTACTTTTAAGCAGATGCTAGTTTTCGCTTTAATTACATAAACTACTACAATTTTAGTGTTCATCAAAATAGCGCTAATTGGTCAAAAGTTAAGATAGACACATTGCAGAATATTTGAAGAATATATGCTTAAAGTATTAAAATTCTTATTTTTAATTTCTGACCTGAATATACAAAAATATTAGGGGCATTCAGTTAAAGACTCATAGAAAATATCTCATACATCCCATGAACACTGTATATGTGGTCCCACTTCCTATTTGATTCAGATTTAACTTGTTGACTACCTATTACTTGACTAGCGCTTCTACAACATTTGAACAATACTCGGAAAATAAATGAAATGTCACATTATATTGGGAATTTGTTTTTTCTCTCTAGTATTACTTTAGCGACATTAGGCTTACAAGGGATGCAGAGACTGAAGGCCAGTGAGCGAGTGGGCAGTTAGGCACCCTATCATCATCTCTGTCACTGCCGTACCAAAAACTCTTGGATATGTGTCAAGAACTCTCTTTACAAAGGATGTGGATGGGTAGACCTGCAAAGGGAAACGCTCTGGTCACAAAGATGAGCTGGTGCTTTAGAAATGGAGGGGAGGGTGGCAGATGGGGAATGATGAAATTAATATGGAAACTTGGGGCTTTTAGTGGAGGCCCAGAAATTATGAGGGAGCGTTATGTTAATTGTCTACATAGAAGCAGGAGAACAAAAAGAAGCCACCGTTGGATCTCTGCACTGGATATAAAAGGAAAGAGAAAATCAGGAAAAAGAGCCCCCCGGTTTAGGGTCTAAGAGGGCTGTTTCAAATTGACTGGGAACTGTGGTTAGACGTATTCTTTGCTAGGGCTCTGGTTACAATTAAGAATGAATTATGTGTGGCTAAATCCTAAAGCTCCTGAGAGACAAACTAAATAGACAACCCACATAAGGAGAAATACAAATCATATAAAACACATAAAAAATGCTTAACTCTGTAGAAGCCATTAATGCTTTTCATTAAAATTTTAATGTTTGTTTCCATGTACAAGGTAGGATTGTACGTGGGAGGGACGTGGGCAGACAAAGTGCTTTGGGCCATGAAATAGGAGTGAAATGACATAGATGACTTGCAGAAGGAAGCGGAATAGTAGGAAAGGAAGCAAAGAGGGAGTGGGTGGTCACATAATATAGGACTCTGGGCCATCATAGGGCCTTCGCTTTGATTTCCCCTGAAGATAATGGGAAGCCATTGGAAAGTTTGGGCTAAGGAGTGGCATGATCTGATACATGTTTTTAACAGCATCACCCTGTCTACTGTTTTGAGAAGAAATTATAGGGAGCAAGGAAAGAAATAGGGAGGTGAATAGGGCAGCTGCTGTACTCATTTGGGGCAAAAGATGGTGGTAGGCCGGACTCACTGATACTGGAAAAGATACATACATCGCACTTAAATGTTAACATTTGGGTGCTTAGAGCCATTACTATAAGTATTTTTAATTTTTATTGAACTTCTAAGTTCTGTACATTATGCTAGACATAAATAGCCAGACAAAATTATGCTGCACATAAGCTGAGACACAGGAAATTATCATTCAGAGGAAGAAGGAAGCTCAGTAGATGTACTTAGGAATTTAGTTTCTATTTCGTGATGACACAATTTCAAAGTAATTATTTTTTTTTCCAGAATAAAATTCACTCAATCCTATGAATACAAACAAAAGTCACTGACTCAGAAAAGAAAAATAAATTACAACGTGAAATAGGAATATTATTTATTTATTTATTTATTTATTTATTTATTTATTGGAATATAATTTTTGAGCAAAACATTAGGGTTTGGGTTACCCGGGTGATCCTTTGCTTTGCATTTCTGTTTATTGTTTTTAAATAATTTTTCGAGTATTGTTGAAACACAATGTTGCATTAGCTTCAGGTGTACAACGTGGTGACTCAACAAGCTCACGCATAATGCTGTGCTTGCCAAGGTTTACATGTGTCTGTCACCTACAGCAGTATTACATCATTGACTGTGCCTTATGCCTTTTATTCTTGTGATTTATTCATGCCATAGTGGAGCCTGTATCTCCCTCTGCCCTTCACCCGCCTCTTCGTCCCCCTTCTCTCTGGCAACCATCAGGTTGTTGTCTTCTATCTATATGTCTGGTTCTGCTCTCGTTCATTCCCTTTTTTTTTTTGGTTCCACATGAGAGAAATCGTATGGTATTTGTCTTTTTCAGGCTGGCTGCTTATTTCACTTAGTGCAATACTCTCTAGTTTCATCCACGTTGCAAATGGCAAGATCTCATCCTTTTTTATGGCTGTGTTATATTCCTGTGTGTGTGTGTGTGTGTGTGTGTGTGTGTGTGTGTGTGTTTCACATCTTTCTTCTCCATTTGTCTACCGATGGACACCCAGGTCACTGCCATATCTTAGCTATTGTCAACAATGCTTTCATATCTTTATTTGATAGGCACTTCATATCTTTTTGAAGGAAAATATGCATGCACCTCTCTAGGGTTCATTGTTTTCTTTGGGTAAATACCCAGCAATGGAACTATTGGAGCATATTTCTATTTTTAACTTATTGAGGAACCTCCATTCTGTTTTCCACCAAGACTTGTACCATTTTAAATTCCCACCAACAGTGAATGAGGTCTCCTGTTGTCCATATTCTTTTTTTTTTTTTAAAGAAGGGCTTTTTTCTTTTTAAAAAAAGATTTTATTTATTCATGAGAGACACAGAGAGAGAAAGGCAGAGACACAGGCAGAGGGAGAAGCAGGCCCTATGCAGGGAGCCCGACGTGGGACTCCATCCAGGGTCTCCAGGATCATGCCCTGGGCTGAAGGTGACGCTAAGCTGCTGGGCCACCCAGGCTGCCCTGTTCTCCACATTCTTAACAATACTTGTTATTTCTTGTTTTTTTTTTCTTCTTCTTCTTAATTTTAGCCATTCTAACAGGTATGAGATGATATCTTACTGTGGTTTTGATTTGAATTTCTCTGATTATTGGTGATTTTAGGCATCTTTTCATTTTCTTTTTGGAAAAATGTATGTGTTCTTTTGAAAAATGGTCCTCTGAGCTTTTTAAAATTGGATTTTGTTGTTGTTGAATTATGTGAGTTCTTTACGTATTTGGGATATTAATCCCTCATCAAATATTATCATTTGCAAATATTGCTCTCATTGGTGAAGCCTGCCTTTTTAGTTGTTGATTTTTTGTTTGTTGTGCAAGAGTTTTTTATTTTGTTTTTTTTAAAGTTTTTTTATTTTGATGTAGTTCCAATTGTTTATTTTTGCTTTTGTTTCTCTGACCTTAGAAGACATATCTAGAAAAATGTCACTCAGCTGATATCAGAAAAAATAATGCCTGTGTTGTCTTCTGGGATAATTTTTATGGTTTCCAGTCTCACATTAGGTGCTTAATTCATTTTGAGGGGTTTTTGATATATGGTATTAAAAAGTAGCCCAGTTTCATTCTTTTATAATGTTCTTATGAAGTTTCCCCAGTGCCATTTTTTGAAGAGATTATCTTTTCCCTGTTGTATAATCTTCCTTCGTCTGTCATAGATTAACCATAGAAGCATGGGTTTATCTCTGTTCTCTCTATTCTAGTGTTCTATTGAACTATGTGTCTCTTTTTGTGCCAGGGCCATACTACTTTGATTACTACAGCTTTGTAGTATATCTTGATATCTGGACTTGTGATGCCTCCGGCTTTGTCCTTCATTCTCATGATTGCTTTGCTCTTTGGAGTCTTTTGTGGTTCATACAAGTTTTAGGATTATTTGTTCTAGTTCTGTGAAAAATGTTGTCAGTATTTTAATAGGCATTACATTAAATCTGTAGATGACTTTGGTTAGTGTGGACATCAATATCAATTCTTCTAATCCATGAGCATTGAATATCTTTCCATTTGTTTGTTTATCTTCACTTCCTTATATCTACATTTTATTTTTTATTATTTTTTAAAATTTCTTTTTATTGGTGTTCAATTTGCCAACATAGAGCATAACACCTAGTGCTCATCCCATCAAGTGCCCCCCTCAGTGCCTATCCTGGGATCCAGTCCTACATCAGGCTCCCTGCATGGAGCCTGCTTGTGTCTCTATCCACATTTTATAGGTTTTGGAGCATAGGCCTTTATCCCATTGGTTAAATTTATTCCTAGGTATTTTTATTCTTTTTGGCGTAATTGTAAATATAATTGTTTTCTTAATTTATCTTTCTGCTACTTCATTAACAGTGTAAAAGAAACACTACTGATTTCCATATGTTAATTTTGTATCCTGCAATTTTATTGAATTCATTTATTACTTCTAGTAGTTTATTGGTGGAGTTTTTAGTATTTCCTATATATAGTGTCATGCCATCTGCAAAGAGCTACAGATTAACTTCTTTACCAACACAGATTGCTTTTCTTTCTTTTTCTTGTCTGGTGCTGTGACTAGGACTTGCAGTGCTATCTTGCATAGTGGTGAGAGTGGACATCCTTATTCTGTTCCTGATCTCAAAGAAAAAGCTCTCAATTTCTTACTATTGAGTAAGATGCTAGCTGTGAGTTTTTATATATGTGGCCCTAATTATGTTAATGTATGTTTCCTTTATATCCACTTTGTTTTTTCATGAACAGATGTTGAATTTTATTAATTGCTTGTTCTACAGCTATTGAGGTGATCATATGATTTTCGTCCTTCACTTTGTTACTGTTTCGTATCACTTTGATATGTAAATATTCAACCATTCTTGTATCACTGAAATAAACCCACTTGATCATGATGAATATCCTTTAAGTGTATTTTTGAATGCAGTTTGATAATACTGTGTTGAGCTTTTCATCTATCTTATTAGGGATATTGGCCTAGGTTTTTTTTTTTTTTTTTTTTTTTTGTGATGTCTTTGTGTTTGTATCAGGGTAATACTGGTTTTGTAGAATGTATTTGGAAGCTTTCCTTCTTCAGTTTTTGTGGAACAGTTTGAGGAGAATAGGTATTAACTCTTTAAATGTTTGGCAAAAGTCACCTGTGAAGCTGTCTTGTCCTGGATTTTTGTTTGTTGGAAGTTGTTTTTCTTTTTTTTTTAATTACTGATTCAATTATGTTGGTAGTATTGGCCAGTTAAGACTTCTATTTTTTCCTGACTCAATTTTGGAAGACTGTATGTTTCTAAGAATTTATCCATTTCTTCTAGGTTGTCCAATTTTTTGGCATAAAATTTCCATAGTATTCTCTTATAATTATTGTATTTCCGTGGTGTCAGTTGCTACTTCTCCTCTCTTATTTCTGATTTTGTTTATTTTATTTAGGTCCTTTCTCTTTTTTTCTTAATGAGTCTGGCTAAGGGTTTATTAATTTTGTTTATTTTTCAAAGAATCAGTTCTTGGCCTAATTGTTGTTTTCTATTTTTTAGTCTCTGTGTCATTTATTTCTGCCCCAATCTTTTATTATTACTTTCTTCCTACTCATCTTGGGGTCTTGAGACTTGTTTGCTCTTCTTTTGCAAGTTATTATAGGTATAGGATTAGATTGTTTATCTGAGCTTTTTCTTGTGTCTTGAGGTAGGCCTGGATTACTGTATATTTCCCTCTAAGAACTGCTATTGCCTCATCACAAAGATTTTGGTCCACTGTATTTTCATTTTTATTCATCTCAGTGTATTTTTAAATTTCTTTTTTGATTTCCCCATTGACATACAAGTTATATAGTATTATGTTATTTAGTCACCAAGTGTTCATGTTCTTTCTTTTTTTCTTGTGTTTGATTTAAAGTTTCATACCATTGCGATCAGAATAAATGCATGGTATAATTTAAATCTGCAAAAATTTATTTAGGTTTGTTTTGTGGTCTACCATGTGATCTTTTCTGGAAAGTGTACAATTGAAAAGAATGTGTATTCTGTTGTTTCCAGATGGAATGTTCTATATACATCTGTTATGACCATCTGGTCCAATGTATCATTCAAAAACACTCTTTCCTTGTTGATTTTCTATTGGGATGACCTACCCACTGATGAAAGTAGGGTGTCCCCTACTATTATTGTATTACCATCAGTTTCTCTCTTTATATCTGTTAACATTTATTTTATGTATTTAGGAGCTCTGGTGTTGGATGGACTTACGTTGTTTCATGCTCTTTTTGGATTTCTTTCTTTATCATTCGGCAATACTCTTCATTGTTTCTCTTACAGTCTGTTACACCATCCTCCTCCCACCACTCCTCCAGCAACCCTCAGTTTGTTTCCTATAGTTAAGAGTCTCTTATGGTTTGTCTCCCTCTCTCATTTTGTCTTATTTTAATTTTCAATTGTCTTATTTTGCTTTCCCTGTTTTGTTTCTTAAATTCCACAAATGAGTAAAATCTTATGAAATTTGTCTTTCTCTAACTTTTTAACTTTTTTGCTTAGTCTAATACCCTCTTGTTTCATCCATGTCATTCCAAATGGTAAGATTTGATTATTTTTGATGGCTGAGTAATCCAGTGTGTATTTATGTGTGTGTGTGTGTGTGTGTGTGTGTGTGTGTATGTTTGTGTGTGTGTGTGTGTGTTTAAAAATATATACATACACATACACCAGGTCTTTATCCATTCATCTGTTGATGGACATCTGGGCTCTTTCCATATTTTGCCTATTGGGGACATTACTGCTATAAACATTGGGGTGCATGTGTCCCTTGAATCACTGTGTTTGTATTCCTTGGATAAATCCCTAGTAGTGTAATTGCTGAGTTCTAGGGTATTTCTATTTTTAACTCTTTGAGGAAGCTCCACACTGTTTTCCAGAGTGGCTGTACCAGTTTGCATTCCCAGCAACAAGTGTAAGAGGGTTCCTCTCTCTCTGCATCCTTGCCAACGTCTGTTGTTCCTGTCTTGTTAATTTTAGTCATTCTGACCAATGTGAGGTGGTATCTCATTGTGGTTTTGATTTATATTTCCCGGATGCTGAGTGATGCTGAGCATATTTTCATGTGTCTGTTGGCCATGTGTATATCTTCTTTGGAAAATGTTTGTTCATGTCTTCTGCCCACCTTGACTAGATTATTTGATTTTTGGGTGTTGAGTTTGATAAGTTCTTTATAAATTTTTGACACTAGCCCTTTGTCTGATAAGATATTTGGAAATATCTTCTCTCATTCTGTAAGTTTCTTTTCGTTTTGTCAACTGTTTCCTTTACTGTGGAAAAGCTTTTCATCCAAATGAAGCCCCAGTAGCTTATTCTTGCTTTCGTTTCCCTTGCCTTGGAGACATGTCTAGCAAGAAATTGCTGCAGCCATGGTCAAAGAAGCTGCCTATCTTCTCCTCTAGGATTTTGATGGATTCCTGTCTCACATTTAGGTCTTTCATCCATTTTGAGTTTCTGTGTATGGTGTAAGAAAGTGGCCCAGTTTCATTCTTCTGCATGTTCAATTTTCCCAACACCATTTGTTGGGGAGACTGTCTCTTTTTTCCATTGGATATTCTTTCCTGCTTTGTAAAAGGTTAGTTGACCATAGATTTGAAGATCCATTTCTGGGTTCTCTGTTCTGTTAATCTATGTGTCTGTTTTTGTGCCAGTCCCGTACTGTCTTGATGTTGCAGCTTTGTAATACAGCTTGAAGCCAGGAATCGTGATGCCACCAGTTTTGGTTTTCTTTTTCAACATTCCTTTGACTATTCAGGGTCTTTTTGGTTCCATGCAAATTTTAAGATTGTTTGTTCCAGCTCTGTAAAAAAAGACTGCTGATGGTATTTTGATAGGGATTGCGTTGACTGTGTAGATTGCTTTGGGTAGCATAGATATTTTAACAGTATTTGTCCTTCCAATCCATGAGCATGGGATATTTTTCCATTTCTTTGTGTCTTCCTCAATTTCTTTCATAAATTTCCCATAGTTTTTAAAAAAGATTTTATTTATTTATTCACGAGAGACACACAGAGAGAGAAAGAGGCAGAGACACAGGCAGAGGGAGAAGCAGGCTGCATGCAGGGAGCCTGATGTGGGACTCAATCCGGGGACTCCAGGATCATGCCCTGGGCAGAAGGCAGGTGCTAAACCTCTGAGCCACCCAGGGATTCCCCTGTCCCATAGTTTTCAGAGAATAATGGATCCCTTATCTCTTTGGTTATGTTTATTCCTATGTATCTAATGGTTTTTTGGTGTGATTGTAAATAGGATCAATTCTTTGAGTTCTCTTTCTTCTGCTTCATTGTTAGTGTATAGAAATGCAACAGACTTCTGTGCATTAATTTTATATCCTGCAATGCTGCTGAATTCTTGTATCACTTCTAGCAATTTTTTTTGGTGGACTCCTTTGGCTTTCTACATAGAGGATCACGTCATTTGTGAAGAGTGAAAATTTGACTTCTTTGGTGATTTGGACGCCTTTTATTTATTTTTGTTGTCTGATTGCTGAGGCTAGGATTTCCAGTACTGTGGTGAACAACAGTGGTGAAAGCAGACATCCCTGTCATGCTCCTGATCTTAGAGGAAAAGCTCAGTTTTCCCTGTTGAGGATGATAATACCTGTGGGTCTTTCACATGTAGCTTTTATGATGTTGAGCTATATTCCCTCTGTCCCTACACGATGGAGGATTTTTATCAAGAAAGGATGCAGAATTTTGTCAAAGGCTTTTTCTGGATCTATTGAAAGAATCATCTGCTTCTTATCCTCTCTTATTAATGTGTTGTATAATTGATTATAATTTTGATTTGTGGGTATTGAACCACCATTGAAGCTCAGGAATAAATTCTACTTCTTTCTGGTGAATAAGTCTTTTAATGTTCTGTTTGATTTTATTAGCTAGTATCTTGGTGAGAATTTTTGCATCCATGTTCATCGGAGATATTACTCTGTAATTATCCTTTTATTATTTTATTTTTTAAAAGATTTTATTCATTTATTCATGAGATACACACAGAGAGAAGTAGAGAGAGGCAGAGACACAAGCAAAGGGAGAAGCAGGATCCATGCAGGGAGCCCCACATGGGACTTGATCCTGGGACTTCAGGACTACGCCCTCGGCCGAAGGCAGGTACTGCTGAGCCACCCAGGGATCCCTGTAATTATCTTTTTAGTGGGGTCTTTGGTTTGGGGATCAAGGTGATGCGGGCCTCAAAGAATGAATTTGGAAGATTTCCTTCCATTTCTTTTTTTTTTTTAAGATTTTATTTATTTATTCATGAGAGAGAGAGAGAGAGAGAAAGAAAGAGAGAGGGAGAGAGAGAGAGGCAGAGGGAGAAGCAGGCTCCATGCAGGGAGCCTGATGTGGGACTCGATCCTGGGTCCCCAGGATCAGGCCCTGGGCTGAAGGCGGTGCTAAACAGCTGAGCCACCCGGGCTGCCCCCATTTCTATTTTTTGAACAGTTTCAGAGGATTAGATATGTATCTACTTTAAATGATTGGTCGAATTCCCCTGGGAAGCCATCGGGCCCTGCACTCTTCCTTGTTGAGAGATTTTGATTACTGATTCAATTTTACTGGTTAAAGGTCTGTTCATGTTTTCTGTTTCTTCCTGTTCCAGTTTTGGTAGTTCATATATTTCTGGGAATATATCAATTTCTTCCAGATTGACTAATTTGTTGGCACATAATTGCTCATAATATTCTCTTATAGTTGTATTTCTGTGGTGTTGGTTGTGATCTCTGCTTTTTCATTCATGATTTTATTTGGGTCCTTTCTCTTTCTCTCTCTGTCTCTTTGTCTCTGTCTCTGTCTCTCTCTCTCTCAAATGTCTGGCAAGCAGCTTATCTGTTTTATTAATTTGTTAAAAAAACTAGCTCCTAGTTTCCTTGATTTGTTCTACTGATTTTTTGAAAATTTCTGTATCACTGACTTCTGCTCTCATCTTTATTATTTCTCTTCTCCTGCTGGATTTAGATATTATTTGCTGTTCCTTTTCCAAATCCTTTAGGTATAAGGTTAGGTTGTGTTTCAAGACTTTTCTCTGTTTCTTGCTATATGCATCCCTCTTAGGACTGCCTTTGCTTCATCCCAAAGGTTTTGAACTTCTGTGTTCATTTTCATTTGCTTCCATGTGTTTTTAAATTCTTTAATTTCCAGTTTTGTCCATTCATTCTTTAGTAGGATGCTCTTTAGCCTCCATGTATTTGTGGTCCTTCCAAATTTTTTCTTGTGGTTGATTTCAAGTGTTAAAGCTCTGTGATCTGAAAATATGCATGATATGATCTCAATATTTTGGTACTGGTTAAAACCTGATTTGTGACCCAGTATGTGATCTATTTTGGAGAATTTTCTATGTGCATTTGAAAAGGCTGTGTATTCTGTTGCTTTAGGATGAAATGCTCTGAATGTATCTATGAAGTCCACAGGTCCAGTGTGTCATTCAAAGCCTTTGTTTCCTAAAATTAACAAGACAGGAAACAATAAATGTTGGCAAGGATGTGGAGAAAGAGGAACCCTCTTGTACTGTTGGTGAGAATGCAAACTGGTACAGACTCTGGACAACAGTGTTGAAGTTCCTCAAGAAGTCAAAAATAGAGCTACCCTATGACCCAGCAAATGCACTACTGGGTATTTATCCCAATGATACAGATGTAGTGAAACGTGAGGACACCTGCACCCCAATGTTCATAGCACCAGTGTCCACAATAGCCACACTGTGGAAGGAGCCTCGGTGTCCCTCAACAGACGACCGGATAAAGATGTGATCTGTATATACAATGGAATATTACTCAACTATCAGAAAGGATGAATACCCACCATTTACTTTGACATGGATGGAACTGGAGGGTATTATGCTGAGTGAAATAAGTAAATTGGAGAAGCAGAATCATCATATGGTTTCACTCATATGTGGGATATAAGAAATAGTGAAAGGGATTATAAGGGAAAGGAGGGAAACTGATTGGGGAAAAATTAGAGAGGAAGACAAACCATGAAAGACTCCTAACTCTGGGAAACAAAGGATTGCAGACGTGAAGGTGGATGGGGGGATAGGGTAACTGGAGGGTTGAGCACTGGGTGTTATACGACATGTTGCCAGATTGAATTTAAATTTTTAAAAAAGCCCTTGTTTCCTTGTTGATCTTCTGCTTAGATAACTGTCCATTGCAGTGAGTAGAGTATTAAAATCCCCTACTCTTACTGTATTATTATCAATATGTTTCTTTAACTTGTTAATTGGTTTATAAAATTGGCTGCTCCCAAGTTAGGGGCATAAATATTTATAATTGTTAGATCTTCTTTTTGGATCGATTCCTTTGTTATGACATAGTGTCCTTCTTCATCTCTTATTACATCTCTTTGGTTTAAAATCTGGGTTGTGTGATACACGGGTGGCTACTCCAGCTTTCTTTTGATGTCCATTAGCATGATAAATGGTTCTTCACCTCCTCACTTTCCATCTGGAGGTATCTTTGTACCTTAATGAGCCTCTTGTAAGCAGCATATTGATGGGTCTTGATTTTTTTTTTATGCATCCTCATACCCCATGTCTCTCGATTGAACATTTACTTCATTTACATTCAAAGCAATTATTGAAACACATGAGTTTAGTGTCATATTACCTGTAAAGTCCCTGTTCCTGCAGATTGTCTCTGTTCATCTCTGGCCTTTGTTCCTTTTGGTCTCTCTCTCTCTCTCTCTCCCTCCACTTTTAGGTTCCCTTTAGTATTTCTTGCAGGGCTTCTTTAATTTTCACAAATTCTTTTAGTTTTTGTTTGCCCTGGAAATTTTTTACTTCTCTTTCTATTCTGAATGATGGCCTTGCTGGATAAAGTATTCTTGCCTGCATATTTTCCGCATTTAGCACATTGAATATATCAGGCCTATCTTTTCTGGCCTGCCAGGTCTCTGTGGACAGGTCTGCTGCCAGCCTAATGTGTCTACCCTTGCAGATTAAGGACCTCTTTCCCAAGCCACTATCACAATTTTCTCTTTGTCTTTGTAATTTGCAAGTTTTGAGGTATTAACCTACTTTTGTTGATTTTGAGGGAATTTTTCTGTGCACTTTGGATTTGAATACCTGATTCCTTCCTATATTAGTGAAGTTCTCAGCTATAATTTGTTCAAATAAAGCTTTGGCCCCTTTCTCCCACTCTTCATCTTCTGAGACCTCCTATAATACAGATATTATGTTGCTTTATAGAATTGCTGAGTTTCCTAAGTCTGCCTTTATAATCTAATAATTTTCTTTCACTCTCTTCAGCTTCCTTGCTTTCCATCATTTTATCTTCTAAAACACTGATTCACTCTACTGCTTTGTTCAACCTTGTTTTTATGGCTTCCACTTGGGGCTGTATCTCAGTAATAGCATTTTAAATTTCTGCCTGACTAGATTTTAGTTCTTTTAGCTCTACAGTAAGGGATTCTCTAGTGTTTTCTATGTTTTTCAACCCAATTCGTATCTTTATAATCATTGTTTTAAATTCTAAAGGTCAGACATCTTATTTGTATCTATATTGATTAAATCCCTGGGTGTAAGTACTACTAGGTATTTTTTTTTTTTATGTGGTTGTAAATGGGATTGTTTTCTTAATTTCTTTTGGGCTACTTCATTTTTTTTAGTGTATAGAATCACTACCAAACTCTGGGTATTATTTTTGTATCCTGTAACCTTACTGAATTTATTTATTACCTCTGGCAGTTTTTTGGTGGAGTCTTTAGGATTTCCTATATAAAGAATCATGTCATCTGCATATAGTATAAGTTTTACTTCTTCTTTACCAATATAGATGCTTATTTTTTTTCTTGTCTAATTGCTGTGCCAGGACTTTGAGTACTGTTTTGAATACTAGTTGTGAGAGTAGATATCCTTGTCATATTTCTGATCTTAGAGGAAAAGCTCTCAATTATTCACCATTAAGATGTTGGCTATGGGGCAGCCCAGGTGGCTCAGCAGTTTAGCACTGTCTTAAGCCCAGGGTGTGATCCTGAAGACCCAGGATAGAGTCCCATGTTGGGCTCCCTGCATGGAGCCTGCTTCTCTCTCTGCCTGTGTCTGTCTGTCTCTCATGAATAAATAAATAAAAATCTTAAAAAATATGTTATCTATGGGTTTTTCATAAATAGCATTTATCATGTTGATGTATATTCCTTCTAAACCTACTTTATTGAGAATTTTTGTAATGAGTGGATATTGTACTTTGTGTCAGATGCTTTCTCTGCATCTTTTGAGATCATATGGTTTTTATCCTTTCTCTTGTTAACATGATATATCACATTGGTCACTTTGTGAATACTGATGCACTTTTGTATCCTTGGAAAAAATCTCACTTGGTTGTGGTGAATGACTTTTAAATTCTTTTTTGGATTTAATTTGTTAATATTTTTTTTGGATTTTTGCATTTATGTTTATCAGGGATATTAGCCTGTAGTTTCTTTTTTGTGGTTTCTCTGTGTGATTTCACTATCAGCATAATTCTGGCCACATAGGATGTATTCAAAATCTTTCCTTCCTATCCTATTTTTTGGAATAGTGGGATGAGAATAGGTATTAATTCCTCTCTAAATGTTTGTATAATTCAACTGTGAAGCCCTTACACTTTTTGTAGGAGTTTTTTTTATTGCTGATTCAATTTCATTACTATTAATTGGTCTATTCAAATTTAATATCTATTCCTAATTTAGTTTTGGAATATCATATGTTTCTAGAAACTGTTCACTTCTTCTAGGTTGTTCCAATTTGTTGGCCTGTAATTTCTGATAATATTCTCTCATCTTCATTTGTATTTATGTGGTGTCAGTTATTATTTCCTTTTCATCTCTGACTTTGAGTTCTCTTTTTTCTTGATGTGTCTGCATAAAGGTTTATCAATTTTGTTTATTTTTTCACAGCACAAGCTCTTGGTTTCATTGATTTGTTTTATTGTTTTTTAGTCTTTATCATTTATTTCTGCTCTAAATTTTATTATTTCCTTCTTTCTACTGACTTTAGACTTTATTTTTCTAGCTTATTTAGTTGTAAAGATAGGTTGTTCATTCGAGTTTTTTTTTTTCCTTAAGTAGTGCCTAAGTTGCTATAATCTTCTCTGTTAGAACTGCTTTCACCATATCCCCAAATTTTGGACCTTTTATGTTTGCATTTTTCTCCATATATTTTATGTCCTCTTTGACATCTTGGCTGATCCATTCATTCATTAGTACCATGTTGTTTATTTAGCCTCCATGTATTTGTGTTTTTTCCAGATTTTTTCTTGTTTGGTTTCTTTTTTTATTTTTATTTTTATTTTATTTATTTTATTTTATTTATTTATTTATTTATTTATTTATTTATTTTTTATAAATTTATTTTTTATTGGTGTTCAATTTGCCAACATATAGCATAACACCCGGGATGAGCACTGGGTGTTATTCTTGTTTGGTTTCTAGTTTTATACCATTGTGGTTGGAAATGATGCATTGCATGATTTCAATCTCTGAATTTATTAAGAGTGGATTTATTAAGAATTTTAGTAATTTAATTTATTAAGAAGATCTCCTAACATGTGGTCTATCCTGGAAAATGTTCCATGTTCACCTGAAAAGAATATCCAGTCCACTGTTTTTGGATAAAGTATTCTGAATATATCTGTTAGAGCCAACTGGTCCAGTTTATCATGGACCATATCATGTTTCTTTGTTGATTTTCTGTCTGGATGATCTATCTATTGATGTGAGTGGTATGTTAAAGCCCCCTACTATTATTGTATTACTGTCAATTTCTTCCTATATGTCTGTTTATAGTTGCTTAATATATTTAGGTGCTCCCATGATGCACAGAAATTTACAACCTGGTTCCCTTTATGATTATATAGTGTACTTCTTTGTCCTTTGCTGTAGTCCTTATTTTAAAGTATATATATTTTTTCTGATATAAATATTGCTACCCCAGCTTTTTTTTCTACTTCCATTTGCATGTTGTTTTTTTGTTTTACTCTCTTCACTTTCAATGTATATGTGTTTTTAGGTCTGAAGTAAGTCTCCCGTAGGCAGCATACAGGTAGATCTGTTTTACTTATTCAGTCACCCAGTGTCTTTTGATTGGAGCATTTAGTTCATTGACATTGACATTCAAAGTAATTATTGATAGGTATTTACTTACTTACCATATTGTATCTTGTTTTCCAGTTGTTTTTGTAGTTCTTCTCTGTTCCTTTGTACTTTCCTTGCTCTTTTCCTTTCTGGTTTGATGGCTTTCTGTACTGATATGCTTGGATTATCTCTTTTCATTTTTTTGTATACGTGTTACAGGTTTTTGATTTGTGGTTACCATTAGTTTCATATATAGCACTTATGCAAAGAGAGTCTAAATTAAGTTGATGGCCACCTACGTTTGAACCCATCCTAAAAGCCTTTTATTTTTATCCCTCCTCCGATGATTTATGTGTATGATGCCATAATTTTCATTGCTTTAATAATTTTGTTAATCCCTTGACTGATGTTTGTAGATAGAATCAATTTTATTGCTTTTGTGCTTTAACCTCCATACAGGTTTCATAAGTGATTAATCTACTTTTATCAAATGTTGACATTCGCTTGTGATTTTTTTTTTTTACTTCTAAGTATATACTTTTCTCTCCAATGAATTCCTTTTAACCCTTCTTATAAGGCTGCCTTAGCAGTGATAAACTTTAAATTTTGTCTTGGAAATGTTATTTCTATTCTGGACAATAATCTTACTGGGTATTCTTGGTTGTGTTTTTTTTCTCTTCAGCACTTTAAATGTATCTTACCACTCCTTTTGCCCTACAGAGTTTCTGCTAAAAATCTTCTGCTAGCCATATGAGGCTTTCCTTGTATGTAATAGTTTTCTTTTTCTCTTGCTTCTCTTATAATTCTCTTTATTACTATTTTTGCCATTTTAATTACTATATGTCATGGTGTGGACCTCCCTGGCTTTACTGGGGCCTCTCTGTCTCTGGATCTGGATTTATATTTCCTTCCCCAGATTAGAGAAGTTTTCAGCTATAATTTCTTCAAATATATTTTCCACCCCCTTTTCTCTCTCTTCTTCTTCTGAGATCTCTACAATATGAATGTTATTGTGCTTGATGGTGTTGCTGAGTTCCCTTTACCTATTCTTATTTTTAATTATTCTTTGGTCTTTTTGCTGCTTAGCTTGGTTACTTTCCATTACCCTGTCTCCCAGGTCACTGATCTGTTCTGCTATTGATTCTTCTATTGAGGTATTGAGTTTTTCATTTCTGATTGGTATCTTTTTTATATTTTCTATCTCTTTGTTGAAGGTCTCACTGAAATCCTATACTCTTAAGTCCAGTAAATATCTTTATGACCATCACTTTTAGTTCTCTAACAGGCATATTGCTTATCTTAGCTCTTTTGGAACATATTACTGTTTCTTCTTTGTCTAACTCCAATTGTTTCTAAGTCAACTGCATCTCCTGATCTTGAAAGTAGTGGCTTTATGAATACGAGGTCCTGTGGTGTCCTACAGCACAAAATTCTCTGTTCACCAGAGCCAGAAACTTCAGGGATGTCTCCTAAGTGGACTGCATGTGTTCTGCTTGTATGGCTAAGTCTGGATTGCTTTCAATACAGTCAGCTGAAATAGCCTACTTTGTCTGTTGTGGGCATGTTGGGCAGGGTTTCATTCCTGTGCTGTTTGGGGCCTGTTTGAGGCCACCATGGGTTTGTAGTTGGGCTTTGTCAGCAGTCATACCAGATGCCTACTGTGAACCTCTCTGCTGGGAATACAGTCACACCAAATGGTAGAGTGCTCTCCCTACCTTGTCCTTTGAGAGACTTTATTACTGGGCACACTGATAAGCAGGGCACACTGATTTCTTTGCGCTCTCAGCTATAAGGTTTGGCTGCTGCGACTGTGGGTGCACTGTTGTGGGTATCGTTATTTTCCCTGCTCTCCAGGGCAGAAACAGCACTTTGGATAGGTGCTGTTTTCTGCCAGAGTTGCTTGCATGGTATGTTAAGGCTGGAGCTGCCTGGGCATGAGGCCTGTCAAGTGGGATGGGCTGGATGGGATGGATCCACAGGAGATGGTGGAGGTAGGGCATATGGTGCTAGCAATGGTGCAAGCAAGATAAGTGTTTCCCACAAGTGTCCAGATATCTAGACTTGTGTATATGTGGGAGGAATGGAGACCTACAGCTCTTTTGGTCTTAGAGAAGTCTCCTAAAGATCCCTATACCTCCAATTCATATTCTAAGATTATCAAATAAAACCCCTTTATGTATACCTAGGTAGTTTTCAAACTGCTACTTATACTGTTTTGGCTGGGTTATTTGTTATACAGGGTGGAGACTCCATTTCCTATTATAATCCAGCTCTCCCAGGAATTAAGCCCAGTGATTATAAAAACTCAAAATGGTAAGTCTTAACAGTTTTCAAAGCAAGATGGGGAATCATGACTGGTATGGGGTCTTTTCCTCTAGCTTCTCTGTGCTTCTGGTGTCCCTTCATTTTGTGGTTAATGTTGCTGGTTCCAAATTGTGTTTCTGTCCCTCTTAACCTTTTCTATGTGGCTCCTCTCTATGATTTACTGTGGAAAGTCTGTTCTTCCAATCTTCAGATTGTCTTCTACATTAGTTGTGCTGAAAGAGCTGTTATCTTGGTGTGTCTGTGGGTCAAGGATAAGCTTAGGATCCTCCTACTCTGTATCTTCCCAGAAGTCCTACAGTTTTTTTTTTAAAGACTGAAATTCAGTGTTTATGAGGAGTTATTGAAATAGCAACCTTAATTTTGTGTATGTGTGGGGGTTACTAGCTAGCAAGGCACATTAAAAATGTTTAACAAATTTGTGGAAATGCTGTTCCTACCATTTAAAAGTGTTTAATCATTACTTTGAAAAATAGAATTTGGTAATTGTGCAAGTTGTATAATCTGTGATTCCTATGTTCATTGGTTAAATCTTGTTGATTATATTGCCTCTGTATACTTTGCACTTATTTTCAATAATCTCCTCCTCACTGAGATTAAGCATACTATCAATACAGTATTCAAGGTTTCTGGAGAAAAAATTTTCTAGTATGTGAATTTTAAGTGCATGAAGCATATACTTTTAAATTATGAATTATCTTTTTTTTTAGAAATTAAAAAATGTTGAATGCTTCCGTTATTCTGTATAACAAATTACTCCTGAGTTTAGAGGTTTAAAACAATAACAATTTGTTTTCAATTATGTAATTGGATCAGAGGATGGTAGAGATTTCTCATTTCTGCTCTACATGGGTCAGATGGGAAGACTCAAGTGAGGGCTGGCCCCAGGCACAATCTGGCACAACGATGCTGGTGACAAGTGAGAGCTCAACTGTGCTGCTGGCTGAGAGCCTAGCTTTTCCTTCTCATGGCCTCTCCACATGGCTATGTTGGGCTTCTCACAGCATGGCAACCTTAGGGGTACTCAAACCACTCATAAGAATATGAAAGCAGAAGGTGCCAGGCTTTTTTAAGGGTTAGTTCTGGAACTGGCAGTGTCATTTCTGCTGTATTCCATTAATTAAAATGGGTCGCAGGGTCCTAATAGACCCAAGAGCAGTGAACCACAAATGGGTGTAAATACTGTGAAGACCTATTCATTGAACCCCAACAAACAGTCTACAACAGGCTTAGTCTATCAATGGGGATTCATTCTAAGGGAATGATCTTAAAACTAGAAAATGCTTTATTCACAAAGATGCTCATAATAAATAGCTCTCAGTAAAAGTATTAAAAGGTATTTCCACTGTTCTATTTTTAATAAACATTATTTTTTAGTAAAAAATATGTTAAAAAATGATTTTATTTATTTGACAGAAAGAGACTGCAAACAGAGGGAACTAGAGGCAGAGGGAGAATCAGGCTTCCTGCTGAGCAATGAATATGATATGGGGCTTGATGGCCGGACCCTGGGATCATGACCTGAGCCAAAGGCAGACACTTAACTGACTGCCCCAGTAACAATATTTTGAAATTAGGATATAATTGGGAGGAGGGTCAAAAAGATGGCAAAATAGAAGAATCCTGAGCTCACCTCATCCCATGGACACACTGAGATAACAGCTATATTTGTATAATTTACTCTGAAAATGACTCAAAGACCAGCAGAACAGACCTTCTATAGTTAATAGTAAAGATGAGGCCATAGTGAAAGGGATAAGAGGGGCAGAAAAGTGATTTGGAACCACATCCCTGGTGAGATTAACCACAAACAAGAGGGACATCACAAGTATGGAAATTTGAGAGGATTGGATCCCACACTAGGCACCACGGACCTACAATGGGAAGATGAGCCTCCATAACATTGGCTTTGAGAACTTGTGGGTTTTAACTTTAGCTTTTAAAATGAGCAAGGCTAAACTTTTGGTACATTAAAAATCAGTGCACTTAACTCTAGGGGAGCTAGAGAGCAATAGGAAACAGTCCCCAGTATAAAGCCTGAATAATAACTCAGCCCAATGCTGAGCTCAGAAATACAAGTTTGAAAAACACCTAGGGTATATGTGAAGAATTATTTTGCAATCTTAGAATGTGCACTGGAAGGGCAGGGATCTTAAAGAGACTACTCTAAGAACAAAAGTAGTGGTGGGCACCACTTACCACTTCTCCTTCCCCACCCTAGATAGGACCCTTAGGTGTAGAATGTTAGTACTGGTTCCCATATCTTACTAGCACCTCAGGCCCCCCCCTTGCCTTGACACACCATGCAAGAAAGGGCCAGTGCCACTCTAGTGACTCCTTCCCTGGGGTAGGGGGAATTAATTCCATACACCAGCTTGTCCACAGTTTTAGCAACTGAACCCTTTAGCTGGCAGCACAAAGACAGTGCCCTGCTAGTCAGTGTGACTGTAGCCCTGGCTGATAGACTAGGGGTCAGGCATCTAGTCTATCAGGGGAACACAGAGAGAGAGAGCTCTGATGTTCAATGTGCCCACAGTGGTGGCAGAGAGACTAAGTGCAGACAGTTAGTCTAACTGCTCACCTTACGTCCCTATAAATCTGTGGTAGTCTTAGATCCTCCACAGCACAGGGTTCAAACCCTGCTCAGTGTGCCCATAGCAGGCAAAATGAGTTACTGCAGTGACAGGGCTGAAGGCAAATATAACTCTGCAACAACAGTAGGGTGTACGCAGCTCCCAAAGAAGACATCCTGGAGCACTTCACTCTGGCAACTGGAGGCATTGTGCTCCAGGGCACCACAGGACCTCCTTTTCACAAGACCACTGCTTTGAAGGCCAGGACAGACAACTGACCTCCTTATTACATAGAGGCAAACAGACAAAATGAGGAGACAGAGAAATATGTAACAAAAAATAAAAATAAAAAACAGGAAAAAATTAGAGCAAAAGAGCTAAATTAATCAGAGATACATGATATGCCTGATAAAGTATTTAAAGTAATGTCCACAAAATGGATTTGAGAATGGAGGACCTCAGTGAGAACTTCTATAAAGAAATAAAAAAAGAGAACCAATCAGAAATAAGAACTCAATACCCAAAATAAAAATACACTAGTGGGAATGAGTATCAGATGATAGGAGGCAGAACAGAGCAGTGACCTGGAAGAAAGGGTATGGAAAGCCACCAAGCTAAGCAGCAAAAAGACCAAAGAATAATAAAAAGTAAGAATAAATTAAGGGACCTCAGTGACATCATCAAGCATAATAACATACACATTATAGGAATTCCAAAAGGAGAAGAAAGAGAAAGAAGGGGCAGAAAAATTCCTGGAGAAGGAAAAAGACATCCAGATCCAGGAAGCACATAGAGCCCCTAACTTAGCCCAATGTCCACAGCAAGCCTCGTAGCCATTGAAATGGCAAAAAAATAATGATAAGGAGAGAAATTTTAAGACAGAAAGAGAAAGAAAAGGAGTTAAATACAAGGGAAGCTCCATAAGGCAATCACCTGATTTTTTTAGCAATGACTTTGGAAGCCCAATGGGACTAGCAAGATGTATTTGAAGTATTGAAAGGAAAAACCCTGCAGCCAAGAATGGTCTACTCAGCAAGGTTATCATTCAGAATAGAAGAGAGAGTTTCCCAGACGAACAAAAAAGCTAAAGGATTTCATCACAACTAAACCAGCCTTATAAGAAGTGCTTAAGGGAACTGAGTGGAAAGAAAAGTCTATGACTAAAGAAAATCATTAAAGGGAAAAATTTCACAGGTAAGGGTGAATATATAGTAAAAGTTGTAAATTAATCACTTACAATACCAGTAGGGGGTGAAAGCACAAAGCAGGAAAATCAACTATATCTACAAAAAACAGTCAAGGGAGATACAAAAGATGTAAAGTGTGACTTCATATACATAAAATGGTAGTTTTTTGACACAAATTTAGTGCTTTTAGAATGTGTTTGCAGTTACTTGACCATCACTATAAACTGCTATACACATAAACTGTTATAAGCTTAATGGTAACCACACATCAAAAACCTATAATAAATACACAAAAAATAAAGAGAAAGGAATCCAAGTGCAAAAACTAAAGAAAGCTATCAAACCACAAAGGAAGAGAGCAAGAGAAGAAAGAAAGGAGAATTACAAAAACAATGAGAAAACAGGTAACAAAGTGGCGATAAATACATACCTATTAATAATCATTTAAGTGTAAATGAACTAAACGTTCCAATCAAAAGACATAAGGTAATTGGATGGATAAAAAACAGGACCCATCTATAAGCTATCTACAAGAGACTCACAGGAGTCCTAAAAATAATACTGACTGAAAGTGAGGAGATGAAAAAAACATACATCATGTGAATGGAGGCCAAAAAGAAAAGAAAAAAGCTGGAGTAATAATACTTATACCAAAGACTGGAGCAAGACATAAAAGAGAAGGGCATTACATAATGATGAAGGGAACAACTGAACGGGAGAATACAACAAGTATATATACCTATGCGCCCCACATGGGAGCACCCGAATATATAGAGCAATTATTAATGGGCATAAAGGGAGAAATGGACAGTAATACAATAATAGTAGGGAAGTTAAATACCCAACTTACACCAATGGATTGGTTAGGCAGAGAATCAATAAGGAAATCGTGGCTTTGAATGACAGGTTGGACTAGATGGACCCAACAGATATATACAGAACATTCCAGCCCAAACAGCAGAATACACATTTTTAAAAAAGATTTTATTTATTTATTTATTCATGAGAGACACAGAGAGAGAGAGAGGCAAAGACACAGGCAGAGGGAGAAGCAGGCTCCATGCAGGGAGCCCGATGTGGGACTCGATCCCAGGACTCCAGGACCACACCCTGAGCCGAAGGCAGACACTCAGCCACTGAGTCACCAGGCGTCCCAGAATACACATTATTTTTGAGTGCACATGGAATATTCCCTAGGATAGGTCACATTTGAAGCTACAACAGAAGCCTTCATAAATTTAAGAAGATTGAAATTATACATGTTTAATGCAATCCCTATCAAAATACCATGGACTTTCTTCAGAGAGTTAGAACAAATTATTTTAAGATCCGTGTGGAATCAGAAAAGACCCCGAATAGCCAGGGGAATTTTAAAAAAGAAAACCATAGCTGGGGGCATCACAATGCCAGATTTCAGGTTGTACTACAAAGCTGTGGTCATCAAGACAGTGTGGTACTGGCACAAAAACAGACACATAGACCAATGGAACAGAATAGAGAATCCAGAAGTGGACCCTCAACTCTATGGTCAACTAATATTCGACAAAGGAGGAAAGACTATCCACTGGAAGAAAGACAGTCTCTTCAATACATGGTGCTGGGAAAATTGGACATCCACATGCAGACGAATGAAACTAGACCACTCTCTTTCACCATAAACAAAGATAAACTCAAAATGGATGAAAGATCTAAATGTGAGACAAGATTCCATCAAAATCCTAGAGGAGAGCACAGGCAACACCCTTTTTGAACTTGGCCACAGTAACTTCTTGCAAGATACATCCCCGAAGGCAGATGAAACAAAAGCAAAAATGAGCTATTGGGACTTCATCAAGATAAGAAGCTTTTGTACAGCAAAGGATACAGCCAACAAAACTCAAAGACAACCTACAGGATGGGATAAGATATTTGCAAATGACGTATCAGATAAAGGGCTAGTTTCCAAGATCTATAAAGAACTTATTAAACTCAACACCAAAGAAACAAACAATCCAATCATGAAATGGGCAAAAGACATGAAGAGAAATCTCACAGAGGAAGACATGGACATGGCCAACATGCACATGAGAAAATGCTCCGCATCACTTGCCATCAGGGAAGTACAAATCAAAACCACAATGATATCCCACCTCACACCAGTGAGAATGGGGAAAATTTACAAGGCAGGAAACCACAAATGTTGGAGAGGATGCGGAGAAAGGGGAACCCTCCTGCACTGTTGGTGGGAATGTGACCTGGTTCAGCCACTCTGGAAAACTGTGTGGAGGGTCCTCAAAGAGTTAAAAATAGACCTGCCCTACGACCCAGCAATTGCACTGCTGGGGATTTACCCCAAAGATGCAGATGCAATGAAACGCCAGGACACCTGCACCCCGAAGTTTTTAGCAGCAATGTCCACAATAGCCAGACTGTGGAAGGAGCCTTGGTGTCCATCGAAAGATGATGGATAAAGAAGCTGTGGTCTATGTATACAATGGAATATTCCTCAGCCATTAGAAATGACAAACACCCACCATTTGCTTCGATGTGGATGGAACTGGGGGGTATTATGCTGAGTGAAGTAAGTCAATCGGAGAAGGACAGTGTATGTTCTCATTCATTTGGGGAATATAAATAATAGTGAAAGGGAATAGAAGGGAAGGGAGAAGAAATGGGTAGGAAATATCAGAAAAGGAGACAGAACATGAAGACTCCTAACTCTGGGAAACGAACTAGGGATGGTGGAAGGGGAGGAGGGCGGGGGGTGGGGGTGAATGGGTGATGGGCACTGAGGGGGGCACTTGATGGGATGAGCACTGGGTGTTATTCTGTATGTTGGCAAATTGAACACCAATTAAAAATAAATTTATTATTAAAAAAATAAAACATCAAAAAAAAAAGAAATTATATCAAGCATTTTCTGTGACTCCAACAGTATGAAACTAAACTTTAATTACAAGAAAAAAATATGAAAAGAATACAAAGATGCTAAATGACATGCTGCTAAACAGTGAATAATGGGTCAACCAAGAAATTAAAGAAGAAAAAAAATACATGGAGACAAATGAAAATGTAAATAGAATGGTCCAAACTCTTTGGGATTCAGAAACACAGGTCTGCGAAAAACCTTTATCATAATACAGGCCTAACTCAAGAAACAAAAAATATCTCAAATAAACAGCAGAGCCTTACAACTAAAGGAGCTAGAAAAGGAACAAAGCCCAGAGCTAATAGGTAAAAGGAAATAATAAAGACTGCAGCATAAATAAATGAAATAGAATAGATCAAGGAAACCAGGAGCTGGTTCTTGAAAAGATAAATAAAATTGATCAATCTTTATGCAGACTAAGAAAAAAGGAGTACTCAAAGTCAGAATGAAGTAGGAGAAATAACAGCCAACACCATAGAAAGACAAAAGATTGTAAGACAATATTATTAAAAAGTTATATGCCGGGACCTGGGTGGCTCAGCGGTTGAGCTTTTAGGTCAGGACATGGTCCCTGTGAGGAGCCTGCTTCTCCCTCTGTCTATGTGTTGGCCTCTCTCTCTCTCTGTGTCTCTCATTAATAAATAATTTTTTTTACAAAAGTTATATGCCAATAAATAGGACAATCAAGAAGAAATGGACAAATTTCTAGAAACATAATCCTTCAAAAATGAATTATGAAGAAACAGAAAATTTGACCCGGCTAATTAATAGTGAAATTGAATCAGTAATCAAAAACCTCCCAACAAACAAAGTCCAGGACCAGGTTGCTTCAAGGATGAATTCCCTCAAATGTTCAAGATAGAGTTATTTACTCACCTCAAACTATTACAAGAAGTAGAAGAGGAAGGAAAACTTCATATGCCGTATGTTTATTGCAGCCTTATTTATAATACCAAATTATGGCAGCAACCTATGTGTCCACTAGTGGATTAATTGGTAAAAAAATAAAGTGTTTACACTGAATGGAATATCCCTCAGCCATTGTATATTCTTGCCTCCTTTGTGATAGATTAATTGACCATATAAATATGGGTTCTTTTCTGGGGTCTCTACTCTATTCCATTGGTCTATGTGTCTGTCTTTGTGTCAGTACCATACTGATTTGATGACTACAGCTCTGTAGTGTATTGTGAAATCTGGAATTGTGATAGCTCCAGTCATGGTCTTCTTTCTAAGGATCACTTTGGCTATTTTGTGGCTTCTGTTGTTCCATTCAAATTTTAGTATTTCTTGTTCTAGTGTCGTGAAAAATGCTGTTGGTATTTTGATAGTGATTGCATTGAATCTTTAGATTTCTTTGAGTAATAAGAGCATTTTCCCAATATTAATTCTTGGAATCTTTTAGGTTTTTTTTTTTTTTTTTTTTTTGTGAAGTTTTCAGGATTTTCCATGTAAAGTATATTGTTGGCAAATAGTGACAGTTTACCTTCTTTATTGATATGGGATGCTTCTTATTTCTTTTTCTTGTCTAATTGCTATGATTAGGACTTTCTGGTACTGTGTTGAATAAAAGTGGTGAAAGTGGACATACATGTCACATTCTGGACTTTGGAGGGAAAATTCTCAGTATCTCACCATTGGGTATGATGGATTCTGTGGATTTTTCACATATGGCCTTTATTATTATGAGAGTATGTTCTCTCTAACCCCATTTGTTTTATTTTTATTTTTTTAAGATTCTATTTATTTATTCATGAGAGATAGAAAGAAAGAGGCAGAGACATAGGCAAAGAGAGAAGCAGGCTCATGTAGAAAGCCTGATGCGAAACTCAATCCCAGAACTCCAGGATCATGCCCTGGGCCAAAGGTGGATGTTCTACTGCTGAGCCACCCAGGCATCCCTCTCTAATCCTGTTTTGATGAGAGTTGCCTTTTTAAAAGATCATGAATCACTGAATCTTATCAAATGCTTTTTTACTTCAAGTGTTGAGATACATATGATTTTATCTTTCATTTTTTGATGTGGTGTATGGTGCTGTTTGATTTGTGCATATTGAACCATCCTTGCATCCCAGTAATAAATCCCCCTTGATTGTGATGAATGTCTTTTTTAAATTTAATTAAATTAATTAATTATTTTTATTGGAGTTCAATTTGCCAACATATAGCATAACACCCATTGCTCATCCCATCAAGTGCCCCCCTCAGTGCCCGTCACCCAGTCACCCCCACCCCCTGCCCACCTCCCCTTCCACCCCCCTAGTTCATTTCCCAGAGTTAGGAGTCTCTCATGTTCTGTCTCCCTTTCTGATATTTACCACTCATTTTTCTCTCCTTTCCCCTTTATTCCCTTTCACTATTTTTTTATATTCCCCAAATGAATGAGACCATGTAATATTTGTCCTTCTCTGATTGACTTATTTCATTCAGCATAATACCCTCCAGTTCCATCCACGTCGAAGCAAATGGTGGGTATTTGTCATTTCTAATGGATGGTGACTGTCTTTTTAATGTGCTGTTTATGTTGTTTGCTAATATTTTCTTGAGTTTTTTTTGCATCTATATGCCTCTGTGATATTGGTCTGTAGGTGTGTGTGTGTGTGTGTGTGTGTGTGTGTGTGTGTGTGTGTGGTATCTGTCTGGTTTTGGTATCAGGGTAAGCTGGCCTCATATAATGTATTTGGAGATGAGTAAATGAGTAATGTCTTACTCATTTTTTGTAATTGTTTGAAGAAAATAGGTATTAACTCTTATTTAAATGTCTCATAGAATTCAGGGGCGCCTGGGTGGCTCAGCTGGTTAAGTGTCTGACTCTTGGTTTGGCTCAGGTCATGACCTCAGGGTCATGATATTAAGCCCAGGATTGGGCTCCATTACTTGAGATTCTTTCCTCCTCCCTGTCCCCTCCACTATTTCTCCCCACACTCACATGCTCTTTCCTGCAAATAAATAAAATCTTAAAAAAATAAATATCTGGTAGGATTCACATATTAATCTGTCTGGTCCCAGATTTTTATTTTTTGGGGGAGTTTTTGATTATCAATTACATTTTTCTTTTTTTACTTATAAGCAATATGTTCAAGTTTTCTATTTCTTCCTGGTTCAGTTTTGGTTGGAAGATTATATGTTTCTAAGAATTTATTTATTTCTCCTAGTTTGTTCAGTTTGTGGACATACAATTTTTCATAATAATCTCTTATACTTTGTATTTCTATGGTATTGATCCTTACTTCTCTCTCATTTCTGATTTTATTTGGGTCCTTTTTTTCCTAAGAATTTCTCAATTTTGTTGGTCTTTTCAAAGACCCAGATCTTGGTTTCATTGATTTTTAAATTAATATATATTTTAAATTTCTACATCACTTATTTCTGTTCTGAACTTTATTATTTCCTTCCTTCTACCCTTCTTGGGCTATGTTCCTTTTCTAGCTTTTTTTTGGGGGGGGGGCATAAGTTTAGATTGTTTAAGTTTTATCTTATTTCTTGAGCTTGCCTGGCCATATACTTCTTTCTTAGAACTGCTTTTGCTGTGTTCCAGAGATTTGGACTGTTGTCTTTTTATTTTCATTCATCTTTTTTTGTTTGTTTTTAAAAATAATTGCTTCACTGACCCAATGGCTAGATATTTATTTATTTATTTATTTATTTATTTATTTATTTATTTATTTTAAATAAGAGGTAGCCTCTATGGGCCTTTTTTTTTTTTTTTAAAGATTTTATTTATTTATTAGAGACACAGAGTGAGAGACAGAGACAGAGAGGCAGAGACACAGGCAGAGGGAGAAATAGGCTCCATGCAGGGAGCCCGACATGGGACTCGATCCTGGATCTCCAGGATGGGGCCCTGGGCTGAAGGCGGCCCTAAACCACTAAGCCACCGGGGCTGCCCACCCATTGGCTATTTAGTATTAGGTTATTTACTTCCCACATATTTGTGGATTTTTTCCCCCATTTTCCTCCTCATGATTGATTTCTAAGTTTCACATTTTTGTGGTCTGAAAAGATGCACGGTATGATTTTAATTATATAAGGCTTGTTTTATGGCCTAATATGTGATATGTTCTAGAGAATGTTCCATATGCACTGGAAAAAGTTATGTATTCTTTTGTTTTTGAAATGGAATGCTCTGTACATATCAATTATATCCATCTGGTCCAATGTGTCAAAGATATTCTTTTCTTTTCTTTTAAAAGATTTTATTTGTTTACTCCTGAGAGACACAGAGAGAGGCAGAGACACAAGCAGAGGGAGAAGCAGGCTCCCTGCAGGGAGTCCGTAGCAGAACTTGATCCCAGGACCCTGGGATCATGCCCTAGGCTGAAGGCAGACACTCAACTACTAAGCCACCCAGGCGGCCCAAAGACATTGTTTTCTTATTGATTTTTCTGTCTGGATGATCTATCTATTGATGTAAGTCAATTGTTAAAGTCCCTCTCTATAATTGCATTTCTATTGATTTCTCTCTTTTTATTCATTAATATTTTCTTTATGTCTGTAGTCACTCCAGTATAGAGTGCATACTTATTTACAATTGTTATATATCTTTCTGTCAGATTGATCTTTTTATCATTCTGTAATGCTCTTCCTTGTCTCTTATTATAGTCTTTATTTTAAAGTCTATTTTGTCTGATATAAGTATTACTACCCCGGTTTATTTTTTTGCTTCCATTTGCATAGTCATTGTTCATCCATTCACTTTAAGTCTGGGCAACTTTAGGTCTGTGATGAATTTCTTGTAGGCAAAGTATAGACGTACGTGTGTGTATGTTTTTTTCTTAATCCATTATGCCAGTCTATTTCTTTTGATTGGAGCATTTAGACCATTTACATTTAAAATAATTATTGATAGGTACATACTTATTTAACCTTTTTAAAAGTTGTTTTCTGGTTGTTTTGTAGTTCTTTTATTCCTTCTTCTCTTGCTCTCTTTCTTTGTGATCTAGGAGAATGTATTGTGTTTTGTTTGAATGTATTTCTCTAACTTTTTGTGTATCTATCTCAGATTTTGGGTTTGTGATTATCATGAGGTTCACAGATAACACCTTAAGTAAGTGGCTTTCCATTTTTAATGTACAGTCATGTAAGTTCAAATACATTCTTAGAAAACAGAAGAAAACTACTTGTTTTTTCTTCTCTTTTATCCCTTCTCCATATTTTATGTATATGTTGTCATATTTTACATATTTTTATTCATAGTTTTCTTATGTCTAATTATGGCTATTTTCCAGTTAAAGAAATCCCCTTAACATTAAAAAAATATTTTATTTACTTATTCATGAGAGACACACAGAGAGAGGCAGAGACACAGGCAGAGGGAGAAGCAGGCTCCATGCAGGGAGCCTGATGAGGGACTCGGTCCCAGGACTCCAGGATCACACCCTGGGCTGAAGGCAGGCGCTAAACCACTGAGCCACCCAGGCGTCCCTGCTTTAACATTTCTTATAAGTCTATTTAGCAGTGATAAACTCTTTATCTTTGGTCAGGTAAACTTCTTTATCTCTTTCAAACCTGAATGATAATCATGCTGTGTATCCTTGGTTGTAGGTTTCTTCCTATCAGCACTTTGAATATATCATGCACTCCATTCTGGCCTGGCAAGTTACTGCTGAAAAATCAGCTGACACCCTTGGGTTCATTTTGTTTGGAACTCTTTGTGCTTCTGGGATTGGATGTCTACCTCCTTCCCTAGGAGTTCCTTAGGGAACTTTTCAGTTATTTCTTCAAATAAATTTTCTACATCTTTCTCTCTTTCTTCTCCTAGGAGCCCTATAATGTGAATGTTCACTTGATGTTGTTCGAGAGTTACCTTTAATCCTTATTTTAAAATTATTATTATTATTATTTTTTGCTGTTCATCTTGCATACCTTCTATTCCCCTGTCTTCTAGATCACTAATATGTTCCACATCCTCTAATCTACTGTTGGTTCCCTCTAGTGTATTTTTTATTTCAGTTATTATATTCTTCAACTCTGATTGGTTATTTCTAATATTTTTCACGTCGTTATTGAAGGCCTGAGCTCTTCCACTCTTTTCTCTACCCCGGTGAGTATCTTTATGATTGTTACTTCAAATTCTTTATCAGGCATATTGTTTATCTCTGTTTAATTTAGTTATTTTTTGGATTCTTTTAATTGTTATTTCTTTTGAAGTATATTCCTCTGTCTCATTTTGCTTGACTTTTTGTTTCTATGGATCAGGCAAAAAGGCTACTTCTCTAAATCTTGAAGGAATGGCCTTGTGTATGGCGTCCCTTATGCAGACTGTGTGCGCTTTGTGACTTTTGCTGGCTGGCTAGGGCTGTGGCTGTATATGCTAGTTATTCTTTTAAACCATGGCTTTGAAAAAGAAAGGGAAAAAAAGAAAACAAAAATAGAAAAAAATTTAAAAAGCAAGTCAAAGTAAAAAATATAAAATCAGAAAAAGAATTTAAAAAGAAAAAACAAATTATGGCTTATTTTTGGCTCCAGCATCACAGGGTGGCTGGTATGGGCTTGTGGATCTTGGCCTTGCTGAGGTGGCCAACTCACTATGGGATTTTAAAGGTGGAAGGGGTGAAAGCTGGGTTTGCTGAAGTTGTATTACTAAGATAACCAGGCTCACCTGTAATGATATCCAGACCTGCTCCAGTCTAGGCTTTTAAGGTCTAGTGGGGATGTAAACCATGTCCTTCTCTAGTCCTTCTGACCCGGAGAACTTTCACACAGCTTCTCTGCCACTTGGCAGTGTCCTAGTGTTGTCTCTTTTATATGCTAGTTGCTCTTTTAAACTGTGGCTTTTGTTCTGTGCCCAAGGACAGAGGAATCTGTTCCTAGCAATTCAGTACTGTTTACAGCATTGGGGATGGGAGTTTGCTTCCTTGCTGTGTCTCTATCTCTCTTGCCATCTGTCTTTGATTGTTCTGTAGCTACTCAGTCAGTCCTCAGTTCTTCTTTAGGAGGAATTATTCTAATAGGTATAATTTGGTGTGTTCTATAGAGGAGGTGAATCAGAGTTTTCTTATCTTGCCATCTTGAATGAAAACCTCAAAATAGTTTTTACGACAGGTATGGATAATATCTTAACTAAAAATGTAAAAGGCAAATATTTCTGAGGATTTAGAAAGAGCCAAAAGGGAATAGAAATAGTTCAGTGGGAACAAATTACTACCCTCTGGTGTTTCACGTTCTATTCATCTTTGTAACACTGTGAGGATCACAGAGTTTTGAGTTACAAGTTATGACTCTTTGATTTACTAATAACAGAAATCCAACTTGAACAAGAAAGGACTTATAATTAAGTTCCCTTATCTCAAAGAAAGATATTATCCTGCAAAGGAGATGTGAATACAAACCACCAGGACTACACAATGCAATGAGAAAATAAGGATAACCAAAGGGAACTTTAAAAGTAGCAGAGAGGGAGAAATCACTCTGGATCTTAACATCCTGTTGGTTAAGTAGGATATAGATGAACTACATGCACAAAGGCCAGAGTTCCAATACTAAGGAAGCCTGCTCCCATTATGCTCTACAAAGTCATAGGGCCAGGGGTCAGGAATTATCTATGTGACTATGTAGCATCAGAAGATTCAGGTCCCAGAAATGGCCTTGTTAGAAAGGGAGGGACTCAAGAATTCTGTGGCTGATACGGGTATGCTCTACTGTTGTGCTTGCTCAAACCTTCTAAGCCAGCTTTCAGCTGTGCTATCAAAATGGGGGAATAAATAAATTACTTTCTATTAGGCATTTTGATTTAGTGATGGGCCAGTTTCAGTATTCTAGAAAGTTGTGCAAAATTCATTGTACTCTTTAATTCTGTTATATTTGACCTTTTTCTTTCTCTCTCATCATTTATCCTACTTTCTTATTCTTTTCTATTGATTTTCATTCCTAACTCATTTCTTGTCATCTGTTTATTACTGCATCTTTTTGACATTTGTTCATTTTACTAATCCTCAAATCTCCTTGTTTTTCTTCTAAACTTACAGGCTTTGTACAGTTACAATGCTTTTGGCAACTAGCGGCCCCTCTAGCCCCAGCCTGGACTCTGACTAAAACAATACAGAACTTTATTATTTCACACAAGACGAAGTCTGCAGGTATGATAAGCCTATAGCTGGTTAAGTTAGAATCTAAACAAGATGTCAGGGGCCCACATTCTTTCTGCCTTGCCTCTCTGCCCTCTTCAGCCTGTTGGGTTCTGTCCGGAAGCTGTCATCCCTTATGATCACAGGTCGCTCCTTGCTGTTCTGGTTGCCATATCATAAAACAACATCCAGACAAAAAGACTCCTTTGCTTCATTTGTGTCTTTTCATAATCAACAAATGCTTTCCTAGAAGCCCCAGAGACTTTTTTCCTGTCCCAGGAGCAAGCATTGCACAACATAACAATTCATAAACCAAGTGTCAGCAAGGGAGATAGGATTAGTGGTACTGGCTTCAGAAGCGAAATGCATAATTTTACATTAATGGAAAGCTTTGCCTGTCCATACTGGGACTCCTCTGGGAATGTAGAGAACAAGGAAGAAGTAAAGAGATATGCAGAACTTTTAATCACCCAGAAGCTGTGATACTGCCCTACACAAAGCAGCACATTCTCTTGGTCCTTAGGCTGGCCCCTCAATGTTCCCACATGATTATGTGAGTCTTTTGAGTTACATTTAAATCCTGGCTCTCTTAATTACTGCTTTATGATATGAGTAATTAACTCGATTGCCTTATTTGGATGGAAATAGCATCACATTTACAGTGTCGTTTTGAATATTAAGGGAGTTCATATGAGAAAACCATTTAGACTGGTGTCTGGCTATAGGATGTAATCAATACATTCCACACACACATATTTATACATCAACTCATATCTATATAAATTGAACTGAATGGTAGAGGAATCAAGATGTTGTCAAGGTAAGGTATTATTACATTCATACCGCATCCTTATCCGTATCTCCTTTTGCTTTAGGTCAAGTTCCCTGAAAATGGAATCTGAGATTTGATTGCAGGAGATTTGCTGAGAGGTATTCTCAGAAACACTCCTGTAAGGGGATAATGGAGGTAGGATTGGGCAGCAGGGGAAGTTGGGCTGTAATGAAGTTGCCTTGAAGGCCTGGTCTGATCCTGTGGGGATCTCTAGAGCTGGGATAGCTCTGTTGCTTGGACCTCCCAGATTGAGGCAAGGGGCTGGGCCCTGGAACCCTACATATTCCATAATCACTCATGCAGACTGCAGGGAGGGGGCGTAATTTGGGGTGAGGCACCTACCTTTGATGAGGGCAATTCCTAGAGAAGGATGCAGCTATGAGCCCAGTGGGGGATTCAGAGTGCCTCAGTCTTGAGAGGGCAGGGTTCTAGGCAGCCGTACAGCATCAACTCTGGAAAGTAGCACTGTTACTGTGTGGATAAAACAGAGGACCACAGAACAAAGCTAATGCTATGGGATGAATTGCCTAAATCTTCTCTCTCAAAGGCTTCAAGCTGCAGTGAAAAATCAGCCTCAGGTCAATGAGGTATTCATGAGTAAGCCCAGAACACTTGAACTGATACTGTGCTAGGGTGACCATGAAGTGCCATCTGCTTATTACACATGGCCCAGGATTGGAAAACATGGCAGATTCAGAAAGCCATGGTTTGGAGCAGAGGAAGCCTGAATATTCTTAGGAAGCTTTAAATCATAATTAAGAGTATGAAGGAAGAGATGTCAGAGCACAATAGACTGAATCTTCAAAAGTCAAAATTTAGATAATTATATTGTGATTAATTATGGAAAGGCAAAGCTCCCAGAAATAAATGGGTAAGATGTTGAGTGAGCGTTCACAGCAGCAAATAGGCAGAGAAGTGAGAGGAAACCCAATTTGCTACTGATAAAATAGCTCTAATTTAATCCCTAATAGTGGCAGATATCTTTTTCTTCAAACCAGTTTCCTTATTGTTATTATTATTTTTGAGGGACAACCGGTATTTTCCATTCTTACTTGCATGTATAGGACTGAATTCTCACCAATGGAAAATTGATGGAAGTAATGTACATCACTTCCATGAGTGGCCTGTACACTTCCTATCAAGATCAATCCCCCTTCCCTTTCTGGCTGGTTGAACGGAGACAAGCTCTCAGTCCATTTTCTTAGAGCAACCTAGAGAATCACATGGTGAAGACAGTAGGCTCTCAAGATGTCTGCTAGAGAGCACCCTCCATCCCTTCCCATTCCCTGCCTTCCTCCCACACACAGAACACCACATTTGCACTGTCAGGTGAGCAAGAAATAATTCTCTTGCTTATATTTTATGCCATTTAATTGTGTCAAGTGACAAAGATTTCAAGCCTTATCTAATATGACAGCTAGCAAACATCTCAATAAATATGCTCAAATCTTAGTGCGCCTGGGGAAACAGATGACATACCTAGCTGTGATACCAACTGTTTGCATTTTTCTTTCCTTGTTTAATCTATCGTTTCTATGCATATCCTTTATTTTTAGGGAATCCCAAAGAATGAAACACCCAAATTTACCAAATTGAGACTGATAGGCTGCACGGAGGCACAGACATTTTGTTTGGCCTGTGTAGTAATTAATTATCTGGATTCATTGTCAACACATACACATACCTTTTCATGGCTGGCATCTTTGAAAAAAAGTGAATATTTCATAACTCTGTGGATGACAACTATTGGCCTGGCCAAGTGGAGGCCTTCTGTCAATGGAGCATGAGGTTTCCATTTGCCATCATCCCCAACCCTCTTAACTGTATCATGGCCAGCCCACATCCCCCGTGTATTTTCGCCAGGACCCTGGAACCCTTAGGACTTGTGAGCCCCTTTCTTTGGAAGGAGTACTTTTTCTTTTATGAGAGGTGTTCTTTGGTTCATTTGTTTCTCTAAGTGTTTTCTCTCCTAATGACACTTCAAATGCCCTTCTAAGCTCTACAGGACAGGATGGGGTTTTCATTCTTTTGTGCATCTGCAGTACTAACGGGCATAGAATCAGCACTCAACATGGAATCTGAAGTCTTCCAAGCCTCTCCCCTGACTTGCCACTTAGAGGGCTTTATCATCTATCCAAAATAACCACAATGGACCTTTCCTGCTGCATTTCTCTCAAATCCATTTGAAACCCTTGTTCAGATACTGGACATGCAAGGCAATGAGCATCTAGATGATGGAGCCACCAAGAACTGTGACCCTTCCTTTGCCCTGGGCTGGGGAACCGTTAATTACTACAGACTATGCACTGCACTGTTGCCGGGAACAACATAATGAAGCCCTGTGGAGACACTGAGAAAGAACGCCCTATCATTAGCTCTTCACACAGATAAGGCTGGGAAGGTGCAAACTGGAGCTTGGATAAAGCGCTCCTTTAAGGATATGTAGGGAGATGCGGAGTGTTCCTTTAAAGAAGGCTTGTCTTAAAGAGGGTCACTTGCAATGATTAAACATAGTATTTTATGAGTAGTGTGCTTTAAAACAACAACTCATGGGGACATCCTGATATCCTTGATGGCCAAAGCAATCTGAGGAAATGGTTTAAATTCTTCATTTATCATCATTTTTGTGTAATTTTTAGAGAATTGCAATAAGATGATCCCATTTCCTCATAGTTCTCTCTTGGTGACCTTACCTAAATCTAGGTTTCTAAATCTGAGTCTAAATGAATGGATCAGACCCATATTAAGTCAGGGCCAGAGAGAGAAATGGACACTCTGTAATGGAAGTAATTTCAAATTCCCGCAAAGCTCTGCTTGATTTTCCCCTTTTCCATCTAGCATGCTAATCTCCATCTGGCTACAGTGGCAGCATCTGCCCTTAAAATGACCCCTTTCCTTTTCAGGCCAGGGTTGGCTCTCAACGTTTTGGGACTGAACCTCTCCTGTGTCACTCTCCTGACTAATGTGCTTTTCTATGAGTAATATATAATTCACAGTTTTTTTTTTTCCCCTCCTTTTCTTTCAAACTAACTGGGTAATTCAAGTTTCATTTTCCCTCTCTGGGTATTTAAAGGCCAGCCCTTCAGACCAATTTCAGTCATCTATTACTGGTGAGTCAATTTCTTGAGTGGCCTATTTGCAGAGCTGGTTCTGTAAGCTCCAGCTTGTTCCCCAACCAGGTCCCTACATTGCATGTGGAATTTGTTCAGGAAAGGTAATTCTTAGAGCATATAATGAATATCATGGAGTCGGTCTCACTAACTTGTCAGGCTATTTCCATACTAGTCAAGCACTGATTGGGGCTTCTTTTGGGTCTACTGATATTATGGGTTTGATAAATCTCAAGTATTAGCCAAATTACTTCTGACACATTACAACCCATGACTTTCTTCTTTTCTATTTCTGTGTGCAAAAATAGAACAAAATATGGCAACAGGAAGAGGTTAGATGGTTTTTGGATAACTCAGGAATTTCATGATATATTTTCTCCTGCTGGACAGGATAGGTGACAGGATTAGGGAGAGAAAGCAACTCTGATAATATGTCTTATGCCATTTTGGTAATAAGCAAATGTAGAATTTGGATCTAAGCTAATGTACATATATATTTATATTGGTGCACATATGTTATTATTTTCATGCATGTTTTATGAAATCTGTCTTAGTATTTTATAGTCACAGCTCATATGCATAATCATGACCTGAAACCTTCTGCAATTGAAATGCTGTATATGGCAAATGAATCCGATATCATCCACTGTTTAGTATATGGTCACCTACAAAATCCTATTTGTGAAATTTGGATTTGTATATAATGTGTTTTAAGTCTGGAAAGAGATGGCATTTCCTCACTTTATGTATGTTTCTCAGTGTTCGTCTTTCCTGATTGGACTCCATGATCATTAATAAAATCGAGATGTTTGAAAATGATTGCTGGAAGGTTTGCAGTCTTTAAAAGGAAGGATAGGAAGTATCTAAGGAAGAAAGAGGCTTTGGAGTGATGTGATAATCAAAGAGAATAAAAACCACCATTTTATGGTTTCTGTAAACCATTTTATGGTTTCCTCTATGAACATCCGTGGTCATAGAGGTAGCCATAGAGTTGAAGCAGCAGTTGCAAGAGATTTTCCTCCTCTTCCTCAGAACATTTACATGCTTGGTAACTAGGATTTTTAAATCAATAATGGGCCATATAATATGATGATTTGAATATTCACTGAAGATCTGTCTTTGGTACAAAAATTTTATGTATAATGGTACAGAAATTTAAAGTCAGATCTCGGAAAAACATATATTCTTATTTTGAATTTTACTGAATAATTAATATTCTTTTTTAAAGATTTGTTTATTTATTTATGATAGACAGAAAGAGAGAGAGAGACAAAGAGAGAGAGAGAGAGACACAGGCAGAGGGAGAAGCAGGCTCCATGCAAGGAGCCTGACACAGGACTTGATCCCGGGTCCCCAGGATCACGCCCTGGGCCAAAGGCAGGCGCCAAACTGCTGAGCCACCCAGGGATCCCGAATAATTAATATTCTTAGTGAGAATATTAATCTTATTGTTTGCCATTAGCTAATGAGAGAACTTTGATGGCCACCCCTATGTATTTTTGTGTGTGTGTTGGTCTCTTAGATCCAGTCCCTTTATTTTCATTGTTTTCCTTAAAATGGTAAGAATTTCAGGCCTGGTAGGAGAGAAGGTTTGTACCATGGATAAAATAGAAAACCAAATTAGAGAAAGCAGATTCCAAGAACTCATGAGCATGCTTCTGTTCAGGTTGGTGAGAGATAAAAATCAGTCATTAGGTAACAATTTTCAGCTACTAATCCTAAATTTAGTGATACACGGTACTGATGGACAGCACCTTTCAGGTGCGGTTAACTAAGAATCATAACGATTAATAGTAAATATCGTTTATTAAATGCTCACTGTATGCCAGACATGCTAACCACTTCCTCTGGACTGTCTTATTTAGCCCTTACAACATCCATATGAGGTGGATACCATGATTGTATCATATAAAGGAGCAGCTTTAGAGAGATTATTCCATTTCATTGATTCTCAGACAAACATGATTTTACATTTTCTCAGACATCATGCTGCATCTTCAAATTGATAGAGCAATTACAATTGTTCTAGCCAGTGAGCCGTCATGACAGTTGTCATTGTCTGTTTGATCATAAACATCACTGTCAGGATGAAAACCTGCAGAACACGTGCCAAATTTAGGGAAGAAAATTCCAGAGGCAGCAGTGGGATTTTAACCCCTAAGAAGCAAATAGTTGTGGAGACGGTGAGAGAAGTGGTACATCAGACTGATTTAGCATCATTCCTAAAGTTGGAGTTAAAGTAGCCTAGCTCTACAGAACTGTAAAGCCTGTGTCTCTTGTTCTCTGTGAATTTTCCCATGAAATGCTACACTGTGCATGCTCTCAACAGACTGATGGTCACTGGATGATAGAGTCTGGAAAAAAAAGTGATCTATGACAAAAATCTCTGGCTAATTAAATTTAAATTAGTTCTTTCATTAATTTTAACATAAAATGTTTCATAGATAAAAAGCATTATGTCATATTCTACGATCCCTAGGACCTTCATTCAATAAAATATGATAAGAGATAAAGGTTTAGCTCTAGAGACCAAGTTCAGAATATTACGCCACAAAGGTACTCACTAATATTATGTTAAAATTTTTTTTTGTTGAAGACAAGCATGGTAAGACCACTAACCTCTCTTTGGTGAAGACATCCTGAGACTGAGAAGTACGAATGGCACTAATTACTATTATAGTGCCATGTTAAATGTGTGTTGCACTTACAGATCGCACAGTTCTTTCACTAATTTAGCTTGTTGACTCCTCATAATGATGTGATTCTTGCTGACTTATGGTGGGTTCCCTGGGAAAGGACTCTTGAGTGTAAATGTTTGTGCAAGAAGTTTGTTGGGGAGTGCCCTCAAGAAGGGTTGTAATCTTGGGTAAGAGCACTTGCTGTCTTGAATTGACAGTAATTCCGGAGCTCAGCGGTGATCCATCTGAGCATTGGTTCTGAAGGGAGAGTGTGGGTGGCATACTACAGTGTCCACTAAAGCTACCACTTGGGCTGCTCATCTGGGAACCACTCCTCTATGATCCTGGTTGGGCTCTCTCTCTAAGAAAAGTTAGAAGGGGTGGAGACTCACAAGAACCTAATCTCCTGCAGCTAGTTTTGGGCTGTACTGATACTCTTGACCTCCCCTACCTATTCTCCTCAACCTTATTTGGCTAGCACCTCAACTGGTCTAGATGGCCTACCTAGTCAAGTGACATAGACTTTTATCCCCATAGAGGTGTAAGCCTCTGGCCACCACGCCTGTCTCATGCCATGACTGCTGTATTCGTCCATTAACTGTTAATGCAGGGCAAAGAGTACTCAGACATACTTCAGTGAATTACTTGGTCAGACATGTGGCCCTACTGTGCAGCAGCAGCTCTATCTCTTCTTGACAATCATAGTCTACCAGGATGGTGACTCTTTTGTCTTACTCGCTGGTCTCTCGGCTTAAGGACCACAAAATGGGTGACAGATATCACTGTGAATGGCAGTAGGTAGGGGGTAATACTGAAGTATGGGGAACAGATTCCTCTGTCCTTGGGCACAGAAAAACAACCATGGTTCAAAAGAGCAACTAGCATACAAGAGAGCCAGCACTTGATCTCTGCCAAATGGTGGAGTTGCTGCAGGAACACATTCTGGGTCAGAGAGACTGGAGAAGGGTTTACATTCCTCCTCCATCTTAAAAGCCCAAGGCAGGTCCAGATGCCATAATCAGCTTGTTGCTTCATTGAGTTCTGGGTCCATAAGCCCACACCAGCCCCAGTCATGTGGTGGCACAGGAAAACATTACAAAAAAACCCACTTTTGTTTTGTTTTGTCTTTTAAAGGTCATGGTTCAAAAGAACAACTAACATAAAAGAGTCCACCCAAGAACTCTGCCAAAGAGTAGAGGAACTGCTGGAATGCTCTCTGGGCAGGAGGGGCTGATTGGCACGGTCTGTGTTCCCCACCCTCCTTCACCTTGAAAGCAGAGACCACTGTACACAGTCTGGGTATCCTAACTGGCCTGTCGCCTCAGTGAGCCCTAGACCCTTAGCCCACACCAGTCCCAGTCATCCTATCAAGGTGGCCACAGAGTGGTGCCCACCACGACAACCTTGATTAGTACTCACTACAGCCCTAGCCGATGGGCCAAGGTGACACAGGTGCAAAGCACAATGGGACACTCCAGGCTTCAGGTGGCTTGCTAAGGTACCCCTGGTGCAGAGCACTCTGGAACCTCCCAGCTGACATGTTTTGGGTCCAGCTTCCCTGCCTGGGTGTACCCTGTGTGACATCAGGTACCCCAGGCCCATACTTACATCAGTTTTAGCCACCCTGGCAGGCTACTCCTGCACTGAGCACATTAGGATGCCATGGTTTGCACCTAAAGCAGCTTTAACTGTTCCTCCAGGTCACTCTCAGAAGGGAGAACCTCAGAAAACCTGGCTTGTAAGCATTTCAGTGTCCTGCCAGGGCACATTTTATGTGGAGAGCCCACAGTTCATACCAGACTATGCCCATTTTTGCTTTAGCTGTCCTTCTCAGGTACCTGCCCTGCACAGAGTGCCCCAGGACCTCCTGTCTTATTCCCATGTTGGCTCCAGTCACCATTTAAGGGCACCCTCTGTGTGGAGAGTCCTGAAATACTCCAGTTTATCTCTACTTCAGCTATCATAACAAGGCACCCTCTGTCTGCAGAGCACCAGGTCCCCCCAAGCAGCACGCACTTTCAGTTCAGCTATACTGCTAGGGAACCCTCTGCACCAAGAGCTCAGAGACCTCCCAGATCACACACTGCTTCAGCTTCAGCTACCCTACCAAGGCACCTCCTCCACAGAGCACCCTGGGACACCTCAACTTGTGCCTATTTCAGCTTCACCTGCTCTGCTAAGGTACTCTCAGCACAAGGAACTTTAGGGTACCCTAGCCTGCATTGACTTCAGCTTTAGCTTTCCTGACATGGTGCCCATTGCATGGAAAGGCCCAAGATCTGCAGCCCTCACTAGTAAGGACAAGTCACCAAACACACACAGTCTATATAGGGGATGACCAAACACAAGACCATTCTTTTAAATTTAGAGAATTTTTGTGTTTTGCCTAATCCGCAGGAAAAAAAAAAAGAGACAAAATGTGACAGAGACCTATACTCCAAAGGAAAAAATAAGAAAAGACTTCAGAAAAATAAATGAAATGGAGATAAGCAATATGCCCAATGAAAATTTAAAGATAGTCAGTGGGCTGGAAAGAAGAGTGGAGGAACTCAGTGAGACCTTCAATAAAGAAATATAAAGTGCTAAAAAGAACCAATCAGAGTTGAAGAATACAATAACTGAAATTAAAAAAAAAAACAGTAGAGAGAACCAACAATAGATTAGAGGATGCAGAAGAATGTATCAGTGATCTGGAAGATGAGGTAATGGAAATCACATAGCTGAAGAGCAAAAAGAGAAAATAATTCTTAAAAATGAAGATAGAGAAAAAAAAAATGAAGATAGATCTCTTGGACAACATCAAACTGACGCTGTAGAAGTCCCAGAAGAAGAGATAAAGAGGTAAAAAATTTGTTATATAGCACATAATGTTAAAGGTTAAAGGTAAAGAGTGAAAATTAAAAGCAGCAGTAAAGAAGCAAAAAGTTACTTGCACGGCAAAACTTATAAGGTCATTAGCTGATTTTTCAGCAGAAACTTTGAAAGTCAGACTAGAGTGGCAGGATATACTCAAAGTGCTGAAAGCAACAAACCCAAGACCAAGAATACCCAGGAAGGCTATCATTCAGATTTGAAAGAGAGATAGTTTCCCAGATAAACAAAAGTAAAAGGAAATAATGGCCACTAAGCCAGCCTTACAAGAAATGTTAAATAGACTTCTACAAGTAAAGAGAAATGGCCATAATTAGATGTAAGCAAATAATGAATAAAAAGATAAAATGTGACAGCACACGCATAAAATGTAGATGAGGTAGTAAAAAAAATGGAAGTTTTTTTTCTTTTTCTTTTCTTAGAATATGTTTTAACTTAAATGACCAATGGCCATTAACCTAATATAGACTGCTATTTACTTAGGATGTTCTATATGGTAACCACAAAACCAAAACTTACAATGGATATAAAAAAAAATAAAGAAAAAAATAGCCAAACATAACACTACAGGAATACATCCAACTCAAGGAAAGAGAGCAAGAGAAGAATAAAGGAACAGAGAAGAACTACAAAAGCCACCAGAAAAAAGGTAAAATGGGAATAAGTACACACCTATAAATAATTACTTTAGATGTAAGTGGTCTACATGCTCCACCCAAATGGGGTGGTGGATGGGTAAAAATATATGGCCCATCTCTATGCTGCCTAGAGGAGACTCACTTCAGATCTAAAGACACATACAGGCTAAATGTGAAGGGTGGAAAAATATTTACCATGAAATGGAAACAAAAAGTAAAGGTTACACGCACCCCTATGTTTATTGCAGTATTATTTACAATAGCCAAAATATGGAAGAAACTTCAGTGTGCCCTGATCGATGATTGGGTAAGGAAGATGTATATATATGCAATGGGATGTTGCCATTAAAAAGAAAAAAAAAGGATGAGATGTACCTGGCAGGGGAGATACTCTGATCACAAAGTGGCTTTCCCAGGATGAGGCTTATCCATTGCACTCCAGATGTGCCGACCCCTGGACCCCTGAGATTTCCCAAAGTGTAGGAAACTTGACTGCATAATTTATGGTAATGGGGGACTGTGTGTGCACTTTCCCTTAAAAAAAAAAAAAAAGAAGAGATTGAGATTGTGCCTTTAGTGACAACTGGATGCACCTATGAGGGTATTTATGCTAATTGTAATAAATCACACTTGAGAAAGACAAATACCCCTATGATCCCAGGCATAGTTGGATCTAAAACAAATTAAATAAACACAAAAAGCAGAATCGGACCTATAAATACGGAGAACAAACTAATGGTTACCAGAAGGAGGTGGGTGGGAGGATGGGCACAAAGGAGTTTAGGGGAGTAGGAGATAGAGGCTTCCAGTTATGGAATGAATAATTCACAGGAATGAAAGGCACAGCATAATGAACACAATTACTGCTACTATAAAAGCACTGGATGGTGGCAGATCCTAACTGTACAGGTGGTGAGCACAGCCTAATGTATAAACTCCTCCAATCACTGTGTTTATGCCTGAAACTAATGCAACGTTGTGTCAACTACACTCACATAAAAAAAGGGAGAGAGTGAGGCCATTTTGACAGATCTGAATATTGTAAAAATGTAAATATATAAGGTACTTTTGGTGATATTTGTACAGGTCTGAATTATTTTATTTGCCTACGTCAAGGGTCTGCTAACAATATAGGCCACGGGCCACAAACCAGTCTGTTATCTGATTTTGTAAATACCATTTTATTAACGGGGTGCCTGGGTGGCTCAGTTGGTGAAGGTCATGGTCCCGGGATCCTGGGATTGGGCCCTGCATCAAGTTCCTTGCTCTTCGGGGACCTTGCTTCTCCACCTCCCTCTGTCTGCCTCTCCCCCTGATTTGCTCTCTCTCTCTCTCTCAAATAAATAAATAAAATCTTAAAAAAATAAAGTTTTATTGGAACATAGCCATGCCACTTGTGTACAAATATCTATGGCTGTTACTGTGCCATAATAGAATTGTGTAGTTGATAAAAACCCCATATGCCCATAAAACCTAAAATATTTACTGCGTAGCCCTTTTCAGGAGCAGTTTGCCAACCCCTGGTCTAGCTTAGCTGGATTGTGATTAACAATTTGCTTTGGTCAGAAAGTAACGAGTTTGGTATATTTAGAAAGCAAGCTATAAATAAGAGCTTTTATTTGAGGGTAACGTACAAAAGTTTTTCAGGAAAAAATGTACTTTTCCTCCCAAATATTTCGTGACATATATCTAGTGCTAAGTTTTTCAGGGGAAAAAAAATGTACTTTTCCTCCCAAATATTTTGTGACATATATTTAGTGCTAAGTTTTTCAGGAAAAAAATGTACTTTTCCTCCCAAATATTTCGTGTCACATATTTAGTGCTAGCTCTCTTTTTTCACTTCTGGGATTTCCCCCCACTTTCTAATTTCTACTTAATGGATTGTTTGGGTTAGTTGTTTATTCTGCAGCTTGATCTCATGTCCCACTTCCCTATCCTGAGTTTACTAAAACTTGGAGTCTTCTGCAGCTTTAAATTTTTTTCCTGCCTTGTTATTTTTCTTTTCTTTTTAAACATTGTCAAGAGCTTATGTCCACATTCTGTGCCAACAGTACTCAAATTGTAGGGTCCTGGGAGACTTGGTTCTCTCATTAGCTGGGAACATTTCATAACTATATGGATGTAAAGATTGTATCTGGCTTCATTTCAAGATGCTTTCTCTCCTATGGGTGCCAGTGATGTCATCCAGGCATGTCTGGTACTTTCTCTAGTCGTTTGGTGAGGGGCTTCCAGAAACATTCTGCACTGGAGCCATAGCTGTCAGCTTAGTCTCCAGCTTAAGCCAAGACACACTAAGTATCACTTGAAGGTTTTGCTATATTTTCAGAAGTCCCTATTGAGCAGATTAACATCAGAAAAGTCTCATTTTTCAGCTGAGAATTGAGCAAAACAATCCCTCTCACATCGTTCCACCTAATGAATCTGCTGCAGCTGGTCCTCCTATGAGAGAGGACTGTGGATGATTTTTTTTTTTCTGACCACGAGGGAGGATGGGAGATGGCTTGGGCTGGGGCTACTGTGTGCTCTTGTGCATCACATGAGGGGCTGTTCAAAGAAGATATATCTTGCCCTGGCCCTGAACTCATGTGTTTATAAAAGTGTGTGGGGTCCTTGTGCGTGGCTGTTTACCAATTCCCTTTGTGGTGGTGGTGGTGGGGTGGTGGAAGGGGTGTGGATGCTAACATGAGAACAAGGAGAGAGGACGGGAAATGCTCTGCAAGTCCCCCAGGGGAACCCCCAGCAACTCTTGGCTATCAACATTCCACGTTTCTGCGTTCCCAGAAACTCCTGATACTTGTAGCCAGTATCAGCTGCAGGGCTCCCTCCTGCAGCCTGGAGAGGCTGCAACAGCCTCAGCATAGTAAGTTTGATGTTGTTGAGCTAGAGCTGAGCAGTGCCCCCTGGATTGTCAAATCCTCTATCTGAATTAAACCACTCTGGAAAGCAGGGCTCACTCTAGGGCAACTTGTCAACGGTGCCAATTCAATTTTAACTTACATAGCCTCTTCTATCAAATGCTTGACAGCTAAGAACTTTAAAGAATTCAGGGTTTTTTTTTTAAATTCTATCCAGGACAAGAAATTGTAATAGTCTGGCACATAGGAGGCACTTGATAAGCATCTGCTTATTATGCATATCTTACACATATCCTGAAGAATTTGTAGATTATGCAATTATTTTTTCTTTATACTTTGCTGACATTTGGCCAGTGGCCACAGCATCACAAAGATTCTAGAAGCTATAAGCAGAAGAGCACAGAATGTTTCTGCAGAGATGAGAGTGTGCTCAGGGATTGCTAAATCCCTTCCTTGGCTTGACTTGCAGGGGACAAGTCCAAAGGACAGAAGATAGATTAAGTCCTTTATCTTCATATTTTACCAGCACATTGACAGGCCCAAATCGACTGAGCAACGTGGATGGATGAGAAAGCAAGATGATAATCCACTGTAAAAGGAAATCCTTGTGGATACCTAAGCAGGTGCAGAAAAGAGCAAAGAGTCTCTGGCCTGCCTGGAGGAGTGAGGACGGTGTTCTGTGAAGGCATTGAGTGCATGAGGGAGGTGGTAGGTCTCCCAAGACTTACACGAGGTAGCGGGGCATATTTGGCAGAATGAATACTTCCTAAATTCCTACACTCTGTGTGCCAGGCTGTGGAGAAATCACTTGAAAGAGACATGTGTTTGTTTGGCTTCAAAAGTTTATAATCTAGAGAAGAAACTCTCAACAAGAATCATTTATATCATGGCTCTCTGTTGGACTAAGTGAGTGAAAATTGGTCCTATAATATTTGGGACTTAGGTGCTGAATTATATGTCCAGTTTTAAGCATTCTTCTTAGGCCTATTTTGCGATGCCGAGGCAGAGGATAGTGGAATTGTTGAGGGAGGTGGTGGTCGTCCCTGCTCCCCGGAGATGCAGCCCTGGGGCTGGTGAACAGCTGGTGGACGTGGTTCAGCCACAGCCTGCAAAGTGCTAATCTCCAGAGTCTCCCATTCCTCCTCCGAGGTTGCTCTGCTTCTCACTAAGTATGCATGTGTATTTGGGACGCTGATCATGAATTTAGAACACCTCTCCTGGGATGGAAATTATGAATCACAGATGAGAGAAAGATCACTTATTCAGGAAATGTTCCAATTCTGAAACTAAAGACTGAAGAGGTGTCTAGATGTAAAGCACTGACAAATCTTTGAGCATATATATTTGCTAGAATATTAAAAACACCAACATATTAAAATTAGCTCTCAAAATTCTGGTAAAAATGCTTCTTGATGTCAAATATTAGCTGAAACTTGACATCTGATTCCATTAGAACTGACATTTGATGCCTTTATTTTCAAAATAATAGTCTATTTTCCTTTCAAAAGGAAGGATGACATAAATAATATTTTCAATTGATATCTGTTCTTGTCAGGATTGAGGGCAAATTTTGCATTCTATTTGCCGCACAAACTGAGGAAAGACAGTAAAAATATGATGAATTTGTTGTATGGTTTATGAAGATATAATAGTCCCTAAAAGCATAGCAATCATAAAATAGATTTTTCTTTAATTCAAGCTAATAATTTAAAGACTGTGTTAAAAATCCTTGAAAATTCAGTAAGAAAGACACGTATTACCTGGCACAGTATATGATGACAAAGGGTCCCAGAAGGTCAGTGTAGTTTGCTCCCTAGCACCCAGGACTATAGTCACTTCAGAAGAGATAAGGGAAACCAATTCCATAGGAACCCAGAAACAAAAGAACACTTAGTGTTCCACGGCAAGTTTTAGGGAATATTTCTCAGGTGACTTCGTTTTGCTTTCCAGGAAACTTGGTCACTGCGGTAATTATTATAATGAGCAGCCTTTGTCTTATTACCTAAAACATTGACCAGTTAATGCACTCTAAGTGTATTCTGTTTTTTGTTGTTGTTGTTGTTTGTTTGTTTTGTTGTTTTCCTGTTTAAGGAGACAGAGGACTTGAGGAATTCAGCTTCTTAGAGGGGGTAAAGCATTCCTCGGTGGGGTGGGGTCGGCTGGGAAGATCGCAGAGTAGGAGGACCCGAACTCTCCTCGTCCACAGAAACAACTAGATAACACTCACATCAGTGTAAATGACCCAGACAACACCAAGAAGACTCACAGAACAAACTCCACAACTAAATGGTAGAGGAGAGCTACACTGAAGAAGATAGGAAGGGTAAAGACAGGATCTGGGAGTGAAAGAGAAGACCATGGCCGTCTGTGCTGGGGAGGGAGCCTCTGCTGTGGTGCAGAGAAGGGCAAAAAGGACTTTTATAGCAGGGAGCCCATGCAAAGGGAGGATGAATCCCCATATTTGCCTCTGAAAGTGAGAGGGGCCAGATATTGTGAATTCTTACAACCATTTTATTTTTTAAAGTCTGATATTTTAAAGATTGGTGTGCTCCATTCTGGGAGAGCCCCAAGGGCATTGGGGAGTAGACTTTCTGCCCTTAAGGAGACAACAAAAAAACAGCAGTTTGAAAAATATGAGGGTCAAAAAGGAGGGAGAGTGATTTGCTCATCTCAGAGCATGCCCTCAAGAGACAGAGATTATGGATAAACCACTCCAAGAGAAAAGGAACTGACAGATGCCATTTCCCTCCCCTGCCCCCCAACATAAACAATGGCCACCTGAGAGAGCCAGTGCAGTACTGACACTCTTTTCCTAACTTGCTTGTACCAAGTTCCAGCCTCCTGCACTTCAGCAGGTCCACTCTTCTCAGTCACCTTCCCCTTAGTCCCTGTGCTGCAGGTCCCTCCCCTAGAAGACTGGTACAAACCCTGTCAATACCATGTCTCCTGATCCATGCATTTTTTTTTGTGGAACCTCAGTTCTGGTGGTGGTGGCAGTGGTGGTGGGTCTTGTTTTACAAACAGACCATGACACACTTTGTTAAAATGGGCCCCACCCCTGCTGGGGACCAAACGCTGACCACAATAGGCAAAGAGAGCCTCTGCAGACAAGTGGATGAAGAAAAAAGGGGCCAAAACTCAATAGTAGAGCACACAAAACACACATAGGAGACATTCCCTGAAGTGCCAGACCCTGGGAAACAGAGGACAACTGCACTGCAGGGCACCACAGGACCTCTTCTTCATAAAGCCATATTGTTAAGAGCAAGAGAATAGCAGACGTCCCTGACACAGAGAAACATACACAGAAAGTCAGACAAAATGAGAAGACAGAGAAATAGCTCCCAAATGAAAGAGCAGAACTAAACCACAGCAAGGGACCAAAATGAAGTGGATATAAGTTACATACTTGATAGAGAATTTAAAGTAATGATCATAAAGATACTCACTGTACTTGAGAAAGGAGTTAGGACCTCAGGCCCTTAACACAGAGGTAAAAAAAGAACCAATTAGACATGAAGAACACAATAAATGAAATTAAAAACACCCTTGATGGAATAAATAACAGTCTAGATGAAGCAGAGGAATGAAATAACAACCTGGAAGACAAAATAATGTAAAATAACTGAGTTGAGCAAAGGAAAGGAAAGGAAATTATGCAAATTTGAGAATAGTCTCAGGGAACTCAGTGACTATATCAAGCATAGTAAAATTCACATTTTAAGCATCTCAGAAGAAGAGAGAGAAAAGAGAGCAGAAAACTTACTAGGAGAAATAATAGCTAAAAACTTCTGTAATCTGGGGAAGGAAACAGATACCCAGATTGAGGAGGTACAGAGATTCTCCCAAAATTCAATTCAAGGAGGTCCACACCAAGACATACTAATTAAAATGGCAACAAGTAGCAATAAAGAAAAATATTTTAAAGCAGCAAGAGAGGGGATCCTGGGTGGCTCAGCAGTTTAGCGCCTGCCTTTGGCCTAGAGCCTGATCCTGGAGTCCCGGGATGGAGCCTGCTTCTCCCTCTGCCTGTGTCTCTGCCTCTCTCTCTCTCTCTCTTTCTCTCTATCATAAAGAAATAAATAAATCTTAAAAAAAAATAAAGCAGCAAGAGAAAAGAAGACAATTACATACGAGGGAAATCCCCAGAAGGCTATGAGTGGATTTTTTTTTCTATATGAGTGGATTTTCAGCAGAAAGTTTGCAGGCCAGAAGAGAGTGGCATGATATATTCAAAATGATGAAAGAGAAAAATCTGTAGCCAAGAATATCCAGCAAGGCTATCATTCAGAATAAAAGGAGAGAGAAAGAATTTCTCAGACAAACAAAAACTAAAGGAGTTCATGACCACTAAATTAGCCCTGGAAGAAATATTAAAGGGGACGCTGAGTGAAAAGCAAGATCATAAGTGAGAGTATGAAAAGTAAAAATCACAACAGCAGTAAAAATAAGTATTTCTATAAAAATTGGCCAAGGGATTCATAAAATGATGTAAAATATGACACCATATATTGAAAACAAGGGTGGGGGGGGGAGGAGTAAAGAAGGAGTTTAAACTTAAGCAAACATCAACTTCATATAGACTGCTATATGCAGAAGATGTTACATACAAACCTAATGGTAACCACAAATCAAAAAACCGTAATAGATATGCAAAGAATAAGGATGAAGGAATCTAAGCATATCACTAAAGAAGGTCAATAAACCATGAAAGAGAGCAAGAGGATTAAAAAAAAATCAGAGAAAATCTATAGGAACAACCACAAAACAAGTAAGAAAACGGCAATAAACATATCTTTCAGTGATTACTTTTAATGTAAATAGATTAAATGCTCCAATCAAAGACACAGGGTGACAAAGTAGATTAAAAAACCAAGATCTCGTTATATGTTGCCTATGAGAGATTTATCTTAAACCTAAAGACAACTGAAGATTGAAAGTGAGGGGATGGAGAAACATTTATCATGCAAATGGATGTCAAAAGAAAGCTGGAATAGCAATACTTATATCAGACAAAATAGTCTTTTTTTTTTTTTAAAGATTTTATTTATTTATTCATGAGACACACAGAGAGAGAGGCAGGGACATAGGCAGAGGGAGAAGCAGGCTCCATGCAGGGAGCCCGACGTGCGACTGGATCCTGGGACCCCAAAATCACGTTCTGAGCCAAAGGCAGATGCTCAATCTCTGAGCCACCCAGGCATCCCTGAACATTTTTTTTTTCTATGATCCATTTAATACCTAGTCTTCTCAAACTATTCCAAATATTAAAGAAGTAAGGAAAACTTCCAAATTCATGCTATGAGGCCAGTATCACTATGATACCAAAATCAGTTAAAGACACCACAAAAAAAAAAAAAAAAAGAACTATGGGCCAATATCTCTCATGAACATATATCCAAATATCCTCAACAAAATATTGACAAGCCAAATCCAACAATACATTTTAAAAAGCACTACAATCAAGTGGAATATATTCCCAGGGAGCAAGGTAGTTCAATATTTGCACAGCAATCGATGTGATACATCACATCAATCAGACAAATGAAAAAAATATGATCATTACAATAGATGCAGAAAAAGTATTTGACAAAGTATAACATCTATTCACAATGTTCTCTGTAAAGTAGGTCTGGAGGGAACATATCTCAACAATAAAAGTCTCATATGAAAAACCCACTGCTAACATCATACTCAATACTGAAAAACTGAGAACTTTTCCCCTAAGGTCAGGAATAAGACAAGGATGTCGCTCTCACCACTTTTATTCAACACAGTACTGGACGTCCTAGCCACAGCAATTAGGCAAATAAGAAAGACATCCCAGTTGGTAAGGAAGAAGGAAAACTCTATTTGTAGATGACATATATATATATTTTCTATATATATAGAAAATTCTAAAGACTCCACCAAACACCAAAAAAACTACTCAAACTGATAAATGGATTCAGTAAAGTCACAGGATACAAAATCAATGTCCAGAAATCTGTTGCATTCCTAATAATAAACCAATTTAAAATGAAATTAAAAAAAACAATCCCATTTATAAATGCACCAAAAACAATAAAATATTTAGGAATAAACGTAACCAAAGACGTAAAGGACCTGTACTCTGAAAACTATAAAACACTAAAGAAATTCAAGACAATACAAAGATATTCCATACTCATGGGTATGAAGAACAAATATTGTTGAAATGTCTACATTACCCAAAGTAATCTACAGATTTAGTGCAATCCCTATCAAAACGTCAATGGCAGTTTTCACAGAGCCAAAGCAATCTTGAAAAATAAAAACAAAACCAGAAGTGTCACAATTCCAGATTTTAAGTTATACTACAAGGCAGTAGTTGTTAAAATAGTATGGTACATGGAAATAGACACATAGATCAAATAGAACAGAAAACTCAGAAATAAACCCATGTTATATGGTCAATTAATCTTCAACAAAGGAGGCATGATTTTACCATGGGTAAAAGAGAGTCTTTTCAACAAATGGTATTGGAAAAGTGGACAGCCACATGCAAAAGAATGATACTTTCTAAGACCATACACAAGAATAAATTCAAAATGGATTAGAGTCCTAAATATGAGACCTAAAACTATAAAAATCCTTGAAGAGAGCACAAGCAGTAATGCCTGATATTGGCCATAGCAACATTTTTTCTAGTTATGTCTCCTGATGCAGGAGAAACAAAAGCAAAAATAAACTAGATCAAAATCAACAAAACTAAAAGGCAACATACTGAGTGGGAGAAGATATTTGCAAATGACATATCTGGTAAAGGGTTAGCATCCAAAATCCATAAGGAACTTATCAAACTCAATACCCCCAAACCAAATAATCCAATTTAAAAACAGGCAGAAAACATTGAACAGACATTTCTCCAAAAAAGATATCTAGATAGCTAGCAGACACATGAAAAGATGTGCAACACCACTCATCATCCGGGTAAGGCAAATCAAAACCACAATGAAGTATCCCCTTGCACCTGTCAAGAGGGCAAAAACAAACAAAGAAACAAATACGACATAAGTGTTGGTGAGGATGTGGAGAAAAAGAACCCTCTTGTACTGTTGGTAGAAGGCACACGGGTGCAGCCACTCTGGAAAACAGTATGGAGTTTCCTTGAAGAATTAAAAATAGAGCGATTTTACATCCCTCTAATTGTAATCAACTATTAATTGTAATAGTGGATATTTACCCACCAAAAGCGAAAACACTAATTCAAAGGGATACATATGAGTCTATATTTATTAAGTATTTACAGTAGCCAAAATATAGAAGCAGCCTACGTGTCCAATGATTGATGAATGGATAATGAAAATGTGCGTGTGTGTATATACATACACACCACATACGTACATATGTACATATACATACACACATAGAGTAGAATATTATTCATCCATAAAAAGAATAAAATCTTGCCATTTGCAACAACATGGGTAGAATTAGCAAGTGTAATACTAAGCAAAATGAGTCAATCAGAGGAAGAAAAATACCATACGATCTTACTCATATGTGGAATTTAAGAAATAAGATAAATGAGCAAAGGCAAAAAACAGAAAAGACAAACCAAGAAACAGACTCTTAACTATAGAGAACAAACTGATGGTTTCCAGAGGGGAGGTGAGTGGTGGGGATGGTGGATATGGGAGTGGAGTTTAAAGGGTACACTGACCATGATAAAAAAAAAAAAAAGAAAAAGAAAAAAAAAGGTAATCTCCAAAAAAAAGTTCCAATAACAACAACAAACAAAATACTTAGGTGGATGTAAGACATTATCTAATAAGGGAAATGCAAAGAGACAGAGAATCAGGACTGTGATGGAAAAGAAAGAATATTCCAATTACACAGGGAGAGGACATTACAAAGGCAAGAATATTGTCCAGAAAATAAAGAAGAAATGGTGATAGCACAAGTGAATAGGATATTATGGTAGTTTAAGTAAGAGGAAGACACAGGTTCTCCTGGTTTGAAAACTCTTGGTCCCGGCCCCAGAGAGAGCATAGCCATGCTGTGTGGCTGTCACATGAGGATGCACAGGTTGGTTGTTATTCTGGGCTGAGTGTCTGAGACGTGATCAGTATCCTTAGACTCCCCAAGCTGCTGGAACGGCTGCCAACTCTAACTCGGGCGTGAATGAATGATACCCAGAGAAGATTCTGGGGAAATAAGCTTTGTGTTCTACATGTGATGACTGGCGGATGTGAGGACATTGTTAATATAAAAGTTGGGTCTTTAGAAAATGAAGGAAAACTTAGGAAATTAATGGGAGTGGGTTATAGATGACATGAATTGCGGCTTGCTTTTATACAGACTCATGTATTTATTGTCTGTTCATCAACATTTATGGAGTGCTTATGTTGCAAAAATACACAAAAATAGTGATACATAATTCTTTTTGAAAATGGCTTTTAGCCGAAAGGGTAGCAGAAGAGTAAATCTAATAATACACAGAGTGATAAAGGATACAATGGTGCTATGCCCAGGGTGCTATGAGAACGTGGAGTCATTAATTCCAACTGGGGGCTCATAGAAATTTTCCAGAAATGTGTCTTGAGCTGAGTTAGCTAGATATGATGTAGAGAAGGACATTCCAGAGAGAGTACATAACATGTTTAAAAGAGAATAGGAAAGGTTGAGTTGCTTGCTTTTGAGGATAAAATGAGGTTTGGGGCATCTGGGTGGCTCAGTGGTTGAACGTCTGCCTTCAACTCAGGTCATGATCCTGGGGTCCTGGGATCAAGTCTCATATCAGGCTTCCCGCCTGCTTCTCCCTCTGCCTGTGTCTCTGCCTTTCTTTCCATGTCTCTCATGAATAAATTTTTAAAAAAATATTTTTTTAAAAAAAGGAAAGGTCACCCTGGGATTTGTGGAAAATGATTTGAACTTGGTCCCATCAGAACCCAGGAGATGTGAACCCAAGACTCAAAGAAAGGAAGGGGAGTCTTTTAACAAGACTAAGAATAAATAACAGGTTTGGCCAGAGGCTTTCTGATTAAAAATGCTATAAAACTTGAGGGAGAGAAAGAAAAACTCTGTTAGAACAGAAAAGTGAATTTAATGGGATGTAACAAAGATGTCATGGGAAGAAGAATAATTGTGGGGGAGATCCTCGGATAAAAAGTATGTAAAGATCTACCCATCTTTTCAGTCAGCAAAACTATGTGTTATTTCTGCTTTTTCTTTCCCTCATTCCTTTCACTGACATAGTCAGCTACTCTGCCAAAATATATCCAGAATGTCAATTTCTACCTATTTTCACTGTGTTCATTCAGATCCAAAACACCTTTAACTTTCATTTGGACACACTGTTTTGCTACTGTTATGAACTGAAGTGTGTCCTTCTAAAATGTTTATGATGAAGCCCTAACCCCCTAATATGACTGTATTTGAAGATAGGTCTCTGGGGAGATAATTCAGGTTAAATGAGATCATATATATGGGGCCCTAATCCAATAGGACCAGCGACCCTATAAGAAGCAGAAGAGACACAGAAGAAAGGTCATGTGAAGATATTGCGAGAAGGTGTCAGCTGCAAGCCAGGAAAAGAGACCTCACTAGAAACCAGCCCTATTGGTATCTTGATCTTAGACTTCCAAGAACTGCGGGAAAATAAATTTCCGTTGTTTAAGCCGCCCAGTCTGTGGTATTTTGTTAGGGCAGCCATTCCAACTAATACACCCACCTACAATCCATTCTCCACATGGGGATCTTTTTAAAGTGTAAATCAGATTCCATCACTTCCTTACTAAAAATCTTCCCTGCCTTCTTGTCCTATCCTATTTCAATATAATACACACGTCTTACTTAGCCGATGAGGCCCAACATGTTGCATTTTCCATCTCCGCTTCTGCCTCCGAGTCAGCCAGACTGATTTTTTTTTTCCTTTCCATTTTTCGAAACAGGCCAAATTCTTCTTCTTTCTTCTCTTCTTCTTCTTCTTTTTTTTTTTTTTTCCAAATTCTTCTTTGATTTAAGTCTTTTAACCTGCTGTTCTCTGTGTCTGGAAGCCTCATCCTACAGCCTTCCCGGGTTGTCGGGCTGCCTCTCCTAATTCAAGGCTCTACTCATCCCTCAGAGAGCCCTTCTGATCACTGGGTCTGATCCCATCTCCCTCCCTGCCATTCTCCAGATCCCAGTCCTGCATGGTTTCTTCAAAGTGGTTGCCATGATCCGAAATGTTATCTGTTTTCTTGTCTGTTGTCTATCGTCTTCACGAGATAGAAAGTTCCGTGAGAGATGAGAGTTCTCAGGGTCTAGATCTACCCCTTTCCTGTGGCCGAGGCTTCTCCACCTCCTTCTGCAGTTGCAGTCCTGCTTCCTTTTCTAGAACCTACTTTGATACGGAGCAGGAGGGATTGGTGGCCATTCGCTGAGATTCACCCAAATGACCACCAGCCCCAGTCCTGTCAATGATACCTTAGCCTCACATTTGAGAACTTGTTTCATTTGTCCTGCCTTTTTTTTTTTTTGTAACTGACCATTTTCATTTCCTGGGCTTTCACCAAATATTAGGTGCATCTTTCAGGGGTTTAATGTACCATATCAGGAAATGAGGGTTATGAGCCATTGAAAGTTGAGTTACTTTAAAAAAAGATGATCTAATTTGTTTCACAGATTGGTGAGTCTTGGGAAAATTTGGTTTATGGTTAGAAATCATGCCAGAATGTTTGAATTATATACATGGAATCCTAAGGGTTTTTGTTACTGCATATTAAAAAAGAATGTGCAAAATACCTTTGAATTGTATTAAATAGCCAAAGGAATGAAAAAATTAACCTATATCCTGCCTAACTCTCAAAAGGATGAAACTCCTTTGCTGCCACCCCATCCCCCCAATACCCCAACTAAAAGAAGCATCGTCACACAGGCTTTATTTTGCAGGACTTATCAGTTTCATATAGGAGAGAATGCCTCAGGGTCAAAGGGAAGCAAGAACTAAAGAAAAACATAGAAAGAAATATATTTTTTTTCCCTGAGATTCTTAGTTTATATTTCAGATGCCCAAACCTGGGGGGGAGGGCGGTTAGAGTAGGAGTTTTGGAATAAAGGTATACTGTTGGGGGGAAAAGAATTGAAAACTCCCCAATCTTCCCCCAGTTGGGAAAAACTCTCCACAAAGGCAGTAGAAACAGAGAAACTGTTTTGTGGCCGAGTAAGTATTAAAGCAGAACGTGATGCTCATCACATCAATTGCTGAGAAGCTGCAAAGACAGAAATTTTACCCCCTTATATATAGACACGCAGATCTGAAGCCAAGAACATTCCCCACATGTTCTCAAGATAAACAGTAACTAGTCCTCAAGTCAGAGGACTTGACAGCACATTTGTCACACGTAGTTCATCCTAAATTTACCTGGTAATTGGGTTGACCATCTGTGTTAGCTAATTGGCTTTATAGAAAAGATAAACTTCTCATATCCTTGACAGGAAGTGGTTTTAGAACTTGGAGCGAGGCACCGAGTTAGGCTCCTACCCTCCCCCAGTTCAAAAGGATGGCTCCCAGGTCCTTGAGACAGACATTGCTGGGGAAACGGGCAACACAATTAAACCAAAAACTAAAACAAAAATAGAAAACATTTACATATGTCTCAAAGGGCAGAGAGATTTTACAATTACATGTTTATTTAAAAAAAAATGGTCTGACAAAGGGAAGGGGGATGTCTCCTCCCTTATTTTTAACAGGGAGAATTAAACCTTTTATTTTTAATGTTTCTGTGTCCTAACCAGTTGAACTCAGACGATTGAGCCTTATAATCAGCAACACACAGGAATGGAAAGCCTAAGAATTTCTCGAACACTAACTCCCACAATTAAGCTTAGAAAACAAAACAACCAACGCACCAACCTTTTTTCTTTTTCTTCATACTCTGTTCAGAGATTATGTCATTTTTCTCTCTACTGCTGAGTTTCTATTATACTCCCAATTCATTGTGGTGGTTAAAACAGAGAAAAAAAAAATCATCCCCTAATTTTAAAGACATGCAGCATCCTTGCAGCAATTGCTCACCGTTTCCTAAAATGTGCAGTCTTTTTATTTTTATTTTATTTCTATTTTTTATTTTTTAGATTTTATTTATTTATTCATGAAAGACACAGAGAGAGAAAGGCAGAGACACAAGCAGTGGGAGAAGCAGGCTCCAGGCAGGGAGCCCGACGTGGGACTCGATCCTGGGACCCCGGGGTCACGCCCTGAGCCAGGGGCACCGCTGAGCCCCCCAGGCATCCCTGTGCAGTCCTTTTAGTTGGAACTCTGGTTAAGTGGTAGAAAATGCTTTCTTTGGGAATCAGAAAGGGTCTTTTCACATCCTGGTCTCTGGAGAGGAGGATCCTTTTCCAGAAGGACAGTTTTATACCAGTGAAATGCCCTTAATGGTTTCCACTAAGGAATGGATAAAGACTTCCTATTTGCCTGGTTTGTGTTCTCTGAGAATTTAGACTTGAAAACTCTTCAGAAAATCACTACTTATTCCTCAACCGATCGATCTAGTGGTGACCTAAGATAACTTCTCTCCCTCTTAGTGAACCTGTTCGGGGCCGAGCCAGTCTCCAAAGATTCTGGGTGATTAGAGAGACTGAAAGGATTCTGGGATGGGGAGAGGTAAGTTTTGGAGTCGATATTCATTCAGAGATTCCCCTAAAGAAACACAGACTTAAATCCTTTTTTATTTGGCTCTGGGACTGAGCTCATGTGAGGATTTCCCGATTAGTGATGAAGTAAACTTGGACACTTGGAACTCATCCTATGAAGCTGTATGTCTGTGGGCTTGTTCCACTTAAAAACTAGCTTCTCATGGTGCGTTTGATTCTGTTGCTATTTCTTAGGCTTGCGGACCAGGCTGCTCAACTTGTATGAGACCAAAGTTCCAGAAGTAAAAGCACTTGGGCTTGATAAAATCTCTCCACTTGCCATTGCCCACCCCCTTCAAAAAAGTGAAATTATAACTGTGGTGGCACCTTATTTAGCCCAATGGAGTTTAAAAAGCTTTTTCTCTAAAAGCCCAAGGCTGCCTTTTAAAATAATGTTTCCAATCTTCCAGGTTTCTCCTCTGAGCCTATATAAAATACAAATGTCACCTCAAAGGAGGTTAAATAGCGGTTTATATTTTAGGCTACATGCCAAGGGCTAACCTTAAAATTCTGTCTAGCATGTTGATAAAAGGAGCCCGAAATTTTTATGGTTACTTCATTTTATGAAGTAAAAAAACTCCAACTTATAGGACTTTAGCATAACAAATGCATTTAATCATGTGATGGAAGCACACGATTAGTAGATAAATGGGCTAATTTTATTATCTAGGTTTTAATAAAGCACTTGCGACTTAGCCTCATGAAGCCAACTTGGAAAATTAAGTCACATTAGCTCAGATGCGAATATTGTCACAAGGGCACAATTTTGGCTGAAATCCCATAAAGAAAGATTAATGATGGTCATCAATGCATTAAAATGGCAGGAAGATGCCCAGAACAGTGCCTCAGGAAACGGGCATGAGACTAGTTTAAGATAATGTTTCCATTAACTACACAAAAGTAAGAGCAGAGGAGTAGGGGGACAGTCTCGCAAGGGGTTTGATAAAATGCAACTCCTCACAAACGAAGTATTTTTCATTTTTATTTCAGCCATACTCTGACATCTTGAAGTAAGGCATAATCAGAAGTGGTCTGGAAAAGTTTTGGTCAATTTAGATACCCTTCAGTCCTTCCTATGAAAGTAATTTCATATAGAAGTTAAACATAAGTTGCATTAACTTTCGAGGTTTGCTCCCTCCAGAATGTGGAAACCAGTTTCTGTTAACTATTTTGCATCACCATGTGTTAAATTGCACAGCAGTATGAAAATAGCTCCTCCAAGATGTGAGAGGGAGTTGCTGCACTGCAGTTTGAAGCATTGGCAAAGCACCCAAATTCTTGTTCTGAAACTCTTTCCCAAGAAGATTGTTAAGGACTAGAATGAACTACTTTGAATATTTGGAAAGTGTTTTTTTTTTTTTTAAACAATTGTGCTAGTGTTGGTATGGAGAATCCTAGGGGTAGAGGGGACTGAGATGACGTTGAAGGATTATAAATAGACAGGGAGGTGTCTCCACGTTTGTGAAAGGACCTAGAGACTGTACTGAATTCATCTTCTTGCCTTTTCATCAGTCATTTTATGCTTTACAAAAATTACTCACTGGAAGATAGCAGCTCAAGAGCTTAGTTTTGCCCTCTTTCCCTCCAGTTAAAGCAGAGCCCAAATGATGTTGTTCTCTTCCCGAATGGTTGTCCTACTCATAGGTAGCTAGCTAGCTATTTATTTTTCTTTCTCATAGCTATTTATATTCTGAGGATTTTTTGTTCTTGTCATTTAAAAAATATTTGATTTTTAATATCAGCTCACACCAGTCAGAATAATGAAAATTAACAACAGGAAACAACAGATATGGGCGAGGATGAAGAGAAAGGGGAATCCTCTCACACTTTTGGTAAGAATGCAAACTGGTGGGGCCACTCTGGAAACACTATGGACATTCCTTAAAAAGTTAAAAATAGAACTATTCTACAATCCAGCAATTGCACTGCTGGGTATTTATCCAAAGGATACAAACATAGTGATTTGAAGGGGTGCCTGCACCCCGATGTTTATAGCAGCAATGTCCACAACAGCCAAATTATGGAAAGAGGTGTCCATTGAGGATGAATGGATAAAGAGGTGGTATATATATTATTAACATACATTATGTAAATATATTAATATATTATATATTATGTATATATTATATATTATATATAATGGAATATTAGCCATCAAGAAGAATGAGAGCTTGCCATTTGCAATGACGTGGATAGAACTAGAGGGTACTATGCTAAGTGAAATAAGTCAGAGAAAGACAAATATCATATGTTTTCACTCAAATGTAGAATTTAAGAAATGAAACAGATGAACATAGGGGAGGAGAGGGGTAAATAAAACAAGATGAAATCAGAGAGGAGACAAACTATAAAACACTCTTAGCTCTAGGAAACAAACTAAGGGTTGCTGGAGGGGAGGTGGGAGGGAGGTGGACTAACTGGGTGATGGGTGCTTGATGTAATGAGCACTGGGTGTTATATGCAACTGATAAATCACTAGATTCTACCCCTGAAACTAATATTACAGGATATGTTGACTAAATTGGATTGAAATTAAAAAAATTAAAAATAGATTTGTAAGTCCAGGAGCTTTCTTTCAGCATTATGCTGGGCTTTGTGGCACAGGTGAGGACTGCATCTGTGAGTGGTGGGACGAGATGCTGAGGGGGAGGCATCTACTGGCTCATCATTAGAAGCACTTGACTTTGAGTCTAGGCTGGGGACCCTTATCACCCAGAAACTGATATAGTAGAAGGGGTGCCTGATTTTTGTTGGTTGAAGGTTTGTACCCTGCCTATATTGCTGGTTTTAAATGAAGGGACCAAAGGATGATATTAAAGATATCAAGAGTATGAGTCTCATGCCATGCTGAATAATGACCCCTCAAGATATTCATGCCCTAATCTCTAGAACCTGTGAACATGCTAATTTACCTTGCATAAGAGACTTTGAGGATGTGTGGTTAAAGGTCTTGAGATAGAGGGATTATTCTGGATAACCCAGTGGACCCCAAATATAATTACAAACATTGTATATGAAGGAGGCAAAGGGAGCTGTGACTAGCAACAGGGGGGAAGGTGATGTGATCCTGTGATTTAGAGACCAGAGTGATGCTCTTTGAATAGGAAAGGCCTATGGGCCAGGAATGAGAGGCAGCCACTAGAAGCTGAAAAAGTCTAGGAGACAGATTCTTCCTTAGAACCTCTAGAAGCAACCAATCCTACTGACACCTTAACTTAGGCCCAGACTGGTACCTCCAGAACTGAGAGAATGAATGGTGTGTTATTTTAAGTGACTATGTTTGTGGTTATTTATTATTGAACCAATGTATCACACATGCAGGTATAATTAACAGGGCATGTCCCACCCGTGCTCCCAAGACACAAGTGTGAGGATCAGTATTGTTATCTGGAGGGCTATGCATGCTGTTGGAAACAGTCTCAAGGACAAATTGTGAACAACAGAATAATGTGCATATGAATATAATTAAAGCTTTGAAGACCCAATATTAAACCTTAAAATCCATGTCTTAGACTCTATGTCTAAGTCTTTTCATTTTTCATTATTTTCTTAATTTTTATACTGGAAACTAATATAACATTGTATGTCAATTGTAGTTCAATAATAATATTTTAAAAAACCCACAAAATACACAAAGGAAAAATTGGGAAAAAAGGAATTCATAGAGAGAGTAACTGGGTTTGGATAAAGTCTTTGCCACCTAGACAAACTCTATATTGGAAATAATGGCAATGAACATGGGCTCTTGGGACAAGACCCTTAAAAATTTAAGGTATAAAAGCTACAAACCGTCTTTTAACCAGATTGGTAGTTTCCTCTGTTATGTAGTCACCTGACCTCAGGTTAGCTTTCCTAGGAATAGATCATTGTCACTTGAAACCCACCAAAGGCTAAACCTCTTAGATCCAAGTTAATCCCAGTGTCATAAGAGGTGACTTGTCCTTGGGCCGACAATAGGGTTTCCTTTTTGCTTTGTTTTTCTAGCAGAGTTCACGGGATCAGAATTAAAGAGGAGAGCAGAGGAAGAGAAGAGGTAAGTTTCCCAGCCTCTGTGGCCACATGTTCTTGAAGCTGAAATGGGTAGGTTGTTTTCATGCTGATAATAGGCTGAAGTATGTCAAAACTTGAAACTGCCCACTTTTTTAGGACAGCAAGAGATCACATGAGCATAACAAGATCAGTAAATAAAGTGTTGGCAATAGATTTTCTCCTGGTGAAACAGGCCCATTGAATTTCTCAGGAGGGGCTTTCAATTCCTAGAGAAAACTGTATTCAGGTTCTTGATTATTGTGCAATTTGACTCAGGGATTTTTCAGTCTCTTTTGAAGAGTGTTTGCTTTCCTGAGAAAAAACAAACCATTAATTAGAACTGCTTCAGAGCAGTGAAATAATAGGCCTATACAACTGGTATCAAGTGCTCAGTCTCTGCTGATTACAGTGATTTTTAATGGATGCATCTTGGAAAAACACAATTATTTTTGCTAAGGACCCCAACCAGAGAAAGAATAAAATACAGAAAACAATAGTTTCTCACTTTAGCATAGAAAATAAATATATTTTCTTCACAGTTTTAACTTTAATATAATGATGATTTTCCCTAGAGGGGATTTAGAGTTGAAATCTTACTCTCTCCCCTAGGCTTATAGGTTTCTGTGTTCTAGACTCCAAATAAAACATTCCCTTCTTTTTTTAGAGTTTATAGTTTGTAAGAGAAGAAATATCACACAACCAAGGAGGCAGGACACACTCAAGGCTTTACTTCAGAGTGACGAGGAGACTCGAAACTAAAATTTGTTCCAAGTAGTTCCATCACTGACACGTCAAGGAGTCAGGAGTCACAAGGTTAGACATTCTAGACTTTTCTTAAAGGTGGCCATTTTATTTTTTTGTTTTTTAAAAATTTTATTTATTTGAGAGAGAAAGAGAGTGAGCGAGTGAGAGCACAGGAGCTCTGTGAGGAGGGGCAGAGGGAGAGAGAGAAGCAGACTCCCTGCTGGGCAGGAAGCCCAAGGTTGGCTCCACCTTGGGTCGGATCATGACCTGAGCCCAAGGCAGACATTTAACCACCTGAGCCACCCAGGTGCCCCAAATATAGTCATTTTAGAAAAGAACTCTCCAACAGTCATTCATAAGGCATTCCTGTGTTTGTTTACTTACATCGTGGTGCACCCCACATACCTAATCCGAGATAGCTTATTGGCATTCATTCAGCACACATTTATGAAACTCCTCCTGTGTGCTAGACTCTGCTGGCCAGAGCAGACCCGTCGTCTGTCTTTATGGAGCTTACATTCTACTGGGCGGGAGGTCTTAACCGAATGTCAGTAATGATGAGTGATATAAATGAGAGGCCTTTGGAGCTACTGGGAATATGACAGGAGACTTAACAGTTGAGGAGGCAGTCAGGGAAGACTTTGCTGAGGAAGCGACAATGAACTAAGAGCCGAAGGGTTAGCAGGACTCAACCAGGCAAAGAAGCAAGGCTGGGGTTGGGGAGAGAATCCTGGGCAGGGGGAATAGAATGTGCCAAGACTCATGTTGAGAAGGAGCATGGGACACTCAAAGAACTGAAAGATATTTTGGTGCCGTGTGGAGAGTGGATGGCGGAGAGGCAAGGGTGGATGTGAGAGGCCAGGTAGGAGAATTACCATGAGAGTAGATCTCACATTATGTGTTCTCACCACAACAAACAAAACAGACAGACATTTGTGATAGCTGATTCTCAAAGATGCAGTATTGTTTGAGTAAAATCTGATTGCACAAATATTACACGACATCTCAATCTACCATTGATGTTATTTTGTCAATGCCTACTTGTTCTCGTACAAAATGAATTAAATCGACAAGATCCCCGTAGAGATGTGTTGCCTAATATAGTAGACACTAGTCATAGCTATTGAGCACTTGGAATGTGGAAAAGAAGGTAAAATAATTCATTCGTGTTTTAATACTGATTATTGGTCTGATGATTTTAGGTATATTTGATTTTTTAAAAATATATTGAAGTTAATTTCAGCTATTTATTTTTATGCTTTTTTTTATTTTATTTTATTTATTTTATTTTTTTTATTTTTATTTTATTTTTATTTTTTTATTTTTTATTTTTATGCTTTTTAATGGGGCCACCATTATTTATGATGATTTAAAATAACGTTGGCTTGCACTGTATTTCTTTGGGCAGTGAGTGCTGCCTTTGAGTATGAGCCAGGTTTGCCTTAGACAGTATTCAGGAAGATAATGGTAGAGTCACTTTGGAAGATAGTTTGGAGATTTCTTATAAAATTAAGCACACTCTTGTCATACAGCACAGCAATCATACTCCTTGGTATTTACCCAGGAATTGAAAACGTAGATCCACATGAAAACTTCCACGTGGATATTTATGACCCTGTGTCTGTAAATGCCAAACCATGGAAGCCCTCAAGATGTCCTTTGGTGGGTGAATGAACGAATAAACTGTGGTACATCCAGACAACAGACTATTATTCAGTGATAAAAAAAATGAGTTTATCAAGCTGTGAAAAGACATAGAGGAATCTTAAACACATACTGCTAACTAAAAGAAGCCATTCTGGAAGGACCGCATACTGTATGGTTTCAACTACATGACACTCTGGAAAAGGTGGAACTATAGAGATGGTAAAAAGATCACTGGCTGCCAAAGACCAGGAGGGAGGGTGGGATGAATGGGAGGAGGACAGAAGGTCTTTATGGCAGTGAAAATACTCTGTACGATTCTAGAATGGTTGGCACATGTCATTATACGTTTGTCTAAAACCGTAGGACGTGCAACACAAAGACTGAGCCCTACTGCAAGCTGCAAGCTGTGGGCTTTGGGTGATAATGGTGTGCCCATGTAGGTCCCTCAACTGCAGCAAACGTATAGCACTCTGGTGGGGGATATGGTATTGGTACTCATCTCGTTAAAAGTATTTAAATAAAAATATATGTGAACATTATAGAATCTGGTAATTCAGTAATTTTATGATTGGTAAAGAAGAAATTTATATGCTTGTTAATATTTATTGCAGATTTTAAAAAAAGAGTGTGTTGAAACTTTTCGTACGTGCCGTGTGTTTTGTAAAACATTGATGATGGTTTGAAATAGCAGTACGCGAGAGCATTTCTTAGGACTTATTCCATATTGTTTGTTTTCCCCATTCTAATAAGTTGAATAAAGTCTAATGGGTTTGGTTCTTCTACGTTAAAAAAAGAGGCTAAGGTTAAGATGAAAGGGGGCGTATGGGAACTCTGTGCTTTTCACTCAATTTTGCTATGAACCAAAAATTGCTCTAAAAAAGCAACACACACACACACACACACACACACACACACACACACACACGGTAATACAAAATAAGCCCACCCCTTTCATCATGATCTAAGTAATTTGTGATTCAGTGAACCGAGTGACACACGTAAACACACATCCTAATTTGAGAATTTCTGACGTTAGTTTGACAAATAAGAGATTTTTCTGAAGATTTCCAATTTGCTCGCCACTCTGAAAGAGCCCATCATCTGGACTCTTCCAGAAGTTATAAAATAAACTACAGAAATGCTTGTCATCCAGCACCCGACTGAATTGAAAAGTAGAGGTGCAGCAGCGCCACTTCCCTCAGCCCTGGGCCTGCTGCAGGATCTGTACGAGCGTGGATGCTCTTACACAGCCTCCCTCCCTCTGCTGATTAGGAAGACGAGGTATGTGAACATTTTCCAGCAAGCCAGTGGGCATTTGATGAATGACAAGAATTTTTCAATAAATGTGTGTATCTCTGGTAACTAATGGAAATAAAGAAAAGCACTGAACAAACTGTGTTTTTTTTTTTATAGTGAACACAGACTATAGTAAATTAAGCTAAAAATTGTGGCCCAAATATAGCTATTTACAAAAATCTCTCAGTCATATATCAAACAGATCAAGGTCCTAGTTGAAAATTTATACACACTTTACAAAACCCACCAGCTCCTTGGAAAGAACCTAAATTTTCCACGTGTGTACCGTATAAATCTCGCAAGCATAAGCCATGCATTTGTCTTCATTTAGCTTTCAACCACTTCATTCCCAAGGAATTGCTTGGCTATTTAAATATAACTTGCTTCTGGGGCAGTTACAGTTTCTCAGCATGGTGTTTACCTTCCCAGAAGCCTGAGGTTTGAAAGGAAAACGTGGGTAGTCCTGGGAGATTATGGATCCATTGTATGTAGGCTCATACAGTTTTCACAAAATGCCCTAGGGATACGAATGAGTGACCCTACATAGAAGTGATATTCATGCCTAAAGGGTGTGGGCCGGGGTGGGGGGTAGGCCATCGTGCCCAATCTCCTGCGTCCATGAGGGACACCACTGTCTGCTGGCCTGGGTTGTATGGGGCTGAACTTACAGGAAGGTTCTAAAGTGAGACACTAAGGGGGAAGCCTGACGACAGGCAGAGTGCAATCAGGATGCTGAACACACCTCTTAATAGAGAATTTAACAAAGACAATTGTTAGCCAAGTTGTAGAGAATTTCAAAGAAAGAAGGGAGACGATGAAGTCTCACAGGGGAAGTTAATTTTTTCTTTTTTTTAAAGATTTTATTTATTTGATAGAGACAGAGAGAGAGAGAGAGAGAGAGAGAGAGAGAGAGAGCATGCACGAGCATGGGGAAGCGACAAAGGGAGAGGGAGAAGCAGGTTCCTTGCTGAGCAGGAGCCTGATTCTGGGCTCCATGCCAGGACCCTGGAGTCATGACCTGAGCTGAGGGCAGGTGCTTAACCGACTGAGCCACCCAGGCGCCCCTCACAGGGGCAGTAAACAAGGAAGCAGCTCCCACCCCTGGGAATGAGGGAAGTGGTGGGATTACCAGATTTGAAAAGTTTGCAGGAGGAGACCGATGGAACTGGGACCCACACCTGGGAACAGGGAGGCTGCAGGCTGGAGCTGGCTCCTCCCAGGGGTGCAGCCAAGCTGATTCTGAGGGTGTGGAAGATCCTGCTGGCGTGAAACCAGCTGTGGCATGAAGAACCAATTCTGGAGTGACGTTGACGGCAACAGGAAGCAAGGTGGGAAGAAGTAACTTCCTTCTCCCTTCTTCCTTTTAGTTTCTAGTGAGGAACCACACAGCCACATGACAAAAAAAAAAAATATATATATATATATATATATATATATATATATATATATAAATGAATAAATAAATAAATAAATAAAAATTAAAAAATCACAGTGTGATTTATGGATCCCAGCCCCAGGGTCCCAAAGCCCAGGAAAGGAGGTGCGTTTGTGCTGAAGACTAATAGTCCAATAACCAACATCACAGCCAAGTAAAAGCTGGGGAGGCTTTGCAGTTGGGACACACATTCAAACAACTCTGTGGAAAGGACCGTCTGGGTCCAGGAGAGCAGGATAGAAACTGAGAAATCAGTTGAGTTGAGATGTAAAGCTGAATTAGGGTGGCTTATTCTGGAAAGTGGATGAGTGCGACTGTTCTATCGACACCTAACCATTACGCTAAGGCTCATCTGCAAGATTCCTTTGTGAGACCTTTCAGTACCTTGGAAGGGGAGATAGCTGTGGCAAAGCAAGTGAGCCTGTCCCTCTCTTCCTTCTTTCAAGGGTATCTGCGCCTTGAGCCAACAACAAAACAAAACTAAACATGAGCACTGGGTGTTAGTCTATATGTCAGCAAATTGAACACCAATAAAAAATAAATTAAAAAAAAAACAGACCACCCCAAGAACAAAAACCAAAAACACCTGTGTCTCCTATTAACCCAAAGACCCTGCTAACATTTCTGAGCTGACAATGGGCCTTCTCCTGTCTCAGTGATTTTACTCTTCCAGTTTTATCAGAAAGACCACTTTGGAGACATTATGAGAAGGAGAATTCTTGCTCTGGTTTTATGAACACAGAACTCGAGACTCAGCATATGGAGGCAGGAGCACACACTGGAACAATGTGTCCTGGCCTCTATGACCTGGAGTTCCTCCCATCGTACCAGGGAATGAATCATGGATTCACATACCACCATGGCTCCGGCTTCCTTCCAGTCATACCCATTACTCTTTAGCCCTCGCTCTTCCCCTGGGCTGCTGTGAAGGAGACGTGAGGGAAGAATTGTACACCTTGCTGTGACTGGACGTTCATAGCTATATTTAACTGTCAGACTGTCAGGAAGAAAGGGAGATGTCCTTCCAGTCGGTGTCTATCCTATTTCCCCCCAAAACACGCATACGCACACAGTGAGATGAGATGGTCTTCTGTAAAAAGAGACCAATAAAAGATGCTGTCAGAAAATATAAAAATGAAGACATCACAGCGTAACAAGCAGATGCATGTTGAGTGAGCTGTTTATAAATGTTAGAGGCAAAGAGATAAAGTGGAAGTCATAGCCTGCCTCATGCATTCACGTCAGAGTGGAATGAATCATCGCAGCAACGGGGATAGTGACTCAAACAGTAATTTAAAAAGAAATTTGGCAAGGAGAGGATGAAAAGAGGAGCTGGCAACTCTGTAACCCTTGAGAGTATCTGTTCCTGCAGAACTAGTGGACCTTATGTGGCCAACTGACCTCTGGCGATGGACTGTCACCAGGTATCTCTGCAAATCCATATGATGACCTTCCTCCTCATTCTAAAGGCGGTGAGAAAGGGTCAGTCAACGGTGGGTCTCTCTAAGCCACCACTTCGTAAAGGAGAGGGCAAGATGTCCTGATTAGGGAGTATAAACCCAGAGATGTAGCTGATTAAGGGGTGGTATCTCACTGGAAACCCAGTTACCTGTTAGTAATCCCGAAGGAAACAAAAGCAGCAACCAAATTCAATCACAGCTGATTGTTTCTGGAAAGAATGTAGGAAACCAGAAAAGAAAAATCCTTGTAAATCAATAATATTTTACAACCCCAATCAAAGTGACTCTTCCGGGCATCTTCACCAAATAGGGGTCGGTGGAAGGATGCTTCAGCCAGGGTCAAGCAGGCTGTGGAGCAGATCAGGACCAGAAAACAGAGGTGCACAGGCATCTGCCTCCTTCACAGAAGCTGGAAGGCCACATCCTGGGGGAGATGGCGGGGGCAGGAGGCTCACAGAGGCAATGCTTTCAGTGGCTTAGGCTTCTGCCGTCAATCACCCTAATCCAGTGAGGCTTCTGATGAGACCTCGGCCTCTGGTTGTCAGTTTACTTCTCCTGAAAGTGTCGTACCTGGAAGACCTCCGCAAGAAAGTATGCTCACTGGCTGGTCCCAAGAGATACAAATGAGCCTGTGGGAGGGAGAGAAATCTTTCTAGAAGGTGTTTCACTCCTACTCTGAGTCCTGAGCTCAGAGAGAGTATTTGGGTTTTGGGTTCAACTGGTGACTCCCTAGGGCTTCCTTGAAAACATTCTTCTCTTGGCTTTGGCGACCATAATTTCCTCTCTACGCTACAGCTCCTTCCCAGTGTGCGGCAACCTTCTTCCTCCTCTGGAGATAAAAGATGAGCTGCTCCAAAGTCCAGTCCTGGGCCTTCTTCTCATCCCGTCCTTCTGCCACAGGGCAGGTGATCTCATCCCATGGCTTTAAATAAACCCCAGAGGCCAACAATTCTGAATTTGCCTGATACCCCTCCTGGTATCTACATACGTGCTTTCCATACCTGTTCAACGTGTCCCCTTGAACAGCTAACAGGTATGTCCAATGTGGCTAAAACAGAGCTCCCTGTTGCTCCCACTCCCTTCCCAGTGTGTTTCTAGGAAGTCTTCCCCATCTTAGTAACCAATCCTACCCTTGCTCAAGGTGAGAACCTAGAAGTCATCTGTCACTCATCCCCTCATGGATCCAGCAGTGAGTCTGCCAGCTGTGAACACCACATAGACCTCCAATCCACTCCCTCTGCTCCCAGCAGCACCTCCTCCCTGGATTATGGTCATTATCTTAAAAAGACTCCACTACTTGCACTCATGAGATCTACAGCTTCCTGGCCACACAATTCTGCTTGAATAATTATTTAAAACATCAGTCACATGGCATCACTCATGCTTTAAGCTCTCTAATGACTTCCTACCGTACTGAAGAGTAAAGTTAACGCCCCTTCCACTGTTTGCTAAACTCTGTGGTATGTGCCCCTTGCCTCTCCTTCCAGCTTCACTTCACATTTCTTTCCCCTTTGATTTTACTGTGCATCAGTCTTCACGGTCTCCTATTTTCCCTCCAAACTCCAAGTACATACTAGGAGGGCTTTTGCCTTTAAAGTTCTTTTTGCCTAGATTACATCTTCTCCTCAGATCTTTGCACGCCTGGCTTCTTGTTTGCCTTTGTGCCTTAGCCTAAAGGTCACCTATTCAGAGAGGAGTTCCCCTGACAAAACCTTTTAAAAGTTTTAAAGTTTAAAAAAGTTTTAAGGTTTTAAGCTCAAGAGACTCTACAAACACAGTTACTAGGCAAAGAGCGATCTCTTAACAGCTGGGTCTTGGGGACAGGACCTGGGGAACCTCGGAAAAACCCAGAAAGTGTTCGCTGTACATAAGGCTAGAGAGCAGAGGAACTTCCTTCTCGTAGGAAGTCTTCAGAAAGTGTTCCAGAGGGATCCCTGGGTGGCGCAGCGGTTTGGCGCCTGCCTTTGGCCCAGGGCGCGATCCTGGAGACCCGGGATCGAATCCCACATCAGGCTCCCGGTGCATGGAGCCTGCTTCTCCCTCCGCCTGTGTCTCTGCCTCTCTCTCTCTCTCTGTGACTATCACAAATAAATAAAAAAATTTAAAAAAAAAATTAAAAAAAAATTTAAAAAAAAAAAAAAAAAAAGAAAGTGTTCCAGAAGTGCCACAACCTCTATACTAGAGTTTCTGGAAAAAGACTGAGACCCAAGTAAGCACATACTCATATACTTGAAGGCCAGATTCAATGATTTGCGTTGCAAAGACATCCTACACAAGGCTGAAATGAAAATAAAAGATGCAAATACAAAGGACCAGAATGAAGAGATCATGAAAGATCTGGCCATGTTTATAGCCTAGTTACCAGAGGAGACAAAATGTACCAAAAAGGAAAAAAAAGACATTTGGGGGCATTGAAGACGAGAAGACCTCCAAAAATAGTGGATAATTAGTGTAAACTTTCTTTTCAATCTCCCTTGGCACTAAAGGTAAATAAATGACAGCTTGACCTTCTGAAAAGAATCGCTGGCAGCTGGAAAGGAAAGGAGAAAACTCAAACAGCATTTCTCCAAATGGGAACAGCTACTGAGCAAAAGGTTGTCACATTAAATCAGGCTGGGGAATTTATTTACCGGCCAAATACTATGCTAGAGGCAAAGATGGAGCTGCTTAGACCAAATAGACTAGGTTTACCACCCGTAATGGAGCTTGGAGGGTGAATTTTGAAGACCATCCCACAAGGCGGAGTAGAACACACTGAGAAAGACTGCTGAGGGGTCTCTTCCCATCAACAGGACTGTGATTCTCTCAAGGGAAGGGCACCCCAGTGTTGAATCCTTCTGTTCCTAGGCCAGTGCCAAGTCCTTATGTAGCCGGGCACAGGCTATGGGGTGAGAAGTCAGGCAAGTCAAACGGGGTGAGTGTAAGTGATTAAAACATGGAATCTGTGACATCTGACCTCTCAGAGTGCACAGACTATTGGCCTCACCCAAGGTGTCTGGTATCTAGAATGACGGACCAAGGAGATAAGAGCGAAGGGGCCCAATGTCAGGACTGTCCCTGAGGAGTAACCAAAATACCAGCCATGAGTAAAGCATCTTGGGTTCTCTGTAACTCAACAACTATGCTCTTGGCAAGTTAAAGTTCTAATTCTGAATAACTCCATTGAACATTATGTGCATTTCATTTTTCTTAAAGGGAAAAATGTTATTTTTCATCATGATAAAGAACTAACTCTTCTTTTTTAAATTTATTTATTAACTCATTGATTAATACATGAGGGTGGGGTTAATATTCTACAACTAGATGCCTTGGTGAGTCGAAAAATAATTAAAAATGAGACTGGGAAAAAAATTTCACGATTGACGTGTGTGCACATTTTGCACACATGGGTTGGCTGTTTCCAGTTTGGGCTCTTTGTGATGTTCTCTGTGTGGACACGTACATTCTGTTTCCCCTTTTGGGTCATGCTGGAGATAAAAACCCATCTATGAAAATTCACAATGCCAGCATAATAGATAGCATGAATATATCCTTTGGTTTGGGGATTTGTCAAAGAAATAAACAGACTTTGGAAACTTAAAGCTATTAGTCTAAATTAATACACATACTCAATCACTAAACTCTTCTGTATTTTAGATACAGTCTCTTCTAACTTTGAAAAAAGGTGGGAATGTGGGTCATTGCTGTTGTCTTCCATTTAATATTTCAGTTGTGATTTCCATGATTTGAGGAGAGACTCCTTATTCTGCTCCTTGGATTTCAAGCAAAATTTCTCTCCCACTTTTTAAGGAAAAAACTCAACTTGTGTCAAAAGCAGTGGTTAGTGTCTTGACGGGTTGGTTGATCAAAACCACAATGAGATCCCACCTCATGCCAGTGAGAAGGGTGAACATTAACAAGACAGGAAACAACACATGTTGGAGAGGATGTGGAGCAAAGGGAACCCTCCTGCACTGTTAGTGGGAATGTGACCTGGTGCAGCCACTCTGGAAGACTGTGTAGAGGCTCCTCAAAGAGATAAAAATAGACCTGCCCTACGACCCAGCAATTGCACTGCTGGGGATTTACCCCAAAGATACAGATGCAGTGAAACGCCGGGACACCTGCACCCCAATGTTTCTAGCAGCAATGGCCACAACAGCCAAACTGTGGAAGGAGCCTCGGTGTCCATCGACAGATGATGGATAAAGAAGCTGTGGTCTATGGATACAGTGGGATATTCCTCAGCCATTAGAAACGACAAATACCCACCATTTGCTTCGACGTGGTTGGAACTGGAGGGTATGATGCTGAGTGAAGTCAGTCAGTCGGAGAACAATCATCATATGGTTTCACTCATATGGGGAACATAAGAAATAGTGAATGGGATTATAGGGGAAAGGAGGGAAACTGAGTAGGAAAAATCAGAGAGGGAGACAAACCATGAGAGACTCCTAACTCTGGGAAATGAACAAGGGGAGTGGAAGGGGAGGTGGACGGGGGTGGGGTGACTGGGTGACGGGCACTGAGGGGGGCACTTGGTGGGATGAGCACTGGGTGTTATACTCTATGTTGGCAAGTCAAACTCCAATAAGAAAATATACAAAAAAAATTGTAATGGCAGCATGCCAGCAGTTAGGAGTTGCTTAAAACTTTGTAAGCTTCGTAATAATTTTGGCCTAAAGCCGGTACCTCCCAGCTTGGGAGAACAGGTGGAGGTAATAACTTCACAGTCATTTCCTAGTGGAAAGCAGAGTATGAAGTAATTTTGAAAGGATTATTACACATTTTATTTTTAAATAAAAAGTAAAAGGTGATGAAGCATATGGTATAATATCTGGGGAAATCTTACATTATATTTGCAATTGAATTGGGGAGGAATTTGTCAGTAAATTTGGCCTTTCATCTTTTGAGGTGAAAATGTGTTTTGCTTCATTCTCGGTAGACAAACTACCTTAAAAAATAAAATTGTGGATGTGGGCAGGGCACGAAATGATTCGTAGCCCCAAACTGTAGCTAATTACATTCCAGGAAATGGAATCTCCTACGTTTCTACATTTCTCTGTGCAAACACTCAGGGCCAGACCTCAAAATGTCTAAAAATTCCATGAATATTTTAATATATACAAATTGAACAAAGAAGTGTAACTGAAATGTGCCATCTACACTTTTCTGTCAAGGTGTGATTTTTGTGAACTCAGACCACACTATAAAAGCTCATAAAGAAATGGTGAGATTTAAACTTTCTGGGTGAGAGTATTTACATAACTGTGTGTACATTTTTTTCTACTTTTTAACTTATTTATTCATCTGTACCTTCTCAGAGGCTATAACTATTGACTGTAGATTAAGATTTAACCTGAAAACCCTTAATATTCCAGAAATACCCCCACTAATATAATTGAAGCTTTTTAAGTATCCAAAAAAGCAGAGTTTGAGTTAGATATGATTTGCCTGAGTCTTTTTTTTTTTAACCTTACTCTAAAGTTTCTGAAGAAACACATTCCTTATTTTATGATTCTGTAATAGCAGACTGGCAAACTTGTGTTCACTCAAGGCGAATGGGCAAGTGGACAAGGTTTACAGTAGGGATGGAGAAAAGAAAGGCTTCACAAAAAGATTTTAAAAAATACTATAATATTTTATTTTTTAAAGATTTTATTTGAGAATGAGAGAGAGTACGAGTGGGGTGGGGAGGAGCAGGGGGAGAGGGAGAAGCTGACTCCCTGCTGAGCCTGACTTGGGGCTCCATCCAGGAGCCTGGGACCAGGACCTGAGTGGAAGGCAGATGCTTAACTGACTGAGCCACTCCAGGCGCTCCTACTATAATATTTTAAAAACAGGGAGGGAAAGTATTGACCCTGGAACTTTCTAGAATAAAATCAACATCAAAAAGGATCAAGGAAAACAAACAAACAAACAAACAAACAAAAAAAAAACAAAGGATCAATGACTTCATGGATGGGGTAACATGAAAATAGATTCTAATGTAAGGGATTCCAGTTGATAGAGTGAGGGCCAGATTCTCTCACATTTCCCTGTGGTTCCCTGGTGGAAAAGTCAGGATTTCTTTCTTTTTGAGCAGCCAGTTGTTTGCTCTGAAGGTGGCCAACATGGAAAATCATTTGAATTTCTCATGTTTTGGAGTTAGTTAATTCCAAGATGTGTAGACATAAAGGTAAGAGAAAAGAAAGAAGTAACAAAAGGAAAAATAGAAATCACAACCTCTGCTCTGTTCCCAGGGGTGTTTCAGCTGGATATCCATTTTTAATCACATTAATCCCATAGCCTAAAACAGGATGAATGCACAAACTAAGTGGATCTTAGAAAAAAAGTGTGCAGGGATGTCTGGGTGGCTCAATGGTTGAGCATTGGGCGTGATCCTGGGGTCCTGGGATTGAGTCCCGCATGGGGTCCCCATGGGGAGCCTGCTTCTCCCTCTGCCTTTGTCTCTGCCCCACTCTCTGTGTGTCTCTCATGAATAAATAAATAAAATCTTTTTAAAAATGCTCAAACACAGGTTTGGAGCTGATGTTAAATAGTGTAAATGTCAACTACACCGGGTGTAGAAACAGTTGTATGTAAATACGCATGAACACAGAGTTTGGAAACATCTCATACTGGAAAAGAATTAGAAGCAAAAGGAACAAAGGCTCCAGTGAGCTGGTCTGGGCCTCAAGATTGAGCAGCCCTATCTCTAGGCTCAGGCAGGTTGGACATCTGCTCTGAGGCCCACAGAGCTCCGCACACTTCACCCGAACAAAGACAATGAAATTCACTTCACTGCGGAAGAGAAACATCCCAAGAAAATTAGCCCTACCAGTTCCATCACATCACTCTGTTCAGTGTTTCTGCATCTATGGCTAATGGAAATACTTACATAAGCATGCATGGATGGACGGATTTTTGTCCTCCACTCACAGAGGGCAAATTCCAAAGAAGAGGGACATCATCTCTTCACCACTTGATCTTCAATTCCCAGGACAGTGATTAGAACAGAGGAGGTAGGTGTTTGCTGAATTTGTCAATGAGTGTTCTAGACCCACCAAAATGGGTGCTTTAAAAAGCACTATCACTCTAGTGGACATTAAACCTGTTTTTGTTTTTTTTTTTAAAAGCCCGATTCACATGTGTAATTAAAACCAAGAAATACGGGTTGGTGCAAGTGTGAGAGAACACACCCTGAAGGCTATTTTGCAGTACAGGTAAAATGCAAAGTTTGAATATTATGTAAAGTGTGAGGGGTGGGTGGGGTGGGGTGCATTGAAGAATGAAATGGGAAGGCTCAACTTTAAGAACTTGATTGACCAATGAGCCGCTATTGTTCCAAGAAGGCAACACTAGCCAACGACCATCTCCTGACTCCCATTTTGTGTTCCATATGGTTGATATTGTTGGGTTCAGTTCAGTTACCTATAAAGTTACCTTTCAAGTTACCTTTTATGCCACAGCAAGACCCTTATAATCACTTTAATGGGATAATTAATCCATTTTGATTAAGAACTTATTTCTACTGGCATTTTCAATGTGTACTTTAAATTTTAGTAGTGCATTCATGGGCCTGCAAGCATTTCTAGCCATGATATTCCAATCCTATCTTCCTAGAGGCAAGTTTAGACAATACATTGGAATACAAATCAGCTTCTTGCTCTAGCAAACTCTCATGTTCTGTGGATTCTCAGAAAAAGAAAATAGAACTCTGGAGTCTTGCTAACCCCGAATTTTCTTGGAGATAAGTCAGTTAGACTCATTTTCATTCAACTGGTTTCTCCTGGAGAACAATAAAACAAGAGCATTAAAATCATTATAAGGCCATCCATTAAAACCACATTTACCATGACTACATGAGAAAGCTGCCATGACACAATATATCCTACCATGATATGAGTGTTGTAGATGTTTTCTTTTTTATACTTTCCTGTATTTTTCAATTTTCCTTAAAAAAAACAAGTTTAATTTAGGAAAAAAGAAATATGATTTGAAAATTTTAGATTTCTAAAGATCTGGAGGATATAAATTCCTGAATGGAAACAATTACGTTTTATAAATTAAAAACGCAATTTCAGGATCGAAGCAAAGTCAAAATTGGTCTGATAATTTGCTCTTTGAAATAATTCCCCAACAGTCTGTCTTATTAAATTTTTTACTCAAATATCTTTTTGCTCTAAGTGTCGGCTGGAGCAATATGAAGGCAAGATGTACAACTCTTTATACAGTTCTCATTAGTATTTTCTAATTTCAGCAAACTATTTCTTTTGTTGTTCATTGCTACTCATCGTATACTGTTTACAACCTTTTCAATTGTCTGCAAATAAAATCTATTGCTTTCAAGACAGTGTACTTCTTAAATGCTTTTAGTTTTAATTGCAATATTTTTCATTTTGAATTTGCTTAAGCTACATATTTTGTATTCAAGCAGCTGTTGACGAAATAAATATTCATGTTGAGTTTATGTGGCTCATAATTCTGTGTATTACAGATTTTACAGATGAGTCTACAGACCTCATTTTCTTCTCACTTAAAAAATGCATCCAGAATAATATTTAAATTACATTTACACATCTAATAAAGATATACAGTCATTTTAACAACCTCTGTACTGTCAATTATTGACAGGAAAATATAAGTTGACATGCTTTGGATTTATCTCCAACAGGCAATACATTTACAAGTGCTATGGTTTTTGTATTAGCACAGTCTTTTCCTAAGATATTATCTGCCATCAATTTGCTTTTTTGTTTTTGTTTTTGTGGTTTTGGTTTTTGAATGCTCTCCTGTGTCTTGTAAGGTAAAAACACAGTTCAAATATATACATCTTTTTCCTCATAACAGTCAAGTGAATACCGCCATTTGGACCAGGTAGTTGGATTTTTTTTTAAGATTTTATTTATTTATGTGTGTGTGTGTGACAGAGAAAGAGAGAGAGAGAGAGAGAGAGAGAGAGAGAGAGAGATAATGAGCAGAGGGGAGGGTCAGAGGGAGAAGGAGAAGCAGACTCTCCACTGAGCAGGGAGCCTGAGGCAGGACTCGATCCCAGGACCCTGAGATCATGACCTGAGCCAAAGGCAGATGCTTAACCAGCTGAGCCACCCAGATGCCCTGGAGCAGGTAGTTTTAAACCCAAAGTAATGATAGGATGATTTGCAAACTTGTGTTTTGAGTATTATATAAATTTATAACTTTAAAATTTAATATAGACCAAGGGATCTATCCCTTCTATGGGCTGAAATGTGGTCTCCATGAGGGTTGACACCATAGTAATTTTTTAAGTCTTTATTTTTTTTTTAAGGATTTTATTTATTCATTCGTGAGAGACACACAGAGAGAAGCAGAGACACAGGCAGAGGGAGAAGTAGGCTCCCCACGGGGACCCCGATGCCAGGGTCATGCCCTGAGCTGAAGGCAGGCGCTCAACTGCTGAGCCACCCAGGTGCCCCAAGTCTTTATTTTTTTTAGAGTAGTTTTGTATTCATAGCAAAATTGAAAGCAAAAATTGACTTCCCAAATACCCCTGCCTCCACACATGTACAGTCTCTCTCATTATCACTTCCTCTCCAGAGTGGATATTTGTCATAATTGATTAACCTACACTGGACACATCCTAATCACACAAAATCCACAGTTTATATTAGAATTCACTGTTGGTGGTGTGCATTCCTTGGGCTTGGACAGTCATCTACCTGTCACAGTATCACAGAATACGTTCACTGCCCTGAAGTCCTCTGTACTCTACGTACTCATCTCTTCTTTCCCTATAACCCTTGGTAACCACTGGTCTCTTTCCTGTCTTCATAATTTCGCCTTTTCAAGAACATTGTTATAGTCAGAATCATTTAGTATGAGTGGCTTTCTCCCTTCATTATATGCATTTAAGTTTCATCTGTGTCTACTCATGGTTGGATAGCTCCTTTCTTTTTCATGCTGGGTAATATTCCACTATATGGATATAGCACTGTTTGTTTATTTTTAAAAATATTTTATTTATTTATTCATGAGAGACACACAGACAGAGGCAGAGACACAGGCAGGGTGAGAAGTAGGTTCCCCGCAGGGAGCCTGATGTGGGACTCAATCCCAGGACCTAGGGGTCACACCCTGAGCCCAAGGCAGACGCTCTGAGTCACCCAGGCACCCCAATATACCACTGTTCACTTATCCATTCACTTACTGAAAAATATCTTGGGTGCTTCCAAGTTTTGACCATTATGAATAATGCTGCTATAAACATTATATGCTTGTTTTTATGTAGATTTGAATTTTCAACTCATTTGGGCCAAGGATCCTGATGGCTGGAGCGTATGGTAAGATATATTTAGTTTTTTAAGAAGCCACCAAGCTTTCTTCCAGAATGGACCATACCATTTTGCATTCCCACCAGGAGTGAGTGAGAGTTCCTTTTGCTCTACATCCTCTCTAGCGTTTGATACTGTTAGTGTTTTGGATTTCTGCCATCTTAATGGGTATGTAGTGTTATCGTACGTTGTTTTTTTTTTTTAAGATTTATTTATTTTGGAGAGGGAGAGAGAGGGAGAGAGAGAGAGCAAGTAGGGGGAGAGACAGAGGGAGAATGAAAGATAATTTCAAGCAGACTCTGCTGAGCATGGAGCCCGATGTGGGACTTGATCTTAGGACTCTGAGATCATGATCGGAGCTGAAACCAACAGGTGGATGCTGGGCAGACTGAGCCAACCAAGTACTCCTACCTTACTGGTAGGAGTTTTAATTTGATTGGGGGGTGGGCATCTTTTCACATGTTTATTTCTCAACCGTGTATCTTCTTTGGTGAGGTGTCTGTTCATTTAGATCTTTTGTCCATTTTTTTTTAAATTGAGTTCTTTGTTTTCTTATTGAGTTTTAAGAATTCTTTTTTTCAAGTGTTTATTTAAATTCCAGTTAGTTAATATACAGTGTAATATTAGTTTCAAGTGTAGAATTTAGTGATTCATCACTTACATACAATATCCGGTGCTCATCACTACAGGTGCCCTCCTTAAGAATTCTTTATATATTTTGGATAATAGCCCTTTATGAACTATGTACTTTGCAAATGTTTTCTCTCAGTCTGTGACTTTGTTTTCTCATTCTCTTGATATTAGAATATTTTAAAAGCACTCTATAAATATACGCATGTACAGTGTCAAGCACAGAAAATAGTTTTACATACATTGTTTTATGTGATGCTCACAATAATCTCACACCACCAGTTCAGCCTCAGTTTCCTTTCCCATGAAATGGGGATAATAATAGGATTTACTTTAGAGTTGCTGTGAGAATTAAATGAGTAAATGTATATGTAAAGAGCTTAGAACAGTGCCTGATGCATAGGAAGCACTGTGCAAGTGTTAGCTGTTATTATCCTTGCTTTGCGAGTGAAGAAAATGTGGCTCAGAGAGATCACACAACCAGTGAGAAGGGAAGCCACGGCTTGGTCCCAAAGGCTCCAACTCAAATGCAGTTCTCTCTCTCTCTCTCTCTTTTTTAAAGATTTTATTTATTTATTCATGAGACACACAGAGAGAGGCAGAGACATAGGCAGAGGGAGAAGAAGGCTCCCCGCAGGGACCCCAATACGGGGCTTGATCCCAGGACCCTGGGGTCATGCCCTGAGCTGAAGGCAGATGCTCAACCGTCGAGCCACCCAGGCATCATTGCAGTTCTCTTTCAACTGCAACACTGAAGACAGAAGAGATGCAAAGGCTCATAAATTTGCCCTTCTCTTAAAAGCCCGTGGCTGAGAGGGTCACTGCTCTTCCCTGGTGACAAGCTTTTATAATCAATAACTAATTCCTTTTTATTTATAAGGTTTTTGCCTCTGATCTAAGTAGCATTATTAGTCCGTTTTTCATTATTTGCTGGGGGATTGATCTAAAGATTCAAAATGATGGAAGAGCTGTTGGAAAGCACCTATTTCAGACTCCTTCATTCAGCATCTAATAAACCTCAGATGGGGGAACTAATGAGGCCGGAGGGTTTGACTGACTTTTCCTGTACTCCATTCAGTCATGGGCAGAAACGTAACTGCACCTCAGGTCTCTGTGTACTTAATTGGGTGTTTTTTCCATGTCACCATCTGTTTCTTGCTTTTTTTTAACTTCTTCCTCTGTCTCCCTTCCCTCCTCCCTCACCTCTTTTTCCTCTTCCCTTTACTCCACCTCTTGTGTGTATGAAATATAACTAAGGTAAAGAAATGTTAAGGAGGGCACATGACGTGATGAGCACTGGGTGTCGTATGCAACTGAATTACTGAACTCTACCTCTGAAACTAATGATATGTTGGCTCATTGAATTTAAATTAAAACAAATTTAAAATTTTTTTTAAAGATTTATTTATTTATTTATGATAGACATAGAGAGAGAGAGAGAGAGAGAGAGAGAGAGAGAGGCAGAGACACAAGAGGAAGGAGAAGCAGGCTCCATGCTGGGAGCCCGAAGTGGGACTCGATCCCAGGACTCCAGGATCACGCCCTGGACCAAAGGCAGGGCCACCCGGGGATCCCAAAACAAAAATTTTTAAAAAGAAAATGGATTTAATATATACACAACACACACACTCTCATGAATCACTACCCACGTCAAGAACTAGTACAATATAACTGGCCCCTCGTAAGTTCCCATGTATTCCTCTTTGGTCATAAAGCTCTCCCTCCTTCACTTCACCCCCTTCCTTCCCTCCACTCAAGGTAAACACCGTCCTGACTTATCAGCAGCATCATACTCACCCTCTTAGTTTCACTATTTATGTATGTAATATATTCATAGTTTTACCATCTATGGCACATCTGTGTATTCGAAATGATCAAGTTTTGCCTGTTTTTATAGGTATATCAAAGTATAATTAATACACAAAAAAACTGCACATACACTGTAGATTTGCTAGATTTTGACATATGTACACATCCTTGAAACCATTCACCATAATCAACATAGTAACCATAGCAATCACCCCAGAGTTTCCTTGTGCCTTTTGTATATGATCTTGCAGGTCCCTTCTTGCCCCCGACCCATCTTCCACACCTTCTCTAGAAGACCACTGATCTGCTTCCTGTCACTATCAATGTGTTAGCATTTTCTAGAATTTTATATATGTGGAATCCATAGATATGTACTCTTTCTTGTCCTGGCTTCATTCATTCTAGAAGGTGTGCAGTGATATCTTTTTGTGGATTTAATTTGCATCGTCTCAATGATTAATAGTGTTGAACATCTTTTCATACATTGTCTTCCACATATCTGCTTTAATGCAGTGTCAAAATCTTTTGTATATTTTTTAATAGAATTCTTTGAGTACTTCTTATCGAGTCATAAGTGTTCTTTACATATTCTCAGTACAAGCCTTAGTCAGATATATATGTTGCAAGTATTCCTCCCTAAGACTGTGACTTGCCTTCTCATTTTAGAAGGTGTCATTTGAAGAGCAAACCTTTTATTTTATTTTTTAAAGATTTTATTTATTTATTTATTCTTGAGAGACAGAGAGAGAGAGAGAGAGAGAGAGAGAGAGAGAGGCAGAGACACAGGCAGAGGGAGAAGCAGGCTCCATGCAGGGAGCCTGATGTGGGACTCGATCCCGGGTCTCCAGGATCATGCCCTGGGCTGAAGTGGCGCTGAACCGCTGAGCCACCTGGGCTGCCCAAGAGCAAACATTTTACATTTTGATGAAGTCCAATTTCATGAACTTCCTTGATAGTTCATGGTTTTTTTGTTGTTCTTTCTTTCTTTTTTCTTTTTTTTTCTTCTTCTTTTCTTTTTCTTTCTTTCTTTTTTTTTTTTTTTTTGGTCTGTTGTATTTAGGAAATCTTTCCCCAAGCCAACATTACTAAAATTACTGTTTTATCCTAGAAGTTTTATAGTTTTAACTTTTACATTTAGATCTATGCTCCATTTTGAGTTTTGTGTATGTTGTGAGCAAAGGCTAAGGTTCATGTTTTTTGTCTAAAGCTAACAATTACTAGAGAACTATTTGCTGAAAAGATTCTTCTTCTATCGGACTGCCTTGGCACCTTTGTCAAAGTTAATTTACCATATATATATATATTTCAACATTTTCTATTCAGCTCCATATACGTATATTTTATGCCAAAATAACCCTACATTACTCACTTTATAGTGAGTCTTAAAATCAGGAGGTCTGAATCCTCCAACTCTGAACTTCTTTTTCAAAATGCTTCTGGCTATCCTAGCTGATTTGCATTTCTGCACAAATTTTACGATTAGTTTGTCAATTTCTAAAAGAAACTACTTTCATATTTTGATTGGGATTACATTGAATCTCCAGGTCAATTTGCAAAGATTGATATCTTAAACAATAACGAGTCTTCCAATCCACAAATGTTTTCTCTCTTCCGTGTATTTAGGTTTTCTTTAATTTCTCTCAGTAATTGTATCTCAATTATAATGTTGTCCGGTACTGTTTATTCTGCCTCAGGTTCTTTCAGGTTATGGGATCTCTGTGTTTATAGTTTTCATCAAATTTGGAGAACTTTAAGCCATTATTATTTTTTTTTTGGAGGGATTTCCCCTTTCTGTCACCTTGTCGTCTTCTGGGACTCCAGTTTCAAGTGGGTCAAATTGTTATCTACAGGTCACTGATGATAGGTTCACATTTTAGGTTTTTTTTTCCTCTGTCAGCTTAATTATGAATAGTTTCTACTGCTATGTGTTCAATTTCTCTTATCTTTCATCAATGTCTACGTTGTGGTTACCCCATTCTGTATTTTTCATTTTGATACTGTGTATTTTTTTCCATTTCAAGAGGATCTGTTTGATTGTCTTTTGATTCTTTTATAAAAAAAGAATCATTTCTCACTTCTTCCTTGCATTTGTCTCATCAGGCTCATGTGTTCTTCTATGTCCATGAATTTGATGGAGTAAAATTCCACATGGAAGGGACTTTTCTAAGGTTAGATGCATGCATGTAGTTGTTTCTGGGACCATTTGCAGATCTTGCCATAGGTTAGACAAGAATCTTGCTTAGGTCCATGATGAAGTTCATTGCTGAGAGATAAAAAATCCAAGAGAGCCTATGATGGTCTCATGAGGATGGGGTGAAAACACTGAAGATTTAAGGGATTTTATATACATGACAAGTTTCTTTGGGTGTACAATCAGTCTTGGGATCACCTTAAGCCACAGTCAAGGGTAGAAGTATCTCTTGGATAATCCAGGCAAACGAAGCCTAGCTAGACTTTAATTTTAAGCAAGAGTTCACCTACTTTTCATTCACCTTTACACTGATCTTGTAACTTTTGATCCAGTTTATTTCAGGGAAAGTCTGTAGATTCTTGTGTTTTATGATTGACCTAGACATTGATTTCTGTTTTTACTTTATAAGCTCAACAAACTAAAAATTTTCCAGGATGGACAAATCCTTATTACAATATGCTCTTCAAATTCTTCAGTTGCCTTTATGTCTCTGATCTTTTTTTTTTAAGCTGTCTATGGCAGTTGTTGATGTGGACTCTAAATTTCCAGATACCCTTTATTGCCAGCTCTGCAGTAATAGTGTTGGAACTCTATTTACAACAGAGTTGTAAATACTTCTTTACCAAATGGTATGCTGTTAAGCTTTGTCAGTAGAGAGTACTGGAGGGGTGTAGGAGGAGGACAGAGTTTCTTTTCTTTCTTTTTTTTTTTTTTTTTCATTCTGATGTGTTTGTCTAAGAAGGCTTCTCCTGTGTTTCTAAAAATATATTTGGCTTTGGCAGCAGCACCTGCCTTCAGAAGTGCCCAGGGGCTGGTAGAAATTGAGAGTGTGCTATGTCAGCTTCCTCTGGCAGCCCCCAGGTATCTTTTCAGAGCTCCGTGCATGAATAGTTTTGCCTAATATTCCCTTGGTTAGCTTGATTAGTTTGGTGGCACTAGCTCATGGGCAGCTTTCTCAGGCACCCCAGAGAGCAATTCACCAATGAATACTGTGGCACTTTTCCATGGATGGCTTCCTTCAGAACCCCTCAGGCAGCTGGTTTACTTAATCTTGTATGTGTCTAACAATATGTGATTATATCCAATCTAATTTATTTTCAGCAGAGGTGTTGATCCAAGTAAGCCTATGTGTGTAAGAGATTGAGACACAATTTTTTTTTCAAAAAAGCAACTTTTTTGCACTTTGAGAGATGAAGGCACAGGAAAATAGGGCATAGGTTAGACTCCTGAGATGGAAATCATGCCATTCTTTAATAACTAAAGCCCTTTTCTGTTGTTTTAAATAACTAAAGCCCTTTTAGGCTTTCCATTTGCCTCAAGATAAACTCTAGGCTCATTAGCTGGTTGGTATATATGGCCCATCATGACTTTGCCACAATTATCATTCAAGATTCCTCTTTAAACTCCAGTCACTCTGAATTCCTTGCATTTCCCTTGATATACCATGGCTTTTGCATATGCTGCTCCAGCTGCTAGATTAATTCTTCTTTACACTTCAATCTGTAGTTTGGACATGACATCCAAAAACTCCTGCTAGGCCGTATTTATGTATTCTTCTTTGGTACTTGCTTCCATGAGCTACTTAATACATTTTATTAATCCATTGATTCAAAAGGTCATTTACTCAGCATTTGCTTCGACGTGGATGGAACTGGAGGGTATTATGCTGAGTGAAATAAGTCAATCAGAGAAGGACAAACATATGGTCTCACTCATTTGGGGAATATAAACAATAGTGACAGGGAATAAAGGGGAAAGGAGAAAAAATGAGTGGGAAATATCAGAAAGGGAGACAGAACATGAGAGACTCCTAACTCTGGGAAATGAACTAGGGGTGGTCGAGGGGAAGTGGGCGGGGGGTGGGGGTGACTGGGTGACGGGCACTGAGGGGGCACTTGATGGGATGAGCACTGGGTGTTATTCTGTATGTTGGCAAATTGAACACCAATAAAAATAAATTTACAAAAACAAAAAAACAAAAAACAAAAGGTCATTTATTCAGTCAACAAGTATCTGTTTACCATCTTCCCCCTGCCTCTTCCACACTAAGAAAGTGAAGATATGAAGATGAATAAGATAACCTATACCCCACTTTTGTATTCTGATTTATATTTAATGGTCTGTGTTCCTTAGTCTATTATGAGGTTGTTACTTTCTCAGGAACTAGTAGTACTTGCACATAACCAGTACCAAATAAATGTTTCTTGAACAAATTAATGAGTACCATAGCCAACAAAGGAGGAATTAGAAAGTTCCAAAAGATAAAACTTATACTGAGATATGTCAAAATGTAAACAGCAGTTTAGCTGCTTTTAGTGAGTTTTCAGATAAACTTTACTTTCCTCTTTATATTTTTCTATATTATTTGATGTTTCTGCGATAAACATTTATATACAGAAGAATAATCAAAAGTTTTCAAAGGCTTAACGCGACTCTAGCAGCTATTCACTGCAAGCTCAGACATTTTTGTATTGTTCTGGAGCTGCCTGAAATCAACACACTATGCTATTTCCCTCAGTTCTGACAAATCAGAGCTTGGAGGGTTCATTGTATTAAAAATAGCTGAGGACTTTTGGTTAGTTACTTCAGAAGCTGAAGTACCAATCACTGTCAAAGAGGTTGTGTGAAAAGCTGGTCACTTAAAGCATATCCTTTTTTTTTTTTTTCTTTAAGTAATTCCCACAATCCTCTAAACTCAATTCTCTCTGGTAAAATTCAAATCTGCATTTTTATCATTTTCAAAAGTCTGACATTCCTAACAAATACTTGCAATAGCCCATTTCGAGTATTGAAAGTACTACTTAAAAAACAGCCCACACTCTTTCAGTTGATGATATATTTTTAGGATACTTGTCTTTTCCCATGGGTTTCAAGGCTTTGCTTTTGTGCCTTCTGGAATGGAATATGGCAGAAAGTCTATGGTTAGGACACATTGCTGCTGAACAGTCAGTTATAGAAGCTGTCCTGGCTGTTCAGAGGTGGACAGCTGAGTCAGAAGCCACAGTGAGTGATTCATTTTGTCAGACTCTTCATCAGCTCTGGTGGGAAAGGAAAAATTTGAAGACCCATTGCAGGGTTAGTTAACATTAGGGAAAGAAATGTTGCCGAATGAAGGTGTGGGTGAATGACAACTTGGAAGCACCATGACCCAATGGTAGGGGTAAGGGCTCAGAGTTCAAACAAAGTCTTTGTCACCTATGGCTTGTGTCTTTGTCCAATTAAAGTCTCAGAATTTGGAGCACCTGGGTGGCTCAGTTGGTTAAGCATCTGTCTTCAGCTCAGGTCATGCATGATCTCAGGGTCCTAAATCACGCCCTGTATCAGGCTCCCTGCTCAGTGCGAGTCTGCTTCTCATTCTGCCCTTCTTCTTGCTAGCGCGCTCTCTTAAATAAAAAGAATGTTTAAAATAAAACTCTCAGAATTCAATATTCACATCCATAAAAGGGGGGAAATATTAATACCTATCTCAAAGGGATGTCATGAGGCCCATCCATACCCAGCATATTTACAAAGTACCATAAATGTTAGTTTCCCTTTACTAGTCAAGGAAATGAAGAAAAAAATACGTAATAAATGCATGACTTGGTGATTACTTAAATTCACTGTACTGATTTCCTGGATTTTTAGATTTTTTTTCCCAATAAGGGTGAATTAATTTATAAATCTTTTAAGTTTCAATAAAACAGGAAATGCTGTATCGGAATCTGAACTACCAGTCTCAAAAATATCACCTATTAAAGTCACACATAGGTCAAAAACCGGAAATCCAACACCTTGAAGTTAAAATGGCAAATTCAAAGAGGCTGCTGCAAAGGAAAGAGAACAATTTGCCAACGAATGGAATTATAATCCAAGAGAGGAAAGGGACACCCTCTTCAATGTGCCTTCTCACTCCACATTATCTCCCCTTCTCCCTTGACTCTTCTTCTGAAACCTACCACAATTTGACTCCAATGCAGGGACAGGGAGACAACAGAGGTACTCCTGGGAGACTGTCAGTTTTGCTTTTATTAATAGCAGGAAGTCTGCTTAGGCCATCGAAGTGGGGCCATTCCATGATTATCGTGCGAAAGGGGCATTTCCACATGAAAAGGCAATTTTAGGAAAAAATGAGTGAATGGCTATCTCTGTACCAAGGAGGAAACTAAGGAATTGCAACTTCTCTAGCCTCCACGTTGAAGATCATATCCCCTGGACTGAGCTCCAAATGCGTCTCAAGGATGAGCTCATTGAAGGCACATGACTTGAGTTCAACTAGAATCCCTTGCACAGTGTTTAAGACACAAGTAAAATTGTGACACGATGCAATGAAATAACCTTAATTGAGAAACAGTGTCGGCAAAGAGGGTTACCATATTAAACCAAGTGTCTGGGGGCGGGGTACCTGGGTATTAATAACAGCTAGCACTTTTTAACATGTGGCGGAAGCTATTATAAGTGCCTTCTATGTACATTATTTAATCATCTTCATGATCGATGATCTGCACCCAACATAGGAGCCAAGGCCCGGGAAGATAAACAATGTGCTAATTATCATGTGGCTAATAAGTGGTAGGGCTTGACCTCCGAATCACTGTGCTATGTTCCTTGATATACTTCAATCTCGTAAACGTGCAGCCACCTAGGGGATTGGATAATCATCATGGCAGTCCTCGGCTACTGAAGGAGGTCTCAGAAGAAGAAGGGAGGTTGTTGTGAACTATTTGTTATGCAGCGACTTTAGCCAATTTGTCATATATGGCTGTGACATCCTTGTAGGTATCCTCCTATCCACTGATAATGAAAATGAGTATCTGATTAAATTCTTTTACATGAGGATGCATTTATTAGATAAATACTCATTAGCAAGGAATGCACAAAAAATTTCCCTACCCCGCATTCTCTAACCTCAGTGAAATGTCAGCTTTCTGCCCTTTATGACAATTTCACCAACAAAATTTCTGAGGCGGGATTCTGCATCACTAAGTGATAGGCACTTTGTTGTTAGAGTTCCCCTAAACGGATGGCTAGACACAGAACTGGTTAGGGCTCAAGCCATTGACTCCATCCAGAAAGGTGAGGGGTACACACCAGGGTGGATTCTTATACCTTCTTCTTGTAAGGATAGAGAGCATCTCTTAAGCAGTTTAAGTCAACACACATAATCACTACATCCACACAACTCGAGTACCTTTATTTTCTTCTAATGAGAACCCATTTCTAATATTTATCATGCTTAATGAAAAGTCACTGGTTCTGTGAATGAAAATCCATTTTGTCTTCCAGGATTGCCAATTAGCAAACTATCAATTGTTGATTGAAACACCAATAGCTGAATGACTTGTAGGAGCTGCCCCTGGAGTGTGGCCCTTCAGGTATAATGCCAGCTGACTGCCTCTAAAATTAGAATTTAACTGGTTTAAAAATAGACCTGCCCTACGACCCAGCAATTGCACTGTTGGGGATTTACCCCAAAGATTCAGATGCAATGAAATGTCGAGACACCTGCACCCTGATGTTTCTATCAGCAATGGCCACAATAGCCAGACTGTGGAAGGAGCCTCGGTGTCCATCGAAAGATGAATGGATAAAGAAGATGTGGTTTATGTGTACAATGGAATATTACTCAGCAATTAGAAACGACAAATACCCACCATTTGCTTCAACGTGGATGGAACTGGAGGGTATTATGCTGAGTGAAATAAGTCAATCGGAGAAGGACAAACAGTGTATGTTCTCATTCATTTGGGGAATATGAATAATAGTGAAAGGGAATATAAAGGAAGGGAAAAGAAATGTTGGGAAATATCAGGAAGGGAGACAGAACATAAAGACTCCTAACTCGGGGAAACGAACTAGGGGTGGTGGAAGGGGAGGAGGGCGGGTGTTGGAGGGGAATGGGTGACGGGCACTGAGGTGGACACTTGACGGGATGAGCACTGGGTGTTTTTCTGTATGTTGGTAAATTGAACACCAATAAAAATTAATTAAAAAAAAAAGAATTTAACTGGTGCAAACGCAATGTTACCCAGACTATGCTGAAATATTTCAAAGTTAGTTACAGACCTTGTAACAGAATTGCATATTTCTAGTTTTCACATTCTTTGAGGCTCCTTTGTTCTTTCTTTGGATTCTGCCTCCATTTTTTTTTTTTTGATAGACATTTTGGTTTTGCCCATAAAAAAAAGTACTGGGATGCTCTTTTGTAATGTAGATGATATCATATCTATAGTTAAAAAGTTCAGACTACTTGGATACTAATAACCACATCTATTAAGTGCTTACAACAGTACTGGGAATTTTATTGGATACTTTGGAGGTATTGTTTAATTTAAACCTCACAGTGATCCAATGATTAAGTTATTTTGGTTTTAAGGAAATAAATGTGAGACTCCAAGAGATTAAATAATTTGGCCAAGGTCACAGAGCAAGTGACAGCAACATTATTCAAGCCCTGGTCTATAACTCCAAGACTCATGCTCTTAATCAATTCACTACACTACCCTAATGGGGTTATTTCAAAACACACATTGTTACTTGAAGACAGTACATCATTTACCCCTAATGGTTAACATTTTAACAAATGTTCAAGAATAACTCTAAGAGGATGAGGTATTGTGTGTCTTTTTTTGGTGGCTACAGTTAAAAAAATCCATGAAGGCAGAGAGAGTGGTAGGGATGTGTGTGTGTGTGTGTGTGTGTGTGTGTGTGTGTGTTTACCTCCACTTACTAACACTAGTTTTCAAGAGAATTACAACATATAGACTATATTATGTTATCCAAAGTAAGAATGGCCTGAGATGGTAGCTTTGGTAATTTTCATTTAATAATCCAAAAATCTTTCTAATAACTGAAAACGTGTCTTTCTCACTCCCACCTCAGGATACTTTTGTTAAAAGTTTCTTTGGGTTCCAGAGATGTAGAGAACTACATTCTTGTGTTTATAACACAGGAAATAAGTACCTTATGATTGGTCAAGTAGCTTGAAGATAACTCACATGCAATGAGCTTATCTTTGCAATTATGCATGTAAATGTTTTCAAATATGATTGGATCATTGTGAGATTAAGATATATATATAAAAGCCACAAAATGTTCCCAGATATTTGTCTCAAACTTTTGTAGACAATGAAAAAGGACTAATTAGATTTGTATTTCTTGCTCACACAAAGTCTACTCAATCATTGGCAGAGGCCATGCTCCACCCAATCACGCAGGCACTCAACACTGGAGACCTGCATCCAAAATATAGGACTTTTAAAGTCGCCCTGCATTGAAATCCAGCCAAAAGTTAGGAGAAAAGTGAAAATTGAGGACCGCATGGGAGGTTTATATGATAAGACTTGAAAGTAGTATATAATATTTCTACTCATATTCCACTAAGCACAACTCAGCTGCTTAGGCCCTGCTTAGATACAGGGGAAGGTGGGAAATGTGGCCTCCTCATGAGCAGAAGCTTTCAAAAATAAATCTCTAAATTATATGTGGACAGAGGCATTACTTGTAGAAAACATTGGCCCCAGTCTTGTTACATACTTTAACACGCAAACCAAGGAGAAGTATGTGCAGAAAATCTTTAAGTCTGTAAGTGGTATAAAATCATTTCTGATATTTTAACTTATTTGTGGAATTAATAGGTGGGAAGATATTTTCTGGAAATAAAATGGAAGAAGACCCATTTGCTTTTAAGTTGTACCTGAGATATTGTTAAATGTTAACTATTACATGAAAAAAATGATCTACTACCTTTGGGTAATATTATGTTTTAAAATAATACCATTAAAAACAGTATTGTATATAAATTAAGAGCATAAGCTCTGGAGTCAGCCAGACCATGCAAGCTAATGTTTCAGTACAGAAATGTATGAAATGGTGTACTGGGAAAAAGTATTTCAGTGTCTATGCAAAGGACAATGGGCATTAAAGTTTATGCTTCAGGAAAGGTCTGGGAGTTACTATTTACCTTTCTAACATCATGAGACCAGTAGATAGCTAGGACAAAAAGGCTCATGTTTTATTGGAGATCGTTACAAAAAATCCTGAACACAAAACACAGAAAATTAGTCTTAGACAAACATGGCACAACTGACCTTGAATCATCCGATTCTGCTGCACTTGTTGAGGATAATACCCAAAGCTGAAACCATTATTAACAACAAATAGTTTTGAAAATAGAAATGTTGATAGAAATACAGCTTCTACATCTCCCTATTGTTTCTCTTATTCTTTTGGGTGACTCATACATACATATAGCTCCATGCCTATGATTTATAAGTGTGTGTGTGTGTGTGTGTGTGTGTGCCCCACATGCACATACACCCTTTTCAGGCTGTACGTCTGCAGTAGTCCAAGCCGATAGACAAAACCATGTTCCTTTAAGTTGACACTGCAGGACTACAGCTGCCAGATGCTCAAAAGAAACATCTGTTCCTAAAGGCCACAGGAGACAGCAACGAAAGAAAAACAGAATGATTTTACATGACAAAGTAAATCCAACAAATGTGTAAATATAGCTCATCCATCCTATTTCAAAGACATTGGCACATAAGGGGGAATAATAAACAGTAACATTGCCTATTATACTGTAGGTGCCTATTTCTGTTTTTAGAGGTGTGATACCAAACACATTGTTATTTTTTATCAATTTTACTGTGAGGGAGTGGATGATGGTAATGAAAGGAGTGTTAATGAAGACAAATCTCACTTATATCTGAATTTTACCCCAGTTTGTGTATATAGAACCATGGTGGTAAAACCATTTACCTTTATGCTATAGTGATGGTGGATTCACTTCCTTGAAGCCAAATGAAGTCAATGCAGAAAAGTATCGTGAAGTAAGAGCGTCACTAAATTAGAAATTGAACTTTCATGGTGGAATATTGTGTGGTTGGGTTGTTTGGTGGAGAAAGAAAACAAAAGGTCAGAAATAAACTAGACGGTGCAATACCTCCAAGTTATAAACACCAGGGAGTTGGACATCCTTTGATTCAAGATAAGAAAATTCTTGGCCCAAAGGCCTTTCTTTCAGTGGTTCTGGTGGTACAACCTGAGTTTAACTGGCTCCCTGGTCACTATCCTCAATAGTCTGGCTCCTCCTGCCTCTCCTGAATACTAGGAATATGAGGAAGGGCAAAGAAGTGATTGAGAACACAATTGACCCATGAAGCTATCTGTGGAAGGGAGGGACACTAGAGGAACAGAGAAGGAGGAGGCGGAGACCACCACCAGGTATCCCAGGCATGAGGGACTCACACTGGGAAGGCACATCCCCATAACACCTGGCTTTGAAAATCAGAGGGGCTTGCCTTTGCAAGTTCTAATAATCAGCAGGGCTTACCATATGGAACTTAAAAAATCAACTACTTGGCTTCTTTATTCTCTTCCTCTCCTTCCTCCCTTCTCTCTTCCTCATACCTCCACATTATTAATAAACATGAACAAATAGGTTTCTAGTTTTTAGTCAATGGACACTATAAAAATAATATACCAATAAAAATCTCTTTAGTTTTATTTTATTCTCTGAGAACTGTGTGTTCCCATATAAGAAAACAGATTAAAATTATAAAGGAACAAGTAGAATTATCATGTATCCTTTGTAAGATCACATAAAAAGAAAGCAAGGATCACTCTTAATAGGGAATGCATGGAGACATTTTTAAGTATCTAGACCCTATACTTGACATCTATTAATTCCTCTCTTTGGGCAGCCCAGGTGACTCAGCGGTTTAGCGCCGACTTCAGCCCAGGACTGATCCTGAAGACCTGGGATCGAGTCCCACATTGGGCTCCCTGAATGGAGCCTGCTTCTCCCTCTGCCTGTGTCTTTGCCTCTCTCTCTCTCTCTGTGTGTGTGTGTGTCTCTCATGAATGAATAAATAAAATCTTTAAAAAATCCTCTCTTTAGTATATTACAAAGCTGTAGTCATCAAGACAGTATGGTACTGGCACAAAAACAGGCACATAGAGCTACAGAACCCAGAGAACCCAGAAATGGACCCTCAACTCTATGGTTAACTCACCTTTGGCAAAGCAGGAAAGAATATCCAAAGGAAAAAGACAGTCTCTTTAACAAGTGGTGTTGGGAAAATTGGACAGCCACGTGCAGAAAAATGAAACTGGACCATTTCTTTACACCACACACAAAAATATACTCAAAATTGTTGGGAGACCTAAATGTGAAATAGGAATCCATCAGAATCCTAGAGAATAACACAGGCAACAACCTCTTTGATCTCAGCTGCATCAACTTCTTGCTAGACACATTTCCAAAAAAAAAAAGGGGGGGGGGAGACAAAAATGAACTATTGGGACTTCATCAAGATAAAAAGCTTTTGCACAGCAAAGGAAACAGTCAACAAAAACAAAAGGCAGCCTATGGAATAGGAGAAGATATTTACAAATGTCTTATCTGATAAAGGGCTTGTATCCAAAAATCTATAAAGAACTTATATATAAAAAAATAACTTATTAAACTCAATACTCAAAGAACAAATAATCCAGTCAAGAAATGGGCAGAAGACATGAACAGACATTTCTCCAAAGAAAACATTCAAATGGCCAACAGACACATGAAAAATGCTCCATATCACCTGCCATCAGGGAAATACAGATCAAAACCACAATGAGATCCCACCTCACACCAGCCAAAAGAACAAGTTAGAAAATGACAGATGCTGGCAAGGATGAAGGGACAGGGGAACCCTGTCACACTGTTTGTGGGAATGCAAGCTGGCGCAGCCACTCTGGAAAACAGTATGGAGGTTCCTCAAAAAGTTGAAAATAGAGCTACCCTGCCATTCAGAAACTGCACTACTAGGGATTTACCCCAAAGATACAAATGTAATGATCCGAAGGGGCGCATGCCCCCTAGTGTTTATAGAAGCAATGTCCATAATAGCCAAACTGTGGAAAGAGCCCAGATGTCCATCAACAGATGAATGGATAGAGAAGATGTGATACACACACACACACACACACACACACACACACACAATGGAATACTTCTCAGCCATCAAAAAATCAAAATATTGCCATTTGCAATGACGTGGTTGGAACTAGAGGGTATTATGCAAGCAAAATAAGTCAATCAGGGAAGGACCATTATCATATGATCTCACTCATATGTGGAACTTAAGAAACAAAACAGAGGATTACAGAGGATGGGTGTGTGTGGGGGGAAACAAGACAAAATCTGAGAGGGAGACAAACCATAAGAGACTCTTAATCATAGGAAACAAACAGGGTTGTTGGCGGGGAGGAGGAGTAAGGGGATGAAGTAACTGGGTGATGGGCATTAAGGAGGGCACGTGAGGTAATGGGCACGGGGTGTTATGTAAGACGGGTGAATCGCTGACTTCTACTTCTGAAACTAATAATATACTATGTGTTAATTGAGTTTAAATAAAAAATAATAAACATGTATAAAATAATTCCTTTCTTTGGGACAATACGCTTGTTTCACTGAGTGTGTGGCCCGGTCTCATCCTTCAGACTCTGTGCTTCTTGTGCAAAGTCCTGGGAGAGCATCTATGAAGGGAAGCTGATCCCACTTAGCTAGATCCAGGACACCTTGCAAAGAGGTTCCTCTCTGCACAGCCTTGCAGAGTCTCTGACCCGCATCTTCCAATGACTTATAGTTTCCACTGAAGTAATCAAAGGCAGATGAAAGCGAGAGCTCTCCTCCCCTGGAGGCCCAACATTATAGTCGGACTACGAGCTCCCAAACACATGCTCTTGGTTGAAAGACCAGTTGTTGCTTTACAATCTGGCCCCTGAACACAGAAAGAAAGGAGAGGCTGAAGAAAGAAACAAGCCACTCTGGATTGGTCGGCGGCAGTTTTAACAAGCCAGGGAACTTAAGAGGCTTGGCTTTGGTGGCTGCAGAATTCTTGGATTTCCACACCCAATCACCAGAATCCTAAAGGTATAAAATGGTCTGAACTCATGTTCAGAAGGGCTCAGCAACATATTATCTCATGGCCATATCCCACTGTGGGAAAGGCAAGTGGAACATATACTCTGATTGCTTGGGTATAGCTCATGGGTCAAACCGTGGTCACATCCTCTTGATGATCTCCTCCAACATCAATTACTTCTGAATTTATAGTTCTATCCAGAACCAATCTGATAAACTACACCCCATTCCATTCCATTCCATCCCATCCCATTCCATTCCATCCCATCCCATCCCATCCCATCCCATCCCATCCCATCCCATCCCATTCCATTCCATTCCATCCCATTCCATTCCAGTTTATGGGCACTTGAAATCCCTTGACTATGGTCAGTAGAGTCTCAGGGAGTGCAGCGATCAGCTGATTCTAGGGAGATTTTTGTGAACCCGATGCTGGCCAACATCACAAGAGCAGGCCAGACTGTATTTTAAACCTGACAGGCATTGTGAAGGTGCTGGAAATATGAAGGTAACAAGGAGCCCTTTCTCTCAAAGTGTCTTCTTTTTCTTTTTTAAGATTTATTTATTTATTCAGAGAGACACAGAGAGAGAGAGAGAGGCAGAGACACAGGCAGAGGGAGAAGCAGGCTCCATGCAGGGAGCCCAACGTGGAACTCGATCCCAGGACCCCAGGGTCACGTCCTGGCCAAAGGCAGATGCTCAACCGTGAGTCACCCAGGCGTCCCATCAATAGCTGTCTTCTACAGTGGTTCTCAAACTTTAGCATTCATAAGAATCAAAGGGAAAGTTGTTTAAAATGTGGGGTATTGGGCAGCCCTGGATGGCTCAGCAGTTTAGCACCTGCCTCTAGCCCAGGGTGTGATTCTGGAGACCCGAGGTCGAGTCTCACGTCGGGCTCCCTGCATGGAGCCTGCTTCTGTCTCTGCCTGTGTCCCTGCCTCTCTCTCTCTTGTCTCTCATGAATAAATAAATAAATCTTTTAAAAAAATGTGGGTTATTGCCCCCCATCCCAGGTCCTGGGGGGGATTTAGGATTCCCCATTTTTAAATGTTCCTCAGTGATTCCATTCAAGAATTATAATATGTACTGAGCTAATGGGAGGAATGTTAAAAAGAGAGAGAGAGAAGAAGAAGGAGGAAGAGAAGGAGAAGGAGGAAGAGGAGGAGGAGGAAGAGGAGGAGGAGGAGGAAGAGGAGGAGGGAGAGAGAGAAGAGGGAGGGAGGGAGGGAGGGAGAGAGGGGTGGGGGAGAGGGAGAGAGAAGAGAAAGAGACATGATGATGAACAGGACAAAGGGGAATATTTTGTGAGAGAATTGCCAGCAGTTACACCTGGCCAGAAAATGTTCTTTACCTGCCTGGTCTTCATGCGGTTCATATCCGGAAGTAAGCGATCACATACACAACTGGCGCATTTGTCTTTCATTTGCACCTGCCGGAGGACCAGCATGCTTGTGCATGCAACTACTGAGTGCACCTCAGGGATTCCTAATTGAAAATGCACCGCTCAGAGCAACACACGGGAATGATAATGGAGAAAGGGCCACTAGCCATATTTATTATTTTCCCTTTCAACTCTGTTTTTCTGCTGGCAGGAAGGGAGGCATTAACTTCTCAGGTATACGTGGTTGCCATAGGGACAGAAGTTGTGTTTTCCCGGGGAACATTGCTGTAAATAGCAATAAAATAGCAATTCAGGGGAGGTCAGAAGCACAAATTCACTGAAGCGACGATCAATCCAGACAGCTTCTCAACCCATTCAATAGGAATTTTACAGTTGCCACTGTCAGGTAAGTGCAAGGATGGTGAAATGACACCAGATGTTTCACTCCTGTCTCCGCGTGCCCTGACGTCCTAGAGCCCCGAGCTTTCAAGAATCCTGGGCAGTAGAAAGGTCAGACAGTAGACCACAATGTTGTTTTTAATCCACTCAGAAGGAAAAATTCAGAACTTCAGTGAGAGTCTCAAATCTGATAGCTGATGGTTGAACATGGAGACAAATTAGGAAACCTGGAGTTTGCTGTTCAAGTGAACCTGCGAAGTAATCTCTGTCTTCCCTCAAGATACAGCCTGAGTATTGCTTCACAGGTGGACATCACTTGAATATATGCATATATTAATATATATATGCATGTTTGCATATACATACATTAAATGTATATAAACTACAGGTACCGCTGTTTTAAGTGGAATAGGTTTAGTTAACAATGACTTGTCTCACTTTTCTGCCCTCTATCCATTTTTTTTTTCTGGAGTACAGCGCTTGGAGGATATAGGTCCAGCATGTGTTTCTGTGTCTTCTCCCTAATTTTCTAGGATAGGTACCTGCAGTCCTTATTCTGTTGCCTCTTAGCATTTTCGGTTACAACTTTACTAGGATTTGGGTGGCAGGGTGGTGGTGGTATTCTGAAATGTGTATTTTAGATCTTACCTAAGTATTTCAATTTTCTCTTTCATTAGCAAGTAGGAGCCTATTCGGTGGCTATTCCCAAATGATGGGCTATAGAACACAGTGAATGTTGTCTACATGCGACAGTGCGGACAGCACAGGAAGAGGTTACACATGACGTTGCCTTTTACAAAAATGCTACTTAAGTATTGGAATGATTCCATTTGAGTGCCTTTGAAGTGACGTAGCAGGAGGTACGCTTCACAATGTCCCCTCCTTAAAAGCCCTCACGTCTAACAGGAGAAAGGAGGTTCCCAGATGGACCTTTCATCTGTTGATGGTCGGGTGAGCCATTAGTGTGTAGACATCTATCTTCCTTTATCAACGCGTGCAACTATTTTCCCTGGGCTCAAGGAAAGAAATGATGATTTGTACCAATGCTGGAAGAAACACTAGCTCTTCTGATTGCATGTCAGTCTTCAGTATTTCATGTTCTTAGTACTGTGTCCTTTTTCTTTTTAAAAGAATCTTTGTTCTGCTTGTTTTCAATACAGAAGAGTTAAGAGAGTGTGAAACACTGTCATTACTGTTCCTCCAGAATTTCATTTCTCTCTTTCAGAGAACTCGCATCGTAAAGAGGTGTTGACCTACCATCAACTGCCTTTTCTTCACTTATGATAGTATAATTTTGTCTTTATTCCATTAATGTGGATCATATTAAACAATTTTTTACGTCAATTTATCTTCTCATTCCTGAGGCAAAACCTACTAGATAATGATGCATTTTTAATGTACTATTGAAATTGGTTAGTTAAAATTTTATTTTAAATTTTTAGGTCTATGACCATAAGTAAAGAGGAATTATATTCCTTTTTTCTTAGCTTCAGCTGAAAGCTTAGCGTATTTGTTTCCTACCTTTCTTTGTTTTTTGATACATTGATACATCTAAATATTTCTTTAGCTGGGTTCCCTAGAATTTGACATACACTCCTTTAATTCTTATTTAATCCTAAATATTCTCTCATATTGCCATTGATTTATTTTCTCATTGCAGAAATTCTATTTGGTAGCATGTTTTGTAGTTCCCAGATAAATGTTCCTTTTTAATTATATTTTTATAATTGAGTTCCAATTTTATTGCATAATGTACTGTGTATGATAACATTTCTTTCGCAGTATTGATGCTTTCTTTGTCATTCTTACATTTTTGACCATTCCAATGAAAACATGAAGAAATGTGTATATGTATGTACACAAACACATATATGTAATATGTATATACACAAAGCATATGTATGCATACCTACCAATATGAACTTATTTTCACATTACTGAGATTTTTAATTACTTATTTTTGGCTACCTGATTTATCAGTTTCTGAGGAGAATGGTTATCATCTATGGCTACGATTTTTGTTATCCAAGTTTACACATATAGTAAAAATATAAAAATATCAGAATATACTATAATAAAAAGTCATCTGTCCCTTACACCTCATTTTCTTCCCAGAAGCAAGGAACTCGACCTTTCCTACTCTCTTTTAGTTACGATTACCTGGAATATCTTCTCTCATCCCCTCACTTTCAGCCTGTGTGTGCCCCTAACACTAAAGTGAGCTTCTTGCAGGCAGCTGCATCTTGCTTCCTTTTTTTTTTTATGCATTCAGCCACTTTGTATGTTTTCATTGGAGGAGTTTAATATATTTACATTTAAAAATTTGTTGATAGGAGAAGCGAGGGGTTCCCTTCCTCACTGGTTTTGCATTCTCCCAGAATGCAGTAGCCTTTCAGGTAGTTCCTGGTTTCTCCCCAAAAAACTTTGTCCATGAATTGTTGCTGAACTGATGTGTTTGGGGTGGGGGGCAGGGGGGGAGGAAGGTCCAGGGTTTCCTATCCTGTCAGACTGTTGACATCACTCCTCCTTTAGACTTTCTATTCTAATCCGTTCTCTACCCAGCAGCCAGTCTTGCCTATTCAGATACCTCAGCCAAGCCCGGCATGGCCCAGCAGGACTGAGTTCTTGCCTTTCTCTCTGATGTAAAGAAATGCCATTCTCTGTCCATCTCTCACTAAGTTTCTCTTCCTAAAACACTCCCCATTCTTCAGCAGGCCTCTGTGCATGCTGGTTTGTGTGTGTGAAATGTTGTTTCCCCAGCAAGTTATCACTCATTTTTCAAATGTCAACTTGAATAGTGGTAGTTCTTCAGAGAAGCTTCTCCTGACCATTCATTCTACAGGGATTCCTCCCCAGTATCCTTTCCTCTAGTGTTACTTTCTTTTCCTCTAAATAATCACTTACCACAATTATAATCATGGCGGCATTTTTTTTTTTCTGTTTCCTCTGTGTCTATCTCCCCAGGTAGGTTGCACACGCCACAATGCAGAGGCCACGTCTGTTTTGCTCACCACTGTGTCCCTAGCTTAGGGTGCCTGGCATATTGTAGGGATACAGTGAATACACGTGGACTGAATTATCTTCTGGGACTGCATTAAGCTGTGGCATGGGCATGCTGGTGTTTTTTTGCATCTTTATGGTCAACATTTCACCTTTTGTAGCAGAAGGAATTTAGAAAACGAAAAAAAAAAAAGGAAAATGGTTTTTAAAGTTTCCCCATGGGTTATACATATTTGTTTTGTGGAAGAGGGAAAGGAGAAATTAGAAGATACAGTGCTTATGTGGTAATAAAGTTAATTCTGTGTATTTGCAGTTTCCTGAAATGTGGAGTCGTTTATTAATTCCCTGAAAGCCTACTATACATGAGGCTCTGAACTCGATGCAGTGGCATATTTAGATGTAGATCTAAATCTCTGTAGATCTCTGAGAATCTACACTGAAGCATGCAATGGTGTGCGTGGAGGAAAATCACCATGTATGAGCTGTGATACAAAGCATAATCATTTAAGTATAGCTTATTCCCACAGGGCTCAGGACCGGGCTGATGGACAGGGAGGGATTCAGGTGAGACTTGAGGACACAGACGACAGCTTAGCATGGAGGCATGGGCAGGATGTTGAGAAGCTGTGTTTGGTCTTCCCTGCCATTCCCATCACGTGAGCCATACCGTACAATGGATCAAGCTCAATGGTCAAATGAGTTTAATTAGATTGTCTCCTAATGGATGTTGGCATTGCTGATGAAACTGTATGCTGTGAAAAGATTGCACACAAGTTAAGATTTTGAGATATTTAATATGAGGGTGAAAAGAGGCAATGTTATGCTAATTAACTGAATTTTTGTTTTGTGATTAGCCTAAAATGAAATTAAAACTAGTCTGAATCACCACCTCTCCTTAGTGGGCCATTATGAATTTGAGCCAAAGGTATTTTCAACACTCTCCATGAATTTTTAAGCAAATGAAGTCTATACATCTAAAAAAAAAAGCCTAGAAATCAAAGCAATTCATCTACCAAAATATTTTTGTTTATGTGAACATAAACCTACCTCTACTTAAGACACAATCTGATTCAGTTGAACATAAGTCTCATTTTCCTTGATAACCTTCCTTAGATCACACCATAGACAGCACAGCTAATTGCTTCTGAGAATTTTAATGTGAGGGGGGACTTCACTCCCCTCTCTCAAGGCAATTTGGTACGTAAATAGCAAGGCAGCGTTCTGACTCATGTAAGTCACATGAGTGACTGCAGTCTGTAAATGTTACAACCTTTCTTTAAAGGTGAAATGATGAACGCAAAGTGACCCCTAAGGATTTAATAATTCATAGGGATATAGTTTTCTGTTACATAATCTCCTTTTCCTTGGAAAACATTTAGTTATATGCCCTTTATGGCGAATTAAATGGGGAGACATAAAAAAGGAAACTGCATGTGAAATTCTCTGTCTTCAGCTAGCACAACAGGGGTCTGCACTGTAGCAGAGGGGCTCACTAAGGAGTGACCAGTCTTATTCCACATGGACTTAGCTGTGCGTCTAGATCAGCACAAAAGAGGCTTCAATTTCACAGTATTTACATTAGGAAAACGAAACCATAATAGACTGGATGCTGCGGTAGAAAAATAAATATCAATCAGAGAGATTTGACTTAAAAAATCAAATTGGGAAGTGAGAGAAAATCAGGCTCTATGATAAGAAATTAAAAATTGTGAGGTAAAAATTTGAAAAGTCTTAAAGTTACAGTCATTTTACCAGGATGTGTGGTCACATATATTTAAAGCAAACCTACCTTTAGTCTCATGTCTAAGGTATTTTTGACACTTAAAATATTGGCATGAAATGAAAAGAAAGCTGAACCTGCCTGGTTAGCACTGGAAGGACCAGGAGCTCAGTCTCTAGAAAGTCCTCCCAAGACACCCAGATCTCAGCCCACCTTCAAGGCTTGTAAAACACACTGAGGCAATAGAATTAGCGTTTCACTTTTGAACGACCTTTGGTTTTACATGAAGTTGTGTAGAGGCACAAGATTCAGGAGATAGAGCGACTGGATTCAGGCTCTGAATTCTTAGACTGATGTTGAATGGATTCCACCTCAATCTCTTCACAGGACTATGAAACATCCATTGAAGGGGATATGACAATCCAACACATACTTTTTTTGGTAACAGAATCTGTTAGAGCGATTTTAGGTTCACAGCAAGAATGAGCAGAAAACACAAAGCTCTCTTATATTCCGCCCCACCCCCCCACCTTCCCAGCTTCCCCCACTATCATAATCCCCTACCAGGGTGGTACATTTGTTACAATCTGTGAATCCAGACGGACACATCATTATCACCCAAAGTCCATAATTTACGTTAGGGTTCCCTTTTGCTCTTGTACATTCTATGGGTTTTGACAAACATATAATGATGTGCATCTGACAATTACATTTTTAAAATTCTGATAATGCAGGAAATGAATTTGAAGCAGATCCACAGGGGCATCTGGGTGGCTCAGCTGGTTAAGCGTCCAACTCTTGATTTTGGCTCAGGTCATGATCTTGGGGTTGTGAGATTGAGACCTGCGTGGGGCTCCACATTCAGCAGGGACTCTGCCTGAGGAGTCTCTCTCTTCCTCTGCCCCCCTCCCTGCCTCAAACAAATAAACAGATCTTAAAAAGAAGAAAGAAAGAAAGAAAGAAAGAAAGAAAGAAAGAAAGAAAAGAAAGAAAGAAGGAAGGAAGGAAGGAAAGAAAAGAAAAGAAAAGAAAGAAAGAAAGAAAGAAAGAAAGAAAGAAAGAAAGAAAAGAAGGAAGGAAGGAAGGAAGGAAGGAAGGAAGGAAGGAAGGAAGGAAGGAAGAAGAAAGAAAGAAAGAAAGAAAGAAAGAAAGAAAGAAAGGAAGGAAGAAAGAAAGAAAGAAAGAAAGAAAGAAAGAAAGAAAGAAAGAAAGAAAGAAAGAAAGAAAAGAAAGAAATCCACAAATCTGAAATTCTGGTAAAAGAAAAGCTGCACCAGGCAAGTGAGACAGGCAAGGAAGACTTTATTCAAGACTATTGCAATAGGGGTCAAGATAGTCACAGCAGAGGAGAGAGATTCAACTGTATCCCACTGAAATAAAAGGTTAGAGTTCATAAATGCTGGAATGAGCTAGTATAAAAGTACTGGAGAACATTAAGGGGGAGTGTTAGGTAAGGGAATTTAATTTTAATTAAGGGAGTTCCTTAATGTGATTAGGATATCCGTGTTTGCTAATTGTAGATTACCTAAGTTAGGTTCCTACCTTTTCTCAGAGACTGGGGGGGTAGGGGCCCAAAATATGCCTGATGATTCAATTTCAAAGGGATGACTCTCAGCACCTGAGAAAGATGTTCCTGGCTCAGGAAGCTAGCAAGAGGCTGGGAGAAGATTTACATCTCAAAGAAGCAGAAAAATTGCAAGTTTTCTAAAGAAACTGCTCTAAGGAAAGGGAAGTCAGGGGCCTGTAGTCAGGAAGAAGCCTGTCTGGGGTTCAGACAAACTGAAGAGATTAATTTCCTCTTGGTCAGTTCCATGGAATAGAAGTCAGGTGGTCACCAATGAACTGGCTTGCTATGTCCTTGATTTCTTAAAAATGAAACTTCATATATAATGACTAACGCTGACCCCAGAGTTTCCTAAATTGGGACAATTTCCAAGAGACCAGGGGATAGAGCAGTGAGTGCAGGAGGTAGCAGAGAGGGAGGAGTAGAATTGGTACTTTTGAATAAAAGAGGTCACTGAGAACTGGAATTGTAGGCTTGACAACATCATCTCCTCCCTCTAATTTTCCCCTCTTTCTCATAATTCTCAGTGACTATTGCTCTTTTATGTCTCTCTTTTCCTTCTGACACTACTTTGGTTCCACACGTGTGTGTATATACTGGAGCGAAGCAATTGACACAGGGATGACTGGGAACAGCCCTGTGCGTAACTCCCTTATAATTCAGATCCTTGGCAGTGACCTCCTTTATGGACTCTAGAAGCTTCTCAGTTCTAGTATTAGCTTTAGATTCAGTGCAGCAAGGAATTAATTGCTTTCTAAGATGAAACTTCAGCCTATGGTAGTTGGCTTATTAGGAGAGATATTCTTGGACTCCAACTGAGTATCATGGTCTTAAAAAGAAATCAAGGCACTGGCACTGTGCGCCTTAGTGCTGAAGAGTGGGAACCTGGACCATGACCAGCTGGTTCAGCCAGATTCACCTCCTTGTGCGAGCATGGTCTCTTTTTTCTCTCTCTCTGATGTGTCCCCATGTCTTCCATGAGCTCAGAGGACGAGGGCTGAAGTCACGCCAGTCATAGCCTCAGCAGGGAGGCTGAGGTTTGGACATGAAAGGTCTATCTTATTCTGGCTTCTGCTCTCTGATTCCTGGTCCTACTGATTTCAACATCCTCCTTAGAAATAGGCCCAAAGAGTTAGATAATAGGCAGCCTCTCGTGCTTTCTATGCCCAGGTGCATGGCAGTCCAGTTGATCAAAAAATGGACTGATAAGTCGAGCTAAATGCTGTTGACCACTTGCCACCTACTGTGTGACCTTACCTAAGCACTCACCCCCTCTCTGATTGGATTTCCTCATCTGGACTGAGAGGATGTGATGTAAATCGTATGGTTAGTACCCAGTTTTAAAATTACTTTTTAACTTATATGATGATAATGCTGGTCATCAGGAACATAATGTTTAATTCTCTCTTTTGAAAGAGAAGAATATAGTTGGAACTGCATGGAAAGGAACAGGATGTAACAAAGTGAAGAGTCTTTTAATTGAAGAATAGAAAGTAACAAAGGGGATATAGATTGGTAAGAAGTGAATTGAAAGCTCAGAGATCTGGATCACAGTCACAAAACCCCAAGAGCAATGTGTTCCCCTGCCAGACACATGGGAGGTGGGGTGGAGCTGTAACAAGGATCCTGGAGCCCATCATCAGGCTTATTTGACCCACGTATTCGAGAAGACCACACTTCCTTCTCCCTTATAGACTAAGCATCACATTGGGACTAATAAGGTGAAAGTGTGGAATGGTTCGGGAGGGTTACAAAGCACTTACTTTCTCTGTTCACTTCTTTTACCCATTTCCTGATACTTGCAACTTCTTTGCCTAAAAACAAGATAGCGTAGCAACTAGAGTCATACTCGTAGGAAAATGACTGATACCAGATCTGTTTCTGAGAGCATGTTTTGATAAGGAAGAAGGTAGTGGAGAGAGAAAGAGAGCACCAAACTAAAGGAAAAAAATGAGCCTTGTGTGGCAGAGCTGATGAAAGAACCATCCAGAGTGGTTGGATGCAGGACTCAGCAAAGTTCCTGAGTTTCTGTTGAAACTCAGAATATGAGAATGGGAAGAATAAGAGAAGGAGAAAAAGAAGCAGGTTACACTGGAAGAAGAGCTTCCAAACACCATACAAATTGTTGGGACTTCTAAAAAATGTCAAGATTATTATTCCCATTTTGAAGAAAAAACTGTAGCAAAGCAAGTTCAACCTCTCTTCCGTGTTAGGTATAAATAATATGTTTGTAGTTTTATTACTGAAAATGTTTTCAATAATGCTTGATATATTAAAGACTGATCATTGTATTAATGCAATACTGAAGTTATTTGTGTGAGTTCAAAGCGATTATTTTCTGTAAGCCAAGGAGTTCTAACTTAAAGTAATCTTTTTAAGCTGTAAAGTAAAACAAGGATTTTCCTTTATGCAAAATAGCCTCGTTTATAGTTGTTAGATTCGTGTGTGTCTTCAGCTTTCAGGATGTAACAATCATTCCATTACTAAAGAGAAAGATGCCTGCCAACTTTCTATACTGATCAACTATGTATTTGTTTGGGGATGGCTCAAAAGGAAATAGTTAAGAGTCTTAAAAACAAGAGGGATAGATTTCCAATATTTTGCTATTCCTATTTGCCTTCACAATGAATGGAGGTTAATTAACCAGGGATTTCTCAAGTGTGGTGGGTTTCCGGTCCTGGTTCTTCCATTTACGTAATAGAAGAAGTCTAACGCGATCATTGAATGCCTAATCTCACAAAGCCACTTTCCTCATCCACATTGAGAACATAAACCCTTTATCCTCTGTCCGCTGGTAAGCACCTCGAGAGATGTTCCCAGCAAGGACTTTTACTCACCAACACAACCTCGGGTCAAAGGAAATTTATAGAAACATATTGCTCCTAAATGAATTATTTGGGTCATGAAAAGAAAGCCAAATGCATTTCGATTCCCCATTAAGCCATATGAAAGGTGTTTAGGCTCAAGTGCCTAATATAGACTAGCAGTTTAACCAGAGGAACTGCTTGGAGGGTATTGAAATAAATCCCTTTGGTAATTTCAAAGAGTTTCTATAGATATGCACTGGATTTCTTTTTAATTATTCTACATCTGTTTAGAGATATGCAATTTCCAACTATGTAATTGGATTTTAAGTACTTTTTCATTACTATAAATAAAGTGTTACATGCAATTACGTTGAAAAATCTGCAGTGCAAAAGCAAGCTGTAGTCCACAGGTTACGGCACTTGAGCATATGGAGGATGCTCTTCTTATGGTGTGATGATAGCCGCTTTCAAAAGAACACTTTATTCCTAGAGCTAGATAATAGATGATTATATTTAGAGCATAATTCACTTCCTACAATCGTCTGGGAGGAAAGATAGTCCCCTTCAAACTTTATCTCCTCCGCTGGACAGTATCAGGAAGGAAAGAACAAACCTACCCAGGATAGAGGCCTAGAATGCTAATCAGAGTTTTGAAGAGATCCATCTATTTTTGTCCTGCTTTCAAACCTGACATCTTTTCCAGGATAGAATCTTACTTTCAGTCTGTGGGGGCAATTTTTGGGTAAAGGACTAGCAGTAGCGCGTCTTTAGTGTAAATTTCAGCCTCCTCTGGCACCAGCCTCCACCATAGGAGGCCTCATTCAACAATTCCTTCTCCCAGTTTTAGCTGGCGACGAGTTCAGGGCTTTCCTGACAGCTTGGATAGAAGAGGCTGGTAATCCCAAAGTCTTTTTTTTTTTTTTTTTCCTAAAGTCTTTTTAAAGCAAAGGTTCTAGTTTTAACAATCACTACCATTGACAGAGACATTGGGATCTCTTGTGGACAACGAAAGTGAGGAAAGTTCAAAGAATGTTTGCGATAAAGCAAACTGTCAGCAAACTCATCTGTACCCTCATCACCTTACTCGCTTCATTCTCTCCATCCTCTTCCCTTTATTTACCAAAACAGCCTCTCCGTTTTAGCTCTGCGGTAGGCCAAGCACTTTACCATTGCTCCCGCTAATTTCCTTCCTTCCTTCTGCCTCACCCTACATCACCTGCTGAGTCATCCTCCCATGTCCTTGCCTGCTTTAAGATTTAACTCCAGTGTCATCAGCTCCCCCCAGAAGGTTTTCTTAGCATGTTATCTCTTCAAATCTATGCAGCCTCAGTGGACACAAGGTATATTCAACCCAAGAGCCTTGCTTTAGGTGGTTTCCTGTTGTGCCCTCACTGTTTTGGATACCCGTTTCACTTCCCCTCCCAGGGTCCATACTTTCTTCTTCTGTACTCTCTCTGGGTCTGTCTCCTGGCCCCTGCCTGCAGGTTTTTGACAAAATGTGAGACAAATGTCTTCCAGTCATTGAGACTGTACGTTAGCAAGGGAGAAGGAGCAGAAGCACATTCAATAGTAAAGGTCCAGTCTGTCTGCTGTGACCCTGAGCCAGTCATAGGTGTTCATAGAAGGGATGGAGCAGAGATTAGGCTCCTTTGTATCAAGCAATTAGCCCCTGTTGATTGGAGTTGATAGAGCATACCACTTTGTAGCTCATCTTACTACAAAAAATAAGATATTAATAAAAGCTACCCATAATTGTGTGCTCTGGGATAAAAACATGAGAAAAACACAGTATGGGCATGCCTGCTGGATCAGTTGGGCAAGTGTCTGACTCTTGATTTTGGTCAGATCATGATCTCAGGGTCCTGGGTCAGAGCCCTGTGTTGGGCTCTACATTCAGTAGGGTGTCTGCTTGAGATTCTCTCTCTCCCTCTCCTTCTGTCCCTCCCCCTCACTTTCTCTCTCTCTCTCAAAATAAATAAATAAATAAATCTTTTCTTTTTAAATAAGATCATGTATGTCATTTAAAGATAGGACAATTTTATTTTCTTCAAATTTTAGAACAATTTGCTATGTGTCTATATCCAATACATTTTTGTGTGTGTGTGTCATCTTCAACATCTTTTTCATAAGCATTTATGATGGTCATTTTCTGTCCTTCCCAGAAAGCACAAATCATTATTTATTCCTCTTAGCACAGACATGGAATCAGACTGGGAATTCTTTCGGGCTGCTTCTTCCTTTAAGAAATAATGGCTAGATGAGTGAGACACTGAGTTAAAATTCACCAACATGATACTAGGAAGTGTTTTTTTAGGAGCTTGTGTATGAGGCATTTGGAAAATTAAATATCCGTTTGCATTATAACCTATTACATATTTGCCTGCAGATTAAGCAACCCTCTATTGAATTGTATGTCAGGAACTTTAATAGTTGGCACTTCATTTGATTTAACATCAATGAAAGATAAATTTCATCATGTCCAATTTTATATTTTAAGTACAAGTCTTTTATCAGAGATGTTTTTTTTTTTTTGCAAATATATCTCCAAGCCTGTAGCTTTCTTTTCAGTCCCTTAACAGTGTCTTTGATCGAGCAGAAGTCTTTACTTTTAGTACAGCCATGCTTTGTGTGTGTGTGTGTGAATTGTGCTTTTGATGTTGTATCATCAAAAGCCGTTGCCAAATCCCAGATTATGTAGATTTCCTCCTGTGTTTTCTTCTAGAAGTTTTACAGTTTTGCATTTTACACTCAGGTATGATTCATTTTGAGTTAATCTTCTGTACAGCATAAGGGCTGTGTCTAGGTTTACTTTTCTGGGTATAGATGTCCAATTGTTCCAGTACCATCTGCTGAACAAAGACTGTCATTTCTTCATTGAATTGCCTTTGCTCCTTATCAGAAATCAGTTGACTATAATTTTGTCTTGTTATGGGTTCTCCATTCTGATTCACTACCTATGGGTCTATGCTTTTGCCATTTTGTCCAATTTTAATAGATGAAAAAAAACATCTCAGGGAAGTTATATGATCATCTCAAAGTCACACAGTCACTAGACTGCAGAGTAGGAATTTGGTTTTTTTTTTGTTGTTGTTGTTGCTGTTCTTTTAAAAAATATTTTATTTATTTTTTCATGAGACACACAGAGTGAAAGAGGCAGAGACACAGGCAGAGGGAGAAGCAGGCTCCATGCAGGGAGCCTGATGAGGGACTCGGTCCCAGGACTCCAGGATCACACCCTGAGCCGAAGGCAGATGCTCAACCACTGAGCCACCCAGGCAACCCGCAGAGTAGGAATTTGAACCTATGTCCCTTGAAGTCTCGTATAGTACCCAGCTCATGAACCTACAGCTACCTCTCTTCCAAAGCAGAACTGAAAAACGTGTGTGACCATTAATCATAATGCAATAACCAACCTGCTTTCCTTGCGTTCTTCCCTTTGGCCCTCATACCTGCTGCACATTGGCCACATGGGGGCAGAGCTGCCAGATAGAGTAGCTGCGGGATAGATGATGTATTTTAACACATTAGGTCCCATCTACTTTGCAATCGGAACCTTGGCATTGTTTAATTTGCAGTTGATTGCTTTACAGAAGAGTGCACAGGTGCAAATTTAAAAGTCCCCTCACAATCAAAGATGGAAGAGTTCTGGTAACTCTGTATGGGCTGGATAATGACATGAGCTGCTAATGATGCAGCTGCAAAGGGCTTAGTTGTTCCTGCTCCCACTTTATATAAAGGAAGTTTATAGAAAGGAAGGAGGGTGTAATCAGTTGAGCTGGGAAGAAATGTTCACAGAGCCCTAATTTTACCACTACAGGCATTTTTAGAGAAGGAAAGGTTTAGTTCCAATATTTTACTTTTTTTATTTTTGAAAAGCACAATAATAATTTAGAATAACGTGAGGCTGGAGTTCTTAAGATACAGTTATCATTTTTTTAAAGTTAAGAAATAGCTGGGCTCTGCAGCCTAGTGTGGGTGTGACTTTGAGATGATCCCTTGACTTCCCAAGGCCAGAGTAGTTTTGCTTGCAGGATAGGACTTTCTGGTCCTTGACCCACAGAGTTATTCCACCAACAGTAAAAGGAATGCAAGACTTAAATCACCCTCTATGGAACGTGGGTGAAATCTAGGGGCAAATTCTGCATAATGAGTGCACTCTAAAATTTTAGTGATTATCACATAGGACAATTACAAATCTTCCTTATCCCCATGTGTTATGATGGCTCAGTGGGACTATGGCAGGAGGATGAATGATAATCTGATTAGGGTTTTTTTCAACCTGAGATTCTATAGACAGTTTATACCTGATAGTGCACTTCAGATACTTCAGTATCTGAGATACGAACCTTGTCTCCTAAATATTTTATGCTTTTCAAATGTAAAGGTTAGAGATAATTTTGAAGGTATACAGGTTGTGAGATACGGTATCACAGAGTTTCTAAAATGGTGTGGGCAAAAGAAAATTGTGAGATTGCTTGGAATGTAAAATCTAGGTTCTTAAAAAAAATAAAATCTAGGTTCTTTAATCATATGTAGTGCAAGAACTAAGGGGTTGAGATGTTATCAGCAAATAGCTTATATAGGTAGTAATGTTGAAATGGATATGCTTTAGGACATTTTATATGTCAAAACAGTTCAGACAAAACTCTCTTGCTGAAATGAGATTACTCTCCAAATGCTGGTTTACAGATTTGTTTTTGCACAGTGTAATCCTGGCAGTTCCTCACATCTCTCAAAAGACAAGGATTCGCATTTATACTATCAAAGTGTTCAGAACTCCAAACTTCCTCCTCGGCATCAAAATGCTTTGTGATATATATATTGAAAATGTGGGCTAAACACTTTGCCGTATATATTCCCTGTGCTAATTCTGAACTTCGACATATATGGGAATTAGTCATTTTCTACCAGAACTAACAGCTGCAAAATAAATGGATTTTAAACTTTACAGAAAAATAGACCACATTTTGTTGATGTCTGGAGGCCTCTTAAGAGTCCTTAAGTCCAACTCTCTACTTCTACAAAATTAGGAATGAATGAATGGTCAGAGAACGAAATGCCTACCTGAGATTCCAGAATGCACTGATGATAGAGCCAGATCTATCCCTCCGCACTGATCCATATTTCCTCTTGGCCTGAAAATGAGCTCTCACTGCTGCATATTTATTTTATATAAGTGAAAACAATGCATGCTCAGAAAAGATCTCTTTAGTTTTCTGAGGACAAGTTTTTAGTCAATCTTGTCCAGGCCTCATTTAGAGGCTAAAAATGAAAGCTGAGTCAGCGTGAGGGTATGAGGTCTTAACAAAGATAGGCCCACATGCATCAAAAGTTGTGATTAAAAACAAAACAAAAACAAAGAACCTGAGTGGTTCTGTTTCTCCAGAATCAACTTGCTCCTTCTTTTCTGGGAATGAACATACTGCTTCAAATGCAGACTAACGAGGTTTTCCAGCCTTTCTCTTTAGGAACATTGAGTTTTTAAAGTTCCCATTAATCAAAGATGTACTCCTAGATACAGAGCAGCAGCACAAATGGATAAGGAGCTGGGACACACTACAGTAACCCCAGACGCATTAATGTCAGGGGTTCTTGAAGTGAAGAGTACATGAACACTATCCGAGGTTTGTTCAAAATGTAAATTCCTGGGTATTACCCAGATAATTTGGTTCAGGAGATGCAGGATGGCGTTTATAGATTTGCTTTATGAAAAGCGATACCAAGTGTTTCTAAAGCAGCTACGTAGTCAGAGCTTTGAGAATTTTCTCTAGATGAAATAAAACCATCAAGTCATTTTTTTCGGTAGTTATTAATTTTGCTTCCTATTGCTCCCTTTCCTTTCAAGCTTCACGTCTCTTTCACCGCAAACCTTTCAACTCTCTATTTTTAAAGTCTCAGTGTATTTTTTAAGCTTTTCCTTTCTACCTTTATTTCTATCTATACAGAGAAGCAACGTTCCCGTAAGACCAAAACTAAATTTAGGCAGCCTCTCTCATTTCTGTGATATTTCTCACTTTTCATTTTAACTTCCATTAAGGAAGTTAAAGAAGACAGGCACTTCCCTTCTCCTTTCTGTTGAATGTGCTTTGGAAACCCCTAAGAATCACAAGTATAATTTCAGAGTCCGCTTGGAATTGCAAGTCCTTTAGCAAATAACCTGTCTTTTCTTAAGCATTAGACATTGTCACAAATCCATTTAGCGCAGAGGATTTGACACTTAGCTCTGCTAGTGACGCTCTCTGCTCTGGACAAAACTCCGAAGCAAACTTGTGGCCAAATCAGACATCTGAAGGAGATACTTTATTCTCCATAATAGAATTAATAGAATTAATGCCTAGCTTGTTCCCGATACTCTATAGAGCCGAATGGTAGATTTTAGTTCACACTTCAGTTCCTGGGACAATACCCATAACGTTTTTAGGGACAAGGAACTTTGGTCTGAGTCAAAAACTTTTACATACACTGGCCATGGTGTTAGAGAGTGGTGTTTTCCTTGTGATTATTATAGATTTAAAAATTTGCATTGTTGTCACATGTTCTCTTTAGTTTCTTTCACTTAGGATCCATAGGGTTCTCCAGAGAAATGGAACCAATGGGAGATAAATGTGTCTTTCTGTGTAACTATCGATCATCTATCTATCTAGAGAGGTATAGATACAGATATTTAAAGAACTGGCTCATGTGATTATGGAGGCTGAGAAGTTCTAAGATTTGCAAGCTGCAAAGCCAATAAACTGATGGTCTAAATCCCAGTCTGAGACTCAATCCAAGGGCAGGAGAAAATCAATGTTCCAGCTTAAAGATAGGCAGAGAGAGCAAATTCTCCCTTTCTGAGCCTTTTGTTCTATTCAGGCCTTCAACTGATAGGATGAGGCCCACCCACATCGTGATCAATCTGTTTTACTCAGTCTACTGATTCAAATGCTAACCTCATCCAGCAACACCCTCACAGGCATCCACAGTGTAATGCTTAACCAAATATCTGGGCACCATGGCCCAGTCAAGTTGATTCACAAAATTAACCATCACAGCCTACTTGGGAATAGTTTCCTCTCCTTAGGTCGGTACTGTAAGACAGTTCATGAATTGGTTTATCCTTGTGAAAAAAATAATATCTACTCCACCTCTCCCCTGACTCCTGTGCCCCAAGCCCCAAACTATTTCCTTTAGAGTGCCAAGCCGGAACAGGTTGTATCAATGGGGATGTAGCAAGAGTCAGAACAAACAGGCCAACAACCTCCATCTAGGCAGGGACAGTCTTCGTGGTTTGAACAAAGCCTACCTCATCTCTGCAAAAGCCTGTCATGGATTTGAGGCCAAAGCCTGTAACAGGTGATGTCATTTTCCTGGCTTCATCCTCTGGGAATGCCCCTTCAGGAAAGAATAGAACCAGGAATAATTTACAGACTGATTTTATCTACATATGAGATCTAAGTGACAGGAGTTAGTCGTAAATTCTCACCACTAACTGACCCTGGGCGCCTAATAAAACTCCTTTGTTTCATTTTTTTTTTTTTCCAGTAAATAGCTTAGTGACTACTAAGCTGTGGCATCAGAGTTAGAGTGTAGAAATCAGGCATAAACTCTGTCCTTCTAGGGAAAATGAACACACTCTGAGTTTGCTTTTGGATATTTAGCCTTTTCTGGTGCCTGTGAGTCGACGATCAATAATGTCATTAAAAATAGTATGCAGAACCAAGATGTCATTCTAGTCGAGCAACTTTATTTTACTTGTCCAATTTCCCAGAACATAGACTAAGACTGCCAAAATCAGTTAAAGAAAACAAGTTGCTGAAAGGGACAGAAAAATCTCTTTGCCATCTTGAGTGGCTTTCAAGGGCTGGCATGATGTGATTGTGATGGAGGGGGAGTGCACTCACGCTGAGGTCCATCCTGGTGACTCCCCCAGCCCTGCTACGGGTATCACAAGGGAACGCAAGTGAACTCATCTTGTGATGAGTTTGGGGGCTAATAATAATAATGCCTAAATACTCTTCCCCTCAAATTAATAACTGATTAAGAGCTAGACACAGGAACCCTATGTCGAAAGATTGAAATGTCAGCTTTATTACTTGTGAAGCTACATTGAAAAGGTTAGGAATACAAATGGCTGGAATCAAGCTTCCTAATACAGTGCTACTCCTCAGGCTGAGGCAGTGGTGCCTCAGAGGGGCACGTTGCCTGGGGTAGCAATTCCTATCCTAGATGTTAGGACAGACACTTGCAAAGAGCGGAGGGTTTCCCCTTTCTACTCTGCAATTTCAAAGTCAGTGAATGTACGTTTTCAGTGCCACAGTCTTCAGGTTCATCCCTGGTTCATAAATTTCCTTCTTCCTCCATGACACTTTATAGGAAATTATAACACAACCCCCATCACCCTCTTCCAGGAGAAGTTAGTACAGATACGGGGCAATGTACCATCCAGCCAATGTCCACTAACCATGTTTATTTATATTATTATTTTTTTTAAAGATTTTATCTATTTATTCATGAGAGACACAGAGAGGCAGAGACACAGGCAGAGGGAGAAGCAGGCCCCATGCAGGGAGCCTGAAGTGGGACTCGATCCCAGGTCTCCAGGATCACCCCCTGGGCTGAAAGCAGGCGCTAAACCACTGAGCCACCCAGGCTGCCCTCACTACCCATGTTTAAGCAAGGACCTTATTAGGCTTTACATGCAATTTCTGCATAAGGGACTAGTTTATGAATATTTCAGGATTCTACAAGCCATATATCCCATTATATTGGGGTATATGCTAACCCAACGTTATATAATAGAATCATACTAATTTTTTGCTTTTATTTAATATTATTTATTTATTTATTTTAGATTTTATTTATTTATTCATGAGACACACACACACGCACACACACACACACACAGAGAGAGAGAGAGAGAGAAAGGCAGAGACATAGGCAGAGGGAGAAGCAGGCTCCATGCAGGGAGCCCGACGTGGGACTCGATCCTAGGACTCCGGGATCACGCCCTGAGCCAAAGGCAGATGTTCAACTGCTGAGCCACCCAGGCGCCCCTATTTTCTGCTTTAAAAAACACTTCCTTTAGTCACATAGGAATGACTTTACATAAAATCATAAAGAAGATAAATTTGTCCTCAGAGGAAACCTGTTTGCTCCTCAACTTTAGTAAACCCTCCCTCGGGGAACCAAAGCTCATTATAGGGCTAGAACTTTTCTCTAAGGCACCTGCCATGTTGAGAAACCACCTGCATGCTTTATCTTTGTTCTCTGACTTACTTACTAAAAGGGATGTACCATTGGGCTTGAACAATGAAACAAATTCCATTGCACAGTGACCTATTTTAGGTCTCCTATAATGGTCATGTTTTACCTGGTTAAAAAGCACTGGCTCCGAGATGGTCTTAATACACCATTTTCCAATATATAAAATACCCTTTCCCTGAATGTTAATTGGTACTATGTGATAAGGGAAAGATTTTTTTGGTCAGAGGACACTTTTGGCTAAAGAAAATTTAACGAATTTCCTTGTCTTATGACTTCTCAGAGCCCTTATTTTGGACTCTGTGAATCTCTGTGGAGGGAACGAATACGTGACCTTTTATTTCTGCAGCATTCCATGGGACCAGCATTCCATGGAACACAATTTGGGACACACCACTCTAGAGACTTCAAAGAGTGGCAATTACTGTCATAATGACGAATGACAGGTATCTATTTTTGGCCAGTAGAAAGTAGGTTCCCTTTATTTCATCATGAATTATGAAGACACCCAAGACCATTAAATTTACTTAGGAAAGAGCAGTGGAATCCAAAGAACAAGTTTTGAAGACAGTAAGATCTGGATTTGAACTGTGTACTACCTGAATGAGATTTGCAAATTCATTAACTCTCCATGGCTTCATTTCTTTATCTGTGAAAGTGGTAGTAATAACTCTTACTTGTAGGGATATTCAGATGGTTACCTGAAATATTCTGCAAGGACTTAGAACAGAGCTTGGAACAGAGTGTGCAAAATAAATTTTAGCTTCTTTTCCTTCTCCAAAGTTTTTCTCTACCTTCTCAGGGAATAAATGTAAAATGCTAAAAAAATAGTTTTTCATATCTCTAGATAACTTCCATTCACATAATTATTTTAATAAGTAAATAGGCATCATATATATGTATATATACCCATTATTATTTTAATAAGCAAATAAGCATCATATATATATGTATATATATATACCAGTTATTATAACCTATCTTAATGAGAATCATTAAGATAAAAGAGGTGCAGACTCAGCCCTCACGCAGCATTCTGCATAGCATTCAGTCGGGTAAACAGATGCAATTTATGTCATATAATTATACATAACAATTTACCATTGTTGCTGTACTTTCATGTATATTATCTCATTTAATTTTCACCAGAACCCTTTGAAATACATATTACTATTTCCCCATTTGCACATAAGGAAAAATGAGACCCCAGGGAAGTTGAGCAACTTGGTTAAGGTTACCCAGCTGACAACCCAGACCATAAACAAGGACCCAAGGCTTCTAACTCAAACCCCGTGACCTTTTCACTCTATCATACAATGACTGTACTCACTACATTTGAAGTGAAAACTTCCTAGGCAATGCTTTTCTTTTAAAAATAAAAAGCATGGGATAGGTTGACAAAACAATGACCAAGAAACCTAAGACACTCAGCTGTTTAAAGCTGAAAGTTTCAGCGACAAGCTTTGAAATGTCCATTATGGAGAGTTTGGGCAGCCTCTGCCTCATGCTATGAACTAATCACGTGACCTTAACATATTATCTCAAATAAAACAAGAACAATAGCTAGGCTTCTCCTTGATAATAGGAACTAATGAGATACTATCTGAAGTACTTTTGAAAGTATAAATGCTGTATAAATATACTAATTTTTAATTATTCTCTCTAATATGGGAAACAGTGATAACACAAAAGTAATTAATAATTGGTTTGCAGTACATTTCGTGATTAACTTTGTTGGGCAAGAATAGCATTCACTATTAATTGTGCTCTCCCTGGGTATTCAGCAATGAGTGGCCAATCTTGATGATTTTGTGGGTAGCAAACAACGTCCAAACAATTGATTGGGCAAACGGTGTTTCCAAAATGGAAGCCCATTGAACAGTAAAGCTTTATATTTACTTAAAGGTCTTTGGAATATTTTCTTATTTCACTGAAACATCTGGGAAATAAACTGGTATTATGCTTTGTTTGTTTGTTCCACATAAGGTGTTAAGAATTTTAAGCTTTTCAAAGGACTACTCTGTCAAAATCAGTAATAACTTAAGCTCTCACAGATAGAAAATTATCCTAAAATTTTTTTTTAAATTATCCTAAAATTTTTTTTTAAATTATCCTAAAATTTATTGTTTCTTCTTGCATGATCCATCTGTCATACATATAAACACATACATACACACGTATGATTTTTTTCAAATATATTTTAAGGCATTCTTTGTTAGTATCTAGAAAATTTGGATTAAAGTGATATAACTTTTTTTTTCCCTTTGCTCATTTGTTTTGCTTCTTAAATACCAAAGGGGAGGTGGGTGGGTGGATGGGTGAAATAGATGATGGAGATTAAAGAGTACACTTATCTTGATGAGCACTGAGTAATGTTTAGAATTGTTAGATCACTATATTGTGTACCTGACACTAATATAACATTGCATGTTAACTGTACTGGAATTAAAACACTTACATAAAATCCAGTGTGCATTACTAAAGTATATAAGATTGATGAATCACCGAACTCTACCTCTGAAACTAATACACTATCTGTTAATTAATTGAATTTAAATAAAAAAATAAATTTCATGCCACCCCCCAAAAAATAAAACCCTTAATGAAAAAATAAAATGATAAAACTCATTATTGACATTAGGTAAATATTTAGAAATTGTCTTTCTGGAGAACAATCTGGAAATATTTATTTATTTATTTATTTATTTATTTATTTATTTATTTATCTATTTATTTAATTTTTTAACTTGGAAATATTTACTTCATAAATGTTAAAGCACCAGCTCTAGGCTCTTTGTTAGGTGATTAGAATATTAGGCGAACATGATTTCTGCTTTTACTATGTCCCTGGAAACATGGAGTAAAGCTGGTTTAAGATAGTTGGAGATCTCAAAGCAAAGCAGAGATAAGATATACAGAGATGGTTCTCACAAACTTAGTTTTTGAATGTAGGCATCTTTTCTCCTTTCATTATTTGGTTACTCCAGAGCCAATTAATCTGCTTGGTCATGGTTTGGTTTCTGCTATTGGCAATCTGACTAATCCACCTCATTGGTGTTCTAATGGAGGTATGAACTGAAAGACTATGCATACCAAAAGATACGATAATTTATTTATTTTGTTTTATTTTATTTTTTAAGATACGATAATTTAGCTTATAGAAATAGAGTTAATTCACACTATCCACAGATTCTGTACTTGTAAATTTGCCTACTCACTAAAACTTATCTGTAACACCGAAATTAGTACCTGGGGCATTTCCTGGTCATTCACAGACATGTGAAGAGAACCGAAAAGCTTGAGTCTCCTATTATGTAAATAAGTGTTCATTTTACTACCTTTTCTATGTGTACTTTTGTGTTTTTCTGTTCATCATTTTGCTGTTTAAAAAGGCCCCAAGCGTACTGCTAACGTGCTAATATTCTAAAGTGCAAGGAGGTGTGATGTGACTTATAGAAAAAATACATGTATTAGATAAGCTGCATTCAGACATGAGTTATTGTGCATTCGACCATGAAATCAATGTTAATATATCAACAATATATATTAAGTAAGGTCTCTTTACTTTTTTTAATTTACTTTTTTAATATTTTTTTTAAAGATTTTATTTATTTATTTATGAGAGAGAGAGAGAGAGAGAGAGAGAGAGAGATACAAGCAGAGGGAGAAGCAGGCTCCATGCAGAGAGCCTGATGTGGGACTTGATTCTGGGGAGTCCAGGATCACGCCCTGAGCCAAAGGCAGGCACTAAACTGCTGAGCCACCCAAGGATCCCAAGTAAGGTCTCTTTAAACAGAAACACATATGAAACAAAATTTGCACTAATTGATTGATTAAAAAAAAAGAAAGTGAGTAGAAGATTGCAGCAATCAAATCCTGTATTCTCTAGGTCAGTATTTGCTAATTCAGTTCAGAGATAGCTTATAGAACCATTAACTACTGAGAATGACTATATAGTTTAATAGAAATATTGCCCTCTATTTAAAAAATTACTCGTATTTACTAATATGTTCATAGAAGCACTATTTATAATAGTGAACAGCTGGAAAAAAGGCCAAGTGTCCAACAAATGAAAAGTAGTTATACTGTGTGACTATTATAATTATAATTCTATGGATATTTCCTTGCCTTAAAACACATTCATAAAATTAATAAAGTATAACTGTTGAAACAGAGTTCACTGGCTTTAAGTAACTTGAAAGAAGCAATTATATCTTACTTATTTTCTATCTGTATGAATTAGCCTGGCATACAGTAGATATTGGAGGTAATACATATCCACTATTGATTACTATGGAACACCTGTGGCAATAGTTCTGGCCAATGAGGTCTAAATGAAAGCTTTTTGGGTAAAGATTCATGTAAAAATTTTTTAATGTTTTATTTTTATTTTTTTAGATTAAAAAGATTTATTCATGAGAGACACAGAGAGGCAGAGACACAGGCAGAGGGAGAAGCAGGTTCCCCACAGAGAGCTCAATGTGAGACTCCATCCCAGGACTCCAGGATCACACCCTAAGCCAAAGGCAACCACTGAGCCACCCAGGAGTCCCCATGGAAAGATATATATTTTTTTAATTATTAAAAAATATTTTTTAGAGAGAAAGAGAAAGCAAAAGCATGCAGGTAGAGAAGGGAGGGGGCAGAGAGAGAGAATGAGAATCCCAATCAGTCTCCATTCTGGGCATGTGAGGCTTGATCTCATGACCCAGAGATCATGATGCAAGCTGAAATCAAGAGTTGGATGCTTTAACTTCCTGAATAATCCAGGCACTCTGCAAAGCTTTTTTTTTAAGTGGACACACACAGTGGCACTCACATTTTGTCCATTATCCTTTCCACATCTTCTAACTTGGAACTTGGTTACTGCTACTGGTGCAGGAGTCATCTTCTAGCATAAGTATGAAAGACACCATGGATGGTGCCTAACTCCATGAAAGAACAAAATATTAATGGTGGACACTATTCCTGTCCAACAAAGATAATAATGAAATGTATTGCAAATCAATTTTATTTTATTTTTTTTTTAATTTTTTTTTTAATTTTTATTTATTTATGATAGTCACAGAGAGAGAGAGAGAGGCAGAGACACAGGCAGAGGGAGAAGCAGGCTCCATGCACCGGGAGCCCGATGTGGGACTCGATCCTGGTTCTCCAGGATCGCGCCCTGGGCCAAAGGCAGGCACCAAACCACTGCGCCACCCAGGGATCCCGCAAATCAATTTTAATTGCTTTTGTATTATCACTGTTGCCCACATTCAAGAGAATAATTAAAAATTAGTTCATTTATTCATTTTATACCTTCTAAAGTACTTTTAACTCATTTGTTCTTATTATCAAAGACAAGCCTATTTATTCTTGTTTTATTTAAGATAATATATTTTTTAAAGATTTCATTTATTTATTTGAGAGAGAAAGATAGAGTATGAACAGGGGGAGGGGCAGAAGGAGAGGGAGAGGGAGAAGCAGATTCCTTGCTGAGCTGGGAGCCTCATGGGGGCCTCAATCCCAGCACTCTGAGATCATGACCCGAGCGGAAGGCAGGCTGAGGCATCCAATCACCCCCTTGAGATAATATCTTAAGTCCATATAATTTGGTGATATTATGAGACAGAAGGTCCTAACACTTCAAGGGCATTTAAAAGGGCATTCTGGAGCTGAAACTAATTATTAGCCTTAAACCTTTGGAATACGAACATTAAAGATTGTCTTTAAAGTGATATGATTTAGTAACCTTGGGGATCCCTGGGTGGCTCAGTGGTTTAGCACCACCTTTGGCTCAGGGTGTGATCCTGGAGTCCCAGGATTGAGTCCCACACCGGGCTCCCTGCATGGAGCCTGCTTCTCTCTCTGCCTCTCAATCTCTATCTCTCTCTCTCTCTGTTTCTCATGAATAAATAAATAAAGTCTTTAAAATATGTATACTAACCTTGAAATATAGATAATCAGGCAGCTGCACAGAGAAGAAAACATGCATGGCCAAAAAACATATGAAAAGATGCTTAAACTCACTAGCAGAGAAATGCAATTTAAAACCACGACGAAATATTTCATACAAATGAAGAAGGAAAAAAATAGTCTGATCTAACTAAATGCTGGAAAGAACATCAAGATATAAAAACTATCACACCTTTTTAGTAAAAAAAAAGATGCAATCATTTGCTCAGCAATTTGGTAATATCTTAAATTTTTATTTTTAAAGATTTTATTTATTTATTTGAGGGAGAGAGAGACAGAGAGACAGAGATAGCTGAAAGCAGATGCTTAACTGACTAAGCCACCCAGGCACCCTTAAAGTTGAGGGTGATTGATTTCTGCAATTCATCAATTCTACTCATGGAAATACATTAGAAAAACTTAGGTGCATATCCCCTAGAAGACAAGTACAAGAATATTCACAGTAGCAGTTTTGGTGATAATAAAAATACAGAAATAACCTATGTGTCCACTGAGAAGAGAATGGGTGAGTAAATTATAATATATGAAGAAGATGGGATGCTCTACAGCAGTGAAAATAAATAAACCAGTGGTACTCATATAAATGTGGCTAAATCTCAAAAAATATTATGGAGTGGAAAAGCATTATGTAAGACCTCATATTTCATTTGAGTATCTATGTAAAGGAATACCCCTGGCAAAGAATTCTAGAATAGATTCTAATATCAATTAGAATGATCAATACTAAATTATGTTTGAATGTTCACTCCTTTGGTGAGACATAACCAAAAAAGAAAAAAATGAAACAGCACAAAGGTCTTAGTTTCTTTTTTTATTTTTAAAGATTAATCTGAAACAGATATGGCAAAGTGTTGGGGTATCAATGGGCTAAATAATGGAATATAGGCATTTTATTGCATTATTTTTTTCATTAGTCTAAGTGTTTTGAGTATGTCATAATTTAAAAATATTCATATGAACAGACTGATTGCTAGTAATGAAACTGAATCATTAATGAATAAACTCCCAAAGAAGGTCCAGGACCAGAGGGATTCACAGGTGAATTCTAGCAAACATTCAAAGAAGAGTTGATACTTATTCTCCCCAAACTATTCAAAAAAATAGGTGGAAGGAAAGCTTCTAAATACATTCTACATGGTCAGCATTACCCTGACCCCAAAACCAGACAGACACTACAAAAAACAAAACAAAAGAAAACAAGAAAAAAAAAACAAAACTACAGACCAATATCCCTGATAAACACAGATCCAAAATTCCTCAAGAAAATATTAGCACTGCACATTCAACAATACATTAAAAGGATCATTCACCATGATCAAGTAGATTTATTCTAGGAATGGAAGAATGATTCAATATCTGCAAATCAATCAACATGATACACATTAACAAAATGAGGATAAAAACCATATGATCATCTCAGTAGATGCAGAAAAGTCATGAGACAAAAGTAAATTCAAAATCCATTCATGATAAACACTCCTATAAATGAATTTAGAAAGAAAATACCTCGACATAATAAAGGCCATATATAACAAACCCACAGCTAATATACTCAATGGTGAAACATCTTTTCTTCTAAGATCAGGAATAAGACAAGGATGTACACTCTTCTCACTTTTCTTCAACATAGTATTCATAGTTCTAGCCACAGCAATCAGATAAGAATAAAAGGCATCCGAATTGGTAAAGAAGAAGTCAAATAGTCACTATTTGCAGATGACATTACACTATACATAGAAAATCCTAAAGACTCCACCAAAAAACTATTGGAATAAGACAATTCAGTAAAGTTGTAGGATACAAAATTAATATACAGAAATGTGTTGCATTTCTATTGCTAATAAGTAGGAGAATGGGAAATAAAACAATTCCATTTACAATTATATAAAAAAGAATAAAATACCTAGAAATAATCACAAAGGTCAAAGACTTGTACTCTGGAATGCAATCCCCATGAAAATACCAACAACAATTTTCACAGAACTAGAATATTCCTAAAATTTGTATGGAACCACAAAAGACCCAAATAGCCAAAACAATGTTGAGAAAGAAATCAAAACCAGAAATATCACAATTCCAGATTTCAAGATACACTGCAAAGCAACAGCCATCAAAGTATATTACTAGCACAGAAATAGATACATAGATCAGTAGAACAGAATGGGGAATTCAGAAATGAACTCACAATTACATTGCGAATTAATCTATGACAAGAGGGGCAAGAATATTCAATGGGGAAGCCAGTCTTCAATAAATGGTGTTGGAGAAACTGGACAGTTACATGCAAAACAATGAAACTGGACTATACACAAAAATAAACTCAAAATGGATTACAGACCTAAGACTGTAAAACTGATAGAAGAAAATATAGGCACTGACATTACTGACATCAGCCTTAGCAACATTTTTCTAGATTATCTCTCTGATCTAAATGAAACAAAAATAAACTATTGGGACTATACCAAAATAAAGAGCATTTATATAGTGAATGAAACTATCAACAGAATGAAAAGGCAACCTACTGAATGGGGGAAGATATTTGCAAATGATATATCTGATAAGGACTAAATATCCAAATTATATAAAGAAGTTATACAACCCAACACCAAAACAACAATTTGATTAAACAATGGGCAAAGACATGCATAGACATTTCTCCACAAAAGACATACAGATGGCCAACGTATATACGAAAAGGTGCTCAACATCACTCATCATCAGGGAGATGCAGATCAAAACCACAGTGAGATAGCTCCCTATATTTATCAGAATAATTGGTATCAGACAGACAAGAAATACCAAGTGTTAGGCGAGGATGTGGAGAAAAAGGGACACTTGTGCCCTGTTAGTGGGAATGTAAATTGGTGTCCTCACTGTGGAAAATAGTATGGAGGTTCTCAAAAAATTAAAAAAATAGCAATACCATATGATCTAGTAATTCCACTACTGGGTGTTTTCCCAAGAAAATAAAAACACTAATTTGAAAAGATATATGTACCCCTTTGTTTACTGCAGTCTTTATTTTTTAAATGATTTCATTTATTTATTTGAGAGAGAGAGAGAGAGAGAGAGAGAGAGAGGACGAGTAGAAGAGAGGGAGAAGCAGACTTCCCCCTGAGCATGGAGCCCGGTGCGCAGCTCCATCCCAGGACCCAGGGATCATGACCTGAGCTGAAGGCAGATGCTTAATGGATGTAGCCACCCAGGTGCCCCTGTTTATTGCAGCATCATTCACAACAGCCAAGATAGGGAAGCAACCGAAGTGTCCATCAATAGATGAATGGATACAGAAGAACGTGTCTATATAGCGACATACTACTCAGCCATAGAAAAGAGGAGATCTAGACATTTCTGACAATATAGATGAACCTCGGGGGTATTATGCCAACTGAAATAAGCCAGACTGAAAAAAGACAAAGCTATATTGTTTCATTTATATGTGGAATCTAAAAAACAAAACAAATGAGTTAAAAAAAAAAAAAAGCAGAAAGATCTGCCCATACATACAAAGAACCAACTAATGGTTGCCAGAGGGGAAAGGGCTAGAGATGGGCAAAGTAGTAGAAGGTTGAGTGGGAGATCCCGGCCTCTGGTTATGGAATGAATAAGTCATAGGGGTAAAAGGTACAGGCAAGGAATATAGTCAATGGTATTAGTGTTGTGTGATGACAGATGAGAGCTACACGTGTGGTTAGCAAAGTGTGACATTAAGGTTTATCTAATCACTGTGTTATGTAGCATTGTATGTCAACTATACTTTAGGGGAGAAAAAGTCTTAAAAAACAGTTACAATGTTATATAGTTGACCCTTGGACATCATGGTTTGAACTAGGTGGATTCACTCATACTCCTGGATTTTTTACAGTACTATACACTATAAATGTATTTTATCTTCCTTATGGTTTCTTTAATAACATTTTTCTTCTCTCTGGCTTCCTCTACTGTAGGAATAAAGAATATAATGCATTTAACATACAAAACGTGTTAATCGACTATGTTGCTGGTAAGGCTTTGGCCAACAGTATGCTGTTAATAGTTAGTTTTGTGGGGGGCACCTGGGTGGCTCAGTGGTTGAGTGTCTGCCTTTGGCTCAGGTCATGATTCTGGGCTCCTGGGATCGAGTCCCACATCGGCCTCCCTGCATGGATCCTGCTTCTCCCTCTGCCTATGTCTCTGCCTCTCTCTTTCTCTCTCTGTCTCTCTCACGAATAAATAAATAAAATATTTTAAAAAAATAGTTAAGTTTTTGGAAAGTCAAAAGTTATATGTGGATTTTTTTTTTTTTTACTGTGCAGGGGATCAGAGGCCCTAACCCTCAGTATTCAAGGGTCAACTTTACTTCAAACCTCACATGCACAAAAAAATTATATTTAATATAAATACATTTATAATTATTTTACATAATTTTCAGAGCTAATAATTGTTTTACTATCATTCTTTTAGTAGGGATCTATGAATGGTTAACACTCTTAGTGTTTGTATGTCTTTACATCCATTATGCTCTTACCTAGGATGGGTTAGTTAGCTATGTTAACTGTTATTTCCCCTCAGTGCTCTGAGGATGGTATTCTATTTCCTTCCCATGTGTGTGTGTTTGTATGCATAGGGATGTATTTATCTCTCTCTCTCCTTCTATCCCTTTTTCCTTTTCCATCTCTTTCTCTGTCCTATTCTGACTTTCTCTTTCCTAATCAAGTTTTTCTCTAAACTTCTCCCTTCCTTCTTTTCTTTTTTCCCAACTCTTTCCATCTATCAGTTTTATAACTGTCTCCATCTGTATTTTTGAGCCCACAAATACTAGGTTTTATAATTCTCCCAGGAAGTTTCTGCCTGAGAGAATATTGGGTGTGTCACACCTATCACCTAGTACAACTTCCTCAGTGATTTTAAGGCTGCTTTCTTTTGATCAGCTTTCACCATTATGGATAAAAATGCAGAACGATCACTCTTCTCAGCTGAAGATAGGTGGTGGTTAGCCTTTGGATTTAAGCAATGACTCCAACTTTCAGTACTTTCCCCATCTTCCACTGTGTCCCAGCCCCATTTCATGTAGAGCACTTTTAGTTTCCTTTATTCGGCAAGACCAAAATCCAAGATGCCATTGCCTGCTTTGTATCCTGGGTTCAACACATCTCTGATTTCAGCCTGTTCCTTCTTTGACATTTTGATCCACCAGAGATGTTTATCTGTCTTTTCTAATCTAGATAAATGCTTTTGCGTTTTTGCACATGTGCACATGCATGTATCATTGTTATACGTTCATGGCACAGCCTAAACTCACTTTACCATTCTAAATTGGAATGCTCACATATTGCATGGTAGAAGGGTTATTTTATGCAAATTATTTCATGGAAATTCAATCATAGTGTACTTTTTAAAAAATAAATATTTTTGTGTTTTATTTCTTTAGGTTTTTATTTTAATTCCAGTTAGTTAACATATATTGTTAGTTCAGGTGTACAATATAGTAATTTAACACTTCCATACATCACCTAATCACAAGTGTCCTCCTTAATCCCCATCACCTATTTAACCCATCCCCACTGGTAACCATTAGTTTGTTCTCTATAGTAAGAATCTGTTTCTTGGTTGGCTTCTCTCTCTCTTTTTCCCTTTACTGGCATGCTTTACTTCTTAAATTCCACATATGAGTGAAATAAAAAATTCAAGATGTCATTCTTTTTTTTTTTTTGGTTGAGTAGTATTTCATTATATATAAATATATACATAGGTAAAATCTATAGAGTAAAAATGTATATATGTACACATAATGTCTTTATCCATTCTTCAGTCAATGGACACTTGCTTGGGCTGTTTCCATAGTTTGACTATTGTAGATAATGTTGCAATGAAACCATGAGTTCGTCTTTGAAAAAATTAATAAAATTGATAAATCTCTAGTCAGACTTACCAAAAAGAAAAGAGAAAGGACCCAAATAAATAAAATTACAGGGGAGGGGCAAGACGGCGGAAGAGTAGGGTCTCCAGGTCACCTGTCCTCAACAAATTACCTAGAAAACATTCAAATCATCCTGAAAATCTACGAATTCGGCCTGAGATTCAAAGAGAGACCAGCTGGAACGCTCCAGTGGAGAGGGTTTCGCGCTTCTATCAAGGTAGGAAGACGGGGAAAAAGAAATAAAGACACAAAAGGCCTCCGAGGGGGGGGAGGGGCCCGCGAGGAGCCGGGCTGAGGCCGGGGCGAGTGTCCCCCAGGACAGGAGAGCCCCTTCCCGGAGGAGCAGGAGCTGCACCGACCTTCCCCGCGGAAAGGGGCCCGCAGGGAGGTGGAGCAGGACCCAGGAGGGCGGGGATGCCCTCGGGCTCCGGGAACAGCTCGGAGGGGCTCGGGCGGCGGCTCCGCGGAGGGGGCTGCGCGGCTCCGGGAACAGCTCGGAGGGGCTCGGGCGGCGGCTCCGCGGAGGGGGCTGCGCGGCTCCGGGAACAGCTCGGAGGGGCTCGGGCGGCGGCTCCGCGGAGGGGGCTGCGCGGCTCCGGGAACAGCTCGGAGGGGCTCGGGCGGCGGCTCCGCGGAGGGGGCTGCGCGGCTCCGGGAACAGCTCGGAGGGGCTCGGGCGGCGGCTCCGCGGAGGGGGCTGCGCGGCTCCGGGAACAGCTCGGAGGGGCTCGGGCGGCGGCTCCGCGGAGGGGGCTGCGCGGCTCCGGGAACAGCTCGGAGGGGCTCGGGCGGCGGCTCCGCGGAGGGGGCTGCGCGGCTCCGGGAACAGCTCGGAGGGGCTCGGGCGGCGGCTCCGCGGAGGGGGCTGCGCGGCTCCGGGAACAGCTCGGAGGGGCTCGGGCGGCGGCTCCGCGGAGGGGGCTGCGCTCGGGCGCGGCTCCGAGAGGGGGCTGCGGGGCTCCGGGAACAGCACGGAGGGGCTCGGGGTGCGCGGAAAGAAGATCCGCGCGTATGGGGCTGCCGCGGCTCCGGGAACAGCATCGGGAGGGCTCGGGCGGCGGCTCGCGGAGGGGGCTGCGCGGCGCCGGGAAGCAGCTCGGCGGCGGCGGCATCGCGCAGAGGAAGAAGCTCCGCGCGGAGGGGGCTGCGCGGCTCCGGGAACAGCTCGGAGAGGGCTCGGGCGGCGGCTCCGCGGAGGGGGCTGCACCGCCGGGAGCGCGAATCCAACAGCGCAGGCCCCGGAGCACAGGGCGCCGGGACACAGCCCAGGATCCGGCCTCCCCCGGGACAGGCAGAGGCCGGGAGGGCCCAGGACAGCAAGGACGCTCCTGCCTGGAACTGAGCAGATCAGCGGCCCCGCCCCGGAGCCCCCAGGCCCTGCAGAAGGAGAGCCCCGGAGCTACTGCGGGGGCTGGATCCAGGGTCCCAGAGCTGTCCCCGCCACTGTGGCTTCCTCCCGGGGCCTCACGGGGTCAACAACCCCCACCGAGCCCTGCACCAGGCAGGGGCAGAGCAGCTCCCCCAAGTGCCAACACCTGAGAATCAGCACAGCAGGCCCCTCCCCCAGAAGACCAGCGAGACGGACCAGTTCCAAGGGAAGTCAAGGGACTTAAACTACACAGAATCGGAAGATACTCCCCCATGGTTTTTTTTGTTTTTTGGTTTTTTGTTTTTGTTTTCGTTTTTTTTTTTTTTTGTTTGTTTTGTTTTGTGCTTTTTTTTTTTCTCTCTTTCTTCTTGATTTCTGATTGCTTCCCCCCCCACCCCCCCCTTTTTTCTTTTTTCTCCTTTCTTTCTTTTTCTTCTCTTTTTCCCCTATTTTTTCTTCTTTCTCTTTTTTCTTTTTCTCTTTTCTTTCCTTCTCTCTCTTTTTCTCCTTTTCCCAATACAACTTGTTTTTGGCCACTCTGCACTGAGCAAAATGACTAGAAGGAAAACCTCACCTCAAAAAAAAAGAATCAGAAACAGCCCTCTCTCCCACAGAGTTACAAAATCTGGATACAATTCAATGTCAGAAAGCCAATTCAGAAGCACTATTTTACAGCTACTGGTGGCTCTAGAAAAAACCATAAAGGACTCAAGAGACTTCATGACTGCAGAATTTAGATCCAGTCAGGCAGAAATTAAAAATCAATTAAATGAGATGCAATCCAAGCTAGAAGTCCTAACGACGAGGCTTAACGAGATGGAAGAACGAGTGAGTGACATAGAAGACAAGTTGATGGCAAAGAGGGAAACTGAGGAAAAAAGACAAGCAATTAAAAGATCATGAGGATAGATTAAGGGAAATAAATGACAGCCTGAGGAAGAAAAACCTACGTTTAATTGGGGTTCCTGAAGGCACGGAAAGGGACAGAGGACCAGAATATGTATTTGAACAAATCCTAGCTGAAAACTTTCCTAATCTGGGAAGGGAAACAGGCATTCAGATCCAGGAAATAGAGAGATCCCCCCCTAAAATCAACAAAAACCGTTCAACACCTCGACATTTAATAGTGAAGCTTGCAAATTCCAAAGATAAGGAGAAGATCCTTAAAGCAGCAAGAGAAAAAAAGTCCCTGACTTTTATGGGGAGGAATATTAGGGTAACAGCAGACCTCTCCACAGAGACCTGGCAGGCCAGAAAGGGCTGGCAGGATATATTCAGGGTCCTAAATGAAAAGAACATGCAACCAAGAATACTTTACCCAGCAAGGCTTTCATTCAAAATGGAAGGAGAGATAAAGAGCTTCCAAGACAGGCAGGAACTGAAAGAATATGTGACCTCCAAACCAGCTCTGCAAGAAATTTTAAGGGGGACTCTTAAAATTCCCCTTTAAGAAGAAGTTCAGTGGAACAATCCACAAAAACAAGGACTGAATAGGTATGATGACACTAAACTCATATCTATCAATAGTAACTCTGAAGGTGAACGGGCTTAATGACCCCATCAAAAGGCGCAGGGTTTCCGACTGGATAAAAAAGCAGGGCCCATCTATTTGCTGTCTACAAGAGACTCATTTTAGACAGAAGGACACCTACAACCTGAAAATAAAAGGTTGGAGAACCATTTACCATTCAAATGGTCCTCAAAAGAAAGCAGGGGTTGCCATCCTTATATCAGATAAATTAAAATTTACCCCAAAGACTATAGTGAGAGATGAAGAGGGACACTATCTCATACTCAAAGGATCTATCCAACAAGAGGACTTAACAATCCTCAATATATATGCCCCGAATGTGGGAGCTGCCAAATATTTAAACCAATTAATAACCAAACTGAAGAAACACTTGATAATAATACACTTATACTTGGTGACTTCAATCTAGCTCTCTCTATACTAGATAGGTCTTCTAAGCACAACATCTCCAAAGAAACGAGAGCTTTAAATGATACACTGGACCAGATGGATTTCACAGATATCTACAGAACTTTACATCCAAACTCAACTGAATACACATTCTTCTCAAGTGCACATGGAACTTTCTCCAGAATAGACCACATACTGGGTCACAAATCGGGTCTGAACCAATACCAAAAGATCGGGATAGTCCCCTGTATATTCTCAGACCATAATGCCTTGAAATTAGAACTTAATCACAACAAGAATTATGGAAGGACCACAAACACGTGGAGGTTAAGGACCATCCTGCTAAAAGATGAAAAGGTCAACCAGGAAATTAAGGAAGAATTAAAAAGATTCATGGAAACTAATGAGAATGAAGATACAACCGTTCAAAATCTTTGGGATGCAGCAAAAGCAGTCCTGAGGGGGAAATACATCGCAATAGAAGCATCCATTCAAAAACTGGAAAGATCTCAAATTCAAAAGCTCACCTTACACATAAAGGAACTAGAGAAAAAGCAACAAATAGACCCCACCCCCAGCAGAAGAAGACAGTTAATTAAAATTCGAGCAGAACTCAATGATATCGAGACCAAAAGAACTGTGGAACAGATCAACAGAACCAGGAGTTGGTTCTTTGAAAGAATTAATAAGATAGATAAACCATTAGCCAACCTTATTAAAAAGAAGAGAGAGAAGACTCAAATTAATAAAATCATGAATGAGAAAGGAGAGATCACTACCAACACCAAGGAAATACAAACGATTTTAAAAACATATTATGAACAGCTGTACGCCAATAAATTAGGAAATCTAGAAGAAATGGACGCATTCCTAGAAAGCCACAAACTACCAAAACTGGAGCAGGAAGAAATAGAAAACCTGAACAGGCCAATAACCAGGGAGGAAATTGAAGCAGTCATCAAAAACCTCCCAAGACACAAGAGTCCAGGGCCAGATGGCTTCCCAGGGCAATTCTATCAAACGTTTAAAGAAGAAATCATACCTATTCTACTAAAGCTATTTGGAAAGATAGAAAGAGATGGAGTACTTCCAAATTCGTTCTATGAGGCCAACATCACCTTAATTCCAAAACCAGACAAAGACCCCACCAAAAAGGAGAATTACAGACCAATATCCTGATGAACATGGATGCAAAAATTCTCAACAAGATACTAGCCAATAGGATCCAATAATACATTAAGAAAATTATTCACCATGACCAAGTAGGATTTATCCCTGGGACACAAGGCTGGTTCAACACTCGTAAAACCATCAATGTGATTCATCATATCAGCAAGAGAAAAACCAAGAACCATATGATATTCTCATTAGATGCAGAGAAAGCATTTGACAAAATACAGCATCCATTCCTGATCAAAACCCTTCAGAGTGTAGGGATAGAGGGAACTTTCCTCGACATCTTAAAAGCCACTTACGAAAAGCCCACAGCAAATATCATTCTCAATGGGGAAGCACTGGGAGCCTTTCCCCTAAGATCAGGAACAAGACAGGGATGTCCACTCTCACCACTGCTGTTCAACATAGTTCTGGAAGTCCTCGCCTCAGCAATCAGAGAACAAAAAGACATTAAAGGCATTCAAATTGGCAAAGAAGAAGTCAAACTCTCCCTCTTCGCCGATGACATGATACTCTACATAGAAAACCCAAAAGCCTCCACCCCAAGATTGCTAGAACTCATACAGCAATTTGGTAGCGTGGCAGGATACAAAATCAATGCCCAGAAATCAATGGCATTTCTATACACTAACAATGAGACTGAAGAAAGAGAAATTAAGGAGTCAATCCCATTTACAATTGCACCCAAAAGCATAAGATACCTAGGAATAAACCTAATCAAAGAGGTAAAAGATCTATACCCTAAAAACTATAGAACACTTCTGAAAGAAATTGAGGAAGACACAAAGAGATGGAAAAATATTCCATGCTCATGGATTGGCAGAATTAAAATGTAAAAATGTCAGTGTTACCCAGGGCAATTTACACGTTTAATGCAATCCCTATCAAAATACCATGGACTTTCTTCAGAGAGTTAGAACAAATTATTTTAAGATTTGTGTGGAATCAGAAAAGACCCCAAATAGCCAGGGGAATTTTAAAAAAGAAAACCATAGCTGGGGGCATCACAATGCCAGATTTCAGGTTGTACTACAAAGCTGTGGTCATCAAGACAGTGTGGTACTGGCACAAAAACAGACACATAGATCAATGGAACAGAATAGAGAACCCAGAAGTGGACCCTGAAATGTATGGTCATCTCATATTCGATAAAGGAGGAAAGACTATCCATTGGAAGAAAGACAGTCTATTCAATAAATGGTGCTGGGAAAATTGGACATCCACATGTAGAAGAATGAAACTGGACCACTCTCTTTCACCAGACACAAAGATAAACTCAAAATGGATGAGAGATCTAAATGTGAGACAAGAGTCCATCAAAATTATAGAAGAGAACACAGGCAACACCCTCTTTGAACTCGGCCACAGTAACTTCTTGCAAGATACATCCACAAAGGCAAAAGAAACAAAAGCAAAAATGACCTATTGGGACTTCATCAAGATAAGAAGCTTTTGCACAGCAAAGGATACAGTCAACAAAACTAAAAGACAACCTACAGAATGGGAGAAGATATTTGCAAACGACATATCAGATAAAGGGCTAGTTTCCAAAATCTATAAAGAACTTATTAAACTCAACACCAAAGAAACAAACAATCCAATCATGAAATGGGCAAAAGACATGAACAGAAATCTCACAGAGGAAGACATGGACATGGCCAACATGCACATGAGAAAATGCTCCGCATCACTTGCCATCAGGGAAATACAAATCAAAACCACAATGAGATCCCACCTCACACCAGTGAGAATGGGGAAAATTAACAAGGCAGGAAACAATAAATGTTGGAGAGGATGCAGAGAAAAGGGAACCCTCTTACACTGTTGGTGGGAATGTGAACTGGTGCACCACTCTGGAAAACTGTGTGGAGGTTCCTCAAAGAGTTAAAAATAGACCTGCCCTACGACCCAGCAATTGCACTGTTGGGGATTTACCCCAAAGATTCAGATGCAATGAAACGTCGGGACACCTGCACCCCGATGTTTCTATCAGCAATGGCCACAATAGCCAAACTGTGGAAGGAGCCTCGGTGTCCATCGAAAGATGAATGGATAAAGAAGATGTGGTTTATGTATACAATGGAATATTACTCAGCAATTAGAAACGACAAACACCCACCATTTGCTTCAACGTGGATGGAACTGGAGGGTATTATGCTGAGTGAAATAAGTCATTCGGAGAAGGACAAACAGTGTATGTTCTCATTCATTTGGGGAATATGAATAATAGTGAAAGGGAATATAAAGGAAGGGAAAAGAAATGTTGGGAAATATCAGGAAGGGAGACAGAACATGAAGACTCCTAACTCGGGGAAACGAACTAGGGGTGGTGGAAGGGGAGGAGGGCGGGTGTTGGAGGGGAATGGGTGACGGGCACTGAGGTGGACACTTGACGGGATGAGCACTGGGTGTTTTACTGTATGTTGGTAAATTGAACACCAATAAAAATTAATTAAAAAAAATAAAATTACAAATGAGAAAGGAGAAATAACAACCAAACCACAGAAATACAAGCAAGTATGAGAGAATATTCTGAAAAACTATATGCTAGCAAATTGGACAACCAGGAAGAAACAGATAAATTCTGACAAACTTATAAACTACCAACACTGAAACAGGAAGAAATAGAAAACTTGAACAGACTTATAACCAGTTATGAAATCGAATCACTAATCAAAAAATTCCACCAAAAAACAGAAGTCCAATGCCAAATGGCTTCACAGCTAAATTCTACCAAATTTTAAGAAGAGTTAATACCTATTCTTGTCAAACTTTTAACAAAGATATACAAGAAAGGAACACTTCCAAATTCATTCTATGAAACTAGCATTACTCCGATACCCAAATCAGATAGAGACACCACTGAAAGAGAGAACTACAGGCCAATATCTCTGATGAATATAGATGGAACAATCCTCAATAAAATACTACGAAACTGAATCTAAGAATACATCACAGTATAATTTCTAAAATCATTCTTTGTATTTTTCCCATTGGAGGACAATTTAGAATTTTGAATCTTTGAAAATTTATGGCAATTTTTAACTATGGCTCCAATATGCCTAGATGTTTACTGCGTTTTTTTAAAAATCAGTTTTTTTTTAAAAAACAGTTCTAATATACTAACAGAAATATACTCTTAAGCAACTTTTAATATAACTTAATATTTTCTAAACTCTAATGACCATCTAGGTTATTCAAAACACATATAATAAAATATTAGAATTTGACTAACAAAGAAATAATTTAAAAAACTCTCAACAGCTTTTATGTCTTAATTTTTTTTAACAGTTTTTAAATTACAACAAATCAAGACAAGAAAAATCTCTTGAGAAGTTACATGGCCTAAAGTTAAAAATAAACAGAAAGCAAATCTGTTGGCAGTGATAAAGTGGACTCAAAAAAGCTAAATTTTATCACTGAAATGTTCTATCTTTCCTTGTCTTTTTTTTTTTTTGTTGTTGTTATATAGACAGTTTAAGAATAGCCAAAAAAATTCTGAGCCTCATATGCAGTTGAAGGAATATCACATTAAGTGAGGCTCAAAGGAAAGCCAAAGTCTTTTTGATCTCAGGGTTCCTCTGGAGGTTCTCTTCCTCATTCAGTGCTATTTCTGTATATTAAAAAAAAAGCATGATTCTACAGTCACACACAAGCACTGCTATTACACAGAAAATTTGCTATGGCTTGCAAACCTGGTTTTGGCTTCATGAGTTCCAAAAATGCTATAGGTTGGTTCTTTTATTTGAGATGATTATTCAAAGAAATTCACTGAACTAAAGAGAGGGTCATATTCTCCTTTTTTCCGATAGCATACTTGGATGTACAAAAGTATGTGACAAATTTCTATAAAACTATATACCATTCAGTGCACAGACACATGAAAAGATGCTCACTCAGCATCACTAATCATCAGGGAAATGCAAATCAAAACTACAAAGAGATGTCACCTTCCATATGTCAGAATGGCTAAAATTAAAAAAGAAAAAAAGATAAGAAATAACAAGTGTTGGTGAGAATGTGGAGAAAAAGGAATCATTATACACTGTTGGTGGGAGTGTAGATTGGCACACCTGCTGTGGAAAACAGTATGGGGATACCTTAAGAAATTAAAAATACAAATTACCATGTGAACCAATGATTCCACTACTGGATGACTAACCAAAGGAGAAAAACCCCACTAATTTGAAGATATATGCACACCTATGTTTTTTACAGCATTATTTATACAGCCAAGATTTGAAAGTAGCCTAAGTGTCCATTGATAGACAAATAGATACAGAAGATATGGTGTGTAGGTGCATGTGCGATACACAAACACACACACACACACACAGAGGAATATTATGCAGCCCTTAAAATGGTGAGATCATGCCATTTACTGCAACATGAATGGACCTAGAGAATATCATGCTAAGTGAAATAAGTTAGACTGAGAAAGACAAATATATGATTTTGCTCATATGTAGAATCTGGAAAAACAAAGTCAAATCAGAATCAGACCTGTAAATACAGAGAAGAATCATCTGATGGTGCTAGAGGGGAAACTGATGAAGGACAATAAGCCATAGAGACTTCCAGTCATGAAACGAATAGTCACAGGGATAAATGACAAAGCATAGAGAATATAATCAATGATATTGTAACAGAGTTGTACAGTGACAAGTGGTAGCTACACCTGCGGTGGGCACAGCATATTGGGTACTTCTGGAATCATTCTGTTGTACGCCTGAAGCTAATGTGACATTGTGTATCAGCTGTATTTCAAAGATTTTAAAAAGTAAATTGAGAATGAAATAAAAAATAAAAACAGAACCATTTAGGCAACTAAATGTCTAATATAAAATCGTCTACGTATTTTAGGTTAGGTGTTTTCTTTAACGTTTGTCTTAAGATATTTATTTAAAAAAAAGAAGATATTTATTTAAGAATATCTTTACATAGTACTAACTTTTATAAAGGTATTTTCCACATTAAACTGAAATTTGCTTTAAATAGTTTCTACTGGCTGATTTTGGTCTGCTTTCCACAGCTATATAGAGTCAGTCAAGGCCTGCTTATGTTATATCTTGTTAATTTGAATTCCTCATCCTTGTCTGCCAAAGTCTTTGGGTTTTGATTCTCTCCTGTATCTACAGGGAAGTCCTTCAGCTTCCTGAATTCTGCAAATTCGACAGGTCTTCTATTTTGTCTCCTCATCCAAATTGCTTACAGAAACATTGATGACGACAAGATAAGCCTCTGCAGCATATAACTAGATAATTCCATTACACTGACCTTACTTCTCATTCAAGATCCCTCACTCATCCTTCAACAAGATCCAAAATCCATCTACCTATACTGTCAGCCTACATTTGAGTATCTTGTCAATACCTTTCCTGAATCGCATGTAGTCCCACCTTATGGGATTCTCTTTATCTAACAGTTCAGGAAGTCTTTTTTTTTTTTTTAATAAATGAGATAGGTCTAGAATGACTTGTGAACACGTGAATGCATTCTGTTGTATCTTTTCCTAGTTAATAAGAGACTGAGTGAAACTGTTGGTGAGTCAGAGATTAGGCTGCTCCCATGATTGTGCTAAGTGTTATATTAGCAGTGTTAGTTGAACTCTGGGTAGCACTTGGTCATCATCTTACAGAGGGTGGACTGTAGATGTGTCATTTTCCACCTAAGCTTCTCATGGATCTTCCTGAAATTCGGATGCTTTCAGGACCACAGCTGTGGCATCCACTTCTTTCCCTTCTGTAATGCGTGTGCTATACACCCTTAAAACCATAAATCATATGAAATTTATTTTTGTTGATGTCTCAAGGTAAAGAGGAACAGATTTTCTTCCTCTATTAGTCCTCATACTTTTCACTGGATAAAGCCTGGTTAAAATCTAGGCCTTGACTCAGATCACCTGTGTCTATAACCTATGTCTGTAATTTCTCATTTGCCATTGTCCTTACTTAATCTCTTCAAGTGCCATTTTTCTCATATATCAAATGGGAATAATAATATTGCCTATTTCACAGGACTGCTGTGAGAATCAAATTATTATTGCATGTTAACCATTTAAATGTATCCTTGGCACACAGTAAGCTCTAAATAATAATTACTGTTTTAATGGTTATTATTGTTGCTTAAAGGATGTGGTCCTTCTCAGTTTGGAAAAATGCTGGTTTCCTGAGGGCTACAGTTCTGTCTTGGTTAACTGTGACTACCCTGTACACATGTTATTAAAATTATTTTCAATCATGGATAGTGTAGCTCATTGGAGAATTACAGAACTAGAGGCAAAGGTTAGGCAATATGATCCTGCTCCAATAGGTATTGCTTTAACGATACAGATAATGACTTGTTTTTATAAAGCTTCTTTCCATCTCACAACCAGAAAGCACTCTATAGACATTATCACATAATGATTTTGAGAAGTTGCTAGGCTACGAGTACTATGTGATTGTTTCCATTCTGCACAGGGATTCTAAGTAATTTGCTTATGTTCACGTAGAAAGATGGCAGAAGAAGAAAAACCCCAATACATGAGCTTCTAAAATCCCACCTAGAGATTTGGAATCTCCAAGTAATTTGGGGGCGGTCTACATCACAAATACTCTAGACATCTAAGATTACTTAGTGTAAATCATTTTGCACTGTGAAATCTGACAGTATGACATCAGATTGAATTGGAAATCCAGTTTAATTCAGTAAGTCTAGTAATCAATCATCAGGTTCACAGAACCAATCTATTTGACAACTGGAAGGAATAAGTAGTGAGACAACCCACCATTTCAGCCTATTTGACTTTCAACCCACTTTGACAAATACAATGTGCCAGACACTATCCTGCATACAACTGGAGGTAAAGAGGTTCTTAAGGACTTACTGTCAAGTGAAATAAGAAACACAGAAGGAGACGGAGATGGAGATGAAGATCTAGCTGTTGCTATAGATATATATCCATACTAATATAATGTTGTAATAGCAAAATGCATCAGATAGTAAGTCAAGGAAATGTTCACATTGATGGGGAATCTGGAAAACCCTTATGGAAAGACATGATTTCAGTTATTTTGCACCTACTAAGCTGAGTTTTGAGGATCACAGGAGATAAGAGTGTTGGCAAGGATGAGGAGAAAAAGGAATCCTTGTGCACTGTTATTGCGAATGTATATTGCTACAACCACTGTGGAAACAGGAATTTTTCTTTGAAAAGTTAAAAATATAAATACCATATGATCCAGTAATTTTAGTATTTAACCAAAGAGTATTGCTGAATATTTAAGCAAAGAAAATGAAAACACGAATTCAAAAACATATATACTCTTATGTTTATTTCAGTATTATTTACAATAGCCAATATATAGAAGCAACCTAAATGTCCATTCATTGACAAATGGATGAAGAAGATATGTTATACCTCCCCAAGATACACAATGGAATATTATGCTGCCATAAAAGGTTGGTTTTGTGCCATCTGTGACAACATGGAGAGACCTAGATGGTACTGCGCTAAGTGAACTAAGTCAGCCTGAGAAAGACAAATGCCAAATGATTTAACTCATATGTAGAATCTAAAAAATATATATAAACAAGCAAAAGTCAGAACCAGACCTATAAATACAGAAAACGAGCTGAAGATTGCCAGAGGGGGTTGGGGTCAAAGATATTGCAATAGTGCTGTATGGTGACAGATGGTGGCTACATTTGTGATGAGCATAGTTTAAAGGATAGAGAAGTTGAATCAGTATGTTGTACACCCAAAACTAGTGTAACATTTTGAGTCAACTATAGTCAAATGATCAAAATAAACCCTCAATGCTACTTCGAAGTATGAGGTGGTGATATTGAATTGTTATTTGTCTTAATGGCCTTATATAATTGTCTCATATAACATCCTAAACAAGTTGTTCATTACCTACACAGGTACATAGTTTTTCAAATTCTCTTAGCACCTGGAAGTTGGCAACTGTTCACTTATCCACGTTATACTCCCCATTAAACAGTGCAAGGGATTAAAGCTGGGAAGGTAAAAACAAAAAACAAAAAAACAAAACAGGCTTCAGTATAATTAAATTGGAATTTCTTTCACCAAATAAAATAAAGAAGAATAACGTTTTAAAAAGCATTTTGGGGATAGATATTTCATTGTGTATTTTAGGAGAAATGCATGAGGGACTGAAGAGGAAAATCAAGACTATAAGAATATTTTAAATTGTGTGTTTGAGTTACAGAAAGGTGGGTGTCTTTTTGGCCTTCTGTATTTGTCTCAACAGACATGGTAAATTTTTGTAAAATATACATTTATGACTGAATTTTCTTAGTGTGAAAAATTGTGTGGGGAATATAGGAAAACTTAAGTGTATTTGGTATCACACAATGGCTGAAATGCATTACATATTTTACTTGGTCTCACTCTCACATACACATACAGGGCAAAATAAATAAAATCAGAAAAATAACAGTGAATAATAGGTCATGGACACGAGATGAGGTCTCCTTGTCTCAAATTCTAGGCTGCCTCTCTATTGAGCTGAATATGTATAACAAAACCTATGGCTAACAAGTTCTCTATTAACTAATAACATAGCCAAGAAAATTTAAGTTGGGTGATAGCAAGTTTAACGGTATCCAACCCATTGTTTCTTGTATGATTACTCTTAATTTTTTTTAATAAACCAGATAAAAAATCAGGACACCAAGGAACAGAAACCTCTCAGTGTTTCACTTAGACTTTCTTTGCCACTAATTATGTAACTCTCAAAATTACTTACAGGTCTCATAGCACAGAATAATTAAAGCAATATTTTAAAAGTATTTTTATTGTAAAAATTAAAAACATTTATAAGGTAATAGAATAGTATCATCAGCTCCCACTTACTCAGCACCTGTCTTCAATAATTATCAATATTTTGTGAATCTAGATTCAGTCATACCACATTATTTTTTCCCTGATGAATATTTAAAACACCAGATGTTGTATAATTTCACATGTACAGCCAGTATGTACCTCTACCAGATACTAACACTTAAAAAATCCATTATCACTCTGAAAACTATCAATATTAATTCTCCATTCTAATATCTAGTCCCTGATTATTTTTTTCCCTGTGTGAAAATGTCCCTTTATAGTTGTTTTGCTTGAATCAGGATCCAAGCAAGGGCCACAGATTGCATTTGGTTGGTAAGTCTCTTAATATTTTTTTCATGACATTTATTGGTGGAACTAAATCTTTTAACTCGTTGAATATCCAAATTCTAAATTTAGCTCTTTGAATCCTGTGGTACCTTTAAACACACTCATCTATCTCCTGCATATATGGAAGCATTTGCTTCAATTCAGATTTCTGTTTTGTTTATGGGCAAGAATCTTTCATCAATGGTACTACGTGTTCCCATTGCGTCATAGCAGGAGACCCATGATGTTTGGTCTTTTAGTGATGACACAACATTGCAGTGAGGTCAGATGATGCCAGCCTAATCCATTCATCATAAATCACTACAGAAAGGTGGGTGGTTAATGGTTTAAATTGTTTGATGGTAATTGCCTAGATCCATTCTTTCATTAGAGGTTTCAGAATAGTGACTTCATAATTCTCTTATGCCTTCTGCTTTTTGTCTTCAAATTTCTACTGTAGACATGAACTTTCTTGAAATATTGTGCTTATTTTGAAATAGTTTCTACAGGAGAGCAGATATTAAAGGTTTGACTTTTTCTTTATAAGTTTTCAGAATAATGAATTGGTGCCCTAGCAATCTTCAAAGGTGAGCAATTAGTTTGTCTTTTCTTAGTATCATTACGAATGAGTGGATTTTAGCATATTTGTAGTCTTTATCCTGAATAATTTTGCTTTGAACTGTACTTATGATATTAATATAGATACTTTAGCGGGTTTTTTTTTTTACCATTGCATATATCTTTTTAAAATTGTCACAAAACATATATAACATAAAATTTACTCACTCATATATCCTGGAAATCCATGATTCCTAGCCCCAACCCAAACATCCTCAGCCACTCCATTAACCAGCTATTCTTATTCTCAGACTCAGGGGATATAGCATCTCAGTATATAAAGTCATGAATCCCTTTCCTCTTAGCAAGGGTACCTTGACATATTTAGGTCCGTGGTCCCCTGGCAAGTCTGCATATCCATGTGAAAGATTTGGACCTAAAGTGAAGGGTCATAGAGCATTTCTCAACCGTGGGATATCCGGGGAGAATTGTCAAGTGAGAAATTGATGGCATCACTTAGGTATGCCTCTCCTCGTCCTTTCCTGGTTTCCTCATCTCTAATAAGACTGGAGTGGGAGGAGCTATAAAATTCTGTACCCATATAAAGCTACCCAAAGGAAAAGAAGGTGAATTTTCCTGAGATATCTCATTCTTCTGTCATGGTTCAGTCATGTAGATGAGTCTACATGGCCAGTCTTGCTGCGTGGAAGTCAATGGTTGTCCAGGAACCCAAACAGTTTCTTTTCTGCCTTTTTTTTTTGAAAGAAGACAATTTATGATGAGTTTCTTGGATTAGGCATACTAAAATAAAGAGTTTCCTTTGGCAGACTGTATTTTCTAAAGAAGGCCTCAATGATATCACTCATCTTGCATGCTTTTATTCAGTGTGGCCATTTATATAACCTATTCCTCTCGTCCATTTCTCTTGAAATTTGGTGGGCTCATAACCACAGGAGCCAGCTGAGTATGGCAGATAGATGCTGCAACTAAGTCATAAGTGGTGGTGCAGCTTCTGCCTTCTTGGCTGGGATGTTGGAGCCCTGCGTTGCCGTGTAGGAAGTCCAGCCACCTGTCACAGGCATCTGGGCTTCTGAAAATCCTCAGACAAAGTGGAGAGACCACACAGAGGTGATTATGGTAGAAACAGCAGCTGAAGTCCCAGCTAACAGTGAGCTTCAAATGAAAACATGCTAGCATAGTTTTTTTTTTTTTATGGCACACACATAATTAAATATCCATATGCAAAAAATGACCTATGATTCATATCTTAACAGCAGGTACAAAAATTAGCTCCTCAAAATTAATCTAAATGTAAAACTTTCAACTATTAAAGCTTTGAGAAGAGTATGTAGGAGAAAATCTTTGTGATCTTAGGTACTATTTCTTAGACAAGACACAAAAAAAATTCAATTTGTGGAAAACGCTATTTAGTGGCCATCATCAAAAATAAGAATTAATAAAAATAGAAGAATCAAAACTATTGTACTGAAAACCACAGTTTCTAATTCTGCAGTGCTTGGAAGAACCAACCATAGGACACAAAAGGCAAAGCAGTTAATATTAGCTCAGCTAAACTTAGAAGAAGTTTGGGTCAGAAGAAACTAGAAATCGTGGGTGTTATAAAGACTGCGAGAGTATAAGATAACTTTTTGGGGGTGGTGGAAATGTCATATATCTTGGTTGTGGTCGTGGTAATACACTACGCATGGTCAAAAGTCAGAACTGTACACTAAAAAAGAGTGACTTTATTGAATATGAAATATACTTCAATAAACATGATTTTTTAAACCAGTAGGAGTCATAGCTCCAGTGTGACTTAAACCTTTGAGACTTGATCTACATTTCAGTGAAAAATTATCTTTGCTTATCTCCCAGTAACTATTTTTTTAGTTCCTTCATGTGAAAATCATCTTTATTATATTTTCAAATATTTAAACATGAAGTGAAATTATTTATTCCACTGTGGTTAATGGGCTATATCTGGGTGTCAAATCCACCTTTTTTGCTCCTCACTGGCTTTTGATAACTTGTATAATTATTTCTAATACGGGTTTTATAAGAAAAATTTACATCAGTAGGAAAATGCCTAGAGTAAGGTCAATGTCAGAAAAATGCTAATATTCTGGTAATTGTGAAAATTTAAAATAATGATTGCTTTGCTCAGAGTTTTGGGGATATGGGGAATTAGCATTGATGACTTGGTGTTATTCTGGAATTCCTCCATGAAAGGCAGCACTCAATCACTTGTGAAAGTGCTGAGACTCACTAGGCATGATTATGTAATGTCCTCTTATCATTCCAGCAATAATAATAATAACACTAATGATATAGAAAAGTAAAATTTTCAAGTCTCAATATGTAGAAAAATAGGCAGTTTTGCGTAGGCTTGCACTCTGTAATCACACTTCATGAGCTAATATTTTAATGACATCTCCTGGATAATAATTAGCCATCTCAGCTTCTCACTTGTCATCTGAAAACTACAGTCACTGTTTCAGGCTTACCAGATATTGTTTCCTCCTCTTTCTTTTCAGTGAATAAGATATTAATATTCTTTATTTGGAAAATGCTCTTCCCAACTGTGCTAAAATTTCACCCTCATACAGAATTTCCCTAAGACTTATCAGGTGTACTTTGGTTGCAAGAGCAGACTGAAGTATACTCACTAAAAATTCTGTCCAGTTTTTCATTTCAATACGTGCTTGAATCGCCTATGGAGTCAACCAGAAGAATCTGGCTAATTGTAGTATTTTGGTAAATAGCTTGTTTATTTTTTTTTTTAAAGTCTAGGATATAGATCTATCTTCTAATTGTTTCTTTTTATTTTTAAAACTGTGAAATCAGGGGAAAAGGAGGCTCTGAGCTAGCTCTAGCTCATCCCATCTTTTCGATGCAAATTTAGACATTTCTCAATGATTTTAATGCTAGAATAGGAACAAGTCTGGGCTCATCTAAATGTCAGGCTGGGATGAGGTAGGGTTCTGTCCCAAAGGACCCATTAATGCGGGAATCAGGGCTGCTGCATTGGGAGCCACGGTGCTCCTTCTCAGTGCTCTAGGGGCCAACTAAAGACAAAGAGAGAAAATAGCTGATATTAGCTAAGTTTCAAAGAGGACTGGATCATAGGGAACCAAAAGTGTGGTATGTTACAAAAACTAGTTTTCTCTCTTGCCTCTCTGAACTCTATACTCTTCTCCGGTGACTGCTTAACTATAGCAGAATGAGCAACAGACTGGGAATCAGAAGAGGGCATAGGAGTCCCAGCACCACTACTATAGTCCTATTATCCTGTACGTGTTGGTGCTAAGTATTCCAAGTCTCCATTTACTTACTTCCAAAATGAGAGCGTTGAATTAAATTATTTTTCCTGGCTTCTTGAAGCTTAAAACCATGCTGTGTTGAGATAAGGGAAGAACTGACCCTATGTTAGTTTAATACGTGCTAAAGCCTAAAGATTTATTCATGGAAGAAAGATTACAATTCTAATTTAAAGGAATTTCCCCACTACTGGATCTGTGATACGTAAATCTCTCATTGTCTTTCTGGACACATCACAGTTACATTTTGCACCCTGGCATTTTTGCATTCAACTGGCTTAATTTCATGTCCATAAATGCTTTTTGGACTTCTGCTCCCTACTCCAACACAAGAAGGAGGCAATGACTTATAAAGAAATAGTGCGAGTTGGAGGGTAGAGCAAAATGGCGGGTAAAGAGCATATTCTACTTAATATTGGCCAGGCTCTTTGAGTTGTTGTATATAAAATGGATAACATAATGCTTGGCTTACATAATTGGACCAGAACAGATGCAGACTATTCTACCCTCAGCATTTTACATACTTTTCAAAACATTCTATTAAATGATCAGGATTGCCCCATAACTTCTACATTTTTCAAATGAAGAAATAGACTTAGCGTAAGTTGAAGAGAGGTATGGAGTTTTCAATTTAAAGAGAACCTAAAAGGCCATCTTGTTCAATCTTTTCATTATTCAGACAAGAAAATCAAGCACCAGAGAAATTGAGGAATCTGTCTGTGGCCACGCAGGTAAGTGACCAAACTGTTTCTTCGATCTTTTGACTCCTAGGCCAGTGCTCCTTCTGTACCAGAGTGCTATCACTGTCCAAGTTCTCCTCTGCTCTTAAAAAAGACCATGTGACTTCTTGTGATGAGTACCGGGTGTTGTATGCAAGTATTGAGTCACTGTATGGTATGCCTGAAACTAATTTTACACTGTATGTTAACTAACTAGAATTTAAATAAAAAAAATTTTTAAAACCCAATTTCCGATAGGGAAATTTAGTAACTCAAAGTTACCTCTGGACAAGCTTGTAAACAAAGATACATTAAAAAAGAAAAGGTTCAAATTCAATTGAGACAAATACAGATTAGCTTGTGGGTCATTAGCTTGTGAGTTTTCTGGTTGAAGCTCTCAATACTTAGTATTGCCTAAGAATATTTAAGATTTTAAGATGCTTTTGTTGAATTAATGGACCTTATTCATTAGGAAGACCTGGGTTGTTAAAAGATCCCAAACACCCTGTTCTAGAAAGAGTGAAATCAATCTGGGTTTGGTATTCACTTATGAGCCCCATGAAAAACTTGTGTTCCATCTTTTTTTTTCCTCATTAATGAGATGAAGTATATGAATATATGAATGAGATGGTTGAAGAGAAAAGTAAGTTCATTTTCCTTGTTCTCAATAGTATCATCAAAGGCTTTCTGTCTATTGTGCACTGTGAGTTTTCATCAGTTGAGGGCGTAGTATAGTCTTATGTTTAAGATCACAGCTGCTCCTATCCTTTTGGGGGAATTTGCCAAACTCTCCTGAGTGTCTCTGAGGTTAATCTTGGTTAATCAGGCCTTGATGAAAGTCACAAATCTCTAACTTGAGTTTCACCCTTTCCCCTCACATGTCCAGGGGGTCTTCTGAAATGAGAAGTTCCCAGAGTAGAAATCTCCTGGGTACCTCAATCTAGCAAAAGCTCCATTCTTCATCATTCATAGGCCCACTTTGGTCCTGGCTTGCAAATCTGAGCCTGGATTACATCCTTCTGCAATCACGGTGATTGGACCAAAAATGCATGGCCATGCTCCGAGAGAAATCCCACTCTTTCTTTAGAAATCACAGGCTCCTGTAGCAGGTTTGTCCAACATTGCAAGTTTTGCAGGAATTGAATTTCGTCTGATTCCTCGGGAGATCTTTGAAGCAGCAACTTTCATATCTCTTGGGAGAACCTACAGACTTTAATGATTTTTAGGGTGTGAAATGGTAAAATCATATTTAAGGCTGCCAACAGTAAATGGGACAAGGGTATGGAGTCAGGGCAGGAATTCATTTAAACACTGCATATACTGAAAACAAGCTGAATTCTGGGGGGAATGAACCAAAGGAGTACTGTGACATTGTTTATCTTTGTAGCCACTAAAAATGTCAAAATATGTGTCTATCCTGCCAGAAGTCAGTGTTGTTTGCAAACTGTACACGGACAGGGTATCAAATGATTTATGGAATCTACACTGCAAAGTTCCTCTGCCAATAGCAAAATACTGCCCCAGTTTCTAGAAAGCAAACATTTGGTGGGCTACGTAGGGTAACATATTCCCGTCCATGTCTTCACCTCTGATCAGTCTCATATGTTCAGTGGTCATTGCTAGGACAAATATATCTGTTGATCATTTCACTCTCATGTATATATGAGATTTTTTTTTTTAGAAAATAAATCACTTTACTGAAATTTTTTTTTCTTATAAGAAAGATGGGTAACAAATATGACAATGAGCCTACCTGTAACAGCTGTGCATAGTATATAAATAGGGATTTACCACTGTACCCCTTTGTACTACTCTGCATATTTTCCTATTTTTCAAAATCAAAATAACTTTTAAAAAAATGCCACAAAAACCAACTAAGAACTGAAAGCAGTTAAAACCTGTTCCTTAGTCCTAGGGCAAAAAGGTGCTAACTAGGATGAGGCAGGTCAGTGTCAGAAACTGCCTCCTGGACAAAGCAAATCCTGGGTTTGCAGAAAGCCAACATCCAGATGTGGGTGAACAGGATATGCAACAAAATCTTCCTGCCTTCTGGAGGCCAGATCAGTCTTCTGAAAACAGTTTTTCATCATTTTCATCATTATATATATATATATAAACAGAAGGCCAATATATATATATTTGGGCCAATAGAAGGCCAAATATATATATTTACCTTCTAGACAAACTTTTGGTTTGCATGCAATATTAAAGGGAAAAAACGACCTTATTAAGAAAATACACATCTCCCTTAAAGATGACTATAGACAGAAATTGCTCCTGGGTGACAGAGGAAGAAAGGCTTGTGTTCCATGCACAGAGTGGGTATATCTGACCCACATGAGAGCTCTCAAAATGTATGGCCCCTTCTTAGACTTCTTTGGAAGCAAAATGAATAATCTACTAATGGGGAACCAAGATTCTGGGCCAAATACTATTTTTTCCTCTGTTGTGGGTAAGAATTTTTTCTTATGTAATTGCATCTTTTAGACATGTGTATGAACTTGCTTTCTTTTTTTAATCCTTTGTTTCAGCCTCTAGGTCATAATTTATGAGAGTGACATTCAGAGCTCAAAGACTCTTAAGTTTTCCAGAAGTGTTCAGGGGATTATAATTGTTTGATTATATACACTATTTTAAAATCACAGTTTAAAAACATCACGCCGCTCATAGGTGATATATGACAATTTTAACATGAGAAGAACCTTTAATTTGGTAATGTGTGGTCCTGGTAAATTCTGTGTACTTGAATATGTGCATATGTGCGTGTGCTTTCACATTTAAGACTTGGACTAAATCTTCTCCTACCATTTCCACAGATACGTGAACTTTTGTAAAAGGGTGAGCGAAATTAGAGAACTTGTAGGACTTTTATGCAAATTCAGTCTGTGTGTGTCTTTTTACGTGAAATGTACAGGGAAGTACATATTTACGTTATGTAAAAGCCTTGATATATCAAATGCCAAGAAACAGTTAGATATATCTTCTCAGTTGATGCCCCTGCCACCGAATAATCATTAATTAATTGGGTAACAAACAGTGAATATAGGATCAGCTGCATCACAATAAAGTTGATTTATAGATGGTTTTGGAACTTTTACATTTTGGGTGCTTTTTGTTTAACTTTCATTTTCATAAGTTTCAACTTTTGGAATATAATTTCATACTCCTATTTAAAGTTTCAGAATCATGATTGCTGAATAATAGCTTGAGGTTTCAAAGCAAGCTGTTAAAATTTCCACTTTTATAGTGCTTATCTGTGTGAATTACATTTTTCTCATTACTATGCCACCCGAAGTATACAGGGATATATTGGATGTGGATTTTAATATAAGACTGTAACTGTCAATCACTCTCCTGATTTCAAATTTTTGTGTTTGTCAAGATGTTTCAAGGGGTTCTCACTGAATGATGTTAAAACAAATATGTTTTGCATGTTTTAAACATAAACCTTGTAATCAAATATCTCTTGTATCTATTTTATATATTGGGGTTTTGAAGGAAACTTCCTTTGAAGTAAGATTTTTGTTACTAAATATCCGGTACTAAAAAATATGACTCAGGAAGTCAGTGGTTTGCATCCATCCTATTTTTTTTTAGCCTGCATGGTTTTGAACATAGAATTCATACCTTGAGGGACGCCTGGGGGGCTCAGCAGTTGAGTTGTCTGCCTTTGGCTCAGGGCCTGATCCTGGGGTCCCTGGATCGAGTCCACATCGGGCTCCCTGCATGGAGCCTGCTTCTCCCTCTGCCTGTGTCTTTGCCTCTCTCCCTCTCTCTCTCTTTCTCTCTAATGAATAAATAAATAAAATATTAAAAAAAAAGAATTCATACCTTGAAACTTCCAGTAATAGACAACTTTATTTAATTCCCATAGCAAAAGACTTGGGATCAGGCTAAAACCCATCAGTTGCAGTAGTTTAGAACCAAAATAAAAACGTAATGTAATTGTGTGTCAGGAATATTCTACTGAGACAGGAGAGGAGGGAAGTTAGTAGGCACTGTTGTTTCAGACCAGAAATTAAAGCACAATGTGCTGGGACACACGCAACCTGTACAATGGAGGACACAGGTAATGAGGAGGAGCTGCTAATTTGAAAATGTTTACTCTTTGATTTGTGGTCATTTTTTTTTTTTCCAGCAGATCTGCTTTCCAGTGGTTTTCCTTAGGAGAATATCAAAGCCCATTTCATCCCCTAAGCATAGCGACAAATGAGTGGGAGGTATGAGGCTGGAATGAAACACTGGTTCTGTCATTCAGAAGTGCCTAGTCACTGTGAGCATATTGCATTTGGGGACTGCTTATGCCTGTCAGCCCATCTATTGCATACGTCTCCTTTTATGTCTCCCGATGCATGTTCCAAAAAGGACCACCTGCTTTGTCATCACTGAGGTGTCTGGGTCAGAGCACCGAAATGTGGAAACCACACAGGGGCAGTAAAACAAGTCACAGTGTAAGGTCTCATTTCCTCCATCCTAGCTCCCTTCTGAGTCACAAACTAGCCCACTGGCCCTTGCAGCCCCTGATAAGCCTCAACAATGTGCTTCTGTCTGATAAAGAGCTGTGGATTCTGTTGCCTTGAAATGACTCAGAGAGAGTCACAGGACGCATAACCCACCACTAGAGAGACACATCTGAGTCACGGAGGGTCATTTCAGTCGAGAGCTTGTCATAGCACTTAAATGCATGTGGCAAGGGCAGTCACTGTAATTCTGGGCAAAACCGTCCTCTCTACTCCAGAGATCATGATGTTTTGATGGCCACATTCTCAGTCGGTAGGTTCTGGCCAGGAGCAAAGAAGGCTGAATCAAGAGCTAAATATTAGAGAGTATGTAAGAAGGGATAAGTAAATTGAGATCAACAAGTTCCACTAAGCAGTTCAGTGTCTTGTGGAGATGGTACAGTGTTTCCAGTTTCTTCTCAGCTCTAACCAACTGTGTGACTCTTGGAGAGTTGCTCAGCCTCAGTGAATCGTTTTCTTCATACTCACAAAGGGAATGTATTAAAGGGCACTAGGTGGCTCAGAATTGCAGACAGGGCTACAGAAACACAATCTACCCTAAGCTTTCAAGACCAATAATGAAAACTGTGGAGGTGGCCTCATGAAGAACCTGCACCTGCTGCAAGACCCCAACCTAACCGCAACTGCCACCTTTTCCAGGAACTTGACCTTCCTACAACCATCATTACTACTTTCAAAATGGGACTCCTCCTGATCACCCATATCAACAATTAATGCCCTGGCAGGCCTTCACACTCACATTGCTCACTTCCCAATAGAAGTCTGATGTAGATGTATCTGATTGGTGGACCTGGCTCAGGTGTCTCGTTTGCCTCATAAGTGAGAAGGGAGGCTGGAATGGCCAATTCTCCTGTATCAATTGTGCTGTTGGAAGGCAGAAGTGACAACAGGGGGGATTACAGAAATGTAAGGCAGTCAGAGAATGCACAAGTTCCCTTTCATCCTTAGCCGTGTCCAAAGGACTGTCCTTTGTCCTCACACAGAGTCACTTTGCTAGCACCTAGGAAATGGGAATGAGGTTTGATAGATGAATATGTTCCCTTCTTCTTTCAGGGACATATCCTAGGAGAGGCATTAGCCAGACATATGACACTAGGATGGAACTCTGGGGATTAGAACTTGGTCAGGTGGGAGGTTTGCATAGGGCCAGCACAGATAAATCAGCTCTGTCATCAAGCAGAACCCAAAACGTGAGACACCACCTAGAAGGACGAGGGCCAGGTTTATGTAAGAAAGGGGTGGAAAGCAGTGTGCTGTCATGATAGAAATAAGGGGCTCCAAATAGTAACTGTGAAGGCCAAAGTATGCTCTGTTACCCAGGTGGATGGGACATCCTATAGAAATAACGATCTTTTCCTTTTGTACAGTTATATGAAGTTTGTAAAATAATTTCACACATTTTATATCATGTAATCTGAAGGTAAAGTAAGTGGTGATATCTCAGTTGTACAGATGTCCAAGGGTGGTGAGTAGAGGTAAAGTGGCTTTGACCAAGGCGACCTGGCTGCTCTGTGGAATCAGGACTCCAGCTAGATATTCGTTCTTATTTAGGATCTTGAGCCGTGGCTAGCAGTATACAAAACATTTTCATAAGAAATTCTAGACAAAAATAGGGGAAGACAAATGTATTGTGGGAGTATTACTCATTTGACTTTACATGGGCTTACATGGAGATGTTTTAAATTTGATCTCATGGATATTTTCTCTAGAGTTCTGACTGAAATCTCCGGAATCATGCAACTTAGGATTTGCACTTTAAATGAGCTTTGGGATGTTTTATTTCAGACGTTGCTCTATTTTGCCCTTCACACACCATCCTCACCCATCAGAGCAGGTGCTTGCTAATTATAAGAGAGACCAACTTCTTTAAACTCTCAGAAATGTTGTCTTCTTTGGCGACTCAGCTGTTGAGCTGAAAACAAATGACAGATCTTAAGAGAGAGAGAGAGACCTTACACACTTGGTTGGCTGTTTCAAAGCGACACATAGATTCCAAAAACTAACTCTTAGAGGTCTGGGACGTCCTTGGTCCTCGAAGTCTGGAGCTACCTCATGAGAGTACCCGTCCACTATTAAACTTCAGTGTCTCTCACAAAGGCCCCTGTTAGGATAAAGTCAGCCCCTGTAAGTCAGCACCAAATTAGTCAGATTTTTTTGTCATGTACAGAAGCTTTCCTGGTTTGCCTCTTTCTTTTTTCCCCCTTTTGCTTGTTTGTTTGGTTTCTTAAATTCCACATCAGTGGAATCATATAGTATTTATCTTTCTCTGATCAACTTTCTCTGACGGACTGTATTATTTAGCATAATATTCTCTAGCTCCATCCATGTCATTGTAAATGGCAAGATTTCGTTCTTTTTTTGTGGAGTAATATTCTATTGGGAGGTGGATAGGGGGATGGCTTAAATAGATAATGTGGAGTAAAGAAGAGCACGTGTGGTGATGAGCTCCGGGTGTCGTATGGAAGCACTAAATCACTATATTGAACACTGCAACTAATATTATACTGTACGTTAACTGGATTTTTTACTCCTTTTTAAAATTTAAATTCAGTTTGCCACATATGACACCCAGTGCTCATCTCGTCATGTGCCTTCCTTAATACTTGTCACCCAGTGACCCCATCTCTCCACCCATCCTTTTGTTTGTTTCCCAGAGAACTAAGTGAAATGTAAATAAACACTTAAAAAAAGCTTTCTACTGAATGGTACTTGTAAACCCTGAAACTGTTCAGAGTTATTGTCTATATGTCCACAGAGTAGGAGAAAAGTAAAAGTATACTTGATTATTTAGTGGTTTTAGCTACTTTCCATTGTTAGGATATTTGAATTTTACTGCTTGTCCTACCTTCTTCCTTGGATTGTTATGAGTTAAAAAAAAAAAAAGAGATATTGTCTGTGATAACTCTTTGAAAAGGATAAAGCACCCAACAAATTTTTGTGATTGTTTTAACGGAACTGATAACTAAATTCTCAAACTTATTTTCAGGCGGGGGGTGGGGGGGAAGAACATCCACTACACATAGCTGATTGTCTCTGTCACCACACCACTTTTAGAAGCTGATTTTGTCATATATACACGACCAGTCGGGTATTACAGATTGTTCTGACGCATTGGCAAAATAACTCAAATGATGCTTTGAAAGAAGCAAACTACGACCCAGCAATTGCACTGCTGGGGATTTACCCCAAAGATACAGATGCAATGAAACTCCGGGACACCCACACCCCAATGTTCACAGCAGCAATGTCCACAATAGCCACACTGTGGAAGGAGCCTCGGTGTCCATCGAAAGATGATGGATACAGAAGTGTGGTCTATGTATACAATGGAATATTCCTCAGCCATTAGAAACGACAAATACCCACCATTTGCTTCAACGTGGATGGAACTGGAGGGTATAAAGTTGAGTGAAATAAGTCAATCGGAGAAAGACAAACATTATATGGTCTCACTCATTTGGGGAATATAAAAAATAGTGAAAGGGAATAAAGGGGAAAGGAGAAAAAATGAGTGGGATATATCAGAAAAGGAGACAGAACATGAGAGACTCCTAACTCTGGGAAACGAACTAGGGGTGGTGGAAGGGGAGGTGGGCGGGGGTGGGGGTAACTGGATGACGGGCACTGAGGGGGGCACTTGACAGGATGAGCACTGGGTGTTATTCTGTATGTTGGCAAATTGAACACCAATAAAAAACAAATTTATAAAAAAATTGAAAAAAATAAATAAAAATAAAAAGTAATTTAAAAAAAGAAAGAAGCAAACTGACTCTAGTGGCTCCATAAAATATGAAACATTGGCTTTTCCCTCTGAACCTTCTTAACTACAATTTGCTATATCATTGAACTTGAAGACAACATAAGATTTTTTTTACACTTCCAGTTGCTTAGCATTCATTCCAGTTGAAGGAGCTGGAGATTGAATAAGAGTTCCGGAAACTCCGTAGTGATGTTTAAAAGCCTCCCTCAGCCATATGCTCCTGCAGGAACAAAACTTCTTTTCCTGAATATTGCTTGTTGGGCTACGCTGCATTCAGCAATGCAGTGTTCTCCATGTCAACTACCTCTTGCTTCCCATGATTACATATAAATTGTTCCTTAAAACATTAATGATTATTCTTTTGGCATTAGGTACCAGTCCTGACAGGATGGAGGAAATATTACACAATATTAAACAACGTGGCCCATCTAGCTCAAAATTAATTCTGATTCAACAAGTTAGTCCCATTCTTCCCAAACCTGTTGTTTCCGTGACTTGTTATTAATGAACTGTAATCCATGGATTTATAAAAGTAAATTGTTTTATCAAGGGTGAGCATCAGAATTCTCTGGAGACTCCCCCCTGCCGCGCCTCCCCCCCCCCAAATACACTTGGTACTCCACCACAAACTGACAAATCAGAATTTCCAAGATTAAATCTGAGCATGTGTGTTTTGAAGCATTTCCTTAGGTGACCCTGCTACAAAGCTCTGATGGACTATTTCCCTAAATTCCCCTATGTATTTATAACTTAAACATACAATGAGTAAAAGGGATGCATTGTTACCAATATGTACCTTTATTATTTTTTTGAACCTACTATCCCTTTGAACCTTCTTCAATAGGGATAACCTTCCCCAGTCCTTAATTAAAATTTTGGCAGTTCCCATTGGCTTCTCTGATCTCTTATGTGAACTGTGGTTACTTCAAATGACAAACAGGACCTCAATTTGTAAGGAGAATAAATGTCCTGCTGCACATAATAACCAAAGGTCTAAACCTAACGTTGAGTTGCATCTTCTCCCTCCCCCAGTTTAGACCTTCTGGTTGTGAGCTTACACGTCGGGAAGGTGGGCTTGCCCTCCAGCTCTCTCCTCTTAGCCTGCTTCCTCCCTCCCCTATGTGTTCACTTTTGTTTAGGTCTTCTCCAAAGTCTAAATCTGGGTGAAGGGAGGGATAAGGCAAATTCCTAAACTGGCTGGGTGGTTTTGTGCTCACCGATCCTAGCAGCTAATTAAAACTGTCAGACCGGGAAGGGCCTGGCTGGTGACTCTGCATCTTTATTCAATGTGATATTTTCATGGGCCCCTGAGAGATTCCCCACAGTATCCTCCCTGCTGTAGTTCTCATGACCTGAGCAGATGTTTCTCTACTTGGGTCAGTCACTAATGCCCTACCCTCAGCCCTGGGCATTCAGTGTAAACTTACAGTCTCTTTTTGCTAAAAACTACTCTTCTCTTTAAGTGATTCTTTTAGGCAGGGCTCAAAACCTCCACAGGAGACTCCTTCAGGAGTCTCTCCTATAAAACCAACTTCTGATCTAGGCAAATACCCCCATGTCACTTGCTTTCATGATCAGTAGGGTGGAGGCTGATGCCAACAGTGTGGCCTTTTCTGGTTCTGCCCTCAAGCTTCTCCAGCTACTTGATTTCCCAGGATAGAGCCATGTCAAAACTCTCTGAGAGGTCCCAGTGAGAAGGCCTCTCCCTTGTGGTTAGAAGGAAGTACTACTCCTTCCTGCAAAAGGGGTGGGGATAACTCATAGCTTAACAGCAGCTATTTCCAAGCAAATCTCTTCACTAATCTGGCCATCCTCTCTGAAGCCTTTTTCTATTCCTGATCAGGCTGAGGAACCAGGAGTCATGCAGCAGGTTCTTGGGGACATTTCTTCACTTAATCTGGACTTGGGGTGGGAGAGTCTATTTTACATCCACTTTAGTGTTCTGATCCCTGCCAAATTGGCATCACCGTGGAAACTGATATAATTCAACCTTCCATATATGTAGCCTTCCATATATGTAGCCTGAATTGTAAGAGTTTAAATACACCATAAAACCCCTGGCCGGGGATATCAAAAAAGGATTGACCTGCCCCCTTCATGGAGGAAGGAGAGTGGTAAGACCACAATACAATTAGTTTCGTTTTTCTGTTTATGAGCATTCTAGATAATTCCTGTTGGGACATCATCCTTTATGCCATCTTGGGGTGAAAGCTAGTTCTGCTTCTTTCTCATTTACTCTTTCTTTAGACTATGAGTTTGGGTAGTTCTAGACCAGGAAAGGAACCTGTCTCAAGTGCTTGCAAATACATCACTCTATTCTCACCTTTGGAGGTCTGTGCCTAAAAGTTTCCTGAGGTCCATGAACCTCTTGAAGTTGAACACCATCTTACTCTATAGTTTCAAGCAGGACAGTAACTTCAGAACACATGATCCAATATCTACCAATCCACATTGACCAATCTTAAACAACTACATGTTCAGGATAACTGCCCAGTCCAGATCAAGCCTAAATGAATTTAATTTCTAGTTTCTTTACCCGCATGAGATGAATACCTTGCATTAGTGTCTTCCTTCCATCTGTTCCAGCTCTACTGCAAACATATGCATGCACGAGAACACCTCTCAAACTGGTCCCTAAGACCAATTCTTAGCACAGCTACTTTAAATTCATACAGTGAAGACACATCTTTCTCCCTCCAAATCTTTCTGAAGGGTACAGAACTCTGGGTCTCATTTCATAACTCACATTACTAATGAACTTAACTTCTCAGTCTAAAATATAGACATTAGATTGGAATACCTGGCTGGTATCTCACAACACTGAAATCAAAACTTTTGAGTTTGAAGTCCATGTGGGTATAGAGATTACTTAAAAATAAAATCTTGAAATGTGATAAAATATGGACATTGTGCTAATTAAGACATTGTATTCCTCCTCAGGAATAATTACTGGGTAACTTTTTGAACTCTTTTTTTATTACAAAACTCAGCTGAATTATTTTTCTAAATGATATGGATCTTCTACCTTAAATGCAAATTCAAGTCTCATTTTGGATTCAACAAATAGCTTACAGCTTCAATTGGAGACATTTTCTGTTAGTTAGTTAGTTAGTTAGTTAGTTAGTTAGTTAGTTAGTTAAGGCCTGCTAGGAAGAACTGTATTATAAAGCTGACAAAAAGTTTGAGGTTCCCCTCCCATTCTCCTTTTGAAGTTGCATTTTAGCCTTCTTATACTTATTTGAACCCTAGGTAGTAAAGACTTTTTGAAATAAAATCAAGGCTCTGAAACTTTAAACAAAGAAGCAAACACAAATAACTAGATATTTAAAGAAGATCTATAGAGTCACTTCTACAAAATTGTCTCAATAAGCCACTATATAGAAGTATTTGAGTATCCTTGGAAAAGTTTTGAGAGGCATTATAGTTCATACAATATTGAAAATATTTCAATAAAACTTAATGACTCAAAGTTAAAGAGACATGACTAAAATGAGTCCGTATTTTCAGGAAATGTGAGAAATACTTCAATGTACCAGTATTTTGCCATTTTAAACAGCCAAGGTAATCCTGTATTTTTAAAGATAGATTGCCAAACTTTGAAATTATTTTGAGACCCTAGAAAGAGTGTAATATTCCCCAGATGCTGCCAAAAATCATTTTTTCCATTATCTCCTTTAGGAGATTTAAAAAGAGCTTTGTCAACACACTCAAAATGAAGGGGTGACAAAAAGAATCACATTTGGTTTATTCCAAATGGTGTTTCAAAGCTAAATTAATGGGCTCAGAATTATGCAGATGAATTATATACTTTGCTTCTTCACTGTGCTTTGGAAGCTTAGAAGCAGGCTCTCAGTCAGGGATAAAGAAATGTTGACTGTATATTCTCCAGGAGATGTTTAAAAGCAACAGAAATTCAAAGATAAAGAAACACTGTCTGAATTACTAAGAGATCTGAATGTATAATAAATAAATAAAACTAGTGATTGTGGGTTTTATTTTTCCTCTCTCAATTTCTCTGTAGAGTTTGTCCAATGGAACTTTCAACCCGTTTTAAATGAAAGTGACGACCCAGCAATTGCACTGTTGGGGATTTACCCCAAAGATTCAGATGCAATGAAACGTCGGGACACCTGCACCCCGATGTTTCTATCAGCAATGGCCACAATAGCCAAACTGTGGAAGGAGCCTCGGTGTCCATCGAAAGATGAATGGATAAAGAAGATGTGGTTTATGTATACAATGGAATATTACTCAGCAATTAGAAACGGCAAATACCCACCATTTGCTTCAACGTGGATGGAACTGGAGGGTATTATGCTGAGTGAAATAAGTCAATCGGAGAAGGACAAACAGTGTATGTTCTCATTCATTTGGGGAATATGAATAATAGTGAAAGGGAATATAAAGGAAGGGAAAAGAAATGTTGGGAAATATCAGGAAGGGAGACAGAACATAAAGACTCCTAACTCGGGGAAACGAACTAGGGGTGGTGGAAGGGGAGGGGGGCGGGTGTTGGAGGGGAATGGGTGACGGGCACTGAGGTGGACACTTGACGGGATGAGCACTGGGTGTTTTTCTGTATGTTGGTAAATTAAACACCAATAAAAGTTAATTAAAAAAAAAAAAAAAAAAAAAAAAAAAAAATAAATGAAAGTGAAAAACCACCACCACCACCATCGCCACCAACCTATATTGCTTGTGATTTTAAATAACCTTGTTTTAATTCTTTTATTTAGGTTGAAGACTGTTGGAACATTTTTCTCTATAACAGAAGGACCACATAGTGTTAAAATGTAAGAAAGTTGGAAAAGCTCACATGGAAAAGAATCTTTAAATGTGCTGGCTGTTGCCTTTTCTACCTATTAATCCTCTGTTTGTAGTGTTCTTCCTTAGGGCAGAGAATGATTCCAGGATTGATCTGAAATGATTTAATTCAGCACTATCAAGCTAAACTGTCTCATAACTCAGGAAAATAGGTTTTTTTTTTTCATTTTTAGTTGTGGTGTCATAATAGATTTAAGCCTCTTTTATAGCCACAGTAGTTGCACATGACTATAAAAGATAATATTTTTAATTAAACTCAGAGAAAAAGAAATCTTTGATAAAGTTGAATTTAAAATGCCATGTAATTTGTCTTTATGATTCACCATATTAGTTTGGTTTAGTGGGTTTCCTTACCAATTAATACTTACTTTCACACAAATCAGTAATACAAATATAGGTATATAGCAACTTAGATTTTTTATTACAACATAGATTCTTTTTACTTGGCAGTTTTTTTTCCCTTCATCACTAATCTACCCACACATGTAGGAGTTTACTATAGTTGAGTATTTATTATCATTTATATAATACTGTCATACTAAAAATGTTTACGTTTTATCCTACTCCGAACATTTTAAAATGTAAATGTAATCAAGTTACATTTTGTCATAATTACCTTCTTTTAAAAATACTTCAAGTTACTAGGCTAGTTAGTAAATCACACATTTGTAAGCCTACTTCTAAGGCCAACACACTCAACTTCTAAAGTTTTGTTTCTTTATATTTGATAATGTATTATCTTCTCTTCCATTATGAAAGTCTTGTTTCTGTAGGATGGAAATGAGAACTTTCAGGGCTATTTTTCCTATAAGCTTAAAAGCATATTTCAACAACTGTTTTTTTTTTTTTCTGTGAGTGTTATTAGCTAGTGTTCTTTTAAAAATTTTTAATTTAAATTAAATTTAATAAACATATACTGTATTTTTAGTTTCAGAGGTAGAATGTAGTGATTCATCCGTTGCATACAACACCCAGTGCTCATTAAGATGTGGGATATATATATAATGAATATATATTATATTATATATTACAATTATATTATATTATATTATATATTACAATTATATTATATTATATATTATATATTATATATTATATATTATATATATAATGAATATTACTCATCCATCGAAGAGAATGCTATCTTGCTGCTTGCAATGATGGGGATGGAACTAGAAGGTATTATGCTAAGCTAAATAAGTCAGTCAGAGAAAGACAAATACAATATGATTTCACTTATATGTGGAATTTAAGAAACGAAACAGATGAACATAGAGGAAGGGAAGTTAGTGCTCTTTTTAAAAACTGAGATACTCTAGAATGGACTCTTGATTAATTATAGGATATTTTATGCTGTTCTCCTTTCTTGTTGCACCCATTCTTACCTTGCTAGCCTCATTAGTAAGTGAACTCTCTTCTCAAATGAGACATCAATAAACCAATGCCTTGTACTTGTGAATACCACTACATATAGCACTGCTATTAGGATCCTAAGAACAAACCTAAGTGACTTATGTTTAATATATAGGATGCCTAGTATTTAGCCTGTTTAGCAATACCTTCATGAATTGTACTGTTTATGATAAAATTACTTTGTTTATCTATGTCAAGTATATTTGCTTTTACACAATTGTTTGGTTTTGTTTGCATTTGTATCAGAAAGCCAAATTCAGTAAATCTTCTAAAATTCTGCAGCCTTTGATAAAACTTGGAGTTCTTCTGAAATAGCAAATTCTGTTTATAGATAAACTCAAAGAATAAACAAACTGTCATCTCAGTCATTAAGGAAGTAACTTTATTTCTGACTGAACTGTAGGTACCTTAACCAAGATAAACCTGCCCACTCTCTTCGTATATCAGAATACACGCTTATCCAGCTCTACACAATTCCACCTGAGATAGGTTGATTTCCCTCTTTCTTTTAGACTTTATTATTAGTCTCTTAGTATTTATTTAGAATAAAGATTTATTCTGTGTTACATTCTTTCCCCCAGCAGGAACTGTCACAGATTCTCTATCTGAGGCAGGAACAGCTTTAATTTCAAGGTTTTCTTGTTGATAGTGCTTCAGAATGCTTAATTTTAATATGAAGATCTATGTGCTTCCTGACCCCTACATGTCAATCTAATCCTCACTTGGAGTTCTTTTTCAGCCCCTGGTTTCTTAACACTGCAAGTTCTAGTCTTATTTCATCCTGCTCCTCATGGGAAGGAAGTTCTTAGACTTAACTAAGTTCTCCCCACCCTCTTTGCATGTTCCATAAGTAAAACTCTAGTATACAGTTTGTTTGAGTCAAAATTGGAATCTTTTTGACAGAAAGCTAATGAATGTGCTTATGGATGGATTTGAATGGTAAGGGAAAGTGAATAATCAAGAACAAGAACACATTCCCTCACATGAGGGATGTATAACTGGTACAACACAGTATCCACGGATTTCATGCCACAGACTGAGATGGAGATATCTGTAGGAGGGAAGATAATGGAGACAAATATCAGTTTTATTTTGAATATATTAAGTTGGAGATGCCTACTGGATATCTAAGAAGAGATATTAAGTACAGAATTGGATATATGGGCAGAAGCTGTAAATTCAGGCTTTGTCAGGTAAAAAATGTATTTAGATTTATGGACCTGGATGATATAAGTAGGTAGAGAAGGGAGGAGATGGGCACAGATGGAGTTTTACATTTTTGGCAGCTTAGTGCTGGCAGCAGTGATAGTCACAGTGGTAGAGGCATCTGGAAGTATGGTACTGACCTTCAGTCAAGATAAAGATGAAAAGAAGTAGTTGGTGATTTATAGCATGCCAAGAAGAACCAAAACTCCCCTGCATGCCCCTTGCAGTACTTTCTCTGTACTGTTCACTTAAAATGTGTCGCTTGATGGTTTGCCCTGATTTCACTGGTTATGCAACTTGATTTTAGCTACAAAACCAGTAGGGTATAAAAGATTCTCAGAATCTCAGATGCCTGAGAGCAAGGCATCTCTACAAATGATTAGAGGCCAATAATCCAACGATGAAGCATAGCCTGTGCTACTGAGAGAAGATCCTGGAAACTCTACCTCAAAGTCTCAGAACTCTTAGACATTTGCCTGCATTTTCCTTTTCCTGCTGAAATGCATCCTTACTTTTACTGAAGTCCTAAGATGAGTATACCCTATGAGGGCCATGAGTCCTTTCAATTATCCAACTCTGTGTAAATGCTGCAGTGATGAATTTTCTGGGTAGGACCTAAAATCAGAAGATCCCAGGCTATGGCAATAGTAAAAATTAGTTAGACTCAGCATTGCTTAAAATTTTTAGTCTGTTCAAGTACCTCCTGAGAAACTGGGGCATGGCTCTGTCATTTAGGAAAGGATGGACAAGAATGGGGCAATTTAATGTCATACACCTAATGGAACTAGAAAAAGAAGAACAAACAAAGCCCAAGGTGAATAGAAGGAAGGAAATAATAAAGTTCAGAGCAGAAATAAATGAAATGAGACTAAGAAAACAATAGAAAAGATCAATGATATCAAGAGCTTGTTCTTTGAAAAGAAAAACTAAATTGATAAACCTTTGCCAGACTCATCAAGAAAAAAGATAACCCAGGAATGCATGGGTAGCTCAGCAGTTGGGTGCCTGCCTTTGGCTCAGGTCGTGATCCTGGGATCCAGAATCCAGTCCCGTATCAGTCTCCGTCCGAGGAGCCTGCTTCTCCCTCTGCCTGTGTGTCTGCCTCTCTCAGTCTGTGTCTTTCATTAATAAATAAATAAATCTTGAAAAAAGGAGAAAAAGAAAAAAGATGACCCAAATAAATAAAATCAGTAATAAAAGAGGAGAAATGACAATTAATATGAAAAAATACAAAAACATATAGGAGATTTTTATGAAAAATTACATGCTAACAAATTGGACAACCAGGAAGAAATAGATAATTCCTAAAACATAAAGTCTTTCAAAACTGACTCAAGAAGAAATAGAAAATCTGAACAGACGAGTTTTTAGTAATAAAATGGAATTGGTAACTAGAAAATCCCCAACAAACAAAAGCCTAGGGCCAATGGAATCACAAGTTAATTCTACCAAACATCTAAAGAAAAATTAATATCTATTCTCCTCAAACTATTCCAAAATATAAAAGAGGAAAGAGAGCTTCCAAATATGTTCTATAAGGTCAGCATCACCCTGATATCAAAACCAAAGATGCTGCAAAAACAAAACAACAATCACAACAACAAAACTTCAGGAAAATACCCCTGATGAACATAAATGGAATATTTATCAACAAAATATTAGTAATCCATATTCAGCAATATATTAAAAGTATCATTTACCTCAATCATATGGGATTTCTGACAGGGAGGCAAGGTTGGTTCAATATTCACAAATCAATCAACATGATAAAACACATTAACAAAATAAAGGATATAAATATATTATCATCAGGATGCCTGGGTGGCTCAGTGGTTGAGTGCCTGCCTTCAGCCCAGGGCATGATCCTGAAGTCCCAATATCTGGTCCCACATTGGGCCCCCTGCAGAGAGCCTGCTTCTCCCTCTACCTGTGTGTCTCTGTCTCTCTTTTTTTTTTGTGTGTGTGTGTGTGTTCTGTCTCTCTTTCTGTGTCTCTCATGTATAAGTAAATAAAATCTTTTTAAAAAATGTTATCATCTCAGTAGGTACAGGAAAAACATTTGATGAAGTTCCACCATTCATGATAAAAACTTTCAACAACATAGAGTTAGAGGGAACATATCTCAACATAATAAAGGCTTATATGAAAAACCCACAGCTAACCTCATACTCAATAATGAAAAACTGAGAGCTTTTCTTCTAAGACCAAGACAAGACAAGGATGTCCACTCTAGTCACTTTTATTCAATTAAACATAGTACTGGAAGCTGTAGCCACAGCAATCAAACAAGAAAAAGAAATAAGAGACATCTATACTGGCAAAGAAGAAGTTAAACTTACTCTTTACAGATGACATGATACCCTTCATAGAAAATCCTAAAGATTCTATCAAAAATTATTAGAATAAATTAATTCAGTAAAGCTGCCAGATATATTAATACACAGAAATCAACTGTGTTTCTACACTACAATCAAAATAGCAGAAAGAGAAATTAAGAAAACAATTCCATTTTAAACTGTACCAAAGAGAATAACATACCTAAGAATAAACTTAACCAAGGAGGTAAAAGACCTGTATTCTAAAATTATAAAACACTGACAAAAGAAGTTAAAGATGATACAAACAAATGAAAAGATACTGCATGTTCATGGACTGGAAGAATTGTTATTGTTAAGATGTCCATGATACCCAAAGCAAGATACAGTTTCAGTCCAATTTTTATCAAAATACCAACAGCATTTTTCACAGAACTCGAACAAAAAATCCTAAAATTTTTGTGGAACCACAAAAGGCTTCAAATAACCAAATCAATCTTAAGAAACAATAACAAAGCTAGAGGTATCACAATTTCATAGTTCAAGACATACTACAAAGATATAGTAATCAAAAGTTAATGGTACTGGCACAAAAATAGACACATAAGTAAATAGAACAGAAGAGAGAGCCCAGAAATAAACTCCTGATTATATGGTCAATTGATCTATGACAAAGGAGGCAAGAATATACAGTTGGGAAGAGACAGTATCTTCAATAAATGGTGCCAGGAAAACTGGACAGCTACATGCAAAAGAATGGAAATGGACTCCTTTTTTTGACACCATACACAAAAATAAACTCAAACTGGGTAAAGACATAAATGTTAAGACCTGAAACCATGAAACTCCTAGAAGAAAATATTAGCAGTAATATCTCTCACATTGAGCATGGCAACATTTTTCTAGATATGTCTCCTCAGGAAAAAGAAAAAAAAAAACAAAAAATAAATGATTGGAACTACACCAAAAGAAAAAAGAAAAAAGAAAAAAAAAGAAAGAAAAAGAAAAATAAAGAAAAAAAAGCTTTTGCACACTGAAGAAAACTATCAACAAAGAAAAAAGGCAACCTACTGAATGACAGAAAATATTCACAAATGATATATCCAAAGGGGTTAATATCTAAAATATATAAAGAACTTATATAACTCAGCACCAAAACTCTGATTTAAAAATGGACAAATGATATGAATAAACATTTTTCCAAAGAAGACATACAAATGGTCAATAGGCAGGTAAAGAGATGCTCACATCACTAATCATCAGGGAAATGAAAATCGAAACATATAAAAAAAAGAGAAACAGTAAGTGTTGGTGAGGATGTATAGAAAAAGGCAACTTGGGCACTGCTGGTGGGATACAAACTGGTGCTGCCAGCTGGAGTTTCCTCAAAAAATAAAAATACCATATGATGCACTAATTCCACTATTGGGTATTTACCCAAATGAAATGAACTAATTTGAAAAAAAAATATGCACCCCTGTTTATTTTATTGCAGTATTATTAATAATAGCCAAGACATGGCAGCCACCAAAGTCTCTAGCAATACATGAATGGATACAGAAGATACGGTATATATGTACAATGGGATGTTACTCATCAATAAAAACGGATGAGACCTTGCCATTTGTGGCAAAATGGATGGACCTAGTGGGTATTATGCCAAGACAAATAAGTCAGAAAAGGAAGGACAAATACCATATGATTTCATTTGTATGTGGAATCTAAAAATCTAAACAAATGAAACAAAAAGCAGAAACAGACCCATAAATATGGAGAACGGACTGATTGCTGCCAGAGGGAATAGCAGTGGAAGTATGGGCGCCATGAGTGAAGGGGAGTGGGAGATACAGGCTTTCAGTTATGGAATGAATAAGTTATGGGGATAAAAGTCACAGCATAGGTAGCTAATCGTACTCCCTCGTATTGTGTGGTGATGGATGGTCACAGATGCTATGTTGTGGTGTATTAGCATAACCTAATGTATAGAGTCATCCAATCACTATGTTGCACACCTGAAACTAAAGCAACATTGTGTATCAACTATACTTCAACAACAACAACAAAGAATGAGGCGCATCCTCTTTGTATATGGTCTGGCCCCTGGTACCCAGCAGGTACCTAGAGAAATGGTTTCGAAATAAGTGAATGCATAAAAGAATGCACAACTGGAGACAGGTGGTCATGGAGATTTGTGTTCCTGCAGCTTTAAACTCCAGAGGGTGCTTCAAACAGTAGCCACTTGATTTCTCCAAAAGGCCTAGCATGCTCCTGTCTCAGGACCTGAGCCTTAGACCACGTCTCCCACACGCCCTCAGAGTTCACTCCAGTACTGCGTTCAGGATACTGCTCAAATCAGGATACGCCTGTTGGTCACCATATCTAATGCAGGGCCCCCTAGTCTGTCCCTCAGGATGCTTTTACTGTTCTTCATAGAATAGCTCGGCCCTTGATCTTAAGTTATCCATGTATCTGTTGGTCTGTGGACTTCAGCACTGCCACATCAGAATGCACGTTCCACTTGAGTAGGTGTTTTGTATTTTGTTCACTGCCCTAAATCTAGTGCCTGGAACAGTGTCTGGCACAGATGACATTCTCAAAAACATTTGTTGGATGAATAATCTCTCATGCCCACACTGTGGATTTCACCCATATGGTTGGACATTAGTGTGATCAACCACCCTGGTTGCCTGGGACTGAGAAGATTCCCTGGCTGCGAAACAGTCAAGTAGGTCATTCTGCTAAACTTCTTTGTTAGCTGCTTGCTTTATCATTCATTCATCTGTTGGTCAACATTTATTTAGCACCTAATCATATAACAGACATTGGCTTAAGTACTAGAAAAATGCAATAAATAAGTCGGATAAGGCTCCTGCTGTCATAAAGCTGTATTTCTCAGCAGGGGCATTAGCCAGTATTAATGGGCCTTGGATGCTGAGGTTCATCCTACACAATACGACTGACATTAAACTCCAGGAGATGTTGGGTTCAATCATCATTGGCCAGCAGGCATTGCCCAGGACTGATGCAGGCCATGATTGGATTGAGTCTGTGCTGTGGTGAAAGTTCTAGTAACTTCCAGCAAGAACTCTGATGTCTTGGATCCTGGCTAACACCTTCATTCAGTCTTTAGCTAAGACATATCAAAACCACATATGTTTTAACTCATAAGTATCTAACTTATTTCCCCTATTAACATTATTAATAATAGTTAAACAGCTGATGACTGGAAGCATCAGCAGAGCAAGCCTTAGGCAAAGCTGAAAGAAAGGCAAAGTTCCTGCTTCCTTCTTACATCAAACCTTTATCCAGAGGCTTCATGTAACAGTATCCTTTCAGGTCAAACTTAACCAGCTTGAGACTTTCCTTTTATCCTCCATTATTCTTCCTTACTAAGAAGTAGCCCTTAATTTTATTCTTCATTGTTCTGAGGGGAAAAAAATAGTTCTTAAATTCTTGTAGATATGTATGCTTGTTAGAAGATCATCAATAATCAGATAACCTACGTGCATCTTAGAATCCTGAAGGTAATTTACCCAAACTATTGGTTCTAGTGACTGGAATTTTATGGGATGTGTCATACCTATCATGGAGAGAGTTAACTCTTCACATATATGGGGCTAGCCTTTACCACCTCCAAGAGCTGGAAAATGCATTTAAATTTTCCATTTTCCACACATCTTATTTCCTCCTCGGTGGAACACCATTTCTTTCTGCCCTTGGGCCATTGGGCCCATGATAAAACTCTTGATTTCATAAAATATATGCCATGGACATTTTGTTTTTGCTTTTTTGACATTTTGAGCATCAGTGTACACCTTCCATTTTCTCTTCAAATGGTTTAACAGTTTGAGTAGTGGGGATGTGGGTAAGAATGGCATTTGAAGAATACTTGGCTCTGTGCATGTCTGTTTGACTTTCTCAGCCTCCCTGTCAAGCAGTTTAATTATGCAAATGAGCACTCCTTAGCAGAGGGGTTGGGGGAGGTGTGTTGGAGAGAGGAACAGTACAGACAAGTGCTAGACAGGAATTAGGCCAAGAATATCCACACTTCCTATATTGAGAAAGCTCCTAGGGATTTTTTTTTTTCCTTTCCCGCCAAGACGAAAAATAATTTGAAAGTCTGCTCTTTTAACTTCTTTTACAGTTTTCTCCTGTCCTACTTCTTGTTTCTAAAAAAGTGGATTTTCAAATGCAGTTTTGGTTTTAGCTTCTTGAGTGTCTCTGTCTCCCCTTAAGGGAGACATAGTACAATAACAGTGGTGTCGTTCATGTAAATGCTTTTAAGTTCTATAAGATAAAAGAGTTTTCCTTGTTGCCTTCTTAGAATCAGTAGGTTCTGACTCAAAGACAGAATCTAATCTGCAGAAAAAGTATTTGACAAAATATAACATCATTCATGATAAAAACCTTCAACAAAGTAGGTTTAGAGGGAATATATCTCAACATAATAAAAATCCCATAGCTATGTAAAAATCCCATAGCTAATATCATCCCAAGTGGGGGAAAACTGAGAGCTTTTCCTCCACAGTCAGGAACAAGACAGCAATGTCTACTCTTACCACTTTTATCCAACATGGTACTAGAAGCCATAGCCACAGCAATCAGACAACAAAGAGAAATAAGAGTCATCCAAACCAGCAAGGAAGAAATAAAATTTTCACTCTCTGCAGATGACATGATACTCTGTATAGAAAACTCTAAAGATTCCACCAAATAACTGCTAGAACTGATAAATTCAACAAAGTAACAGGATACAAAATCAACATACGAAAATCTATTACATTTCTTTTTTTTAAGGTTTGTTTATTTATTTGAGAGAGAGAGAGCAAGCACGAGCAGAAGAGACAGGGGGTGAGGGAGAAGGAAAAGAAGAGAAATTTTCAAGCAGATTCCATGCAGAGCATGAAGTTGGATGCAGGACTCAATATCATGACCCTGAGATCACAACCTGAGCTGAAACCAGGAGTCAGACACCCAACTGACTGCAGCACCTGACTGTTGCATTTCTATATACCAATAATGAAGCAGCAAAAGAGAAATTAAGTAATCAATCCCATTTACAATTGCACCGAGACCGATAAAATATCCAAGAATAAACCTAACCAAAAATGTGAAAGACTATACTCTGAAAATTATAAAACATTGATGAAAGAAATTAAAGATGACACCAAGAAATGGAAAGAGATTCCAAGTTCATGGATTGGAAGAACAAATAAAGTATTGGGCCTCATCAAAATTAAAAGGTTCTACATGGCATAGGAAACAACAAACTAGGGAATGGGAGAAAATACTTGCAAATCACATAACTGATAAAGAGTTAATACCTCAAATGTATAAAGAACTTATGAAACTTAACACCCAAAACAAGTAATCCAATTAAAAATGGGCAGAAGACATGAAAAGACATTTTCCCAAAGAAGCCATACAGATGGCCAACAGACATGTCGATAGATGTTCAACATTACTTTCATCAGGGAAATGTAAATCAAAACTACAATAAGATGACACCTCACACCTGTCAGAATAGCTAAAATTAACAACACAAGAAACAACAGGTGTTGGTGAAGAGGTGAAGAAGGAGAACTCTCTTGCAGTATTGGTGGAATGCAAACTGGTACAGCCACTCTGAAAAACAGTATGGAGTTTCCTCAAAAAGATAAAAATAGAATGATCCTATGACCAGCAATCATACTATTGGCTATTTACCCAAAGAATACAAAAATGCTAATTCAAAGGGATATGTGCACCTTGATGTTTACAACCATATTATTTACAAGAGGAAATTTATGGAAGGAGCCCAGGTGCCCATCTACTGATGAGAGGATAAAGAAGATGTGGTATATATATATATATATATATATATATATATATATATATATGCAATGGAATATTACTCAGCCATAAGAAATTGAATCTTGCCATTTGCATCATGGATGGAGCTAGAGAATATTATGCTAAGTGAAATAAGAGAGAAAGACAAATACCATATAATTTCACTTATGTGAGATTTAAGAAATGAAACAAATGAGCAAAGGGAAAAAGATAGAGGCAAACCAAGAAACAGACTTTCAACTATAGAGAACAAAGGGATGGTTACCAGAAGGGAGGTAGGTGGGGGAATGGGTGATGTAGGTGATGGGAATTAAGGAGTGCACTTGTGATGAGCACAGGTGATGTGTGGAAATGTCAAATAATTATACTGTACACCTGAAGCTAATATTACATTGTATGTTCACTAATAAGAATTCAAATATAAACTTAAAAAAATGATGGAATCTAATGGTAGTGTTGATAGGGATAGCAATGGATCTCCTCCCAGTATGTCTTGTGCTCTAAGGCCTATGTGACCCAATAGTCCTGGGCTGGGACTGACCAGAGCTGCCCAGTCTGAGTATAGCTTCCTTGGAGGCATGGAGACCCATAGAACAAGGGCTAGAGAGGGTGATGTTTACACAGCCAGTATCCAACTGGATCTTGTGGAGTAATGTAAATCTTTGGCTTTATTGACTTTTGTAATGAAAATTTCTCAAAATCCTTATAGAGTTCAACTATAACTAAAACAGCCTAATTACCTCAAGGTTTTAAGGCATAAGCAAAATGATATAAATTCTCAGATCAAGCTTCCTCATATATAATTAAAACTCTTCTGGGCACCTGGGTGGCTCAGTTAGTTAAGTATCTGACTTAACTAGGATCTCAAGGTCCTACGATTGAACCCCCAAGTCAGACTCCTTGCTGAGCAGGGAGTCTGCTTCTTCCTCTCCCTCTTGCCCTCCTCTTACTCATGCTCTTTCTCCCAGATAAATAAATAAAATCTTAAAAAAAAACCCTCTTCCAACTCCATAAATATTTGTAGAGGATCTACTACTTGCTTAGAACTATGCTGAACCATAAACACATGAGAATGAGTAAAACAGATACAAGCTCCTCCCCTAATAGAACAGAGTATGAGTGGTGGAGACCAATAGTACATGTATAACTGCATAGGCTGAAATTGTGTAAGGGCAATGAAGGAAAAAGAATGTTTTTCTACAAATAACAGGAAGAACCTAATATAGATGAGGTGGTCAAGAATGGTTTCTGGAGAAGTAGCATTTGACCTGAGACTTGGGAAATGAGTTTAAATTAATTGGATGAAGAGAGAAGCTAAGAGATTTCCAGGTAGAAGGAGCAGCGTAGAGGACATTCTAGAATGGAAACGACTACTAATCATCTGAAGAGTGGTTTTTATTTTTGTTTTTTATTTTTATTTTTTTTGCTTTATTTTACTTTTTTACTATCTCGGTACAGGAACTTTGCCTTTCCAGTTTTTATGTTCCCAGACACCTAGCATAACACCTGGCGTACAACAGGTGCTCAGTGAATGCTTATTGAATAATTATTGCTAACTTTTCTTTTAAAATAAGACATGACAAAATAATTAATTTAGAACTCAATATGATAGATATCAAATTAAGCAATCATTTGGGAGAGTTATGAAAACATGTGGAACTAGCTTTGAGGAGGATGGGTTGGAGGGAGGGTCAGATAATACGAGCAGTGATGATTTCTAAGCACTCCACCCACATGATTCTTCCTCTAAGGTAGCTTCCTCTAACCCTTTAATGGGCACTAAGCACCTTCCTTTGGCTTCCTTAGTACTCTACAACTAGTGGTATTCACCATATATTATCTTACAATTTCAGTGGGCTTCCTGCTTTCCCCACCACTCTATACTACACTGCATCAACAGAGAGGGAATGACTCATGACTTTATTTCTTATGCAAAATGGGCATCTTATAAATGCTTGATGAATGAATAAGTGGGATTAAGTTGACAGGGATGAAGTGAAGGCCCTTAAAAACGCTCTAAAAACGCTCGGTGACATCCTGATGTCTCCTGGCAACACAATCCTAAATATATCCATCACATTGAATATCCATTAAAATCCAAATATCCATGCAACGCTTGTCCAGAAAGTGGTTTTAATATGAAAAGGCAGGTATATCCAGCCATTTAAAATAAGTTCCCTGAAAATCAACATTTCACTACAAGATAAGTGGGATGACTGTTTATTGGGTGACTAAGACAGGAAAATTGAAAGATACAAGTAAAGAGGGCTTTGGGCAGAAGGACACGTAGTTCTGCTTTTATAAGCACTCCTGCTAAAAATACACATAGAAAATGTACCTGTTAGAAAGGACATAATAATTTTAGAACTAAGCATCAAAAGCTTTTGTTTTGTTACAATTTCTTATAGACAATGACATACCTTACAGATCATAGTCCATGAAATTCAATCAGTGTTTGTCATCACCCTACACAAAAGCCTTTAAGCCCATTGTCACTCACGTGTCATGAGGCATGTGCACATGCACACTACACACGCACACACACATAAATACACATGCACACATTCTATTTCTTATTAAAAAGGCAATTAACACAATAGATACATTTAAAAGACCACCTGCACAGGGATTGGAAATCAAGAATAAAGTCTGTCTTCCTGATTATCCCGAAGACAACACAGCCAGTCTTTATATATATGTGTGTGTGTGTGTATATATATATATATATATATATATATATATATATACATATACATATATATTAAAGCATGTTTTAACATATACGTGCTTTAAATATTTTATTCACTTTTTTGAGAGAGTGAGTGAGCAAGTGAGCATGCATGGTGGGAGGGGCAGAAGGAGAGGAGGAGCAGATTCCCCATTGAGAAGGGAGCCTGACCCAGGATTGGACCCCAAGACTCTCAGATCATGACCTGAGCTGAAGGCAGACATTTAACTGACTAAGCCACCCAGGTCCCCCTATATTTATATATATATTTTTTTAAGCTGCAATAATCCTAAATTATGGCGAATTTTTCCCTGGAAAACCAATGCTTACTTTTAAATATATATATTTTATGTGTTTGGCACAAAAGAAAATCATTTTTCTCAATAATCCCTTTCCAAGAAAAGACAAAGGATGGTAAAGCCTATGTCTTCCAGGAAACTTAATATTGAAGGAATAGGTTGTTCATTTAAAGAGGAAGGTGGAGGGAGACACAAAAGGTGAAGTTGGGAGGGGAATGAAGAAGTCAAATCATGAAATGCCTCATAGGTTAAACAATGAAACTTCTGGTTTATCTTAGAGGGAAAGGGGAGGTATGGAAGGGACATCTGTGTCCCTTTCAGGTAAGTGACTATGGAAACTTGGGAGAAGCAATAAAACTGGAGATAGGAATTGGGAGTTTGTTATCATAGTGTAGACCAGAGACCACAAGGGTCTGAACTATGGCATGGTCAACAGGGTCAAGTAAAAGGTGAAGAAATGGATCGGTGTGGTAAAATTGCCAAATAACTATCGGGTTTAAGATGTGAAAGACATGGAAGAAACACAGATTACTTTTTAGGCTTCTAGCTTGAGTGATTAGATAAGCACTAAAGGACAGTGAGATAAAGATGGGGACAGAAGAGCAGGTTTAGGAGAGGAGAGTATGACGAATTTAGCTTTGAACATGATGAGTTCGATATTTTTATGGAACAGTTAAGATGCATTTGGATTTATGAGTCTGGAGCTGTTGGGGGAGATGTTCTTTTAGCTGAAAATATAGGTTGTGGAGCTATCAGCATTTTGGTAGCAGTTCAAACCATAAAAAAGTTACATGAGGAGTGGGGTGCCTGGGTGGCTCAGTAGGTTAAGTGTCTGCCTTCTGCTCAGGTCATGATCTCAGGGTCCTGGGGTCAGCCCCTCCTAGGACTCCCTGCTCAGCAGGGAGTCTGGTTCTCCCTCTGCCCCTCCCCCTGCGTATGTTCTCCCTTATGCATGCTCTCTTACTCTTTCTCATGAGCATGAGCACCTGCTCTCTCTTAAATAAACAAATAAATAAATCTTTAAAAGAAAGGAGAGTGAGAGAAAGCAAAAGTTACATGGATCACACAGGATGAAGCAAGAGTAACATTGAAGAGCTGTGGGCCAAAGATTAAATTTGGGTACACCAGCAATTAAAGATAGGAAAAATAAGAGAAACCCACAAAGAAGATAGGAAAGAAAGAGAGGCCTAAGAGGAACAAGGGACATCCAAGGAAGAAAGAGTTTTAAGATGTGAAAAAGATAAATGATGCCAAAAAATATCTGAGTAATATCATGGTTGCCTAGTGATGATAGGACCAAAACACACTCATCAAGTTATACAATTATCAAGACATTAATGATCGTAACAAGAGCAGTTACATTGGACTGGCTTGTGAGATGATCAGGTCTTTAGAAAGTAGAGACAACTTCAGGCTATTGTTTTGAAACTTTGAGATGACATCAGTGCCTAATTTGCTACAGTAATTACACAAGTAAAGACAAGGAGGGTTTCAATTCTATTTGGGGGTGTTTTACTTAATAAATAATTGAAAAAATCAAATAAAATATAGGTAATACATAAAGTATTATCCAGTGGATCAAACCTGTTTAGTTTTTGAGTAATTCTTTTGCATGTTTCTGTTATATAGATACTTTTTTTCCCCCTCAAAATTATCTTCATTCTATTTCAGCTGAGGGTATAAGCCCTAAAGAGCCCAAAGATCACTGAATGTACTCCTTTCTTTTATTATTTTCATTGCAGAAGATGTAGTCTCCAGGTGTTCAGAGCTTCTGATTAATGGTAATGATAACCTACCATAGTGAAAATAGAATACAAAATACTTAAAATTTATTTCTATAGTAGTGCTTAACTTGCTTTCATCAAAATTGAGAAAAAACAAGCCAAGGAAAAGCAGATTATGTCCCAAGGAACTTGTAGCAAAGCAGAGAAGCCAAGTGCTTGGGGTCTGGGGTCTATTAATCTCAAACTGACATTTCTCCTGGTCAAAAAGTTGCTGGAGATTTCTGGTGACAAAGAAGAAAGGACAAAGCTTCCATCATCTTGGAAGAAGGATAATTTGGAATCAAGAGTAGAACATTTTTTAAAACAATGTTTTATATTTGTTAATCGTATCTTTCTTTACAAGAATTCTGAGAAAGTCATATCCTTTCCTACCCTCTGGATCTGACTTGTTATTTTGCAAAGGGCTACAATTACCAGGAGCAAGGTATTTTATGAAATTAAGTTGTGCCTGAGTACACTTCCAGAGCTAAATCGGCATATGTATTGAGGTGTTAATAGAAGATTGGTTGAAAAGCTACAATGCCTTCAAAATATAAATTTGAATCCCAATGACTACAGGCTGTCAAAAGCAATTGTATTGCCAGATGGCAGTTGTTGGTCCATCACACCAAGGCTGGGCCCTGATGCCCCCAGCCGATTTTCTCTTGGAGGCTTTTCAGCTCTGATGATACCTCACCTCTTTGTGGAAGAAAGATTTGGGGGCCAGAGAGACCAGAGTTTGGCACTGCTACTTATTGTGTGTGACCTTGGAAAAGTTCTTTAGTTTCTCTACACTCATTAAAATGGGAAGATTAACAGTACTTATAGGGTTTGGGAAAGAAATGAGAATGGTGCTTAACATCTAACAAAAATTCAATGTTAGCATAATATTTTTATTTTCATTCATATCATCCAGTTACATGGACAGGTCAGTTTTTAAAATATTACTCAACATAAATATTGTAGTCACCATCACTAGTATCATCATCTCTCACTATCCTCAACCTCTGACATTAATTGAAGGCTTGTTGAGAACCAGACACAAGGAATATACTGGAAAAAGTAAGAAATATAAGATTACTCTGCAGAGATAGGCAATCTAATTGAGGAGCCAGAGCAACACATATTTTAAAAAGGCAAATATCAATGAAAAGGGGTTTATGTTTTCTGTCATATGGACAATGCAAATAAAGAGTACCAAAGATATATGATCACTATATCTAGGAGTGGCAGAGGAGGAGATGAACAAGAAGAATGCAGGAAAATGAACATTATGAATAAAGGGAAAAGCATGAACAAAATCATAGATTACAGTATTTAAAAAATGTCACACAGCCTAACTGCTGCAGAATATTTATACAGAGTAAGTGAAGGGTAAATTTAGAGAGACAGACAGAGGCCTTTGCAATAAGAACTACCTCTGGAAATTATATTTTATAAGCATTTCCTACTTGCATTGCCTACTCTGGGCACCAGTATTTTTATTATAATAGTTAGTTAAGGTACGCACAGCCTAGATATTTATAACAACACCTGGAGAATTCTTAATCCAATGCTTTATAAAGACTACTAAAAGAGTAAATTGAAGAGCCACAACAAGGGGTAATAGAAAGAACCACATATTTGGTGTAGAGCATACCTGAGTCAAATCTCACTTCTTTCATTTCTAGCTAATACTTGCATAATAAGGCTTGTTTTGAGGAGTTGCAACAACAGAGTAGAAGTATGGGCTATGTAAGCTTCCAATTCCTCTTTGCCAAAAATGTGTAAAACCTTTAGCCAAGCACATATTTCTGTAGTGGTCTGGTCTGTAGCTCTCATCTAGAGTTCTTCGGAGGCTAGTGATCTTATTTATGCCATATGTTGTTCTCTTAGAACATACAGTTGCATTGGGATGGCCACTTCAGTGATTGGGTCATACTATTTGAAGAATATTTTTGCTTACTACCTCTGCATTATTGTAGGAAATTTGTGTCTCCCCAATCTAGTTTACTAAATACCTGTTGTTAATCATAAATTGCTCCCTCTTAAGGTTCAACAGTGTTCTGGTTTTTGAATGTGTCCTCATTTTTTTTTTCACATCTTCCTTGGTCTAATGCTGTTTTCTGATCGAAAAAGTGGTTCTTGTGAGAAGGGTGTTAAAGGTATTCTTTTCTGGTAGGAAAAGTAATTGCTTTACTGAAGATAAGGAGGTGTCATGGGAAGAGAGGGAGAATGAGGAGAGGAGAAATGGATAGAATTGTGGTTCTCTATGTGTTTATTTTGTGTGAACCTAGCTGGAATGTGAACTCTCCTCTCATCAGTCTTTGGGATGACAGAAAGATCCATGGTATATGCAGGGAACTCCACCAAGATTTGCTCAAAGACTATGGAATTCTCTAAGGCATGAGAAGAGCTCAGATTATGGAAAAAAACCCAACAAGCTTTGAAGCGGGTTAGAACTAGAGTTATGTCCAGATGCCCGTGCAACCACCTACCAGTTTTGTACCCTTGGCCAAGTCTCTTGATCTTTTTCTATAGGGCATGGCCCTCATCTACACAGTGAGGAAAATATTAGCATGTATTTTGTAGAGCTGATACTAGGGTTAATAAAAACTAATCCAAGTAAAATGCTTGGTATGTGCCTGGCCCATAATAAGTACTCTACATATTTCAGCTCCTATTCCAATTTACAGGTGAAGCTCAGGGTAACATGTCCAAGCTTATACACTAGCAGAGCAGATTCTGAACTGAGGTGTAACTCTAAAACTGAGTTAGTTTCACAACACTATACTGCCAATTTAAATATTCTGATTAGCTTCAGAATATATGCTTTGACCATTCTACTGTTGAAACTTCACTAGGTTCCCATACTTTCCTTTTGTTCTTCTGTACTTTCTTCAGAGTATTTTCAACATTGGATTGAATTTCTAATCCATCTGTCCATTCAAACAGTAAGCCAGATGCACCAACAGTGTACCTGCGTGTATTTGAAAATTGCATAATATATGTAATTGTTTAAGCTTCAAAAAATACGCACATTTAGAAATCTTGAATATAAAAACTGCTGTTTATATAAGTGGGCAATGCATACTCCTTATAAAATCAATAAAATGAAAATGATACTATAGGAACTGAAAAATGATATTTTTAGAATACAGTTTCAAATATTTTATTATCCAGGTATCTAGTCTTAGTACATATTATAGAAAACAAAATGTAAGGGATGCCTGGGTGGCTCAGTGGTTGAGCGTCTGCCTTAGGCTCAAGACGTGATCCTGGGGTCCCAGTATTGAGTCCCACATTGAGCTCCCTGCATGGAGCATGCTTCTCTCTCTGCCTGTGTCTCTGCCTCTCTCTCTGTGTCTCTCAGGAATAAATAAATAAAATCTTTGAAAAGTGTAAAATAAAAATTATATATGTAAAAATTGAATTTTTGTTTATCCTACCCTTGTTGAATGTTACTAATTTCATTCATATTTAGATTTTTAGCACTCTTTGGAATTCATGATTTTTAAAAAGATTTTTACTTATTTATTCCTGAGAGACACACAGAGAGAGAGAGAGAGAGGCAGAGACACAGGCAGAGGAAGAAGCAGGCTCCATGCAGGGAACCCAATCCTGGATCCCAGGATCACGTCCTAAACTGAAGGCTCAACCGCTGAGCCACCCAGGTGTCCCTCTCTGTGGAATTCCATAACTAAGTGAAATTTAACAATTTTCCTAAACAAGTTTGGCCTTTCCTTCCTCCTTTTTATACCAAATACTACAGACAAGTTATGATTTTAATGGAATAAAGATCTTTACCTTTCTCCAGGGTTTCCACAGCATGCTTTAGTTCTCCCTGTATTGTTTCTTAACTGTTGCTTTACATGCTTTCCTCCACTATCAGATGAGCAGTTCCTTGAAGGTTGGTAATTTAGTTTTATGTGTAGATCTCTAGTATCTTCCCATATAATCTGATAATTGAGCACCTAGTACCCAAGTGATTTAAAAATTTATCTCCACACAAAAACCTGCATATGCATGTTTATAGCAGTTTTATTCATATCCTTAAAAACTGGAAGCAACCAAAATGTCCCTTAATAGGTGTGTGGATGAACAAACTGTGGTCATCTACACAGAATACTATTCCATGATAAAAGAAAAAAGAACTCTCATATCACATGAAGACATGGATAATTTTAAATGAATTTTACTAAGTGATAAAAGTCTATCTGTAAAGGCTATATACTGAATGATTCCTGATATTATCTGATATTCTGTTAAAAGGAAAACTTAGTGACACAGTGAAAAGACAAGTATGTGCCAGGACTCAAGGGTTGGGAGGGAGGATTGAATGGGTGAAGCACAGGTGATTTTTTTTTATGGGCAAAACTATTCACTGTGATACTGTAACGATGGATGTATGACATTGTATGTTTGTTAAAACCCAAAGAGTTCGCTAGCACCAAAAGCAAACCTTCATCTATAGAAAATTTTAAAACTCATTCAGGAAGTTCACGGATCTTGTGATGGAAAACAGAATGTGAGCAAAGAATCTAACTATGATACATGTATGAAATAACTTCGCTGAATGAGGTAGAAGAAAAAGGAGCAGAACTTAATTAGTTCTGGAAATGAATGTACTCTGCATAACTAAAGTAAAAAAAAAAACTGCACATAAGCACTGTCCTCTGTAAAGTTGTCTCTCATGGTGGTACAGGTTAACGATTTTGAAACCACTATATATGTACACTGAAACTGAATAATTAAGCAAATGTACAGTTGTGGTGGGAGCTAGATATTTCTCACTTGAAGTGAAAGATTACAGATAAGTAGAGGGAGAAGATGGATTAGAGATATAGACAATATGAACTCCTGTTTAGCTTAATATAGATACAGATCACTGGTGAGGATATGAAGAAATCATGACACTCATACATCGCTGATGGGAATGAAAATTGATACAGCCACTGTAGAAGACAGTTTGATGATTTCTTGCTTGATTTACTTCTATATAAATATACTTTTACCACACAATCTAGCAATCATGTTTCTTGATACTTACCTAAAGGACTTGAAAACTTGTGTCTACCCAAAATCCTACACATAATTGTTTTCGACATCATTTATTTATCATTGCCAAAGCGATCTTCAAATGTGAAGAGAGCAACACAAGATTTCAAGGAACATGAGGGATCAAGGAATATAACACCACAAAGGAACAAAATAAACCTCCAGTGTCTGATCCCAAAGAAAAAGAGATCTATAGATTGCTTAACAAAGATATCAAAATAATTGTCTTAAACTCAGCTAGGAGGAACAAAGAAAACTAAAGAAAATAAGGAAAACAACACATAAACAAAATGGAACTTTAACAAAGAGACAGAAACCATAAAAAGAAACTCAAAAGAATTTCTGGAGGTAAAGAACACGATTACTGAACTGGAAAAAAAAAATCAATAGAGAGTTTCAACAACAGACTTGTCCAAATAGAAGAAATAATCAGCAAACTCAAAGGGAGGTCATTTAAAATTATCCAGTCAGAGGAACAAAAAAAAAAAAAAGAATGAAAAAGACTGAAGAGACCTTATGAGGCTTTTGGCACGTTAAAAAACAAGATATGTATTGTGGAAGTCCCAGAAGGAGCAGAGAAAGGGCAGAAAGTTTATTCAAAGAAATAATGACAGAAGTTTTCCAAAGCTGGGAAGGAAATAAATATACAGATTCATAATAGCTGAAGTACCCAGATTAGGCTAAATATTAAAATATTTTCATCAAAAAATATTTTCATCAAAACACACTATAGTCAAAATTTCAAAAGTAAAAGAGATAAATGCTGGTGAGAATATGAAGAAATCATGACACTCATACATCGCTGATGGGAATGAAAATTGATACAGCCACTGTAGAAGACAGTTTGATGATTTCTTGCTTGATTTATTTCTATGTAAATATACTTTTACCACACAATCTAGCAATCATGTTTCTTGATACTTACCTAAAGGACTTGAAAACTTGTCTCTACCCAAAAACCTACACATAAATGTTTTTGACATTTATTTATCATTGCCAAAATGTAGAAGCAACCAAAACATCCTACAGAATGTGAATAACCAAATAAACTGTAGTATATGCAGGTATAAAATATTATTAAGAGCTCATAAAAAGTTCTTAGGCTATGAGAAGACATGGAGGAAACTAAAATACAAATTACTGAGAAAAGAAGCCAATCTGAAAAGGCTACATATTGTATGATATCAACTATTATGTTATGGAAGAGTCAAAACTATGGAGACAATAAAATCAGTAGTAGACAGGGGTAGAGATGGGGAAGGGATGAATAGGGAGAGCACAGAGCAATTTTAGGGTAGTAAAATATTCCTGCATGACATTTTAACAATGGATATATCATTATACATTTGTTCAAACCCCTAGAGCAAATAACACCAATGGTGACCCCCTGCCCCCCCGCCTTGAATGTTTGGAAACAAAGACCTTCCAGTTAGTCAGAAAGGGAAGGAGGTAGGAGGCAGGTTAGGCAAGAGTGGTTAGCTATTATTTTATTTTCAAAGGCAGCTGTTCTCACTTCTCACTGCATCTCTCATTTGCCTACTCAAGTTCAAATCCCTTCTTCTTGTAGTCTAGCCGTGCATCACTTCTTCCTTTGTAATTTCATCTTTCTTCAATTTGCATTAGGAAATTCCATGTTGCACAATTCCTTTTCCAAATAAAAGCAGACAAACAAAAAGCCCCTTGATGTCTGCCCACAGACTACAGCAAGGCCCATATTTTAATATATTTTATGCCCTCAAGAGCAGCCATCTATCCATCCACTACTCTGTTTTCCCAACCCCTTTTCTAAATCAAGATTGTGCTCTTTGACTACTCTCCACATGGAAAAAAAAAAGGTAAACTATGTTTTTTTGATGATTAAGAGGTCTTAATGTAGTTTCATCTTTGGCAACACAAGTACCATTCTGGTGAGTAATGTTGATAATGGAGGAGGCTCTGGCTATTTGAGGGGTCTATGGAATGTACGCAGTAGAATATACAATCTTCTCAAGCAATCAAGGAATAGATCATATGTTAGGCAAAAAGCAAGTCTTAATAAATTTAAGAGGATAATTGTAAGTTCATATATCTTTTCCAACCAGAATGGTATAAAACTAGAAGTCATTAACAGGAGAAATAATACAAAATTAATAAATACAAAATTAAATAACACACTCTTGAATAATCAATTAGTCAAAGAAGGAATCAAAAAGGAAATATAAAAGAGGGAAATACAAAAGAATAAATCTTAAAAGTTCTCATCCCCCCCAAAAAGTTTTTTAACTGTATATAGTAATGGATGTTAACTAGAGTTATTGTGGGGACTGTTTGTGATAAATACAAAATATCAAATCATTCTGTTGTATGACTGAAACTAATATGATGTTTTTTTGTTTTTTTAATAAATTTATTTTTTATTGGTGTTCAATTTACCAACATACAGAATAACACCCAATGCTCATCCCATAAATTGCCCCCCTCAGTGCCCGTCACCCATTCACCCCCACCCCCTGCCCTCCTCCCTTTCCACCACCCCTAGTTCATTTCCCAGAGGAGTCTTTATGTTCTGTCTCCATTTCTGATATTTCCCACACATTTCTTCTCCCTTCCCTTATATTCCCTTTCACTATTATTTATATTCCCCAAATGAATGAGAACATACACTGTTTGTCCTTATCATGTTGTAGGTCAAGATATCTCAATAAGAAGATAATTATACACACATATAAAAAAGAGAATAGTACAGATAAGAAATAAAATATATCTTGAAACTAATGAAAATGCAAACACAGCATACCAAGACTTATGGAACGCAGCAAAAGTAGTCTAAAAGAGAAGTTTTTGTGGTAAATGCATTAACAAAGATCTCAAATGAATGATTTAACTTTACACTTAAGAAACTTGAGAAACAAACTAAGCCAAAAGTCTGCTGAAAAAGGAAATAATATGTATTATAGCAGAAATAAATGAAATAGAGAGTAGAAAAACAATAGAAATTATTAATAAAAATCTGAGCTAGTTTTTGGAAATACAAACAGAATTAACAAAATTAACAGAATTATTACATTTCATAAGACATCACTACAAAAAAATAACCCAAATGGCACCTGCATGGCTCAGTAGGTTAAGCATCTACCTTCAGCTCAGGTCATGATCCCAGGATCCTGGGATCAAGCCCTGCACCAGGTTCCCAGCTGAGTGAAGCCTGATTCTCCCTTTCTTTCTGCCTCTCCCTCAACATGCTCTGTTTCTCTCAAATAAATAAATAAAATCTTTTAAAAAGAGAATAATCACCCAAACAAAGTTATAAATGAAAGAGGAGGTAGTACAACTTATACTGCTGAAATACAAAGGGCAAAATGAGGCTATTATAAATAATTACCAACAAATGAGATATCCTAGAAGAAATGGATAAGTTCCTAAATGCTTATGACTTACTAAGATAAAGTCATGAAAAATTAGAAAATACGAACAGACCTATTACTAGTAAAGACATTGAATTAGCAATCAAGAACTTAAAAAAACAAGACAAAACAAAACAAAACAAAACCATGAGGCCAGACAGCTGCACTGGTGATTCTATTAAACATTTAGAAGAATTAATACCAGTCCTTCTCAAATTCATTTGAAAAACTGGAAAGGAGGGAACACTACCAAGATAATTTTTAAGACCACCATTATCCCAACACCAAAGCCAGACAAGACTCCACAAGAGTAAAATACAGGCCAATATCTTTGATGAACATAGATCTAAAAACTTTCAACAAAATACTAATAAACCAAATTCAACAGCACATTAAAAGAACTGTACCATGATCAATGGGATTTATTCCTGGGATACAAAGATGGTTCACCATACACAAATCAGTAAGTGTGATATACCACATTAACAGAAATATAGTATACACATCACATGATCATTGCAATGGATGTAGAAAAACTGACAAAATTCAACATCCTTTTATGTTAAAAACTAAAAAAATAAGGCATAGAAGGAATGTACCTCAATATTATAGAAGTCATATACAACAAGTTACAGGCAAGGGATGTTTTAGAAGCTTACAGGCAACATCACATTCAATGTTGAAAAGCTCAAAACTTTTCATCTAAGATCAGTTCCATGACAAGAATGCTCATCCTCACCACTTCTACTCAACACAGAGGTCCTACCCAGAGCAAGTAGGCATGTAAAGAACCAAAATCATTCAGTTTGGAAAGAAATAAGTAAAATATGTTTGTAGATGACATGATTTTATATATAGAAAGCCATAAAGACTCCACCAAAAAATGTCAGAATAAACAAATTCAGTAAGGTAGCAGTATAACAGTCAACCTGCAGATACCAGTTTCTATGTTGTTTCCATGCACTTACAACAAATTATTCAAAAAGAAAATTAAGAAAACAATCCCATTCATGATAGCATCAAAGAAGGACAAAATACTTTGGAATAGATTTAGCCAAGGAGGTAAACATGTGTACACTGATAAGTATAAAACACTGTTGGAAGAAATGAAAAAAGACACAAATCAATAAAAAGATATCTTATGCTCATAGATTGAAGGAATTAATATTGTTGCAATATTCATACTACCCAAATTATCTACTGATCCCATGTAATTCCTATCAAAATTCCAATGACATCTCTATAGAAATAAAAAATTAAAAAAATGGAACCACAAAAGGCACTGTATACAACCAAAACATTTATAAGCAAGAAGAACAAACTGAAGAGATCATACTTCCTGATTTCAAGATATATTACAAAGGTATCATAATTAAAAGAGAACCGTACTGGAATAAGTACAGAAATATGGACCAATAAAACATTATAAAGAGCCCAGAATTAATCTCATGCTTGTACAGCCAATTAATATTTGACAAGGGAGCTAAAGGATACATAATGGTACAAAGATGATCTCTTCAATAAATGATACTGGGGAATCTGGATATCTAGATATAAAAGAATAAAGTTTGACTCTAATCTTACATAATATATGGAAATTATCCCCAAATTGAAGGACAAACAGAAGACTTAAAATCATAAAACTCCAAGAAGAAAACATAGGGCAAAAGTTCCTTGACATTGGCCTGGCAAGAGTTCCATTTTTTGAAATGACATCAGAAGCATTAAGCAACAAAAACAAAAATTGATGAGTGGGACTATACCAAACTAAAGGAAACAGCAAAGGAAACAACAGAGTAAAAAAAGGCAACCTATGGAATGGGAGAAAATATTTGCAAACTACTGGATGAGGAGTTAATATTCAATATCTATATGGAACTCCTGCAACTCAATAGCAAAAAAACCCTCAAATAAGCTTGAATAGACATTTTTCCAAAGAAGATACACAAATGGCAACAAGTATATGAAAAAGAGACCAACATCACTAATCACTAGTCATCAGGGAAATTTGAATCAAAAACATTATGAAATATCACCTCACTTGTGTTGGAATAGCTATTATTAAAAAAAGAAAAAAACTAATGATAAGTGTTGGTGAGGATTCAGAGAGAAAGAACTCTGGTATACTTTTGATGAGGTGAACTGATGCAGCCATTATGGAAAATAGTATGGAAATCTTCCCACCTCCCCTCAAATTAAAAATAGAACTACTGTATGATCCAGCAATCTTACTTTTGGGTATTTATCCAGAGGAATCAGAATCACCATCTCAAAGAGGTATGTATATTCCTATGTTAGCATTATAGACTATAGCCAACATATGAAAACAACCTATTCATTGACAGGGGACTGGATAAAAAATACAGACACACACAGAATATATATATAGTATTTTCAAGCCTTAAAAAACAATACTGCCTTTCTGCCTTTTGCAACAACATAAGTGGATCTGGAAGGCTTTGTGCCAAATGAAATAAGTCAGACACAGAAAGAGAAATACGGTATGATTTCACTTATTGTGGGGGTCTCAAATAGTCATAGGAGCGAAGAATAGGATGATGGTTATGAGGGATGTGGTGATAGGAAATCAGATGTTATTTAAGGAATACAAATTTTCATTTGTGCAACACAAATAAGTTTCAGAGATCTAATGTATAAAATGGTGATGATAGGTATCAATACTTGAAATTTGCTAAGAGGTTAATCTTGGGTCCTATCACCATAAAACAAATATATATAAATGGTAGCCATGTGAGGTAATATATATGTGAATCAGCTAGATTGTGGTGAATATTTCACCACATATACATAAATCATCAAGTTGTACACTTTAAAAATAGAATAAAATCAGAATTGTCCCTTTCAAAATTTCAATAGCGAATATACTGCCTAGAGAATATAGCTAGGAGTGGCAGTTCTTGGCTTCTTAAATTTTAACCTTTCTTCTGCTTCTGCTATAAGAATTTAAGGCCATGATGGTGTTCTTCTAATTATCACTTTTATTGTATCTCACAATTTTCCGTATGTAAATAGGTCTTTATTATTCTAAGTATTTAAAAATTTATGATTTTTTCTCTTGAATCTTCAGAAGGATGATCATATACCCTATTATCTAAATTAGGACATATTTGAGAATGAAAGTATGTACTATTATTAATTATACGAAGAGATACAGACCAGCATAATTTTAGGCAGAGCTGGGTATACATACAACCTATACATGAATTATTTGGAAGTATATTTTACATTTACTGTGAACAAATTGTAATTATGGATATGTGTGTCCCATTTTTATAACCAAACATAGGTACCAATATTTTGAACTTTTTGATATGTTTTATGGCTCAGAATAAGGACAATGCAATTTTTATGAACCCTTTCTTATTAAACTCCCCACTTACGGTGGGCCCTGGGCTTTCCTCCTTCATCCTAGAATTTTGGTAGAAACAAAAGCAAAACTCAAAACTAAAGGTTCATCAAGTGACCACAAGGAAAAAGTTGTCTCTTTCACCTTGTTTTCTGCCTCAGAAAATTTCTTATCACTAGTACGATACACTTTATAAAGATTTCAAATATATGTGTTATCCACTGTGTTAGCTGAAGGAGTCTTCATTATATTTAGTCTGCTATACTACCCAAAATGGATCTCCTAATTTAATGGATGTGGAAATTAAATAATTTGTCCAAGATTACACACATAGCAAATAGTGAAATCAATATTAGACACTAGATGTGTTTGGTTGTTTGCTAACTTTTGTTGCCTACTGCTGTACTGGCTTTTATTCCTGCTAAAATTACATGTCTGTGATTGGGCAAAATGGACAAATTTGCTCTGGGAGTGATCTTCCATCAGTTTTACCAATCTACTTGGAGAAAAATGGGTTCTCAGCCAGATAAGAAGAAAGTACTAATGTTCTAATTTTTGTACTAAAATTCCTCTATGGCCCTTCAAAAGCCCATGGAACTATATTTCATTACACTTTGTCAAACATTTTTAAAGTCACAATCTCTCCCATTTATATTCCGAGGGGTGAAAAGTATGAATTCAGAATTTTACCTCAATTCTCTCAGAGAAATGGACTGGAAAAATGAAAGACTATCTCTAAATGGCTTTGGGTTTCTTAGAAGGAAATTAGACATGGAGCTTTCATGATTTCTATTTGGCTTTAGAGTTTTTTTATTCCAAATGGGAATTCATATGCACTGGAGTATGGCCAACTTTAATTTTTAATGGTTTTCATTTCGTGACTGAGGTTTTTATGACTAATGGATAAGAAAAGTACTTTCTCAGAGAGAATATAGCACTATGGTATGTCAAATACAATTTACCTCTTACTTATATGGTATCTTTTGTTGTTAGCATGTAGTCAAGGTTTTCTTATAAAAAGCTTTTATTTCTTTCTGAAGAATAGTTCTTGTTCTTCTAGTTCTCAGGAAGCCTAGAACAGTGCCAGGAACATACTAGATATTCCATAAGCACCTCTTGGCTCTGGTTAGATCTGATTTTCAGTTCAGATACGAAACTAAAATAAATGTCCGGTATCTTGTCTAATCTGTTTTATTCCTGTCTGACTTTATGAGCAAGTCTGACTTTATGAGTCATAGGCCTAACTTCATCAGTCAGAAGGCCAGGTTACTTTTTCCAGGATCAATCATTTCCTTTGGGACAGGCAGAGATAAAATGGAAAAGTCTAAAAGTAAGAAAAAACTGAAATGTGAGAATGAAATTGAAAATGAATGGGACGCAAAGGTGTCTAGCTCAGAGGGTGGAAGTGCAAGTCAGAGAGAAGAGTATTCCAATTTCTTATGTTCAGTTTTAAGCTCAGTTTTTGGAAAATATATTTGATTACTCAGAGTACATAGTCTAATTCTGGAAGCAGCCATAAATTTAGTATACATCAAAAGCCTAAAAAGTGAGAAAGCAAAATTTAGAGGAAGTTAGAATATGACATAAATAGAGCAAAATATAGTGAATTGGAATTGGAATTCAGGACATCTCAATTGTCGTGCTGGCTCTACAGTAAATAACTTCTGAGTTTCCATGTCCTTATCTATGAAATAAGTGAATTTAACTTAGGTTTATTGCCTCTTGCTCCAATGCGCATGTTACTATACCAATCTCAGGCTCTCTCCTTCATTATTTCTAAGGATTGTGTGCCAGCCTAATACTGTGGCTTGTGGATTCATCTCACATCATATCCTCTGCATTTCCACAGTTTCTTGGGCTTCCTACACTTGTTTGTTTGTTTTTTTCCATTAAGGTCTCTACCAACAATAAAGGTCTGTGGCTTTATGTGTCTAGGTTCTTTGGCTGTAAGCAACAGAAATAGATCCTGTTAATTTAAACAAAATAGAACTTTATTGGGAAGAAATGGAATGACAAAAACAATTCAAGGAAAGGCTATGTAATCAGATTTTAGGAAGAACACTTTTCTCAAGTATTTCATTATTAAGAAAGAGAGGCTGAGTGGCTGAACTTAGGTCACATGCCCAGGGCACGTAGGGGAAGAGGCTCTATAATGATGAATTCCACCAAGACTGAACGCAATGGGAAAGTAGAATATTTTTTTCAAAGGAAAGAGAGAGTGCTCTTACTGAATGTAGACTGGACAAATGAAAACAAAATGAAGCAAAAAAAAAAAAAAAAGGCTGTCTATGCAATGTGCCAAGTGAGTCAATCATCTGGTTTTCTCAGGGGGTTGAATCAGGCTGATGGCGTTCAATCTGTGATATGAGGATAGGTTTGCAACATGTGCTATTAGTACACAATCCTCTGTAAGGGATGTGAATCCTGGTAAAATACATCGGTGTGATGTTTCGGGGTGTCTGTGGTGGTATGATGCTAATTTATGAATAGTTTACTCTGGTGCTTCAACTCATTATAACCTACCAGCAATTTTAACACTTGAATGAATCTCCTGGGCTCTACCAACAACCGAGTCAAATGAATAGCTCTGAGGACTTGAATTATGATAGAATCTGACTTTAAGAATTATAAATTGCTCAAAGACACGTGAGCCTTGCCTATTCGTTTATCTTCTCGCTTTTGGAATCACTTATGTAAACTCATTGCATTTACATACTCAGAGTGAATTTTTCTGAAGAGCTCTGAACACTTTCAGAAACTTTACTAATCTGTTTACTTTCTCTAGGAGATAAGGTGGTTGTCGGCAATAACATTAAGCTTTTAATAACGTTAAACTTTTTGAGAAAATTTCTAAGACAATTCATGAGCCTAGAAAGAACTGGTAATTATCCACATTTTAATGATAATATAGAAAAATCTAAATGTTTACCAGTGTAGAAATAATAGCCAAGGCTAACTTGTTTGGCTCTTCATTTTCGTCTACAAAATAGACAACTCATTATTATCACCCTAATCAAAACCATCTATTGAATACCTTCCTGCTTATAGCACTGCTTGGAGTTTGTTAAACAGGCATAATTCTCTCCATTATCCCACATATTAATATTTAACAAGAGACCTCTTTTAGATTTTAAATGAACAATTACAACACTTAGAGCCTATCCAAGTAAATGATCTCGGTTTTATTTCTTTGAAGAGGAAATGGGGTCCAGGGTGCTGAATTAAAGAGGTATTAAGATATGCTGATTTATTCATCTGTATGTCATCTCTCAGATTTGATTTTTAAACTCTGAGCATCAGCAGTGTCAGTCTCTCAAAAGACAGGCAGGTCGGCAATCATACTCAATCCTGCTTTTGTTCCTATTCTATGGCTCAGAGACACGTTCTTCTCTTGTCAGCTTTATGAAGAATAGAACATAATTTTCATTTGCCTGCTTGGAGGACAATCATTAGACGTTCTTGAAGTGAATTTTACCCACAGGCGCAATATTAAAATGGAATTCGACTTTATATAGAGGTCTATTCATATTAACCACATCCACAGAACATTTTATAATTCTATGCTAACAGTTTGGCTTCTGCTCAGGGTACATAGACTCCACCCCAGGGTGCATTCTCAGAGTGGGAGTTGTGTTGTTAAACTCCCACTGTGTCAAATGGTGAAGATGTATTCAAAACCTCAGCTATCTTTTTCCTAAATTCAAGGTGTCTCTAACCAGTAGCTGCCACTGGGCCTAGAGTACTGAAACCTTTGAATAAAAAAAAAAAATTGCAATATCTATTATCTGGTGACTTAATGCCAGACTTCGAGCATGTGAAAGAATACTTAATACTGAGCATCAGTTTCTGTAATATAAGGGAGTCTAGGTATATTGTCAATAGCAAACAATGACAAAAACAACATTATGGCTGCAGGCTGGAGTCATGCTTGAGCAGACAATTGGCTACTTCAGACAGAGTCCACCATCCCTGGTTACACTGTCTAAAGGACAATGACCATATCTTAAGTATGTCTCTCTTAGTATTGGGGCTCTGGTGCCTCAGATTTATAACTCTGTAAAGTTTCACATGAACAGAATTATTTCACTTCCCCCTCCAACCTCCCCTCATTCTTTTATATAGCTTCGTATTCTAGAATTTTTTTTTTAATCATCTTCTTGCCACCCTTCTTCTTCAAATGAACAATCTTAACTATATAGTCTAGGATTAGTTTGGTCTTAATTATAAGGCTGATGGCTTTGACCAAGATTCTAAGAATCTGTTTCTTCAACACTTGGTATACAGGCTAATACAGGGGCTGGAATATGATAAGTTCTCAATTAATATTTGGTGATTGTCAATTAAAAATTGGTAACAATTTTGTTTCTTTCTTAACATGTGTACTATCTAAGTATATAACAAAGTGTGAAAGAATAGGAAATGTGAGTAACTTTCTTGAATGCAAGCACTCATGGTAAACACAGAAACACATGAATCTAGGCATTGGTTACACCTCCACTTATGTTACTTTAGAGGTTTATAGTATTGCTACTTCCTATACAGATCATTTTCAATAACTATCCAAAATTCAGGATCATAAAAAGGAGACTTAATCTAAATATTTGGCTGATCAACTATGCTGGTTCACTAGAAAGTTAAAATATTAAGACTTTTATAGCAGATGAATTGGACTAGTTAATTAAAAATAAAATGACAATAAATTCTGCTATATTAGTTAATGCATAATTTGCCTCACAAGAGTATATCTCTAAATATATTTTAACCTCATTCCCTCAGGTTTATTGAGATATAATTGACTTATTAAGATACAATTCCAATATAGTTAACAATCTATCATTTCACATAATTACAGTGTTTTGTGTATGGGGAGAATATTTAAGATCTATGGTCACATATATAATACAGTATTGTTAAATATAATTACCGTGATGTAAATTATGTTCCTGGAACTTATTCATCTTGTAACTGGAAGTTTACATGCTTTGACCAACATCTCCCCATTTCTCTACCTCTCAGGCCCTGGCAACCACCATTCTTTCTGTTTCTATGAATTTGGATTTTTTTTTTATTTTTAGATTTCACATATGAGTAAGATCATATAGTATTTCTTTTTCAGTCTGACTTACTTCATGGTAATGTAAATGTTTACAACAAGTGAGTGAGGTGGATTTTAGAACCTTAAACTTGAGAGTTTTGCCAACTAAAATTATGGATTGTCATTGAATATCTAGATTAGTTCTAGATAAGATAAAGTAATGAAACATTACTGAACACAGGTGTATCCATTTTTGGCTTCTTATTACAGAGAAGTTTAAGACACTAGTAAACATGTTTTGTGCCACACTGAAAAATTCACTATGAGAAAAAAATATAGCTCCAGAAATTTTGAATCCATTTTAATGAAGTATTTATTCCATTTATATTTAATTATGGATATTGGGTTTAAGTATATAATCTGGCTATTTGTTTAATATTTTTCCTATGAACTTTTAGTCAGTTATTCTTCCTTTCAGTTTTCTTTTATATTAATGAAGCTTTTTTTTTCCCATTTTATTTCACTGTTGCCTAATTAGTTGTATTGGAAGTCCACAAGATCACCCTAGGTTTTGCGATTTACTAGGAAAACTCATAGGACTTACCATATAGTCATTATTCATAGCTATGATTTATTACAGTGAAGGGGTACAACATAAGCTCAGTAAGGGCAAAAGACATACAGAGTGAAGTCTGAATAGGGCAAGTCCTTTCTCAGTAGAGTCACATTAAAGGCATTTAATTCTTTCATCAATAAAATGTGACAATACATGTGAAATACTGTCTACCACAGAAGTTCTTTAGAGTCTCAATACCCAAGGGTTTTACTGGGATCCCCTTCTGCTTTGAGTGTACCAAAATTCCAGATTCCCAGAAGAAAGACAAATGTTTAGCATAAACCTTGTTTTCACACTTAGGCAACAGTGGGAATCCCAGCCAAATCCAAATTCCAAAACAAGCCAAGGGCCACCCTTGCAAATAGGACTTTCTAACAGTATGTAGGAATGTTGACAAGACTGACTCTATCTTTGGCCCTCTATATTGTTCATGTTCACACAATGACCTCCCTCGGGGCTACATGTTCTAGGTCCCATGGAAGCTAATGTTCGCCCTGACTGAAATGAGGGAAGGCTTGTTCTGATTTTCCCTATGGTGGTATACAAAATGGGCCACTTAAATAACTATTAGAGATTCTCTGGTGCACAGACGGACCCACTTTAGATAACTACCCCATGGCCACACCATCGTGCCCCTCACTCTATAATAGCTGGAGATTATATTCCTAATGTGACTGGGAATGGGGAGTAGAGAATAGATGTGTACTGGCTGGATTTTCTGTCTCACAGACCCTCCCCTCAATAAATTACCCTAAATAAGACTCTGTGTAAAGAGTGTATGCAGTGGCTTGCTTCATTTTTCAGTCTTCGAGGACCTCCTCAATCTGGAAGATACCTTACTGGCCCTCCTTGCCTTCTAAGAGGGTAATAATCTCAGTTCCACTATGTTACTCTTTTCTACCGGCTAGTAATAACCCTTTGGTCAATCTTTTTACAGGTTGCTATTATGGTAGCTATAGGTGTAGGTATAGATATTATAATAAACATTTGTAACATCATAATCTATAAGAACTATCCAAAAGTATAACCCAATTTATACTATTCCCTGTGTTATTATTATGTATTTCTACTTATGTTTTAAATTCCCAAACTATTTTTGTAAATTTTGCTTTAAGCACTGTATAGATTTATAAAGAAATTATGTAGAAATTGAAAAAATTACCCATGTATTTACCAAACCTAATGCTCATCAGCCCTTCTTACAGATTTGAGTTTCCACTTGGCACCATCCATTTGAAGAATTTTTTTTCCCTTTCTTATAGTGTAGACCTGTTGGCAACAAATTTCCACAGGTTTTATTTGTCTAATAATCTTTTTTATTGTCTTCGTTGAGGACCTATAGTTTTCCAATCTCATTTCAGAATTCATGGCATGCTAGAACCACTCTACATTTTGTAACTTATTGTGTATGGCGAGTTTGGTGAAAGGGATAGTTGAGTGGCTCTCTGAGTTTCTGAGCTCCTGGAACAAATAGAACCCCGAATTCCTTGGTGGGTTGGGACATTGGGGCAGAGAAAAAAATAGAATGAGAGCAAGAGTAAGAGATTTTAAATTGAGGAGACAGAGAAATATCCAGATGTAGGTAATTACATAGAGTGAAACCAAGGAGTATTTCAAATCAGAAGAGTCTGTCTATAAATTAGGTGGGAACAGCTCAAGTAAAAGAACACAGGCTTTGGAATCAGAGGCAATTTCAAATCCAGGCCTATTATTTATGAGATATGTGTGATACTAAGAAAATTTTCTAACTTTCTCCAACCCTATAATAATCTATAAAATGGGTGCAATGCACTGCATGGTATTGTTGCAAAAGCTAACTCTTTATACCTGTTACAGCAGCTGGCACTAGAGGTGCAGCCTGCTTCTCTTCTCTTCTGGAAGATCAAAACTGATTCTGATTCAGATTATAAATATACTGCTTTGTGTAAAATCTTCATGACCATTGGGCATCTTGTGCTGAGAATTACATGTTCCCACTCCTCAAAATAAAATAGAAAGCAGAATTAGCATAGTTGAGTCACTGTATCAATCAGGGGCCTGGCAGAAAATAGAGATTTTAATGATGGACTAGCTACAGAGGCATGGACGGTGGTAAGGAGAAAAGAGCAGATGTGGAAGCGTGAGAGACGAACAGCTCCAGGAAACCATTGTTAACCTAAGGCTGATGGGGTAGTGGGGAGAAATAGTGTTCCTGAGGCCCAGTGGGAACCAGAGCTGTGGAGGAAATTTTGCCCAGCAGATGCTGCTCACAGAGGAACACAGACGTGCAAAGGCTGTATGAGAGTGGGGCGGGAGGACATTCCGAACACTTTCTCTTCCCACTCTCTGATCACCTAACGATATTTTTCTTTCACTGAATTAAATCAGAACCCAGAAAGAAAGGGAGTTCAGGTGGTCACGCTGGTAAGAATAAGCCTGCTGGGTGAAGAGAATGTATCTGGAGGTGGAGTAAATGTGCAAATAACCAGCACATTCACCATGGAAAAATGTACCAAGGACGGGAGACTAGCTGTTAGCGAAGGTGACTTGTGCCTCCCATTGTGAGGGTCTCACTCTTACTTTTGACTGCTGTGAATCCTGAGAAATTAGACTTAGCAAAAGACCTTACTCCACTCGCTAAAACTGGGATGGTGTCCCCTATCTCAAAAGTAACACTTCCTTTGGAAAACATGCACTCTCATCGGAGTTACCCACCTGATAGAAGTCTATGAAGCTTTTCTCACCTGGATTCCTTTCATTTCAAAATTAATGATCCAACTCCTACTATCCCTTTCAAGAGATTTCTTTTTGCCAGAATCCACATTCTCAGTAGACAAGCAATGCTTTCTGCACATCTCTCAAGGCTGGAAGCCTGGAATGATTATTTCCTCTTCTCTGTGTCAGTTAACATTAATGGGAATGGGGACACACAAATTTGCTATTGTCATTCCTGACTACCTTCCACTCATTCTTCAAGTCTGGCTTTGAGATAACCTTCTCTAGGTGGGTAAGATGCCCTTCCAGTATACTCCCCATGTATCCTATACTTTCTTGCTTACCACTTCTGCCTAGATTTCATATTATTTGCTTTCTTGTCAGCATCCATTCCCTGGGCTCTAGTGTTTAAGGAATGAGACAATGACTCCTAAGGAATTCACACAATGTATGACACTCAGTCTGTGATCAATAGTATTTATGGAATCAATGAATAGAGGAATATATGAATGAATAGGAACCATAGTGTAGCTGTGCTTACTTGATGCGGGTGCACATGAATACACCTGTATTGTTACAACTCTTCTGGGCCTTGTCTTTAAAATGAACAAGGTTATTCTGATCTTTAAGATTCTTTTAAGAACTAAAATGAGGGACACCTGGGTATCTCAGTGGTTGAGCATCTGCCTATGGCTCAGGGCGTGATCCTGGGTCTGAGGATTGAGTTCCGAGTCCTGCATCAGGCTCCCTGTGAGGAGCCTGCTTCTCCCTCTGTCTCTGCCTCTCTGTGTGTGTCTCTCACAAATAAATAAATAAAATCTTTAAAAAAAAAGAACTAAAATGAGGCATCTGTGTTTTATGAAAAATAACAAATATGGCAATAGTTATTGATTTCTTTTGAGAAGAAAGATGGGATGTTTATTTTCAGAGAATAAGGAGGTGGCATGCAGGTATCACATCATATCAAATATTGCTTTCCAATCAACCCTTGAGGATCCATCACTATGAGAGAAGAGTATAGTTATTGTTCACAACAACCCTAAGTGTAATGATACCAGAATTACTGAGTTTTGAAGAACTCATGTCATCATGCCTTATCATGTACTTAAATGAGTCATATTCTTCAAACCACTTTTATTCTCCTAGACACGCTATAAAGTACTGAAAGTGAGAGTGTACAAGAAAAACAGAAGGCCAGGGATTGTGCTGGGATTCCATGGAAGTAAGAATCTCTGTGGGAGGCACAGAAAACAGGGCATGGTGTGGTTTAAAGTCAAGAGCAAGGTTCCAGAGTCAACTAGAGATGGGCAGAAAGTCTAAGAGGCACAGGCCTCTTATGAGCTGTGTGATTTTGAACAAGCCATTTAATCTCTCTTAACCTATGAAATGGAAATCAGAATTCTTATAAATGTAGTGAATATCAAATCATATATGAGATATAAAGAATCCAGTACATAGTAAGCATTAAACATATAACTACTGCAATTATAATGGGCACAAGTGATCACAGAATCACAGGTTACAAGAACCCATATAAGTTGTCCAGTTAATCTTGCTGAACTTAAATAACATGTCCATAGTATTAGTTTTATCATTGTTAGGGCTTGTAGGCTGATTTCTTCCTTTAGTAATAATACTTTACATATGAAGGATGAAATTTTATTGCAGTGTACAAACCAAATGAGAGGTTCCAAAGCCCTCATGCTAAGACTTATTGAACAAATGACTTGGATCAACTTTTTCTTGGATACAGATATGCAATGGATTTGATCCCTTTAAAATCCTCAAAACACTTTTCTAATTGTCTGTTGACCTAAGAAAACAACTAGCAATAACTTGATAAACTAGTTAAATTGCACGGATTTTTGGATATGTACCCTTCAGACATGGCAGTCTGTATATCTAAACATTTTCCGTGTATTATCCCTCTAGCACCAAGTTATTTCAATAAGGCCTTAATTACTTTGCAATTTTCCTCAAATCCTAGTTTCTGTTGCCTAGGAAAGATTTCGAAAAAGGAATTCCACACAAACTAATGAAATAGCTACGAAGGGAAAAAAATATTCTTTGGATATAATTAGTATTCATTATGCAAGAGAAGTGTCACCAGGAATGGCAGGAGCCAATAAAAGCAAGTCACCAGAAAAACAGTCCCTTCTTCCTATGGAATCTGTTCACAGTATCTATCAGTACACAGCACCATGTTCCTATTTAGTCTAACAGTTACCACATCATTTAATTTAGTCTCCCTGCTGTATGAAAACAAGTTTGGACCCCTTCTGATGACAATAAATATGGACAGCAACTGTGTTTAACTGAATCACAAATTTAATAAATATTGAGGGACTGTTCTGTGCTAGGTACACCAAGGGAATCAAAATGAGGCAGGGAAGTAAGCTTTCCTTTGAAGAGATTACTTTCCTTTTTTTTTTTTTTTAAAAAAAAGATTTTATTTATTTATTTGAGAGAGCAGGAGGGAGAGGGAGAGAGAATTTGAAGCAGAACTCTGCACTGAGGGCAGAACCCGATGTGAGGCTCGATCTCATGACCATGAGATCATGAGATCATGACCTGAGCCAAAACCAAGAGTCAGAGGCTTAACTAACTGAGCCACCTAGGTGCCTAGGTGCCCCTAAAGAGCTTGTTAGAAAAACGGGAAAAAATGGCATATGAAATGCCCTTATATGAAGAACAAGACAAAAAAAAAAAGCAATGAAAGTAAGTGAGATTTAGTTAATATCTACATTGTGCTAGACATTGTTCTAAATAATTCACAGGCTGGTTGATCTTGTGATCACCCTTTGAGAAAGGCACTGATACTCCTTTTTTTTTTTTTTTCCAGGTAGGGAAACAGGCACAGAGAAGTTAATTTGCTCATGGTTACTAAGCTAGAAAGTGCTAAGTCTACGATTTGAATTCTGATAGACCTCCTAAGCCAATGCTTTCAAACAATACCTTTAAAACTCTACCTTAAACTATAGACAGAACAAATGCCAAGGGAATGGAATAAATGGAAAAATTATTTTCAGATCTACTTCAGCATCCTCACCTGTAAAATGGGGATAACTATGATGCTTACTTCATATGAATGTTTATGAGATTAACCAAGACGATAATTATAAACTATTTCAAAATGAGACTAAAGTTCATACCTGAGCCACGCGGGATCCCTCAGCCCAGAGTGGATATCAACCTTTCAGCACTTGCCTAAACAGGTTTACCCAACTAGGGGCACCTGTGCCCACTCTAGCCAGAGACTCACCCTGAGCACTAAGCATATTAGGACACAAATCAGCTTTCAGGGATGGTGGAGGGAGTTTACACTGTCCTAGGCATTAATCCAGGAGAGTACTCCAGATATTAGCTATTAGTGTGCCAACTCCAATCCACCATTTGAGATGGATTATAGACACTTGAGTTAAAAATGGGGCTCTGAAGAATGCTGGAAGCTTTTCTCACCTCTGAATTGGAGAGTTTCAAGGGGAAACTTTAAAAATGCCGTTGAGATTTATACATCAAATTAAGTTGCTCCAGACACATATTTTCAAATGAAGGGAAAAAAATTTAAGTCTTTTTAGAACAAAGCAAAGCATAAATAAAAATGAATAGATGAATGTATCTTCCCTTGGAGAATAATAATTATGGAGTAGAATGCCAGGATACAGATGTTAAAATATCAAACTTCTCAAATCAGGATTTGTCATTTTTTTTCTGGGGTAAATTCTGTACTGTTCAATAAGACACTGTGAAACTGTTAATGTGGAGGAAATGTCAATACTGTTGGATACTGTTATATTAGAGGGAGTCACAAAATCTAACATTGGGACTTAAAATAATCTCAACACTTAGCTGGGAAATCAAGTAGAAACTGCAAAAGCATGACAGGAGTAATTATTTCAAGAACTCAGAAGAAATTAAAGTTCTCTGACTCTAAATCTACTAGAAGAGACCAGATGTTTAAGAAAACCATAAAAAATAAAGATGTTCTTCTAAACAGTTTACCAGCTGGTGTCCTACATTACCCTAAAGCGTACCCTTTCTTAAACAAACTGAAGACTGGGAATGTGGTGGTTTGTTCATACCATGACCCCTATATCTGCATTTTGCATTTGGTGGTATTTTTTAGTATCAAAGTAAAAGTGCAGAATAAGCTTTGAAATCTGATAGATTCTTTTCACACACACACACACACACACACACACACACACACACACAGTATTGCTTCAAAACAGAAAATTTTATTAGGATTAAATCATATACAAAATTGCTGTTATGTTTAGTTTCATTGTGTCTTCCAAAAGAATCAATATGCTACATAAATTCAGATTTCATTTTTAATAATATCATTAATTACTGTAGTAGGTTGAATTGTAATCCCCTAAAGATATCCATTTTTTAAAATACTGCTGTTAATTATTATAGTAGGCTGAATATCAATCCCCTAAAGATGTCCATTCCTAACCCTGGAACCTGTAAAATATTACTTTACATGACAAAAAGGATTTTGTAGATGATTAAATTAAGTGCCTTGAGATGGACTGATTATCCTGGGTTGTTCAGTGGACCCAATGTAATCATTAGGGGTTCTTATTAAAGAGAGGCAGAAAGGTCAAGGAGAGAAGACAATGACATGATGGAAGCAAATGAGAGAGACAGAGAGAGAGAGAGAGAGAGAGAGAGAGAGGACACGAAGAGTCTATTGCTGACCATGAAGATGAAGGAAGGGGCCATGATAAAGGAATGCAGAAACTGGAAATGGCCAGAAAAAGGATTCTCCTCTAGAATCTCCAGGAAGAACCACCTACTGATACCTTGACATTAGCCCAGTGAGACTGATTTTGGACCTCAGACTTCTAGAACAATAAAATAATACGTTCACCTCATATTAAGCCACTACTTTGTGATCATGTGTTACAGCAGCTATAGGAAACTGCTACAATTCTATTGCCAGTAATTTTAATTACTGGGTGTAATTACTGGGTTTATTGGTCCAGACCAGAGGATGAGCCTCAGAGGCGATTATTAACACAAAGAGGTTTCCTTCCATTCATTGAATGTACACCACTTCTCTCTTGGATCTTTACAGCACTGCTAAATAGAATCAAAATTGTGAGATGGATATATTTCTCTTCTTTCTTTCTTTTTTTTTAAACTTAAATTTTAGGTATTACATACAGCGCAATGTTGGTTTCTGGAGTAGAATTCAATGATTTACCACTTTTATACAATACTCAATGCTCCTCACAAGTGCCCTCCTTAATACCCATCACCCATTTAGCCCATCTCCCCAACCACCTCCCCTCCATCAACCCTCAGTTTGTTCTCTGTTGCTAAGTCTCTTATGCTTGTTCACTCTTCTTTTTTCTTCCCCCCTTTCCCATGTGTTCATTTGTTTTCTTTCTTAAATTCCACCTATGAGCGAGATAATATGCTATTTTTCTTTCTCTGACTTATTTCACTTAGCATAGTATAGTCTAACCCCATGCATGTCATTGCAAACAGCAAGATTTAATTATTTTTTTACGGTTGGGTAATATCCCACTGTATATAGATACCACAACCTCTTTATCCATTCATCTGTCCATGGGCATGTGGGCTCTCTCCCACATGTTGGCTCTTGTAGATAATGCTGCTATAAACATAGGGTACACGTAACCCTATGAGCCTGTATTTTTTAAATCCTTTGAGTAAATACCTTGCAGTGCAATTGCTGGATTATAGGGTAGTTCTATTTTTGACATTTTGAGGAACCTCCATACTGTTCTCCAGAGGGGCTGCACCAGTTTGCATTCCTACCAACAGTGCAAGAGGCTTCCCCTTTCTCTGCATCTTTGCAAACACCTGCTGCTTCTTGTGTTGTTGATTTTAGCCATCCTGACAGGTGTGAGATGACATCTCATCATGGTTTAGATTTGTATTTCCCTGATGAGTAATGTAGAGCATCTTTTCATGTGTCTGTTGGCCATCTGGATGTCTTTTTTGGAAAAGTGTCTCTTCATGTCTTCTGGCCATCTTTTAACGGGATTATTTATTTTTTTGGGTGTTGAGTTTCGTAAGTTCCTTGTAGATTTTGGACACTAACTCTTTATCAGTTACTGTATCAATATATCATTTGCAAATATCTTCTCTCATTCTTTAGGGTGACTTTTACTTTTGTTGATTGTTTCCTTTGCTGTGCATAAGATTTTTACCTTGATGAAGTCCCAGTAGTTCATTTTTTGCTTTTGTTTCCCTTTCCTGTGGTGATATGTCTTGTAAAAAGTTGTTACGGCCAAGGTCAAAGAGGTTTCTTCCTGTGTTCTCCTCCAGGATTTTGATGATTTCTCACCTCATATTAAGGTCTTTCAACCATTTTGAATTTATTTTTATATGTGGTGTAAGAAAGTGGTCCAGTTTCATTCTCCTGCCTGTGGCTGTCCAATTTTTCCAACACCATTTGTTGAAGAGACTTCTTTTTTCAATTGGATATTCTTTCTTGCTTTGTCAAAGATTAGTTGAGCACATAGTTGTGGGTCCATTTCTGGATTCTCTATTCTGATGCACTGATCTCTGTGTCTATCTTTGTGCCAGTACCACACTGTATTGATGACTATAGCTTTGTAATATAGCTTGAAATCTGGAATCATGATGCCTCCAATTTTGTTTTTCTTTTTTGAGAATTGCTTTAGCTATTTGGGGTCTTTTGTGGTTCCACACAAATTTTAGGATTATTTGTTCTAGCTCTGTGAAAAATGCTGGTGGTATTTTATTTTAAAGATTTTATTTATTTATTCATGAGAGACACAGAGAGAGGCAGAGACACAGGCAGAGGGAGAAGCAAGCTCCCTGCAGGGATCCCGATGCAGGACTCAGTCCCAGGACCCTGGGATCATGACCTGAGCCGAAGACAGATGCTCAACCCCTGAGCTACCTAGGCATCCCTGCTGGTGGTATTTTGATGGAGATTGCATTAAAAGTATGGATTCCTTTGGGTAGTATAGACATTTTAACAATGTTTGTTCTTCCAATCCTTGAGCATGGAATGTTTCTCTATTTCTGTGTGTCTTCTTCAATTTCTTTCATAAGTGTTCTATTGTTTTCACAGTAAACATCTTTTACTTTAGTTAGGTTTATTCCTAAGTATCTTATTGTTTTTGGTGCAATTACAAATAGGATCAATTCTGCGATTTTTCTGCTGCTTTGCTATTGGTGTATAGAAGTGCAACAGATTTCTGCACATTGATTTCTTATCCTGCAACTTTGCTGAATTCATATATGAGGTCTAGCCATTTTTTTGGTGGAGTCTTTTCGGTTTTCTACATAGAATATCATGTCATATGAAAATAGTGAAAGTTTGACTTGCTCCTTGTCAATCTGGATGCCTTTTATTTCTTTTTGTTGTCTAATTGCTGAGGCCAAATCTTCCAGGACTATGTTAAATAGTAATGGTGAGAGTGGATATCCTTGTCTTATTCCTGATGGTAAGGGAAAGGTTCTCAGTCCCCCATCCCGACCCTGAGAATGGTATTAGCTGTGGGTCTTTCATATGTGGCCTCGATGATGTTGAGGTATGTTCGATCCATTCCTACTTGGTTGAGGTTTTTACTAGGAAAGGACGCTATATTTTTGCCAAATGCTTTTTCTGCATCTATTGACAGGACCATATGATTCTTATCCTTTATTAATGCGTGTATAATATTGATTGACTTGCAAATACTGACCAACCCCTGCAGCCCAGGAATAAACCCCACCTTACTGTGGTGAATAATTCTTTTAATGTACCATTGAATCCAATTTGCTACTATATTATCGAGACATTTGCATCCATGTCCATCAGGGACATTGGCCTGTAATTCTCCTTGTTAGTGGGGTCTTTGTGTGGTTTTGAAATCAAAGTAATGCTGGATTTGTAGAATGAGCTTGGAAGTTTTCCTTCCATTTTTATTTTTTGAAACAGTTTGAGAAGAATAGGTATTAATTATTCTTTAAATGTCTGGTGGGGGGATCCCTGGGTGGCGCAGCGGTTTGGCGCCTGCCTTTGGCCCAGGGCGCGATCCTGGAGACCCGGGATCGAATCCCACGTCGGGCTCCCGGTGCATGGAGCCTGCTTCTCCCTCTGCCTGTGTCTCTGCCTCTCTCTCTCTCACTGTGTGCCTATCATAAATAAATAAAACAAAACAAAACAAAAAAAAGTTTAAATGTCTGGTGGAATTCCCCTGGGAAGCTATCTGGCCTCAGGACTTTTGTTGTTGGAAAGTGTATTTTTAAAGATTTATTTATTTGAGAAGAGGGGGAGGGGAGTGAGAAATTTAAGCAGACTCTGCACAAGTGTGGAGCTTGATGTGAGGCTCAGTCTCAAGACCGTGAGATCACAACCTGAGCCAAAACCAAGAGTGGGATGCTTAACTGACTACGCCACCCAGGCTCCACTGTTGGGTGATTTTTGATTACTAATTCATCTTCTTTGCTAATTATGGATCTGTTCAAATTTTCCATTTCTTCCGGTTTCAGTTCCGGTAGTTTGTAAGTTTCCAGGTATTTTTCCATTTCTTTGAGGTTGCCAAGTTTGTTGGCATATAGTTTTCACAGTATTCTCTTATAATGGTTTGTATTTCTGTGGTGTTGGTCTTGATGATATCTTTCTCTATTATTCATGATTTTACCTATTTGCATCTTTTTTCTTTTTGATAAGTCTGGCTGGGGTTTATCAATTTTATTAATTCTTTCAAAGAACCAGCTCTTCGTTTCATTAATCCGTTCTACTGTTTGTTCGTTTCTATATAATTTATTTCTGCTCTAATATTTATTTCCCTTTTTCTGATGACTTTACGCTTCATTTGCTCTTCTTTTTCTAGCTTTTTTGGGTGTGAGGTTAGGTTGTGTATATGAGATTTTTCTTGCTTCTTAAGACAGACCTGTACTGCAATATACTTCCCTCTTAGATTATTTTTGCCACACCCCAAAGGTTGTGGGCTGTCATGTTTTCATTTTCATTTGCTTCTATGTATTTTTAATTTTTTTCCTGTAATTTCCTGGTTAATCCTTCTATGTATTTTTATTTTTTTTCTTGCAATTTCCTGGTTAATCCATTCATTCTTTAGCAGGATGTTCTTTAACCTCTGTGTATTTGAGGCCTTCTCAAATTTTTTCTTGTGGTTGACTTCCAGTTTCATAGGGTTGTGGTCAGAAACGATGCATGGTATGATCTCAATCTTTTTGTACTTGTTAAGGGTTGATTTGTGACTCAGTATATGATCTATTCCGGAGAATGTTCCATGTGCACTGGAGAAGATTTAGGATGAAATATTCTGAATATATATATCTGTTAAGTCCATCTGGTCCAGTGTGTCATTCAAAGCCTTTGTTTCCTTGTTGATTTTCTCCTTAGATGATCTGTGTCCATTGCTATAATTGGGGTGTAAAAGTCCCCTACTATTTATTGTGTTATTTCTTATGAGTTATGTTTGTTATTAATTGATTTATATATTTGGATGTTCTTGAGTTGGGGGCATAAATGTTTATAATTCTTAGATCTTCTTGATGGATAGACTCCTTGGTTATGATATAATGCCCTCTTGATCTCTTGTTACAATCTTTCTGATATAGGTATGGCTACTCTGGTTTTCTTTTCATGTTTATTAGCATGATAGATGGTTCTCCATCCCCTGACTTTCAATCTGCAGGTGTCTTTAGGACTAAAATGAGTTTCTTGTAGGTAGCATATCCATGGATCTTGTTTATTTTTATTTTATTGTATCCATTCTGATACCCTATGTCTTTGATTAGTGCATTTAGTCCATTTACATTCAGAGTGATTATAGAGAGAAATGAATTTAGTGCCATTGTGTTACCTGTAGAGTTGATATTTCTGTTGATGTTCTCTGTTCCTTTCCAGTCTTTGTTGCTTTTGGTCTTTTTTTCTCCACTCCAAGAGTCCCCCTTAAAATTTCTTGCAGGGCTAGTTTAATGGTCATGAACTCCTTCAGTTTTTGTTTTTCTGGGAAACTATCTCTCCTTCTATTTTTTTTTTTTTAAATTTTTTTGTTAACTTTTTTATTTATTTATGATAGTCACAGAGAGAGAGAGAGAGAGAGGCAGAGACACAGGCAGAGGGAGAAGCAGGCTCCATGCACTGGGAGCCCGACGTGGGATTCGATCCCGGGTCTCCAGGATCGCGCCCTGGGCCAAAGGCAGGCGCCAAACCGCTGCGCCACCCAGGGATCCCCTCTCCTTCTATTTTGAATGATAGCCTTGCTAAATAAAAATTCTTGGCTGCATATTTTTCTTATACGGCACGTTGAATATTTCCTTCTATTCCTTTCTGGCCTGCCAAGTCTCTGTGGACAGAGCCCCTGTGAACCCGATCTCTCCTCCCTTGTAGCTTAAGGACTTTTCTTCCCTTACTGCTTTAGGATTCTTTCCTTGTCTCTGTGTTTTGTGAATTTAATTATGATATGCCTTGGCAATGGCCAACTTTTGTTGAATATAGGGGCAGTTCACTGCGCTTCTTGGATTTTGGTGTCTGTGTCTTTCCCCATATTAGGGAGGTTTTCAGCTACAATTTGTTTGAATAAATCTTCTGCCGCTTTATCTCTCTCTTCATCTTCTGGAAATTCTATGATACAAATATTATATATTACTAAGTCACTGAGTTCTCTAAGTCTACCTTTGTAGTCCATTACCTTTCTTTCCCTTTTCTTTTCAGCTTCATTATTTTCCATAATTTTATCTTTTATGTTACTGATTCACTCTACTATATCTATCCTCATTTTTATGGCTTCGATTTGGGTTTGCATCTCAGTTATAGCATTTTTAATTTTGGCCTGACTAGATTTTAGTTCTTTTATCTCTGTAGTAAGGGATTCTCTAGTGTCTTCTATTTTTTTCCAAGCCCAGCTAGTATCCTTAGAAGCTCTTTAAAATCTAGTTCAGACATCTTACTTAAACCTGTATTTATTAAATCCATAGCCATGAGTTCTACCTCATGCTCTTTCTTTTGAGGTGAATTCCTCTATCTAGTCACTTTGTCCAGAAAAGAAGAAAGAGAGAAAAGAACAAAAACAAACTCTCAAAGCAAACAAAAACCAAAAACAAAGCAAAAAAGAAAGAAAAAGTAAAAAAGAACAACAACAAAAAAGAATAAACACACAACCAAGATTCCCCCACCCCCTCACAAAAACTAGATCCTGGGTGTTTTTCGATCTGCTTCTGAAAAGAATCTAGATCCCAAAATTTAAATAAATAAATTAAATAAGTAGACAAAAATAAAAATATGAAAAGTGTATGCATATAATTATATCTATAAATTTAAATATACATATAAAGTTTATATATATAAATTATAAATTAACAATAAAAGATTTTATTTATTTTTTTAAAGATTTTATCTATTTATTCATGAGACATACACACACACATACAGAGAGAGAGAGAGAGAGAGAGGCAGAGGGAGAAGCAGGCTCCACGCAGGAAGCCCGATGTGGGACTTGATCCCAGGAATCCAGGATCATGCCCTGGGCTGAAGGCAGATGCCAAACCACTGAGCCACCCAGGGATCCCAATAAAAGATTTTAAAAAGGAATTGGAAAGTATAAGAAAATAAATGAATAAATAATAGGTGGAAGAAATAAAGAATAAAAGGAAAAAGGAAACCCAGGCGTATTTCCCCTAGAGCTGGAGATTTGCAGCACTCTATGATCAATGAACTTGATGCTAGAGCATTGGTCATACTGGTCTTTTTTGTTTGTTTGTTTAATTTCTTTTTTTAAAATTTAAATTCAATTAGCCAACCTAAAGTACATACTTAGTTTCAGATGTAGTGTGCAAGGACCTACCAGTTGCGTATAGTACCCAGTGCTCATCACATCACATGTGCTGGTCTTCTCCGAGAGGGGCCTGCTGGGCTGATTCTCAGGCCCACTTATTTCAGCGAAAATGCTTTTCTACAGGCCCCAGGACAGGTGGGGCTTGGTATACGTGGCTCTGGCCTCCATTAGGTGGTGGTGGTTTGCTCCCTGAAGGCTTTCAGGTGTGGGCCAGATGAAAATGGCTGCACTGGACTCTCTAGCCTGGGAGCTCTAAGTTCACGCCCTCTTGTGTTCAGTGAGTCCTCACAAAAAAAGCAATCACCCTATTTGTTTTCCAGATCCCACCTGATGCCTGTACTTACCCCATCCATGTCAAGCCTTTTTATCTCAGGTGCCTGAGTTTCAAAACTCTAAATCTCAGGGATGCCTGGAGCTTGGCCCCACACTGTTCCTCCAGGGGAGGGTCTCACCATGTTTGCCAGCCTGTCCCAGGAAGGTGGTCGCACAAATGCATTATAGTTGAGAGCAGAAAGGTGGCACCAAGGCCACCTGCTACCTGCTGGCTTCCCAGCTCCTATGCCTTTGAGGAGTGTAGCCCCTTGTGCCACCCATTCTTCCTGCCCAGGGGGACACTCAGGTCACCTTGTCACTCCTGGGATTCATCCCCTCTTTGCCAACCTAAGCACCTTTACTCCAGGCGTATCCACCACGGTAGAACTTAAGTGTTCAGATTCTGTGTCCTGCCACTTGGAATACTTTGCGGCAGTCTCCACAAGCAGGCTCCCTCCCTGCCACCGTATCCACAGCTCTGTCTCCCCTAAGGGACTTTCCAAAGCTCTTACCTTCCAAAAGGTGGTTGCTTTTCCACTTACAGACTTGCAGTTTTTGTTCTTTCAGAACTCAGATCGACTTATTGGGTGTCCAGAATAACTTGATAACTATCTACCTGTGTTGGAGGGACGAGACAAGCTCAGGGCCCTTCTTCTCCTCCACTGTAACTGATCCCTCCTCTTTTCATCTAAAAAAACTTATCGATTTATCTCCTACATTTAGGTCTATGATCACTTTTGAGTTTTGTGTATGGCATGAGGTAAGCATCTAAATCAATCTTTTGGGGGATCCCTGGGTGGCTCAGCGGTTTAGCGCCTGCCTTCAGTCCATGGCGTGATCCTGGAGTCCCAGGATCGAGTCCCACGTCGGGCTCCTTGCATGGAGCCTGCTTCTCCCTCTGCCTGTGTCTCTGCTTCTCTCTGTGTGTCTCTCATGAATGAATAAATAAATAAAATCTAAAATAAATATTTTAAATATAAGGGCTTATTTCTGGACTCTCAATTTTGTTGTTTTATTTCTCTTTCCTTATGCCAGCATCAGACTGTTTTGATTACTGTAGCTTTATGGTAACTTCTGAAATTTTTTTTTTATTTATTTTTTATTTATTTATGATAGTCACAGAGAGAGAGAGAGAGGCAGAGACACAGGCAGAGGGAGAAGCAGGCTCCATGCACCGGGAGCCTGACGTGGGATTCGATCCCGGGTCTCCAGGATCGCGCCCTGGGCCAAAGGCAGGCGCCAAACCGCTGCGCCACCCAGGGATCCCTAACTTCTGAAATTTGAAAGTGAAAGTCCTCATCTTTATTCTTCTTTTCAAATGTGTTTGCTTAATCGGGATTCTCTGTATTTCCATATAAATTTTAGGATCAACTTCTTGATTTCTGACAGCATTTTGACAGATTTTATGTTCAATCAGTTTAGGGAGAAATGTCTCTTCTTTCTTAAACTTGGCTTGCCCAAGGTTTAGCTAGATCTACATGTACCCAGTCATCTAATTAATACTTGGTCCCTCTCTGGTCTTATTATTGGTGGGACAGAGATGTGAAATCTTTTCCTGGAAGAAAATTTCATCTTTCAATTACTGATCACCCTGCTTCAATAATATACCAATTTGGCAGGTATGACTATCCATTTTGCACCACCCCCCACAGCTAGTTCCTTTCCCATGTCCACTCAGCATTGTTCATTCTTATTTTGGCTTCATTCCCACTGAGTCATTCCTATACTTTGGCCCTGTGCCCTGTGCCCCATTCACTCTTAGACTCTCTGCTTGCCTCTCCCAAGAGAATGGTTTGGTTCTAAGTCCTGTGACCCAGAGTCCCTTTATGAAAATATGAGCATTTGCCTCTATCTGGTCTTGTCCAGAGGACAAATGAGGCAACTGTGGACCACCGGATCAGATTTCTGAAGATGTGGCTTGTCTTCCTGACCATGTCACATACCACCTGTGTGACCACCTGTGGTTATAAACTCCTGACACTGAGAGTTGTTTGAAAGTCAAAGTAGATAACATATTTAAAGAGTTTGTTAAAAAATACCAGAAGACATTAATTATAAGATAGTATATTCATTAAGCATTTAAAACTTATATATAATTCTCTCCTCAACTAGATTATATGATATCAGTATATTTCTGTGGCATCTACCATATTATGAGGCACACAGAAGGGGTTCCATAAATACCTTAATTAAAATAATAAAAATCTATGGAGTAGTTAGAAATAACAATTTGGACATGGGACAGGACCATGTAACATGTGAGCACACACGTGTGTGCATATGTGGAGAGAGAGAGACACATTCAGAGACACAGAGGCACAGAGACAGACAGAAAGAGGTATTTTCTTTCAGTTAATATCTGGAGACAGTCTATTGTCTTGTGAAGCAAACGCTGGTATAATGGGTCTAGAAAATAAGCATACAAAAACTGAAGCTTGTACTCAGGGGGAATTATATATAAAAGCTCCACATGAGGGGTTATAGTTGAAGATGATCATTCCCCCGCCTCACCAAAAAGAGCACAATTTTCAAAAAAACAAAAAAAATAATATTTCTTTGCCTTTACTTCATGGTTCCTTAGGAACATAAAAGGATATAGAAGGAGACAGAGGAGAAAGCTATAGCAAAACATTGGTTCTAATCTTCTAATCTAAATATCAGAATCTAGATCCTTTTGGGTTTAAATCATTACAGTAATTAAAACTTAGTTTCTAAGATTTCTAGTTTCTAAGATTTCTTAGTTTCTAAGATTTCACTGCAGTCTAAGTGTATGGCAACATATGCAGTGAACTCTCCTAGACTTTTCCTTGTTCTCTTTTCATATCCTGATAGATGTGCTCGCCAGAGTTCTGCATGTCTGGCCTCATTTCCCATTTCCTCTTCCAATGACTCATCTTTACGTGCTCCAAATCCCACAAGGGGCTTGGTCTGCACTCAGTGCTTGTTGAATTGAGTTGGCCCCTAGAAATTCTCTCCCCTTTCTCTTTTCTTCCAACAGAACTAAGTTGTCATTCATTTCTTGCTCACACAAATGTGTTTACTGCACACAGACACTGTATAGGGCACTAAAAATATATTAAAATCAGTGGAGCACTTTTTTTGTTACTGTTGTTCATTGTCATTTATTTTGTAATTTAAATTTTAGCTAGTTAACGTACAGTGCAATATTGGTTTCTGGAGTAGAATTCAGTGATTCATCACTTACGTACAACACCCAGGGCTCATCATAACAAGTGCCCTCCTTAAATACCCATCACCCATCTAGCCCACTTTATAATTTACAAACTGATCATTCTTGAGTTGTTAACTGTAGGCCCCTGCTATTCACCAATTCTCTCGGAATAATCTCTTGTTTAGAAGGGTTGCTATCTTAAACTTCAGCCTCCAAATTGTGGTAACAAGAAAGCTATAGTATATGTCCATCTCACTCAGCCCTGACTCTTCCATATTTTTCTCTCAAAAAACGAAAAACAAACAAAACAAACAAACAAAAAACCACCCCAAAAAACCCAGACAGCTTATTATTTCTCTTTGGAAAGTGTGGTTTTTGTTACTAGTATAAAACCCTGGCTAATAACCAAAGACACATATTGAAAGTAATCTGGCTCTGCTGCATTTTCTGGCTAATGAGTCAAATGGGGGTAGGGGTCGGTGGTGATTCCTGCCAAAGCAGCAGCAGGAAGCAAGAGCTGCAAGTGTTCAAGGACATCAGTTTGCCTCTCTTGTCTTCATGGATGATTCACAAAAACGGAGGAAGCAAAATATACTTCACCTCATTAGTCTGTTAGTCTCCACTCCTCTTCCCTGACAACACACCACAACTGCAAAACCCATAAATTGGCCAGTTATCATTCCACCATTGATCCCTTTCATCATCTCTCCCCCATCAAAAAGACAATGGTACTTACATAATAGAACATACCATGAAAAACAATAAATATATTTATGGGCATTAATTCTACACACATATATTTAAATATTTATATTTAAAATCCTGGTTCCATGCTAAAAGTTGAGGTTATGAAGATAAAGGATATTGTTTCTCAAAAAAGTTTAAAATGTAAATTATGAGACAGAAACCACACCTATGTAGAGGGGTTCAAATATCATGACAGAGGGACACCTAGTGCCATCACTGCAAAGAGTATAGAGGAGGAACTCTAAGACCACCTGGAATGAAGAGAGAAGAGGGATGGTCAGGTGGGGCATTCTGGTAGGAAGTGAGACTTTTGATGGATTTTCGTGGCAATAAAGACCACAAACAAAGGGAGGAAGAAAAGTTTTCTAGGTTAATCGAACAGCTTTATACAAATGGATGTGGAGTTTGTAATATTTTTTTTTTCAGATTTCACCTCCACTCTTTTTCCAAAATCATATTGTTGAAACATACCTTTCTAGATCTTCTGGATCGCTCCAAATTTTTTGTTATTGTTTTTCAAAACAAAACCCAAGATGATTAGCCCCATCTCAAGTTTTATTTAAATTTCTGTCAACATGAAATAAATGCATCGTTAGTAGAAAAATTGTCTGGCAACTAAGAACTCTGTAGTATCAAGTTATGGGAAATCAGAATTCCAATTCACACAAAATCTGTTCTCAGAATTGTAGCAGGAAACAGGACAAAATTATCTTCAGTGATATGAGATGGCACGCCGCCCATGAGGGGCATGGAGGGGTTGATAATGTGGAAATCCAGCTCTGCCACTAACTCTGTGACCTTCGGCAAGTTGTGTTCTCTGTACCTTACTTTTCCTATTTGTGAAATGAAGAAACTAATAGCATTTATCACATAAGGTTGTTACGGGAAATAAATACAGTCATGCATGCAAAATGCTTCAGTGGTTCCTACCACATGGTAAATGCTATATACATTTGTTGTTATATGATACCATTTTGTTTGTATGTTCCAGAATTTTTGTGTCTTTCTCATGTTTGAGATCCATTACCTATTTAGATGGCCAAGTTTTTGAGGACAGATTTTTTTTTTTTCCTGAATGCACTCTGTGTGTGTGTGCATGTGTATGTCTGTTATCCCCACACCATATCATACAGAGTTGCTAGTAAATGTTTTACTTGCATCTTCCTGAGGTCAGCACCATCTTGCACCTTCATGGTGATAATACCAAGTATCATGTAGTTGTAATGAAATCATTAGATGCAAATCAAAATTCTTTTCACTAAACTAAGCCCAAAAACATTAAAACAAAGACTTCTAATAGTGCCACAAACATGTTGTTTGCTAGAACCCATTTCCTTTGAGTTTTGTAGGTTTTTCACTTATTAGTCTCTTTAAATTGGGAGTGATCCTGATTCATATATGAGAAAACTGAAAATATAAGAATATAAGTGACTAATAGAGGTAAGATAACTCAGTAGTGGTAAAGCCGGGACAATGAATCAGGATTCCCTGTTCTTAGACCAGAGCTTTTCTTCACTTAACCAAATGGCCTAATTTCATGAGGCAGACACCCAGGAAGATATCTTGTCACCAAGAGGGCATGACATGTCCCCAAATCAACAGTGAAATATAGTCATTTGGGACATAAACTTTCTAGAAAAGATGTTTGGCCTAGAACAAAAGTTCTAGGAGCCAGATACTCTATTTACTATAAAACTTCAGCTCTTCAAAACTTCAGTATTACACTACAGTTTGATAGCTGAAATGACCCATTTTAATAAAAGCTGTCAGTGAATATAACCCCTGAAGATGTTAAATAAAAAGATTAACCACTTTAATTACTTGAAATAAATACCTACAATTTGATCTTTTACTTATTCAAGTTGAACTTTTAATCTTACACAAAGATTAAGGATAGAAGTTCATGATTTGTTTATTGCACTTACCCCATTTGCAAGTCATGGTAGCACGATATCATCTGCCTTTGCAAGTGTGGCAAGGGTTTGCTAACATTTTTTGTGAATTCGTTCATCTAAGCCAGGAGGCTCCTTGTCCTCTTTCTCCCCATTAGCCCCCACATGTAATCTTACATTATGACCTTTTGATGTTGCCTCCCAAATTCTGCTCACCTTCCTACACATCTGCCAGCACAATCACCCCTCAAGTCCAAGCTACCATCAGCTCCTCATCAGCAGCATTTGGTATGTTCCAAATGAGCATATTATGCTCATTTGTCGAACATTTTTTCCTACTGTATCATCCTGAGGCATGCTTGGCAATTAGTGTGTTAGACGCCCAGCTAAATACTAATGATTTGCATGGAACCTGATTTAAGTTGTGGGATACAAGACAAACTGGGTGCTTGCTCCCCAAACAGAATGCACCTGCGCCCTGGTGGAGGACGAGAGATAAATGAAAAATAGGTTAATAAGGTATAATGGCAGCTAGAAAGGGGTTGCGTTGCCTAGAAAGTCAAAGAAGGCATCTTTGAGGAAGAAATACTTGATTTGAACTCTCAACTTTATGTACTTGTGAATTTGGCCTTCCGAATTTATGATGCAAATGACTGAGAGGCTTAGGCCATAAATTAGAGAATCAGGCATCTAAAGTTTCAAAAAAAATGAACCATTCTTATCAATCAAGTCCTTATTCACAAGGCATGTAATTTGTACAGGTTCTCAATGAATTAAATCATCCATTCACTTTTCAGCGAGTCACAAATTCAGAAGCCTCATGCTCAGGTGGAATTTATGGCCACATTTTCTTGAGCTCAACTCTCAGATGTTTGATCCCCAGCAAATGATATATTCTGACTCACCAAGGAAAGCCTCTACAGGTCATATTTTTCCTGGTACATCCCCTCTTTGGTCCCTTTAAAGCTGAGCAGTTGCCCACCAGGGCATTGGAGCCAAACTCTTCTGGGAACATTGATAAAGCCATGCATTAGCTAATGGATTCTTGAGATAATTAAATTGAGTTTCTCCTTCTCCAATCCAAGTACTAAAACAGAAAATTTTTCTTCACATTTTTATTCCAGGATCTCAGGTCTCACCTCAAAAGGAAATAATGAATGCCTGTAGACATGGTTGCTGCTCAAATTCATCTGTGTCCATCCAATTCTTTGATTCAATCAGAAATATATGTGAGTCTATAGGAGACATTGGTCTGCTTGGATAGCAGGGAAGGAGCAAGGGGAAAAAGGAGAGGAGAGAAACGGAGAAAAAGAAAAGGAGGAAGTAGAGAGAAAGGAAGGATGAAGGGGAGAGAGGGAGGGGGGAAGAAAAGAAAGCACAATTTATATTCTGACTTATCTGAGCACCATTTAAGTTGAGCTGTAGGATGTAGCAATATTTATTTACCAATATACTTTGCCCAGGAGGTCAGATTCCCTTTCAGGGTTGAGAGCAATATTAATTCATACAAACCACTCTACATTTATATAAATAGCAAGCAGGGAAAAAAATCTTTATGTCATATATTTGAACAAATAAATACTTCTCCACCTCTCCATCCCTTTTTCTGAAAAACAAAACAAGACAAAAACCTTTTTGAGCCATATAGCAATTTCACTCCAATAAAAACTTCCCCTCAGGAGAAATGTCCACGCACATACTCTTTCAATAACTTCAACAAGTAATCAATGTTTAAGAATTGGGATTCATTTCTGAGTCTGAAGGGGAATGTTCTAGAAAAAGGAAGAATTTCTCGTAAGAGAATAAAACAGGAAAGAATTAAGGTTTCTTGTTCTCCCTAAAGAACACTCAAATGGGTGTGGGTAGAGAAAGGAGGGGGGGAAATGAGGTTCTTACAAGTGCACCGTAGACACCGCTCTGGGGTGGATGGAACTTGAGAGCTGTTAAAGGAACCCGTCAAAGCGAGACTCACGTAGGCAGAGACTTGGAACCTGGGAGCTGGGGATGTCATAGAGGATCAGATTCAAGTACAACTTTTTAGTATGTGGTATTAAAGACAAAGTAAGGGGAATTTGCCAACATACATGGAAACTACAGGGAAAAGAAGTTCTGAAACCTTTTCAAGGATCAGGATGTGGTGGACCTACATAATATGATGTCTATCCTACTAGAAGGGAAACAACATCTGGTTGATGCCGGTTTCCCCTGCTCCTTTGCCATCTTCCAAACAGAGGTTAGTCTTTCCCAGGCAGGTTCTGTGTTGAGAAAAGTGAACAAATTGTAAATGTCTAGATTGATGAATATTCCAAAAGTGAATATGCCCATGTAACTGCCACCTGCTATCATAAGAAATGGAATATTAGCAGCAACCCAGACAACCTCGGGGCGCTCTTGCTCAGTCGTGATGCCCACTCTTTTCCCCAAAGTAAACACTGTCTTTTCTTCCACTAGAATTTTTTTTATTTTTTGTTGATTTTTATTTATTTTTTTTTTTACTGCCTTTTCAACGTTTTATAAATGGAACCATAGTACTCTTTGTCTTCTTTCGCTCAACATTACATCGGGAAATTATCCACCCATACACTAATCATTCATTCCTATTACCATAGAATATTCTGTGACGGGATTGTATTGTCATATATTTATTGTTAGGTTGCTTTCAGATCAGTGTTATTAGGGATAGGGCTGCTATGAACATTATATTGTTTGACAAACACATGTCCATACTTTAAGGACCGTATGTACATCTTTCTAGGAATGGAACCACTGGGTGACGGGGCAGCTTTAATGAATTCTGTCAAATGCCTACATGCTCACTGGTATGGGTTCCAATTTGTTTGTTGGCAATATCTTATGTCGTTCGTCTTTAATTTTAGCCCTTTTACCGGTTAGCGCATCACTGTGATTCTAAGTTCTATTTCTGTGGTCACTAATAAGTGTAAACACCTCTCTATATACTCGTTGACCATTTGGATATTCTGTTTTGGAAATGTCTGTTCGACTCCACTGGCCATTTTTTTCTAGTGGGTTGTCTTTTTCTTACCAAGGTGTAGGAGTTCTTCCCATGTTCTATAAACACGTTCTCTGCTCCGAAACATGTACATGTACCGAAAATATTCTCTATTACTCCTGGTTTGGCTTTTCATGTCGTTAATAGTGTCTTTTGATAAAAAGTCCTTAATTTGAATGTAATTTATCAAACTTTAGCATTAGTGCTTTTTCTATTCTGCTACAAAGTCTTCCCCATGCGAAAGTTGTGAAGATTTTTTGACCTCTACCTCCTATTCTAACCCCAAGTCAGTTCCTGGTGACAGTGTACTCAAATCTTGTGCCCCTTTGTGTATTGGGTTGTTTGCTCACTTGGTGGTATAAGAGTGCTTTGTATATTTAAAGCAGAAGTCCCTTGTCAGATATATGTTTTGCAAATACTTTTCCAAGTGTATGATTGCCTTTTCCTTTCCTTAGCCTTGCCTTTTCGAAGAAGTGTTTTGATAAAATCTAATTTGTTGATCTGTTGTTTTATAGTTTGTATTTTTTGTCATATTTAAGAAATCATTGCTGGGGCACTCGGGTGGCTCAGTCAGTTAAGCATCTGCCTTCAGCTTAGGTCATGATCCCAGGGTCCTGGGAGGGAGCCCTGCATTTGACTCCCTGCTCAGTGGGGAGCCTGCTTCTTCCTTCCCTTTGCTTTCTCTCATTCTATCTTTTAAATACATAAATAAAATCCTGAAAACCTATGATTTGAGTTGTATTTTTGTATGTTGTGAGAGGTAAGGATTTCTGGTTTTGCATATGGATATCCCTGTGGTTCAGCACAATTTGTTGGAGGGATTATCCTTTCACCGTTGAATTGCTTTGGCACATTTGTCAAAAATCAGCTGACCATATATTTGTTCATCTATTTCTCGACTTTCTATTTTGTTCCATCGATCTATTTATATATTTTTATATCAATACTGCAGCAATTACTGTAGCTTTAAGGTAAGCCTTCTAGTTTTTTTCTTTTTCATGGTTGTTTGGCTATTCTAGCATTTTCATTTTCTTTATAAAATTTAGAATAAACTGGTCAGCTAAAAAAAAAAGTCTGCTGAGATTTTGATTGGGATTGATTGTTGATTCTGTAGATCAATTTGGAGAAAATGGACATATTAACAATATTGTGTCTTCTGATCCATAAATAAATCTGTATTGAATAGCTTTTTAATATTTCTTTCATCAGTGTTTTGTGGCTTTCAGCATACAAATCTCGAACATCTTTTGTCAGATTTATCCCTAAGTATGCCATGGTTTGGATGCTCTGGTAAGTGTGATTATTTTGAAAATTTCAGTTTCCTCTTGCTCTTTGATAGTCTATATAAATACCATTTGTTTTGTGTATCAAGCTTGAATTCTACAACCTTGTCAAAGTCACCATTTTAAGTAGCTTTGTTTTGTATATTTTGGGGACTTTTTCACATACGTGATTATATTGTCTAAAGAAAGACAGTTTATATTGGCCTTTCCAGTCTGCATGCCTTTCTCATTTCTGTTTCTAGCCTTAGAAAAGAACATTCAGATAGAACATCCAGTTCTAGATAGAACGTCCAGTTTAGTGGTGAGAGGAGGCATCCTTGCTTTTTCCAATATTATGGGGAAAATATTTAATGTTTTATGATTAGGTATAATATTACCTGTTGTTTTTCATAAATACTACTTATCGAGGTGAAAGAGTTTTATCCTATTCCTAGTTTGCTGGGATATTTTTCTAAATTATGAATGGATACTGAATTTTATTAAATGCCTTGAGTTAATCAAGTTTATCTTTAGTCTGCTAATCTGTAAAATACATTAATTGATTTTTTTATAAATTTATTTTTTATTGGTATTCAATTTGCCAACATATAGAATAACACCCAGTTTTCATCCCATCAGTGCCCACCTCAGTGCCTATCACCCAGTCCCCCCCACCTCCCACCCACCTCCCCTTCCACCACCCCTTGTTCGTTTCCCAGAGTTAGGAGTCTTTCATGTTATGTCTCCCTTTCTGATATGTCCCACTCATTTTTTTCTCCTTTAGCCTTTATTCCCTTTCACTATTTTTTATATTCTCCAAATGAATGAGACCATATAATGTTTGTCCTTCTCCGATTGACTTATTTCACTCAGCATAATACCCTCCAGTGCCTTCCACGTCGAAGCACATGGTGGGTATTTGTTATTTCTAATGACTGAGGAATATCCCACTGTATACAGAGACCACATCTTCTCTATCCATCATCTTTCGATGGACACCGAGGCTCCTTCCACAGTTTGGCTATTGTGGACATTGCTGCTAGAAACATCAGGGTGCAGGTGTCCCAGCGTTTCATTGCATCTGAATCTTTGGGGTAAATCCCCAACAGTGCAATTGCTGGGTCGTAGGGCAGGTCTATTTTTAACTCTTTGAGGAACCTCCACACAGTTTTCCAGAGTGGCTGCACCAGTTCACATTCCCACCAACAGTGCAAGAGGGTTCCCTTTTCTCCGCATCCTCTCCAACATTTGTGGTTTCCTGTCTTGTTAGTTTTCCCCATTCTCACTGGTGTGAGGTGGGATCTCATTGTGGTTTTGATTTGTATTTCCCTGATTGCATTTCCTCATGTGCTTGTTGGCCATGTCTATGTCTTCCTCTGTGAGATTTCTGTTCATGTCTTTTGCCCATTTCATGATTGGATTGTTTGTTTCTTTGGTGTTGAGTTTAATAAGTTCTTTATAGATCTTGGAAACTAGCCCTTTATCTGATACATCATTTGCAAATATCTTCTCCCATTCTGTAGGTTGTCTTTGAGTTTTGTTGACGGTATCTTATGCTGTGGAGAAGCTTCTTATCTTGATGAAGTCCCAATAGTTCATTTTTGATTTTATTTCTCTTGCCTTTGTGGATGTATCTTACAAGAAGTTACTGTGGCCAAGATCAAAAAGGGTGTGGCCTGTGTTCTCCTCTAGGATTTTGATGGAATCTTGTCTTACATTTAGATCTTTCATCCATTTTGAATTTATCTTTGTGTATGCTGCAAGAGCATTGGAATTGGCAAAGAAGGGGTCAAACTCCCTCTTCGCCGATGACATGATACTCTACATATAAAACCTAAAAGACTCCACCCCAAGTTTGCTAGAGCTCGTACAGCAATTTGGCAGTGTGGCAGGATACAAAATCAATGTCCAGAAGTCAGTGGCATTTCTATACACTAACAATGAGACTGAAGAAAGAGAAATTAAGGAGTCAATCCCATTTACAATTGCACCCAAAAGCATAAGATACCTAGGAATAAACCTAACCAAAGAGGTGAAGGATCTATACCCTAAAAACTACAGAACACTTCTGAAAGAAATTGAGGAAGACACAAAGAGATGGAAAAATATTCCATGCTCATGGACTGGAAGAATTAGTATTGTGAAAATGTCAATGCTACCCAGGGCAATTTACACGCTTAATGCAATCCCTATCAAAATACCCTGGACTTTCTTCAGAGAGTTGGAACAAATTATTTTAAGACTTGTGTGGAATCAGAAAATACCCCGAATAGCCAGGGGAATTTTAAAAGAGAAAACCATTAATTGATTTTTAACAGTGAACCAATTTGCGTCCTGGAATAAACCCCACTTGATTATGATGTAATAATACGATATTTAACATATTTCCAGATTCAATTTGCTAATACTTTGTTAAAGGTTTTTGTATAAATGTTCAAGAGGAATATTGATCTGTAGTTTTCTTTTCTTAAAATATCTTTGTTTAGTTTTGGTAGCAGGTAATGCTGGTTTCATAAAATATGCTGGGAAGTGTTTCCTTATTCTATTTCCTGGAATAGATTGTACATCTTGTCTTCTTCAAGAAATTTATCCATTTCTTCAAAGTCATTGAATTTATAAATGTAAAGTTGTGTGTCATATTTTCTTAAAATACTTTTAAATGTCTGAAGATCCAGGGTGATATTCCCTCTTTTATTCCAGGTATTGGCAATTTGTGTCCTTTTTTCTTGATGTTTCTGACAAGAATTTCATCAATTTTATCGATCTTTTCAAAGAACCAGATTTTGGTATCATTAGTTTTCTCTATTTTCTGTGTTCAAGTTCATTCATTGATTTTTCCTTTTTTCCCCAAAGATTTATTATTCATTAACCTTGATATAAATTACTTATTTTGATTTTTTGTTATTGTTAGTTTTCCTTATTAGAATATAAGCAAGGCTAGATTCTTTGTCTGCTTTGTTCACTGATGAATTCCAAACACCTGGAATAGTGCCTGGCACAGATTAAGCAGCAATCAATATTGGTTGGATGAACTAATGAACTTTGGTCTAACATATATTTTATGCTAGATTTCGGATTTGACATTTCATACAATTAATCCTGGTTCAGTAGACTGGCTTAGAAGAGTATAACAGTATGATTGTTAATATCCAGAATTTTGCATTAGATCATTTCTGAATAACATTCATTTCAAATCATAAAAAGGGCATCCCCCCCCCCAAAAAAAATGTGATTGAGAAGTCTGTGATTGGAAATTTACAAGGAATAAGGAATTAATTTAAAAAGGCAATTAAGGTTTTGTTGTTGTTGTTGTTGTTGTTGTTTTTAAGGAAAGAATTACAGAGGTCCCTGTTTCTAGAATTCACAGATGTACCTCATCTCATGGCAGTTTTTAAAATTGCTATCTTTATGTTTTGGACAGCTTGTCTTTCCTAATTTATCATGAAATATTAATTAGTATAAGGACCTTCCATGGTAGTCTTTCTAACAGAGTAGGCTCATTAGATTACCCAAGTTAGCCCCCAACCTTTCTGGTAGTGAAAGTCTGACTGCAATCCCAGAAACTTTCACAGTGTGAATAGCTAGCAACATAGTCTCTTCACGGAAATCTGTGGATGTCTGTGACGAAGTTTCCCAACTTCTAAAGGTCAGTTGGTAAAATATTTCAGCTTCCCCTCTGAAAACTCCATCTGATAATCTCTTCATCAATCTGACCTTAAAATTAGGTTGTCTCTAATTTTCTTCTAAGTACTTATCTACTGAGAACTTTGATACCAGTTTAGGAACAAAAACTACTTCATTTCTTTATCTAATCCTCTCCAACATCTTCTCTGAGGGGGATCATTCATTCACTCAACAAATATTTATTGAGCACTTATGGGTTACCAAGCAAAGCAATGTGGAAGGCAGAATCATCCCTGTTCTCATGAAGCCAGTTCTTCTGGACAAATCTTCTCACTCAGTTCTCTGTACTTCAGTCCTCTTGGGCTCTCTTACTCTCAGGTAGATTGGTCAGGCACAGAGGTCCTCAACTAGGAGAAATTTTGTCCCTTGGGAGATATGGGGCAATGTTTGAAGATAATTTTGGTTGTCATAACTGGAAGAAGGTGATAGTAGTATCTAAAGGTTAGAGGTCGAGGATGCTGCTAGCCATCCTACAATGAACAAGATAGTCGCCACAACAAAAAAGTAGTAGGTTCAAGATATCAATAGTACCGAGGTTGAGAAACCCTGGTCCAGCAGACCCATAAATTTTGTAGTGATGTTAGTGATGTATTAATGCTGGAAGTATTCAAAGCCAAATTCAAACAGAAAAGAGATGAGTGTAACTTTCTGAGCCTGAGAAATGTTTGTGAACGTATTTGCCTACTATTGAGAAGTTTCTTCCATAATATGGCAAACGCTAAAGCAAATACTTACAAACTGACCTTCATGTCATTTTTACCATCATTTACTTTCAAGGGACATCAGAGAGTAAGGATGTTTTAAATCTTGCTGTTCAAGTCATATTGTTAAAAGCAAGAATATGCCGTCCAAGCTGAGCCAATTAATTCAGCTTTTAATAGCTTTGGAAAATGCTGGAAGAGAGAATTTTCTTGCCCTTGATTCATTATCTAGATGAGACTAATGTGGCCTTCCTTGCGTATACTCTCTCCTTCAAATCCATCCAAATTTTTATCATTCATATCAGTCTTCAAAACTTGATACTTTTAAAGCATCCATCATTTACTTATCATTTCCAGAGATATAAATACCAAGGATGGATATGTTTATGACACAAACATCTGGATTGGGGTGGTTACTTCTTTATGGAAACTTACCCCAGAAATAGCAATCTGAATCAAATTCAGAATATATTTGGTTATGCTTTTTAATCATCACAAATAGTATTAGTTGCCTATGCATGATTCGGTGAAATTGTCCTTGGGGTTATATTCCTAAAATATAAGCCAAATCATATTTATTCTTCAAAACAAATAAGCATCTGTGCTGTCCATAACTCCATTGTCTCCAATTTCCTAAAAATATACCAGATATTTTAGTCTCACATTCATATGTTCAATGATCTAGGCACAAACTACCGTTTAGACTCCTGCCCACCCCCCTTTTCTATTTCTTCCTCTTGGTTTAAGAAGATTAGAGGAGGTTCAGCATGTCCCTTGTATTTAATATATTAACAGCTTGTATCTCAGTCCTAGCTGTGGTGTGTGGCTGTGAGGAATGATGGAAGGCAGGCTTCAGGGGTGAAGGGTGGTCACCTTTTCAGAGTAACTGCCAGGAAGTTGAGGCAGGACTTGGGGCAGAAACCTCTTCCTCAAGAGTCGCCATGCATGAGGCCTTAGATCAGATTCTGGAGGCAACCTCCTAGAGAACTATTGAGCTGGAAGTTTAGGTAAGATGTCCACAATGGCTTGTCATGCCAAAAACTATGTAAAATTGGGAGCTGAGGGTTACTGGGAAATTAAAGGCTGAGGAGTGGTTAGATAGACAAGGAGAATATTTCTCAAAGCTTCCTATATCAGTAATCCACAAAAATTTCCAAGTTTATTTAAATTTTAATTCACTTCAATAATAATCTAAATAATGTAAACATATTCGGGATCATTTGAATGAATTGTGACTTTAATTTGCATTTTTAAAATGCCTAATGATTTTGAGTATCTTTTCTTACACTTCATGGTCATATGAATATCTATTTCTGTACAGTGTTCAAAGTTATTCTCATTTATTTTGAAATAGTTGTAGATCTGTGCAAAGTTGGTTCTTATTATTCCTTTATTATCCCTTGATGTCAATAATCTTATTTTTGCCCATTGCAATCTTGTTTCATTCCTGATATTGGTAATTTGCACCTTCTCTCTTTTTTTTGGTCAATCTTGACAAAAGTTTTCCAATTTTATTAATCTTTTCAAAGAACCAGCCCTTTCCTTAGTTGATTTTCTCTATTGTTTTACTGTATTCTATTTTGCTGAAAACTTAAATTCTCTTTCATTATTTCCTTTTGTTTGCTTTGGGTTAATTTTGTTCATTTTTTTAGTATGTTGAGATTACTGACTTGAGAATTTTACCCTTTTTAATGTAAGCATTTAGTACTATAATTTTTCCCTCAACACCAGTTTAATGGCATCCTACAGCTTTTGATATAATGTGTTTTTAATTTAATATGGCTCAATTTTTATAAATTTCTCATGAGGATTCCCCTTTGACCTATGGCTTATCGAGTAGTATCCAGTTTTATTTCCAAGTGTTAGAGTTATTTTTCTGTTACTGATTTCTAGTTAGATTCCATTGTAGTAAGGGAACACATTCTATATGATTTAATTCTTCCAAATTTCTTAAAATTTGCCTGATGATCTATTGTAAACTGCAAATAGTAAATGTTCTATAAGGGCTTGAAGAGACTGTTACTGTCCAGTAGGCAAGAAAGTCCTCTCCCTCCCCCCTTCAAACTCCTCTGACTTCATTCTGGTGCCTCACTACAGTCAGACAACAGTGGTCCAGTTCTTCTCACTTGGCCTTTGCTGACAGTGATCAGCTGAGGTCACAGGTTTTTTTCTGTAGTATTTGTTTAAAGTAGGATAGTTATTGTCTAAAAGTTTTCTTTTTTTCAATGCTGAATTTCTTTTGCTCCTTTGACTTGAAAGAGTAGGCTTTTCTTGGGTCTTTGCTGTCTGAATCTATTGGTGTTTCCGGTATTTAAGTGCACATGCTATGATACATGAGGCAAAAAGAAAATCCTGGAAACTCATTGCCATATTATTATTCAAGGTCTGAATTTCCTGGTCAGTGTGCCTTCTTCTTGACACCTTTTAGAGTATTGTAATGTTTTCTTACATGTAATGTCCGGGTTTTTCAGTGGAACTTAGTGGAAGAAATAAGGAGAAATTCATTTATTATATCTGTTCTTGAACTGGAAATCCCCTGCTATTTAAAAAATTGAGTTGTTCATCTTTTTATTAAGCAAGTTTTATTCACTTTCATTCAGCAATTTGAAAACAACTGATACCTTAAAAATAACTAACCTAATCCATAAACATAATTCATATCTTCATTTATTTATATCTTGTTGAGTTTGTCTCAGTAATGTTTTATAGTTATCACCGCAGACATCTAGCACATTGGTTTTATTTTTTAATTTTTTAGCACACTGGTTTTAGATATTGTATTTTCAGGTCTAGAATTTCCATTTTTTCCTATTTCTTTTTTATCAGAGTATAGTTAACATACAGTGTTATATTAGTTTCAGGTGTACAATATAATGATTCAACAATTCTATACATTTCTCAGTGTAGTCAAAATAAGTGTACTTTTAATCCCATTTATCTATTTCTTTTTTTTTCCCATTTATCTATTTCACCTATGCTTCACCCGCTTCCCCTCTGTCAACCACCAGTTTATTCTCTGTATTTAAGAGTCTCTCTCTCTTTTTTTTTGTCTCCTTTATCCTTTGTTTATTTGTTTTATAATTTCCACATATGAGTGAAATCACATGGTATTTGTCTTTCTTTGACATATTTCACTTAGCATTATACCTTCTAGGTTTGACCACGTTGTTGCAAATAGCAAGATTTCATTCTTTCCTATGGCTAAGTAGGAATTTCCATTTTTTGAAAGTTTGTATTTCTTCCTTGAAAATCACCATATTTTTAACTTATTATTTCCATCTTCCTTTAAATTCATAACAAAATAGTTTTCTTTATTTAAGATTTTATTTATTTATTCATTTATTTATTCATTCATTCATTCTTTCTTTCATGAGAGCGCCAATGAGAGCAGGGAGGGAGCAGAAGGGGAGGGAAAGGGACAAGCAGACTTCATGCTAAGTACAGGGCCTGAGGTTGTAGGGATCAATTTTAAGTCCTTGAGATCATGACCTGAACCAAAACCAAGTGTCAGAAGCCCAACTGATTGAGCTGCCCAGGTACCCCTAAATATAATAGTTTAAAATCCTTTTCTGCTGTCAGTATCTGGATTATGTCTGTGTCTGTTTCCCTTTTGTTTTTCTCTTGGTAATGGATTACATTTTCCTGGTTTCTTTTTTTTTAATGCATATGAACAGTTTTTAGGTTTTATTCTGGGTATTGTGTTTTAAAGAAAAGTGGAAACTGAAGTGTGATTTTTTTATTTGTTTTTATTTTGCTTTGTTTTTCCTAGAGAGTACAACTGTGTTCTCTGACTTACTCGGGTAAGAGGCTGCTTATTATGATTCCAAAAAGGATCAAGTTTAGCTGGTACTGGTTCACAGCTTTAATATATTTGATTCAACTCTGGTTAGCGCAGTTTCCAACCTCTCACACCACTGCCATAAAGTTTTGATCTTTTAATTCTCAAGAGTATTTGAGCTATATGGGGATTGTGCTACAGGTTTCAGATAGGTTTGATTAACTTTTGGATTCAACTCAAGCAGAATTCTAGAAGGTAAGCACATCGGGGCCACCAATTCTCTCTGCTTCCTACCATCTTCTTTATTGTTGCCTTCTCAGTAAAATTTTGTAGATGAATGAGAATTATCAAGGTGGGTGGTTTAGTTTTTGCATTTGAGGGTCTTCTAGATGTCAATCTCTTCTTCCATCTCACCCTTATTTTCAAAGTTCAGTATGCTGTCCTTTTTCTTGCAATGGCACCCATTGTAGGTTTGTTTCTCTATCTGTTTAGATCAGGTGGTTGATCCCATGTACGGGTGCTCACATAGCTCTCTGTTCACCTATGAAATGTTCTTCCTTCTCAAGAATTCAGTTCACTGACATTTAAGCCCTCAACTCTTTGACAAACCTAATACAAAGTATGATGTTTTACTTTTTTTGTCTTGTTGTTACCACAGGAGCAAAGATGTTTTGCATCCTTCAGTATCCTAACTAGAAGTTAATGAAAAGCATTGCTCATCTGCACAATTGGTTTAAATGAAGGTGAAGCTGTAGTAAAGAGACACTCTCATTCATTATTGAGGTTATATAAACCAGTGAAATCTGACTTCTACTAAATTAATATATATCAAGAACTTCTAAAGGGTTCAAGCCTTTTGATTAATTTTTTATCCATTTAGGCACACATATTAAAGATATAATCACAATTATGGCCAATTATTTATGCTCAAAATTGGTAATCACAGTATTTATAATAAAGAAAAATTGGAGGGATGCCAGGGTGGCTCAACGGTTGAGCATCTGCCTTCAGCTCAGGGTGTGGTCCAGGAGTTCCGGGATCCCTGTGAGGAGCCCGCTTCTCCCTCTGCCATGTCTCTGCCTCTCTCTCTGTGTCTGTCATGAATAAATAAAATAAAATCTTAAAAAAATAAAGAAAAATTGGAAACCCTCCAAATCTTCAACAAAGGAGGAATGCTTAACTAAATAATAGTGAAGCTACATAAAAAATTTTATTCAGCTCTTAAAATCATGTTTGAGTTTTTAATAATGTAGCAAGTTATGATATGCTAATAAAATAAGTACATGATACAGACATCTATATTTAGTTGAATCTCAATTATGTAAAGATACATATTCATAGAAGATACACCAATATATCAAAATACTATCTTTAGTATTGTCATATTCTATGTTTCTGTAATTTACTAATTTTTTACTATAATTGTGAGAATAAATGTTTGACCTCGCATATTGTAATCACTTAGGAAAAAAAGTAAAAACAGGTCGATGATTATTAGTAGTGGAAAGGAATAGACTTGAAAACTGGGGAAGAGAACAGCATAAAATAAGAGATGCTGTGAAAAGCTAATATAATCAAAGATACAGTGAAGTGGGATGGTGTCCTTTTCATCAGAAATGTTACATTTTTTTGAGTGAAAGCATGAGAGGAAATGTGCTCGGCACACTACTGCATAAAGACTGAGTTACTATTAGATATATGTTAGGCCAAAGCAAGGACTGAGGAACTTGTCACACTCTTCAGAGGCACTGTTTGCACACAGTAGACATTTTTAGCACAAGGGAAACAGTGGTAAGTACTCCTTTTGGGTTATAGCTTGCTCTTAGGTCATTCATTCACTCACTCATTTTTCTTGAGTAGAATGTAGTGATTCATCACTTGCATATAACACCCAGTGCTCATCTGTACAAGTGCCCCCCTTAATAGGTGATACTTTTAAAATCTACGACACAAGCACACAAATAGGAAATCTTTTACTCCTTCACAATTTGATCTTAAATGGGCTGCTTCTTAAAAGCACCAGCACTAAGCTCCTAGACTAAGCTTCATTGTAGGTTTACTGCTTGGAAACTCCTAAGTTGGTCAAAGGTGCTTATTTGGGGTTGAATTGTGTTCCCCAAAAAGACACATTAAAATCCTAACCTCCAGTATCTGTGAATGTGACCTTATTTAGAAATTTAGTCTTCCCTGATATAATCAGGTAAAGGTGAGATCATATTGGATCAGAGTGAGGCCTAGTCCAGTGATTGGCTGCCTTATAAGAAGAGAGAAATTCGGACATAGAGGTACACACAGAGAGAACACTTGTGAAGATAGAGGCAGTGATTAGAGTGATGTGCCTACCACTAAGGAACACTAAAGATTGCTGGTACCCATCAGAAGGTAAGAGAGACACATGGAACAGATCTTGTCTCAGAACCTCTAGAATGAACCAATCCTGCCAACATTTTGATTTTAGACTTATCTTTAGAGCTGTGAGGAAATAAAATTAATATTGTTTTATGCCACCTAGTGTGTGATATTAAGATTTACTTATTTGAGAGAGAGAGAAAGAGCACACAAATGTATGGGGAGGGACAGATGCAGACTCCAGGTTAAGCATGAGCCCGAAGCTGGGCTCCATCTCAAAACCCTGAGATCATGACCTGAGCCAAAATCAAGAGCTGGATACTTAACTGACTGAGCCACCTAGGAGCTCCCCTGTGGTGAATTTTTTTGTGGGAGTCCTAGCAAACTAATACAGAACCTAAAAATAACATTTCCTGTTTAGCAAATGAGATATAACTTACAAATCATTCAGTTTTTTAGATAAAATTGTAGCGAATCACTTAAGATAGAATGGTATGATAGATTTCATGTGTGTTTGTGTGTATTTTAAGAGACTGAAAATTTGATTATTTTCTCATGGTATGCTGCAGAAATTATATTTCTCCCAGTAATAATGTATTCCATAATGATAATATAATAACATTAGTAAAATGAGCAAAGAGACACTTATAGTATAGCAATTAAATTGTGAATTCCAGAGTCAGATTGCTAGTGTTTAAAATCTGGCTTTTTACTTATTATCTGTGTGACCTTGAACAGATTACTTAACCTCTTTTTGCTTTAGTTTCTTCATCTGTTAAATGAGAAAAGAATGTCTATCTTCTGAATTAAAGATAAAATGACATGTAGTAAGGCTTATTCTATTATTGATTCTATTATTATACATCAGTTATGATTTTTCTTTTCCTTTATATCAAGGACAGAGACAGGTCCCTAGGAATGAGTTAGGAAAGTTGATAAGTACATCAGTATCTCTGTGTCACACATATGGTCCAGTCTTAAAAGGAAAAAAAATCAATTTGCACCTTCTTGGCTCCCTCAACTATATGTGTCCCTGGTCTTGCTCTCAATGGTGTGATTTTCCAAGATTTTGAAATCTGAGTTTGGATACTAAGTGTAGTACACATAAATACACCTGGAGCTGATGGGAAATATTAGCATTTACAAATACAAGAAAACATTTTATTTAACGCAAAAGGTGTAGGTGGAAAAAAAAATGAATTCATTCTTTCAGAATTAAAAAAGCACAAATGTAGCACATATGTCAGTCACTAACCTCCCACATTACATTTTTCTTTGCAGGCTTATTCATATTTTTGGTCTCATGCAAAACTTCTGGCCAATCTATTGTAGAAGAGTAGTAAAAACTCCTAAGTCATTTTTATTCCCTGTTGGCCCAGTTTGAACATTTTTTGATCATTGATTAAAAATAATTTCCTAGATCTTGTATACACAACTTCCATTATTTTGTGAAGAAGTTATATTGTAATATAAAATGGTAATAATGATTTTTGATATGGAATTTGGTCAATCTACTAAAAATTATTAATTCATCAGCTTCTGGCAGTCTGTGTTCAATACTGAGGGCAATGCAGTTAGGCTATAAGGCATAGCTCCTTCTCCAAGGAAGCTGACAGACTCTTAGGAAATACAAATTAGAGGAGATACTCAACAAAAAGAGATGTGATAAAATGCTAAGTTGTTTGATGGAGACCATCAAACCTTCCTCCAAGAAGAGGAGCTAGAGAAGGGTCTCCTGGGATTTAGGTGGTCAGAACAGATTTCACAAAAGTAGAAAGGAACTAAGACTTAAACAGTGAATGTATTGTAAAGAGAAGGTGATATTTGGGAGGAGGTGTTGCAGATAGAAAACCTTCTCATCAAGGGCTTGAAGAGGTGAATGGATTATGTGTCTAAATAAGAAATGAATACTCTTTGGAACACATGATGCAAAATGGAGAACACAGGTTGAGAAATTCAGGTAGGCCTTCCATGTCAAAGTAAATACTTTTGGCCATTCACAAAATAGACCATACTGGAAATGTATTGTCTTAATTCATGCAAAACAAATAAAGGTCTAAATAATGAAAATTAAATAAAGTCTTTAATGCCAAGGATGCTGACTTTTCTTACTTCCCTACAGAAGGGCAGAGTGGGCTATTTGTGTGTATATATGTGTGTAGGTAAGTAGACACACAAACAGACAAATAGATAATTGGGAAGCCAGTGAAGAGAGCAGCCTGAGGAAGGCATTAAAGATATTGCTTGTGGGGATGAAAATATCAATGATAATTGGCAGAGGAATACCTTTCCATCTTAGACTTTCTGTGTAAAGGCTATGATGGAGATACAAATAACCACAATGAAAATACCTGGTGCTTGGCATATAGAAGATTCAAGAATGAATGAATGAGTGAATGGGTAAAAATGTCATTAAAATATTTAACACAAATATTTGTCACTTAAGAACTAGAAGTGATCTTTAATGAAAATATGTACCATGAGGCAGGCAATGATATAGTGAATAGTAACAATTAAATCTATTTAATTGCTTTGATATGTCAGGGATTTAACGAACATTATCGCAGGTAATTCTCAAAACAATCTAATGAATAAGTCCTATTATTTCCATTCTACAGTTTAGGGAACTGAGACCAGTAAGCACTAAAGCTGGGGTATGCCCCTCGGTGTGGCTGACTCCAAAGCTCACACTGTTCACCACCAGTCTCTATTCTCTTCATAGTAGTTTGGATCTGGGTCATGTCATCCTATGTTATGTTTTAAACTGATGAGTATAACAATTTTTAAATCTCTTCCTGCACCAGCCTCGTGGAAATCAGGCCTGTGACCCAAGGGGTGTGCCAAAGCACCTGATTTTTAGGATTATGATCATGTACTAGGCTATAACACTATCTATGCCCTTTGTTTAGCAGGAACATTGAAATATCTATCCTCAAATGAGATTTTTGTGTCTGTACATATCTGCCTAATTTTAAGACCATTTTCGGACGCATGATTTGTAATAAAAAATAATTTCATAAAGCTTTCCTATTTTGGCAAGGATCAAAATAGCCTCCTCCCTTTCCAGTATGCTCTTCACACTGGCCCTGGCTATTTTTAAAAGCACAATTCTGATTATGAAGCTTCTCTACTGAAAAAGCCCAAAAGGCTGTCTATTGAAAGGCCACTTGACTCATAGGTGTAGTCAAGATCTTTCATAATCTGTATCAAAACTGTTTTTCTAATTTTTTCCTCAACAAAACCTTCTATTTGCCACAAACTATGCCATTTTCCAAACATTCCACATAATTCAGATATCACAGCCTTTGTCCCTGCTGTTTCTTCAATACAGAATGTACTCTCCATCTCTAGTATACACTTGTTCAGTAATCCTAGTCTTTAGCACTCAGTTAAATTTTACACTATCTGTAACACTTCTTTAACTCCCGATTCTCCCAGTTAGAAATTGCTTTCTGTTCCCTTTGAGTCTCCATGGATTGGTTCTTATACCCTTGTTTAATATTTATCCCGATCTACCACGTGATAATTGTCTATATCTGTTTTTTTTTTCCATTACATTATAGTCTATTGCACAAAAATAATGGTTTATTGATGTTGGTATCTTTTTGCATAGCCCAGTACCTTTAGTGAACAAATAAAAACCATCAGGTAACTGGTTTTAATCAGTTGTTGATCTCAGTTTTATGTACAAGACTCTTGAAGTCTATAGAATAAAAGTTCTGAGATTTCATTTTCAACTGGTCCCACTTTAATGGAATTCTTTTTCTAAAAGATGTCTAAACAATGTAGAGCCCTCACATTATTTAGTTTGAGTGCTTCTTTCACCTTCCAATTAATTTCTTCCAGCCAACATCAGGAACTTGTTTGCAATTTAGAGAAGAGACACTGGAGGGTCAAAGGAAGCATTCCAAATGCAATACTTTACTGTGAGACACATTGGCTTAAATAAAGAGAAGATAAACATACTTAACAGACATCCTGGTGTTTAGACCAGTTAAGGAAAAATTTAATCAAGAGGCCAGGAGACAGCTCAATGACTCATGAATATTTAACATGAATTTCATTAAGTCTAAGAACATTGAGAAATGCTGTCATACTTGAGACATACCTGTGAAGATGGTCTATAATATCCAAATGTCAACTATTAGATAGCTCTTTAATATAGGCCATATATTATGGCCTATATTCTAGAATTAAGAATCACTAAAGGGATCGAGTTAGGTACCTGAATTAAATGTAATCTTGTGCCTGGCTTAAGTTGCCATTTTGCCAGGGAATGAGTATTGAATATAGACAAATATGGGATAGTATTTTAAGAATTATGATATGGTTGTAATAGCAACAAAGAAAGAACAACTTGTAGGCCCTAGACATCATTACTCAAACTTTCCCAAATGACTTAACCTGGGGGTCAGGCAATGGAAAAGGAGCAAGGGGAAGTATGTTTTTTCTCCCAATTATCATGTACTGAATGTGGTGCATGTTAGTCGGTTTGGTTTACTTCTCTCCTTGCTTCATGTGACTGGACATTCAGTGTTGTTTGAAGTGAGGGGTGAGATGCCATTTGTAGCTTACAAATATCCATGATATTTATACTGATTTCTCCTTTTAATTTATTATAGTCCACCTTGATTTCCAAAACTTCTATCTCGATCATACCAAGGAGATTTCTGAACGCACCCATTCAGTTCCATTATTCTGCTTTATCTTAAAAATCGTCTGTAGACCAACTTTAGTAAAGTGAAGTGTTGGCGGTAAGAATCATGTGGCTGTAACAGGTGTCCTCTCAGCTAGTAAAGATTATTTGATGGTCATTAAGGTGACTTCTCCTTCATTCATTCTTCTACATACCTCCTTCAAAGGTTAGATGATCTATCCAGAGCGAGGAGACCCAGTCTTTGGTGATGCATGTGATACATGAGGGCAACAGGGTGCATGAGGAAGCTTAGTTAGAAAATGAAGGAGTCGGTGTCCAACTTCTATCTTTGTGTTCTCCTGGTTTGAGAATTACCTTCAAAAATAAAATTGTGTTTTATTTTTGTTCTCTCTGATGTTCAGACTCAAACATTCAATACCATCCTTCTAACGGCCATCTCTACTGAATCAACAGCAGATTTTACATATTTTACTTAAAGGTAAATACAGCAGAAGCTCGAGTAAAGTCTTAAAGTGTTTGTGATAAAGAATTGTAATAACAGAATATTTTAAATAGTGGAGAAATATTGATAATAATCCCAACAAAACAGATTTTCTTTATACTACCAGGGACAGTTAAATGGTAATAGATAAGAAGACAAGAATCCACTGTGGTCATTGGTATACTTCTGAACACGATACTGTCCTCTCACTGTATCTCACTGCTTCTATTTCTGATGATGATGTTCATTAAGACCCTCTTTTTGTTAAAAAGATTTATTTATTTATTCATGAGAGATACACAGAGAGAGAGGCAGAGACACAGGCAGAGGGAGAAGCAGGCTCCCTACATGGACCCCAACGCGAGACTCGATCCTGGATCCTGGGATCATGCCCTAAGCCGAAGGCAGATGCTCAACTGCTCAGCCACCCAGGCATCCCTATTAAGACCCTCTTGATTCCAAGTAGTTTAAACACAAACTAACATAAGCTGAAAAGGGAAACTTTTTGGAATGACGCTGGCATCCCAACTGGGTTTCATGAAGAAAAGCACTGCCTGCAGCAATCTAGGAAGTCTTCTGAACCATCCTATCAGCCCTGCTCCTCTCTGCAGATCTGCTGCCATTCTCTAGGCGTAGATCACCCTGTTTCCCAGTCTTAATGGAACGATATGGCTTTTGTTCAGAGCCAAACTTTATATGTTAATTCTAAACACCCTGAAGGAAGCTTCTTGCTCCATCTCTCCCTCTATTTCTTCCTCCTTTCTGGCAAAAACCCTCCCCCCACTCGTCTCTACCACCTCTGTCACAGTTACCACAATTACCAAGCAAGGGACAAGAGTAAATGGACTTGTCCAAACAAATTCTGATATACTACATCTTAAATCTTCTCAGGTAAAGTAGCTGTTTCCTAAGAATAAGATAGCATTTAGAAGTATCTGAACTACAGACCCATTTATTAAATGGTGCCCTGATTATACTCATTAACTTCCTCCAAGTTACTCCCAGTAAGTTAAGGTGCCTACCATACAATTTACCTGGTATTCTGATGTAGTTTACCCACCTGAGAGAAGCTATTAGAGATCTGTGAATTGGAAGTGTCTTAGAAAGAGCCAGAAGGAACTCTACTAGGAGAGTGTTATTACTTATATCTTTAGAAACAGCAATAGAACTTCTTGACAGGAGATTCTCTTTGCCTTGAGAGGATATTACTGCCATCCTTAGAGGCAGTAGATGAGTTAAGGTCCCTTCCACATTCACTTCACTTTTAGAATTGCAAAATAACTTATTTAATGTGAATTGAGTAGGTTTATCCCTTGTATGTGTATTACAGGTAATACTACCACAATGACTTTCCTTAATTTAAAATGAAATTAAATACTCATCTCTTAGGGAAAAAAAATGAAGTAACACCCGCTGAAAAAACAGTTGGTGACCGTGGATTCTCATCATGAATTCATCTGGGCTTCTTTGAAATAAGCATAACATTAAAGATGAAAGAAAAAAAAATGTACCCTGCAAACTTGTGATACCCATAACTTATTTGTGTTTATAAGCACCTTCCCTTTAGGGACTAAAATCCCCAAAATGCTAAATATGATGAGTGGTAAGTATACATTACATATCTTAGCATTTCTCTGGGTGTGGTAGTACTTTAAAAAATAAAACTAAGGAATAAAGCAGTTGATATGTATTTAGCTTTTTTCCGTTTTGCCTGAAAACTAAAGAAACTCTAAAGTAAGGTTGAGTGTACAAGTTCCTTGCTTATGGAAGTCTTTTCCCATGACAGACTCAGTGTCAGTTCACAGGACACCAGCGTGTCCGTTTGCTCCTGTGCTGAGTGTTAGAGTGTCTGGACCAAGAGTTGAAGGTGACCAAATGCATATTGGAAGGAGACACTGCAGTGTTAACTAATTCTGAGTCAAATAATAACTTACTGCTTGACAAGGAGATTCATGAAATGTCTCCTGTTCCATCTATTTACTGATAATGCGTATGTGGTTTTCTCCCAAAGCACTTTGCTGACTTAATAGGAGAATGTCAAGTTCATAGTGATGTCATTGCCACCTGAGATAACCGTCCTTAGGAAAAAAAATAGAAATTGGCAGGGGGAAAAAATCTCTGTTAATGTTAGGTAGAGCAGTCTACAAGGAGTCTGTTCCAAGTTTACGTATTGGGGACTGATATCGTTTGGTTAAATATATCTAGAAAGTCATGCTTCATTTCAAAGGTATGTAACTCTTTTCCCTTATAAAAATGACTTAAGTTTATACTCAGATATAGATTCGCATCTCTATTTTTTTGTGAAAATAAACTCCAGCACAGAGATGGATGACAGGGCTGCACATAAGCAGCAAAGCCAATGTCAGCACCCAATTAATATTTTCTAATGCTCACGGAGTGTTTAAAATTTTAATATAAGCTTGATGGTTTTTATACAAAGAGAAAAGGCAATTTCTGTCTTGCTAGGGTACGAAAAACAGTTTGGTTTACATTTCACGTATAGTGCTGGGACCATGTGATCAGTGTACATAAATCCAAAATCATCTAACTATATATGGTTGAGAGAGATTTAACCCAAACAAAAGTTAGATGTCTTAGCCATCTGTTTCCAAACTTTTAAGCTAAGAGAACCTCTTTTTTAAAAATGGATTCTTCTGAAAATTTTTTGTAACTGTCATTTTTTAAGAATGATATATCCATATCAAGGATTTATATTTAAAATTACTTTAGTGCATATTATTTGATTGGCATGATACTGAATAAACATGGTCTTTCCTCTCAAGAGATCTGTAGATAAACTATTACTTTTTTTTTTTAAGATTTTATTTACTTATTCATGAGAGACACAGAGAGAGACAGAGAGGCAGAGACAGGAGAAGCAAGCTCCATGCAAGAAGCCCGATATGGGATTCGATCCTGGGACTCTGGGATCACGCCCTGAACCAAAGGCAGGTGCTCAACTGCTGAGCCACCCAGGCGTCCCTAAACTGTTACTTTAATGCAATAAATTTACATTTTAATAATCACAGTAACATCTACTTATATTTTAAAATAGAAACACATAGGAGTGTGAGATTATTTAATGTCTAAAAAATGTAGTCGACATATACCATAGGCAGATCCTGGCGTGAAGTGATGCCTCACACTTCTTACATCCACCAAAATTCTGTGACCATTGTGTGGTCCTGAGGGACTTATGAATATTGAAGCCTCTTAGGTCCTAGAACCAGGTGAGTTAAGAGCCAGTCCTCTGCGCTGGGGTGGGGTGGGGGGGTGCATAACAATTAAGGAACTGGGTGTGTGGACAAGCTCCTTCTACAGAGAATGTAGAAACTTGTTTTTACTACTGGATGGAGCCATGGGGAGACAGTCAGGGATGTGACCATTGGCTCTATCAAGCAACCAGGAGGATCCCTTTCAGCTTCCGCTTGTAGGCTGATTAAGGCCAGAAACTCAGGCAGCAGACGGCAAACTATGAATTCACATCTTTTCCAGGGAGAAACTAAGAAATAGGTAATTTTGTCTGCTCCCTCTATTGAGCCCAAGAGAATAGATGTGCTTGCATGACCATTTGAAACTGGCTTTTTGTTTGTTCAATATGGTCCTGGGGGACTCATAAATGCCAGGGCCCACTGGATATCATAGCTGTGTGATTTAGGCCTTCAGATAGCAGCCACAGAAGTTGGCATACCAGACGTGTGTACAAGCTTCTTCCAGGGAGAAGTTAGAGATTTGGCCATAGTGTTGGAGTGAGCCAGAGGGAAAATGTGGGGTAAGCGCCACTGGTTCTTTTGGGCTTTCTGGAGGGTCACAGTCAGCAACTTGATGCAGGCTGATCAGAAGCTTGGACCCTTATTCTGGGAAACAAACAAGGGGTGGTGTAAAGGGAGTTGGGCGGAGGGTGGGGGTGACTGGGTGACGGGTACTGAGGGGGGCACTTGAAGGGATGAGCACTGGGTGTTACGCTATATGTTGGCAAATTGAACTGCAATAAAAAACAATAAATAAAAAAAATAAACCCACACTTGATTCAAAAAAAAAAAAAAAAGAAAAAGAAGAAACTTGGACCCTTAAGCAGTAGCTGGGAAAGCATGTAGTCAAATCCCTTCCAGAGAGAAATGGGGAGATGTGTGCTTTTGCTGCTTCCCACTGCACTGAGCTCAGGTATATAGCCACAGGGAGTATTTGCATATTCATTTATTTTAGTTTTCTAATTTAAATTCAATTAGCCACCATAAAATACATACTTAGTTTCAGATGTAGTGTGCAATGATTTATGAGTTGCATCTAAAACCCAGTCCTCATCACATCATGTACCTTCCTTAATACCCATCACCAAATCACCCCATCCCTGCACCCTCCTCCCCTTCATCAACCCTCAGTTCGTTTCTTATAGTTAAGAGTCTCTCATGGTTTTTCTCCCTCTCTGATGACTTTCCATTCAGTTTTCCCTCCCTCTCCTACGATTCTCTGCACCGTTTCTTAGAGTCCACATATGAGTGAAACCATGTGATAATTGTCTTTCTCTGATTGGCTTATTTCACTCAGCATAATGTCCTCCAGTTCCATCTACATCAAAGCAAATGGTAATTTTTGTCCTTTCTGATGGCTGAATAATATTACAGTATATATACATATTATACATATTGTATTATATACATATTATGTTACACATATTATACATTAATATATTATATTATGTATTATAATATATATTATATAATGTACTATATATTATATATTATATTATATTATATATTATATATTATATATTATATATACATAATACCCCACATCTTCTTTATCCATCCATCTGTCATTAGATATCTGGGCTCTTTCTACAGTTTGGCTATTGTGGACATTGCTGCTATAAATATTGGGGTTTGTACATCCATTTAAAAACTGCTTCCGTGTTTTTAAACTCCTGTGGAACTCATGAACACAATCCCATTGGCTTTCAAACCTAGGTGATTGGAAGGCTGTGGCTCTGGTGGCAGCCTTAGAAGTTGGGGGTCCTAAATACGAGACCCAAAACCTTCTCTCCTCTCAGAGAAGCTGAGAGTTGGGAGTTCCCCTCCTGAATGCAAGGCACTGTGGAGGTGTGAGGGTTATAGTGAGAATATGCTTCAGCCTTTCCTACTTTCAATATAGGTATTTTCTCAGTTGCCTGATGTATAGGAGCTCATTCAGTTTCTGGCTTTTTTTCAAAAGGAATTGATCACGTGCAGCTGTATATTCTGTTGTCTGTGGGAGGAGAGAAGTTCAGGAGCCTCTTAGGTCACCATCTTGGTGATGTCTCCATTTCTTTCTTTAAAATGGGGATCACAGTAATGGTGCATATAACATTATTGTGAGGATTAAGCAAATCAATATATATGCAACATTTAGAAATTATTACTTATTATTATTACTTATTATTTATTATTCCTATATTATTGTTACCCCAGCTGGTATTCAATATTGTCAAATTAGGTACTACATAAATGCCTACTTGAACTCCAGCGTTGACCAAAGAGCACAACTTACTAGTTAGTCACACTTGAGAGTATGTCAAAATTTTTGTATGATGATGAAAACTTCCATTGAACATGATCTAAACTTTGGTTCATTTTGAGGGGATGCAGATGATTCAGGACTGTTGTTTGCCAAGCTTGTACACTTATCCTTGCTTAATGCTTTATTGATCAGGAAAGTGTGTAGGCACTCCGCTTGGGAAGCTTTCTTGGAGGAGGTCTACTATTGATGTGTGATTGCCAAGGAGACTCTGCAGGTTATTTCTTTTCTTCCTAGGAGCTGCTTAATAGCATCAGGTTATTGATCCATTTACTGTATTTGGTCCCCTGGCAATGGTTAATGCTAGAAAGACCATGTAATAAAAAGTATTTTGCTTAGAGGGTTGGAAAATGAATCTTGTCCTTGACTGAGGGAGGCATGGAGTGGCTTTTAGACCTCTCTCTACTGCTCTTAAGCAAGCTCTGGCCACTGGCTGTGCCCTTCAACATGTTCCTTTATTATATGTTTAGAAAACCTCCATTTTCAGATAATTCCTTTTTCAGGGGATTGTATGAAATGCAATAAGGAGATGTGTTTCATTTCTGTTAAAGACGAATAAAAAAGAATCATATTTTAGATTAGAGACCAGAAAGAATTTTGAGTGTATAGGTAAAAGTCTCACTCCAAAAATCTGCATATTCCTCTTTCTGATGCCATCACATATAGGGAAAAAGCTATTATATCCTAATATTCCTTATTGATTACAATATAGTGTGACGTAGAAAGCATGGCTTTTGATTCTGGTAGATAGAGGTTCAAACGTTAGTTCTAACGCCTACTTGCTCTGTGGCCTTGAATAAGTTGCAGAAAATTCTTGACAGTGAAAAAAGTACTATAAGAACTATCTTTATTGGCTAGTATAAGGAGTAAATGAAATAAATATAAGAGAAATGAAATATAGTGGGGGGGGGGAATCCCTGGGTGGCGCAGTGGTTTGGCGCCTGCCTTTGGCCCAGGGTGCGATCCTGGAGACCCGGGATCGAATCCCACGTCAGGCTCCCGGTGCATGGAGCCTGCTTCTCCCTCTGCCTGTGTCTCTGCCTCTCTCTCTCTCTCTCTCTCTCTCTGACTATCATAAATAAATAAAAAAAATTAAAAAAAAAAGAAACACAGTGGGCATGCCATACATGTTATGTTAGGTTCTATCTGTCTGCAGTGTTGTAGATGGTTAAGGCAGAGGCATTAGGCTCCAGTCTGAGCCCTCAAATAAAACTAAAGCAAGGCCTCCTTCTAGCCTCAGTGCACAAACAACTTTGGGGATGTTCACTCCTTGGGAGGGCACAGTACTAAGTAGATTATTGCTTGGTTGATGGTTCTGCTAATAGAATATATTACCTGAGGACAAATGCGTGGTGGCTTTTCTTTATCTCTTGATTTTTCATCTATTCTTAAGGTCCTCAAAAATACTGCTATGTAAATAAACACAAATGATAAGACACGGTGAGGAGAGTCTGGAAAAAATACATTTCCAGGGCAGCTGGGTGGCTCAGCGGTTTAGCGCCGCCTTCAGCCCAGGGCGTGACCCTGGAGACCAGGGATCGAGTCCCAGGTCCGGCTCCCTGCATGGAGCCTGCTTCTCTCTCTGCCTGTGTCTCTGCCTCAATCTATCTCTCTCTCTCATGAATAAGTAAATAAAATAAAAAAAAATACACTTCCACGGCAAATCTTTATTAAATAAGTTAACCTATGTGGAGGCACCTTAGCAAACTGTGAAGCATTAGTCCAATGTTAGCTCTGACTTTAGGGGTATTTAGCCAGAGATATAGCTTCTTTACATTTGCTAGCACACAAACTCATTTCCCTTGGCTAAGGACACCTCAGTGAGCACAGTGTGGTAAAAAAGATGTCCTACCCAGCAGGCCTTTGCAGTGATGGGAAGGACAGCCGTAACTAGCATTTACCAAGAGGGCCCCTGGTGAGAGCCTGCATCTCACAATATCTGAAAAGTAGAAAGGAAGACTTTTGCAACTCTGCACCCCCACAGTAGCTGCTCTCCCCCCTTGAAAATACACAAACACAAAACTCCATGTACACGCATACACAAACACATGCTCACATTGCTGCCAGGTTATCCAGGGAAGGAGAAAGTGAGTCACAGCTCTGGCTTCTCATTAGTCTAATGAGAAGACATGGGGTTGAGAGAGTTTGCCTGGGTAATTTGCCCTCCATTTGCAAATTAAAGAAAATTAAAGCTAGAAGTGATTGAGATTCTGGCTCTGCAATGGTAAGTTTGAGGACTTGATCTCAGGATATTTCACCCTACCTTCTGTCAGTGGTTTTGGAAACAAAAGGAATTCAGAGCTTTTTGTACTGAGAATCATTTTATACAGGTGCACACTCCAGAAAGCTGTGATTTGGCAATATCGGGGGAGTATATCAGTGTGCATGGGGGAGAGAGAGAAAAAGCACCTATCATTCACCTGGTATGGTTCCTGCTCTCTCGAAAACAACTTTCTGGAGTGGTCTAGCACTACTCATACACACAGATTCTGATCATATGCAAAGAAGCTATATGCGTATTGTGCTCCTTGAAATTTGTGCCCTTATTGGGGATCTCAATTTTTTTCTTCCATCTTCAAAATATTTCAACAGAAGGAAACCGTACATCATGAGTGAGTCATCCTCGCCCTAATATTATCCTGACTTAGAATTGAGGGACTATCAATTCTTTCTGAATGTGCAAAAACCAAATTCTGCATGAAGCAGGTCCTGCAGTTGGAAATGTCCACCTCCCTCGTCTAAAAATCCCAAGAGTTCTGACTGCCATGCAAGTCTAGTCAAGTAAGACATCCTAGTTGGCAGAGATCAGAAATGTGACCACTTCTTCCTCCTTGTCCTATCTGTCCTCTCTCTTTCTCCACACCTTCCTCATCTCCCCCTCCCTCCCTCTTCCACTCCTGCTCTTCCTCTCTCTTCCTCTCTCTCTTCTGGATAAAACAGGGTTATTACCAGATAAGGGCCAACTAGCTATTTGATAAGCAATATTGCTATTCACATGATCTATCTGCACTTTCAGATAAGAGCACCTGGCATGGGCAGGCTGAAGTATGGTCTTTGCTTAACTGGAAACTTGGGGGGGGGGAGGGTTCTGATATCATTTGGATTTGCTATTCTGTAATAATCCATATACAGGTAAATTGCTTAGTGAGTGTTTTAATTCATCAGTCTTTATCTACTGAAACATAAGATGGAAGGCTGTTTTTTTATACATATCTAATCCTTTCTCATCATTTATTCAGCCTTTTGAGACATTTAATCAGGTCATCCTATCTGCTTCCTGAAGACTTACGATATCTTCTTAATCACAGCCTCTGTGTTGACCAAAAACCACAGAGTACCTGGGCTCTGCTGACTTTTTTGTATCAGAGATACCACTTCAGTCCTCTCCCTTATTTGATATTAATATATTAGATGAATGCTAAAATTTTATCAGTCTAACTCCTCAACTACCGGAAACGTTATTTTAAATACTTTAAAATAAAAAGGAATCCTTGTAATCAGTAACTTTTCAGTAAGAACATTCTGGATTTAAGAGGTGATTTGAATGATATAACAAATAGGAATAGAAATTTTAGGGATCCCTGGGTGGCGCAGCGGTTTGGCGCCTGCCTTTGGCCCAGGGCGCGGTCCTGGAGACCCGGGATCGAATCCCACGTCGGGCTCCCTGCGTGGAGCCTGCTTCTCCCTCTGCCTGTGTCTCTGCCTGTGTCTCTGCCTCTCTCTCTCTCTCTGTATCTCTCATGAATGAATAAATAAAATCTTTAAAAAAAAAAAAGAAATTTTAAAAAGTGTTGAGTTTAAAAACTCTGCCCCCCCCAAAAAAAAATTAAAAATAAAAAAATAAAAAAAAAAACTCTGCCCCTTCAATGGGTGTTATTCTGTATGTTGGCAAATTGAACACCAATAAAAAATAAATTTATTATTAAAAAAAAATTCTGCCCCTTAAGGTTAGGGCCTCAAATAACTCCATATTAATAGTCTCCTTTAAGTTTGCCTCAATAAGTTATAGCTATCGTATTTTTACTAATAGACATGCTCATTTATGTTTGGGTACACTGTTAGGTTTATCTTTAAATCTTTTTTTCTTTGAATTTGAGAATTAAAAAAATTATCAAAGTAATACATCAAAGATGCATGTAATCAATACCTATATGTGTATGATTTTTATGTCTGCTTTTCAATTTTAAAAATGAAGAAAATGAATTTAAGGGCACTTTTTCTCTGGAACCTACCATCTCCCACAGAGACATTCATTATGATAAATTCAATATGAATCTTTCCATATTCATTGTTTTGTGTTTTTAGAATATAGATATCCATAAACAATATAGTTATTTTTAGCATATGTAAAACTTTCTATCAATTATAAAATGGTGTATGTCTCTCTGCAACCTTTTTCATTCGACATATCTTCAGACCTGTGCATGTTGGTATATTATACATACACCATATATATGGCACATGGTATATCTCATTCTCTTCAACTACTTTATTGTCTAAGTTGAAAATGTCATATTTCATGCATCCATTCCCCAAGCAAAGTAAGCTAAATGGTTACAATTTTTCATTTTTATGAGTAATGCTCACTGAACACTATTGCATATCTCTCTTTGTGTATATGGGCCTCATTTTCTCCAGCGGAGTACCCAAAAGTGGAAATGGTCAGTAGTAATTACATCAAATTTACTCGCATCAATACTAGATACAAGTTTATGTTTTTTTTCTCATGGTCACTAGTGAATATCACTGTAAATATTTTTTATTCACTCTAGTTAAATGGGGATAATATGATTTAAAAATATTGTTTCAATTTTTAGTTTCTGGATAATTGAAGTGTCTTTTCAGAAATTTATTAACCATTCTGTTTCCCTCCTCTTTGGATTGCATGGCCATTTCCTCTGCAGATTAAAATACTTTTTTTCTAAAGATCAATCCTACCTTTTGTGTGTGGTAGACATTGACTTCCGGTCTTTCCTTTGCCTTTTAACTTTATTTATGGTACCTCTGTCAGGCTAAAATCTTATCGTAAATAGCATCAAATCGATTAATCTTTTTTATGTATTGTGCTTTAGTGACCTGATTAAACAATATCTTCCAACTCCAAAGACACAAAGGCTTTCCTACATTTCTTTTTTATAGTATAACATTCTTCTAATTTAGGTCTTTACACAATCTAGAATTCACTTTTGTCTTTGATGAGAGATAGGGATCCTGTTTGACCATTTTCTAAGTAGAGAGTATCTGGAGAGTATTCTCACACCATTTATGATATAAACTTTATATCACCTTTCACGAACACTTAGATATATTTGTAGACTATCAGAACAAATCTCATCAAGTCTTATATTGGTCTAGATATTAGTCAGCAGGAATCCCAAGGAATCCTAGAATCTCTCTAGAGTTCTGATCTAACCTCATCTTCTATCTCTTACTAGATCTGCAAACTTTCTTGTTCCATGCAGGTTCTTCCTCTCTCTTGCTTAATGAAACATGCCTAACACCTGTGGGCGCTGCCTCTCAACATTACTAGGTGCCATGGTTAATTAATTCTTCTATTCTCCAGGTGATTCTCTCCTTTTTCTTCCTCAAGCCTTTTACTCTCAGATCACTTGTCCTTACTCTCAGATCATGGTTGCCTTTTATTGATAACTTTGAAGTAATCAAAAAAGCCCAAAACTGCTTCACTTCTACACCACTAAATCTACCAGCCTATATGAATACCCACAGATTCTTTCTTTCTAATGCAATGAGCAAACTGTTCTGGCCTTAATCTAATGGCAACTCTTTGATTTATACACCGAATCCATGTCCCCCTTGTCCCCTTGCCTATAAAAGATATGATACTTAAAACTGCCTTTCATTCTTTTTCCTTCAAAGTTTTATTTTTTATTTATTTATTTTGCATATTTTTTTATTGGAGTTCAATTTGCCAACATATAGTATAACACAAGATTAACTTCTCTCTTTTCTCTGGATCATTCACAATATACAAGTGTACTATAATAAATAGTCATTAACCTTCCCTGGGCTCTGTGTCTCCCTGTGTGACCCTCTAGTCTCTTTCTTTTAGAGCAAATCTCCTGGAGAGAGTTGCCTAGATTCAGTGTCCCCACCCCTTGCACTCATTCACTCATCTACCTATACCAGGGACAACGTTGCCCCCAAAGTCCAATGAGATTGTATCTAATGAGGTTACCAACTTGCCAAATCCAATAGCCAACTTTTATTTTTCAATTTATTTGAACTACCAGCAGCATTTAATAGAAATAATCATTCATTCCTTATTGAAGAAATTTCTTTATTTGGTTTCTAAGATATCAAACTCACCTAATTTTTTTCTCTCCTTTCTCACTGGCTTCTAATCTCAATTGCCTTTAATGGGTTTATTTCTTGCTCCTGGGCTCTATTAGATGTTCTCTGGTCTCAGTCTTTAGGTCTCTTCTTTTTTATTGAAGATACCATGCTTCCTATTGCATTTGGATTAGAATCTACTAGAGTTATATTTTATTTGGGGCAACACTGCAAAAAGAAGAGTCCTAGTGACTCAGTTTTCTGAGTATTAAAAGGTCTACATGATTCATATAGTGTTGGATCAACTAATAGAAAGCTGGTGATTTTATTTTCATTGCAAGCAAAAAAAAATCCATGTTTTATAATAAATGTATTGTATAGAATAAATTAATATGTATTCCATGGGCATTCCAATTAAAATGGAAGGGTAAATTTTTGGGAGGTTAGATATTTTTGGAAACTTGCCCTCTCTCAGTAAATAAAATAGGAGGAAGAACATGATGAGATTAACTGAGACCTTTCTTCTATATATCCTCACCTAGTGCTCTGTGTTCATTGATCACCTGTGATCCCTGGATGTTAATATTGTATGCCTTATTTTCCTTATCTTTCTGAAAAGACTAATTAGTATAATATTTTGAAAATTTGTAGTACTCGTATAATCAAAATTCTTTCTTCCTAAGTTTTATTTTCAAAAAACTATTGTGACCTAAAATGTTTACTTTCGTTTTGATGAAATGTAAATTTTCATGGTTATAATTTTTATTTCCTTCCTGACTACACATACTACCTTGGCAAATCAATCAATCCATCAATCTCAAAGAAACAACAATAAATTGTCAGTGGACATAAAAATATAAGGAAAATGATGAAAAGTTAGATGCCTTGCAAATAAAAACCAAAAAGGAAAGTTTAATGGCTATAGTACTAGATAAAACAGGATTTTAATATATTGTGTCTTGTATTTAAGTTATGCCTTTCATAAAAAAACACAGAGCTCTGAAAAATCTTTGTGTTTTTATTGGATTATTTAGTCCATTTTGATAATCTTTAAAGATTTTTTAAAAATTCTAGTTAGTTAACATACAGTGTAATATCAATTTCAGGTGTACAATATAAAGTTTTAATACTTCCATACAACACCGGATGCTCATCACAAGTGCCCTCCTTAATCCCCATCACCCATTTAACCCATCTACCCACCTACCTCCCTTCTGGTAACCATCACATTGTTCTCTATAGTTTAGGGTCTGTTTCTTGGTTTGCCTCTCTTTCCCCCACCCTTTGCTCATTTGTTTTGTCTCTTAAATTCCATATATGGGTGCAATCATTTGGTATTTGTCTTTCCCTGAATGATTTATTTTGCTTAGCTTAATAGCCTTTAATTCCATTCATGTTGTTGCAAATGGCAATTTCATTCTTTTTTATTGCTGAGTAATATTTGTTTGTACATATATACCAGATTATCCTTATACATTCATCAACTGATGGACACTTGGACTGTTTCCATAATTTGGCTATTGTAGATAATGCTGCTATAAACATTTAACCTAAGCAGTGATATATTAGTGTTCATACTTATCTTACAATTTGTATACCATTTTTTCTTGCTTTCTAAACTTTTGTCTTATGTTTATTAATTATTTTCAGTAGCTTATTTTGCCCTTATTAGCTTGTGAGCTATGAATTCTTTCTGTGGTTACACTACAGACACACAAACATCTGTACAATATACATGTTTGACTAAAACTAATGAAATTTTGTTATATAGTTAATAATCTAACTTCAAAATATATAAAGCCAAAAATACAGAAGTTCATAATTATAGTCGAAAATTTTTAATACAGTTCTCTCAATAAAGCCAAAATATAACTAAATCTATAAAATATTTTGTAGCACTATTCAACAGTATTCAAGCACAAACTGAAAACCCATTTGTCTATCAATAGCAGAAATTATAAAGAAATTATAAATTTCCATATGAAACATTATATGGTAATTGGAATAAATGAACTGACACATGTAAATGTATATATCAATCTTACAAGCAGAATATTGAGTGAAGGAAGTCAAAAACAAAAGATGAAGTACTGTATGTTTCAAATTTGATTTAAATTTGAGAAATAGGCAAACTAATTTTTGGTAATAAGTGTCAGGATAGTGATTACCTTTGGGGTAAGAGGTGACTCAGAGACTGTATAATGATGCTGTGATACTGATATATTCTAGTTTTCAACTTATGCTGAATTATGTTATAGGAGCAAGGATACAATTGGCCAGGAGAAGTGTTGGCAGCTCCATGTTCACTTCTATGCAGGCATTTCTATGGTAGGATTAGGATTCTATAAGACAGCACTCTATCCAGCATTTTGAGATGGTAGTAAAATAACTGGTGAGAAATAGGCAAACTAATTTTTGGTAATAAGTGTCAGGATAGTGATTACCTTGGGGTAAGAGGTGACTAGGTGAGTGAACGGCAAAGCAGCTAAAGTGTGGAAATGTAATATACTGTAATGGTGATATACTGCAGCAGTGGTTTTCAAACTGTAGTCTGCACCCAAGTGTTAACTGAACATGCAGATTCCTGGGAACTACCTCCAGAAATGATGATTCATTAAAAACTTAGGAATAAGAATTTTTACACTCCAGATAATTCTGACACATAGGTGGTCCATAGAGCATTCTTTGAGAAACACAGAGCTGAAGTAAAGAAATCTTTGGTAGAGAGAACACTTAGGTTACAAATGCATAAATCCGAACTAGGGGTGGTGGAAGGGGAGGAGGGTGGGGGGTGGGTGTGAATGGGTGACTGGCACTGAGGGGGGCACTTGACGGGATGAGCACTGGGTGTTATTCTGTATGATGGCAAATTGAACACCAATAAAAAATACATTTATTATTAAAAAAACACAAATACACACTATAAAAAACAAATGCATAAATCGCCAACATAAAATATTGCAATGATTTTTAAATAAAAGAACTATTAAGAGAGGTAATTCATTCATATCTTTGGGGCAAATACCTAGTAGTACAATTGCTAGGTAATGGGGAAACTCTATTTTTAACTTCTTGGGGAACCTTCATACGTTTTTCCAGAGTGGCTATATCAGTTTGCATTCCCACCAACAATGTAAGAGGGTTCCCCTTTTCTTTGCATTCTAACCAACATTTGTTTCCTGTTTTATGAATTTTAGCCATTTTGACCAGTGTAAGTGGCATCTCACTGTGGTTTTGATTTGTATTTCTGAACATGTTCTCATGTGTCTGTTGGTCATTTCTATGTCTTCTTTGGAGAAATGTCTGTTCATGTGTTCTGCTCATTTCTTGACTGGATTCTTTTTCCTCTGGGTGTTGAGTTTGATAAGTTATTTATAGATCTTTGGTTAGTAGCCCTTTGTATGATACATCATTTGTAAATATCTTCTCCCATTCTGTAGGTTGCCTTTTAGTTTTGTTGGTTGTTTCTTTTGCTGCCCAGAAGCTTTTTATCCTGACAAAGTCCCAATAGTTATTTTGGCTTTTGTTTCTCTTGCCTTTAGAGACATGTCTAGCAAGAAGTTGCTGCAGCCAAGGTCCAGAGGTTGCTGCCTGTGTTCTCCTCTAGGATTTTGATGGATTCCTGTCTCATATTTAGATTTTTCATCCATTTTGAGTTGATCTTTGTGTATGGTATAAGAAAATGGCCCAGTTTCATTCTTTTACATGTGGCTGTCCATTTTCCCAACACAAGTTGTTGAAAAGACTTTTTTTCCATTGGATATTCTTTCCTACTTTGTTGATTAGTTGACCATAGAGTTGAAGGTCCATTTCTGGGTTCTCTACTCTGTTCCATTGGTCCATGTGTTTTTGTGCCAGTATCATACTGTAGTGATGATTACAGCTTTGTAATATAGCTTTAACTCAGGCGTTGTAATGCCTCCAGATTTGGGATTTTTTCAACATTCCTCTGGTTATTTGGGGTCTCTTCTCATTCCATACAAATTTCAGGATTATTTGTTCCAGCTCTGTGAAAAACGTCAATGGTATTTGATAGAGATTGTGTTGAATGTGTAGATTGCTCTGGTAGCAAACATTTTCACATTTGTTTTTCTAATCCATGAACATGGAATGTTTTCCATTTTTTGTGTCTTCCCCAATTTCTTTCATAAATGTTCTGTAGTTTTTAGAGTACAGATCCTTTAACTCTTTGGTTAAGTTTATTACTATCTTGTGGTTTTTGGTGCAATTGTAAATGGGATCGATTCATTTCTCTTTCTTCTGTCTCATTGTTAATGTATAGAAATGCAATTGATTTCTTTGCATTGATTTTCTATCCTGCCATTTTGCTGAATTCCTGTATGAGTTCTAGCAATTTGGGGGTGGAGTCTTTAAGGTTTCCACATAACGTGCCAGGTCATCTGTGAAGAATGAGACAAATGTGATCCAAAGGGGCACCTACACTCCAATGTTTATAGCAGCAATGTCCATGATAGCCAAGCTATGGAAAGAGTTCAGATGTCCATTGACAGATGAATAGATAAAGAAGATGTGGAGATATATATATATATATAATGGAATATTACAGAGCCATCAAAAATGTAATCTTACCACTTACACAGATATAGATGGAATTGGAGGGTATTTTGCTGAGTAAAATAAGTTAAGCAGAGAAAGATGATTATCATATGGTTTCATTCATATCTGGAATATAGAAAAACAGAAGATCATAGAAGAAGGGAGGGAAAACTGGGAAGAAATCAGAGATGGAGACAAACCATAAGGGACTCTTAACTCTAGGATAAACGGAAGGTTGCTAGAAAGGAGGTCGGGGGTGGGGGAACTGGGTGAGGGGCATTAAGGAGGGCAGGTGATGCGATGAGCTCCTGTGTGTTATATGCGACTGATGAATAACTGAACTCTACATCTAAAACTAATGATGTATGATAGGTTGGCTAATTGAATTTAAATTAAAAAAAATAAAGGTAATTCATTTTAGGCTATAGCCTGGATTATATACAGCACGTATTATAATCAGTTCCCATAAAGTGTCTTTAAGATCAACTCTTTCATGTCTACTTAGAAAGTATGTGACAAGACAGGTAATAAACTATGGAAGACATGTTATTAACAAAAGAAAAATCTCAATTCTGCTCTACCTGGTTTAAAAATTAAAATTATTTCCAACTTTTAAAAATTAAAATTATTTCCAACTTTGGTTTTATACTTCTGATAATAAATTATTTGCTATATAACAGCTGTGTGTTGCAAAATACAACAGTATTGACCACAACACACAGCTTGTCATGACACCGTGGTTGATGATCCCTGGTGTATTCATCGATGTAAGGCAAGGCTTACTTACAGTAAGGTCTGAAGAGAATGGCTCAAGTAGACATTTTTTTAGGGGCACTTGGGTGGCTCAGTCAGTTAAGTGTCTGCCTTCTGCTCAGGTCATGATCCCAAGGTCCTGAGACCTGAGCCTCTCATAGGGCTCCCTGCTCAGCAGGGTGACTGCTTCTCCCTGTGCCCTTCCCCCAACTCATGCTCTCACTCACTCACTTTCTCTCTCTCAAATAAATAAAATCTTTAAAAATTATTTTTTTTTAAAAAAGATATTTCTCAGAAAAGTTGACAATCTTCTCACACTATCATTAAGAGTTAAAAATAGACCTGCCCTACGACCCAGCAATTGCACTGTTGGGGATTTACCCCAAAGATTCAGATGCAATGAAACGTCGGGACACCTGCACCCCGATGTTTCTATCAGCAATGGCCACAATAGCCAAACTGTGGAAGGAGCCTCGGTGTCCATCGAAAGATGAATGGATAAAGAAGATGTGGTTTATGTATACAATGGAATATTACTCAGCAATTAGAAACGACAAATACCCACCATTTGCTTCAACGTGGATGGAACTGGAGGGTATTATGCTGAGTGAAATAAGTCAATCGGAGAAGGACAGACAGTGTATGTTCTCATTCATTTGGGGAATATGAATAATAGTGAAAAGGAATATAAAGGAAGGGAAAAGAAATGTTGGGAAATATCAGGAAGGGAGACAGAACATAAAGACTCCTAACTCGGGGAAACGAACTAGGGGTGGTGGAAGGGGAGGAGGGCGGGTGTTGGAGGGAATAACCTTGCCCAGAAGCCAACATCCTTCTGGAGCTTTAGAGGCAGCATAGGCAAATATTAAAAGAAACTGTGACCATCGATGCACAGTGATGAGGTAAGGATTATAGTACAAATTTGTTCTTGCCTCTGTGTGGATTTCATGATAATTAAATTATTTTATTCATCATTCTCTTTTGCTTCTAATTTCTATTCCTGAGTTCTATTTCTGTTTGGTTAATAACGATGAATTTGTTTATATGACAAATTTATATGAAAGCTTTCAATGAATAGTTCCAGTATGTGAAAAGAAGACACATTATGGATTACAAAAATCAGAAAAATTGCTGCAGTTTTTAATCTATGTAAAATACTTTGTTTTTATTGGATCCAAGGAATATTCAACCCAAGTGCACATAGATTTGTCTAACATAAGTGCTAATTGGGAGGCCTGGGTGACGCAGCAGTTTGGTGCCACCTTCGGTCTAGGGAGTGATCCTGGAATCCTGGGATCGAGTCCCACATCGGGCTCCCTGCATGGAGCCTGCTTCTCCCTCTGCCTGTATCTCTGCCTCTCTCTCTGTGTCTCTCATGAATAAATAAATAAAATCTTTAAAAAAAATTAAAATAAGTGCTAATATTCTATGATCTCCAGACACCTATTCTTTAAATAAATAAATGAATAGCCTTTATCACTAAAAATTAGACACCATCTTATCTAAAAGTAGCTTTCAGATAAGTGTGTAAGGAAGTTAATGGGGAAGACATTTGTAAGCTTGAAGTAACCCTCAGTTTACCTTTTCAAACAATGTACTTACCTTGGTAATCCTATTTCCATGTTTAAAATATGTTCTTACCTATTCAAGTATATTTGAAATTGTTTAGTAATGAAGGAGAATAAGAGTTTAAAATTATTGGGGAAAAATGAAAGCAGAGTTTCTGAAAGATTCATCCAAACACCTGCATTATAATTAGATGACTGGCTATATTCAATGATATCTCTTGGTTCCCACTCAGGAGCTCCTAGCTCAGCATCTCTGGGATTCAGCCCACAAATCTCACACCTTATGTGATTCTTATCCACACTGGTCAAATCATTTAGATCAGGTTCAACAACAATATGTAACTTTAGTTCCTAGAACACAGGAGAGGCCAAATTGGGAAGATGTTATCACGGCAGTCTCATTTCAAATATAACCATAATCTGTGTCTTCATAGCTGTGTGTGTGTGTGTGTGTGTGTGTGTGTGCATGCACACGTGTGTGTTGCTCACAAGGAAGAGAACACACTGGGACTAGAGTCGGGTGAGCTGGACAGGAACCTATCTTGGTGAATCGAGAATTACATGCAGAGGAGGCAATGTGGGAAGCAGGTAACTTAAATTAATTGGGAGTGTTGAAAAGGAACTTAATGTTTTCTGATAATTTTAAAGCAGATAGTTAAAAGTTGGGGGCGTAGCTTTTCTGAGGTAAAGTGAGCTTGAGCTGACTAGGCTGCAGCAAGCAAATGGGAACTCCAGTGAACATTTATTTTTAATCACTTCAGAAAATGTAAATGTTCTCCTTAAATTAGCATAAGGAAGACTAAAGTTAAATTTAGCAGTAATTGATAAGAACAGTGGAAAATTAATCAAAAAGTTACCAGACTATACCTAAGTACTCTACAATTTAGTATCTTGTTTTAATTTGTATGCATCCTTACTGTGTGTTAAAATATCTACTTTGAGAGTTTATTTGTTATTTTAATAACTAATAAATAAAGAGATACAAGTGTAAATCTCTAAACACAATTTAGAAAAAGAAAAAAAGAGGGGATCCCTGGGTGGCTCAGTGGTTTAGCACCTGGCTTCAGCCCAGGGCATGATCCTGGAGTCCCGGGATCGAGTCCCATGTCAGGCTCCCTGCACAGAGCCTGCTTCTCCCTCTGCCTGTGTCTCTGCCTCTCTCTCTCTCTCTCTCTCTCTGTGTGTGTGTCTCTTATGAACAAATAAATAAAATTAAAAAAAAAAAGAAAGAAAAAGTCAATGGACTATGTGTTTTAGCATATATCAATCTAGGTTAGATCCATATCAGAAGAGACTCAACAAAATCAAATATAAAAGTAGTAATCATAAGAAGGTCAATGAGAAAAAATAGTTAACTCATCATGATATTGAGAAACAAAGGAAATACTGTATTTCTCATTAATCTTCAAGAATCCTTAAACATAGGAATAAAAAAATTAAGTCGCAATGCTTTTAGGACAGATTAGATGCATCTGTGCAGTGTTAAGCCCTCATGTAGTAAATTTAAAAAATGCTACAGCAAGGAAATTGGCAGCAACCTCCAAATATAAGTCACAAAAGGCTCAGAATGAGCCCCTCATTGGAAGCCACTGACAGTTACTATAAAATGACAGTGTTGGCCCAAAAGATCTGGATAGAGGACCATGTGCAAGAGAAGAAAGCAAGGAAGAATCAGGTGCTATATTTCCAGGCAATGAATAAAGAAAACCTTAAAAATGAAGGGGAAGTTCTAAAGGGAAGCAAAGATAAGGAAACAGAGCAGCCCCTGGGCTCTTCTCCAGCAAAGCCCTCTTAGAACCTGTGCTTAAAAATGGCAAATTGGGGCACCTAGGTGTCTCAATTGGTTAAATGTTGCCTTCGGCTCAGGTCATGATCTCAGGGTCCTGGGGTTGAGCCCCACATGGGCTCCTTCCTCAACAGGGGAGTCTGCTTCTGTCTCTCCCTCTACCCCTCCTCACCCTAGCTCATGCTCTCTCTCTCAAATAAATAAAGTCATTTTTAAAAAATGGCAAATTGAATTCACCAACTGTTATTACTTGACAGATCAAACTTGATGTATGTACACACTTTTCTCCATCATCTTACAAACACCAGCAAATATAGCCATATTGTAACTATTAATGAAAGCTACAGAAATTCTCAGTTGTCAAACAACAGCTAAGACAAATACCCAACTATTCTAATATTTCTCGGGTTTTTTTCTGTATCAAAAGTGAAAAACCTATTTTATTTTTAAGTTTATGTTTCATATTTTGTGGTTACTGATGCTAGGAATAGGGTTATTAGCTCTGGTAGGTCATGTGACTAGAAAATAAATCTTATCCCGTCTCTCTTTTTACAAACTGTGTGAGCTTAAGCAAATGGTTATCCTGTTTTCTGACTTCCCCAGGCCCAATGATTCTTCTTTTCTGTCTTTCATGAATTCTGCTAACAATGTAACAATTTTTTTCTTTAGAAAAGTTAAAAAGCATTATACAAATGGCATGTCCAGCATAGCCTTTGTATGACTGAAGAGAAACTGAGAAGTTAAGAAATTCAAAATTCCCTCCCCGGGCTGAGCTGTGAGAAAGTCTGCCTATGCAGCCCCCACTGGTCGTCCAACAAGCATTGGTCCACGGGTGCCTACCATGAGACTTTGCTGAACATCACCTAAACCCATTTCAGAGGTTTAGCTCATTCATCTGTTTTTAAAAAGAGAGAGGAAGAGAAGGCAGTTGTGGGGGGTGAGCTGGGGGGTGGGGTTTGGTGGGAGGGGAGAAGACAAGGCAAGATCCTTTGCGTTCTGAGAGAGGACAGTGGTTTAGACGGCTAAGGCCTAGTGCTGGTTATGTGGGTAACACTGGGCAGTGATGAAAATTCACCTTCATAGTAATTGCCTCTTCCTGTGAATTATAGGCCAGAAACAAGGAGGGATGTTAAATAGTGATGGCAGTGAGCATGAGAAATCAGAAAATGAGAGAAATCAGTTAAGCGGAGAGAATATTCAAGTCCAGTTATGTCCTATAGGTCGGGGGGGGTGGGGATGGGAATGAGAGTTTTCCTGGAATGTCAGGCACATGGTGTACGCACAAAAATGCACTTAAGCTGAACTGAAGGATTTAACAATAAACTTTGTCATGGCTCCTCGACATTGCCCTGGATAACAGACAACCAGGTGTCTTCCACAAATGGCAGACTATTCTAATTCAGCAAATAGAGCAGAAGCCTTACAATGAGAGACAAAATAAATGAGTGTTAAAGTGATTCTTTAGAAGAGCTCTTCGTTCTCATTTGGCCCCGTGTGAAGGTTCTGCTTGAAGGCAGACTTTAACAGAGATAGACCAGCCAACCAATTAGATTACCAAGGATTAGAAAGGTCAACCTAATGATGAGTGGTTTGACTAAGTGAAGGAGGAATCAAGAACATGATTTTGCAAACTGTAAAAAAAAATAAGCAAGCACCCAGTTCTAAGAGCAACAATCCAAGGATGGATCCTAGGTCATCCTGCAGTGTAAACAGATGGGCACTGTTTGGGGTCTCCATGTAAACTCAGACTGGTGGGCCTTCTTTGAATATATTTCAACATCTATGGGAGAAAAAGTTTTCCTCAACCTCAGTAACAAGGACTTCCACAAGTGAACTGGGCCTGGTCATGTGAAAGGTATTTTTTTTTCTGTCCTGAGTCTTTTCCAGTGGAAAACCATCACACAGACCCGGGGGAGTTCTGGACCAAAAGGAGGTTGTAGGACGTCAACCTTGGATCTGTATAGCCTTGAGTAAAACACACCACAGTCTTCTTGGTCTTTCATTTCCTCCATTTGGAACTGAAACATGATCTATCTTTTAATTATAATATCTCAGGGAATCTAGCCTATTAATTAGTACTTCTTAAAGGGCTTGCTAATTGATTAAACTTTTACTTGAAAGGGATATGTGGAGACGCATCTTTCAGTTGGAAAGGCATGATTGACATCTAATCACAAAGCTTTCCAGTAACAGTGAATATGTGTTTCCCCAGACCACAGAAAAAGACCTCCTGTCCTCAATACTTTGCTCTGCTCTTTCACGAAGTCCTCTGGGCAGGTTCATATGTTCTCTTTAGTGAGGCTCTTCTGATCACCAATGACATCTTTCTCCTCTTGGACGCTGGGCGATAGGACCTTAGGGCCTTCAGTTGGTTTGGCTCTATGGTTGGATTTCAGTACTCTTTCTCCCCTTTAATTCCTAGAAGTGATTTGATGAGCCCTTGGTTCATTGGCTGCCACTCCTGAGGTGGCTGGTTTCATTCCGATCCTCTTTCACTGTCATTTCTGTTCAGTATCATTTCTCTGTTTTATTATCTTGATGAACAGGAGCAAAAGCAATTCCTCTTGCCTAAGCTCCAGATCCAATTCCCAGAGGGAAAAGTCTAGGACAAAGGTCAATCAAAGATAAATATGTGTCTGTTTACACTAAAAAGTAACTTGCCACTGGCCTTAAGGTGAAGGAGGAGACATCCCACCACCCTCCTATCCCCCAGGGGGGGAGGTGGGACTCATAGCATTATAACGGATCTTCCAAAGACACCTCCATTAATCCTTCACTCTGACAACCATTTGTATAATTGATCTGTCTGGGAATTCAAACTGGTGTAATATGTGTGCATATGTGATCTAGCTTTGAAAATTCTCATTTTATTTCAAATTGATTTTAACTTCCTGTTACACATGCAATGATAATATTACCACTTTATCTGATAGTCATCATTTTTTCTATGCTAAGGACATTGCTGAAGAAGATGTATATTGAACATGGTGTGAACTCTTTGGAGACACTTCTTTCTGGTGTGATTACAGTAATTGTTTGTTTTTTTTTTCAGTAATTGATTTTTATAGAACTTTGATTTTATCTTGACACGGTAAACTGTGTAACTAATTATATGTTATTTTCTATCTAATATCCACAGTCTACTTTGTGTCTTGCTGACAGCACATGTACAGGACTCTAAGTTGGGAAATTTGCATAACCTTACACCTGGTACCACTTTCATTTACTTTCTGTCTTACTTTGATTTTTTTATTTGATTTCTGTAAGGCAATTGGGTATAATGTTAAAAGCTCAATCTTTGAAGTAGGACAGATGTGGGTTTATATTCTGGCTTCACCACTGCTGTGTGACTTTTTTATTCCCTCTCTTACCTCAGTTTTCTACTGGAAAATTATAATAAAAATAATACCTGCTCTTAGTATTACTGTGAGAATAATGTATATGAAGTATGTAGCATAGTAACTGGCACATAGGGAGCGTTCAAGAAATAGAAGCTACCACAACTATTATATATGTTTATTTTATCTTTCTATTCTTTTTTTTTCTTTCTATTCTTTATACACTTGTAGACTGTCCTGAATTCTTCTGGCAATAAATGCAAAGCGAATAAAGGAAAAACAATAAAATAACTGCAATTTTAATAATAAAATAACTGCATTTACATACCACTCTTGTAAAAATTCACTTAACATGTTATTTTTTTCTCATTGATAGGAAAGATACTATCCCTCTTTTCAAGGCACAGAAGCTCATTCAGAGAGGTTAAGTGGTTAACTCAAGATCACACAACTTGGGAGCAAGTTGCAAGCCCACATCTTCTGATTCCCAGTCTAGTGAGCCTCTCACTATACTACCAAATTTTTTCACCTTAGTCTTCAGCAACTGCATGAATCACAGTTACCCCCGCCCCCCAAAAAATCACAATTTTTGGAGACACAAACTCTGTTATTGTCAATCATTTTCCTACTAAACACTGTATAGCATCAGAATCTCAAAGTAGATTGAGAAAATCTTACTGAGCTGTATTTTTCCTCAGTTGTTTCTTTTCATAGGCTTTTGGTTATTTCCAAAAACAAATCACCTTCTTTTCATTTTTCCCATTCACTGCTTTACCAACGTACCCTGCCCTTCTTTTCCTGCAGCTAGATATCAACTTCATCCACCCCTTCCCTTCTCTATCACACTTTACTGCCTTCCAATTCTCCCCCCTCACCCTACATTTAATGACCACTTTCTGTGTGACTTACCTGCCCACTTCCACTACCCTGCATGTCAGGATCAAATGCAGGATAGCCACATTTTCTTTCTTTTTCAATACTACCTTTATCATGTAGACTTTGTGGTTCTCTGTTAGCTTCCTTTTCAGTTGTATCTTTCCCCATCTGCCATGTGAGAACCTCCAGGTCTGTAACTCCTTAGCACCCACAAGACTCAACTTTGAGCTTTGTGCTCCCTGAAAATAGGGACAGTTAAGAAAACCACTCACCTTTTTGTGATCTGGCTAACAGCAGAGGACCACCCTGTCCTTGCGTGTTCCAGGATAAGACCGCCCTCTCTCTCTTCTCCATGACTCTCCTATTTTATAAAACCCTGCATTTTTCTTTCTTCTTTGAAATGTTCCTCATTAAGGAGCACTGTCCCCACTACAATAGCTGGAATAAAATCTTATCTTTAATATCCATTACATTTTGTCTTTCACCTTATCTGTTTGCTACTCCTATTCAACAGGAAACTTCAACTTTAAACAAGGCAGCCTCTCCTCTGACCATACACTCAACTTCTTCATTCAAACTTCTTTTTGACCCTTGCACATGTGGTCCTTGACTCTGCTGAATTTCAGCCCTCCTTCTCCATACCTATGATCATCTTTTTCACTCTGCACCATCTATATATTCCAGTTTAAACTTCACTACCTGCACCCCGATGTTTCTAGCAGCAATGTCACCAATAGCCAAACTGTGGAAGGAGCCTCGGTGTCCATCGAAAGATGATGGATAAAGAAGATGTGGTTTATGTATACGATGGAATATTCCTCAGCCATTAGAAATGACAAATACCCACCATTTGCTTCAACGTGGATGGAACTGGAGGGTATTATGCTGAGTGAAGTAAGTCAATCGGAGAAGGACAGTGTATGTTCTCATTCATTTGGGGAATATAAATAATAGTGAAAGGGAATAGAAGGGAAGGGAGAAGAAATATGTGGGAAATATCAGAAAGGGAGACAGAACATAATGACTCCTAACTCTGGGAAACGAACTAGGGGTGGTGGAAGGGGAGGAGGGCGGGGGGGGGGGGTGAATGGGTGACGGGCACTGAGGGGGGCACTTGATGGGATGAGCACTGGGTGTTATTCTGTATGTTGGCAAATTGAACACCAATAAAAAATAAATTTATTATAAAAAATAAATTTATTATAAAAAATAAATTTATTATAAAAATTATATAAATATAATTATAAATAAATAATTCCTTCACACTATGTGTTGCTGTTCTCCGCGTCTAAATTCCTACCATTCTTATTTATATTTCCTATTTATATTATAAAATGTACTGGCATGGTGAGGTATGCATTTCAAAAAAGATTTTTCTTTGTCTTACTGACTTTTTTGTTTTTTGGGGTTTTTTGGGGGGGGGTCTTCTTTCATGGCTCCCTCTCCTCCCTCCAGATTTCCCTCAAAATCGAGAATAAAAATAGGCAGCTAATTGTTACTCAACAGATATTTGCAAATAATTCCCAAACTGGCTTTTTCTTAGAAATGCAAAACCTGACAGCTTTTCATGGCTTACCTAATGAATTAAAAATAAAAGGGAACCAGATACAATAACTGCAATATGACATTAAGGATTTGTTTTAAAATATGAAATACATTTCTTAATACATTATTTTAATTGACTGATTTAGTTTTAATTGTTTTCTTTACCTTAGCTTTGTATACTATCATTGCCATTTACTTAAAGCTCCATAATAAGAGTTTCAGAATAATTTCTTGAATTAGAGGGTAATAGAAATGCTTTGCCATAAACATATCAAGAAAGGATGATCATATTATAGCCTGTTTGCTGGTTGGTCTCTGGATTGGAGGGGATGAAGTGGGCAATCTTTCATGGGGCAAATAATTTTAAGGAATATATTTAATCTCATTGTCTACATTTGGCTTCTGAGATTTACACAGTTAGGAGGTACTTTGTAAGCTATCCTTTGTAAGTACCCACTGAACCCCATAAACAAACCAGAGATTAAACTCACACAAAATTAGAACTTTTTTTTTTTTATTTTCCAAGGCCAGCCTATTTACACCACAACATTAAAGCATAATACATGGTGGGCCTGAAACTTAAATTGTATGTGTTCTAGTGGTAGAAAGAAGAATAAAATATTTCCACATTTATATAAAAATAACAAAGTGAAAAGCAGAGAACACAGTGAAGAATGTTTGGCAGCTCCTTTAAATACAGTTGTTAGTTACTTCTATAGTCTTAAAAATAATAATTATAATATTTGAATGAGAATAAAAGGATTTAACTAATAAGAAGAAAAGAATGACTCTCTGATACTCTTTAAGAGTGTTTGTCTTACAAAAAAATAAAATAAAAATATCTTAAAATGCTAATTTTTAAAAAACCTAAATGAAACGTCGGGACACCTGCACCCCGATGTTTCTATCAGCAATGGCCACAATAGCCAAACTGTGGAAGGAGCCTCGGTGTCCATCGAAAGATGAATGGATAAAGAAGATGTGGTTTATGTATACAATGGAATATTACTCAGCAATTAGAAACGACAAATACCCACCATTTGCTTCAACGTGGATGGAACTGGAGGGTATGATGCTGAGTGAAATAAGTCAATCGGAGAAGGACAAACAGTGTATGTTCTCATTCATTTGGGGAATATGAATAATAGTGAAAGGGAATATAAAGGAAGGGAAAAGAAATGTTGGGAAATATCAGGAAGGGAGACAGAACATAAAGACTCCTAACTCGGGGAAACGAACTAGGGGTGGTGGAAGGGGAGGAGGGCGGGTGTTGGAGGGGAATGGGTGACGGGCACTGAGGTGGACACTTGACGGGATGAGCACTGGGTGTTTTTCTGTATGTTGGTAAATTGAATACCAATAAAAATTAATTTAAAAAAATAAATAAATAAATAAAAAACCTAAACAAAAAAAAAGTAACAAATGTTCAATACAGATGTTGAATTGGGTGTTACAGGGAACTATCACCACTGGCTGCTCACTAAGACAATGGAAGCACTAATATACCAGACTTAACTGTTAAGTGACCTAACATTTTTTGAATGAAAATATCTTGATAGCATTTTACAAATAAATATGATTGCATAGAGTACATGAGTAGCAAGACATTAATGACAATAACAGTGATGGAGTCAGGTAACACATAGCAGGAAGTCATTAAAGTGTGTGCACACAAAAGTGGCCATAAGAACCACCCAATCCCAAATTCAAGGAGAGGGAATCCCAGATTGGGGAAGCCATCTAGCTTAACATAAAGGTTAATGCCTTTTTCACATATGTACTCATGCACACGCACACACACACAAATGCATTGTTTTTTGTTTGTTTGTTTGTTTGTTTTGTTGTTTGTTTTTTTTTTTTTTCACAAATGCACCTGGGTCATGGAACTCTAAAATTTAATATTAAAATCAGGTCTTATATCCTCAATATTCCTATAAAATGCCTGATTATATTACTGTTACTTCTGTCTGTTTTTGTAATTAAAAACCCTACATGGCTTGAATTCAAGCAAAGATTATTTATTTATTTATGAGATAGAGGAGGAGAGAGAGAGAGAGACAAAGAGAGAGAGAGACAAAGAAAGAAAGAAAATCTTAAGCAGACTCCAGGCTAAGCGTGGAGCCTGATGTGAGGCTCAATCTAATGACCATGAGGATCATGACTTGAGCTGAAATCAAGAGTCAGACACTTAACCGAGCCACCCAGATGCCCCAAGCAGAGGTTCTTTTCTTTCCTCAGGTATTGTTTTCCTAGTCATCATCATCATCATCATCATCATCATCACCATCTTCCTAGGTTTTCAGTGACCTGTAGTCCCATTCACTGTTCCATCCTATACCTGAATGTCAATCAGTGGAACAAACAAGACTCAGAACACCCAGACCCTTAATGGATCTGCACAGCTTTGTCATTTTTCTGAAAGAAACAGCCACAGAAAAGAAAAACATAATTCTTCTTTGTATCCTTTGTTTCACATATATGCAAACATACAAACTACATGTACCTATAAACCATTGGAAAATTTTGTTTAGGGGAGTCAGTACTTTGTATCTCTCATTCTCTTTCTCCTACTTCTCATTTAAGATATGTAACTAGTTTATGAAGAAGTCTCAATAAGTTAGGCTGATACATTTTTTTTCGATGATTACCTCTTGTGATGGTTAATTTTATTTGCCAATTTGGCTAGGATATGGCGCCCATTTATTTGGTCAAATATTAGTCTAATTGTAGCTTTAAAGGTATTTTGTGGATGTGATATAAACATATATACATATATCCTATGGACTCTGTTTTTCTGGAGAACCCTAACAGATGCACTTCTCTACATACTAACTTCCAAAACTGCCCAATGGTTGGTACTTAAATAGGTGCCCTGGCTGGTTTAGATATTAAGGCCTCTGTGGGAGTGTTGCCTTCCACATAAATGTTGTGTACGGTTTGCCTGGGGTCATATTAAACCTCCTTCTGCTCGTAAAAAGCCTCTCCAGAGGGGCCACCATGAGTCCCTTCAATACAATACTGAGACCCATCCTCAATGCTTCTCCTGGTTAGATGGTCCTTCATTTGACCCAATAGCAACCAATACAACTTTAAGGTTACTATCTCTCCTCCAACCTCTGTGTCCTTTGTGTGGGTCCTCGAAATGATGGATTCCCTTTCACATATTCTCAGTGAGAAACCAGAGCCCTGGAATGGGTAGAGGCCGACTCCACTTTCTTTTCAGGAACATCACTGCATAGACTCTTGAGTTCTGTGGGATAATGGGATACAACAGGTCTTCACCTTAAGAAATGTCCAATCTAGAAGGAGCCCCAGAGTCTTGGTCAAGTACACCCCCAAACGTCAGAGGATACATAGCAAGTCCCTTCTTCCCCATGTAAAGGGGATAATAACAAAGATCTCTAATGTGAGCTGAGCACCTAGAGGTATGCTTGACCTCTCCTGGACCCAGAATACTTTCCCTAGAGGTCTCTTATCAGATCCTACTCAGGTGGCAGCATAAGTATGGGAAGTATTTTTGGTAGCTCGACAAGGATACAGCCAGAAAACAGATGCCAGTCGCCTTTTAGTCAACTCAACTCCAGAAGGGGAAAGTACAGCTTCCCTTACCCCACACAAGTATTAGTAGCTTCTCTATTAGCATAATATTCCCCACTAATATAGTGTCTCCCTTCCTTTCTCAGTTTCTTATTATATTGATGTACTATAAGGTGGCAACCACTGTTGCTGCTCACTGACCAGTCTTATTAAAGATGCATGTACCAGTTTATATCCTCAGTTTGGGGTCTTAACTATAAATCTGAGACATTTTGACATTAAATGGCAAATATGCCTTAGACCTATAGTTAAAATGTAATTAGTAATAATTTTGATAAACTTTAAATAGTTTACAACCAAAATGCTGTGCTGTCCCAACTAGAATGAGAAATATCCTTTTACTTCTGATGCCAAGAGGTGCTGGGACATGGTAAAGACAAAAGAGAGTCTTCGGGCCCTAAAAGAGTGAGTTAGGACAACACAGAACCTGTAGGAATAGCATGAAGTGAAGATTTTGCAACTTTCACAAGTGATTTTGGTCCCATAATGGAAAAAGATTGAGTAGAGAGGAATGAATAATCTGATTTCACTGTCTACATTGATCCCACTCACTAGATAATTGCTTGGCATCTTCATTTGCTTTACTGGGCATTACCTGAGAGAACAGTTTCTGGCTGACTGCCCCTTGGTTTGTTTTTATGTTTCTTTAACATGGAGACAGACAGCTACCCACATTAAAAATTTCGTGCCATGACTGGTAAATAAGTAGGGCAAATCAGAAAAGACAAAACAAGCCTCCACATAGCAAATGTGAATACAGTAGTGTGAGAAAATAAAGTCTTGCTATTTATTCCATTCCTTACTTCCATGAGAATCTACTGCCGTAGCAACACATTAAGTCTTCTTTCTTACATCTTCAGTCAACATCAAGTGGCATAACCAGTATCAAGTACTGAAACTCACAGGAGGTATTAACAATAACATTGCATTTAGCAAGACAACACAATAAACAGATCCACCTACTTAGGATACCTAATGCAACATCTGTTTCCAGGCAGTGCAAAATGCCTTTCTGAATCTATTCTCATTGCTGCTGATCTCACTGTGGGAAATGTAAAACTCAAGTATCAGAATTATCTTTCTTTACAGGAGACAGAGATGATTTGCCCAGTAGGCTATGGAGGAAATCAGAATTAGAATGCTAGTTTCTTTCCCTCTAACTCTCTTAGTCAAAACTTCACTCATCAATCCTCATTGCTTTTTCTGAGGAATTAATTTACCTCCCCATAAACTGAATCAAAAGAGAAGTGGAATCTCCTAGAGCTATGTTGTTCAATAGAGCAGCCCCTAGTCATGTGTGGCCTTTGAGCACTTGAGATGTGGCTAACCCAACTGAGATGTGCACATCAAATTCCAAGTACTTAGGACAGGAAAAATAATGTAAGGTAGCTCATTAACAAGTGTTCATATAAATTTCATATTAAAATGATAACATCTTATCGTTTATTTTTTTAATATGTCTACTAGAAAATTTAAAACACCATGCAGAGGTCACATTTATGGCTCACAACATACTTATTGGACAGCACTGCACGGGGAGCTGAAAGTTGCTCCTTTCTCCACTTCTCTCCTACACAACTCTTCTTTTCACTCTCTTCCATGTTCCTCATCCTCTCTGCTTGTTATTTTGAGCTTTGTTGCTAATTCTCCCTTCTTTGTTCTATTTCTCTCCCTAGGATTTGGAATAGAGAGAAAGCAAAAGGTTTTTAAAGGGAGGGAGAAAGGAAGATGATGAAGGGGGAAGTATTCTGTGGTTCATAGACTTCCTTTTGTATATATATGTCCACCATTTTCAAAGTTGGCTGGAGAAATAACAAAAAGGAGTCAACTGTGGGAATCAGCAACTCTTTCCCTCATTCTCCTAGGGAACTATCTCTAACCACTGTATTTCCCTGAGGAGATATATGCCTCAGAAGACAGTAGGGAGCTATTTCACACACCCACCTCTACTTGCTCCTCAGGGCAAGTGGCCAATTTGATTAGTAAGACTTGGGGAAAAGCCTGACAGTCATTGGACCTCAAGAAATAAGAGGTGGGGCACTACATTTAACAGCACCTGGCTCCTTCCCTTTTTAGTTTTTAGACCTTTGTTGTAGGCAGAATCATTTTTTGGAACCCAAAAGCCCAGATTCCAATTTCTAGAACCTGTGAATCTTATTTTACACGACAAAAGAGACTTTAAAGATGTCATTAAGATAAAGATCTTGAGATAGGGAAATAATCTAGGATTATCTGGATTTATACAATGTAATCACAGGGGTCTGAGAGTGAGCAAGGGATTCAAAATCAAAGAGAAGGGAATATGATGATGGTAGCAGAGGGAGATGTGGCGTATCAAGAAATGTGGGGAGTCCCCAGGAGCTAGAAAAAAAAAAAAAACAAGGACATTGATTCTGCTTCAGAGCTTTCAGAAGGAACTAGCCCTACCAACACCCTGATTTTTATCCATGGAGACTGATTTTAGTCTTCTAATTTCCAGAACTGTAAGATTAAAAAAAAAGTATGTTGTTTTAAGCCACTTTGTGGTCATTTGTTACAGCAGCAATAGGAAACTAATACATCCTAGTGGGACCCAGATGCAGCTGATTTTTTCAGGCAGTCCTAGCTGTCCAGTCCGGCTTAAGCTCAATTACATGAACAGTGCAAATCAAGCCTGTGAGGTTTCTAAGGGTTTGGTGGGAAGGAAGCCTTGCTGCATTCCCCACTCTGGTCATTTCAGAAAGCCCTGAAAAATTCATTATTTTCCCCACTTCACCTAGTTGCTTATGTTTATTTAAAGTCTGTCAGAAGTCTGGAGGCAAGGGTTATTTGGCAAGACTCAAGAAGGGAAGTCTATTCTAGGTCTGTTTAAACTTGTTTTCAGACTTAAAAACTGAAGAACCAAAGGCTCCAATTCCAATGCTGCTTCCAGGCTTCTCTTCCTCAAATTCCTTCAATTCCATTTTCACTTGCACCATCTTCAACTCCATACCTCAACACTGTATGGATTTATAGAATGCCTTCTAGGTACCCTGCTCTATGGTCGACATTGCAGTGGTTTTCTAAAATGTATACAGAAAGTTGTTTTTTCATCAAAGAAACACTTTGAGAGAGAACAAGTTCTACATATATGAAACGGGGAATATGCAAAAGTATCTCTGGCTGTTTGAGAAAATGAATGCTTAAAAAAATGAGTGGTTCAGATTATAAATAATATTGCATTTCGTTAGGATTGTATTTCCTCATGATCCTGGTATTTATCATCACCCATTTTGTTACTTGAGAGATTTAAAGCAACTTGATTGTCATTATTTTAAATAACCTATAGTGCTTTGCAACTTATAGAGTGAATTTACATATATATTATTCTCACAATTCTGTGAAATCAGCATTAAAATCTTTATTTGTGACATGAAGATAGATGAGAGTCTGAGAAGTTTGTGTGCTTTCCCAAAGGTTTATAGGGAATAATGGATCGAGTCTGCAGCGGAACCCAGATCCTGTGGAGCTCAGGTCCATCCATATCTTTTCTCAATTATAAATTAGAACTTTCATGAGAATTTTCCTCTGTGGTTTTGTTCCAAAGCTGGGATTTGAGCTTTGAGACCAATAAACACACTTCTTCATAACTCACACCAGAAGTTACCATCAGGCTGGCAGGGTCTCATATTCCCTGATGAGAAATACAAGGACAAAACTAATCCCTCAGGAAAGGGAATGGGTTCAACAATTGGGAAGGTTATTGTTTTTTGTTTTGTTTTGTTTTGGTTTTGGTTTTGTTTTCAGCATAGTTAACACCCAAGGTTACATTAGTTTCAGTGATTCGACAAGTTTATACATTCATAGATTGGGAGAATTAATATTGTTAAAATGTCCATATTACCCAGAGCAATCTACAGATTCAATGGAATTCCTTTGAAAACACCAACAGCATTTTTTTTCACAAAACTAGAACAAATTTGTATGGAACTACAAAGGACCCCAAATAGCCAAAACAATCTTGAAAAGGAAAAAGCTGGAGGTATCACAATTCCAGATTTCAAGATATACTACAAAGCAGTGGTAATCAAAACACTATGGTACTGACACAAAAAAGACTTAGATCAATAGAACAGTATAGAGAGGCCAGAAACCCGTGATTATACAGTAAATCTAAAGCAATTGCTATTTTGAACTATAAGAACAGAGTAACAAAATATGAGTAAAGATAAACAGTACTGAAATGTAGGTCAAATTCTCAAATATCAGGAACAACAACAAAAAAGTGCTAAATAAGTGCAAGCATATCAAAACACAAATTGCCACTATTATTTAATTGAATGTCTTCTCTTTGGTACTTCAGTTCTTATAGATATCATCTTTTATATAATATAGCACAATGGGAAAGTTTCCAACTCCAGTAACTTTAAAGTAAGTGTTTATGGGAGACTTTGGTAGCTACTTTTTTGCCTGTCCATGCATTTCTCCCCAACCCAATGCCCAGCAGCTTTGGAAATTGGTACTCTGGTCACCAAAGGAACATGAGCAGAGCCCTGGCCAATCCAATCAGAGTTCCCCATTCATTCTTGGGTATGTGGTAGTGGGGACAGGGGTTGACACAGAATCCATGAGGGGCCAATAAAAGTCTTCCTTTAACAAGACCTTTTGAAAAGGAAGCTCTGTTTAAGCTGCAATTACTTCAACTGAGAGGCAGTCAAACACTATCTTTACGCTGACCCAGAAAAGCCTTGTGTGGAATGAAGCTGACCAGGGCTAGGCTGACAGCAAGCTGTCTGGAGGAGAGAGGAAAAAGTATGGTGGTGTGAGCCCTATGGTCTAGGGTTCTGGACCCTTCAGCTCTTCCTTTGAGCTTATGAACTAGCTTCAGAACGGTCAAGCTACATATGGCAAAAAGTTGTATCATTCCCCAAGGTTGTTGTTTAGGAAAAGAGGAAGAACCTGCTGACTCTGGGACAGACGCTCTAGCAGGCTCCCTCCCTGGTTGTAGACAGTGTGACATGTTGAATATTTGGACTTTATCTAGCAAGAGTGGAGGGACTCCAGCATGACCTTGTCCACTGGGCCTCATTTCTTTCTCTCATTTGAACTAGAAGGGCTTTCTAGTCATTAGGAGGAGATTTTCCTGAACGTAGGGGCTGATGGCCAAGAGTGCAGTGGGTCATCAGAGAATATGTGGAAAATTATATAGGGACTGAGAGAAAGAATGGCTATTAAGCAGTTGATTCAATGAACCCTGAGTTTTTCTAGGCACTAGAGACTCACTAGTAAATAACAACAGAAAGTCGCCATCAAATCTTTTTTTTTGAATACCAGAATTGATAAGTTCTATAAATAACTATTGGTCAAGGAAGGCCTGTCTAAAGAGGTATTTAAACTGCTACCTGAGTGACAAGAAGGAGAAAGCTATGTAAAACTCTGGAGGCAACAAAAGTATTTCTGGAGAGTAAACAGCAATGCAAAGGTCCTAAGAGACAAGTTTGGGATATTTGAAGAACAACTGGAAGGCAGGTATGGATTGAAGGGGATATAGTATAGTGCAAAGGTTTTCAACATCCATGCTACTGATATTTGGGGCTGGATGATTTAAAGACAATGCAAAGTTATTGTTAGTTAGATCTAATATGGAATACTGTGCCACACTCAAGAAAATCAACTGAATAAAAAAACGTGAAAGGTCTATGAAAACAAAACTATATAAAACATTCCTAAAGGACAATAAAGGTCATGAAAAATGGAAAAGTACAAAGTGTGGCTGAGGAAGACCTGACATCAAAAGAGTTTAGGGACGCCTGGGTGGCTCAGCAGTTGAGCGTCTGCCTTTGGCTCAGGGCATGATCCCAGGGTCCTGGGATCGAGTCCCACATCAGGCTCCCTGCATGGAGCCTGCTTCTCCCTCTGCCTGTGTCTCTGCCTCTTTCTCTGTGTCTCTCGTGAGTAAATAAATAAATAAAATCTTTTAAAAAATGTTTTAAATTCTCCAAAGCCCATCAATCTGTAACTCTAACAGGATTCCATTAAAAATGCCCACAGGATTTTGTTCTTGTGCTAGATAAGGTGATTACAATATCATATGAAAATATCAACAAGTCAAGAATAGTCAGAAACATTATGAAAAATAGAGGAACGAAGAGAATAAGCCCATTTTAAAAATATGTGAAACTTAGTTATGGCAACAGAATACAGGTTCAAGAATAGACACTGATGAACAAAGTAGAACCCACTAATACAAACAAATGCCAGTAGTAATTCAATAAATAATAAAAGTGGCATCTCAGATCAATGGGGGAAAATCTAAGAATTACATGGTATTGGGATAATTGTATAGCCATCTAGAAAAATATAAATTAGATCAATATTTTATACAAAAGTAAATTCCAAATGAATCAATGATTTAAATGTGTGTGTATATCTATCTATCTATCTATCTATCTATCTATCTATCTACACACAAAAGAAGCCCTAAAATTACTAGAGAAAAAACAACTTATGAGAATTATTTATAACCATGGAGCATGAAACACCTTTCTAATTAAAATACAATATTCCGAAGCTTTCAAAGAAAGTAAAAGATTGAAAAGAATGATTATAAAAATTTACAAATATTCATTGCAAAATCACTATAGGAAAGAAATAAGACAAATTGAGAAAATAGATTTGCAACTTTATCACAAAAGTCCCATTTAACATCTTAAGAGCTTCTCCCCATCCATAAAGACCAGCAACCCAATAGAAAATTGGATCGTCTACTTACCATTGCCCACTTTGATATTTTTTTTAGAACCATATAAATACATTTTCAAAGGTTTAATAAAATAAAAAAATAAATAGTGATTACTCGGGCTACTGTTTGGTTAGGCTTCAAAAAAGACTATTACACACCAGTACTGACTTGTGCAAATGAGTATTTCTGTAGAAACTGATAAATGATGTGAGTTTCATAGCTGAGTTGACACGGTTCGAAAATCAGTACATGAACTAATAAGACAGAAAACTGACCCAAGAACTGAAGTAGTTCATAACCAGAGGTAATTGTAAGAACTTAAACACATCACACAACCACTTTCCCCCTTCTGCATGACCAACTGTTAAGCTGACAGAAATTTTAGGAAAGATTTTAGACTTCAAGGGAAGGAGGGGAAGCGCACAACTGCTGGATATTTAAGGAAATCTTTTTTAGTTCTTCAGAGGCAAGGTGATCGGAGTTGACATTTGCATTATTAAACAATTAAGCGCTAAACTAGAAGTCACAAGACCTAGACTCCAGATTTACCCGTGATCACTGATAGGACACTTGGACACAAAATGAAATAAGAGAATGATCTGAATATTCCCAGGATCCCAAGGATCTAGCATGGCGGGGCTTTGGCACCAAGAAAATAACCAATTCTAGTTCTTTTCATTTATCGTTCTCATTCTGAAAATGGTTTTGTTTACGTGATGGTCTCAGCCTAATCGTGAACAGTTTGAAGCAGGTGTATTAGTTACCTCTAATGATGCTGCATCTATGGGGCGCGGAATACCACAGGGTTTAAACAAGGGAAAGCATTATTTCTCTTTTGCATATAAAATAACCAAGTTTAAGAAGTCCCAGGCTGGTGCAGCAGCTTCACAACTGTCATTAGAGACGTGGGCTTCTTAACACTCTGCCCACCACTCTAGCGCATGGCTCCCATTTCCAAGGCTGCGTCATGGTTTTGGGGTGGCTGCAAGAGCTTAAGCTATCAAATCCAGGATGCATGTAATTATGAACAAAAGAAGATAAACACAAAAGATCACGTGCTGCATGTGGCAGTTGTCAGTTTATTGCCTCTCAGCTCCAAATCTGCTTTGTGATACTGGTGCTTGACCCTGTAAATATTCCCCTTTGCCAGTTCATTCAGTACCGACCTTATCAGTAAATGGTTTTGGGGGGAACACTGCAAATCTTTAGCAGGAAGAAGGATCCCCTTTGTAGGCCCAGAATGCTGTTTCCAGTATGCACGGTCACTGGTGTCCCGGTAGCACTCATCCTGGCAGCCCTCAGACAAACACAGGCACGTGTCCTCTACTAGCAGGTGGACTAGAACTTCCAGCAAGGAAAGCATGTGTCCAGCCACTAGCAGGCTGCCTGTTTCTGTGGGAGCCTCTCCAACTAGGTCCGGACCTCAGGGGTGAGGGTGGAGCCTTCTTTAAATTCCTTGATCACTCTAAGCCTCAGAAGCAGTAGCTGCCATCTGTATTTGCTATTTCTGCACTTGCATTTTGTATTTTATGTTGTTGTAAGAATCCTCTTTTACCAATTTTAGTGGTTAACTACCTTTTAATTAATAATTCATTATATTAAATTTTCCCTGTTACAATTACCCATGTGGTTTCTACTTTCTGATGGGGCCCTGTCTATTGACTGTGATTTCACTTCTATGAAATTCAAAATTAGGCAAAACTAACCAATGGTGATAGAGGTTACCCCTGGGCAGTTTATTGACTGGGATAGTCATAAGGGAGCTTTCCGGGCTTCTGAGAATATTTTATATTTTGATCTGGGTAATGGTTTCATAAATGGATATACATGTAAAATGCCATTAACCTACATGATTAAAATGTGCACACCTTCCTCCGGGTAGATTACTCCTCAGTCAAAACACTGGGGAAAAACCCATGTTGCAAGCTAGGAGAGGAAATAAAGGGTTGGATAAAGGGAACTGTTTCTAGCTGAACCAACCCCCCTTTGAGCAGTTCCCTTCAGTATCGCACAGCAGTTATTCTGAATGTCACAGGCCTGAACAAAACCATATGGCCAGAACTAGCTAAAAAACAAAATTAAGTGACAGTGCGCTAAGCTCAAAATCAGAGTTCCATTAGCTGAGGAGGAAGGAAAGAGGGGATGCCAGTGGAGGCCACTCGTAGTCTCTGCCACAACCAGTACTATATTAAATTTACTACATATTTATTCCTTGAGAGCCACTGGACTAAGCCTTGGGGAGGTAGTCATCAGCAAACTGGCAGGGCCCCTGCCATGGCGGAATTTATGTTCTAGCATTTGGCTCTTAGTAGATCCTCAAATGATGTTTATTGAATAAATATGTGAATAATAAGGAACTGAAGGAAGGAACAATATTTGTTTCACTGGGAAAAAGTTACTTAGGGAAGCACAGCCACAGCTATAATATTGAGAAGAGTATCCGCCTTCCTAGGGAGAAGGGAGCTATCTCTGACAGGCAGGTAGGGCTGATACATTATGCACGTAAGTTTTAGAAAGCTATAAATCACTGCACAGAAATGACTTCTCCGTGGAGGCCAGAGCTGAACTCTCTCTACTGGCAATGTAGATCGATGCATCAACCTCTTCTGGAGCCCAGCTGGAGTTTGAGGTCTCCCAGGCATAAGATTTGAAATGTAATAAATTTTTTTTTTTAAAAAAGCACCAACTAAAAAGCCTAATAATTAAATTCCAGGGAAATACATGCTGCCCCTACAAGATAAGGAGGCATTATACACCAAAGGCTTGCCAGGGAACAGTTCACCTTGGACGAGATCTCTGATCCTCAAGCTTGGGTTTAGTTCTAGAAGGCCCTGAACCCTTTTATAGGGCCTCCTGGGACACTTTTGGGGTTTTTATCACTGGGCAGCACACACACACACACACACACACACACACACACACCAAACTTTAATTTAGAGAACTGGACTGGACAAGACCTGCCACCTGCCTTAAGAGTGAGCCATGAAGAAGGTCACACCATGTGGGCTTGAGGATATCACTAGACAGGGCAAAAGAGGACAGAATTTTGAGGGAAGAATGTTCACAGAACAATGGAAGAGAAGAGAGTGGGAACCAGAGTCATAATTGTTTCAGATTCAGAACACATAATTCAAGAGAAAAGCCTGCACGATGCATAATATATCAAAGGGTGTTAGAATGGGAATGCATAGAGCCTGGCTACCACATTATTTTTATAATGGGACTCAAATCCTATATTGAGGTTTTTTTTTTCTTAGATTAGACAGAAAGTTTAACAGAAAAAAAAAAAAAAAGCCCAAGAGGACAATGCTGCCGCTCCTTAGGTACAGAGCTATATGGTCAATGACCTCTCCAAATCCAAGTATTGTCAACCATAAAAAGGAGGATTGTAACACATGACAGGAATAACAGCCAAAAAATGAAAGTTCCTTAGAGGATGGTTAAACTTTATCTGCTGCATAGGTACTTGCTCTTACAGAAAAATTTATGAATGAATCATAAATCATAAATTGCATTGCCATTTCCCGTCTGGAAATGAGAAGTTCTAATAGGCAGTAGCTATTTAACAGGTGCCTTGCACATAATGTTTATTCAAAGCAGACCTTCTGTATGTTTAGTCAATTCATTTTTTAATGAGATGGAAATCTTCCTATAATGATGCCCAACCGTAATGGAAGGGTCTGTAATAGGATGCTCTGGTATAAAGAATACTGAATCGTGCTTCTGTGTATTTATTTATTCACTTATTTACATATACTCTGACTCATTCTAAAAAAAAAAAAGAATTTGAGGTGACTTGCAACAGAAACACAATAACATGATAAAATATAAATGAAAAAGGGAAGAAAAACAGTCAGGGCAAAGATAAATTAGAAGAGCAGGTCATGACATAGTGGAAAACAAAATAAAGAAATATATTCTGTAAGGGATTACACACTTGCTATAATTTATTTCTGAAGTTGTTCCTGAACTTTCCTGAAACAAAGACTAAAGAGATAGACAGTGACATAGTTCTCATCTAAAGGGAAAAATAAAACTGTACTATTTCCTCAGAAGGACAAAGAATCCAATGGTCTGAATGATAGAATGGGTTGTGTCATCTTGGGTAAGACGTACAATATTCCTGAGTATCTCTGATTCTTCAAAGAATGAAGGGCTGAAGGACTTGACCAGGTGACTGAGTTTAGCTCATGTTGTAAGTGGAAGGGACATGTGCCCTTTTCAGATCAAACCTTTTGTGGGTGACCTCCTTTGTCTTCTCTGCAGGCTGCAAGCTAATTCTCAGATTTCCCCCGACAGGAATCTGTAAGCAAGCAGACTCGGAGTTGCATGAATATTAGAGAGTGACTAGGGCCCAATACCCGCAGAAGGGAGGGGGAATCCAGGTGTAGGTAAGGAGACAAGTTGAGCTATGAGGCGGGCCTGATGACAACCATGGCTGTGGGATGTCAGGAATTAAAACAGCTCCAGAAAGTTAGCTCATACTGGGTGATATTCTATATGTTGGCAAATTGAACACCAATAAAAAATAAATTTATTTTTTAAAAAAAGAAAGTTAGCTCATGCTAAGCTGAAGTAACTAGTATATCTACTTTAGCCATTTTCTGGATGTGGGCTATTCCAGAAAGCGACCCTGGGTCAAGCAGCTCTCCAAAGCTGATGCTGTCCACAACGACAATGGCATTTGAAAGCACATCCAACAGCTGGAACATTTCTGTATCTACCACAAAGGGTGACCTTCTAAGCCATAAGCTAAACATGGCTGAGTCCAGCCCAGCACCCCTACCTCCTACTCTTTATACTGAAAAATTTTAACTTTAAGGTTTACCTGTTACAGCAAGTAACTGTATTATTTAACACACACACACACACACAATCTTCAAACATACCTAACTTTTGAATAAAAGTCTCTAGAGATTATGCACTGGAATGAATATTCCTACTTCACTTGCTGACAGTGAATGCAGAGCCTGAACAGTGCTGTGAAGTTCACAGAATTTATCTTCATGGCTTCAACTTTTGTTCTGTGGCTTTCCCATCCTCCCAAGCCCATTATCAGCCACTCTACAACCTACTCCATAAACCAAACATGTATATTCACACTTTTTACACTTGCCACCTTTTGAAAAATCTTTTATCATTGTCTCATACTCAAAAAAAAACTACTTCTAATAAAAGTTATGTTTTCCCACTGGGAAACATATATTTTTAACCCCAGAAATAAAGAGATGTAACCATCACATGGAATTGCACACATACACTGAATGAGGCGAAGGAAATTTTGAGATATCGGGAACTCAACCAATCTGCCAGGAGGGAATACAGTTCTGATTTTAAGGTCAGCCCTTTTTTCCACTACATGGCTCCATGCCTGAGTCCGATATGGTCTTAGGCTACACCCCATGGGAAGTAAAACGTGGTTAACTCATAAGACTTACCCATATTTATCTCCGAGGCACCTTGTGGGGATTCTCAAGTAGTTTTTCATACTCTTCCACTTGAATCCTCTCATCACTGGTGTCCATTGGCTGAGAACCCATGTGAAGCAAGACTTCTCTCTCCAGCCACAGTCACACCGAGGAGCCTGGCATTCGTAGCAAGGATGCTGTCTTTAACAAGCTGCCTGAGTGCCTTGAAGTGTCAGCATGGAGTCACTAGCAGAATTTTCTCTAGGTTAGAGCTGCTGTTCCAGAAACACTCTCCCACTTCAGGGGCAGATTCTCGAGTGATCACTGTCACTGCACTCTCATATCCAGAAGAATCCCCTGTAAGAACAATGCATCATGAGAACTCCACTGGTTTAGAGGATAGCCCCCTCTCTATAGATGTCAGTCCTCAGTTCTTGGAATTGAGTCAGCTGGACTTGGCCAAGTTGGGCCATGATGAAGAACCTCTCTCAAGAAGAAGATGCCAAGATACCTCCCTTTACCCACTTGTCATTACAGGAATATACTCTCTCATTCTCCTTTCATCTAAAAACCCTCATTCAAATTGGTAGCAGCCCTGCTAGTTCATATCCAAACACGGCTAAATCCCAGTTTAGAGATAAGTCGGAACTTCCACGACGCATATGAAGAAGTAAGTTTGAGAAACAGGGAAGTAATAGTAATAGCATTATCAATATAACAACAGCTAGCCTTTACTGAGAGCTAACACACCAGTCACTGTGCTAAATGCTTTGTAAGCAATCAACAAACATATCATACACTATGCAAAAGATATTCATCTTTTTCACCATTAAAAACAAAGCAAGGTACAGAGAGTCAAATAACACATCCACGTTCATAAATCTAGGACTTCCCTGAGCCCAAATATAACCCGGAAGCTTAAGTTTACAATCACTATCCTCCGCAGATGGTTCAAGGCACGGACCTTCACACTAGCACACCCCACTGGAAGAATTTGAGCACTCATTTCATGAAGTGGTTCGACCAAATGTATACAGCTTAGTTGACCCTTCAGATTTTGCACTATCTTAGATGTGTAAAAAACACCCCCTCCCAAAGAATAAGGCATAATAAGTGATAAAGAATACTTCCAAGAGCGGAACATCCTTCTGGGTACACTTCCATGACTTCCATGTGATTAAAGGCACCCGTATACTCTCACTGTTCTTTACAGAATCTGAACATCCTTTAGGCTCAAAGTCTCTTGGACCCCCTAAGAGACCCTAATACAAAGGACAGATGAGTAAAGAAAAGGATTATGTTTCTGAGGGCTGCCAAAAGACAAGAGGACATGAAAACACAGGGAGGGATTGGGTAGCCAAGGGAAGGTGTGATGAAGATAAACTTCATTATCCAGCCAAGGTATGCCCTGATCCTGGATACACGTCGAACATCTCACAGTACTCACGTATCTAGTTCCCATGCTCTATGACATCTGTTATGTGACCCCTGCCCTCTTTCTTCATGATGTCTTACTATCTCTCTCCCCACAGCTCAGTTTCACAGTATCAGTCAGCTTTGGCTGCACCAACAACCAACTGCCAAAATCAATGGCTCATAAAATATATTTATTTCTTGGTCACAGGACATAAGGGTTGCAGGGTAGGATAGGACACATGATGATTAGCTACCATCTGGTCAGTGTTGTTCTCACACTGGGGGACAGAAATAAAAGAAACAGCCATTCCATGCACATTAATTAAAGCTTTTGCTCAGATGTGGTATTTGTTATGCCTGCTAACAATCCATTGGCTTAAGCAAAGGAGTACACTTGATCCGCGGTGGTTGGTGCAGGGGCAAGATAAGGGTGAGGAGGAAACGAATAATTGCAAGCAAAGAAGATCTCTACAAACCGGGTCACTTCTCTACCAAGTCACAAAACTGTTCTCTGTTTGACCCTCTCAGAATGCTGTGTGCTCTAGATTTCTGTCCTAAAGCCCGCTCCGCATTTTCCTTAAGTCGGCCTGTCCATACTCGTGGCATCAGCTACCAATACTCTCCCATCAGTATCTTCAGCACCACTTCTCCTCGATTTTAGGCACACATCTTCCCTCTGTACTGAGTACCTCCACCCTAATCCTTCCAGGGACACAAACTCAAGTTATTAAAAAAAAAAAAAACTAATTGATTAGTTTATTTATCTTGATATTCCCTAAATTGGTGCTTTTATTTTCATGCTGTGATTTATCTATTACAACCCCTAGTCCTTCTGTATATTGATCATGAATACAAAGCCTTAGAGCCTTAACTCATCTTTCTTTCTCTCCTTAAATCTAAGCATAACAATATCCTCTTTCGGTCTGCCCCCTCAGCACCCCTACCCTCCCTGATCCGTGCATGCCCTTGCTGTGCTCTCAGCAGCGAGCCACTGTAATAGGCTTCTAATTGGTCTCCCCTTCCCCAGCTTCTCTCTTCTAACATTGCACGCTATTCCTTGAACATGATATGCGTGCTCTCATCTCAGGGTCTTCGCACCCACTGCTTCTTTGGTCTCAGAGGGTCTTCCTCCGATGTGCACATGACTACTGTCCTCACTTCTTTTCAGTCTGTTATCAAATATCGCCTTATCACAATGCTTTCTCTGAATACCCCAAATAAAATACAATACTCTCCTTACAACCTAGCATCATTTTTTTTAACATCCTGCTTTGTTCTCCTTAAATGCATCAACACCTGACATATTTTATTTACATATTCATTATCGATTTGCTACTTGTTCATTACCTGTTGTCTCCGTCTCTGAGGACAGGGGGATACATCTGTTTTGTACTTCCTCTCTCCCCAGCCCCCCGGAACAGTGCTGGGCATGTGAAATATTTGTTAAATGAACAAATAACAAATTCTTTTTCTGCTTATTAATCTATCTTGGAGTAGATTCTGTTTTATGCAAATGTACAGAGTGATAAAGGTTGCTACTCTCCTAGAAGATTCTATACCCTGGAAACATAACCTGCTGTGGCTTCCAAGCCTGCCTTTGCTTAAGATCCTATCTGATCCTATCCCTGGACTCATTTTATCCTATTCGTAGGTGATCTGTCTAAAATAAGTGTCCTAGGGATCCCTGGGTGGCGCAGCGGTTTGGCGCCTGCCTTTGGCCCAGGGCGCGATCCTGGAGACCCGGGATCAAATCCCACGTCGGGCTCCCGGGGCATGGAGCCTGCTTCTCCCTCTGCCTGTGTCTCTGCCTCTCTCTCTCTCTCTCTCTCTGTGACTATCATAAATAAATTAAAAAATTAAAAAAAATCTTAAAATAAGTGTCCTAAAATCTCTAAACAAAGGTGAGAAAAACTTGTCAATAATAAATCATTATCAGAAAAAAAATCCTTATTGATTCCTTCAGAAACATTCAATATTAAAGAGAAATACTTCTAAACTATGAACAAATAATAATAATTGAAACCAAAGCTATAGAGTTGATTTGCAAAAGCGAAAGCTGTAACATTGATCATCATGGTTTATGAGCTTTATTTAGGTGATTTTCCAGAGAAAATGGACTGATCTCTTGAGGTGGAAATGTTGGGATACAAAAGCAGTAAAGGCCAGTTTTGTAGAAAAACACTTGCCACGATCTCCTCCCGTGCCCCTTTTCTCTTTATTCCTGTCCCATTTGCCTTTGAGTATAGTCTGCTCTTGGCTCCCCACTCCAGAATCCATATCTGGTTTTAGTCCTCCTTCTGGCCTCTTTGGAAGTTAGTGTGTCTCCTTCTAGACATAAGTTTTACAATAGGTACCACTGCCCACATGTGCCTACTTAAATTAAAATTAATTAAACGTAAAATTAACAATTCAGCTTTTCGGTTACACTAGTGACATCACAAGGGCCCCATAGCCACAAGTGGCTGGCGACTGCTATAATAGACAATACAAAATGTCATAGAACATCCCCATCATCTCAGAAAGTCCTGTTGGCCAGCACTTCTCCAGACTCTTAGGATCCCACTTCTAGAATCCTATTGATTTTTGTTTGTTTGTGTTTATTGAACATGTTCACTGTTCAGCCTTTGTCTCAGGCTACAATTCCCACTGCAGCTCCAGGCCCTGGAACTGTTACACTGGGGTAGGTCAGCCCTTAGTCTTTATAAGGTAGCGATTAGATCACAGCAAATCTGCTTTCAGATCTTCATTTACATTAAAGTTGGTGATGAACTCTCTGAAGAAAGTCCATGGTATTTTGATAGGGATTAAATGTGTTAATTGCCCTGGGTAACATTGACATTTTCACAATATTAATTCTGCCAATCTACGAGCATGGAATATTTTTCCATCTTTTTGTGTCTTCCTCAATTTCTCTCAGAAGTGTTCTATAGTTTTTAGGGTATAGATCCTTTACCTCCTTGGCTAGGTTTATCCCTAGGTATCTTATGCTTTTGGGTGCAATTGTAAATAGGATTGACTCCTTAATTTCTCCTTCTTCAGTCTCATTGTTAGTGTATAGAAATGCCACTGATTTCTGAGCATTGATTTTGTATCCTGCCACGCTACCAAATTGCTGTATGAGTTCTAGTAATCTTGGGGTGGAGTCTTTTGGGTTTTCTATGTAGAGTATCATGTCATCGGCGAAGAGGGAGTTTGACTTCTTCTTTGCCAATTTGAATGCCTTTAAGATTTGCGTGGAATCAGAAAAGACCCCGAATAGCCAGGGGAATTTTAAAAAAGAAAGCCATAGCTGGGGGCATCACAATGCCAGATTTCAGGTTGTACTACAAACCTGTGGTCATCAAGACAGTGTGGTACTGGCACAAAAACAGACACATAGATCAATGGAACAGAATAGCGAATCCAGAAGTGGACCCGCATCTTTATGGTCAACTAATATTCAATAAAGGAGGAAAGACTATCCACTGGAAGAAAGACAGTTCCTTCAATAAATGGTGCTGGGAAAATTGGACATCGACATGCAGAAGAATGAAACTAGACAACTCTTTGCACCATACACAAAGATAAACTCAAAATTGGTGAAAGATCTAAATGTGAGACAAGATTCCATCAAAATCCTAGAGGAGAACACAGGCAACACCCTTTTTGAACTCGGCCACAGTAACTTCTTGCAAGATACATCCACGAAGGCAAATGAAACAAAAGAAAAAATGAACTATTGGGACTTCATCAAGATAAGAAGCTTCTGCACAGCAAAGGATACAGTCAACAAAACTAAAAGACAACCTACAGGATGGGAGAAGGTATTTGCAAATGACATATCAGATAAAGGGCTAGTGTCCAAGATCTATAAAGAACTTATTAAACTCAAAAGCAAAGAAACAAACAATCCAATCATGAAATGGGCAAAAGACATGAAGAGAAATCTCACAGAGGAAGACATGGACATGGCCAACACGCACATGAGAAAATGCTCCGCCTCACTTGCCATCAGGGAAATGCAAATCAAAACTACAATGAGATCCCACCTCACACCAGTGAGAATCGGAAAACTAACAAAGCAGGAAACCAAAAATGTTGGAGAGGATGCGGAGAAAAGGGAACCCTCTTACACTGTTGGTGGGAATGTGACCTGGTGCAGCCACTCTGGAAAACTGTGTGGAGGTTCCTCAAAGAGTTAAAAATAGACCTGCCCTATGACCCAGCAATTGCACTGTTGGGGATTTACCCCAAAGATTCAGATGCAATGAAACGTCGGGACACCTGCACCCCGATGTTTCTAGCAGCAATGTCCACAATAGCCAAACTGTGGAAGGAGCCTCGGTGTCCATCAACAGATGATGGATAAAGAAGCTGTGGTCTATGTATACAATGGAATATTCCTCAGCCATTAGAAATGAGAAATACCCACCATTTGCTTCAACGTGATGGAACTGGAGGGTATTATGCTGAGTGAAATGAGTCAATCGGAGGAGGACAAACATTATATGTTCTCATTCATTTGGGGAATATAAATAATAGTGAAAGGGAATAGAAGGGAAGGGAGAAGAAATGGGTAGGAAATATCAGAAAGGGAGACAGAACATGAAGACTCCTAACTCTGGGAAACGAACTTGGGGTGGTGGAAGGGGAGGAGGGTGGGGGGTGGGGGTGAATGGGTGATGGGCACTGAGGGGGGCACTTGATGAGATGAGCACTGGGTGTTATTCTGTATGTTGGCAAATTGAACACCAATAAAAAATAAGTTTATTACTAAAAAATAATAATAAAAATAAAAAATAAATAAATTTGGTGATGATGTTAAAGTCACAGTTTGCTGGAGAATAGGGAGCTGTGCCGAGCAGAGGAGATTCTGCTGTAGAGGAGATAGGGCAAAGCAGCAATAGGAAACAGCAATTCAGTGGAAAATTCCAGAGAAACTAACCACAGGTGATTAAAACCTCAAGAAAGTGGAGAGACTATTCAGAACCATGGGATAGTTTGCTTCCTTGCCAACACTTAAGAGTAATGAGAATCTGACTCAGGAGAGTCAAAGGTTTTGCTTCTACTTGGACTGAGTGGAGTCCTCTATAGATGCTACGCCAGGAGGACCCTTTCTTTATGAAAGTAGTTTTATAATAAGGGGGAAAACCATAACTAAAGGCTCCACTCCTTGGATTAAGGCTTCAGTAGCAGGTTTAGATGGTTCATGGTCTCCACCAAGTGACAAAAAGGAAGAACATGGCCAAAATATAACAAGACAGCTCCTTCCAGGCCTAGAGAGAGAGCTACTGGATTGTGTTTAGACTTCCTGCTTTTACTGCTGGTGGGAACGCAAGCTGGTACAACCACTCTCGAAAACAGTATGGAGGGTCCTCATAAAGTTAAAAAATAGAGCTACCCTATGATGCAGCAATTGTACTACTAGGTAGAGACCCCAAAGATACAAATGTAGTGATTCAAAGGGGCACCTGCACCACAGTGTTTATAGCAGCAATGTCCACAATAGCCAAACGATAGAAAGAGCCCAGATGTCCATCAACAGATAGATGAATAGATGAAGATGTGATATATATGATATATATATATACACACACAATGTAATATTATTCAGCCATAAAGAATGAAATCTTACCATTTACAACAATGTGGATGGAACTAGATGGCATTATCTTGAGCGAAATAAGTCAATCAGAGATAGACAATTATCACATGATCCCATCATATGTGGAATTTAAGAAACAAAACAGGGGAGCATAGAGGAAAGGAGGGAAAAATAAAATAAGATGTACTCAGAGAGGGAGACAAACCATAAGAGACTCTTAACCATAAGAAACCAACTGAGGGTCACTGGAAGGACAAGGGTGGGGGGTGGGAGTAACTGGGTGATGGGCATTAAGGAGGGCACGTGAGGTAATGAGCACTGGGCATTATACACAACTGTTGAATCACTGACCTCTGAAACTAATAATACACTATATGTTAATTAATTGAATTTAATTGAATTTATTTATTTTTTTTTTTTAAAGGGGGAGAAAAACAAGGGAAAAAAATAATGTAAGCCTGTAGAGATGCTCAGGAGCCAGGCTGGGAGAATGCAGATTATTCCCTCTTCCAGCTAAGTGCTAACTGTGGGTTCCAAGTGGTATAGGCAGCTGCACCCTGGAATGGTCTCTATGATACTCAGTATCACCTGAGAGGGAGGGCTCGCTTGCCAGGGCCCAGGGAGAGAACGAGGTGCCCATGGGCAAGGACTTGCTTATTCATGAAGGACAAGATCTTAAGTGAAGAAATTGGGTTTTAATTATACAATGTGAGGCATCGTGGAGGATACGGAGGGGATGCCTCAGTGATTCTGACTCCCTGAAATCATATCACAAGGTCTACCTCTATGTTCTCAACTACCCATTTGGCTCACACCCCCCTCCTCCCAGGGAGAGCGCTGAGCAATTATGCTGACGCTGAAATCATTCTGCTAGTGGACAAGGTGACAGAGTCTACAAATGTTCCAGTATGCTCTCAATTCAAACAACAGATTTCAAAAAAATTAAATTTTTATATCATTTCCAGCATCAAATCAGTAGATTAAATGCTACAAATGGAATTCAAACTACTCAAAAACCTGTAGCTAAGTCTTTATATAAAGTAAATTAGAAATTTATTTCAACATAATGTATAAGCTGTTCTTGCTCTAAGCTGATATCTCTAATCTGCAGGATTTCTTTTTGAGACATAGGGATACAAAAGCAGAAAACTGAAAAAGAAAAAAAAAAAAGCCCTTAAAATCTTCAAAGTTTGGGCAGCCCGGGTGGTTCAGCAGTTTAGCGCCGCCTTGAGCCCAGGTTGTGACCCTGGAGACCCGGGATGGAGTCCCACGTCGGGCTCCCTGCATGGAGCCTGCTTCTCCCTCTGCCTGTGTCTCTGCCCCTCTCTCTTTCTCTGTGTCTCTCATGAATAAATACATAAAATCTTAAAAAAAAAAATCCTCAATGCTCTGGAAAGCTCAGTTTCCTCATTTCAGAAACCTGACAGGAAAGTATTGATTTTCGCAGAAACAAGCAAGGATCAGCTAATTCCTTGAGGCAATTAATGGTTTTGTTAGTTTTTTTTTTTTTTTGGTTTTGTTATTTAATGTAACATGTGTTATTTAACAATCCTTTAACATTGAAGGGCTTATCATGCATTTGTTGTAAAGAACCCTTCCCGTAGAGCCCTAGATCAAAGCGAAAACAGAAGGAAGGTGGAAACATTAGCATGACCTGAAGACATGTCTGTGTATGGACCTGTTTGTGGGGGGTGAGGTTAAGGATATTATCATTCCAACCCCTCTCCTTACTATATGGTCTCACAGTGGACCTCCTGAGCTTTGAGGAACCATTTGAGTGAGAATGAACAACACAAATCTACCACTAATAAAGCACTTACTTAACAAAACTGGCTTAGTTGTGCTTCTTTCATCACATGGTTTTATAAAAGCAGTAATTTGAGGGGCAGATATTATTACTTCACATTTTCAGGTAGGTGCAGAGAATTTAGGTAACTAGTCCATCTTACACAGTTTATAGAGTGGAGTTAAAGTTAAATCCAAGTTCTGAATTCTAAGTCCACATTATTTCATAGGAACTAGAATTGTCCTCATTGTAAGAAAAAAAAAAAAAAGGATACGGGAACATGTTCCTTTAACTAGAAATCTCTTGTGAATAAATCTAATTTCCCACCAAATTTTACTCAGAAGAGTTCTATAGTCAAACAACATGTTTCTAGATATTTGCTTATCACGTAAACTTTTCCCCAAAATTACCAAAAATAAAAAAAAAATCAAATAGAATGTTGTACTTAACTGAATGACGGGGACGTGCTGCATTCCTGTCCCCCTGCCAACTGGCATGTGAAAGTCACAAGAAGTCCTAGTCAGGATTGTAGACCTTCTGGAAGCTTAGGAATTCAGCTGAAGAGGAAGCTGAACATTTCTTTCTATAAAGGCCCAAAAGCAAGTGAGATTGCCAAGTTCGGGACCTGCAAGCACTAAGATAGGCTGCTCACCACTCAGAATTGCGAGAGCTCCTTTCAGGCAGGTGTTCTCTGCAAAAGCTATGCTGAAGCCATTAGTGACATACGAGAACACTAGACCTTCTGCAGGCTTAGGCTGCTAAAGTGAGACCACGGCATTACTTTCGGCCAGAGAATGCTCGCAGGGGCTCACATCAATTGCCTACCGTCCAGCAAGTTCCCTGGGAATAGCTCACAGGACTCTCGAGCAAACAGTGGGGAATCCATCATGATGTGGTGAACCATTCTCATGACTCAATAACTTTTTTATCCTTTTCCTCAAGCCAAATAGTTCAGAAGATTGCTTGCTATTATTCCTAGCTGCTGGAACATAGCTTCCTGCTCTGTGTTTTCATCACAGGTGGTGATTGCCGAAAGGAAAAGTTGTTCGAGAAAATAACTTGTCGCAAGCTAATGCATGACTTAAGCGTGGAGTCCCCTGAAGCTAAATTCTGGAAACAGAAAGTCTTCCCTTGGGAAAGGCTCAGGTGTGCAGAGCTATAACCCGATGTTACTTGAATGCCTACTGTCTGCCAGGCACTTTATCAACCCCATGTAACATCACAACCACTATGGCAGAGACTTTTTATCTTCACTCTACATGTGAGAAAGATAAGCTCAAACTTTTAAGAAATTGCTAAGATCACACAGCCAACGAGTAGTAGAAATGTTTGGTTTTCTTAAATCTATACATTTTTGTGGAGGTATACGTTCAAATCGTAATGCGCGTAAACCACACTAATCCTAAACTTGCAGTTACTGAGTTGTAACTTGTGTTTATGCCCGTGGAACCACCAGCTAGCTCAGGGCATAGAAAGTTGTCACACTGCAGGAAGTTCCTTCTCGCCTTTTCCCATTCAATATGCAACCCAGAGGTGACCTCTACACTGAACTTCTCTGAACATGGATTAATTAGGCTTGTCCTTAAACTTCATACAAATGTAGCATGAAACTAGCCATCCTAGTTTGCCTGGAACTAAGGAGTTTCTCAAATGCGGAGTTTTCAGTGCTAAATCCAGGACAGCTGGTCATCCTTTAAGTTAAATCACGTGATATGTATTCATTTCTGCTTCGTTTTGTGCAACAGAATGCCCGCGAGATGCATCCAGGCTGTTGCATGTAGCAAGGTTTTTTGTCCTTTTTAGTGTTGTGTAGTATTCCATTTTCTTACTACGCCATAACGCATTAACCCATTATCCTGTGGATGGACGTTTCTTTCTAGTTTGTGGCTTTCATAACAAAAGCCAACAACAATGTCATATGAGTCTTTTTTGTGGATATAATGACTAAATTCTCCTGTTAGAAGAAATGCTAGCTCGTAGCATAGATACGCTTTAATGGCTACTGTCAAAATTTTCTCAAATAGTTGTACCAGTTTTACTCTCTTAGCAATTTTCAAAAATTTTAGTTGTTCCACACCCTCACCAACATTTGGTAGGTCAATTTTTAGTCATTCTTGCCAAGTGATAGTCTACTATTACAAATATTCGTGCCCGTGTGCCATCTCCTTCCACACTGACTTTGGTCTTGGCCATGTGATTCACTACAGCCAATGGGGTATGAGCAAGTATGACATAAACTAAAGTTTGATAAACACTTGTACACTGGGGTTTGTTCTTTTGGGATGCTCACTCTGACAGACCTGATCCACCATATAAAGATGTCGGGCTATGCTGCTAGGGAGACTACATGGAGAGGTAGAAGGGAGGTGGAAACATTAGCATGGACTGCTCGGCTGGGCCCTAGCTGTTCCAGCCGTCTCCACTGAAGGGCCAGACCTGTGAGTGAAGAAGCCACATTGGAAGTTCCAGTTATAATTGGAACTTGTAAAGGCAACATGGAATAGAATTACCCAGATGAAGAATTGAGAAAAATATTATTGTTATTGTTCAGGTCACTAAATTTTGGGGTGGTTCCATTCATAACTATAGATGATTCTAATAGGCAAGTATATACTAATATCTCTTCTTGGATTGGATTATTTCCCTGAGGAATGATTATACTGAGAATCATTTCATTTTTTTCCTGCCTTTTTTGTGTATATATATATATATATATATATATATATATATTTACTGGAGTTTGATTTGCCAACGTTTAGCATAACACCCAGTGCTCATCCCATCAAGTGCCCCCCTCAGTGCCCATCACCCAGTCACCCCGGCCCCCCGCCCACCTCCCCTTCCACTACCCTTGTTCGTTTCCAAGAGTTAGGAGTCTCTCATGTTCCGTCACCCTCACTGATATTTCCCACTGATTTTCTCTCCTTTCCCCTTTATTCCCTTTCACTATTTTTTATATTTACCAAATGAATGAGACCATATAATGTTTGTCTTTCTCCGACTGAATTACTTCACTCAGCATAATACCCTCCAGTTCCATCACGTTGAAGCAAATGATGGGTATTTCTCATTTCTAATGGCTGAGGAATATTCCATTGTATACATAGACCACAGCTTATTTATCCATCATCTGTCGATGGACACAGAGGCTCCTTCCACAGTGTGGCTATTGTGGACATTGCTGCTATAAACATCGGGGTGCAGGTGTCCTGCTTTCACTGCAGTATCTTTGGGTAAATCCCCAGCAGTGCAATTGCTGGGTCATAGGGAAGGTCTATTTTTACCTCTTTGAGGAGACTCCACACAGTTTTCCAGAGTGGCTGCACCAGTTCATATTCCCACCAACAGTGCAAGAGGGTTCCCTTTTCTGCACATCCTCTCTAAATGTGTTGTTTCCTGTCTTGTTATTTTTCACCAAACTAAGAATCATTTCAGATATTTATTGTTACTTGGATAATAATGAAATCTTATTTTATCCCATTTTAATCTCTTAACTTTCTCATTAGATGTTTTTTCCATTTTTGGTTATGATTATACTATAAATCCATTATTTTAATCTACCACAATTTGCTTTAACTCTTCATAAACATTCCAAATACCTTAAACAGTTTAATTCCATGTAGTCCTCTAATGCTTTGTGCTATGGCTTCCATTTTAACCCATTATAAGCTCCATGGAATACAGTAGTTATATTTGCTTCAAATAGCCAGTATTCTTTTATATTTTCCTACATATTTACTCTTTGTAGTGCTCTGCAGTTCTTCCTCCAGTTTTATGCTTCCACCTAGGCTTATTATCCTCAGACTAAAGGATTCAAATTCTTTATAGAGTAGGTCTAGGAGCACTGAGTTCCCTGAGATTCTGTTTGAAAAACTTCTCAAACTTCACCTTAAATTTTTACAATGAGCTTTCTTTTATTTATTTTTCAGGAGGGAATTATACTCACTGTCATTTTTTCTTACTCCATAGAAAATACTTTTACATTATTTTTTAGTGTTTAAGAATATCAAAATTTATGTACAGTAAAATTCCATTTTATTGTGGATAGTTCTATGGTTTGTGACTCAACTGCATAGAATTTGGTAGCCATAATACAATCATGATACAGAACAGTTTCATTACTACCTAAAATTCTTTCATTCTGCCCTAATCTCTAAACACCACTGATGTGTTCTCAATCCCTAGTTTAGCCTTTTTAGGAGTGCCATATAATTGAAGGATACACTATATAGCCTTTTTTAACCTTTACATTTTTCTAATTTTATTGAGAAATAATTGACATACATCACTTTATAAGTTTAATGATGATTAGATTTGTACATGTGAAATCATTGCAACAGATTCAGCTAACATCTATAATCTCATATAGATACAATAAAAAGAAAACAATTTTTCCTTGTGATGAGAACTCTGATAAAATCTACTCTCTTAACAACTTTCCTAAAAATCACACAGCAGTGATAACTATAGCTATCATGTTGTATACTATAGTGCTAGTACTTACTCACCTTATGATGGAAAATTTGTACCTTTTGATCATCACCTCCCTCAAATTCCCACTCATTCACCCTTCATGTCTGGTAAGCACATGTCTGATTTCTTTTTCTGAGTTCTTTGTTTTGTTTTGTTTTGGGGTCTCTGTTTTTAGATTCCACATATAAATGAGATCGTATAATATTTCTCTGACTTATTTCATTTATCACAGTGCTGTATACATATGGCATCACAACTTTTTTTTATCCATTCACCAATTGATGGACTCCAGTTGTTTCCATGTTTTGGCTATATAAATAATGCCATTATGAAAATGTGGGCTTAGACAATTATATGGCCACAATTATATGGCCAATCTTCAACAAAGAGGCAAGAACGTACAATGGAAAAAAGAAAGTCTCTTCAACAAACGGTGTTAGGAAAACTGGACAGCTACATGCAAAAGAATAAGACTGGACCATTTTCTTATACCATACACAAAAATAACCATAAAATGGATTAAACCTAAATGTGAGACCTGAAGACATAAAAATCTTAGAGGAGAAAATAGGCAATAATTTCACTGACATTGGCCATTTATTACAACATTTTTCTAGGTAGGAAACAAAAGGAAAGGAAACAAAAACAAAAATAAACTATTGAGACTACATCAAAATAAAAAGGCTCTGCACAGGAAAGGAAACAACCAACAAAACTAAAAGACAACTCACTGAATGAGAGAAGATAATTGTAAAATGACAAAGCCAATAAGGGGTTAGTATTCAAAATATATAAGGAACTTATAAAACTCAATGCCCAAAAACCAAATAATCCAATTAAAAATGGGCAGAAGACATGAAGAGACATTTCTCCAAAGAAGATATTCACATGGCCAATAAACACATAAAAATGCTCATCACCATGTGTAATCAGGGAAATGCAAATCAAAACCACAATGAGGTATCATCTCACACCTGTCAAAATTGCTAAAATCAGTAACACAAGAAACAACAGGTGCTGATGAGGATATGGAGAAAGGGAAACCCTCTTGCACTGTTGGTGGGGGTGGGAATGCAAACTGGTGAAGCCACTGTGGAAATCAGGATGGAGATTCTTCAAAAAGTGAAAAATAGAACTACTCTAAGATCCAGTAATAGTACTAGTGAGTATATACCCAAAGAATACAAAAATACTAATTCAAAGGGATACACGCACCCCTATGTTTATAGCAGCATTATTTACAATTGTCAAATTATGGAAGCAACACAAGTGTCCATTGATTGATAAATGGATAAAGATGTGGTATGTCACATCTTTATGTCCACAAAAAAGAATGAAATCTTACCATTTGCAAGTTAATAGATGCACCTGGAATAATATGCTAAGTAAAATAAGTCAGAGAAAGATAAATACCATATGATTTCACATATATGTGGAATTTAAGAAACAAAACAAATAGGCAAAAGGGAAAAGAGAGAAACAAACAAGAAACAATACTCTTAACTATAGAGAACTAATGGTTACCAGAGGGGAGGGTTGGGGGAATGGGTTCAAAAGGTGATGGGAATTAAAGAGTGTACTTGTCAAGATGAGCACTGGGTGATGTACAGAATTGTGGAATCACTATATATCTGAAACTAATGTGACACCATATTAACTGGAATTTTAAAAGAAGAAAAAATATACACATGTATTTTGACTCTAAAAAATAAAATAAGGGGATCCCTGGGTGGCTCAGTGGTTTAGCACCTGCTTTTAATTTTTTTAATAATAAGTTTATTTTTTATTGGTGTTCAATTTACCAACATACAGAATAACACCCAGTAGCACCTGCTTTTGGCCCAGGGCCTGATCCTGGAGTCCCGGGATTGAATCCCGCATCAGGCTCCTTGTGTGGAGCCTGCTTTTCCCTCTGCCTGGGTCTCTGCCTCTCTCTCTCTCTGTGTCTGTCATGAATAAATAAATAAAATCTTTTTAAAAAATCAAATCAAATAAAAATAAAATAATAAAAAAATAAAATAAATCTTGGGAAATCAAATTACACTTTTCCTAAGCTTACTGTTCTTTCATTTTTCATTATTTTAATTTCTTAACTTATTATTTATTGTTTATTATTTTGCACTGTTCATTATTTTACCTTAAAACTTTGTTTTAAAATTCTTAGCCTTTGTCTGTTTGTAAACAGCTTAGCACACTTTCTAAAGCATGTACACTTTTTAAATGATAATTTTTATCAAGGGTGAATAGAATCAACTATTCCTTTCCCTCTCCCACATTTCCAAGCCATGTAGTTAAGTGTGTATCATATTACTCATTCTGTCCCATGGGCTATGAACAGAAATGATGCATTTACTTCCAAGTTAAGACAATTAGAGCAAATATTCCCCCTTCATCCTCTTCTTCCCCTCTGTAGTGACCTCAGAGGCTCCATTTAACAGAGCTACGAGATGGCATGGCCTCCATTAACTTTGGTCTCCAAAGGGCCATGTGCAGCAGATCCTCTGCCCACCAACCAGCAACAAGTAATGAGTGAGAAATAAACTTTTGTTGTGACACACCACTGAGATTTCAAAGTTGGTTAATCATAGCTCAACCTACCCTTAAACAGAAGATCCTTATAAAAGGATCTTCTATAAATTTAATGCAATTGGGATCAATCTGTAAATAGCATAAACGTATATAAATTAAAACTAATCTTTTCCTTCAGTGACTATTCTTATTTTGCCCTGGAATTCTATTCTAATGTCCTGGAAAACAATGTAAATGGACTAAAGAAGGTTTTTTTTGTTGTTTTGTTTTGTTTTGTTTTTGTTTCTTTTTTTTTTTTTTAATTAAGAAGTCTTAAGCTTAGCCCACCCTTTTCAGGTTAACTCAGTCTCACGTGATAACTCGATTCAAAGTTCAAATTCCCAATCATAGCCATTCCCCCTCTCTCAGTAGAGTTTACATCTCTGCTTTCCCTTCTGAGCTCTATGAACGGGTTCAGGATGAACCTTACTTACCCTCATGCGTTTACAAGGAATAACCTCCAAGGCAGGGCTTTCCTCCCTGCTCTCCGAGTCCCCATGGTGGTGTGGTGGGTTGGCTCTGGTCAATGTGCTGGCATCCATCAGGATGTTCCTACTCCAGCTTGGACCTCTGGGCAATCTATTGGTTCCTGATGCTGAAGTTGGCAGTGACTGGAGCTCTGCCTCCATTATGAAGTCCCTGTGTTCAGAGCCTGGCAAACATTTTTTACTAAAGGACAGAGAGGGAATATTTTAGGCTTTGCAGGCCACGTACCGTCTCTGTTGTTTATTTTTCTTCTTTTTTAAAAATTCTTGTGGTGGTTGTAGTGGTGATGATGGTTGGTATCCTTCTTGCCGCTTCTCTTTTCTTTGCCTTCTCTTCCTTCCTCTTCATTTTTATTCTCTTCTTTTTGAAATTATAAACACCATCCTTAGTTCAGGGCCATAAAACTGAAGATTGCCAGGATTTGACTCACTGGCTACAATTTGCCAACCTCTAACCTACAACCTTTTCATTCTGACCTTGGGCCTCTTCTAGTTCCCTACGCCGATTTTAACAACTGATGTCCGTGGAAGGTTGTGGACTATTTTGGGTCCATATGCTGAGAAAACTTCCTCTTCCCAGAGTGGGGTTTCTTTTTTTAAGTTACTTCTGTACCATGCTGATCCCAGAAACAGAGCAAGGGTTGGCTGGCATGCTCTTTCATTCCCTCTCAACCTGCTGGGACTCTACTGGAGTGTGATGGCCTAAGGCTCAAGAAATACGGGGTGCCGGTCTGTTTTCAGGGACCCAGTCAGCAGCCTTCCCATCCTGTGAAACTTCTTTAAATTATTCTTCTTTTCCCCTCAGCAAATAGCTTTCTACCTTTTTCTGTTTGGTGCATCACATCCTCTGATCTTCTAAACTGTGGCTTATGAAGGAAAAACTCTTTCACCGTGCTGCAGTAGTCTTGCATTTTACTATATAAAAGGGATATTTTGTAACTTAGAAAATGCCTCTTTCTCAGCTAAAGCAGACCAGTTTTTAATATATATTCCAACACACTCCTGAAATAAACATCATAAACTCCCACATTTCATAATTAAGTACTTCGTAATTTATCTGCTACTCCTACAAGTCTTTTTAAACAGAGGTACGTATGCATGTATTTCAAGTTATGAGACATCTAAACTGCTCAGCCATGGAGCATGCATTTTCCATACTTTGCAGAAGGCACTTAGCTTCAAGGGTAATGTAAAGCAAAGAATTCAAAACGTGTATATTATAATCATCTGTTTAAATATTTTAAGTGATCATTTATTCATAAGGCCCCATTTTTTCCTTCCCAAGATACTTGGCATGATGCAGCAGCAATTAAAAGACACTCATAATCATAATCACAGCAATTATTATGTTTTCTGGCAGCTCTGTGCCACCCTTCCGTAGCAAGCCTCCAGAGATCTAGTCCTGCCTCTGGAATAGAGAACTGTCCTTACCAGAGGTTTCAGCCTCTGCTTCTGCCTGGGTCGCCCGTAAGAACGTCAGCAGTGACTCAGCAGCACCCTGCGAGCCGCTGTCGGTGACTCAGTGTCACATAGCAAAAGAGAAGGCTGCTACAATACTTGGCCTTTCTCTTCCTCTTGTGCGAGTTCTTTCTGTGATAGCTGTAGGGTGAAATACAGCAGATTTAAAATTCCAAAAACATTCTGCTTTAGATGCCCTGCAATATGGTTCAGGCTTTGATTACAGAAAGGAGTGGAATGTATAAGATGGTTTTGTGACTTTAGAAAGACATAATTTTTAAAAAGATTAGTTTCATCCAGCAAGGTCCAAACTGCTTACCTATGCTTGTGTTCCATCTCCCACCCCCGACCCCCTCCTCCTCCTGTATGGGTGTTTAGGAGGGGGAAGGAGCATCTAGTCCAGTATCACACATCATATGCCTCCTTCTTCCAGGGATCCCTGGAGAATATGAAATGGGGTACCACTGGTCCAGACTGTTGAAGAACTGACCTGGCCTGGATTTCAGCATTAGAACTACCACTTCTGAGAAACTTCCTCCTACCAGTGTTCAAGTGTTTGCATCTATGCCCATAAATATCCAGTTACCTGCTCGTCACCCTTACTATATGTGAAGTCCTTAAAGGCAGAAATTATGTCAAGCATTGAAAGACTGGTTGTAGAAAGGAGAGCTTGGGAGAGTGGAGGAATGAATGAATGAATATATGAAATTAGTTTGGTAAGATTATTTGTAGTTTTCAGAGGCTCATTTATCGCTTTTTCTGAGAGGAGAGTATGGTACTCCCCATTCAGTAAATTTACTCAGATTAGTGCATCAAATCCAATCAAATGCCTGGGTTATTATGACTGAAACAATGCTGGGATCATCACCAGGAAGGGTAAATACTAATGAGATCTTTCATATGATTGCTTTCAGCTGACTGTTGAAAGGGATTAAGCCACCAGAGATAATGGCTCATGCTACACATATGTTCTTTCTAAGAGGCGAAGACAAATAATAAGGATTTTGTTCCCAACTTTTTTATTGGTAGGTGAGCCCCCTCCATACAGTCTGTGGAATAAGATCACTGGATGTCCACAGCTAAATTTAATGTATTACCTTTTCTTTCCAGTCAACTAAGTGAGTTTCAGAGCATGTATCAAAGCCTTGTGTGAAGTGCCAGAGGTGAGGGGGAAGGAATACAAAAGCAAAAAACTGGCATATAAAAAAGTGGTATGAAGTCATAATTAGTGCAAAGACCCGGAGCCAGGTGGCCTGGGCTTGAACTCTGTCACTCTTACTCTCTAATTCTGTGACCTTGGACAGGTTATGTAGCATCACTGATCCTCAATTGCCTCACCCATGAAATTAGTACCTATTTCTTAGGGTTACTGAGAAGAAAAATGACATGGGAAAAACACTTGGTTCAGTATACGACACAGAAAGTTCTCCAAAGTGGTAGTAATTGTTGTTTTGCTATTATTGCTGTTTTTAATATTATTATTATTATTATTATTATAAGATTTTATTTATTTATGTGAGATGCATGAATGGTGAGGAGGCTCAGAGGGAGAAGCAGACTACCTACCAAGCGGGGAGCTGACATGGGGCTCTTTCCCAGGATCTGAGATCATGACCTGAGCTAAAGGCAGATGCTTAACCACTTAACTGATTGAGCCACCCAGGCGCTCCTATTTTCATTATTATTAAGATAGAGTCCTTGACATGTAGGAGACATGGTTTGGCTGAGAATGATAAGTACTGTGTATTGATTTACTGACTTTCACAAAACAGCCCACAACAAATTGTAATGTAGTCTACCAAATACACAGTGACCTTAAATATTCATAATAACATATGAATTTAAAGAAGTTTTGATCATTCGCAATGTTCTCTTTATGTTTATTAAATCATACTGTTGCATTATGTGGGTAGCCACTGGATATTTCTTTAATAGGCTACATGTAAATTTAATAACAATGATAATAAATTCTTATTAGAGTTTCTCATAGAATTAATTAATCCTCTGTTAACACTCTTACTGAGGTCAAAAACAGTTTCTTGCACAGATGTAATTATAAATCCTCAGACCTATAAGAACAGATTCAATCTCAAAACAGTTCCATTAGGCCTGCAAGAACCCTACAAAAGTGATGTAATCCCAAGGACTACACAGTGGTTCAGTTCTAACGGAGATGATTGAGGATTTTCTTGCCAAATGAAGTAGTGCTCCAAAGAATGAAGCCTACTCACAATATATTGAAGTCTTCTAAATGCCAATCATCAAGCTAAGAGGTGAAGATGAATTACATGTAGAGCCTTTCTCAATAGCTCAAGCCTTCATACCATAGTGAGCCTGGAATAAAAGAAACCAGAGCAAGTAGGTTTCATCTAATCAGGCCCTTTGTCTTTGAGAGGCCTGAAAGCCTATAGTAATGAGTTGTCAAGAGAAGATGGTTGCAGCACTTAAGTTCCTTTAACATTTATGGGGGGGAAAAGCAAGCCAGACTATTACATCTCAAAGATCTGCTTCTCAATTTCATGCTATTAAAACCTCACTAGAGCATATATAAAAGATGTGCAAAAGAGTAAGCAAAGCCCCAGGGCAAACATGATGTCTTTCTAGGGCATCCATTTTTCCAGAAGCTTAGTGGGAAAGCATTATCTTTATATTTAATCAAACACAGATATCTCATGAATTCTTATAATAAATCAGGAAATCTAAAAATATATGTGCCTCTCTGGGGCTGCACCTTAGATCCTAGGAATATCATGTTTACTTTCCTCTCCTAAAACTTTGATGGGAAATTTGAATATCCAATATGATAAAATTTCCGCACTAGCCAAACACAAACAAAAGTTTCATGATTTTATGTTCTGATTTTGTATTCATGTATTTTATCTCACCAATACTTAGGCATACAGAAAAGTGTAAATTCTAGCTATAATAAATATGGGATTCACTTTGCCCTCTTCTCCAACCCAGGTTCCATACACAGGTTCCCTTTATAGCCAAAAAGAATTTTGTCCTTCGGTTTTGCTTTCCCTTGAGGATGTAGGGCTTCACAAAAATCACATACAACAGCTGGTGATACTCCTAAGATCCCTACAAGGCAATTGCAGATGGTGATGATAACCACCCACACACTGTCAGTCTGCTCAGACACTAATCTCAAGGGAAAAAATCTGTATCAGTGAAATGAGGACATTTTCATGCCAGCAAAGAGCAGCTGTTAAAAGGTACTGTGATGATCCCACCCATTCACCCAGGCTCTGAATTGAGAGTACTGTAGTCAGACAGGCCCCAGGATTAATTGCTAGACCACAGAAGCCACTCTGACTTTTCCAAAAGTGATTAATGACTTTGCAAGTCAGAGAGCAATAGTGGTCTGGGTGTTTGGGTTTCAGGTAGAGGATACTGTATGGATCATGAACTTATGGAAGAGCCAGATAGTCATCTTTATATCTCTGTACTTCTGTGGTTCCTGGCATAGGGGTCAGGGGACTGCAAATAAATGTCTGAGAAGTAAATAACTAACTAAATAGATTTCAGAAGGTTTTTAGGTCAAGGGATGTTAAGGCCAGGAAAAACTTAATATGATTAGTTTGTCACACTATCTTGGTTAGAATTCCATCTCCACCAATTAACTGTCGAATCTTGGGTGAGTTATTTAACTTTTCCAAGCTTCCAATTTCTCATGCATAAAATAATATACACATAGGGTCATTATAAGAACTAAATTATATAAAATAGCAAAGGTACAATGATTAACTGAATGATTGTCACAAGTAGACCCTGAATAATTTAACCTTCCTTAACAGGTAGCCAGAAAAGTTCAGAGCTTCTTCTGACGCTTTTTCTGTGTTACAGAGCTCTGAGTGGAAAGTGAGGTATGAAAAATAGAACTTTTATCTGGAAAATGATATAAAATGAACTTAATTGAAAAAGAGTACTGCTTGGAGCCAGAGATATTCATTCATTCATTTTGCTTGATTTTGCTGTTTAGTGGCTTTGTGATGTTGAGTGGTCATTTAAACTCTGATAGTCCAAAAAATAAATTAATTAATTAAAAATAAATTAAAAATAAATTTAAAAAATAAATTCTGATAGTCCCAGTTATACCAGCCACAAAACAGGACTTTTTTAAATTTATAAATTAATTAAAATTCATACACTTTAATATTTTTTGCTCATCCCATAATACAGGTCTATTTTGAGGCTTTGTGTAAGATATAATGATTTATAAATAGTGACATACTATATAAATATGAGGCACTATTATTAATCAATTTTTTGAGTTGGTAAGTATAGAAAACTGGACTATAAATACACTTGAAGAGCAGGCAAAGGGGCGCATAGTAAGACTTCTCTTACTATGGGAAAGAGAAAAATCATCTTTCAAGGCCAAGTTATAGGTCAGATTTCCTGACTTTAGATCTAATAGGCTCACAGGTCTCATCTTGCATGCTTGGAAAACTAAATTGAGAACTAAGAAGATGTTGTTGGGTCCAATTTTAAAAAGTACCATTGTAGTTCAATGCTGGCTGCTAAGGACCCAGGAGGTAGGTGTGTCAACATGTGTGCTGTGAATTTTCTATCTTAACATAATATGTCCTTTATGCCCAAAATATTGCTGACCACCCACTTCTTGAAACTCTCTGTTCTGTAAACTCTAACTTGTTTTGTTTGCCAGTGGCTTTGAATGTTCTTTCTCTGCTTCTAACATATCTTGCTTCCTCCCACCATTTTTGTTTTCATCCGTTTCTAACTAAATTCATTTCCTCAGGGACTTCTTTCATTCCTATGGGAATTCTCATGTGAAATCCAAAATTTAGATTTATTGCCCTAATATCTGTATATATCTTTTATGCCATCATGACCTCAACCTAATATGGCTAAAAATTTATACATCATCATTCTCCTATCCCCCTTATCCTCCTTAATTCCTCATTCCTAATGTTCCATTTATCTTAGGATGTGCAATGCTTTATATGCAGAGCTATAAAATTTAAATTCATTCTATTATACTGAAGGAAATAGTCTCTCAGTCAATTCAGAGATTTTCCTGTTTCCCTGGGGTTTCACAGAGCTATGGTATCTTGAAAAGTGGACACCATGTCTTTGCTATTATAGGTTCATGCTGGCATCTTCTGAGACTTCCAGAACCCCAATCTCTGGGCCTTCAGTAATCAGTCTATATGCTTAGCTTCTGAGCAAGCCCTCATTTCATTGGCTGGGACAGCTTGGGATATTGTGGTTGTTATGGATAGCAACTCCTTAAATGAGGAGTAAATGCTAACGGGAAAAAGTCAATACAAGCGGAAATATATTAATTCATATTACAAAAAAATAAAAATGTTTTCTGATTTCATTTCCAAACACAATGGAGTAATGAGGACTGATTTACCCTCCTACCCCAAACATACAATGGACAAAAATATTTTTTAAACTTTTCATGTTAGACACCAGGCAGTAAAGGAGACTGAAAGATAGATTTCCTGGGAGACAGAAAACAAATATGGTGAGCACTATAACAACTCCGGATTAATTCCTAGAGAGAATTTTCAGGAGGCAGAATCATGCATAGTTTGGTGGTCTCCATGAGGTAAGAAACATGGAGCTGGGCGTCTTAGGAACAGACATCCAGAACTAACAGGGCAGAGTAGCAGAGGAGAGAACTCCAAAGAGAGAGCTCCACAGATCTGCAGAGAGTCCATTTCAAGTATTTGTTAGAGAATTTACATGTATGCGAGGGAACTACCTAAAGCCAGAAAAAAACAAATACTCAATGTAATTGATTAGAAAAAAACAAATACTCAATGTAACTCACAGAGGACTGGCAATATTTCCTGTTCTAGCCAATCAGAATGGAAAGCTTCATTATTCAGAGGACATTGAGTATAGTATTCAAAAGGCAGTTGCCTCAGTGAGGAAAAATTAACCCCAGATGAAACAATGCTCTGATCTTACCTAACAAAATCTAAAAGAAACAGCTTAAATAAATGAACTTTTTCAAGTAACTTAATCACATCCTAGAATAAAGCTCAGAACATTTATAGGAATACTAGAATATCCAGAACCCAATAGGATAAAATTATACTATCTGACATCAAATTAAAAATTACCAGGTATGCAGAGAAGCAGGAAAATACAACCCATAATGAGGACAAAAAAAATAATATGAACAGATCCAAAAATAACACAGCTGACAGAATTTGTAGTGGAGGAAAAACACAATTATAACTTAACTGAATATGTCCAAGAAACTGGAGGAAAGATTAAACATGTTAAGTGGTAACATAAAAGATATAAAAGAAACCCAAAGAGGGGCACCTGGGTGGCACATTCAGGTAAGCATTTGATTCTTGGTTTCAGCTCAGGTCTTGATCTCATGGGTCAGTGCTCAGCTGGGAGTCTGCTGGAAGATTCTCTCCCTCTGCCCCTCCTCCTCTCTTTCTCTCAAATAAATAAATTTTAAGAAAGAGAGAGACCCAAAGTGAATATCTAATGATGAAAAATAGACCAGATAAAATTAATGGCATATTAGATATTGAAGAAGAAAAGATTAGTGAACTTGAAGACCAAGCAACAGACATTATACAAAACGCAGAGGGTAAAAATGACTCCATAAAAAAAATAGAGTAGCATTGAGTTTTGGGGCAGTTTAAAACTGCCAAATATACATGTAATTATAATCACCAAAGGGTAAGTGCAGGAAAAAACTGAGAAAAGTAATTTTGAAGAAACAACGCTCAAAATTTTTCTAATTCGGTGATAACTAAAACCCACAGATCTTAGAAACTCAACATACTTTCAGCATGAAAAACATCAAGAAAGCTACACTGTGACTCATCATCAAATTGATTAAAATCATCAATAAAGGGAAAAATGTCTTAAAAGTGACCAAAGAAAAAAGACAAATTACATTCAGAGAACAAAAGGTAAGAATGATCAAATATTTATGGTTGGAAACAATGCAAGCCAGAAAAAAATAGCATTTTTAATGTACTGAAAAAAAAATCAAAATCTTTATCCAGTGAAAATATCTTTCAAAAATGAAGATGAAATGAAGACTTTTTCTTATATACAAAATATGAAAGAATTTATCACCAGGAGACTTGTAGTAAAAGATAAGTTTTTAAAAATCAAGTATTTCAGGAAGAAAACCATGACACCAGGTAAAATTTTGGTTTTAGAAGAAGGAATAATAACCAGCACAGAGGATATTTATATGGAATATAAATATAAATATCCAAATGATTGTCTTCTTTTTTTTTTTTTTAACTTTTATTGGTGTTTAATTTACCAACATACAGAAAAACACCCAGTGCTCATCCCGTCAAGTGTCCACCTCAGTGCCCGTCACCCATTCCCCTCCAACACCCGCCCTCCTCCCCTTCCACCACCCCTAGTTCGTTTCCCCGAGTTAGGAGTCTTTATGTTCTGTCTCCCTTCCTGATATTTCCCAACATTTCTTTTCCCTTCCTTTATATTCCCTTTCACTATTATTCATATTCCCCAAATGAATGAGAACATACACTGTTTGTCCTTCTTCGATTGACTTATTTCACTCAGCATAATACCCTCCAGTTCCATCCACGTTGAAGCAAATGGTGGGTATTTGTCGTTTCTAATTGCTGAGTAATATCCCATTGTATACAAATGATTGTCTTCTTTATTATTGAAACCTTTGTCAAAGATAAGTGACTACTGAATGTAAATAATAACATTTTGTGGGGCTTATGCCATATGTAGTAGGCACTAATAAGAACTTTATAATATGTAAAGACTAGGTTTTCATTTACTAAAGCACAATAATGATATCGTCTTGAATAAAAAGTAAATAAAAATTGGTTATTAGTTTCCTAGGGCTGTTATAACATGTAACACAAAGTGAGCGGCTTAAAACAGTAGCAATTTAGTGCCTTACAATTCTAGAGTCTAGATGTTCAAAATCAAGGTGTAGACAGGGCCATATTCCCCCTGAGATCTGTAGAGGAATCTTTCTTGCCTCTTTGCCTCTGATGCTTTGTCAGCAATATTCGGCATTCCTTGGTTTGGAGCTGTATAACTTCATTCTCTGCTTTCATCATATGGTATTGTCCCTGTGTGTGTGTCTTCACGTGTTTTTTTTTTTTTAATGTGGTGTTTTTTTTAAGAGTATGAGCACACAAGTCAAGGGGAGGGGCAGAGGGAAAGGGAGAAGGAAAATCTTAAATAGGCTCCATGCTCAGTGCAGACCCCAACATGGAGCTTGATCTCATCACACTGAGATCATGACCTGAGCCAAAATGAAGAGTTGGACACTTAATCAACTGAGCCACACAGGCACCCCAGCATTTTTCTTATAACGGTATAGGTCAAATTGGATTAGGTGTTCACATACTGAAGTATGACCTCATTCTAACTAATTATACTTACAATGACAATATATGCTAATATGATCACATTCTGAGGTACTAGAAGTTAGGAGTTCAACATATCTTTTTCAGAGAAAAAAAATTCAACCCATAACAGCTGTTATGCCTTAAATATATTTCTGTGACAGAGTTTCTAAAGATGCTTGTAAATGTACATAGGCATTTTGTGGTGTTAATAGGCAATTGCACAACGGGAGCAGAATTATTTTTGGAACTGTTGGTTTTTCTTTCCAGCACCCTAGAGTAACAGGATTCAATAGCAACACTAACAATTAGTGCTTCTCTGGGTTTCAAGATCCTCTGTGAATAATTTTTGACAAATCACTCTCCAAAAAACATCAGCTTTACAAAAGCTGTATCCCATATAGAAATTCTCCACTCTGAGACACAATAGACCATTAATGTGTCAACTTCAAAGCTAATGATAATCTAGTAATAAACTACCATCTTTAAATATTAATTTTTATTCTGGGGAAATATAAGGAGTTTCAAGATCTAGATACTTCACATATTACTTTTCAGATAAACAGGCTTCTTATTCATAATTCACATTAGTAAAGGACACAATCACCAAATGTGTGGTAAGTCATTTCACAGAATGCTGATTGGCCAACTCCCTAGTTAAGAAATATAGCACATATTTTTCAAATAGAGTTTAAATAACAACTTCTCTGATAAAGACTCCTTTTTAATTCAAACCTCACTAAGAAAGGAGACATGAAAATTACCAGCTCATGAGACAGAAAAGTAAGAATGATAAAACAAGGAAAAAAGTGAGGCTTACATTCAGAAAACTTTCATTTCATGGAAATTAAACTACTAAGAGGACATTTTAAAGAGAATGAGATATGGGTAAAATTAGAAGAGTCAAGTGACAATGAATGGACAGAAAACATTTGGAATCTAATAAAACCAAGTTTGAATGCTGGCCAAAACATTACTAATTAGTGGAAAAATAAGAAAATTACACATTAAGTATTCAATAAATTTAAAAAGTTATTATAACAATTATAGTCATAATTATGCAAATAACAAATACTGATTAATCGGTAAAAATCATTTGCCTAATTATGTTACATAAATACATGTTAAATGCACAAATAATTTAAAAATACTAAGTTTTAATATAATTATTGTTATTATAGTGAAGACAGAGAAGTCTTTGGCTTGCAGAATATTAGGAGATATATCAGGTTCTGGTCCTCTGGTGACATAAGAGTCTCCTGAATGTACTTCCTCCCATGGACACACTAAATCTACAGCTATACATAGGGCAATTGCCTCTGAAATTAACCCAGAAACTAGCTAAGTAACTACTATACATCAAGTGAATGAGAAAATATTCTTGTCAAAATGGGTAGGTCAGTCTGAGAGACAGTCTTGCCTCAAATCCACTCATGCCGGAGTGACCTATAATCAGGTAGGAACTCACAGTTCCTGGCTTTTCTCTGAGGACTGAAGGGTTTGGACCCAACATCTAGCACCCCAACTTTTAAGACTTTCACCTGAATGATGAGCACCCAAAAAACCTAGCTTTGAAAGCCAGTGGGACACGCATTCATGAGGCCCATAAGACCACAGCAAACAAAGGAGGAGCTCTTAACAAGTATGAAAGTACTGGCTGTAGCTACTAGCCACCAACATTTCCTAAAGGCTCAGTACACAGGGAGGAGACATAAATGTCCATTTCAAAATCTTTCCTCAAAAGAGGGCTATTTGCATACTTTAAAAGCTCTGGACAAAGGTTAGGCTTCTAATTTAGCTTATGTCTAAGGGCTCACTTCAATCCTTCCTAGAGACCAGTGGGTGCCATTTCGTTCTTCCTTTAACCCATTTAACTCACTAGGTGTCTTCTTGGAAGAAGCTCATGAATTTGTCTGGTGCCCTGGCATTTGCTGGCTGCCACCTAGGAGATGTGCCCTTTGATCGACTGAATCTTGTGGTGATTAGAGCTTGCATTTGTGAGTCCTACAGAACCATAGAAAATAAAGAACAGTTCTTAACCACACAACCGCTAAGAGCTAGGTACAGAGGAAACCGACAAAAATGACCATCTCCAGTCTTGCCCTGAAAAAGGCCTATCTGCATACTTTAAAGATACTGCCAGAGAGTTTGGCTAGTAATCACCCTACATCAAGGTGATAAATAACAGTCTCTCTTTTGGACACTGATAGGTCTTGGTATACTTCAAATACTGGGGGGCCAGTAAAAACAAAGAAGGTAATTAAATCAGCACAAAGGTGTAAGAGATAACAAAAAACTTAGACTGGCTGAAAGACAAGTTTCATCACCAATACAAGACCATTTATCAAGACTGCTAGAGGTGGCTGTTTTATCTAAGACATAGAAACCAATGCAGAGAGTCAAGGAAATTGAAGAAACGGGAATGTGTTCCAAACAAAAGAATAAGATAAAATTCCAGAAACAGACCTTAATGAAACAGAGATAAGTGATTTACCTGAATAATTATTCACAGGAACAGTCAAACATGCTCAATTAAATCAGGAGAACAATGCATAATAAAAGCAAGAATTTCAACAAAGAAATGTAAAGTATTAAAAGATACCAAAAAGAAATCATGGAACTGAAGAATATGATAACTGCACTGAAAAATTCAATAGAGGGGTTTAATAACAAACTAGATCAACTGGAAGAAAGAATTAACAAACACAAAGGCAGGGCAGGAGAATTAATCTAGTCAGAGAAGAAAAAAGACAACAGAAAGAAAAAGAGGGGCCTCTGCCTCCTGCAATCACATCATCCAAGGAAACAAAAGAAACTCTAAAGGAAGAAGTGTCCTTGCTAATATTGACAGCTCATCTCAAATCACTGGGAAAGGAGTTATAGTGAAACCAGACTTTTCTGTGGATGAGTTTTCTGCCTCTGTCCTCACTGGAAAACTGACTACTTCTTTCTTTCAATTTTCTACACAATTGTATTTGTGATTGGTTTGCTAAGTAATGACATTGCTCTGTGGGTCTTTCTTTCCCAAACAAAGGGGCAGCACCCTGCTGTGGTTTACATGGCCAATATAGCCTTAGCAGACCTCCTTTCTGGGATCTGGTTCCCTCTGAAGATTGCCTATAAGTACATGGCAACTATTGGGTTTATGGGGAAGCTCTTTGCAAAGTACTCATTGGCTTTTTCTATGGCAACATGTACTATTCCATTCTCCTTATGACTTGCCTCAGGGTGCAGAGGTATTGAGTCACCACAAACCCCATAGTGCACTTGAGGAAGAAGGCAAAGACTGCCTTTGGAGTATTACTGGGGATATGGGTGCTGATTCTGCTGGTTATCATCCCCTTCTACATCACGAAGCAGGCTGGGTACATTCCAGCCCTCAATATCATAACCTGCCATGATGTCCTGCCCAAGGAAGTGTTTGTAGGGGACATGTTCATTTATTTCCTCTCTTTGGCCATTGGAGTCTATTCCCAGCCTTCCTCATGGCTTCGGCCTATATACTAATGGTTAGAACATTCCAATCTTCTACTATGGATGAACACTTAGGAAAGAAGAGGTAGAGAGCCACCAAACTCATTGTCATTTTCCTGCCATGTATTTGGTCTGCTTAACTCCTAGTGACCTTTTGCTTGTGGTACATTATTTCCTAATTAGGAACTGGAGCCAGAGTCACATCTATATCCAGTACATTGACCCCTTTGTCTGTTATCTTGTTTCACAGGACTTCAGGGATCATGCAAAGAATGTTCTCCTTTGTTGAAGTGTTCATACTGTAGGGTAGATGCAAATACCCTTCACATCAAAGAAATTCTCCAGGAAATCCAGCTCTTATTCAAGTTCAATCAGTGTTAAAACCTTTTTCTGGGTAGCCTGGGTGGCTCAGTGGTTTAGCACCGCCTTCAGCTGGGTCGTGACCCTGAGTCCCAGGTCAGGCTCCCTGCATGGCTCCAGCCTGCTTCTCCCTCTGCCTGTGTCTTTGTCTCTCTCTCCATCTCTCTGTGTCTCTCATGAATAAATAAATAAAATCTTAAAAAAAAACCCACCTCTTTCTGAGCTTTTCAGCCCCTAAGTTGATTGTTTTAAGGGGGATTTGTAGCCTGCTTAATGTTACAGGTATATTTCTGTTGTTTCCTAACCAGCTGGGTCTCACTACATACCAAGTATATGCAGTACTTCTCAGGATTGCTGGAAGCTTCCCTGTTTGCATGACAAAAGTCCCCCAAAGTAACATAGACATCAGTTTTAGAATTCCTCTACTGAGATGCTCCTGGAAATGAAACAGAAGCAAAATTTTCAGAAGGCAGTGAAAACTGATAAGAACAGATACTACACTTGATCTTAGCCAAAAGGCCGAGAAGCGATTATTAGTCATAAAAGAGAATGAAATATTGCCATTTGTGAATACATGGATGGACCTAGAGGATATTAAGTGAAATAGGTCAGATAGAGAAAAACAAATATCATTTGATTTCACTTACATGTGGAATCTCAAAAACAAAACAAACAACAAAAAATAGAAATGGACTTATACTGGTGGTTGTCAAAGGGGAAAGGTTCGGGGGTAAGCAAAATAAGTGAAAGGGATTAGAAGGTACAAACTTCTAGTTATAAAATAAAGAAGATAAAGGAATGAAAAGTACAACATAGGCAATATAGTCAATAATATAATAATAATTTTGTATGGTGACAGATATAATTATACTTATTGTGGTCAGCATTTCATAAGGTATATAATTGTTAAATCACTATGTCTGAAGCTAATATAATATCACAATATTATATGTGAATTGTACTTCAAATAAAAAATGATTGCAAACTTAAAAAAAAAGAAGGCAGTGAAAAAAAACAGAAGATCAGTGACTTGTAAAAACTAGTGGCATGAAGACACAGTTCTTAGCTGAAATTACATTTATTTTATATCTGGGCTCAATTACAGCCATGTTAGAGCTTCGGTGTCTCAGAGATGATCAAACCAATTGGCTAACTGTACAAATGAGGACAGTAAAGAGGTAAAGAAGCTATCCAGACTCAGGGTAGCTTCCATTGCAACTAATTGCAGCCAGTTAGGATTGGACCATGGAATTAGAATGTTCTATGAGATTCTCCTACCACCTCCTTGTGGATTTTGTTTAAAAATGCAGATTTGTCAGACTCAAGACTGACAGAACTCAGGGTCTGAGTCAGGCAACTGTATTTTAACAAGTCTCTGCTGCATATGCTCATGCATACCAAGGTTCCAGAATCACCAGTCTGGGTGCTGCTTCCATCTGATAAGATGCCAAGGGAGAAGCAAACTGTTTTGTGTCTTTTTTATGTACAGCTTGAAATGAGATCTGTTTGTAGTCTCATTAGGACTTTCAATTATTTATCAGTCCTTTGAGCTTCTATATACATCTTATCACTACAAGGAAAATACAATGAAGATTTTAAATGCAGAAATAAAAATTTTGTGTAACTTTATACCAACTCAATCTTCAGGGAGTCTGAGTTATAGATAGTTTCAAAGTAAGAATGGCATTTACCACTTAGTACTTTTCAAAATTATACTTAGATTATTTATTGTCAGTTTTCTTCACTTGTTACAAATATGAAATTGTAATGCCTTCACTGGATTTGAACCACATCTGTTTGAAAAAGAATGCTAAGGAGATGTGATTTACAATATATTAAGGGGGTATTTACTCTAAACTGAATTTTTTTAACTGTTGTATTTCTGATTTTTTTGAAATAATTTCATTTCAATGATTGATTTGTAAATAACACATGACCCCCTCCTTTTTTGTTACAACTTATCTTTGAGTTGTGGGGTTTTTTTTGAGGGAGGATGTAGAAGGAAAGCCCCAGCATCACTCCTAGACTCCTAGAAAAAGAAATGACGTGATGCTCATAGCATATTTCTTAGATAAATAGGGCCATGCTGTAATATTGCCTAATGATACTGTTATCACTTAACATTACAGATTTTTTTCCATTCTATCTATAGGTTGACTTCAATTTTTAATAGACACAGACTGTACTTTGGGGGTATATTCTGATATAGTCATTTCCCTAGTAATGTCTCCTGAAGTCTCTCTCTCTCTCTTTCTCTCTCTTTTTTTGTTATTAAAATAGTGCTGCATTGGAAAAGAGAAGAAAGAAAGAGAAAGAAAGAAAGAAAGAAGAAGAAAGAAAGAAAGAAAGAAAGAAAGAAAGAAAGAAAGAAGAAAGAGAAAGAAAGAAAGAAGAAGAAAGAAAGAAAGAAAGAAAGAAAGAAAGAAAGAAAGAAAAAGAAAGAAAGGAAGGAAGGAAGGAAGGAAGGAAGGAAGGAAGGAAGGAAGAAAGAAAGAAAGAAAGAAAGAAGAGAGAAGAAAGAAAATAAAGATAGCTGGAAAGACTATGACACATAATCAAGTGGTTCAATATTCTCATTACAGTTCTCCTAAAAGGGAAGAGAAAAAGGAGCAGAAAGCTTCCTCAAGAAAACAATGGCTAAAAATTCCCATAACTTAGGGAAATAAACAGATAACCAGATTCATGAATATTAAAGAATTCCAAATGAGAAAAATATAAAGGGACTCACATCAAGATACCCTGTAATTGAACTGTCAAAAATTAATTTTTTAAAATTTATTTATGATAGTCACACAGAGAGAGAGAGAGAGAGAGAGAGAGAGGCAGAGACACAGGCAGAGGGAGAAGCAGGCTCCATGCAGGGAGCCCGACGTGGGATTCGATCCCAGGTCTCCAGGATCGCGCCCTGGGCCAAAGGCAGGCGCTAAACCCTGCACCACCCAGGGATCCCCGAACTGTCAAAAATTAAAGACAAGGAGAGAATCTTAAAAGCAGCAAGAGAAAATCAATTTGTTAAGTACACGGGAATCCCCAAAAAACTATCAGCAGATTCTTCAGCAGTAACTTTGTAAGCAAGAAGAGAGTGGCATGATATACTTAGAGTGCTAAAAGAAAATAAAACTGCCTTCCAAAGCATTTTCAGCAAAGTTGTTCTTCAGAATTAGAGACATAAACAATTTTCCAGACAAGCAAAAGCTGAAGAAATTGGTTACCACTAGACCAGCCATACACAAAATGATAGAGACATCTTCAAGGTGAAATAAAAGGATTCTAATTAGTAATGGGAAATTAGGAAACCCTGAATCTCACAGGGAAAGTAAATATATAGTTAGATACATATAGCCTATGTAATGCTGGTGGGTAAATCACATATAAATCTAGTATGAAGCTTAAAAGACAAAATCATAAATATAACTCTATAATAATTTATTTAATGGGTATGCAATATATAAAGATGCAAATTGTGGTATCAAAAATAAAATATGGGGAATTGGGGGAGAATAATGTGGAGCTTTAGCATGCATTTGAAGTTAGGTAGTTATGAACTTAGATTGTTATAAATATGTTTCATGTAAGCCTCATGGTAACCACAAAGCAAAAACTTATTGTAGATACATACAAGATAAAGGAATATAAGCATATTGCTATACTAAATCATTTTATCACATGGAAGAGACAAAGAAGAAATAAATAAATAAATTATAAAACAGCCAGAAAACAATGAACAAAATGGCAATAATAAATCTAGATGTATAATCACTTTAAATGTAAATGGACTAAATTCTTCAATCATAATACAGAAAGTGCCTGAATGGATTTTTAAAAAGAAAAAAAAAAGACCCAAATATCTGCTTCCTACAGAGGCTTACTTCATATAAGGACACACAGACTGAATCAAGGGGTTAGAAAAACAAATTTCACACAAAATAGACACCAGAAGGAAGCATAGATAGCCATACTTATTTAAGACAAAATAGACTTTAAGCTGAAGACTCTAACAAGAAATAAAGACGGTATATATATAAAGATAAAGGGGTTGATCCAACAAGAAAAGTAAGTATTTATGCACCTAACATAAGAGTACCTAAATATTAACAAAACTGAAGGAAGCAATAAAGAGTAATGTGATAATAAAACATCCTATTTCAATTTGGATAGATCATTTAGGCATAAAATCAGTTAAGGAAATATTTGACCTAAAGGACACATTAGACCAAAGAGACTTAACAGACACTTATAGAACATTCCACTCAACAGCAGCAAAATATACAGTATATATATATCCTTCCCAAGGACAGCAGGGACTTTTTCCAAAATAGATCACATGTTAGGCCACAAAACAAGTCTTAATACATTAAGAACATTAACATTATGTAAAGATTCTATTATGACCATAATGGTGTAAAACTAGAAATCAATTACAATAGAAAAACTAGAAAATTCATACTTATGTGGAGATCAAACAACATGTTATTGAACAACCAATGGGTCAAAGAAGAAATCAAAAGAGAAATTGAGAAAAAAATCATTAGACCAATAAAAATGGAAATACAATATACCAAATCTTATGAAATGCAGCAAAAGCAATTCTAAAAGGGAAGTTGATAGAATAAATGCTTATATTAGGAAAAAATAAAGATCTCAAATAAACAATTTAACTTTACCCCTCAAGGAAGGAAAAGAACCCAAAATTAGTAGAAAGAAGGATATAACGAAGATCCAGTGGAAATAAATGAAGTAGAGAAAAAACAGAAAAAAAGAAAGAAGAAAGAAAGAAAGAGAGAGAGAAGAAAGAAAGAAAGAAAGAAAGAAAGAAAGAAAGAAAGAATCAATGAAAGGATTTTTTAAAAGACAAAGTAGACATACCCTAGCTATACTTAGAAAGCAAAAAAGGATTCAAATAAAATTAGAAATGAAAGAGGACACATTCAACTGATATTGACACATGTAAAGATCATAAGAGAGTATGATGAACAATTATATGCCAACAAATTGGACAACGTAGAAGAAACTGATAAATTCTGAAACATAAAATCTACCAATACTGAATCGTGAAGAAAAAGAAACCTGACCATATGCATCACTAGTAAAGAGACTGAAACAATAAATAAAAATCTCCAAAATATATGTGATGAGCAGTTAAGTGTTGGATGAAAGTATTGAAACACTATATTATACACCTGAAACTAATATCACACTGTTTGTTAACTGGAATTCAAATAAAAACTTCAGAAAAAGAAAGGTAAAAAGACAAAACAAAACAAAACAAAACATCTCCATCAAATAAAGTCTAGAACCAGACAGCTCACCAGTGAATTCTACCAAACATTCAAAGAAGAGTTAATACCAACCTTTCTTAAACTCTTCCAAAAACTGGAAGTGTTAGTGGGGGGAACATTTATTTCCAAACTCATTGGAAAGGTCGGCATTACTCTGATACCAAAATCAGACAAGGGCACTACAAGAAAAGAAAATTATAGGCTGAAACCCACAATGAACATAAACAAAAGTCCTTCACAAAATATTAGCAAGCCAAATTAAACAATATGTTAAAAAGGATCATATGCAATGATCATATGGGATTTTTTCCAGGAATGCAAATACGGTTCGACATCTGCAAACCAATAGGATATATCACATTAACAAAAAGAAGAATAAAAACTACGATCTCGATAGATGTAGAAAAATCATTTGACAGAAATCAACATCCATTCAGGATATACCCTCAGCAAACTGGGTATCTAGAAGCTCTCTCGGGGCTTGGATAGTGAAAGAAGAGGAATAGAACATGAGATTTCCAATAGTCCTTTCACAGTAGAAGTGAGCCTGACAACAAAGTAAACATGGAGAAAAGAAGAACCAAAAAATACAGAAAAGTATTGATGACTGTATGTTAAGCACCATGAAGACTGTGTAATGCTCATCAGTGCTTGATAAATCCCAGATTTTCATGTGGTTATATTGGAGCCATATGCCACTTCTAATCAATAAACATAAGTGATATATTTGTTTTACATGCCAAAGTATTTCAGAGCACATATGGATTATTCACAGTCTCTATCTTCACTGGTCATAGTAACACAAAAAAAATGACATAATAAAATGGTGGCATCACGATGATCAGCAACAATGTGAAACAATCTACTGATCTGCATTAGATGACATAAGAAATATTAAGGCTTAAAATTCTGGAGTCAGATTAAAAAAAAAAACACAACACTTGATCTCAGAAAGTAGTCATCTATATATTACCAAAAAAAGGAGGGGGTGGGTAATCTGAGCAGATTCACTCAAACATGACCAAGATGAAGAGGAATAAAATGAAATAAAATGAAAACTTCAAATTCTAGAGGTCCTAAGAGAGATAATAAATATATCACGCAAAATTCAAAGTACTCCTACTAGAAAAAAATTACCCCAAATTGGAAATTAATTTTTCATAAATGGAGGAATAGAACTACTTAGTAAGGATAGTCATTAAAGCAAGAGCTTAATTATGAGACTACTGTCAGTAAAATGAAAGCTCAAAAGTGAGATGATAAAATAAGAAAATAAAAGGTGGCTTCTAAATGTGGTGAAGTGAAACTAAAACAAATTAGAGACAGAAATGGTGTTGACAATGGAATTACTTGCATAAAGTAAAGTCTTGCAATAGCAGGATGGAAAGTGAATGCAGTTTCTTTTTTAAAGACAAAGATTATTCTAACAACAACAACAAAAAGATCCAAATTGATATAGAAAATAAAGTATCTAATATAAAGATAATGGTGCTGAAATAGAGATAGTAAATGTAATGTAATATAAATTTAAATTAAATAAGAAAAATTCTCTCCCCAAAAGAATTTTTAAAAGGGAAAAAGATTCCCTGATTTTTTGAAAAGTATTTTATTTATTTATTTGACAGAGAGAGAGAGAGAGAGAGAGAGAGAGAGCACACCAGAGAGCACAAGCAGGGAAAACAGCAAAGCGAGAGGGAGAAGCAGACTCCCCAGTGAGCAGGGAGCCTGAGACAGGGGGATCATGACCTGAGCCCAATGCAGATGGTTAACCATTTGAGTCACCCAGGTGCCTCAAAATTCCCTAACTAAAAAAAAAAAAAAAAAAAAAAAAAAAATCTTTGACTCTTGTACAGGAACACATCGTATTCAATGAAAATATGGTAACAGAGCACTTAGCACCAGACATAAACTGGATAAGCTATTGAACTTAAGGAAAAGAGAATTATTATAATTATTTTTATAATTATTCTGGTACCCAGACATAGAAGAAAAATATCAAGGAAAAAATAGTAATTTCATATTCCTATAAAGTATTATTCAGTGCCAGAAGACAGTATGAACTGCATATAAATTCTGAAGGAACAAAAGTATGACATAAGAATATTACATACAGCAAAATGTCCATCAAATACAGTGGACACTAGTTGATATTCTCAAACATGACAGAGCCTAGTTTTTCTTAAAAAAGAAAATTACTTCACCTTGGAATTTAGCCACTTGAGAACTAAATAAAAATAAAAAATAATTTAAAAATATGCTAAATTTAAGAGACATGCTAAAAAGAGTGGTTATAAGCATTGATGAGTTTAAAGATTAAATTGATTTATAGAATAGAGGAATTGTTAACATTGTTTTTAAATTTATCTTTGTATTTTGCTTCATTATTTGAATTCATTAGAATGAGCATATGTGATTTTCCCAAACAGCATTTTTTTTTTGCTTAAAAAGAGACTAAATTGGAAAATTATTAGCAATTGTTAAGACCATGGCAATATATCAACATTTATTTTTTAGTTCAGTACTATATCTTAATTTTTAAATATTGTTATTACGAAGAATCCTGAGTGCATGCAGTTACGAAGAGAAGTTGGGATAATCTGTAAAAGTGACACAGAATTAATAAAAAGCATGAAAATTAATGAGTTTTTCAGAGAATGGGGAGCAGTCTCCATAAAACTGGAATTCAGTTCTGGTGAGATATATCTACAATGTAGAAGATGAAAATACACCTGATAACCTAACTTGAAGCTACATTATAGACTCTATTAACACTTCTCAGTAGAAAGTGGGAAAGTTTTGAAACCAAAGAGAAACAAAGTCATAAGAGATGTAAAGGCAGCATAATCTCTAAGACACTAATTTTAGGAATGCACGGTGAGCTCCTTGGCTATGCTGATAAAAATCAGAGAATACTTGCAAAAAATGTTCACCTTCTGTTTTAGATAGATACCAAGTATTTATATATGATAATTAAATGAAAATATTTGAGTCATAAGAGAGTACGAACAGGAAAGAGATCCAGAAGATCCTTATGTAAATTTTATTCATTGCGCTGGGAAAGAAATAGGTATGGAAACAAAGAAGCTTCAATCATCATCATTTATCCCAAGACTTTCCAGTACATTGTTTTGAAGTACAAGTGAGAAGAAAATGAGAAGCACAGAGCTCAGACTATAACAAGTAGAGACAGTTCCAATGATCCCCCTTTATTGGGGGAATGAGCCAAAGACCACTGATATATAATGGGAGGAACACTGAAGTTAGACTCTGGAAATAAGGACTTCAATTTTGACTTATAATTCACTTATAATTCATTTTATGTTTCATAAATTCATTATTAGTAATTAAGACTGAGAAAATCAATAGCAATGGATTCCTCTATTTCCTTATTTGTAAAATCAAAATAGTACTGATCTGCTCTAAAGGATATGATTTATGTAAGGATCTAGAATGGGATGATAAAATATTTTTTCTTTTTATTTTAAAGGTTTTATTTATTTATTCATGAGAAACACAGAAGAGAGAGAGAGAGGCAGAGACACAGGTAGAGGGAGAAGCAGGCTCCATGCAGGGAACCCTGACTGTGGGACTTGATCCCAGGACTCCAGGATCATGCCCTGGGCTAAAGGCAGGTGCTAAACCACTGAGCCACCCAGGGATCCCTAAAAGACTTTTTTCAATGGCAGAGTATGGAGTACCCAAAATTTTCTTCACAAAAGAATGAAAATACTGCTCAAAATTATCAAAATTGAGTTGCTGAGAACTCTAGAAATTAATCAAAAGCTTAAAAAGAACAATCCAAGGAGTGTTTTTTTTTTATCACATTTTACACTTTATTATTTATTTATTTATTTATTTATTTTACATTTTACACTTTAAATACATGCAAATGTTTGCCAATTTTTCCTCAATCAAGCCAACAGGAAAAAAAGGCTTGAAGTTGTTGACGGTCAACTTTCTTGGCAATTCTTTTGGTGCTTAGAGTACCTCCACTAGAGATGTACCATCAAAATGTTCCAAGTTCAGTGGAGATAATTCTTTCATTTTGGATGGTCGAATCACTAACTTCATCTACAGTTAGGATAATTTATCGCCTTGTTTTCAGCTTTTTTTAAATAATAAATTTATTTTTTATTGGTGTTCAATTGCCAACATACAGAATAACACCCAGTGCCCATCCCGTCAAGTGCACCCCTAAGTGCCGGCCACCCAGTCACTCCCACCCCCGCCTTCTTCCCCTTCCACCACCCCAAATTCGTTTCCCAAAGTTAGGAGTCTTCATGTTCTGTCTCCCTTTCTGATATTTCCTACCCATTTCTTCTCCCTTCCCTTCTATTCCCTTTCACTATTATTTATATTCCCCAAATGAATGAGAACATATAATGTTTGTCCTTCTCCGATTGACTCATTTCACTCAACATCATACCCTCCAGTTCCATCCACGTGGAAGCAAATGGTGGGTATTTGTCGTTTCTAATGGCTGAGGAATATTCCATTGTATACATAAACCACATCTTCTTTATCCATCATCTTTCGATGGACACCGAGGCTCCTTCCACAGTCTGGCTATTGTGGCCATTGCTGCTAGAAACATCGGGGTGCAGGTGTCCCAGCGTTTCATTGCATCTGAATCTTTGGGGTCAATCCCCAGCAGTGCAATTGCTGGGTCGTAGGGCAGGTCTATTTTTAACCCCCTGAGGAACCTCCACACAGTTTTCCAGAGTGGCTGCACCAGTTCCCATTCCCACCAACAGTGTAAGAGGGTTCCCCTTTCTCCACATCCTCTCCAACATTTGTGGTTTCCTGCTTTGTTAGTTTTCCGATTCTCACTGGTGTGAGGTGGGATCTCATTGTGGTTTTGATTTGTATTTCCCTGATGGCAAGTGATGCGGAGCATTTTCTCATGTGCATGTTGGCCATGTCCATGTCTTCCTCTGTGAGATTTCTGTTCCTGTCTTTTGCCCATTTCATGATTGGATTGTTTGTTTCTTTGGTGTTGAGTTTAATAAGTTCTTTATAGATTTTGGAAACTAGCCCTTTATCTGATAGGTCATTTGCAAATATCTTCTCCCATTCTGTGGGTTGTCTTTGAGTTTTGTTGACTGTATCCTTTGCTGTGCAGAAGCTTCTTACCTTGATGAAGTCCCAATAGTTCATTTTTGCTTTTGTTTCACTTGCCTTCGTGGATGTATCTTGCAAGAAGTTACTGTGGCCAAGTTCAAAAAGGGCGTTGCCTGTGCTCTCTAGGATTTTGATGGAATCTTGTCTCACATTTAGATCTTTCATCCATTTTGAGTTTATCTTTGTGTCTGGTGAAAGAGAGTGGTCTAGTTTCATTCTTCTGCATGTGGATGTCCAATTTTCCCAGCACCATTTATTGAAGAGACTTTCTTCCCGTGGATAGTCTTTCCTCCTTTGTCTAATATTAGTTGAACATAAAGTTGAGGGTCCACTTCTGGATTCTCTATTCTGTTCCATTGATCTATGTGTCTGTTTTTTTGCCAGTACCACACTGTCTTGATGACCACAGGTTTGTAGTACAACCTGAAATCTGGCATTGTGATGCCCCCAGCTATGGTTTTCTTTTTTTAAAATTCCCCTGGCTATTCGGGATCTTTTCTGATTCCACACAAATCTTAAAATAATTTGTTCTAACCCTGAAGATAGTCCATGGTATTTTGATAGGAATTGCATTAAACGTGTAAATTGCCCTGGGTAACATTGATATTTTCACAATATTAATTCTGCCAGTCCATGAGCATGGAATATTCTTCCATCTCTTTGTGTCTTCCTCAAATTCTTTCAGAAGTGTTCTATAGTTTTTAGGGTATAGATCCTTTACCTCTTTGGTTAGGTTTATTCCTAGGTATCTTATGCTTTTGGGTGCAATTGTAAATGGGATTGACTCCTTAATTTCTCTTTCTTCAGTCTCATTGTTAGTGTGTAGAAATGCCACTGACTTCTGGGCATTGATTTTGTATCCTGCCACACTGCCAAATTGCTGTATGAGTTCTAGCAATCTTGGAGTGGAGTCTTTTGGGTTTTCTATGTAGAGTATCATGTCATCGGCGAAGAGGGAGAGTTTGACTTCTTCTTTGCCAGTTTGAATGCCTTTAACGTCTTTTTGTTGTCTGATTGCTGAGGCGAGGACTTCCAGTACTATGTTGAATAGCAGTGGTGAGAGTGGACATCCCTGTCTTGTTCCTGATCTTAGGGGAAAGGCTCCCAGTGCTTCCCCATTGAGAATGATATTTGCTGTGGCCTTTTCGTAGATGGCTTTTAAGATGTTGAGGAATGTTCCCTCTATCCCTACACTCTGAAGAGTTTTGATCAGGAATGGATGCTGTATTTTGTCAAATGCTTTCTCTGCATCTAATGAGAGGATCATATCGTTCTTGGTTTTTCTCTTGCTGATATGATGAATCACATTGATGGTTTTACGAGTGTTGAACCAGCCTTGTGTCCCAGGAATAAATCCTACTTGGTCATGGTGAATAATTTTCTTAATGTATTGTTGGATCCTATTGGCTAGCATCTTGTTGAGAATTTTTGCATCCATGTTCATCAGGGATATTGGTCTACAATTCTCCTTTTTGGTGGGGTCTTTGTCTGGTTTTGAAATTAAGGTGATGCTGGCTTCATAGAACGAATTCGGAAGTACTCCATCTCTTTCTATATTTCCAAACAACTTTAGTAGAATAGGTATGGTTTCTTCTTTAAATGTTTGATAGAATTCCCCTGGGAAGTCATCTGGCCCTGGACTTTTGTGTCTTGGGAGGTTTTTGATGACTGCTTCAATTTCCTCCCTGGTTATTGCCAAGGAGTGTTTAAGAGAAGTCACTGAATCTCAGTAACAGCAGTTAGATGTGTGTCATTTAAACTAACGTTACTCCCATTTCCCTGGCCTAAGCTCCATCATAGCCTTGAAAATGAAGAGTCTTGTAAGCAACTATAGCTGTGAAAACAATCAGCCTAACAGGCACTAGAGGAATAAGATAGGTTTGAAAACTTTCCAATAAGTCCCATCCCAAGGTAATTGTCATTATTTCATCTGTCTGGAAAATCCCTAGAAAACCGCATCCACAAAACTTGTCATATTTTGACTTAGAGCTGGCTCAGTGGGAAAAGCCCTATCGGAGAGCATATGTCAAAAACAATCAGGGGCATTAGATTAAATCACAGTTGCCTGAGGCAGCAATAACAGATGGAGCAACCTAGAAAAATCACCAAAATCTTAAAAGCAAAATTTGGGAATGAGATGTAGGGCCTTTGAAAAGCTCAGACATATTCCTAGGAATATAGAAAGCCATACATATGTTCAGAGCTATGCATAGGCCCAGGACAAACCTGAGAGTGGTATCATATCTCACCTCCAGCTCATCTTGAGGTCCTACATAAGTGGGATGTAAGGACTAAGCTGAGTTTTAAAGTGCTGGAGCACTGGGTCATGCCCAACACACATAGAACTCCTTACTAAAGAGTGAGAGATTTTTTTGGTTTAAGGCTTTTAAGGAAAAAAAAAAGACTATTTAATTAACTAATTACTAAACTAAGTGAGTAGAGGCATGATTAGCCATCAATAACAGAACACAGTCTTTACAGAATTACTCCAAAAAAGTCACAAAATAAACAACAGAAACAGGACACTGACCAAAAAAATAAATAAATAAAACCAACAAACAAAAATATAGTGACAGCAAACCCTAAAAGAGGGAGGAAGGATCTTATTTCCCATAGATGTCATATAATATTATTTAATTGTCCAATTTTAAGAATAACAACATCTGACTGGCTCAGTTTGTAGGGCATTTGAGTCAGGGTTTTAATTGCAGCCCCATGTTGAGTGTAGAGATTATTTAAAAAATAAATATTAATTTAAAACTACAAATAACAAAAAAAGAGATATGTGAAGAAGGAAAATATGGCCCAAACACAGGAAAAAGTATCAACTACAAATCTAGACTAGACGAAGACTATAAATTAGCTATTCTAAGTACATGCAAAGAAGAAAAAAATTGCTAAATAATTAAAGTGTGAGAATTATGTCTTGCCAAATAAAGATGTCAAGAGAAAAAAATTATAAAAAAGAATGAGCAGAAATTCTACAGGTAAAAAGATACAGTAACAAATGAAAAAATTGCATAGAGTGATTCAACAACAGATCTGAGTGGGTAAAAGGGAAAAAAATCAGTCAACTTGAAGATTGATCCATTGTGAATATCCAATTTGAGGAACTAAAAGAAATATGAGTGAAGAAAATTAACAGAGCCTTAGACATCTATAGGACAACATGAAGCATATCAATATGCACATAATGGGGATTTCAGAAAAAGAGAAGAAAGAAACAAAGGAGTAGAAAGAACGTTTGAGAAATAGTGGTTGAGGACATAACAAATTGATGAAATACAGTAATACACAAGAAATTCAATAAACTTCAAATAGGATTCCCTCAAAGATATAGGAGACAAATTGTTGAAAGACAAACACAATGTGGAAATTATGAAAGTATCCATCATCTTAGAGAATACACAAATTATCATAAACAGAATGGCACTAGAAATATAAACACCAGTGGTGCATATGGTGGTTCTCAGATAGAAGTGAGCAACAGGTTTTTCGACACTGAAGGAAAAAGAATCTGGGTTATTTTTTTTTTAAAGACTTTATTTATTTATTTATTCATGAGAGACACAGAGAGAGAGAGAGGCAGAGGGAGAAGCCGGCTCCATGCAGGGAGCCCGATGTGGGACTCGATCCCTGGACTCCAGGATCATGCCCTGGGCTGAAGGTGGTGCTAAACTGCTGAGCCACCCAGGCTGCCCTGCAATCTGGGTTATTAAGTGGCAGAGAATCTGTTTTCCTGTTCGGGTGAGATACATAGCTTGTAAGTGATAAATTTGGATGTTTAGCTGAGGAGATAAACTAAGCAAAATGTGAAAAGTGTAGCCTTGTTTCTTCTTGCTGCTTCAAATGAAATATGACAGAACAGAGATAAACAGAGAAATCAATTATTAAGCAGATAGGAACCCATTCTTGAGAATTTGGAAAATTTTAATCTAACCAGGCATAGTATTCTGGAAACAGGTCCAAGGGTGTTGTTGAACAACCGTTTGCTGAAGAGATGAGGTGTGTGACACATGGATCCAATCATCCATTTCAGCAGAAACCAGAAATAGAAATGTGGTTAACTAGGAAAGGGGTGTGGAGGACTCCCTTGTTGATATCTTGGGTCCCATCAATCACATGGAAGACTAACAAGATTTTTGAGAGTTTTATATCAGCAGAAATACTGCCAGCCTGGACTGAAAAGAACAGAGATAGGATGAAGTGAAGGAAGTAAAACCCTGTGGGCAGAGTCATGGATGCAGAGGCCTACCAACAGGACCTCCTAGGCCTAAAACCGAGCTTGAAGGGTGAGACTACTTACTTTCAGGACAAGAAGACAAAGTGTTGACCAAAGACGATAACTCTCTGATCTCTATCTAATGGAATTTGCTCTGGTGAGCTTTGGACTTGTTGGAGACCCCTGACTTCTTTCTTCCTTCCGATTTCTTCCTACTAAAATAGAAATGTCTATCCTATGCTGGTCCTACCCTTCCATTTCACAAATAGATAACTTGTCTGGTTTCACAGGCTCACAGATGGAGGATTTTGTCCCAGGATGAGTCATACCGATTCTCACTCAGAACTGATTTAAATGATTTAGATAAGAGTTGGCACTTTGAGCTGATAATACTGAGATGTGCTTTGGGACTTAAAGGTGATACTGGAATGGTTAAGATGTGGGGAATTTGGGGTTATAGTGAGTCTATTTTGCTCTTGAGAAGGACATGAATTTGGGGGTATAGGGCTAGAGTACAGGCTGTTATAGGTTGAACTGTGTACCCCCCCCCCAAAAGATATGTTGAAATCCCAACCCCCAGTCCCTTAGAATATAACTTATTTGGAATTGGGTCATTACAGATGTAATTAGTTAAGGTCATATTGGAGTATGATGGGCTTTTAATCCAACATGGCAGGTGTCCCTATAGGAAGAAGAGAGAGACATACAGGGAGAGACAGCCTTATGATGATAGAAACAGAGATTAGAGTGATGTATATACAAGACAGGAACATCGAGGATAGCCAGCAAAGATCAGTAGCTAAAACAGGCAATAAAGAATTTTCCCTTACAAATTTGAGAGAGAACATGGCCTTGCCAACATCTCATTTCAGACTTCTGGTCTCCAGCACTGTGACACATTAAGTTGCTATAGTTTTCAGCCATTCAATTTTTGGGACTTGGTTACAGCAGCCTTTGGAAACTGATTGACAATTCAATCATCAGAATATTATTTTTTCCCCCAAATTGTGTTAAGACAACCAGACATTCATTTGCAAAAAGAATAAAGCTGGACCTTACCTCCTTGTAATATAAAAACTTAACCCAAAACAGACCATAGACATAAATGTAACTGTTAAAACTATAAAATTCTCAGAAGAAAGCAAAGGTGTAAATCCTCATGACCTTAGATTAGGTAACGGTTTCTTAGATATGACTCCAAAAGCACAAGTAACAATAACAACATCAACAAAAATGAACACTGAAGGCTATTAAAATTTCAAAATTAACATCTTTCTCATTTCAAAGACACCTTTAACAATTTAAAAAAACAATCTACAAAATGGGAGAAAATATTTGTCAATAATATATTTGATAAAGAGCCTGTACTCAGTATATACAGAGAACTTCTGCCATTCAAAAAAAAAAAAGACAATACAATTATATATATATATGTAAATATATATACATATATAACGTTGCTATATGACCAAGCAATTTCATTCCTAAGTACATATCAAAGAGAACCGAAAACAGATACACATATATATGGATGTCCACAGCAGGATTACAGGAATAGGCAAAAATGGAAAGAATCCAAATGTTTAACATATAATCCGTGGAATGAATTATCATTTGGAATAAAAAACATGAAGTACTGATATATGTGACAATGTGGATCAACCTTGAAAATATTATGCTAAGTGAAAAACAAAACAAAAACTAAAACATATTGTATGATTCTACTCACAGAAAATGCACAGAATAGGGGCAACTGGGTGGCTCAGTTGGTTAAGCATCTACCTTGGACTCAGGTCATGATCCCAGGGTCCTGGAATTGAACCCCGCATGGGGCTCCCTGCTCAGCGAGGAGCCTGCTTCTCTCTCTCCCACTCCCTTGCTTGTGTTTTCTGTCAAATATATATAAAAGAATTTAAAAATACACAGAATAGGCAAATTCATAGAAAATAAAAGTAGACTAGTGCTTACCAAGAGCTTGGGCAAGGAAGGAATGGATACTGACTGCTAATTAGTGTGGGTTTCCCTTCGAAGGTAATTAAAATATCCTAAAATTAGATGATAGTGATAAATTCACAGGTGCAAATATACTAAAACCACTGAATTATGTACTTGTAAAAGGTGAATTTTATGATATACAGTCCTATCATACTGTCGCCATTATAAATATAAAGTTGGGAAAAGCTAATTAAGAAAACTCAGGATTTTTTCTATAGTACTTTTCAAATCTCACATCATGATAATGTGCCCAAGAATTTCCAATGAAGTTATATATGCTGCATATCCCTAAAATGATCATTCTGGACAACGATGCTCCATGGGATGTCTTAAATTATTCTTGATCTCTTCATTCCCTGGGATCAAGGTAGAAGTCTTGAAAACTCTGCTCCCTATAACTGAGTAGTCAAGTTTATAATGAAGCTTTCCTGAAATTAAAAATATATATGTAATGGGACGCCTGGGTGGATCAGCAGTTGAGCGTCTGCCTTTGGCTCAGGGCCTGATCCCAGGGTCCTGGGATTGAGTCCCACATCAGGTTCCTTGCATGGAGCCTGCTTTTCCCTCTGCCTGTCTCTCTCTCTCTCTCTCTTACTCTCATTTATAAGTAAATAAAATAAAATAAACATAAAATTATATATTCATTCTATCAAATGTATGAAAAAACATGTATTTTAGCACTGGCGGAATGTTAAAATGCAACGTTAAAGTAATGTCCTGGTCTTCTGGGGCAATATGTTAGGGGAATGTTTCTAGAAAGATGTCACCCAGTCTGTGTCAGTTAGAGACCATGTGAATGTGAGGGTAGTTCTTAGTCTTGTGAGCTTCAGTTCACCTGTCTTTATCGATTAAAAAGGTGCCGAATTCATTGAACTGTTGTTAGGATTTGATTAGATAATTTGTGCAAGGTTCAATGTCTTTTTGCTGTTGATATTGTTATTCTCAACTAGAAGATCCTGCAAAAAAATACCTTAATATTCAACACAGCATGTAATTCCAGTCAAATTTAAGAGAGCTTCTGAGAAAACATTAGGAAAAAAAAAAAAAAAAAACGGGAATTTTAGGGCAGTGATATTATTATTATTCTGGGTGACACTATAATGGTAGATTCATGTCATCATACATTTACCCAAACTCATAGAATGTACAAAGCAAAGAGTGAGCCCTAATATAAACCATGGACTTTGGGGATAATGACGTGCCCATGTGGATTCATCAGTTGCAACAAATGTACCACACTAGAGCAAAATACCAAAAAATAGGAGAAATGGGTGGATGAAGAAGGGTAAGGAAATATTTTGGAACTCTCTGTACTTTTCATGCTAATCTTTTCTGTAAATTAAAACTGCTAAAAAAATAGTCTATCAATCAAAAAAGAAAAAATGTGAAATTAAATATAATTCATCCATATTGCCCCAGAATAAACATCATGTCTTTTATGCTGAAAATCCAATACGGCATGTCATTCCAGCACCTTATGTGTTGATTAGTAAATGGTATTAAGCAATCGATCAATCGGACATGCTTTGGGTGGACAGCTGATTGACCCTGACAGCTAAAGGACAGGACAGTTTGTATTAGAGACAAAAGTTTTCTTTCTGCCAATAACCGAAATATAGAATTCAAAGTCTGAAATGGTTTCCTAGATCCCTTACAGAACCGTACTTCAGTGTGCCTGAGGGTAATGCTTTCAGTGGTCTGGCAAAGGTGTTTTGTCTTGCATTTATACCCACTTGCTCCACTTTCAAGAAGCCTCATGTGTCAGAGCTGCTCCTATGTCATCTTACAACGTCCATCTCTCACCTGAACCTGGGCGTGATTAAGTATTGCTTAAGTGACTCGACAAAATTATGATCACTACTGTGAACAATTTTTCTTATGATGTTGAATTTATAGTTACCATTAGGTTGTCCTAAATATTCATTAGTCACACCATTTGGTCTCAACAGCTTTGTTTTCTTAGATGTTGATTTTGTTTTCTAAATTAGGTAGATACAAAGGACTAAAACTATATACCACATCTTGGATGGTGAGAACATGCTTCTGAGTGTCTCAAGTGAAAGCAAAACTGTTGGGGAAAAGTCAAGAATCAAGGACATTTAAAGATGTCAAACATTAGAAGCCATAGCCCTGGATAAAGAAAGGGACCATATGGCCCTTGGGGGCTGCTGTTGCTCCAGGGAAACTAGCCTCCAAATGCAGACTGCTACTTTGAGTTATTTGCTAAATTTTCAAAAACTCAAATCCCTGAAGGGAGTATGTGATTTGCTAATCAAACTCCATTAGATTCTATAAAAGAGACAGTAGTGGAAGGTGACAATAAGAGGCTGACAACGAAAAAAAAAAAAAAAAAAAGAGGCTGACACCGAGAACAACTCCCATTTAAGGAAACACAAAATGGAGCATTCCCTTCAGAGGGAAATTGGCAGGCTATTAGTAAAGAGGGGAAGTGTAGAGGTGAATGCCAGACACCCCTCCCAACAAAATGAGAAAAATTTCCCGTGAGTAGTGCTCATGATACTAATAGTGATCTTTAAGATTTTATGAGTTTTAACATAACACAATCTCATCAGTCACCCCTCCAAACCTATGGTCTGCATATCGTTATGTCCATTTTATTAAGTGAGATAACAGACACTCAGGTAAGGTGTCTTTCCCACAGTTATGTGGCCTTAATATAATTAAGTCAAAACTCATCCTGTGCAAATAATGCACTCTCTTCTCCAAATACTTGTCTCGTAAACAAATGAATGAACAATAACTTTTTTTTTGTAGAATCATGTAAACATATCACCTCTTGGAAATAGGTTCACAAATGGAAGGATTCTTTTAAAATATCTAGTCCAACACTGTTTTTCTAAAACTCAGGAGCTATACTATGAATTACCAGGATTTACATAAGATCAAAGAATCAAGATGGCAATTTAGGCTGTCAAGGACCTCAGTATCTTGCTCTTATCCCCATCTCATATTGCTTTCCCCAGGTTTCCTCCTTATACTTAACTGGATATCACTGTTTTCATTCCATGAAAGAAAATGAGAAGCATAATGTAGACCACGCTTCCTGTGAGCTCATAGGAAACTTGAAAGTCAGCATTTCTTATGCATCAGACCGATCTAAAGGGACTCATGGAATGTGTCAGATCTGCTTGAGGAACCCAGGGCTCTTAAAGCTCCTGTCTGCTGTCCTTCTGGAAGCCATCCCTGGAAAGCCTTTTCTCCTACATATCTCCTTCCTCTGGAATCCATGAAAGCCACAACGGGGCAGTCACCAAAGGGCCTTTACCCAGAGGCTCTAGCCATCAGGTCAACAGAGAGTGGAAAATCCCAGCTAACTGAGACAGGTGTGGGTAGCCTTTCTCTGTTGGCAATGAGACCTGTGTGCCTACATGCAAAGAACTTCCCATATTAGCAAGCATCTAGGGTGAGTAACTCTATTCAACAAGCTGATTTATAGTTCAGTACAGATAAGCCTTGAAGTCAAGACTAGTTTATCAATTGGTAGGCTCCGAATTGCAAATACCAGAGTACCCAGCTAAACGTGGCTTAAATCTTAAGAATTTATTATGTCCAGTGGTGTGCTGTAAATGTTTAATAGCCGATTCTCCAGAGAACCCCAAATCTTTCATTTGCACCACGTGCAATTCCCATGGCATAAATACTCTTGACATGGCTGATTTCATGTGACCAACACACTAATGCAGAACTGGCAAGAGATACGCACAATCGGTTCCTACCTGGCAAGCTGGTTCTAGCCAGTCCCATGATAAAAAATCTACTGTAGAGGATGCTGGAATTACAACTCAGTGGCAAAACAATATAATTAAGGACTCAGCTCTCTTTGCTTTCCTCTTCTACCATCCTCAGCATATGTGCTGTTAATCTCAAGCTCAGCGATTCATGATTCCAAGAGGACTTTCCACCCAGATGGCAGGTTCTTGCACAACTGCAACTAAAGGCAGGAGGAGCAGATTTGTTTCCTTCCTTTCTCTTTTCTCTTCTCTTTTCTTTCTTTTTTTTTTTTTTTAAATCAGGGTGAAAACTTTTTCCAAAAGTGCCTCAGCTTATCCACCATGCCAGGAATGAATCAAAAGCTACTTCCTAAATACAGGGGAGGCTGGAAAACAGTGTATTTGGCACTTTTAGGGTCTATAGTGGGAATGGGTCCCCATCATCATAGAATCAACACACTTAGGAGAGGAAAAGGGGGTGAGGGCTATCAGTCTGACAGTAAACAGGTCTGCCACAACTGAGAAGTTTATTGCCATGCATCACACACTTTTCATTTGAAATTGAATTACCTGACTTAGAAGACAAAGTAAAAACTACATTTATCTTTGTTTTTAACTACATCTGAGAGAGGACACACGGGTTCACCTAGTGCATGACTGTTGAGGCCACTTTTTTGGCACTTGATTTTGATTTTATTAGTAATTAACACCAAGTCCAAGTGTTTTTTTTGTTTTGTTTTGTTTTGTTTTGTTTTGCTCCTAGTAGTTAGCCAGCCATTTTTCCCTTAGGGTACTGGGTACTGTTAACAGTTTCTCCTGTCAAAATTTTCTAGTTTTATAAGTTGTTAGGATTTTTGATAATTTTCTATAGTTTTCAAAATGGAGTTGTTATACTTAGAAATGGGAATTACCTGCTTTTCTAGAGAGTAGCCATGTGCCCATTACTAGGTAGCAGTGTTACCAATTAGATCTTCCCTAATACCCACTGTTCAACCTTTCCCTGATCTCTTTAAGTAAAACAGCTACCTGAAAATTCTAGACCAGGGGATTTGAATGAGTGTGTGGTAGTGTAGACAGAGCTATGTACTAAATACCTGGAGATCCCAGCTCTAACTCTAACCCTGCCACCAACTACTCATGTAACCTTGGGTAGCTCACTTAATCTGTGTGATCTTGGCTTCTTTATCTCTGAACAGAGGGAATCTTAGGGAATAATCCCCAAATCCTTTCTATGTCAAAAGTGCTGCAGTTCAAATTATTAGTAATGCCAAAATGAAGTTTTCTCGGTAATGAGACCTGTGTGCCTACATGCAAAGAACTTCCCATATTAGCAAGCATCTAGGGTGAGTAACTCTATTCAACAAGCTGATTTATAGTTCAGTACAGATAAGCCTTGAAGTCAAGACTAGTTTATCAATTGGTAGGCTATTCTGGGTGACACTTGGGCAAGCCAATTAACCTGCTGGTCTTGGGTTCTTTCTTTCTTTCTTCTTCTTTTTTTGTTCTTGGTATCTTTATTCATAAATGTGTCTAATACAGTGAGGTATATAAGTAATGAACCATAAGGACAAATTACCTAAGTGTGAGTTGACAAGAAAGCCTACATTATGCAAAAAGCAGTAACAGGTCAATAAAATACAAACTGACTGTACTGATGATGGGTAGAGGCTGCAAAGCATCTATCTTCAAAGATAGGTCTAAGCCAGGTAAGCAGGAATCAGGTGAAACAGAATGCAACCAGCAAGGACTAATCTTTTATAAATCTGCTTCCAAAAGATAATATGCTTCAGTATTAAAGGGAAGGATCCAAAGAAGTTTTAGTAAAAACAGAAAAAAATATATATAAGTTATGCATATAAAACACTTCATTGCAATTTATGGATTTTTCCAAAAGCCCAAGTATACATATGATTTTTGGAACTCAGAAATTAATGTCATACATAAGATTGATTTCCCTCGATCAACCCATAATGTGTTTTTAGCCACAATATACATATAGAAGAGTCTGGCACTTGTGCACAGAGGTCAGGGTGGCGGAACCAGACTAACGGTAGGTGGCATGGAAACTGAGCTTTGTTGCTACGCAGAAGTGAAATCAGTAACATTGCAGACAAATATGACATCTTGATTTTTTTTAATTAGTGCTCCTCTTTCTAAATCACTGTATGTTCTCATTACCAGCGTGCTGGTTATGTGCCCAAATCTGCTAACCTCAGGATCCCCTTCCATCCCCATCACTTAAGCCAAGCCTGAGTTGCCAGGTCTTCCTGGCTCTATCTTCTGTCCTGGTCCTACTCAATCATTCCTACAGGGAACACATCCAAGCTCCTGTTCCATCTTTCTACACCAGCTATAGGAGAGGAAAAAGAATTCTGCATGCAACCCATCTTACTTGTTCCCATTGGAAGTGACTGGTTTCCTTCTTCCCTCTGCTTCTATACTGTGCACTCTGTGCAACTGGGCCCTACTGCAAATGGAATTCCCTTCAGAGAGTAAGAGGAGGGATCTATGTGGTTGTCAACAAGCCTGGAGATTCTTCAGTTGGTGATAAAACCCACTGGAAATAACCAGGGTGAAAGAAAGAAAAGTAAAGAAAAGGAAAGGAAAGAGAAAGGAAAGGAAAGGAAAGGAAAAGAAAAGAAAAGAAAAGAAAAGAAAAGAAAAGAAAAGAAAAGAGGAAAAGAAAAGAAAAGAAAAGAGGAAAAGAAAAGAAAAAGAAAGGAAAGGAAAGGAAAGGATAGAAGAAAAGAAAAGAAAAGAAAAGAAAAGAAAAGAAAAGAAAAGAAAAAAGGAAAAGAAAAGAAAAAAGAAAAGAAAAGAAAGAAAGAAAGAAAAAGAAAGAAAGAAAGAGAAAGAAAGAAAGAAAGAAAGAAAGAAGAAAGAAAGAAAGAAAGAAAGAAAGAAAGAAAGAAAGAAAGAAAGAAAGAAAAACTGGAACATTGTGAATTAATTGACATTCTCTGATGAAAGCCTGTCAGGGTGTAGCCATATATAATGTTTCTGTTCACTTAGTGTCCTGTAAGGATGAAACATTCAAACAAAATCAAGAGTGGGTATATTTATTAACTAAATGTGATAGACTTAAATTTGTTTTTTTGATTTCAACACTTGTTTTGGAAAAACATCCTTGAATTTATCGGTCCACTTTCCTTAGTGGATAGAGCATAAAAAGAAAATTGAAAATGTTCTTTGTTCATGGGAGAACTTGCTGGTTCCTACGTTGTTCAAATCTTCCGTTCTTCTACTTCCCTCTACTGAGTCTTAGAAATGTGGAGAAGGTTGTGCATAATCTGTTACTTCTAGAACTTGCCTGAATACCTTCTTAAATCTCTCCTGTGAGATCACCCTGAGAGAAAGGCGCACAGGGTATTCCAACTAATCAAGACTTTATTGTGCAACTGGACTTCTCCAAACTGGAAAATAATGATACTTGACGTAGGGAATACAACTGAGCAAATCCTACGGCTCCTTCTCCAATCCCCTTAGGTGTGACCCTTTAAGCAGAAGCATTTGAGTAAAATTTTCTCTTCTGCTTTAGCGCCATATCAATATAATGCAATTCTAGGGCCGGTATGTGTTTTAGATGCTTCTGGAAACCCTCTTGCCTGATTTAGGGTTGGTAAATAAAATTCAAGGTCATGTGTGCCCTTGCTGTCCAATTAAAGTCACCAGGAGAAAATAGAATCTACCCTTGGATACCTTATTTTAGTGTTTGCCAACTACAAACCAACAGCTTAAAAATGTCACCCACTCAGTGGAGATATTTAATTTATGCTATAACTTCCTGTTTTTGATGGTAGCTTTTATGCTGCTTTTACAACTTAAACACCTAAAATGACAAGCTGGTGAGTCAGAAGTTAAACTGGATGAGTTCAGGTACCATGTGTCCTTCCCCTATTTCAGGCCACTGTTCTGTTCTCCTCATTTCCTCCTTGAGCCCGGCTCCCTTTAATTCCTCCATGGGTCTCCATTCAGTCACCCTATGACAGCACCAGCCGTCTCTCACTGCCTCCTACTTTCCACCCCTGTCCCTTACAGACTGTTCCAGCCCAGGAGTTTCCTCCGATTTCTTGTTTTAAAACCACTGTATTCAGGTATGACTGACATACGAAAAGCTGTGGAGAATATTTACATATTACATTCAATTAAAAAAAAGAACCCTCAGTGTGTTTGGAGATAACACATCCATGGAACCATCGCACATATTGTCTGCGTGGTAAGAGCACTTACCCCAGGATCCATCCTCTAAAAATTTGAACTGTGTACTATTGTTAACTATAGGCACTGGGTTGTATCTATTTCCTGAATTTATTTATCTTACATAACCTCTAGTCATCACCTCCTCCACCTCTCATCTTCCTCTCCCCCAATCCCTGGTAATCATCACTTTGTTCTCTACTTCGAGGAGTTTGACTATTTTAGATCCCACATATAAGTGACATCATACATTGTTTGCTTTTCCGCATCTGGTTTACTCCATTTAGCATCCTCTCCAGGTGCATCCATGTTGTCACAATGGCAGGTTTTGTTTTTTTCTGTAAAGTTGAAATAATATTATGTTTATGTACCCTCTTTTCTTTATCCATTTGTCTGTTGATGGACATTTAGATTGTTTCCATATCATAGCTCTTGTGAATAGTGCCATAATGTGCATGTAAGTGCGTATATTTCTTCTAGATCCTAATTTCAATTCTTTGGTGAAAATACCCAGAACTGGCACTGCTGAATCATATGATAGTTTAAATTTAAAATTTTAAAAATTTTAAGGATCTTCCGTACTGTTTCCCTTAATGGCTGTATTAATTTATATTCCCACCAACAGTGCACCAGGATTTCCTATATTTCGTATCCTCACTAATGCTTTTTTTAAATAATAGCTACCTTAACAGGTGTAGATGACATCTCATTGTCATTTTGATAACTATTTCCCTTATAATTAGTGATGTTCACCTTTTCATATACCAGTTGGCCATTTGTATGTTTTTTTTCAATACCACCTATTAGGTGTTTTGTCTATTTTTAAAATTATTTTGTCTTTGCTATTAGAAATACGGTTTACAAGTATTCCCTCCCATCCCAAAGGTTTCCTTTAACTTTGTTATTTCCATTGTAGTTTGATGTATTCCCTTTTGTTTATTTCTGCTTTTGTGGACAAAAAAAATCATTGTAAAGGCCAGTGTGAAGAAGCTTTCTCCCTGTATTTTCTTCCAGAAAGTTTATGGCTTCAGGTCTTATTTTTTTAATCCATCTTTAGATGGTTTTTGCATGTAGTATAAGAAAAGAGTCCAATTTCCTTCTCTTGCATGTAGATATGAGTGCAGTTTTCCTAAAACTACTGAAGAGTAGTATCCTTTCCATCTTGTGTATTTTTGGCACTGTTCTTGAAGACTGTGTATGTGTGAGTTTATTTCTGCACTCTCTCTTCTGCTCCATTGGTCTATGTTTTTATGCCACTTTCATACTGTTTTGATTACTATAGCCTTGCAATATCGTGTGAAATCAGGAAGTTTAATGCCTCCAGCTTTATTCTTCTTCCTTAGGATTCCTTCGGATATTCACAGTCTTGTGTTTCTATATGAATTTTAGAACTTTTCCCTATTTCTATGAAAAATGCCATTGGGATTTTGATACAGACTGCATTGAATTTGTATTGAATCACAATAGTAGCATGGATATATTAATAATATTAATTTTTCCAGTTGATGAACACAAGGTATCTTTTCATTTGTTATTTGTCTTCTTCAATTTCCTTTAACTATGTTTTATAGTTTTTTTAAAGATGTTTTATAGTTTTTAGTGTACATAGTTTTCAAGGTTAAATTTATTTTCAAGTAATTTTTGCTGATACTATTGCAAGCAATTGTTGTTTGCCTATACAGAAATACAACTAATGTTATTAGTTTTGTATTATGCAATTTTACTAAATTCATTTATTAGTTTTGACAGTTTTTTTGGTAGAGTCTTTAGGGGTTTCTACATAGAAGATCATGTCATCTGCATACAGACAGTTTTACCTCTTTTCCATTTGGATTCATTTCTTTGTATTTCCTAGTTTCTCTGGCTAGAGCTTTCTCATATGTATTCTTAACCTCCTGAAATGTTAAAGCTCAAGAGGTCAGACTGACTGAAAACACACACACTAGTATTTACTGAGCATTTTCTAGATTCTAGGTACAAAGTAAGTACTTTATCTACATTGTTTATTTTAATCCCCACCCTAATTTATGTACATTTTATAGATAAAGAAAAACTTAAAAAGCTTGCGTAATTTGCCCGAAGAGCTAGAAAGTATGAACTCATATTGAAATCCAATGCTCTTGGAGTGCCTGGGTGGCTCAGTTGGTTAAGCACCTGCCTTCAGCTTAGGTCATGATCTCAGGGTCCAGGGATGGAGCCCTGCATCTTGCTCCCTGCTCAACAGGGAGTCTGCTTCTCCCTCTGCCCTTCTCCCTTCTCCTTCTCCCTCTCTTGATCACTGTTTCTCAAATAAATAAATAAAATCTTTTTAAAAAGACACAAATCCAATGTTCTTATTTCTAAGCATATATCCTTAATTATTCTATGAAGCTACTAATAAAAAGGAACCCTCAGCTAAGGGGCAGAGTGTGTAGTCTCCAGACTGGAAAAGTTGAAGATCACACAATGGACCTGACCTAATTACAGGTTTGTGTTCAGACACATGAAAGTTAACTTTCAAACTCTCCCCATAATTCTATTTCTGACATATCTGCTCATGTCTATTGATCTAGGCAATTCCACATTTAAAGTTTTATTTCTTTTGTTAAAGTGTTGTTGCCTAAATGAAAATTTCTCTGAGAGTATCACATTCAACTCAAAAAAAAATCTATTTGCACCTGTATATGACAGGTGCAACTTCCCAAGTGAGGATTACAATGGGAAGAGTCAGAATGGAGAGAATATGAGGACACTAGTCAGTAAGTAAAAGGAGAAATTACCTGGAAAAGGATGAAGGAATGGGGAAATGAGGACTTACTGTAAAAAGAAGGGTATACCAGTAGGCATATGCTATTGCGCATTTTGGCTTTGCCCCAATTCTAAATTTGCATGCTGCACTAAAAAATAAACTGAAATACATTAATTTAGGATCCTCTCACTCAATTATTTCAATATGTAAGTGAGATATAGCTGAGGTGTCTTTGGTTTATAAAAATAACTACTTGTATATAGAAAGCAAGACAGTTATTTCAAACTGCATATGTATCATATGCGATGTATATGCATAAATTATTTAAATATTGGCTTTTCCAGATGTCCACATAACCACTGAATAAACATTCTGAAAATACTTTAAAAATATTGAGGGTTAAAATTAAGTATGTATCCAGAATGCCTGGGTTGTTTAGTAGTTGAGTGTCTGCTTTTGGCTGAGGGTTTGATCCCAGAGTCCTCGGATCAAATCCCACATCAGGCTCCCCACAGAGAGCCTGCTTCTCCCTCTGCCTGTGTCTCTGCCTCTCTCTCTGTGTTTCTCATGAATAAATAAAATCTTTAAAAAATCTTTTAAAAAATTAAGTATGTATCCAATTGATTCTTTGGGCTGCAGAATGTATTTATGAGCCAGAAGTGGATATAGCTGGTAGCTTTGCATATATGAGGAATGTGTGAAGAAGTTACCTGGTAGCTATAAGGCTGCTGTTACAGCCTTATTTTATTATTACCAACATTGTAACAGAGTACTTAGAAACTTTATTGCTCAGTTATATGTTCATTAATTCAGTCAACAAATATTTATTAACCAATTATTTTAGTGCCTTCTCAAGGAGCCCATTTGGTCATCATTAGTCTAGCAAATAGATATACTTCATGATAGTGTGACTAAGAGTACATTAGGAGGTTATTTTAGCTAAGGGACTCAGAGATATAGAAACTAATACTGAACCAATCATTTTGCAAGATGCTGGTAGAGAGGATACAAACGGGCAATGGCCAGTAAAGTATGTAAATTAATTCTCAGTTTTCATAAGATAGTTATTCCTCAACTCCCAACACAGAGTCATGGTCTAGACCACACAGAGGATTCATTTTTCCTATTGATAAGTCAGGGCAAAGAGGCAGGAGACAAGAACCTCTGAAGTAGAAGAAACCTATTTCATCTATTTTTATTCAGGGCTTTAAAGCAAGTCTTGGATCACATCATGCCAGAGCGGTGAAAGGGACTACCACCAGTGTCAGAAGAAAGGGAGTAAGAGAACCGAGTACTTGAAATAGCTCCTTTATTTATATCAGTGAATCTCTAACTGTAAAAAAGATGACCCAAACAGGGGTCAGGAGCATTCCTCTTCTTTCAAGGAAGAACACAGCACCATGCGTTGGCACATGCTTTCCCATTGTACCATGGTGTGCACTATTCACACAATGCTAGACCAGATATTCCCTGAAAGCAGAGAATATAGTAATGTCTTCAAAATACATAGATGATGTGGTTCTTACTCCAGGAACAACATTAGTGAGCAACTAAAACACAAGGAAAGGTAGAATTTGGGGTCAAAAATTCATTAATAATCATTCAATCCTACTTCAGAAAGGTGAAGAAATTTCCCAAATATCAAAGCTCTTCAGTGACAAAGATTCAGAGAAGACCAAAGATGGTGTTTCTACAGCAAGGCCCATTGCATTAGAACACAGGTTGGGCTGGACTTCCAAAGGCAGCAGGTAAGTCCCCCATGCAAGCTGATAAATGCAAGGCTTTACTCAAGCTTAGAATTTTGATGGCTTTATATGTACTACATCAACCAATCTTTGAGTTAAAAATCGGTATGAGTGGAGTGTCTGCCTTTGGCTCAGGGCGTGATCCTGGAGTTGTGGGATTCAGTACCACATCAGGCTCCCTGCATGGAGCCTGCTTCTCCCTCTGCCTGTGTCTCTGCCTCTCTTTCTCTGTCTCTCATGAATAAATAAATTTTTTAAAATCTTAAAAAAAAAGAATTTGCTACATAGCTGACTTTCAGAGACTTTGTTTCAAATAGAGATGAATCTTAGCATAAATCTTCTATAAGTGGTTGGGATGCCACTGAGATTCTCCCCATATTCAATATCCAAACCATCCTATGTCAACTATGCCTTCATGTTGAAGTCAAAATAAAGATACAATTTTGGACTACATAGTAAAATCAGTAAGAACTTCAAGGGTTTGTTAAAATTGAAGAGTTATGCTCAGTGAGGTAGAGGTAAGGAGCATTACAATCCTTGATTAGGGCTTAGTGGCAACCTCAGGGCTCTGCGTTTCTGCATCATTGATTCTGAACCTTGGCCACACAACAAAACCACCTGAGACGCTTTTGAAAATCCCAATGCCCAGGCTGTGTCCCGGATAAGGAGATCAAACTCTCTGAGGATGGGGTCCAGCTTCAGTATTTTTCAAAGGCCCTCAGGTGATTCTATGAGCAACTAACATTCAGAACCACAGTTAAAACTAGTAGTTTTAGATGATTACAGCTGCCTAAGCGCTATGACTCAAAGTGGGGGGAAATGGTCTAGGACTACTGTCACTGGTGATCATTTCTCTTACAATATTGTTTCCAATATTTGAAACTTAAGAATGCTTTAAAGGATGCTCTCAACCACAGCACATTACATAGATTATGAACTTTACTTAACCCAAGGAAAGTGGAGCAAAGTTCACATGTGAAGAAAGAAATCCTAGTTCTCATATTAAAATAATAGTATACATATTTGTAGTCAACCTCTATTTAATTTCCATGCATGATTAAACTGATCTTATTGTAGAATATTCCAGAATATCTGCAGTTAGTGGGCCCTTCTACAGAGTGGGGCACCTCTGCTCCCATCAGCTAAGATACATACTTGTAAGAAACTAGTCCTGTTTGTTCCTTCCTACTAATACCCATTATACCTATTACCCTAATTAATTTTATATTTAATAAACAAAAAACAATGTATATGTGTGCAAACGGAATATTTTTCTATGAAACTAAAATACTTAGAAAAACTTGATGAGGACAAATCACTAATATATGTTATTGATTATATATTCTAAAATATATTTAATCTCACTACCTATATTTATATATACTTATATATTTATATTATTTATATATTGCACATACACACACATATATATATGTATATATATATATATGTAAAATATGCCAGACAAATTCAAAGGCTTTTTTAAATTAATCAAATGTTAGTTGAAATCATGAATGAGAAACAAAGTCTTCTATTATAGTGGGAGAGTAAAGGATGAGTACGGGCCAAGGATTTTGTCAGAAATCATGCTTTCCTTTCTAGTGTAAGTGAAGATATTTTCACTGAAGCTCTTTCTAAACAGATAGGCAGAGGGATAAGAGCACAGTCTTGGAAATCAGACAATTTAATTTCCTATGACTACTCTGATACTGACTAGCTCTGTCATCTGGGAAAGTTATATGCCCTCCCTGCATCTCACACATCTTACTTTAACATAAGCTTAATAAATGGACAATGAGCAGTTAACTAATGAGATATATAGAGAAGAGTATATGATACAGTTAACAGGTTGGACCCTGGACTCAGATTTTAGTTTAAATCCCTGTTACGACATTTATTAGCTTTGTAACCCTGGGCAAATTTCTGAAATCTTTTGAGCCTCTTCCGTAAAGAAGGACTTCTAGAAAAACCATAATGTACCTTTAAGGTTTTTGCAGGATTAAATAAAACAATGCATATAAAGCACTTAGAGTCTCGTCAGGGACTTAGTAAGCACCAGACAAATGTTAATTATTATCACTGTCAATAACATTCGGCACCTAATAAGTGCTTAGGGTGTTACACAATTAGCAGCTACTGCAATTATTAACATTATCATTAAAATTATTCTTTTGCCCTGGTTTTAAGAAAAGACACTGGGGTAATTTGTAATATACTGTAGAAATTCCATTTGCTTTGACTCACCTCCTCCATAAAGGGAAATGCTAAGGTCCTGCACTAAATAAGAGTTTAAGCAATTAATAGTGTGGCCTTTTGAGTTCTGTGAAGACAATCCTATTACAGTATTTAAGATGAGCCTACTGAGTAATGGCTGAGGAGTTTTTATCTAGCTAAATGCTCTGTGATTAAAGCCATTATATCTTTGAGCTAAATTGACAGTAAGGAGATTCTGATTTAAAGGCACAGGTTTGTGATAACTGGATGCCAGAGTTTAGAAAAAACAATGGAAAGTAATTGCAAGGGAGGTAGCATAGAAGAGAGAACTTGAATACACCTATTTCTTTTTAGAAGTGTGACAAAAATTTGAATTCCCACCTATAACAAAATTTAAATATTACATAAATTTTCCAACTCCCTTAAATCCCCCCTTTCTCCCCCAACTTCGGTGAATTCTTACTCATCCATCAAGACCCAGCTTTCATTTTACTTGACCTCCTTTCTGTCATAGTATGAAGTAATCAAAACTCTCCTTTTTCTCCAAGAAATAAAGTCATTCAAAATTAATTAGATTTAATAATAAAATCCAACATAGCTTTGGAAATCATTTTTTAAAAGATGAATTATCAAAAAACTTGACATGGATGGAGCTAGAGAGCATACTGCTAGCAAAATAAGTCAGAGAAAGGTAAATAACATATGGCTTCACTTGTATGTGGAATTTAAAAAACAAAACAAGCAAAGAAAAAGAGAGACAGATAGACAAACCAAGAAGTGGACTTAACTATAGAGAAAACTGATATTTACCAGAGGAGTGGTGAGTAGTGGGATAGGTTAAATAAGTAATGAGGCCTAAGAGATGTTCTTGTGATAAGCACCAAATGATGTATGGAATTGTTGAATCACTATATTGTACACCTAAAAATAATATAACATGGTATTTTAACTACACTGGAAATTACAATAAAATATTTTTTTAAATGGAAAGAACAACATAATACTAAACAGCAAATGGGGTCAATGAAAGAGTCAAAGGAAAAATTTAAAAAATATGTGGAAATAAATGAAAATACAACTGCCCAAAATCTTTGGGATGCAGTGAAAGCATTGCCAAGTTAGGCCTACCCACCCCCACCCAAAACAAGAAAAAGCTCAAATAACCTAACCTGATACCTAAGGAAACTAGAAAAGAGCAAACAAATCTCAAGATAAATAGAAAGAAGGAAATAATAAATATCAGACCAGAAATAAATGGCATGATGACCAAAAAAAGAAAAGAAAAGAAAGAAAGAAAGAGAGAAGAAAGAAAGAAAGAAAGAAAGAAAGAAAGAAAGAAAGAAAGAAAGAAAGAAAGAAAGAAAGAAAGAAAGAAAAAAGAAAAACAAAAGAAAAAATCAGTAAATCCAAGAGCTGGTTATCTGAAGAAATAAACAAAATTAATAAACCCTTAGTCAGACTCATCAAGGAAAAGATCCAAATAAATAAAATCAGGAATGAGAGGAGAAGTAAAATCTGACACCACAGAAATACAAAGCAATGTGAGAAATTATTGTGAAAAATTTGTATAAATAAATTGGACAATCTAGAAGGAATAAACTACTAGAAATAGAAAATCTGAACAGACTAATTACTCATAGCAAATAGAAGTGGTAATCAAAAAATTACCAAAAAATAAAAGTCCAGGACTAGATGGATACCCATGTGAATTCTATCTATATTTTCAATTTGCTTGACTTAGAGACTTCCAAAAAGGATGGCAGAGTCAGGGGATCCTAGGCTTACTTCACCTCACAGATACACCTAGGTAACACATTAGTGTAAATAAACTAGAAAACCACCCAAAGACTAGCAGAATAGTCTCCTTATAACTAATCATAGAGAAAAGGCCACATTAAAAATGGCAGGAAGGTCAGAAACATGGTTGGGAACCAAAGTGACCTGTGAGACTATCTGCAGTGGAGAGCAATACTGTAAGCATGGAGAAGGGAGAGGAATAAACTGCACGCCAGGCACCACAGGCATGGAGGACCTTCACTGGGAAGATGAATCACCATAACATCTGGCTTTGAAACCCAGACAGACTTAACATGGTAAGTTTTTACAACCAGCAGGGCTTAACTGGAATTTTAAAAATCAGCTGGCTCTGCTCTGGAAGAGCCTGGAGGGTCATGAGAAACCGAGTCCCTGCCTTTAAAGAGATGGCATAACAAACAGCTCCACTGATATACAATTATAGAAGCAGCAGTTTGAAAAAACACCTGGGTATACAAGAAAGACATTTATTTACTAATCTCAGAATGTGTGCTAGAGGGGCAGGGATCTTTAGGAGACTTCTCCAAGAACAAAAGCTGGTAGGTACCATTTCTCTCCTTAGCCTGCCAGCCCTATACGTGCAAACACTTGCAGGAACTAGCTCAGTCTGAACACCTACCTTGTGAACAGCACAACCTGCCTCCCTTGTACTCCTGCAGAGTTGTACCTCCAACCCACCTTCAGCAAGGTGTGACATGTCTCCTCCCACAGCAGAGCAGGGCAAACTTTGTGAACACCAAGTGCCCCACCCCCATGCTCTTCTTTAGACTTCTCCCTCCAACCTGCCTTTTGACTCTGGCAGGAGTCCATCCAAAGCAGTGCCACAAGTCTGGCATTGTGCAAGCAGCCTCAGCAAGGGTCAGCACCACTCCAAAGTGACTTATGCCACAGAGAGTGAGGAGAATAACCATACATACCAGCTCAACTGCAGCCCCAGCAACAGCCTGGGAGCACACATCTGGTCTGACTGCAGGCCCCAAATTCCAACAAACCTCCATGGAGCCAGCACAGGTAGATGCCCTGCAGTTTGGTGCTACCACAGCTCTGGCCAATGCTTGGTTTGACTCAACTCAAGCCCAACGCCAGACTGGACTGATTACAAAACTGATTACAGAGAACAAATAACAAACAAATAACTCAATAAATGAAATTAAAAATACATGGGATGTAATAAGTAGTAGACTAGAGGAATGGATCAGACACCTGGAGGATAGAGTAATGGAAATCCATTAGTCTGAACAGGAGAAAGAAAAAAGTTAATAAAAAAAAATGAGAATAAACTAAGGAACCTTAGCAACAGTCAATCATAACACCATTCACACTATAGGGATCCCAGAAGGAGAAGAAAGAGAAAAGGAGCAGAAAATGTATTTGAATAAATAATAATTGAACCCTTCCCTAATCTAGGGAAGCAAATAGATAACCAGATCCAGAATGCACAAAGAGCCTCCAATAAAATCAACTTCTTTGAGGGCCATAATAAAACACATAGTAATTAAAAAGGTAAAAAAGTAGTCATAAATATAAAATTTTTAAAGCATCAAGAGAAAATAAAGCAGTTACATAAAAGGGAAACCCCATAAGGTGATCAGCTAAATTTTCAACAGAAACTGCAGGCTAGAAGAAAGTGTCAGGATATGTACAAAGTGCTGAAAGAAAAAAATCTGCAGCCAAGAGTACTCTGTACAGTAAGGCTATATTCAGAATAGGAGGAGAGAGAAAGAGATTCCCAGAAAAACAAAAGTTGAAGGAATTTAAGATGAATAATCTAGCCCTACAAGAAGTGTTAAAGGAAACTCTTTAAATAGAAAGGAAAGAACTGTAAGTAGAAATTTAAAAAGAAGGAAACACAAGAAAGGTAAAAATAAGTATATCTATAAAAATCATCAAAGGATTCATAAAATAAAAGGCTGTAAAATATTACACCATATACCTAAAATGTGGCAACAAGAGTAAAGAATGGGCTTAAATTTAAGCAATCATCAGCTTCATATAGACTAAGAGAGCAAGAGAATAAACAGAGGAGAACTACAAAACAACCATGCAACAAAATGACAATAAGCAAATCTTATCAATAAGTGCTTTGAATGTAAATAGCATTACTTTGAATGTAATCAGAATAAATGCTTCAATCAAAACACAGAGGGTAAAGGAATGGATAAAAGCAAGATCTGTCTATATGCTGCCTACAAGAAACTCACTTCAAGCCTAAAGACACAACTAGATTGAAAGTGAAGGAATGGAAAAGCATTTATCATGCAAATCAGGTGAAAAGAAAGCCAAAGTAGCAATACCTATATCAGACAAAATAGACTACAGCTACATAATCATAAAGGGAACAATTCAAGAATGATTATAACAATTGTAAATATTTATGCACCCAACATCGGAGTGGCCAAATACACAAAGCAGCTAATAACATAAAGGAAGTAATCGATAGTAATACAATAATAGTAGGGAACCCAAACACCCCACTTACATCAATGGATAGATCTTCCAAACAGAAAATCAACAAAGAAACAATGACTTTGAGTGACACATTGGGCCAGATGGATCTAACAGATATATTCAGAACATTCCATCTTCAAACAGCAGAAAACACATTCTTCTCAAGTGAACATGGAATATTCTCCAGGATAGATCACAGACTATAAAACAAGTCTCAACAAATTAAAAAAAAAAAAAATGAAGTCATGCCATACATCTTTCCTGACCACAATGCTATGAAACTAAAAATCAACCACAAGAAAAATATCTGGAAAAAAACCACAAATACATAGAGGTTAAGTAACATGCTACTAAATAATGAGTGAGTCAACCAAGAAATTGACGAGGAAATTAAAATAAAATATGGAGACAGATAGAAATGAGAACACAATAGTTCCAAATCTTTGGGATGCAGCAAAAGCAGTCCTAGGAGGAAAGTTTATTCCAATACAGAAATACCTTAAAACGCAAGAAAAATCTCACACAAACTAACCTCACACCCAAAGGCTCTAGATAGGACAAAGTCCCAAACAAGAAGGAAGGAAATAATACATTAGAAGAGAAATAAATGAAATAGAAAAAAATACAACATGGGATCCCTGGGTGGCGCAGTGGTTTGGCGCTTGCCTTTGGCCCAGGGCGCGATCCTGGAGACCCGGGATCGAATCCCACATCAGGCTCCCGGTGCATGGAGCCTGCTTCTCCCTCTGCCTATGTCTCTGCCTCTCTCTCTCTCTCTCTCTCTCTCTCTCTCTCTCTGTGACTATCATAAATAAATAAAAATTAAAAAAAAAAAGAAAAAAAAAAAAAGAAAAAATACAACAGAATAATCAAACTAGGAGCTGATTCTTTGAAAAGATAAAAAAATTGATTAACCTTTAGCCAGATTCTATCAGAGAGAAAAACAGATGGAATAGTGGGGTGACTCAAAATCAAAAATAGGAGAACATTCACACCACAGAAATACAAAGGATTATAAAAGAATATTATGAAAAAATATATGCCAACAAATTGGACAAACTAAAATAAGTAGCTAGAAACATAACCTTGCAAAACTGAATCAAGAAAGAGAACATTTGAACAAACTAATGATCAACAATGAAATTGAATCAAGCATCAAAAAATTCCCAACAAACAAAAATCCAAGACTTGACATCTTCACAAGTAAATTACACCAAACATTTAAAGAAGGATTAATCTATTCTCAAATTATCCCCAAAAATGGAAAAGGAAGGAATACTTCCAAATTCATTTGATGAGGGCAGCATAACCTAATACCAAAATCAGACAAAGGTGCAACAAAAAAAGGTAATTATAAACCAATATCCCTGATGAATATAGAAGTAAAAATCCTCAACAATATACTAGCAAACCAAATCCAAAAATACATTTAAAAAATCATTCACCATGACCAAGCGGGGCTTATTCCTGGGATGTGAGGGTGGTTCAATATTCATAAATCAGTCAACGTAATACATCATACAGATAGGAAAAATGATAAAAACCATATGATGATTCCAACAGACATAGAAATAGCATTTGATGAAATACAACTTCCATTCATGATAAAAACCCTCGACAAGGTAGGTTTAGAGGGAACATACCTCAACATAAAGACCAAAGGTGAAAACCCTGCAACTATCATCATACTCCACAGTGAAAATCTGAGAGCTTTCCCCAAAGATCAAAAGGAAGACAAGGATGTCCACGCTCACCACATTTATTCAACATAGTACTGCAATCCCAGCTACAACAATCAGATAACACAAAGAAATAAAAAGCATCCAAATTGGCAAGGAAGAAGTAATACTTCTACTATTCACAGAAGATATAATACTATATTTAAAAACCTGAAAGACTCTACCAAAAACTACTAGAACTGACAAATAAATTCAGCAAGGTCTCAGGATACAAAATCAATATGCAGAAATATGCTGCATTTCTATATACTAATAATGAACTAAAAGAAAGATAAATTAATAAAACAGCTCCATTTACTATTGCACAAAAATAAGATACCTAGGGGGAAAAAAGATACCTAGAAATAAACCCAACCACAGAGGGGAAAGACCTGTGCTCTGAAAAATATAAAACAATGATAAAAGATATTGAGGATGACACAAGCAAATGGAAAGATATTCCATGCTCATAGATTGGGAAAACATATGTTAAAATGTTAATACCCAAAGCAATCTACCAACTTAATGTAGACCCTATCAAAATTTCAAAGGTATTTTTCACAGAACTAGAACGAATAATACTAAAATTTGCATGAAACCACACACAAATTAGCCAAAGCTATCTTGAAATAGAAGAACAAAACTGAAGGTATCACAATCCGAGATTCCAAGATATACTACAAGGCTGTAATAATGGAGACATTATGGTACTGGCACAAAAATAGTCACAAAGATCAAGAGAACAGAATAGAGATCCCAGAAACAAATCCACACTTATATGGAGAATTAATCTTTGACAAAGGAGACAAAAATATGCAATGGGAAAAAAACAGTCTGTTTAACAAATGTTGTTGGGGAAACTGGACAGCTACATGCAAAAGAATGAAACTGGACCACTTTCTTACACCATATGTGAAAATAAACTCAAAATGGATTAAAGACCTAAATATGAGACCTAAAACCATAAAAATTCTTAAAGAGAGCACAAGTAGTAATTTCTCTGACATCAGCCATAGCAACATTTTTCTAGATATGTCTCTTGAAACAAAGGAAACAAAAGCAAAAATAAACTACTGGAACCACATCAAAATAAAAAGCTTCTGAACAGCAGAGGAAATAATCAACAAAACTAAAAGATAACCTGAGTGGGAGGAGATATTTACAGATGACATATCCACTAAAGAGTGTCTCAAACAACATATAAAGAGCTTATTTTTTTTTATATAAAGAGCTTATAAAACTCAACAGCCCAAACCCAAATAATCCAATTAAAAAATGGGCAGAAGACATGAACAGGCATTTCTCCAAAGAAGACATCCAGATGGCCAACAGACACATGAAAAGACGTTGCATGTTACTTATCATCAGAGAAATGCAAATCAAAACCATAATGAGATATCACCTCACACCAGTCAGAATGGCTTAAATTAAAAAAAAAAAACACAGGAAATAAGTGTGGGCAATGATGTGCAGAAAAAGGAACCCTTATGTACCATTGATGGGAATGCAAAGTGGTGCAGCCACTGTGAAAACAGTATGGAAGGTTCTCAGAAAATTAAAAATAGAATTACCACATGATCCAGTGTTTCCACTACTGACTACCCAGGAAAACACAAAAACACTGATTCAAAGAGATATATGCACCCTTGTTTTATTACAGTATTATTTACAATAGTCAAGTTACAGAAGCAACTCAGTGCTCATTGATAGATGAGTGAATAAAGAAATGGTCTATATACACAATGGAATATTACTCAGCCATAGAAAAGAATGAAATCTTGCCATTTGCAACAACGTGGGTAGATCTAGAGGATATAATGCTAAGTGAAATAAATCAGTCAAAGAAGGACAAATAACATTATTTCATTCTTGTGAACTTTAAGAAATTAAATAAATAAAAAAAACAGTTCTCAACTATAGAGAACAGATGATGATCAGAGGGATGGTGGGTAAAATAGGTGAAGTAGGTTATGAGTACATTTATCATGATGAGCACTGAGGAATAGTTGGAATTATTATATCACTGCATCATACATCTGACACTAGAATAACACTCTACATTAATTTTACTGGAATTTATGTAATACTGAAATATAAATTTGCTAGGTTTTCTTGTGTCTGGTCAATAAGAAAAAAATTTTTTTTTGTAATTTTATGTTCTTAAAGAATGTGCTCCATAATTGCATAAGTCAATTCTTATTTCCTTTAGCTTCCAGCTTATTTTTTAAATTTATCTGAGACATATGTTGAAATGTCTCACTAAGATGGGTCTGTCGGTTTCTCTATTACCACTATTTTTTCCTTCAGATATTTTGAGTATATTTATTAGGTACACAAGAAACTTTTTTATTATTTGAATTATTATATTATATATATATTATATTATATTAATTGAATCTCTCATCATCAAAACTTCACCTACCAGTGGGTTCATTTTCACCTTATAATTAATTTTGCTTGGTAATTGTATAGACGAACTAGTTTTCTTTGAGTTGGTATTTTCTTGATTCATTTTTTCCCATCAATTTATTTTTAACTAAAGATTTCATGTATCCTTATGCTTCAGAATTCATCACTTCCTAAATGCATTTGTTAGTCTCCTTTAAACAGCATATATGTGGTTATTTTTCAATCTAGTATAAATGGACAAGCTTAGCCAATTCATGTTTTACAATTCACAAAATATTTGAACATTTTCCCACTCTTTTCATTTACTATTTTGTCCTACTTTTTACATGCATTTCCTATTTTTTTCTTATCTTTATTGAGGTAAAATTCATATAAAATTCACAATCTTAAATGTTTTGTTTCTACTGGTTTGGGAGTGGCCTAGAAAAAAATACCCTTCTGACCTTAGAAATATTCTAACTAGGTAGAGAAATCACAGCAACTGTAAACGCTTTGAAGATTACTTCAAATCTACTTAACTTGGGTCATCTGTGTGATTTAAAGATCCATAGAAATAAAAATTTTCCCAGCCAGATGTTGTTTCGTGATACTCTGAGCATTTATAATACCTTATAAGAACTGTGATTCCATCAAACAAGAGTGAAGGAATATCAACCAACTAACTACCCAGTAGCAATTCAGGGAAAAACTGTGACCAAGTCATTCAAAAGGACTGGATAGAGTCATGGGGTTTTATAAAATTAAATCACTTTGGTGTGTACCTAGGTTTCTTATTATTTCCACAAATCCCTTATATGAAGTTGTGGACATGAGACAGAGAGACTTACTCATTTTAGTTAGTTTAAAGCAGTTTTAAACTATTGTTTTTGTTGAGTGCATCATACATTTCAGGCACTGTGCTAACTATTTCATTTAAATTATTTAAGTTCATTCTCCTGACAATCTTCTGAGGGAGGTGCTATTATGTCCTAGTTTTGCAGGAGAGGAAATTGAGGCTCAGAGAGATTAAGTCCAAATCCTCACAGCTAGAGACAGGGCTCAGCTTTGAACCCAAGCAGCTTAGCCATAAGGATTTTAATATTTACCACTGTACTATATCAAGAGGTAGGGCTAATTATTTATCCTCAGTTGTCACCTGTATGGCATAGTCTGAGAAGTATAAGATGTCCACCTGCCTACATATATTTTTTCCAACTACTGCCTCATCACGTCTTACATGTTAAATGTTGCCTGATTCTTGCTTTTCTATTTGTAAAAGCAAACTCTCCTAGAGCCTGAGGGTGGAGATGGAAATAACTTTCTAAACACGTTTGCTCTGAACACCTTAGTATTTATTATAGAGATATCAACCCCTTATCATTGATTGTCTCTTGGTGAGGAAGCTATAAATCCAAAGTAAAAAAAAGAGATAATATATGAAAATCTTACTGGGGATCCCTGGGTGACTCGGCAGTGCCCTGCCTTCAGCCCAGGGCGTGATTCTGGAGTTCCAGGATCAAGTCCCACATCGGGCTCCCTGCATGGAGCCTGCTTCTACCTCTGCCCATGTCTCTGCCTCTCTCTCTCTCTCTCTCTCTCCTGAATACATAAATTAAAATATATATATATATGAAAATTACTTACTTAACTGCCTAATACATAGTAGGCCTTCACTGTATGCTATTTATTATTATTACTTCTTAATCTCAACTCATTATTAGTGATATTAAGAGAAGAAGATCAATTTTCCCTCCCAGGTGATACACTTTTGTTCAGGTTCAGTTATAGAATGTGAACCACAAGTCCACTAAATCTTCCTTCCTTGAGCTTCATCAAATATCTGATAATCCTTCTTGACTCAAGTTGACTGCCTTGATTCATTGGTACATGATCTTAAGCTGTTACTTTTATTTTCTCCATGATAGGGATTTAGGAAAAGGAGGGGGTTTTTACTGGTATTTTCAACAGCCAGAATGCCAAGTAAGTCTCTAAAGGTAAGAAGTCCCCGTAGCTGATGACATTGAGTTTCTCATAGGTTTCCAAGAACGCAGCTTATTTCTTTGCCATTTTCATGCCTCCTGGCCTTTGCATAGGCTATTCCCTCTGCTTTGAAGTCTTCTGGCCCTTGGCCATGCTTCCCCAGCCCCTGCTTGTATACCTGTTAAACTCCTAGTCATTTATTGTAGATACTTCATTTCTTGTTTATGTGATCCAGCAGCTAATCCAGTAGCTCTTCCTACACTGAGAAATAGATTCTTGTGTGACTTTTGGTGTGTACAAGAACCTTTCTACAGAGGCAAAATTCTGGCAGAATGAGTTCTGGCATTTTATCTAAGACACTCCTCATGAAACTTTGAACCTGGGAAAGAGTAATTCTAATAAATGAGAGGTCCATTTAGAAAACATCTGCTGGCAGCTGCATAGTATCCAGGATGCCATGCTGGGTATACAGTCATACCATCGGAGGTGTGCTAGAGCCAGCTAGTCCTGGCTTCTGATAACCTGAGATTGCATCAGTTGTTAAACAATTATTAGGTGTCAAGTAATTTAAGGTTCTAATTAAATGTAAATGTAAATATAAATTAATTTAAAAATAAACTATATTGTAAACAAAGGTAATAAACATTCAAAACTTATCAGTCACTAATTTCATTATTTTTTTACTGTTTTTTTGTTTTGAGGTTATTTTATATTTATTATGTATGTGCATATATATATGTATATACACATACATATTGTATATATAAATATAGTATGTGTATGGGACTCCTGGGTGGCTCAGCGGTTGAACGTCCTACTTTGGCTCAGGGCATGATCCCAGGATCCTGGGATCGAGTCCCGCATTGGGCTCCCCACAGGGAGCCTGCTTCTCCCTCTGCCTGTGTCTCTGCCTCTCTCTCTCTCTCTCTGTCTCTCATGATTAAATACATAAAATCTTTAAATAAATAAATATGTGTATGTGTGCATATGTATGTATGTGTACATATATATGTAAATATGTGTATATGTGTCCTTTTACTCAGATAGTGTTTTTTTTTAAGATTTTATTTATTTATTCATGAGAGATACAGAGAGAGAGAGAGAGAGAGAGAGAGGCAGAGTATAAACTGGATTTCCAGGATACCTCGGTGGCTCAGAGGTTGAGCATCTGCCTTCAGCTCAGGGATGATCCCCGGGTCCTGGGATTAAGCCCCACCCCCCCACACCCCCCACACCCCCCTCCGCATTGGGCTCCCCACAGGGAGCCTGCTTCTCCCTCTGACTGTGCCTCTGCCTCTCTCTCTGTGTCTCTCATGAATAAATAAATCAAATCTTTAAAAAAATAAATTGGACTTCCTCAAAATTAACAACTTTGTGAATCAAAGGGCACTACTAAGAAAGTAAAAAGGCAGCCCACAGAATGGGAGACAATGTTTGCTGATCCTATATCTGATAAAGGCCTAGCATCCAGAATACAGATAAATCCATATAAAGTAACAAAGAGACAAACAATGCTATCAAAAAATGGATAAAAATTTGACTTTTCTCTGAAGCAAGTTATACAAGTGAACTATTTTTTTTTTTTTTTTTTTATGATAGTCACAGAGAGAGAGAGAGAGGCAGAGACACAGGCAGAGGGAGAAGCAGGCTCCATGCACCGGGAGCCTGATGTGGGATTCGATCCCGGGTCTCCAGGATCGCGCCCTGGGCCAAAGGCAGGCGCCAAACCGCTGCGCCACCCAGGGATCCCAAGTGAACTATTTTTAATAGAATTATTTGTCTCTGTTAATTTGTATGAGTTTATATGCATTGTGGATACTAAATCTTTGTCAGGTATATGGTTAGCAAGTATTTTCTCCCCTTCTGTGGGTTGTCTTACTTTCTTGACTGTGCCCTTTGATCGACACAAAAAATGCTCATCCATTACAGTCAGGGAAATTCAAATTAAAACTACATTGAGATACTATTTCACACACTCTAGAATAGCTGCACTAAATATAATTAAAAGGAAAACATAAAATTATTAGTGTTGGTTAAGGATGTAGAGCATTCAGAGCTCTCATACATTGCTGATAAGAATGAAAAATGGTGTAACCGCTTTGAAAAAATAGTTGACAGTTATGCAAAACTCATTAAGATAGAATTGTCATATGACCCAGCAATTCCACTCTCAGGTTTAGAGCCAAATAAATTAAAAACAGGTGTTCAAATAAAAACTTGTTCATGAAGTGTCATAGTCACAATATTCACAACAGTGAACAGCTGGAAATAATTCAAATGTCCATCAACTGTTGCCTGGATTTTAAAAATGTGCTACACACATGAACAATGGAATATTATTCAGCCCTAAAAGGAATGAAGTACTGATAGGTACATGGTACAACATGGACAAACCTTGTAAGTATTAGGCTAAACTAAATGAACCAGACATAGAAGGCCACAAATTGTATGATTGCATTCATATGAAATACTCAAAATAGGAAAATACTCAAAATACTAAAATAAAAATAGGAAAAATCCATAGAGTCAGAAAGTGGTCTCTATGGAAATTATGAGACTTAGTAGCTGCTAGATTAGTGGTTACCAGAGCTGGGGAATGGGTGGCAGGAAGATATGACTCCCTAATGAGTATAGGGTTTGTGTGATGAAAATAATCTGGAAAGTGTTGATGGTGGCACAGCATTGTGAATATACTAAAAGCCACTTAATGTACAATTTAAAACATTAGAAACATTGGATACTAAATAGGCAGTAACATCAATGCATGGAATAACCACACCTTTGTTAGCAGTTCAAGGTAGGAGGTGGGCACTTAGGAATATAAGAATCTCCAGGAGGAGGCTGCTTTATTAGTACATGAGAAAATTCAAGTGTTAAGGTTTTTACTCTGTAAATACAGAAATCAAGAAACATTCTTGATAAGTAGAGAAGTTAGAAAGCTAAACCACCAAAATGTATTCTTCAAATACTCCAGGAGATCCAGAAACAGTCCTAATGCCTGTTATAACAGCAACCTACATTACCTCCTATCCTAATATAATTTTTTTCCTCCAACTATTATTTGTTTCCTTTCCCTGTTGACTTGATTTCCAAAAACAGTTTCTAAGAAGTCAAAATGCTAGCAGGTCCAAAAATTGGCTCTTAGGAGCTTTGGGAATTTCATCTCTCAAAGAGATTTATCTCCACAAGCAGACCCACACTGCAGATGGGGACATGAATATGAAGATTAGGGTAGAGACATCTGCCTCTGGAGGTTCTCAAAGAGTTTGCACACACAGAATCTCATTATGCCACTCTGAGTTCTACAAACCACAAAAGCTTCCAATATTGTTTGTAGGTTTTCCAGGGCTATATGGTGTTTTGAATAAACTGTGATATTAATGTAAGTTATGTTGTGCTATCATGCATCAAACATACCTTGCCTAAGCATAAATGCTATAGGCTTGGCCTTCTGGAGGAAATAAAGCATTAGAAACATGTTTATATATGGAAAGGGTAGAGAAGGACTTCTGGTTTTTGGTCTGACATCTTAAGAACTTGAAAGTTACAGACCATCCTTAAAACAGCAATAACAAAAGCTAAACCAACTGAAAATTAAACAACTATTCATAAATAATTTATGTTACAGGACAAACTGCTGCCCAAAAAACTAGAAAGACAGGTGGATACACAGCTTACTAGAAGCAGAAGCCCCACATGGAGCCAGTATTGTAGGAAAAGTAATTTTAGAGACTCAGTGTAGACTAACAAGAGTTAAATACTCCAGAAGGGCCCCCAAGTTTCATCAGTTTTACTTTTCCATTAAGTTTGCACCATGAAGATCAAAGAAAAATTATCTCTTGCTTCTAGCCAGGGGAAGGGGAAAGTAATCATTTAAAAATATACCTAGAGTATGCTGTTCTCCTTAACAAGGATCTACCCTTAAAGGAAACTATTTTCCAAAAGCTAACTGACCTAAGGGAAATACTCATCTCAGTGGCCCATTACCTTCAATGCTGGGTAAGGAAAATACCCAAATCCAGCCCCTCTAGGTTAATTCTCTTACCTAAGGGCAGGGGACATGAGAAGCACTTATGAAGGTCACAGCCCAGAGACAAGAGCTCACTAAGAAACTAAGATCTAATCATGAGATTATAAAATGCTTCCCCTACCTCAACTCCCCACCACCGGAATAAAGCTCCTATAAAGAGTATGGCTAAAAGAACTGCAAGTCTCAAACCTGAAAATGAAGAAATTTCTGGTGCAACCGAAGACAATAGGGAAGAAAATACAAGAATGTTAGAAAAAAAAATCAGTCTGTATTCTCTGATCTTATAGGTAGATCAGTAAACAGAGTCCAAACCATAGCCAGGTGAACATAAAACTTCACACTAAAGGCCTGTTTACCTCAGTTCCTTTTACTGGATAGGTCATGGCTGGGCTGCAATAAAGAATTACGAGCTACGATAATGGTACAAGCCATGTCTGAAAAGAAAGCAAGCATCAGAACAAGTTTCAACTATGGCGCAGGTACTGGAATTACCAGAATGGGAATTTTAAATAATTATGGTTAATATGCTAAGAGTGCTAATGAAAAATGTTGCATAGGTGAACAGATAGATGGACACTCCAAGAATCAAAAGGATTTTTTAAAAAATCAAAAGTTTTAAAACAAATTTAACAAATTAAAAATACCTTCAATGACCCATTGGTAAATGGAATACAGTTGAGGAAGTGATCAGTAAGCTTGAGTATATCAACAGAAACTTCAAAACTAAAAAGCAAATAGAAAAAAAATTAAAGGAAAAAAACTGCCTGTGGGATGAATACAAAAGATGGAACAAATGCATAATGGAAAGATCAGAAAGAGAAAAGAACAGGAAAAAAATATTCAAAATAATAATGTCTGAGAACTTCCTTAAATTAATACCATACACCAAACCACAAATTCAAGAAGTTCAGAGACCCCCAAACAGGATGATAATGAAGAAGAAGAGGGGGAGGAGAAGGAGCAATTTGACACTTAAGAACACCACATTCAAACTGCAGATAATCAAAAACAAAGCTAAAAAGTTGAAAGAACCCAGAGGTGGGGCACCTGGATGGCTCAGTCAGTTAAGTGTCCAACCTTGATTTCAGAAGGGATCATGATATCAGGGACATGGGATCAAGCCTAACAGTGGGCTCTGCACAGAGTCTGCTTGTCCTTCTCCCTCTGCTCCTACACTACTCCCACTTACTCTCTCTTCCTATGTCTAAAATAGAAAGAAAGAAGAAGAAAGAAAGAAAGAAAGAAAGAAAGAAAGAAAGAAAGAAAGAAAGAAAGAAAGAAGTAAATGAACTCAGAGGGAAAACAAATATCTTACCCAGAAAGAAACAAATATAAGAATTATATTGAAGATTTCTTCAGAAACCAATGAAACAAGAACATAGTGGAGTGAACTCTAGGTCAAGTGCTAAAATTTGTGTTAAAAGGTATAATTGAGGGATCCCTGGGTGGCGCAGCGGTTTGGCGCCTGCCTTTGGCCCAGGGCGCGATCCTGGAGACCCGGGATCGAATCCCACGTCAGGCTCCCGGTGCATGGAGCCTGCTTCTCCCTCTGCCTGTGTCTCTGCCTCTCTCTCTCTCTCTGTGACTATCATAAATAAATAAAAATTAAAAAAAAAAGGTATAATTGATATGTGAAGTGTTGAATTAGAATTAGAGAAGGCAGGGGGAAAAGGAAAACAACATACTAAAAACAAGGACAGTCAACAGAAAACAGTTACAAATATGTTATCTATTAAACCAACTACATCAATTTATTTTGATTCATGTTAGCACAGTCTAGCTTTTTCCATTCCTCTACTTTTAATTTGTCTTTAAATGTGAATGGGATAAGTGTGCCTATTAATAGCTTAAGTGGGTTATAAAAAAACTAGACTCAAACCACATGTTGTCTTCAAGAAATAGACTTTCAATATAATGACATAGACAACTTAAAAGCAGAGGAATGGAGAACACTATGCTATGCTAACATGAATCAAAAAAAATCTGGAGAAATAATATTAATTTCAGACAAAGCCTACTTCAAAATAAGGAAAATGATCAGAGGTAGCAGGGGGTATTACTTAATGGCAAAGGCATCAACTCTCCAGAAAGACAGTAACGTTGTATGTGAATGTGCCTAAAAACAGTGTCAAATTACAAGGGTCAAAATGATAAAACTATAAGGAGAAATAGACAAATCCACTATCACAGATGAAAAGTTTAACAGCTCTCCATCAGTAATTGACAGATCTGGCAGGCACAAAGTAAAAATGCAGCTGAATGGAATAGCATCATCAACCAACTGGATCTCATGGGCATTTACAGAATACTTGATTCAATCACAGAATACATTCTTTTTAAGCTCACATGGAACATTCACTAAGATAGGTGACATTAAGGGCTACAAAGTGTATTTTAACGGATTTTGAAAAAATCCTGCCATACATATTCTCAGGTCACAGTGGAATTAAACTAGAAATCAATAACAGAAGAAAAGGTAGTGGGGGGAGGTAATGACCATGGCAGAAGGGTAGGAGACTTTGTTTCATCTGGTCCATTGAATTTAGCTAGATAACTAGCAGAAGCATTCTGAACACCTATGAATTCAACCTGGAATATAAGTAGGGAACACCTGGAGCCCCACCAGTAGAGAAGCGACCACTTTTTGCAAGGTAGGGGTGAGGAGAAATGAATTTGAGGGGAGATATCAGAAGATTAACAGCAGAGAAAGGGAGTCTTCAAAAGCTGGCTACTAGAATGTGATAGAGCCCGGGAGGGCAAAGTGCTTTAGAAAACTGCTCCAATGAGCAATACCCCTGGCTGTAAGGTGCTCAGGTGATGAAACAAGCAGAACTGTAGGTGGGACAACACAGTCCCAAAGTCCCTGGAGTCACAGAATTAACAGGGGGGCCTCAGCTTGCAGAATTCCCAAGGAGGAGAGTGGGGAAAATGGTTGTGGTCAGCAAGCCCAGGAGGGGGCTCTCAACTTGGTTTGCCATAGACCATGAACAGGGGCCTCTCTGGTGACCACTCTCCCTAGGGAATCTGCAGAGGACTGGAATGTAGGGACCCTCCACCATACCCTGGGAGAGGTAGAGGAGAAATAGCTCTCAGGTCAGGGACCTTGTAAAAGACAATATGGGGCAACCTTCCACGTTCCCCTGGGGAGAGGCAGGCCAGGTGCCTGCACAATCTGAGGACTGCTCTCAGTGCCAGTGCCCTACAAAGCACAGTAAGGCAAGACACTCTGACTCCCCCGAGGAGGATCTGTGTGGGCACACACCGTGAGAATCTGCAGGCTGTGGCAGACACAAAAGTGAAGATTGTTGATCCCTGAGGGTTTACTGAAGAGAGGGTACCGCAATCTTTCGGCTCTGGGGATGGAGATCCCGGCAGGGGCCATTTTTATTTGGATTCTCTAGAGGCAAAGACAGCCTTCAGGGAACAAAACCACACTGAGGACCAGCTTACACTGAGCCTGGCAGATGGCAAGGGGTGGTGCAACCCCACCCAGGCAAAGACACCTAAGAAGTAGTGCAGCAGGCCCCTCCCCCAGAAGACCAACTGGAAGAACAGGTGCACAGCAAATTTACAGACCCCACAAGACAGTAAAACTTTAATGCTAGGGGAAAATAGTATATAGAATTTGAGGTTTTTTGCTCATGATTCCTTTATCTTTTAATTTAAAATTTTCCATTTCATATTTTTCTTCTTTCCCTTTTCAACTAGTTTCTTATTTTATCAGCTCTTTGTTTTTACGTCTTTCTTTAATTTTCACTTCCTACATTTACATTTTACAGATACATACTTCATTTTTGGCTTCCTTTCACTCTATTCAATTTAATTTTTGTATTTATACAAGTTTGGATTTATTCACAATTTTGGGACTTAGTGTCTTCTAACACACAGAGCAAAATACAGTCAGGAATTAGTGGAGTATCCTATTTTGTCCACCTGTAAGATTATATTCTCTCTTCTTCCCCCTTTTATTATTTTTCTTTTCTTTCACTTTTTGTTTTGTTTTTCTGTTTTGCTCTCTGACCTCATTGGATTTGTCTACTGTGTATTTTATTCAGGTAGCAGTTGATATTTTTGATTCTATTCACTAATTCAGCCATTCTTCTCTGGACAAAATGATTAGAAAGAGGAATTTACAACAAAAGAAAGAACCAGAGGTAATGCTCTCCATCACAGATCTGATCAAATTAGATTTAAGTAAAATATCAGACATGGAATTCAGGATAACAATTATAATTTGCTAGCTGGGCTTGAAAAAATCATAAAAGACACTATAAAATCTCTTAGCGTGGAAATAAGATCTAATCAGGCTAAAATTAAAAATACTCTGAGATACAATCTAAATTGGATACTCTAACAGCTGGGATAAATGAGGCAGAAGAAAGAATAAGTGACATAGAAGACCAATTGATGGAAAAGAAAAGGTGAGGAAGAGAATGAAAAACAACGAATAGCCCAAGAGGAGAGGCTTCAAAAAAATCAGTGATGCCATGGAAAGAACCAGTATCAGAATTATTGGAGTGCCTGAGGGAGAATAGAGAGGCAGCAGAGGGGCACAGAAGGTATATTTAAGCAAATCATAGCTGAGAACTCTCTTAATATAGGGAAGGAAACAGCCATTCATATCCAAGAGGTATAAAGGATCCCTCCCAAAATCAATAAAAGTAAATCAACACTCTGACATATAAAATAAAGCTTGCAAATTTCAGAGACAAAAAGAAAACCCTGAAAGAAGCTCAAGACAGGAGATAGTAATGTATAGAGGCTGGAACATTAGATTGACGGCAGACCTATCCACAGAGACCTTGCAGGTGGCATGATATATTCAAGTTATTAAATGAGGGAAACATGCATCCAAGAATACTTTATCCAGCAAAGCTGTCACTGAAAATGGAAGGAGAGATAAAGGGCTTCCCGGAGAGACAGAAATGGAAAGAATATGTGACCACTAAGCCAGCCAGAAAGAAATATTCAGGAGGATCTTGTAAGCAAAGAGGGAGTCCAAGAGTAACATAAACCAGAAAGAAACAATCTACAGAAGCAGGGAATTTACAAATAATACAATGGCACTAAATTCATGTCTTTCAATAGTTACTCTGAATGTAAACGGGCTAAATGCTCTAATCAAGAGGCACAGGGTATCAGACTGGATAAAAGCAAGACCCATCCATATGGTGTCTACGAGAGGCTCATTTAGACCTGCAGACACCTCCAGACTGAAAGTGAGGGAATGGAGAACTATGTACTATGCTAATGGACCTCAAAAGAAAGCTAGGGTAGCAATTCTCCTATCAGATTAGATTTTAAACCAAAGTCTACTAAGAAATGAAAAGGGACACTATATCATAATGAAAGGGTTTATCCAACAAGAAGATCTAAGAATTATAAACATATACGCTAATTTTGAAGCAGCCAATTATATCAACCAATTAATAACTAAAGTAAACAAACACATAGATAATACATTAAAAGTAGGGGACTTCATAATTCCACTCATACCATTGGACAGATCATCTAAGCAGAAGATCAACAAAGAAACAAGGGCTTTGAATGTTACACTGGATTAGATGGACATAATGGAGATATATATATATATATATATATATATATATATATATATATATATATGGAGCATTCCATCCTAAAGCAACAGAATACATATTCTTCTCAACTGTACATGGAACTTTCCCCAAAACAGATCATATACTAGGTGACAAATCAGGTCTTAACCAATTCCAAAAGATTGGGATTATCCGCCAATTATTAGACCAAATACTTTGAAATATTATCAGACCAAAATTCTTTGAAAGTTGAACTCAATCACAAGAGGAAATTTGGAAGGAACGCAAATACTTGGAAGTTAAATAGCATCCAATTAAAAAATGAAAGGGTCAACCAGAAGTTAGAGAAGAATTCAAAAGATTCATGAAGACTAACAAAAATGAAAGCACAACTGTTCAAAAGCATTGGGATATGGTAAATGCAGTCTTAAGAGGGAAGTACATTGCAATACGAGCCTCTCTCAAAATATTAGAAAAATCTCAAATAGTCAACCTAACCTTACACCTAAAGGAGCTGGACAAAGAACAGCAAATAAAGCCTAAATCCAGCAGAAGAAGAGAAATAAAAAAGATTCAGTTAGAAATCAATGGAATAGAAACCAGAACAGTAGAACAGATCAACAAAACTGGAAACTAGTTATTTGAAAGAATTAATAAGATTGATAAACCCGTAGCCAAGCTTATCAAAAAGAAAAGAGAAAGAACCCAAATTAATTAAACCATGAATGAGAGAGGGGAGGGGAGGTCACAACCAACACCAAGGAAATACAAATGATTTTAAGAGCGTATTATGAGCAACTGTGTACCAACAATTAGGCAACCTGGAAGAAATAGATCCATTCCTGGAAACTTATAAACTATCAAAACCGAAACAAGAAGAAGTAGAAATCTGAACAGATCAATAACTAACAAAATAGAAACAGTCATCAAAAACCTCCTGAAAAACAAAAGTCAGAGCCAGATGGTTTCCCAGGGGAATTCGACCAACATTTAAGGAAGAAATAATACCTATTCTACTGAAGTCGTTTCAAAAAATAGACATGGAAGGAAAACTTCCAAACTCATTCTATAAGGCCAGCATTACCTTGGCCCCCAAACCAAAGACCCGATCAAAAAGAACTACAGACTAATATTCCTGATGAACATAGATGTCAAAATATCACCAAGATTCTAGCCAGAAAGGTCTGACAGTACATTAAAAGGATTATTCACCACAACCAAGTGGGATTTATTCCTGGGATGCAAGGGTGGTTCAACATTTGCAAATAAATCAACATGATAGATCACATTAATAAAAGAAAAGACAAGGACAATATGATCCTATCAATTGGTGTAGAAAAAAGCATTTGAGAAAATAAAGCATTGTTTCTTGGTTAAAACTCTTCAAACTATAGGGACAGAGGGAACATACCTCAGTATCACAAAAGCCATCTATGAAAAGCCCACAGCAAACATCATTCTCAAGAGGGAAAACATGAGAGCTTTTCCCCTATGGTCAGGAACAGGACGAGGATGCCCACTCTCATCCCATTGTCCATAGTGGCAATGTCCACAATAGCCAAACTGTGGAAGAAGCCCAGATATCCTTCGATAGATGAATGGATAGAGAAGATGTGGTATATACAGGCAATGGAATATTGCTCAGCCATCAGAAAGTATGAATACCTACCATTTACATTGACATGAATGGAACTAGAGAGTATTTGCTAAGTAAAATACATTAATCGGAGAAAAACAATTATCATATGGTTTTACTCATATGTAGAATAAAAGAAATAGTGTAGAAGAATGTAAACAAAGGGAGGGAAAACTGAATGGGTAAAAATCAGAGAAAGAGACAAACCATGAGAGACCCTTAATTCTGGGAAAGAAACTGAGGGTTGATGAATGGGAGGGGGGTGGAAGGAAGGGATAATGGGGTAATAGGCATTAAGGATGCCTAACACCTATCACCTGGGTGTTACATGCAATGAGTGATCAAAAACTACATCTGAAACTAATTAGTTTCTTTCTTTCAGAAAGAAGAAACTAATAATGTACTATATGTTGGCTAATTGAATTTAATGAAAAAAAAAACCTAGAAAATAGCAAGGTATGTGGGAATCAAACAACAATGTCTAAATAACATGTGAATCAAAGATGTCTCAAAAGAAGTAGAAAAATACTTTTAACTAAATAAAAATAAACTTATCAAAATGTGTGAGATGCAGCAAAAATGATGCTTAAAGGGAAATTTATAGCATTGAATGCATTTATTAGAAATGAAGAAAGATCTAAATTGAATAATCTGTCTGTCACCTTAAGAAGCTAGAAAAATAAGGGCAATATAAATCCAAAGTAAGCAAAAGAAAAAAACAACATTAAAATGAGAACAAAAAGCTAATTGATAAGAGGAGAATCATAGAGAAGATTAATGAAAACCAAAGCTAGTTCTTTGAAGAGATCAATAAAATTGATAAACTATAGCCAGGTTAGCCAAGAAAAACTAAACGGAAGACAAAAATTACTAATGTCAGAAATTAAAGAGCGACCATCACTACTGATCCAATGGACATTAAAAGGATAATAAAGCAATATTACCAACAACTCTATACCCCTAAGTATGATAACTTAGATGAAGTAGACCTATTCCTTAAAAGACATAATGTAACAATACTGACAACAGTAGGAAGAAATAATTCATACAAGCCCAAATCTATTAAAGATATTTAATCAATAATTAACAATCTGCCCAAAACCAGAAAGCACCAGGGCCAGACAATTTCACTGTGAATTCCACCATTTAAAAAAGAAATGATACCAATTTTCTATAATTTCTTCCAGGAAATTGAAGTAGAGAGAACACCAACTAATTCACTCTGGGAGGCCAGCATGACCTAAACACCAAAACCAGACCAAGCCATTACTAAAAATAAAGGGAAATTACAGACCAGCATCCTTCATATGGAGGTAAAAATCCTCAAAAAAATATTAGCAAGTTGAATCCAACAACATAGAAAAATTTGTCAACTATACCTTATTAAAAAGGTATAATTTGTCAATTATACCTTAATAAAAAATTATACATCATGATCCAATTGGATTTATTCCAGGTACATAAAGCTTGTTCAACAACTAAAAATCAATTAATATAAACCATCACATCAACAGGCTAAAGAAAAAGAAAACATATAATGTTATTAATAAATGCAGAAAAAGCATTTGAAAAACTCATCATCCATTTAAGGTAAAACTCTTAGCAAACTAGAAGTAAAAGAGAACTAACTCAATTTGGTAAAGAATATCCACAAAAGGGGATCCCTGGGTGGCTCAGTGGTTTAGTGCCTGCCTTTAGCCCAGGGCACGATCCTGGAGACCCAGATCAAGTCCCACGTCCCGCTCCCGGCCTGGAGCCTGCTTCTCCCTCCTCCTCTCTCTCTCTCTCTCTCTCTCTCTCTCTGTCTATCATAAATAAATAAATAAATCTTAAAAAAAAAGAATATCCACAAAAAAGCATAGCTGACATCATTCTTGATACCAAGAAATTAGGTCTTAAGATGTGGAATAAGACAAGGATGGCCCTTCTCACCACACTATTTAACATTATACTAGAAGTCCTCACTAACGAAGCCAGATGATAAGAAAGTAAAAGATATACAGACTGGAAATCAAGAAATCAAATTATCTTCGTGATGAAATGGTTGTCTATGTAGCATATCTGAATCAATCAACAAGAAAATACCAGAACAAATAATTACAGTTACTTTGCTGGACACAGAGTTAATATACACAATGAAGGGCACCTGGATGGCTCAGTCAGTTAAACATCTGCCTTTGGCAAAGGTCATGATCCCAGGGTCCTGGGATCAAGCTGTGTTTGGGGCTCTCTGCTCAGTGGGGAGTCTGCTTCTCCATTTCCTGTTCCCCCTGCTTGTACTCTCTCTCTCTCTCTCTCTCTCTCTCTCTGTCAAACAAACAAATAAAATCTTTTAACAACAAAAAAACCTTACAAAATGCAATTTCTCATCTATAAACCAGCAGTGAATGATGGAATTTAAAATAAAAAAAAACACCATTTACATTAACACCAAAAAAATAAATGCTTTCATGTGAACCTAACAAAATACGTATAAAGTATATATGGGGAAAAACTACAAACACTGATGAGAAAAAAACAAAGATCTAAAATGGAGAGATATTCTATTTTCATGGATAGGAAGATGTCAGTTCTTCCCAAATTTTGATCCATAGATTCAAGGCAATCCCAGCCAAAATCCAAGCAAGACATTTGGTGGATGCTGCAAACTGATTCTAAAGTTAATACAAGTCCAAAAATACATAAATACTTAAAACACAATATAAAACAATCCAATTTAAAAATGAACAATATGTGGAACAAACCCCTCACCAAAGACATATATAGAAGGGAAATAAGTACATGAAAAGAAAATCAACATCATATGTTATTAGGGCAACAAAAATTAAAATAGTGAGATACCACTACATGTCTATTAGAATGATGAAAATCCAAAACACCAATAGCATCATGTACTCGTGCGAATGTAGAGCAAAAAGGAACTTTCACTCCTGCATATAAATGCAAAATGGTACAGTCACTTTGGAAACAGTCTGGCAAATTTTGTTAAAGATTTATTTATTTATTATTCATTCATTCATTCATTCATTCATTCATGAGAGTCACACACAGAGAGAGACAGAGGCATAGGCAGAGGGATAAGCAGGATTCCTATGGGGAGCTGGATGCAGGACTCGATCCCAGGACCCCAGGGTTACTCCCTGAGCCAAAGGCAGATAGATGCCCAACCACTTAGCCACCCAGAGGTTCCCTGGCAATTTCTTATAAAGGTGAATATGGTCTTACCTTATTCTTGCCTTTTAGATATTTAGGCAATTGAATTAAAAACATATTTCTACATAAAGACCTGCAAATAAATTTTTATGGATTCATAATTGCCCCAAATTGAACCAACCAAGATATTCTTCAATAGGTGAAAAGATAAAGAAGTCAAGTTACATCCATAAAATCTGATATAAAAAAGGCATCTCAAGCCAGAGAAAGACATGGAAAATTTAAATGTATAGTGCTAAGTGAAAAAAGTCTGCAAAGGCTACACACTGTATGGCACCAAATATATAACATGCCAGAAAAGGCAAAGCTGTAGATATAGTAAAAAAAAAAAAAAAAATTAAAAAGTGGTTTCCAGGAATTTGTACCAAGGAAGGATGAATAGGGGAGCAAAAGGATTTTAGGGTAGTGAAACTATTCTGTACAATACATGTACTATGCATTTGTCAAAACCCATAGAATTATAAAGCATAGAGATCCTTGACATAAACCATAGAATGTATTTAGTAATAATTTACCAACATTAGTTCATGAATTATAACAAATATAACATAAATTCAGGATATTATTAAAGGAAATTGTGGACATGTATAGGTACAGGGGGAGGAAGAGGAAGGGCATATGGGAAGTCTTTGTACTTTCTGCCTAACTTTTCTGTAAATCTAAAACTCTTCTAAAAAATAAAGTCCACATTAAAAAAAAAAAAGGTGGGGAGGGGAGCAGGAAAGGTTATGTAACACCTCTCCTTGCCATGGCCCAAATAGTTGCTTTGCACGTTCTATGTGGCCATTGTCAGAGCCCAAGTCAGTATGGTAGGCTGAATAGTATTTTCAGCATTATTGATTTTTGCCTCCCTATAAAACAATGTGACTGAGGACACCTTGTCACTAATTGTTGACTAATCCTGATATATCTTAAGCAGAACAGTGAATAGAGATGTGAGAAGGGAATTATAAAGAATCCTATATTTCTAATAATTCTCAACATTTGTGCAGATGTAACATATCTAGATGTAAACATTCACATTCACACATAAATGCATTCGTATAAGCTATTTATTAAGGATTGCTATGTAGTAAGATGTTGCACTGTGATATGTGCATTGTGTGCAGGATGGAGGGGAAGGAGGGCAAATTTAAATATAGCCCAGGTAGGTCACTTTGAAGAGGTGAAAGTTTAGTCAAGGGTGAGAAGTAGTTGTTGGCTTGAAGAGATCAAGATAAACATTCCAGATAGACTGCACAGCAAGTGCAAAGGCCCTGAGGGTGGGCGGAGGTTAGTGTTGTGGTGTTTTGATTTTTTTGAGGGTTTTGTTTCAAGAAAGATGCCCCATGTGACTTAACATGCATATGCTTAAATTATTCTCCATTTAACATATGTAATATAGAATTGTTACATTATGCAATACCTTTGCTTTGGTAAGTTCCTTAGCCTAGAATAGTTCTTATCTTATATACCTGTTAAAATTTAAGACCAGGGCAGCCCCAGTAGCTCAGGGGTTTGGCGTGATCCTGGAGACCTGGGATCGAGTCCCACGTCAGGCTCCCTGCATGGAGCCCGCTTCTCCCTCTGCTTGTGTCTCTGCTTCTCTCTCTCTGTGTCTCTCCTGAATAAATAAATAAGATCTTTAAAAAAATAACTAAAAAATAAAATTTAAGACCCAACTCAAATGTTTCCTACTTCATGGCATTTCTTATGGTACTGTTTTGATTTCCCAGTCAAAATGATTTACTATTATCCATTTATTATAATTAGCTATTAGCATGTTTTCTTTCTCCAATGGGCAAATAGCATATAGGATTGGATTAAAAAATGCTTATTGTATTTAATTGAATGTCCTACTCTTATTGATTAGTCAGGAAACTTTCATAAGTCCCAAAGGATCAGAAGAGACACTAGTTTTTTCTTCTTTAGTTTATTAGGAATAGTAGCATAACTAATTTATCAAGAGTTTCAAGTAGAAGAGATCTGCTATACAAAACCGTGCCATAGTCAACAATATTGTACACTAAAAAATTTGTTAAGAGGGTAGATCTCATCTGGAGTGTTTTTACCACAAAACCGTGCCATGGTCAACAATATTGTACACTAAAAATTTGCTAAGAAGGTAGATCTCATCTGGAGTGTTTTTACCACAAAACCGTGCCATGGTCAACAATATTGTACACTAAAAATTTGCTAAGAAGGTAGATCTCATCTGGAGTGTTTTTACCACAAAACCGTGCCATGGTCAACAATATTGTACACTAAAAATTTGTTAAGAGGGTAGATCTCATCTGGAGTGTTTTTACCACCATAAAGTAAAATTTAAAAAAAAAAACATTCACAGCACATGTATTAAAAAGAACAAGGATGTAACTTCTGGCAACACCCAAATAAAAAAAAAATTTCATCACAAAATGATATCTGGTCATTAATCTCTAGGAAAGTATATTTCAACTTCTCACTAAAATACAGAAAAAAGATGGGAACTCATAAGGCTATCAAATATTTCAATGGAAGAAAGCCATAGAATTTAAGAGGCCGTGGCCTTAATTTTAATTAATTGGACTGAGTTTTTAATCTAGTTTTTAGTTTATGCAGTTTTTAATTCATGGGAGATAGAGAATTTGATTATTGAAATAGAAGCTGCTGCACGGAAGTTAGGAAGACTCTCTACCTTTACAATCTAGAAAGCTCAAACAGCTTTCTCCCTTTCCCTCCTGGGTGCTTCCAAGTAAGGCAGAAAGATGTGCGCTACCTTTTTCATCCCACTCTATTTCTTATTGTCATCATTCTCTCTTTTTAAAAAATTGAAGTATAATTGACATATGAGATCGTATTAGTTTCAGGCATATATCATAATGATTTGACACTTTTTATATATTACAAAATGATCTCCACAATAAATCTAGTTATCATCTGCCACCAAAGTTATTACAGGATTACAGACTTTATTCCCTATGTGGTACATCATTCTTTAAAACTGTGTTCATTATGAAATATACATATATATATATATATATATATAAATTTGAAGAAAAATAATAAAATTAAAATATTACCACCCAGCCTAGACATCAGGTCTAAGTTCTAGGAACTCATTCACTTACTCTGCTCCACTGCCTCTGAAAGGGAGATGGAATTTCTCTTGCCTGGGGAAGTGGGATGGGGAAAGCATAGGCCATTCTGAATAGTTGGTTGAAGGATATTCCATAGGGATAACTAATTATAAGTCAGGTCTGACCTGCTGTGCCCTAGACAGAGGAGGTCTGGCAGCCTGGAAAAGTTCAGATCTTTCCAAGTCTATGGCTTTCTTTCATTTCACACACAACACTGAGCTGGGTGAAGCAGGTATTACCATTAAAAAAATAATAATAATGGAAATGAAGAAAAGAAAGACCTCTTGGTACATAGTAAGTTGTTTCACATGTGTTTGTTAAGTGAATTCATGATGGCTTGCTGTAATTTACAATGCAATTTTCTAAGAAAGGATTTTTGTGATTTTTTTACAAACGTGCTAGGAATTACTCTTTTCCCCCTGTATATAATTTCTTGAATAATAGCCACAAATGATCTTCAATTTACTTTATGCAATAATGAGCCTTTGAAAGGCAAAGTAACTTTATAGGAACTTTATCGGAAAAGGTTAATTTTCTTCTAACTATGATAAAACTAAAATATCTGGTAGTCAAATAACAGAAATTTGTTATTAAAGTTTTATAAAATTCATCCCTTTAGTTTGACTTTTAAACTTCTGTAGTCCTGCACTTTCATATGCTATCTTTTTATGAAGCTGCTTGTGTCATTATTTTATTCCACCGTGAAGTGACATTTACAAAAGATCGGGAACAGAGATACTCAGGGCTTATGATGCTGAAGAAACAATTCAGCATTTCTAAAACCTGGCTCTAGAAAGATGTTCACCTAATAAATTTTGTAACGGAAACACCCTAGAAAGATTGTTTGTAATTGATGCGATGGTATATTTTAGAAGTCTCAGCAATGACAAAGGAGAAACTTCACTCAAAAGCTCAAGTTATTCACTCCTACCCAACATGAGAGAAATAGTTTATTTAAAAAAATAACCCTACTACTTATTCAGCTTTGTAATGTTCATGCTATTCAGGAGATGTAGGGTTTATGGAGGAGACAAGATATGCACATGTAGATAACAATACAAGTATTGGTGTGTAATTAAGTGCTCAAGAGATGCATTCAGTGAATATTATAATAATCAGGGAAAAGGAGAGACATCAATGATTGAAGAGAAAACTAAGGAAGTGACGTTTCAACTGATGCTTAAGGGATGGAAATGATTGGAACAGATGGGTGGATAAGGGAGGGTAGGACAGTTTGGAGGAACAGCTTAAGTTGAATATGAACATATCAAAGCAGAGTTGTTTGAGAAAAATAAAATACAGTGATTGATAGGCAAATGGTCTTAAGTCACAAATTCAGGTTAACAGGATCTCAAAATTAGAAGACATGAGTTTTCTTCTGGTTCAATCATTACAATGTTCATTAATCCCTTCTATAGCATTCTTAGCAAATGGCCACCGAGCCTTTGCTTGGATACCTTCAACATTACTCCTCCTGTGGCAGTGCTGAACCGCCATAGATATTACAAGATTACTCTTTGCATCTGGCCAAAACCCTACCCCTGTAATTTCTACTCATTAGTTCTTATTTTGTCCTCTAGTAATAAATCTTTGCAGAATTGCTTATAAGCCCTCCAGATGCTTATAGTACACATAATCTAGTTGTGCTGATGCCACTTACTCTAATAACTAAAATTAAGTATCAGGGAGAAGGAGGTGGAGCTGACCTACAAGCCATTGCGAAGAGAACATCATAGTCTTCAGTGGAAAATAAACTTAAAGAGCCAGAGATTAACGTGTGATAGATCATAAGCCAAACAAATGGTGGGGAGTTACTGCAAAATAAACTAAAAGTGTCTGCTATCACTTCCATGAAAGGGACCAAGGGAAATAATTTAAACACTCTGGTAAGAATTCATTAACAATCAGAAATGTTTTTCTCCCTCCATCCATTTCCCTTGTCTTCATTTATGGGCAAAGCTTAGAAGGCACTAAATTCTCTGCTCATAGAATAAAAACACCAATTGCAAATGAACAAGACTCTCTCTGATCCTCAGTTCTCAATTAATACAGTTTTCACTGGACAAGTGAACTCTGCAGCTATCCCTTTTCCTACTTTGCCAGTAATTTTCACTTTCATCCTTCATAAACATTGTGTGATAGCTGCTGACAAGTAGGAAAATTGATTTATATGACTCGCATTTTCCCCTTGCTCTTTGCAACTCTTCCACCAGTGAATGTGATAAGGAGCTGGACAAAGGATAGAAGGAAGATGGCCAGAAGTTGAGGGATAGAAGGAGAGGAAGGGAAAGAAGGTCAAACAGTCACGCTTGTTGGATCTATGAGTGTGGTCATCTCCTCAGGGCCCCAGAGGCTTTCATCATTTGCCAGTCTCTGGGGTTCACCATGTGCTTGCCATTCTCACCACTGCAGTGAAACATCCTGGATGTATAATCAAATTAGTGGCTTTTAGTTTATGCAAAGCTAAATGTTAGACTAAAAGCAGTTTTCTGTAAACATAGGCCTAGGCAAAAAAAAGAAAGAAGAAAGAAAGAAAGAAAGAAAGAAAGAAAGAAAGAAAGAAAGAAAGAAAGAAAGAAAGAAAGAAAGAAAGAAAGAAAGAAAGAAAAAGAAAGAAAAAGAAAGAAAAAGAAAGAAAAAGAAAGAAAAAGAAAGAAAGGAAGGAAGGAAGGAAGGAAGGAAGGAAGGAAGGAAGAAAGGAAGAAAGGAAGAAGAAAGGAAGAAAGAAAGAAAGAAAGAAAGAAAGAAAGAAAGAAAGAAAGAAAGAAAGAAAGAAAGACTCTTTGAGGAACCTCCACACAGTTTTCCAGAGTGGCTGCACCAGTTCACATTCCCACCAACAGTGTAAGAGGGTTCCCTTTTCTCCGCATCCTCTCCAACATTTGTGGTTTCCTGCCTTGTTAGTTTTCCCCATTCTCACTGGTGTGAGGTGGGATCTCATCGTGGTTTTGATTTGTATTTCCCTGATGGCCAGTGGTGCGGAGCATTTTCTCATGTGCATGTTGGCCATGTCCATGTCTTCCTCTGTGAGATTTCTCTTCATGTCTTTTGCCCATTTCATGATTGGATTGTTTGTTTCTTTGCTGTTGAGTTTAATAAGTTCTTTATAGATCTTGGAAACTAGCCCTTTATCTGATAGCCTTTATCTTCTCCCATTCTGTAGGTTGTCTTTTAGTTTTGTTGACTGTATCCTTTGCTGTGCAAAAGCTTCTTATCTTGATGAAGTCCCAATAGGTCATTTTTGCTTTTGTTTCTTTTGCCTTCGTGGATGTATCTTGCAAGAAGTTACTGTGGCCAAGTTCAAAAAGGGTGTGGCCTGTGTTCTCCTCTAGGATTTTGATGGAATCTTGTCTCACATTTAGATCTCTCATCCATTTTGAGTTTATCTTTGTTTATGGTGAAAGAGAGTGGTCCAGTTTCATTCTTCTGCATGTGGATGTCCAATTTTCCCAACACCATTTATTGAAGAGACTGTCTTTCTTCCAATGGATAGTCTTTCCTCCTTTATCGAATATTAGATGACCATACATTTCAGGGTCCACTTCTGGGTTCTCTATTCTGTTCCATTGATCTATGTGTCTGTTTTTGTGCCCTACGACCCAGCAATTGCACTGTTGGGGATTTACCCCAAAGATTCAGATGCAATGAAACGTCGGGACACCTGCACCCCGATGTTTCTAGCAGCAATGGCCACAATAGCCAGACTGTGGAAGGAGCCTCGGTGTCCATCGAAAGATGATGGATAAAGAAGATGTGGTTTATGTACACAATGGAATATTCCTCAGCCATTAGAAACGACAAATACCCACCATTTGCTTCAACGTGGATGGAACTGGAGGGTATTATGCTGAGTGAAATAAGTCAATCGAAGAAGGACAAACAGTGTATGTTCTCATTCATTTGGGGAATATAAATAATAGTGAAAGGGAATATAAAGGAAGGGAAAAGAAATGTTGGGAAATATCAGGAAGGGAGACAGAACATAAAGACTCCTAACTCGGGGAAACGAACTAGGGGTGGTGGAAGGGGAGGAGGGCGGGTGTTGGAGGGGAATGGGTGACGGGCACTGAGGCGGACATTGACGGGATGAGCACTGGGTGTTTTTCTGTATGTTGGTAAATTGAACACCAATAAAAATTAATTTAAAAAAAAAGAAAGAAAGAAAAGAAAAGAAAAGAAAAGAAAAGAAAAGAAAAGAAAAGAAAAAAAAAAGAAACCAAAAAACCCAAACCCAAAACCAACCCTAAGACGTCTGACCATTAATTTCATTTAAGGTTCTGTAAGAATATATAACACATATTTCTTAGGGCACATGAGCAAGGGGGTATCATAAAGTCACCTTAATAGGAAGAACTCAAATGTTGCTGGGGCATTAACTCTTATCAATGTAGGATTCCAAGAGATGTTTCCCACGAACTTGCCACCTCATTTATGTCTATTTCTTCTGCTCCACTGGGCACAGTGGTCTATACTTCTCTGTACTTTTTCAGCTTATCCAGCAAAGCAGTCCCCTTCAACTACCTCCATTTCTTGACTAGAGAAGTACATTAACCATCAGACATGGGTCCAGTGAGAATAAACCTAAAAGACAAAGTTTTGTCAGAAACCAGGCTGTCTTCCAAGATGTCCATCCAAATGAGAACTAGTTCCCTGCTGCCACTCTAAAAGATTACCACAAAATTAGTATCTTAAAACAACACAAACTTATTAAGATGGTTATGGAGGTCAGAATTCTGAATTGAGACGTAGCTAAAATGAAGGTGTCCATTGGGCTGGTTCCCTGTAGAGGCTCCAGAGGAGAATCTGTTTCTCGTCCCTTCTAGTTTCTAAGGTTGCCTATGTTCCCTGGCTTGTGACCACATCATTCCAATATCTGCTTTTGTCACCACAATGCTCTTTCCTCCTCTATAGCCAAATCTCCCTCTGCCTTCCTGTAAGGACGCATGTGATTACGTTCAGGACCCCCTGAATAGCCAAGATAATCTCCTCCATCTCCAGATCCTTAACCATATCTGCAAAAGCCCTTTTGCCACAGGCTCTAGGAACTGAGGCAAAAATTAGATTTTTTGTCTAATATAAGTATATATTATCACATATCTGTAATAGTAATTCAATAAATACTTGACTAAATAGACAATTTATAAGAATCTATTAGAGAGTAATTAACAGACTATAGTATTTTTGTCCCTTTAGAATATAGACTCACTCTAATCACAGTGTGTTGGTCATTCATGACCAGAATTATACTGGTCATGAATTCTACTTCATGAAGTATACTTCTATGCTGAAGACCAGACAAAAACTATCAATGAAGACATAGTTCTCTTCTACCCAAGCTCCCTTTGGGATTTTACTGTTTCATTTTAGGAGAAACTTATTTTTCCCTAAGGCACTTACTACATGTATGCATAAGAGTGTATTAAATGTCTGGAAGAAAGACTTGAAGAGGAGAAAGATTTACCAGATGGACATCCTGGAGCTGGTATCTGAACTTTTGAGAAAGAGATGTGATGCTTTAAGGGTTAATAAATACATTCTTCAAAGAATTTCTTTTTTTAAGTATGCGCATGTGTATATGTGTATATGCATATATACATATTCTTAAATAAATGTTCCAAATTTTTAACCTTATTTATATCATGAATTACTTGAGTAATAATTATCCATGTTCACCTTCCTCAAAACTTTGAGATAATGCTTCCTTAAAATTTGCTTAGTTTTGCAAACTTTCAAATCATTCTACATATACAAGCTTTAATAATGCCCCAATCCTATACCTTGATGCTGAACAGACATTCAATAACAAAATTTAGATGACCTACAGCCTCTGTTGTGGTAGAGTAAGTTAGATTATCATCCTCGTTTTACAAATTTAGTGAGGTTCTGAAAATTGAAGGGGTTTTCCCACAAGTTTAGTTTATAGCCTGTAAATATTATCTCAACTGCTACTGGATCCATGTATTCTTGACTCCTAAAACTCTCTATAAAACAGAATATTCCCAATTTAAAAGGCTATGGATAAAATATTAAATAATATAATCAAAAAATCAAGTAATTTCCATATTATATTTTCAAACACAGCTAATTTTACATCAAAAAGGAATTTGTTTTATATAATGTAACTAAAGTAGGCGAGCTATTTGCTGAATCTGTTCTCCTATATATTGTTTGCGAAGGCATACATATGCCAGAGATTAATCTTTCTAATAATCTCTGTAACATTTGTCAAAAATAAAAATGCCAGTCTCATTCACTTATTCTTTTTATAGTGGAGTGAAATTCTTGCCTTCCTTTCTACCATATCCATCTCCTGGCTTATCAATAGCTCCCTTTAGAATATAGACTCTTCTATGCCCTGTCTTCAAGCAAAATAATGTGAGATGTAAGGTAAATTTCTCTAGCCAAATAATATCTTCATGTCTTCACTTATCCTCCTACAGAATGAGTAATACATAGAGACTTTTAAAATGTGGATATTTTGCTGAAAGTGCCCTGCTATCTAGGCATTTCCTCTCTAGTTATGAAAGCTTAAAATTAAGTTTAAAACATCTTTTGTTTTCAGTTTTCCACAAAAACAAGCAACACAACTCTTGAAATGTTATTTCTGGGTATGCAATTTTATAAGACATGAGAACAGAATGCAAACTTTTATATATACAGGTGTTCCATAGAGACTCAAACTCACAGGTTATACTCTTAAAGGAGAATTTTGTGCCTGATAATAATATACTCTCAACTCATCTGCTTATGACTATTTTAAAAAACTTCTCCATCTGTCACTTCATTTAAATGTCCATATGACAATGTTTTATGTTTTTGTTTCATTTTTTTCCTGAACCATTGCCCATGATGCTCTGTAGAGTTGTTCATGTCTCTAGAATTATGACATCATGTACAACAAGATGAATACCGATCTGATTACTGATCCTTGTTTCCTTGATCTGTAAATTGGATCACGGCCCCCAAAGTTCCATTTTATCTCTAACACTTAGGTTTGTTTTTTTTTTTTTTTTTTGCCTCCAGATTTGGGGAGGTGTCCAGGCAGGACTTTTGTGAATTACTTTCCCCTTTTATTTTGACAAACAATGGTTTGCCACCTATCAATATACCTACTTCACATCAGATAAGCCAAAATAAGATCCTGTGCACATTACCTTCACCTATAACTCTGCTTCATGGAAAAGAACCTTATGACAAGATTTCAATTAATCTAGTAATATCAACAATATTAATAATTAAAATATTAAATTGTAACCTTTATTATTTAGAAAGCACTGGGCTTGCTTTATTAGAAATAACTACAAATTAGTGATCTCACAAAACACAATAAAAGTTTCTGTTATTATGTGGTGACTAATACTGACAATATCCTTTTCAGATAATAGTGATGAATTGCCAGACACTGTGCTTAGTATTTTAAATATAATTGTCCTTAAATCCTTTAAGGAATATTATTATCTCCACTCTAAGGCTGAGAACCTGAAATCCCAAACAGTTAACAAGCATAGTTCTTAGACACTGTATAATCCTTGCTTCCTTAGAAGAGTGGAATTTATTTGAACATCCCCTGATTACTTGCTTGCAGCCTATCAAAAGCAAACCACAAAAATTGCAACTTAATGACACTGCCTCTATCCATCTCTGGTACATTCCACTGTTGGCAACAACTCAACCCAGATCCTCATTATTTCTGTGCTGGACAACTCAAAAGCTTCTTAAATGGTCTTCTGAGTGCCTATATAACTCTCTTGTAATTCATTTTATACACAACTGCCAAATTTCCTTTCCTCTGGTCCTTATTATAGTATCTCTCTACTTTAAAAAATGGCATTAAAAGCAGTACTGCAAAATTCCAACATTAAAAATGCTAATGAAAAAAATGTTAATGATTTTGCAAACATGAAACTGGTGGTATAATTTATGAAGTCAGGCAATTACTTTTTCCATGACTACATAGAATTTTTTTCAAGGCTTTTTTTTTAAGATTCTATTTATTTATTCATAAGAGACACACAGAGAGAGGCAGAGACACAGGCAGAGGGAGAAGCAGGCTCTTCACAGGGAGCCTGATGCGGGACTTCATCCTGAGATCCTGGGATCCCAGGATCACGACCTGAGCTGAAGGCAGGTGTCCAACCACTGAGCCACCCAGGCATCCCATAGACAAATATGTTTTGGATGTCATACCCAATGGTGAAAACTAGAGTTTTTACTCCAAATCAGGATTAAGACAAGGATGACTAAAAGCCCTAGCTATAGCAATCAGACAAGAAGATAAGGCATCTAAATTGCTAACGAAGAAGTAAAACTGTCACTACATGCAGATGACATAATATTATACATAGAAGACCTGGAGGACTCCACCAAAAAACTGCTAGAACTGATAAATTCAGTCAAATTGCAGGACACAAAACTAACAGAGAAATTTGTTGCATTTCTATACACTAATAATGATGTAGGAGAGAGAGAAAAAATTTTAAATCCCATTTGCAATTGTACACAAAAAATAAAATAAAATACCAAGATATAAATTTTATGAAGGACACGAAAGGCCTACACTCCATAAAATATAAAATATTGATGAAAGAAATTGAAGACGACAGAAATGGAAAGATACTCCATGTTTATGGATTCTAAGAACAAATATCAGAAAATGTCCATACTACCCAAAGCTATCTACAGATTTCATATAATCTCTATCAAAATACCAACAGCAATTTTCATGGAACTAAAATAATCCTAAAATTTGTATAGAACCACCTAAGACCCCAAACACCCAAAGCAATTTGGAAAAAGCAAAAACAAAGCTGGAGATATCACAATTCCAGATTTCAAGATAGATTTCAAAGCTATAGTAATCAAAACAGTGTAGTACTGGCACAAAAACAAATAGATCAAAGGAAAAGAAGAGAAATCCCAGAAAAAAAAATCCCACAATTATATGGCCAATTAATCTAAAGAACCTACAGTGAAGAAAAGACACTCTGTTCAACAAAGGGTGTTGGGAAAACTGATAGGACATGCAAAAGAATGAAGCTGGACCACTTTCTTACAACATACACAAAAATAAACTCAAAATGTATTAAAGACCTCAGTGAGACCGAAAGCCATAAAAGTCCTAGAAGGAAATATAGGCAGTAATCTCTTGACATCAGTTTTAGAAACAATTTTCTAGATATATTCTCTGAGGCATGGGAAACAAGACCAAAATAAAAAGGTTTTGCACAACAAGGGTAATCATCAACAAAACAGAAAACTCAACTTACTGAATGGGAGAAGATATTTGCAAATCACATATCCAATAAAGGGTTAATATCCAAAATACATAAAGAAAAACAAGTCAACATCAAAAAAGCAAATGAAATTAAAAAGTGAGCGGAGGACTTGACATCTGTCCAAAGACAACATTCAGATGGCCAAAAGACACATGAAAAAATGTCCAACATCACTAATCATTATGGAAAAGCATATCAAAATCACAAGGAGATATCACCTTGACTCTATCAGAGGATATTATCAAAAAGACAAGAAATAATAAGCATTGGTAAGGATGTGAAGAAAAAGGAATGCCTCTACACTGTTGGTGGGAACTTAAATCGGCATAGTCACGGGAGAAAGCAGTATGGAAGCTCCTTTAAAAAATTAAAAATAAAAATACCATATGACCCAGTAATTCCGCTACTGGATGTTTACAAAAAAAAAGTAAAAATACTAATTTGCAAACATGTCGCATGCCTATGTTTACTGCAACACTATTTACAATAGCTAAGATATGGGAACAACCCAAGTGTCTGTCAATAGATGAATAAAGTGGCATAGATATACCATGGAATATTACTCGGCCATAAAAAAGAATGGGATCTTGCGTTTTGCAGCAATATGGATGCATGGAGAGGGCATAATGGCGAGCACTGAGTAATGTAAAGAATTGTCCAGTTATATTGTGTACTTCAAGCTAGTACAACTCTGTTACTTACACCTTAATTAAAATAAATAAAATGTTCTGGATGTCAAATATGATTGTATTTCCACTATTAGAATACTTTACCACAGGAGAAGAAAACATACTTCTTTTTAAAAATTTTTTTTTATTTTTTTTAAGAAAACATACTTCTTAATATTTTGAGCCACTTTATTGAGGTGTGATTGATATAAAAAAAGTAATACATATTTAATGTATACAACTTGATAAGCTTTGAGACAAGTATATATTCATAAAACTATGACTACCATCTGTGTAATAAACATATTTCTAAAATTTTTCTCTAGCCCTCTTTTTTTTTTTTTTTTTTTTGGTAAGAACACAACGTAAGATCTATCCTCTTAGCAAAATTTTAAATATACAATACAGGACTGTTAACTATGCTGTACAGTTAAATCTTACTGTAGGCCTTACTTTGTACAACTGAAAATTTTTACTCTTTAATACCTTTCCAGTTTCCCATCCCTCCAGGCCCTAACGATCACCATTCTACACTCTGCTGCTATGAGTTTGAATATTTCAGATTCACCATGTAAGCGGTGTTTTACAGTATTTGTCTATCCAGCTTTTTTTCACTTAACATAATGTCCTCCAAGGTCAGCTAGGTTATTACAAATGGCTGAATTTCCTTTTTTAAAAAAAGGCAGAATAATATTCTATATTACGTTTATGTTACATCTTCTTTCTCCATTCCACTGTTATGGAAATTTAGAATATTTCCATGTGTTGGCTATTGTCGGGTATGCTGCAACTAACAGGAATTCAGAAGGACAGGACATGGACATCTCTTCAAGATTCTCATTTAAATTCCTCTGGAAATATACTCAGAATTGGGATGGCTGGATCTACTGGTCATAGTTCTACTTTCATTTTTTGAGGAACCTCCATACCGTTTTCCACAGTGGCTACATCCACTTACATTCCACACAGGGTACTGGGGTTCCTTTTTTCCACACCAACACTTGCTAGCTTTTATATATATATGTAATTATATATGTAACTCCATATATATTTAATGATATATCAGGGTATTATATAATTAAATATATATGACGCAATATATAATAATATAACTCATATTTTTTTAATATAACTCATATTTATACACACACACACACACACACACACACACACACATCACCCTAGCAGGTATGCGGTCCTATCTTGTGGTTTTAATTTGCATCCTCTCTATGATTACTGATGTTGAGCATGTTTCATACACCTGTTGGCCACTTCTCAGAAGAGAAGTATATATTTAGTCCTTTTGCCTATTTTTTGAGTTATCTGGGTGGGTTTTTTGTAGTTGTAGGTTCTTTGTTTGCTGTTGGTTTGTAAGAGCTCCTTATATATTTTGGATATTCACCCTTCAGCAGGTATATGGCTTATAAATGTGTTCTCCCATTCTTTGGGTTGTCTTTTCATTTTGTTGACTGTTTTCTTTGCACGAAGCAGCTTTATGATTTGATGTGATGCTACTTGTTTAGTTTTGCTTTCATTGCCTATGCTTTGGGTGTCATATCCAAAACTCATTGCCATGACCAATTTCAAGAAAGCTTCCCCTTATGTTTTCTTCAAAGAGTTTTCTTCAAAGAGGTTTCAGGTATCACATTTTAGTCATTTATCTATTTTGGAATTGACTTCTGTGTGTCATGGAAGAAAAGGGTCCAGTTTCATTCTCTTGCATGTGTATTCAGTCCCCACCCCCCCCACCCCCGAACCATTAATTGAAAAAACTATCTTACCCGTCCGTACTGTATTCAACCTTGTTGGAGGTCAGTTGAGTGTATATGTAGGGGATTATTTTTGAGCTTCCCATTCTATTCCATTGGTCTATGTCTATTTTTGTGCCAGTCATATTGTTTTAATTATTATAGTTTTGTAGCATAATTTGAAATTAGGAAGTATGATCCTCCAGCTTTGTTTCTCTTGTCCAAGATTGCTTTGGTTTTTTTGTTTGTTTTTGTTTGTTTGTTTGTTTGTTTGTGGCTCCTTACAGACTTCAGGATAGATTTTTTTTTCTATTAGTACTTCTTTTTTTTTTTTTTCTATTAGTACTTCTATAGGGATTTCATTGAATCTATAGATCACTTTGAGTATCATGGACATTTTAAAAGTATTGAGTTTTCCAATTTGTGAGTATAATGTCTTTCCATTTGTTTGTGTCTGCTTTAATTCATCAGCATTGTATAGCTTTTAGTGTACATCTCTTTCACCTCTGTGGTTAAGCTTATTTCTAAGTATTTCATTTTTCTTTTTGATGCTATTGTAAGTGGGATTTTTTTTGGGGGGGTGTTTTAGTTCTAAGTTTGATCACCACCATTTTTTTCTATTTCTTTTATATTCTCTATTTCATTTCTGCTCTAATCTTTTTTCTTAAGTTTTTTTTAATTAATTTTTATTGGTGTTCATTTACCAACATACAGAAAAACACCCAGTGCTCATCCCGTCAAGTGTCCACCTCAGTGCCCATCACCCATTCCCCTCCAACACCCGCCCTCCTCCCCTTCCACCACCCCTAGTTCGTTTCCCCGAGTTAGAAGTCTTTATGTTCTGTCTCCCTTCCTGATATTTCCCAACATTTCTTTTCCCTTCCTTTATATTCCCTTTCACTATTATTCATATTCCCCAAATGAATGAGAACATACACTGTTTGTCCTTCTCCAATTGACTTATTTCACTCAGCATAATACCCTCCAGTTCCATCCACGTTGAAGCAAATGGTGGGCATTTGTCGTTTCTAATTGCTGAGTAATATTCCATTGTATACATAAACCACATCTTCTTTATCCATCATCTTTCGATGGACACCGAGGCTCCTTCCACAGTTTGGCTATTGTGGCCATTGCTGATAGAAACATCGGGGTGCAGGTGTCCCGACATTTCATTGCATCTGAATCTTTGGGGTAAATCCCCAACAGTGCAATTGCTGGGTCGTAGGGCAGGTCTATTTTTAACTCTTTGAGGAACCTCCACACAGTTTTCCAGAGTGGCTGCACCAGTTCCCATTCCCACCAACAGTGTAAGAGGGTTCCCTTTTCTCCACATCCTCTCCAACATTTGTTGTTTCCTGCCTTGTTAATTTTCCCCATTCTCACTGGTGTGAGGTGGGATCTCATTGTGGTTTTGATTTGTATTTCCCTGATGGCAAGTGACGCAGAGCATTTTCTCATGTGCATGTTGGCCATGTCCATGTCTTCCTCTGTGAGATTTCTCTTCATGTCTTTTGCCCATTTCATGATTGGATTGTTTGTTTCTTTGGTGTTGCGGCCACAGTAACTTCTTGCAAGATACATCCACAAAGGCAAAAGAAACAAAAGCAAAAATGAACTATTGGGACTTCATCAAGATAAGAAGCTTTTGCACAGCAAAGGATACAGTCAACAAAACTACAAGACAACCTACAGAATGGGAGAAGATATTTGCAAATGACATATCAGATAAAGGGCTAGTTTCCAAAATCTATAAAGAACTTATTAAACTCAACACCAAAGAAACAAACAATCCAATCATGAAATGGGAAAAAGACATGAAGAGAATTTTCTTAAGTTTTTATTTAAATTCTAATTAGTTAACACAGTGTAATATTAGTTTCAAGGGGTACAGTGTGAGTCAATGGTTCTATACAACACCTGGTGCTCATCATAAGTGTACTCCTTAATCCCTATCACCTATATAACTTATCCTCTCATCCCTCAACCCCCCAGAACCATCAGTCTGTTCTTTATAGATAAGAATCTGTTTCTTGGTTTGTTTCTCTTTCTGTTTTCCCTGTTTGTTCATTTGTTTTGTTTCTTAGATTCCACATATGAATGGAATCATATGGTATTTGTCTTTCTCTGACCTATTTCGCTTAGTATTATAGCCTCTAGCTCCACCCATATTTATGCAAATGGCAAGACTTCATTCTTTTTTATGGCTGAGTAATATTCCACAATAATTTATACCACAACTTCCTTATCCATTTATCAATGGACACTTGGTCTGTTTCCATAATTTGGCTATTGCCAAAATGCATCAGTTTGCATTCCTGCCAATAGTGCAAGAGGGTTCCCCTTTCTTCACATCACCAATACCTGTGGTCTCTTGTCTTGTTGATTTTAACCATTCTGACAGATGTGAGGTGATATCACATTGTAGTTTTGATTTGTATTTCTGCTCTAATCTTTATTTCCTTTCTTCTCTAACTTTGAACTTAGTTTGTTCTTTTTCTATTTCCTTGAGGTCTAACTTTGGGTTGAGATCTTTTTTTTTTTTTTAATCATAGGCATTTTAGCTTCCCTCTTAGAACTGCTTCTGTTGTAGACCATAAAATTTAGTGATTTTCATTTTCATTTGTATCAAAATTTTCTAATTTCTCTCAGCTTTTTATTGGGGGGGGGGGTTCTTCTTTGACCTATTGGTTTTTCAAGGGCGAGTTACTCAATTTCCATTATTTTGTGAATTTTTCCATTTTCCTTTTATGAATAATTTCTAGTCTCATTCCACTATGAATTTTGAAAATTCAGAAAAAGATACTTGGAATGCTTTCAATGTCCTTAAATTTTTTAAGGCTTGTTTATGACCTAGCATATGATCTATCCTAGAGAATGTTTTGTGCGTTCAGGAGAATGTACTCTGGTGCTCTTTAGGTGGAATATTCTGTGTATGTCTTTTGGGCCTATTAGGTCTGTAACATTCCTTAAGTTTGCTTTTTCATTATTTGTTTTCTGTCTGGATGATTCATCCATTACTGAAAGAGAGATATTGAAGTCTCCTACTATTATTGTATTGCTGTCTATTTTCCCATTGAGTTCTATCAATGTTTGTTTTACATAATTCGGTGCTCTGATGTTGGATACACAGATAATTGCTATATTTCTCTGTTGAATTGACCCCTTTATCATTATGTAATGACCTTATTTGTCTTTTGTGACAGTTTTTGACTTAAAGTTTATTTTGCCTGATAAAAATACAAACACTCTTTTGGTTACCATTTGCATAGTTTTTTTTTTTCCAGCTCTTCACTTTTAGCCTATTAGTGTTCTTAAATCTAAAGTGAGTCTTGGGACGCTTGGGTGGCTCAGCAGTTGAGCCTCTGCCTTTGGCCCAGGGTGTGATCCCAGGATCTGGGATCGAGTCCCACACTGGGCTTTTTGTAGGGAGCCTGCTTCTCCCTCTGTCTCTCTCTGTCTCTCTCTCTCTCTCTCTCTGTGTATGTCTCTCATGAATAAATAAGTAAAATCTTTTTTTTTTAGATTTATTTATTTACTTATTCATGAGAGACACAGATTGAGAGAGAGAGGCAGAGACACAGGCAGAGGGAGAAGCAGGCTCCATGCAGGGAGCCTGACATGGGACTCGATCCTGGGTCTCCAGGATCACACCCTGGGCTGCATGCAGCGCTAAACCACTGCACCACCGGGGCTGCCTATAAATAAAATCTTAAAAAAATAATAAAATAAAATAAAGTGAGTCTCATGTAAACAGCATACAGTTGAATCTTGTTTATCTATTCAACCACTCTGTATCTTTTATTAGTGAGATTAATCCACTTAAAATAATTGCTGATAAGAATTTACCATTGTCATTTTGTTGTTTTTTGTCCACTTCGTAATTATTTTCTTCCCCATATCTTTTCTTGCGTCTTAATAATTTGAAGATTTTTCTGTAATGACATATTTTAACTATTTTCTTTGTATTTACTATACATTTTTCTTTAGTGGTTACCATGACACTTACATAACACTTCTTATCATGGTCTATTTTAAGCTGATGGCAATTTAACTTCAACCACATACAGACTACACTTACACATCTCTCACACTTTGTTATTGATACTAAAATTATTCATATCGTGCATTACTCCTCTTGTGGTTAGAGTTAATTCTTAATATTTTTGTCTATTTTTATACTAGGGTTAACTATGATGGATGCATCACCATATCAATAAGTTAGTCTATATGTGCCCATACTTTTTCCAGTGAGATTTAGATTTTCATATGCTTTTGTGTTGCTACTTGACATCCTTTCATTTCAACTTGAAGAACTCCTTGTAGTTTTTTTTTTCTTGGTAGTAGTGATAAATTCCCCCAGTTCTTTTTTATCTAGAAATGACCTTCTCTCCGTTTTTAAGGGATACTTTTGTCAACCATAGCATTCTTAGCTGACAGTTTCTTTTTTTCTTTCAGCACTATATATGTGTGTGTGTGTGTGTGTGTGTGTGTGTGTGTTAAAGAAGTCTATACTGAGACATTATAACTGTCAAAAGTCAGAGATTTTGAAAGTAACAATAAAAACAAAACAAAACAAAAGCTACACCTCATATACAAGGGGAATCGTTTAAGACTATCAGTGAATTTCTCAGCAGAAGCCTTATATATATATATATATATATATATATATATATATATATATAATCTCACTCTTCCCTATAAAATCTCACTCTTCCCTTACCTAAAAGGCTTCTGCTGAGAAATCCACTGATAGTCTTAAACGATTCCCCTTGTATATGAGGTGTAGCTTTTGTTTTGTTGTTTTGTTTTGTTTTAATTTTTTTTAAATTTATTTATGATAGTCACACAGAGAGAGAGAGAGAGAGAGAGGCAGAGACATAGGCAGAGGGAGAAGCAGGCTCCATGCACCAGGAGCCCGACGTGGGATTCGATCCTGGGTCTCCAGGATCGCGCCCTGGGCCAAAGGCAGGCGCCAAACCACTGCGCCACCCAGGGATCCCTGTTTTGTTTGGTTTTTATTGCTACTTTCAAAATCTCTGACTTTTGACAGTTATAATGTCTCAGTATAGACTTCTTTAACCTATTTAGTATCCCATAGGCTTCATCAATCTGGATGTTCATTTCTCACTAGGGATTTGGGCAGTTTTCAGCCATTCTTTGTTTAAATAAGCTTTCTGCCCCCTTCCCTCTCTTGAGAGTCCCATGACACGTATATTAATTCAGTTAATGGTATCCTGTATGTCCCATAAACTTTGTTCACTCTTTTTCATTCTGTTTCTTCTTTTTGTCTAACTAGGTAGTTTAAATAACCTATCTTTGCATTTACTGATTTTTTTTCTACCTGATCAAGTCTATTGAATTTTTTTTTCAGTCGTTGTATTCTTCAACTCCAGAATTTGTTTCTCATTTCTAGATCTTTGTTGAACTTCTCATTTTATTCATATATTGTTTCCATGATTTGGTTTAGTTGTCTATTTCTGTTCTCTTAGGTTAAAGACCATTATTTTAAAGTCTTTCTCAGGCATTTCATAAATCTTCATTTCTCTAGAGTCATTATTGGAGCTTTATATTTTTCCTTTGGTGGTGCTATGTTTCCCTTATTCTTCATTATCCTTGTAGCCTGTATCAGTGTCTGAACATTTGGGGAAAGAGTTACCTCTTCCAGTCTCTGCAGGCTGGCTTTCACCATTCAGCCTGGCCAGAGATTCTGAGTGGCGTCCATGGGCAGCCTGCTGCCACCCTCCACAGGCAAACGGATCTGTTACTGTGGTGTTCAGGTGGGCAGGCTTGGTACTGGGATCTGCAGGTGAGCAGACCCGCTGCTAGAGGCTACATGCAAGCCTGCTTACCAGGACTTCAGACCAGCTATTGATCTGCACACTGGTCGCTGAGAATCCCATCCCCCCTTCCTTTGTTTTTAACTCCCCTAGGTGATCTAACTGTACCAATTCCCTCAGTTTCTGAGTAAGGAAACACAGAAGCAGTCCTCTCAGGTAGTGCCCCCAAAGGCTAAGGGAACCAAATATTCACTTTATTTCTCTTTTTCCAGCAAAGGGGGACTTATAGCTAAGGGGATCTCTTTCACACTATGCTATGCTGGCCTAGGGGAGGAGAGTGATGAGGTAAAGTGAAACTGTTCTCCTTACTCTTTTGGTGTTTTTAAAAGTTGTCTCTGTGCTCCATGGGGTGTTATATTCTCTCACATGGATTCTAGAGCTCTCACAAAGGAGTTTTCATGTGTTAATAGTTGTTAGATTAGTATTTTTGTGAGGGATGAAGACTGGAACTTCCTATTTATGCCATCTTGCTGATGTCACTCTCTTCTTCACTCTTAATGACACTCTATTACGAGTGTTATTTTTTCCTATGCAATATATTTTTTATTTCTAATAAAAATACTGATAGGATAGCAAACCATTTTTAAAACACAAAATTTCAAACTAAGTATTTATGCTGAGTGATATCAATGAACAATGTCAGACTTCCTGAAAAAACAATTGAAATGGACCAATATTGTATTAGTGGACATTTCTCAACGGTAGCTTTCCTTTAGAGAGAAGGAATTTCTATAGTAATTTCTTAGAACCTTAATAATTCAGAAAGTGCTTTGTCAATATTCATACCTTTGACAAGATGGCAATTTTAACTTTAAGATATCCTCTGAAGCTTATTTTAATTTAATTTAATTTAATTTAATTTAATTTAATTTTATTTTATTTTATTTTATTTTATTTTATTTTATTTTTTGAAGCTCATTTTAACTTGGAAAGAGTTAATCACCCTTCTCCAAAGTCAGAGTGTTGACCAAACCCTTCTAGATTTAAAATCGTAGATCTAAAATGCAAAACTAAAAGTCTAAAGAAAAATATCAAAAACACCAGATGAACTGCTTATTCACAATTTTTCTAAAAGAGTTTGGGGGACATTTCAAACACTAAGATATTGAAGTAATGAAGGGAAAGAAACAAGTAACAGGAAAGATAAACCAGAACTACCAAAAATACTAAGTTGTTTCACAGACCCAGAAACTCTGATTCTGATAAGTAGAGTATTATGAGGTAAGAATACACTGAACATTCTTTTCCTCCTACCAGAGAATCAATTATAACAAGAAATATCTTTTGAAATAGCTATATTCAGGCACTACCCAGAGAGATGCTAGAGTTAAAAGCACAGAGCTGGCTTTGCAATCAAAAGTATTACCTTGTTCGGTCTCAATTTAGATCTTATAATCCTAGTAAAATGCCACTCTTGCGATAATGCCAAATCCCAAGGGAGCTTTCATTTAGACTTGTTTGTCTGAGTGATTTTTAAAAAGATTTTATTTATTTTTTTGAGAGAGACAGAGAGAGAGAGAGAAAACATGAGTGGGGGTTGAGGCAGAGGGAGCCTGATGCAGGTGATCCCGGGGATGATGGCCTGCTCTAAAAGCAGATGCTTAGCCAACTGGGCCACCCAGACACTCCTGCCTGAGTTATTATTTGATATACTTTTCACTGCCCAGAGGAAAGACAGTTATATCCCACTCCTCAAAATAACTCCTTCCTTTCAGTGCAGTAAATCAGAAAGAGCATGGGCTTCTCTATTAGATGTATGTCTGCAGGCTTCACTTCCTTCACCTATAAAATGGAAATAATGAGTCCATATATAGTTGTTGTGAGGTTTAAATGAGAAAATATAAACCAACCATGTAGGATGCAGAAGATTTTTAAATAAATATTAGTGTTCTACTTCCAATTGGTCTTGACTTTAGTGAGTAATCAATTTCTTTCACATCATTGTCAGATAAGACTTACAAATTCATCTCTCAAAAGAATATTTAGAATTTAGCAAGAGGCTCTGAGGACTTACAAGACTTATGGGCACCAAAGACAATTACAAAAGTGCAATTTTTGGCTGTTCTTCAGCTCTTTCTTTCTTTCTTTCTTTCTTTCTTTCTTTCTTTCTTTCTTTCTTGTCAGTACTGAAAACACAAAGATCAATAATATAGTATGTGTTCTCAGTGAAAGTAGAATAGCAATAGGATACTGTTGCTCAGAGGATAGCAACAGGATACTGCAAGGACAAGAATAAGAGATAAATTTTCCATAGAAGGAATGCAAAAATCATACCTTAGAAGAAGAAAAGATAAGGGAATTTCCTTCCAGTAGATCTTTTGGTTGTGGGCATTTTGGCAGGAATATTAAGCAATCTTCTGAACCCTACCCTGGTCCTTATGATCATTGGCTGTGAGGCTCCTAGGAACTTTAGCACAAGATTTTTTTTTTTTAATTTGTATAAGAACTATCTTCTGCATTGATGATATCTTTGACTTTAGAAAACTAAGTAGGGTTAAGTTAAGACACAAATAAGAGAAAGCTGACTGCTAATTCCATAGAAATAGTTTTAGCACAAGCAAAGAGATAAAGGGAATCTTCAGATATTTTATTGTTCAGTCTAATTCATCAAAATGGGAAAGGAGAGTTTCTAGTAAGAATTGCTATCCAAAGAATGTATATTTATTTAGTTGAACTATGCCTGGTTCTGTATCTGGTGGAAACCTGAGAAAGAAAATAAGAAACTTCAGCGGTAGTAAACAGATATTGGCCATTGCAATTTCTTATTGTTGCAGAAACAAATCACCACATTTGGTGGCTTAAACCATAAATTTATTAGAGTTCTTGGGGTCAAACATTGGAAATTAGTCCCACTGGGCTAAAATTAAGGTGTTAGCAGAGATATATTCCTTCTGATTATAAGGGAGACTATTTTTGTTGGTTCTCTACCACCACCACCCCCAGCTTTTAGAAGCCACCTACATTCAATCTTCAGCCCTTTAATTTTGAAAGTTAGCAAGCTAACATATTAAAATTCCTCTCTCACTTTGATGCCTACTATCAGGATCATATCTCCCTCCTGGACTCTTACCACGTATCTCTCTCTTACAAGGACCCTTGTGATTACACTGGGCTCACCTAGATAATTAAGAGTGATCTCCCTTTTCAAAATCCTTAACTTGATTAAATCTGCAAAACCCTTTTCTGTGTATTCTAAGATCACATATTCATAGGTTTCAGGGATTAGGATGTAGACATCTTTAGGAGGCCACTATTTTGCATACTATAGTTGGGATTTGAGAATGAGGATATCAGCATTAACAGAAGCACAAAAATAAACACTGTGATAAACAAAACTGGGATTTCAGCTTTGCCTTCTTACCATTATGTAAACACATTTGCCTTTCACCTGGTGAGTAAGCAGGTCTGCCACAATAAATTATTTTTAGCCCCAATGCCAAGGGGAGAGTGAGATATTTATTTTGTAAGATACCATGAGATTCTATTATTTCTTCAAACCCACCTCCACCTGCACCCCTTCCCTTACCAGTAACCTTGACTCTGCACATTTACCACTGAATGATTACTTGCCTTACTTATAATGTAATCCAGCCATTAGAAGATCATGATAAATTTCTCTGTCCATCTATTTATCCTTTGTTTTTCTTGACCCCATTTCTGATAGATCCAAGGCTGTGAGTTCAGATTTTCCTCACCTTTGGCTCTAGGTAGACCTGAGCTAGCAGCAAATTAAGCACTCTATTTCTGTTTTGCCACTCATTGGAAGAGTAACGGGAGCATCTCTCTCACTGCAGCCATTTCACTTATGTGTTTCATATAAATAATGCCACTCTTCTCATACATAAACATCTCATTGGATATAATGTGCTGGAGACAGATGTTCACAGGTTGCCCAGTTATCAGAAATCTCTCCCTAGTTTGTTGTCCTGTAGAAGAGCTGTAAATCTAGACCTCTGGTTGATAAGGAAACAAAAATATCCATAGGAGGCTATTAAAGAAATTTCCCATTACCCTCAACTCTGACCAAGACAAAGAACTGAAAACAATAGATATTAAATATCCCAAAATACAGATCTGAGAATTGTCAGTGGATAGAGCCTATTTCCCTCCTTACAAGTCTCAACTTGCCTCATGGTGAAAGTACATCCATTCAAATGTGTACTATATAATATAGATACTATTTTGAAAGTTGTGTCAACTAAGAAGTAGAACTGCTTATGTCCTATAAAACAACTGTAGGTTAGTGAGGAGATGAACAACACAAAATGTCGAATTTACATCATCAGTGAGGAGCCTGGGAAGATGGTGGAGTAAGAGGTCCTTGAGCTCATCCCATCCATATTTACAACTAGATATCATCCACATCCAAATAGATAAGCTAGAGAATGAAGTGACTACTGGCAGAAAAAAACTCTACCACTAAATGTAGAGAAGAAGCTGCATCCGAAAGATTAGGAAGGTTAGAGTCAGAGGGAAGCTGCCTGCAGGAGGGAGGGAGCGGCCCACAAAGGTCAGAGAAAGTCCTTGTGCCAGGGAACTCATGTTGGAGATGGTAGGAGACTGATCCCCATAACATTTGGCCTTGAAAACCAGAGGGGCTTTAATCCCATGAATGTGTATAACCCATGGGACTTGGAGCCTGGGTTTTTCAAAGTCAGCTGACTCAGCACTGGGCAAGCAGAGAAGGCCAGTGATAGCTGGATCACTGCTCTTAAAGAGACAGCAACCTGCATGGAGAGGTGACTTAAAAATGGTAGTTTACACAATGACAGGGGGGCAGGGGGTAAGAGGGACATAGGTCTGTTCATATTCACTTCAGAATATGTTGGGGGACTTCTCCCAAAATGAGAGACTTGTGGGTTTTCCTCCCTTAACCACAACATAAACATATAGCCTGTGGGACATGGAGCTGCACAGATACTTGCTACCTAATGTGTTAGCCATGTGTCATGCCATGAGATCTCCTGGGGACTTGCCCACTCCAAACCTGGTAGCCTCAGCCCTGAGCTCAGGGAAAATTTTATTAAAGTTGCATTTGTGCCATGCCCAGCCCTGGGCTCCTAGTCACTCCCATGCAGCCCTCAGCCACTACAGTGCTTTGAGGGACCTGGCTAGGACTAATGACCCAGCACTAGTTTGCTAACACTGCCTCCCTGCTCTCAAGTTGCTAAGCCTAAAGAGCAGACCTGCCTGGAAACTACAAACACCTCAGAGAGCAAGCACAGCCTACAACATTTAGAATCAGTGCAGACAAATTCACAGAAAGGAAAAGTGATCCAGACACAACAGCAGAGCATAAGCAACACACCTAAGATCCTCTCCTGAAGTGCCAAGTTCTGGTGAACAGGGGACACTGCCCTGCAAACTGAAACAGGAAGAAAGAAAATTTGAACAGACTGATAACCAGCGAAAATATTAAATCAGTAACCAAAAAGCTCCCAATAAACAAGTCCAGGACCATGTGGTTTCACAGGGGAAGTCTACACCAAACATCTAAGTAAGAGTTAATACCTATTTACCTCAAACTATTCCAAGAAATAGAAAAGAAAGGAAAATTTCCAAATTCATTCTATGAAGCCAGCATTACCCTGATCCCAAAACCAGATAAAGACACCACTAAAAAAAGAGAACTACAGGCCAATATCCCTGATGAACAGGAGGTGCAAAAAACCCACCCCCCCCCAAAAAAAAATACTAGCAAACTGAATTCAACAGTACCTTAAAAAAATCATTTCCCATGTTCAATTGAGATTTATTCTTGGGATATGGGTCAATATTTGCAAATCAATGAGCTAGATCACATCAATGAAAGTAAGGATAAGAACCATATGATAATTTTAATAGACACAGAAAAAACTTTAACGTAGTACAACATCCATTCAGGATAAAAGCCCTCAACAAAGTAAGTTTAGAGGGAACATATTTCAACATAATAAAGGTCATATATGAAAAACCCTTAACTAATAGCATCCTCAATTGGGAAAAACTGAGAGCTGGACCTGCTGACCAGGAACAAGAGAAGGATGTCCACTCTCACCACTTTTATTCAACAGAGTACTAGAAGTCCTAGCCACAGCAGACAGCAATAAATAAAAGACATCTCAATCAGTAAGGAAGAAGTAAAACTCTACTTGCAGATGACATGATGCTCTATATAGAAAATGCTAAAGACTATCAAAAACCTGCTAGAACTGATTTTTTAAAAGTTCAGTAAAGTTGTAGGATACAATATTGATGTACAGAAATCTGTTGCATTTTTACACACTAATAATGAAGCATCAAAAAGAGAAATTAAGGAATCAATTCCATTTACAACTGTACTCAAAATAATAATATGCCTAGGAACAAACCTAATCCTAAAACTATAAAACACTGATAAAAGAAAATTGAAGATGACACTACAAAATAGTCATGGATTGGAAGAATAAACATTATTAAAAATGTCTATATTACCTAAAGGAATCTACACATTCAATGCAATCCCTACCAAAATATCAACACCATTTTTCACAAAACTAGAACAAACAATCCTAAAATTTGTATGGAACCACAAAAGACCTGGATAGAGCGATCTTGGGAAAGAAACGCAAAACTGGAGGCATCACAAGTCTGTGCTTCAAGTTATATTACAAAGCTGTAGCGATCAAAAAGGTATGGTGCCAGCACAGAAATAGACACATTAATCAGTGGAACAGTATAGAAAATGCAGAAATGAGCCCACACCTATAGAGTAATTTAATCTTTGACAAAGCAGGAAATAATATCCAATGGGAAAAAAAATGATCTCTTCAATAAATTGTGTTTATTAAAACTGACAGCAACATACAAAAGAATGAAACCAGACCACTTTCTTACACCATACATAAACATAAATTCAATAATGGATTAAAGACCTAAAAGTGAGACCTAAAACCATAAAAATTCTCAAAGAGAACACAGGCAGTAATGTCTTGGACATTGATTGTAGCAACATTTTTCTAGATAGGTTTCCTGAGGCAAGAGAAACAAAAGCAAAAATAAACTATAAGACTACATCAAAATGCAAAGCTATTGCACAGCAAAGGAAACAATCAACTATACTAACAGGTAACCTGTGGAATGGAAAAAGATATTTGTAAATGACATATCTAATAATGAGTTAGCGTCCAAAACATGTTAAGAACTCAGGCCATTCAACACCCCAAAACCAAATAATCCAATAAAAAAAATGGGCAGAAGGCAGGAACAGACATTTTTTAAAAGAAGACATCCAGATGGCCAACAGACACATGAAAAGATGCTCATCACACTTACCATCAGGGAAATGCAAATAAAAACTACAATGAGCTATTACTTCACACCTGTCAGAATGGCTAAAATCAACAACACAAGAAACAACAGGTGTTGGTGAGCATGTGGAGAAAAAGGAACCAACCACTTGGCACTGTTGGTAGAAATGGAAACTGCTGCAGCCAGTCTGGAAAACAGCATGGAAGTTTCTCAAAAAGTTAAAAATAGAACTTCCCTACAATTCAACAATTTCACTACTGGTTATTTGTCCAAACAATACAAAAAAAAAAAAAAACCCACTAAATAAGAGATACATTGCACTCCTTTTTTTTTTTTTTTTATTAGAGCATTATTTACAATAGCCCAATTATGGAAGCAGCCCAGTGTCTACTGACTGAAAGTGGATAAAGAGATTTTATACATATAAAATAATATATATATATTATTCAGCCATAAAAGGAATGAAATCTTGCCATTTGCAACAACATACATGGAGCTAGAATGTATAATGCTAAGCAAAATAAGTCAGAGAAAGTAAAATACCATATGATTTTGCTCATATGTGGAATTTAAGAAACAAATGATCAAAGGATAAAAAGGGAGAGACAAATCAAGAATCAGACTATTAATTATTGACAACAATCTGATGATTACTAGAGGGAAGAGTGGTGGGGGATGGCTTAAGTAGGTGATGGGATTAAGGAGCAGATTTGTGATGAGCACCAGGTGAAGTATGAAATTAATGAATCCCTATATTTTACACCTGAAACTAATATAACACCATTAACTGGAGTTAAAATAAAAATGAATTTATGACAGAAGTTTCTAGAAGTCCAATTTTGTGAGGCATACTTGTACATCACACCTATGGTTTAAAACAAGATGTTGACTTTCCTAGTTGTAAGAAAAGCCAGCCTCATTGTGGTCCTTTTTTGGGTTTTAAAGACAATGCATACCCCATTTAGTCATTCTTCTGTAATCCATTTAGCAGGTTATTTAGAATGTTATCAGTTTTGAGTGGCATTGCTCCAAGTGACCTTGGAAGGTAAGGCATATGACCCAGCAGATAAAATGTTACTAAAATTATTTGTGGTGATGCTATGTGTAGTGTCTGGCATGCCCCAATAAAGCCACAGTGCAAATCCCCGGACTTCTAGAACAAAGCTGTGTCCTCTGTCACAGGAAAATAGCTCTCCTTGGAAAGCAACTCCTGATGTGCTGACTGAGCATCTGAACCTAAACCATCCTGTGATGGTACAAGTACAGAGGCCCATAATGAACTGGTATTACCAAATTCAACCAGGCATAGGGTTGGGGAACACAACACATTCATGTATGCTACAACTGGTACACTCAGGAATAGGCTTCCTCAGGGCCAAGGGACGCATGTTACATAAATTGTTTGTCAGTTCCTGTTACCTGCCTCAAATGTCTCTCCCTCCCCTCATTCCTCCTGAGGCATTCCCTATAACCAACTGACAGAAGAAAAAATCCTGCTTGAGATTCACACCTGGGTCAACTCATTGTCTTGGTGTAAGGCAACAACATACCGCTCCCACATCATAGCCCAACACAAGAGTTGCATAAAAGGAAAGTGAAGGGAATCCTTCCTAGGAGATGTGAGAGCAGTGCATTGCTTTTTCTGCTTGATGTGGAGGAAACAGTGGCCCATGACACAGATACTCATGAACTCCTAGGCTGCAGTGAACGACACAGCTGATGATATCTGGGAGGTTGTAGACATCCATGGGGACATTCATCTGAGGGAACATTAACCATAGTTTAGACTGATAGCAGTGGGCTATGAATCTTTGTATTTCAGGTGTATGCTCACCAAACAGAACCCACTACAAACCAGATTCTCAATAACCAGTCCAGCAGGATGACTCAGCCTCCCCAGTGCTTGTGAAGTGGGCCCATACATGGAACATCATGGCAGGGATGGAAGCTATGCATTTAATCGAGGCTGATCTTTTGACTTCCACTGTTGTTTAATTTGCCAACAGCCTTGCTGACATTGAACCCACAATAAGGCAATATCCCTCGAGAAGTCTAGTTAGAGCCTTAGTGTCAGGGTGACTGTACCAGGTCACTTCTATTCTAAAGAGAGTGATTTAGGCTTGCCAAAATTAATGGTTATACCAGTCTGACTTCCCCGCTTCCAATGCCTCTGTCAGAACCACCATTTTAGGATGTCACTTACATGGAAACTTGTGCAACATTACATCAGATGAAGGGGCCTATTTTACAGCAAAAGAGGTATGACAATGGGCACCTGCCAAAGGTATCCACCCAAAAGTTGATGTTCTAGTAGAATGATATACAAGGGACTATTAGAAGTTTGGCTAAGATGTCAGCTTGCGGATGATACCCTGTGGGGTTCTTTTGTCCAGAATGCAGCATATGCACAGAACAGACTGGGGAATGTATCCCTAGTATTTAGCAAGCATAGATTTACAGTATATTTAGGAACAAAGAGCCACTGCCTCCCAGCTTCACATCATATAAATGACCTGCTTGAAAAATGTGCACTTCCAGTCTCAACAAATTTGGGCTCTGCTGGATTAGAAGTCCTGGTTCTCAATTGGGGAATGTTCCAGCAGAGGAACAGAGTAATGATTCCACTGAATTTAAAGCTACAACCACTATTGTGTCATTCGAGGCTCCTCATGTCAGTGGATTGGCGAGCAAAGAAAGGAATAAGAAAGGAGTCACACATGAGAAGATGCTCAGCATCACTCCTCATCAGAGAAATACAAATCAAAATCACAATGACATACCACCTCACGCCAGTCAGAGTGGCTAAAATTAACAACACAGGAAACAACAGATGTTCCCAGGAAACACAGGATGCAGAAAAAGGGGAACCCTCTTACAAACTGGTGCAGCCACTCTGAAAAACAGTATGGCGGTTCCTCAAAACTTAAGCTCCCCTATGGCCCAGCAATTGCACTACTAGGTGTTTACCCAAAGGATGCAAAACTACTGATTTGAAGGGGCACATGCACCCCGATGTGTATAGCAGCATTATCAACAATAGCTAAACTATGGAAAGAGCCCCCAAGTATCCACCAACTGATGAAATGAATGGATAAAGATGGCATGTGCGTGTGTGTACGTGTGTGCGTATGAAATATTACTAAGGCATGAAAAGGATGGAATCTTGCCATTTGCAATGACATGGATGGAGCTACAGAGTGTTATGCCAAGTGAAATAAGTCAGAGAAAGACAAATACCATATGGTTTCACTCATGTGGAAGTTAAGAAACAAAACAAATGAACATAGGGGAAAAGAAAAAAACAAAAAAGAAGAGAGGGAGGTCAACCATAAAAGAGACTCTTATGGAGAGAGAACAAACTGAGGGTTGCTGGAGGGGAGGGGGCAAGGGGGAAAGGCTAAATGGGTGATGGGTATTAAGGAGGGCACTTGTGATGAGCCCTGGTGTTATATATAAGTGATGAATCACTAAATTCTACTCCTGAAACTAATGTTACATTATATGTTAGCTGACTAGAATTAAAAAAAAAAAAAAACTTAGGAAAAAAAAGAAAGGAGTTACTATAATTACAGAGTTAACAGACCTTAATTATCCTAACATAGTGTGGCATCTATATAACTAGGGCAGAAAAGAGATGTTTGGAACTCAAAGTATTCAACCGAATGTTTCTTGCTGATCTCATGATCAGAAATAATGGCAAAAAAGGCAATTGTAGTATTAACAGTTCAAATGGAGAAAATTAAAGGGTCACCTGTCTTGAGATGAAGATCTGAATTACCTCACCAGATAAACAACATAGACCTGATGAAACGCTTTATGAGGGTAAGGGAAATCCAGGATAGATGATTAAGTAGGAAGGTGATGCATATTAACTTCAACCTTGGAAGCAATTGTAGCCAAAAAGACTATATAACTGGTCCCATGAACTCTTTTACATCCTATTTTTGTAGCTATTGGTTGGCGCCTACCAGAGAAGTCTGCAATGGATTGCACTTAATAGAGGGCACGACCTGAGTGGTAGAAGGGGGTATATATACGATATTGTATCCCCCTTATGCGATCCTTCACATTTTCATGGTTTTAATTCTCATTTCAGTCATGGCCATGAGAATGTCCTTCCTTTCCTGGTTTACTTTCTCTGGTCCCACTCTGCTGCTTACTTTTCAGATATCTTTCCTATACACAAAACTTTGTCTAAGCCTTGCTTCTCGGTGAGCAAAGCTAAAACAATACCTAAGTCATACCATGTAACACATCTGTGCAAAAATCTCCAAAGATTTTCATCTCATTCAATAAAACACAAAGACCTAGACTTAATCTATATGCTCCTGTGTTATCTAGTTCCTACTACATTTGCGACCTCATAGGGCAGAGACTGCTAACTGCCTACTCAATATCTATTATCCCCCTTTTTTTTGCCCTACTAGAAGTACTCCAATGTTAGGAGGATAGGTAATTTTCCCAGCTAAAATACTTCATCGGTCGCATGGCCATATATAGCTCTCTTCGCATAGTGGACACTTCCATAACTATATCACACAAACACCCTTAGGTTTTAGATATAACCTTAGATATAAACAGAAGTTGCTGGGTAGTTTTCCAGAATGAAAAACTAAAACTATTTTTTTTATTAGGAACTGATAAGGAACTGATTCAGCTGGCATGTGGCCTTTGGCTCTTCATCTTTCACTCTCTTTCCACCTGAAAGCTACAAGGGAAAACAGGAGGGGTCCAGTCATCTCAAAAATCACAAATACATGCATTGAAGCTTTATACTTCGACTGGTGTAGAGAAAACCTAAAAAGAATCGGGGTTCTCGGTGGGATCATGAAGCTTCCATATTAGATTCTTTTACATGATGCAACTAAAACTTCTATTTGATTCAGCCACCGTAAATGTAGTTTTCAGTTGTGCGCAGCAGGACATAGTCCTAACTGATGACTCCACTCCAGCTCTAAGAGCTTCTTTTTAATCTTCAAACGCATCAAGCATGCCTTTGCCTCAGATTTTGCACTTACCATTTCTTCTGTCTGCAGAATTCTATCCCCAAGTGTCCACATGACTCTTGCCTTCAATTCATTCAGGTCACTTCTACATGACACCTCATCAAGATTTCCTTAATGATCCTATCTAAGCGTAATGAGATACCATTTAATACCCACTAAGATGACAGTAATAAGTACTGGCATGGATGTAGAGAAATTGGAAACTTCATATAAAGCTGGTGGGAATGTAAAAAAGATGCATCCATTTTGAAAAATAGTTTGGCAGTTCTTCGAAAGGTTAAACATAGAGTTACCATATGACCCAGCAATTCCAATGTGAGGTGGACCCAATAGAACTGAAAACACCTGTCCAAACAGGAATGTGTACAATAATGTTCATAGCAGCATTATTTGTAGTAGCCAAAAAACTGGAAACAACCCAAATGTTAATCAATTGATAAATAAACAAGATGTAGTACATACATACAATGGAATGTTGTTTAGTAATAAAAAGGAATAAAATACTGGCAAGGCTACAGTATGGATCAATCCTGAAAGCACTACCTGAAATGGAAGAAGCCAGTCACCAAAGGCCTTATAGGATTCCATTTGTATGAAATATCCAGAATATGTAAATTCATAGAGACCAAAAGTAGATCAGTAGTTACCAAAGGAAATGGCATGTGGGGAGTTAACATAACCACTAATGATTATGGTCTTTCTTTTGGTGGCAAAGAAAGTGTCCTAAAGTTAAAAAGTGATAATAATTGAACTGTGAATTAAATACTAAAACCCACTAAATGATTATCATTTTAAAAGGTGAATTTTATGGTGTATGAACTATACCTCAATATAACTCTTATTTTGTAAATGCATAGTGGTATATGTGGGTCCATCCAGTGTTTTCAATAAAACCACTTATGTGTCAATTACTTTGCTTGTTGAAAAAATGAAGCAAGTTATAGAAATATGAAGTGAATAATTTCTATGCCTTATCTAGATTTGTGTTTCCTATCTTATGTACACTTTAAATGTATAAATTGTAGGGATGCCTGGGTGGCTCAGTGGTTGAACGTCTGCCTTCTGCTCAGTGCGTGATCCTGGTCCTGGAATCGAGTCCCTCATCAGGCTCCCTGCATGGAGCCTGCTTCTCCCTCTGCCTATGTCTATTCTCTCTCTCTCTCTCTGTCACTCATGAATAAATAAATAAAATATTTTAAAAGAAATAAATGTATGAATTGTAGAGTATGTAAAGTAGCTCAATAGAATTTTTAGATGGATAAAAGCAAATGTGAAGAAAAGAACTGTATTCTTACAGAAGAATCTCCTTAGGGTAGGCTCTTGAGAGTCACTGTTTCTTTTTTTTTTATATAAATTTATTTTTTTTTGGTGTTCAATTTGCCAACATACAGAATAACACCCAGTGCTCATCCCATCAAGTGCCCCCCTCAGTGCCCATCACCCAGTCACCCCCACCCCCCATCCACCTCCCTTTCCACCACCCCTTGTTTGTTTCCCAGAGTTAGGAGTCTCTCATGTTCTGTCTCCCTGATATTTCCCACTCATTTTTTCCCTTTCCCCTTTATTCCCTTTAACTATTTTTTATATTCCCCAAATGAATGAGAGAGTCACTGTTTCTATTGGCTATGCCAACCTTGTGACTGAACTCTCGTCCTTTTGAGTAAATGAGAAAATAACATTTGTATAACTGGTAGGAATGGTTTTGAATGTCACCATATTACAGGCCTTAATATTATAAGCTAGACACCCTCTGGTCAGTACAGTTTGACCTTGGTTCCCTCAAATGAGCATCCATCTGAGGTATATGGGCTCCCTTAAAAAAAAAAAGTAAAACAAAATTCAAGTGGAATGCCACCTCTTTAAGAGGTGTGGCATAATTTGTAGATGAAGGAAACTTTTTCTAGTGCTCCCTTCCTTCTACTGGTAGGGATGGGGGAAAGGGCATAGTAGAATTTGAGTCCACCAGGGCTCTTTGGCTTAAAAAAACAGAGACTGAGTAGGAGAGCCCTTTATTTCCTTAGCACATAAGTGGGTCTTTGGATATGCCAAAGTACCTGGGAGTAGAGAAGAGGAAGAGGCTAAGTTACTCTACCCAATCAAACACAAAGAGAATGGCAATTCTTGGGAAAAAACCCTAACTCACCACTGCCACTAGAAAAGGGAACAACACAAAGTACTGAAGTAGGGTAGCTATATGGTTGAGCACAGTCTTGAGGAAGAGATGTCAGGAAGCTGGAGCCCTCAGCAAACAATGGCCAGCAAGCATTTTCTAGTCACAGGAGAGCCAAAACAATTTACGCAAAACAGAGATATCTGATATTCAATTTAAGGCTGTTATGTATTGTTGTGACATAAACCAAAAAACTTCAGTAAAGTGTGCTGCATTTATAAATGTAGCCGGGGGAATTTGGGGGATGAACTAATCGCTATAGAAAAACATCTGTGCTATTTCAGGGCTGGTGTGACATAGAGAAAAGAGAACACTCATAGGAGTAGACAGGATTTTAGAAATAGGCGTAATCAGAAAACATAAGGCACCATAATCTGCAGAAATTATGGGACTGGCATAAAATACCCCATAGGACTTGAGAAAGGAACTAAAGCCAATTTTAGTTACATTTAAATGACAGAATGACCTCAGCTAACATCTAGCCTAGAACAGCAATGTTCACTTGACAATAAAGGCATGCTGAGCACAATTTTTCATTGAGGATCTTAGACTGTATTTGGGTATTGTCATTATAGAGATTAGTCAGAGCAGTGCAGATGGGCTTGTTAGCAAAAAGATGTCCAGTTCACCGAATGCTATTCCTCTTCAAATTTTCTTACTGTTATTTCAGGTCAGGAATGAGATTGTGCTTTGTGATTTTAATCTCAGAATAGCTTCTTACGTGTTCTCTTGTTAAGAATTATTGTTGTCAAAGATATCTTTCCAGCTTTTCTATTTAATAATGCATCAGCTAGCTCTCCTTATCCTAATGTGCCACGATATTCTACCTGAGAAAATTGTAATCAAATTCTCTAATAACTTTTTAGAATCTTAACTAAAATGAATTTTGATCAGAAAAGGATTGGAAGGATACAAGTACATGCATTTATGAAATGACATTAACTCCATACTAATTATTTCTGAGATCAGAATATTTTCAATGTTATTTGCTTCCCCTGACTAGTAATTTCACAGACCTTATATAATGACCACTGCTATACAGATTTAATTTTATAAAAGAAATATCGTTTTGATTTTACTAACACATGGCAGACGAAACTCTAGAATAATCTAAATAAAACCTGGTTCATTATGGCATGAGATGATAAGATTGATATTTCACTATTGACTGTTGGCTTAGCTTTTTTTTTAAATTTTTTTTTAATTTTTATTTATTTATGATAGTCACAGAGAGAGAGAGAGGCAGAGACACAGGCAGAGGGAGAAGCAGGCTCCATGCACCGGGAGCCTGATGTGGGATTCGATCCCGGGTCCCCAGGATCGCGCCCCGGGCCAAAGGCAAGCGCCAAACCACTGCACCACCCAGGGATCCCCTGGCTTAGCTTTTTTGACCTTCCTTTGAACACTAGAAAAAATAAAAGGAATCGCCCCAAACTTAGCACTAAATTCTTCTCTGTATAGAACACACCCAACTTTTCCTTCCTCCTACAGATACAACCCAGGTAAATTACATTTCCTTGGAATCAGGAAGTAAAAAGTTTTCCTTCTCCCTCACTTGGTCACCAGAGTCCATTAATGCTACCTACTAGATACAGCCTCCTCCTACTGCCATCTCATGTAGCATCTCTTGTAGCATTGGCTTTTTGAACATGGCCATCATGACATTGATGGGTGACCTCCCATTTGGGCATAAAGAAGGGCATTTCCTCTTCTTTATTCTGATGCATGGGGTGGGTGGGCAAGGGATAGATGGGCCTGAATACAGTACAGAGACTGTACTGTTCAGTTTTGGTGTCAATTAACTGCTCTAAAAGTAGTAAAATAAATAAATAAAAACTTACAAACAAACAACTTCCAATGCCACTATACTGTTCAAAAGATACATTCCTAGATCCCCAATGTAGAAACCTACTTCCTTAGCCTTTTCCTTCCTACACTATCTCTAGGGGCCTGTCCCTCACAAACAATGAGCTCAGATCACCCGAAGCACAACGTCCTCTGATGGACGCTCCTCCTTATCTGTCACTCACAAGGCCTTTCTTGTTCATTCACTCAGAGCCAATTACTCCTTCCTGTACATCTGCTATGTTGAGTAGAGCCTTGAGCTCTACTTGATAGCAAGCATCTCATTGCATAATCAGACATTTACACATTTCACTTCCTCACTGTGCTTCTTTGAAACCAAGAGTGAGTCCTATTCACTTGCTCTTTTCAAATGCCTAATTTTAGGTGTTTTAAACTAAAAAAAAAAACAAAAAAAAAAACTAATGTTTTATGAATAAATGAGGCCTGATGAGGAACAATTTAACAAGGTCTTTAATCTTCCAAAGCCTCTCAGCTACTCAAAACCTTTGCCAGCCTCCCTGAGGCCTCCTCACCCTTTTGTTCACAGTGAGAAAAATGTTACTGAGAAAACTGTGACCCTAATGTGTGTCCTCTCTTATCATTTTTTCCCACCACTTCTCTGAATCTATTCTCACCAAAGTCAATGACTTTATATCTGCCAAATGGGAGGCCACCCCTAGATCTTTAAAGAAGGCCAACTGAGCCAAATGTAAATTAATTCCACAAAAAAAATATATTTCTATCCACCTTTGCAAAGTGCAGAGAAGGGGAAATTCCAATGTGCAGCCACTGGGAAGGTGGATTCATATAATCACTCTGAAAAAGCAGAAGAAGGACAACCTAAGTAAAATGAAGATCTGCATAGCCTCTCTGACTCAGCAGCTTCTCTTCTTGAAGTAAATCTCGGGAAAATTCTGGCACATGTACTCCAGACAACACACGCAAAGAATCCTTAAAGTAGTTTAAAACATAGGAAACAATCCAAATGTCTACTCCAGAAGAAATGATAAATGGGTTGTAGCATATTCTTCTAATGGCGTAGTATATGGTACTGTAAATGAAGAATAAAATATGACAAAAACTATTATGGTTTAAATAAGCAAAATGTTAAGCAAAAAAAACTCAGAGAAACATTTTTATGGCATAAAATTGATATACATTTCAAAAATGTGCAAAAAGAAATTGTATATGATTTAGATTTTAAATACACATGTTAAAACCCCAAAGAAAAGAGAATAAAGCCAAAAATTCAAGATAATGGTTCTATTTTAGGAGTAAGTTTAAAGAGGGGCATAGGAGCTTCAAAGGTATGGGTTTATGTCCTAAGCTCAGTGCTAAATACGTGTGTGTTCATTTTACATTTAAGTAAAACGAGTAGTGTTGTTACACATAAGCAATATCAAAACATCCTTACAGATTTCAATGTGTTTAATGTGGAAAGATGAGGGAAAAAAATTACCTCTAAAATGACCACATTATTTTTCTGGAAAATAGGAGGTTTATACAGTATCTGGGATAAAATATATTTCTTTAAATTTTTTTCAAGGTTAGTAAGAATGAGAGAGATTTTCAATAGAAACCCATCCCAAAAGAAAACAAGTAGTCTGAAATGCATCCTTTTATGGGTAAACTAGCAAAATTTGGTTCTTGGAAAAGGCCTTTTTTATTATTTTCTAATGACTCACCACTGATACCCGCTCAGTGAAGCAATAGAAGCATGGCTTTGTCTTTTCTAAGTACAGGAGGCTGAACTCAACATTTTCTTCACAGAAAAAAAAATCTTTAAAACAGTCCATTTTGTTTCAGTAGACTTCTTCCTGATTTCCACATTTATAATTGTAGTAAGCATCATGTAATATCATAGTTGGCATTAAACTAATACAAATGAAGGAGGACTGAAAATAAGAGTGGCCATTGAAATGCCACCAGCAGTTATCACCTTCTGAGGAAAAGGATTGACATATAAAAGAAATTTCACTTTTATGCTTTCTTCCCTTCCATAATATTGAAATCTTTTACAGGTATGTGCTCTTTTTGGAACTTACAAGAGCAAAAAGATACCTTGTATGTATTAATTTATCTATTTATTTTTTTTTCATCTTTCATTAACATTTTATTATGGACATTTTTCTATAGTATACACCAAGATTTACAACCTTTTTTACCCAACCATTTTACCCACTCATAGATCCACGTTATATTTAACCATGTTGCAGGGACCATTATTTAAGAATTAAATGTAGGAAGGGAGTTTCCTTTCCCTTTCCACCCAAGTTTAGATAATTAAGGCAGTGACCCAAATTTGCTTCTCTTGCCTCACATGCTTGCGCCCTATGTCTAGTTCAGGCAGGCAGAGTACTGGGACTGGTCATTTCCCAGGACCACTTGGCGTGGACAGAGGTGGTTCTCCAGGAGATAAAAGCAGTTCTTTGTAGATATGAAGGACGGAATGCTTGGCAAACAAAAGCGACATACATCCACTACAAAGTGAAATCTCTGTTAATACGTATTGAAATACATTTAAAGATAAATAATGCACTTTGAAGGAGTGTTTTAAAACCAATTATTCCAATATTGTCCCTTATAGAAAAAAAAGTATATTCCAGGGTCAAATACACACTGCACTGAGATTTCAGGTCTCTAGCCTCTTTTAAATTATTTTTTTCTTTTTTTTTTTTTTTTTTGTAAATTTATCTTTTATTGGAGTTCAATTTGCCAACATATAGTATAACACCCAGTGCTCATCCCATCAAGTGCCCCCCTCAGTGCCCATCACCCAGTCACTCCCACCCCCCACCCACCTCCCTTTCCATCACCCCTTGTTCGTTTCCCAGAGTTAGGAGTCTCTCATGGTCTGTCTCCCTTTCTGATATTTCCCACTCATTTTTTTCTCCTTTCCCCTTTATTCCCTGTCACTATTATTTAAATTCCCCAAATGAATGAGACCATATAATGTTTGCCCTTCTCCGACTGACTTACTTCACTCAGCATCATACCCTCCAGGTCCATCCATGTCGAAGCAAATGGTGGGTATTTGTCGTTTCTGATGGCTGAGGAATATTCCATCGTATACATAGACCACAGAATTCTTTATCCATTCATCTTTTGATGGACACCCAAGCTCCTTCCACAGTTTGGTATTATGGACATTGCTGCTAGAAACATCGGGGTGCAGGTGTCCCAGTGTTTCATTGCTTATTTTTAAGGACAGTTTTAACGTGTCTTCTCCAGTTCAAAAACTAGGTTTTTCTAGTAACTGTGGTATTTTTGTGTAAGGCCAAATTATGAAGCAGGTGAAGTTAGCCTGGAGTCACCTTCCAGTCTGCCTTTCTTTCTGTAAGCATGTGTCATACCCTTGACCTAATCCACCCTGTGGTCTCTCCTCATCGCTCTAACTCTCCTTAGCATTTCCCCTTCTTTTTCTAAATTCCCATGGACTCCTTACTCTGAGATTTCAGCCAGTGATCACTAGAGTATCATAGGCCCAAATGATATGATTGTATATGATCAATCATATACCTTTGCTACTGCTCTGAAAAACACAAATTTCAGATTCCATAGTAGAGTTGAATACCACCAGTCCCCTAAAAAACAAGATTCAGATTTCATTTACCACAGTATATTGACCATGAGTAACTGCATAGGGTATACACTTTGCGGCTACCTCTTCAGTCTGCAAATCACTGGGTAAGCACATGTGCATCAGGACTAGTGACTGAGCATGTTACGTCTTTCACCTTATTACAGTGATGAGTCGTTGTGCATTTGTTACCCAATCCCTCCATTGGCAGCAAATGTACCGTCACACTGCCTCCCCTCCCAGAGGCAGACCCGCTTGATGCTTTACAAACACAGCTACTCAAAAGAGGGACCTGACCAAGAAAGATAAAAGCACAGCAAAGTAGTGCCAAGTGCTAACTCTGGACATGAAAATCAAATCCAGCGTAAGTCCTGTGATGGAGGAAATAGCTGATCATGGCAACTTTAATTGTGGGGCGGTGCAGAGACTCTAGACACGCAGTGGGGGGAATTTATTGAGAGCAAAGTTACTGACATGAGTCAGAGAAGGTGAAACTGGTGAAAATCTTCAGATTAAGGGACTTCTGAGATGTTTTCTAACTTTAAAAGAGGAAAGGATTAAATGTTGGAAGCTGATCCAGACCTAGAGAGGAGTATAGCCAATGGCCACTGGCTAAGGCATAGACAAAATGCTCACTTCATATCATAGGTTATGCAACAACAAAGCAAGTACTATTCAAACTACCCTTGATACTCTTGTTTTTTACCAAAAAATTTAATTCTTGGGGCACCTGGGTGCCTCAGTGTTTGAGCATCTGCCTTTAGCTCATGTTGTGGATCCCAGGGTCCTGAGATCCAGCCCCGCATCTGGCTCCCTGCAGGGAGCCTACTTCTCCCTATACCTACGTCTCTGCCTCTCTCTGTGTGTCTCTCATGAATAAATAAAATCTTTTTTTAAAAAAAAGTTAATTCTTAAAGCCTAATGATTTAAATTACAGTGCACCAAATGTTAGTTTTATTTATTTCCCCATATAATTATAACAAAGTTTTTAATGTTGTAACAAAAAATTTTGCAAGGCACGGAACATTCTTGATTTTTTCATTGCACGCTTTCAGCCGGCGTGATCATCTTTGCAGTTCTGTGCTACCACTGTGAGGAGTGTGGATTTCCTGTATTTGACATTAAGGTCAAGTAGTCTCTGCTACTGCTCTAATTAAAACGTTAGCTGCAGAGGACAGTAGGACCAGCACAGACTGTAGATGGGAAGACCGGGGGTAAAGCTCTGTAAGACTTGTTTGCTGTGACCTTTGCTTTTCCACTTAACCTCTCAGCCTTAGTTTCCTCCCCATTTTTAGAAAAGAGATGTCAGGAATACCTCATTCGCAGCATGGTTGTATTGGCTAGATGAGGCAAGGGAATGAAAGCATTAAATTACAAAGCATAATACAAACACTAAATTCTATTAAAAAGTCTAAGATTTGCAGGTTAACGTCCTGTCCCCTTAGACGCAGCACCTTCTAAGACACAGCAATCAGTGATATATGCCCTTCCAAAAAAATTAATCTTAAATAAGAGGTTTTCAAACAGTAGTTTAGCAACTGCTAAAGACCTTTAAAAATAGAAATCATTCCTGGAACTGCAGTCCTAAGCCAACTTTTGTTTCCTATCCCTAAGTCCCTATTAATGATACTTAAACTATCTTCAGAACTAAATGTATGTCTATTATCATTTGGATTCCAAACTTCTTGAGGTCTTTACCTGTTCTTAAATAATAGCTCCCTGGGGACCCCTGGGTGACTCAGCAGTTGAGCGTCTGCCTTTGGCTCAGGGCATGATCCCGGCACCTGGGGATCGAGTCCCACATCAGGCTCCCTGCGAGGAGCCTGCTTCTCTCTCTGCCTATGTCTCTGCCTCCCTCTTTCTTATGAATAAATAAATAAATCTTAAAAAAAAAAAATAGCTCCCTGTTGCACTCCTGAATTGTTCCTTTGACTTAGTAAAGTGAGGTTCCATTTTACTAATGTTAATTATTCTCAGTACATAAAGAAATATAGAAGGGAGAAAAAGAGGAAAATGTTTAATTGCCTTGAAAAATGAGGTGTTAAGTTTAGCTCGAAACCCGTGAATTTTCCAGAAGACTCATCATTTCAGAACTGACATTGAGGGATATGGTTGCATAAAACACAAAAAGTGTCCCTTTTGGAAGGAGTGAATGAGCTAGGTTCCTAGTAAAATTTACAAATGATCCCAAATCCTATCAACTTAATTTGCAATTTTAGGACATAGCAATGATCTCAAAAGTACAGAAATGTCCTGAAACAAGGCCCAATCCTTGGCTAGGTAATAAAGTCAAATATGCCTTTAGTACTTATCACCTTTCATGTATCAAGGTCGTTAATTAGATGACTTATTTATTGGGTTGGCTCCATATAAAAGCTATCAAGGATTGGATCTCAGGAGAAAGAGAATGTGGTTAAGGTCCCAAAAACCTGAATCCTCTACCAGCTGGCTACTCTAGCCACAGCTTCAGAAAGGAAGTAAGTAATGAGTACATTCCTAATAAATGGTCTTTAATACTATCTGGAGGTCTGAACCACAAGGCCCTTGTTGAATGCTCTGTGGTCTCATCTCCTAATCTGGGTCCTAGTCCACCCCAAAGCCTAATCAGAAGCAAACCAAATGGTTTTTTTTTTTTTTTTTTTTTTTGTTTTTTTTTTTATCTAGAATTTCAATCTGATCTTGGTCTAGAGACTTTCATCTTGCAACCATGAAATTGCCTCAAGTCGAGACAAGCATAAGACAAGTCAAGGAAAATAGCTTCTTATCTAAGACCCCAAAGAAAACTCACTGATGCCACGCACACCAAGCATCCCTTCACGCCAAATCCACATTTAGCCATGTTTGGCTGGGGAATAATCCACAATTCCTACTCCCACCCCAAGCAGGGGATACACTAGCATTTTCATTACACACAAGCTTCAAAAGAACTGTAGGGTCCTTCTAAAAGGAAAATGCTGCAAATGAGGAAAAGGCCAGAAGATCAAGAAAGAAGGAAAAACCACACAGATGCAAGAGCTCACCCTATCAAAACTCCTCCCCCAGCGTCAAGGCCAAATCCTTACCATTTCACAGTCCTTCTTGCTGGTGGAACAAGAAGCAATTCTCTGACTTTCTGGAGTTTATAGCATTGCCACTCAATCCAGTGTAAAATCTAGCCCAAGAAATTAGAATTCACAATAGGTTTCTCTAAACATTTGCCTGCTTGTACATCACACTCAGGGATATCTCCAGTTAGCACCTTTATTTTCCCCAGCATGGGCTCCACTGTCTTTCCCCAAGCTTTTTAGGAAATTGTGTAGCCACAGCAAACTCCTGCAAGTCTTAGTCAAGGTCATGATCTCCTAATTTTTAAAATTATCATAATTCTTAACCACTTAAAAGTAGAGAGAAGAGTCCAATGAATTCCCATGTATCCATTGGCCAGGCTCTACAATGATCAACATTTTGTTAATCTTTCTTGGTCAATTATACCAGGGGTCAACAAACTTTTTAAAAATATTTTGAACTCGGTGGACCATATGGTCCTTGTCACAACTATTTAACTCTGCTGTTGTCTTGTGAAAGCCACCATAGACAACACATAAACAAATGAGCATATCTACGCTCCAATCGGATTTTATTTATAAAAACAGTCTAACCTCATCACTCACAGGCAACCACTATTGTGATTTCTATCTTCACAAATTATGCCTGTTCTCAAACATTATGAAAGTGTGCTCTTTTGCTTCTTTCATTGAGCAAAAATTTGAGATTTCATGTTCCTGTAGCAGTTTGTCTCTTTTACTGCTGAATACTATTCCCCTGAATGAAAATAACGTACTTGTTTTGTTTATCCCTTCTTTCACTGACGGACATTTGGGTTGTTCCCAAGGTTTTTGCTATTGGGAATAAAATCACAGTTGATATTCTTGATTAAGTGTTTTTAGAGAAATAAGATTTAATTTTCTTGGGCGTGAAATCGATGTATCATAAAGCAGATGTATGATTGACTAAAAATGAATACTACGGTGGGTATATCATCTCCAAGAATGTACAAGAGATCTCGTTGCTCTACATCCTTGCAAACATTTGGTATTACCAGTCTTTCAGAGTTTAGCATTTTTAGCGATTATTCAGTGATATTTCACTGTGATTTTTACGTGCATTTTCATGGCAAGTACTGTCATTTCTTCAAGTATTGGCCATCTAATGCATGACTTTTATGAAATGTCTAAGACTTTTAGCCATTCTTAAAGTAAGTTGCTTGCTTTTTAGTCATTGATTATAGAGTTAAGATTTATATATTTGAGTCTTTGGTCAGATGAGTATATCGGGAATATTTTCTCCAAGTCTGTAGCTTCCTATTCTTTTTTAATAGACTATCCTTTAGAGCAGTTTTAGGTTTAAAGAAAAGTTGTGCAGAAAGTAGAGCATACCCTTTGCCTGCTCCAAATGCTCAACCCCCACAGCTCCTCCTCCTAACATTATGTATTAATGCGGTACACTCTTCGGCAATAGAATATCAATATTGACACATTACGAACTAAAGACTGTAATTTAGAGTTTACTTTTTTTGTTGTTGTTCAACTCTGTGGGCTTTGACAAAAGCATGTCACGTATCCTCTTTTACCGTATTATACAGAATAGTTTCATTAACCTAAAAATAGCCAGGCTCCACTTACCCACTTATTCATTCCTACCCCTCCCTCCCCATCACCAGCTGGCAACCACTCATCTTCTTGCCGTCTGTAAACCTTTCCCTCTTCTAGAATGTCATATGGTTGGAATCATACAGACTGGCTTCTTTCATTTAGTAGCATGCATTTGAGCTTCCTTCATACCTTTTCATAGATTGAAAGCTTATTTCTTTGTATTCCTGCATTATAGTTCGTTGAATGGATGTACCCACATTTTGTAATCAACATTCATTTACTGAAGGACATCTTGGTTATTTCCATGTTCCTACTCTGTTTCTCTGGCCCAGGACCTTCACAAGTCCTCAGTTGTCTCCAATCCCTGAGGTGAGACAGAAAAGCTGGTGCCACCTGGAGTGGGATGTTTGCCTTTCCCAACATGGAAGGCTAGGAGGCAGTGGAGCTTTGTATTTATCTTTCCCTACTTCAAAAGCTAAAGGCGGCTGGAATTGGGTATTTTCTTTCCCCACATGGGTTAGGCTTTGGTAAAACACACTTTGGTTGGGTTGTGGTAAAATCGTTTCCTTTATTTTATTTTATTATTTTATTTATTTATTTGTTTGTTTCAGGAGTAGAATTCAGTGATTCATCACTTATGTACAATGTCCAGTGCTCATCACAAGTTCCCTCTTTAACATCCATCATCCAACAATCTTCAGTTTGTTCTCTATCATTAAGAATCTCTTATGATTAGTTTTTCTCTCTCTTTCTCCTCCCTCCCATATGTTCATTTGTTTTGTTTTTTTAAATTCCACATATGAGTGAGATCATGTGGTATTTGTCTTTTTCTGGATGACTTATTTCCCTTAGCATAATACACTCTAGCTCCATGTCATTACAAATGGCAAGATTTCATCCTTTTTGATGGCTGCGTAATAATCCATTATATATATGTGTGTGTGTACACCTATATGTATATATATGTATACACATATGTGTGTATACACACACACTATACATCACATCTTTTTTGTCCATTCATCAGTCAATGGACACATGGGCTCTTTCCATAGTTTGACGATTGATAATGCTGCCATAAACATCAGGGTGCATGTACCCCTTTGAACATTTTTGTAACCTTTAGGTAAACACCTGGTAATTCAATTGCTGGATCATAGGGTAGTCTAGTCTTATTTTTAACTTTTTGAGGAACCTCAATACTGCTTTCCAGAGTGGCTGCACCATTTTGCATTTTAGCCATTCTGACAGGTGTGAGGTGGTATTATATTTCACCATGGTTTTGATTTGCATTTTCCTGATGATCAGTATGTTGAGCATCTTTTCATGTGTCTGTTGGCCATCTGGATGTCTTCTTTGGAAAAATGTCTATTCATGTCTCCTGCCCATTCTTAACTGGATTTTTTTAAATTTGTTTTTATTGAAGTTCTAGTTGCCAACATATAACACCCAGTGCTCATCCCATCAAGTGCCCTCCTCAGTGCCTGTCACCCAGTTACCCCAGCCCTCCCACCCTCCTCCCCTTCCACAACCCTTTGTTTGTTTTCCACAGTTAAGAGTCTCTCATGGTTTGTCTCCCTCTCTAATTTTTCCCACTCAGTTCCCCTCCTTTCCTTTATAATTCTTTTCACTATTTCTTATATTCCTTTAAAATTTGGCCTTTTTAAGATCTGAATCCTCTGGCAGTTTTTCAAAAACTGTTGCTTTTCCTCTCCCTTTCTGGAAGCCAGAGGGGATTTTTCTCTGATTCCCATGACAACCTGGCGGGGGTCCTCGAAATAAAACACAAAAATATGGGGCCTCCTCACATGCACCCTCAGGAGGTTTAATCTCTTAAACTAGTCCACTCAGCCTCAGGCAATTAGTCAACTATCCTTTAAGTATTCCTGCCAGTTGCTGGGTACAGGGAAGTGTTTGGCTCCTCATAAATTTGATTCTCTATATCTTCTCTTCTCTCATGTTTCAGGACAGCTATTTGCTTTGGGACTTCAATTCTCTGATGCATCTAAGAAGAGTTGTTGATTTTTAGTTTGTTCAGTTTTTCCTTATTGTGACAACCTCCAGGCTCTTTACATGTTAGATTAGAAACTGGAATTTTCTTACTTTTAATTAACAGTGTCTTTTGAGAACAGAAGGTTTAAAATTTCAATTAACTCCAGTTTACTTTTTTTTCTTTCTTTTATAGTTAGAGCCTTTGAAGTTCCATACAGAAACTCTGCCTGATTTCCAGTTTGCTAAGATTTTTCCTGAATTCTCTTCTGGAAGCTTTATAATTTTGGCTTTTATATCTAGGACTATAATCATTTCATGATAATTTTTATATATCATAGGGAGTATGAATCAAGATTCACTTTATTTCCACACATATCCAGATGGTGATACAGCACTTATTGAAAAAACTATCCTTTCTTCATTGATGCCTTTTTCAAATACTTGACTCTCTCTATATTTACATGTATATGGGTATATTTTTGGACTCTTTTCTGTTGCAATGATCTATCGTTTCTCCGGAATCATAGTGTCTTCAGTACTTTATCTTAAAATCAGGTTATGTGGGGGCGCTTCGATGGCTCAGTCAGTTGGGTGTCTGACTTTTGATTTTAGCTGGGGTCATGATCTCAGGGTCACAGGACTGAGCCCTGCATCAGGCCCTATGCTTAGCAGGGAGTCTGCTTGAGGGTTCTCTCTTTCTCTCTCTCTCTCTCTTTCTCTCTCCTTCTGCCCCTCCCCCCCACTTGTGTATGTGCTCTCTCTCTAAATTAAGTATTTTTAAAAATCAAGTAACATAAGTCCTCCAACTTTATCCTTTTGCATACAGATTGTAAGATTAGCTTGATGATTTTTATTAAAAACTGTGGCTTTTTTTTACTGATATTTCATTGAACCTATAGATTAATGGGGGTGGACAATATTAAATCCTCTGAATCTACCAAAATAAATTCTATGACTTACCTCACTTATATTTATAGTTTCATTTCTATCTGTACATATAATCTTCCTTAATTTCTCTCAAATATTTTTTAGTTTTCAATGAGGTCTAAGATTTATCCCTATTTATGTTTTTTTATGGTTTTCTAAGTATTTTTAAATTTTATTTTCTAATTATTTTTGCTAGTATTTATCACATATATTACAGCTGGATTTATGTAGATTTATGTTTTCTAATAGTCTATGATGTGCAAAGGTGGGGATATCAGCATATTTATCTGGAATTTAAGTTGTGGATTTGTGTTTTTCATCAATTTTTGAAAATTTTCAGTTGACATCCTTTCACATATTTTTTTCTGTCCCACTTTCTTATTCTTTTGTTTTGAGGTTTCCAAGCATGCTAGGTCACTTGATTAATTGTTCTATTGCTATCCAACACTCTCTTTCTCCTTCAAGTGCTACACTTTATATAATTTGAATTAGGCTATTTTCCACTTTGCTTAAATGTTCTTCAGTATTTTGTTCTTAAAACCATTTATTTCTTATTTTAGATATTTGCTTTATATATCAAGGGTTTTTATATTATTTTAAAGTTTTTCTATGCTGATATTATTTCTCTTTTGACCCATTCTATGTTTGTCTAGAAATCCTTAAACATTTATAATAATTTAAAGATCTTCATTTGTTAGTTCCAATATCTGGTTCACCTATGGATTGGTTCCTTCCTCTGTGCACATCCCCAATTAAACTTGGATCCTATATTCTTCCTTTTTGTGCTGAGTGATTTTTGATTAATAAGCAGATATTATACATAGAAAAATAGTGGAAATTGGGAAATATTGTTGCATTGTTTTCTTTTTCTCAGAGCAGGAGTTCCTACATGTGGTGGCTAAAAAGATAGAAGCAGAGGGCTGCAGCCACCACAGAACTATCACTATGTGGGCCAGTCCTATCTCCACTGTATGCCAAGAACTTTTCTTTCTTGCTTTCTTGCTTCCTTTCTCTCTCTTTCTTTTCCTCCTTCTCCTCCTCTTCTTCTTCTTCTTTGTTTGAACATTCAAAAGGTTCTTCACTTGACAAAAATGAGTTCATCAAGGCTTTCTCCTGTCTCTCTTAGACAATCCTATAGAAATCCACATCTTCAGGAGTACCTGAATGGCACATTTAGTTAAGCCTATGACTCTTAGTTTTGCCTCAGGTCATGATCTCAGGGTGGTGAGATCCAGCCCCACCTTGGGCTCCACACTCAGCATGGAGTCTGATTAAGACTCTCCTTCTTTCTCTCTTCTCCCTCTCTTCCCTTGTCTCTCTCTAAAATAAATAAATGTTTAAAAAAATAATAACACATCTTGATTCTCAAAGGTTAGATTAGGTTAAATCAACCTATTTATTTAAAGGTGAAACACTAAATTTTAAGGGAAACTTTGAAAAGACTATAAATGTTAAATTACAGACTTGGAATGTTCAAACAAAAATCAAAGATAAAATGATAAGATGGTAAATCACCTAGCGTTGGGTTGTATGATTCACACTCTAGGTGCTATGGAAATTTTTCAATTATAGCTGAGATACACCGAGAACAAACCGACCTTAAGCTGAGACTTACGGAGAATGCTAGATTCGCATTTATGAAGAAGCAGTCTTTTTTAGAAGGGAAATGGGTCTAGAGACAGGAGAGTGATTGTGCTCCTAGAGGGGCTCAGTTATTGGAGTTATTGGCCACATGCATGGTTTGGGTAAGATGACGAAGGGAGGTCTGGATAAATCAGGCAAGTGAGGCCAGTTGAAAAGGGCCTTGACTTATTGAGAAAGTTATGTGAGTTTCAAACTCTCCATTAGACCATACGCTTAATGTAGGAAGGAACCATAGCTTGTTTACTATTGTTTGCCCAGTGCCTGGCCCAGTGTCAGACAGGCATTCAAATAAATAATGAATAACTGAATTGATTCAGGTCAAATGGCTAGTTCTCTTTTTCAATATGAAGCTCAAAAACTGATGCAAATGAATATTTGTTTAACCAAACCTAAAGACTATCTCATCCTAAGCTACTGTAGAGTTTTAGTCTTAGTAATAGGGGAACCGTTTCTCCCCAAAGTGCTACAACATTGTACAATAGCTTTCAAGTTATTGGAAGAATAGAAACTGTTTTAATTATATAGCATCTGCATGAATCTGGATGTGGATCTGTAACATCAATAGGAACAATTTTTATACTCAGGGATAAATTATTACCCATACGTGTGGATGTTTGTGAGCTTTGACTGTTTGGGGTGTATACTTTATTTGGGAAGCCACTGCTTTCCTCCATAAACATTTAACTCTAAGGAGGCTGATAATGATTCTATTTAATTCCTTTGCCCGGGTGTGTACATAACCCATATTCAGACTAAGCCAATCATAGTAAATTGCAGGGTAAATATTTTAGGCTTAGAGGACCAAAAATCAAGAGATTTTAAAAGACATCTAAAATTTAATCATTTTAAAATGTAAAATATCATTCTTAGCTTAAGGTTTAAAAAATTAAAAACAGATAGTAGGTCGCATGTGGCCCATGGACCACAGCATGTCAAGTCCTGGTATATTCCATTCTCCTGGTTACAGTGATTGTTTCAGAAGCAGACATGTAAGTCAGGCCAGTACAATGAAAGTTCATCTGGGACTTTTTAAGTTAGTTCTAGAAGAATCACAGAGCTAAAGTATATAAATCATTCTGCCTGTACCATGTCCTAAAGAGGAGAATAAGGTCCAAACTGAGGAAAGAGGACACACTAAGTGAAAGAAAATGAGGGATCCCTGGGTGGCTCAGTGGTTGAGCATCGGCCTTTGGCCCAGAGTGGGATCCTGGAGTCCCAGGATCGAGTCCCACATCAGGTTCCCTGCATGGAGCCTGCTTCTCCCTCTGCCTGTGTCTCTGCCTCTCTCTCTCTCTTTCTCATGAATAAATAAAATCTTAAAAAAATAAAAAAGAAAGAAAATGAGAACACAGGATAGCTGATTATTTCATTAGAGTCCCAAGATTCACTTGTGTTGAGAGCTACCCACATTTCTTATTAAATAGGCCAATTAACTTCCTTTTAGGCTTATGCTTGTTTAATTGGGTTTCTTTCAGTGATCATCAAAAAATGTACACATACACACCACACATAATATATATGGTATATAGATAGACATATATTTGAACACATACATATAAGTTTACAAATACATACATATGCATATATTCAATTAACATATATTGAAGGCCTAATATTCACCAGATAATGTGCTAGGCACTAGAGATTCAAATCTATGGGATGCCTGGGTGGCTCAGTGGTTGAGTGTCTGCCTTTGGCCCAGGGCCTGATCCTGGAATCCTAGGATTGAGTCCCATATCAGGTTCCCTGCATGGAGCCTGCTTCTCCCTCTGCCTGTGTCTCTGCGCGCCCCCTCCCCCAATGTCTATCATAAATGAATAAATAAATCTTAAAAAAGAGAGAGAGAAAAAAAAGATTCAAAGATAGAAGACATATTTATGCATGAATAAGAACATAATTTCTTAAAATTCTGAGTTAAGATGGCATTCTAAGCACATATTTTTTTCTTTCATTCTCTCCAAAAGTCCCTCTGAAACAACATTAAGATTTTTTTTTTAGGGCATAAACTTATAAGGACAAAGAGAATGATAGAAACAATAAATTCTGGTAGCTAGTAAGCAGGTGATTGAGAAAGCTCTTTTTTTGTGGCCAACAGCAGAAAAACCTAAGTGACTCAATCATGACCAATAGTGAACAAAGCTAAAAACTAACTTGATCTATACCCCAAACAAAACCCCAGAAGTTTCAGAAGTTAACAATACCAATTACCTCTGCAAGTGAGGATATAGTGGCCAAAAAAGAAGAAAAAAGATGGGTCACAGTCTGTCTGAAATTCAGATCCCCAAACCATTGTCCTCAATATTGGAATTACCTAGTACCTTGGGGAAGGCACCTCACCAAATGGGGTTGAGGATAGAAATATCACATGATCACAGAGAGGTTAAGTGAATATTTGCGTCCAGAATAAGGAGATTCACACCTTCTTCTGCCCTTCAATTCCTTCTCTAAGGATTCTAAGCAACCCAAAAGGCTAATGAAACTCTCATCATTAGACAATCCAAGGAAATGTCCCGGCTAGATACACTAAAGTGCAATCCACAGTTAAAGGGTTTCAAAGTGAAACCCATCAGCTCAGAGACATCAGATAGGTTTTTATTGTCCAAGTCTTGAACATGGATAATCAAGGATTAGCAAATATCTGAAGATAAGAATCATGTAGCTATAGTACTCCTAGCAAGGACCAATAGGATCATGTAGCAATAGTGCTGCTAGCAGAAACAGAGACTCATCTAGGGAACTATAATTTTAAAATAGCAAACACTAATGTACTCAAAGAAAAAAAAACAAAGGAAAAAAAGCCATTTAAAAAGAACATTCAGAGAACAAGGAAGGACTCTTATAAATTTAAAATATCAGAGAACTGGGGACACCTGGGTGGCTCAGTGGTTGAGCTTCTCCCTTCAGCTCAGGTCATGATCCTGGGGTCCTGGGATGGAGTCCCACATCAGGTTCCCCGCAGGGACCTACTTCTCTCTCTGCCTCTCTCTCTGTGTGTCTCTCATGAATAAATAAATAAAATATTTAAAAAATAAAATATATTACTAGAGAAATGAATAATACTATAGTATAAAAGATAAATTTATATGAAATTACCCAAAGATATGGAAAATAGGAGGGAGGGGAAGAATTTTATCACACTAAATAAGAAGTTCAATATCTAAATAATGAGAATCCAGAAATAGAAAACTGTAAAAAATAGAAATAAAAACTAATTTATGAAGAATTCTCTGTGAATAAATGACAAATATTTCTTAGATTAAAAGGATTCATTAAGAGACCAGAAGAGTAGAAGAAAATAAACACTCAACAAGGCCGATCATCATGACCTTTTAGCATTTCAGAACCCAAAGAACAAAGTGAAGATTTAAAAAAAAAAAAAAAACCGGGGGGAAGGAAGGAGAGGGGGAGAAGGAGAAGGGTGAAGAGATGGGGATATTACTTATGAATGTTAGCAATAGGAATGATTTTTGACTTCTTGACAACATGGAAGCTAAAAGGCAATGGACAGTATCAAGCAGAGTCTGAAGGAAAACAATTTCCAACTCTATCAGAAGGGTACCCAGGGCCACCCCGAGGTTCAAAGATTTGCTAGAAGAACTCCCAGGATCCAGATATAATTGTACTCACTGCTGTGGTTTTTAACAGCAAAAGGGTACAAAGCAAAAATCAGCAAAGAGAAAAGACACATCTGGTGAAGTCTTGAGGAAATCAGGCTCAAACTTCCAAGAGTTCTCTTCCAGTGAAGTCACAAATGACGTGTTGAACTCTTCAAGCAGTGCTTAACCCTTTCACATGTGACTTCACGTGTGGCAGATTGTCTACCAGAGAAGTTCATTAGAGTGGAAGTTCCCAAGTTTTATTTTTTGTTTTTTTTTTTTTTTACCAGAAGCTGGTCATGGAAGCAACTTCTGCTTCGCATGTACCAAATTCCAGACTCCCAAAAAAGAAAGCAGGTGTTCAGCATAAACCATATTATTTGCACAAACAGCTAAGACTTAGTAAAGTACTCTTATCATTCAGAGAACGTTTATATCAGAGGAAACTGTTTACAATTCCAGTTTGCAGACACCAGTCAAGGGCCATCGTTGCAAGCAGGACTTTCTAAGGTTAACATTATCAGGCCTACTATGTTAACTCTTTTTTTGTATACCAACCCATAATTCTTGATCAAACTATTGACTGAATATGAAATAAAAGAGAGTTTCAGATACTCGAGATCTTAAAAGAATTTCTATCCTACACATTCTTTCTCAGGAGAGTACAGAAGTATATAGACTTCACCAAAATGATGGGGAAAACAAATAGCAGGAAGAATGGAAAAAAACAGGGATTCCCACACAGGAGAGAAGTAATGAAATCTCCAGAATGAGGAAGGAAGATCCCAAGATGATAGCTAGCACCAGGTATTGATGACAGGCAATTTTAAAAGGAACTGATCAGAAGGCTCCAAGAGAAATTTCTTTAAGGATTATCATTAGGTTATTTGATGGCCTGAATAGATGGAGAGCCCAGTAGATAAGGTGCTTACAGTTGAACGAATAAGTTCATAGAAAGGGGAACAAATGTGAAACGAGGACAATTATTACCTCTAGTTAGACTGGAAAGGAAAGGTAATCATGGGAACAAATATATAGTTAAGTGGAAAAATGCAAAGTACATTTTAACATATGTATATTATGCCAACATTTGTGATTTTCTAAAAACAATGTACAAACACAGACATTTATTTGTGCATAGAATATCACCAGAAACTTAGTCAAGAACAGCTGTCTTGTGAGAAAAGAACTAAAGTAAAAGACTGAGTGGGAGCAGATTTTTTTTTTAGTCACTATTTGAATTTTTGAGATCATATGCCATGAACATGTATGACTTTTCAAGCAAGCAAGCAAATATAATGACCCCTCCAAGTCCAAACACAAAAGCAAGAGTATCAGAAAATACTAAGACCTATTTCTCAGTCCCTACCAGACAACCAGCTTCTCTTGACAATCATGGGACCCCTGGCTTCACATTTCCCAAATAAGCTGGGAAAAGCACCTATCCCCATGTGCAGGAAAAGGTTAAATAATTCTTATTTCCCTTTATTAAGAAATTATGAAAAAGAATCTAGCTGTTATTTGTGAATGAAACTCATATTTAATAAGTGTGGGGTCTTCCTTTGGTCTCCAATGGGCATCTAAAAAATTTACACTCACTGATAATTTCAACTTAAATTGCAAAATCAGATAATTAGGGATGATCATTTTATCATGGTCATGATAGCATGAGAGAAGGATGGAACATTATGCAATAAAATATGATTATTATTATCTATTATTCTAATGGAACAGTTTACTACACCACTAATCAGCAAAATAAATCGAATGACTTACCCTAAATCCCTCATGGAAACTCTATAAATGTCATAAAACATTTTTTTTTAATCCATCAAGCACAAAAGCTCCATAGAGATTTTTTTTTTTTAATGTGCCTACATTCAAGCTACAGATAAAAGCAGAAGAGCATTGAATTACTCTGTGGTTAGCACAGCCCAGAAGCAGAAAACTTATCAGCTTTTCTGCTTTCTCCTTCCCATTGCTGCCAGGGTAGGAACTCCTCCAGTCCCTACACACCACCCTTAAGCATCCACAGGCCTTTTCTCCTTCAAAAGCCTGACAAGCAGCAAGCAAAGCAGCAGGTATGTGTAGCTTTTAATAATGAAGACATAATGGATAATTCGGAAGCAAGAGTCTTGCAAAGGACCTAAAAACACAAGTTTCGCAAAAAAGAACCACCATCAGAAACTCAAGGTAATGCAAGAATCATGATATCCAACGAGAGGGAAGATATTTTGAGAGGCCAAGTTCTCAGTATTGTCTTTCATTGGTTAAGTGCTACATGTGTAGGAGAGGGTGAGCCGATCCATCTTTATCCTCTTTTAGGAAGAGAATTTAAGGTCCCGAATAGAAAAGTATGTATGTATGTGTATTTTTCAGGATAAAATTTAAATGACACTTTTTACTCTAAACATACTGTGAATGCACGCAGGTTGTTGGGCATTTATTGGAGTAACGCTGCAGAGCCCCCAGTATCTGGTGGCCCACGTTGTTTAAAGTTTTGATTAGACTGAGTATTAAACTCAGAAATAAACTCCGGTGCACATCTCACAGCTAAACCACATAGCAAAGATTTGTTTACACTTGCTTTCAATCACTGGATCACTGCTTGGATGATAAACTGCAATTTTCAAGGTATGCAGCAGTAATCACTTCCTTTGGAATCACTTTATCAGTTTAAAAATTGACCATGCTAAAAATCATGCCAAAAGTGGTTCAGTCCAGGGTAGTCTGGGTGGCTCAGCGGTTTAGCGCTGTCTTTAGCCCAGGGTGTGATCCTGGAGACCCGGGATCGAGTCCCACGTTGGGCTCCCTGCATGGAGCCTGCTTCTCCTTCTGCCTGTGTCTCTGCCTCTCTGTCTGTCTCTCTCTCTCTCTCTCTCTCTCTCTCTCTGTATGTGTGTCTCTCATGAATAAATAAATTAAATTTTTAACAAAAGTGGTTCCGTCCAGCCCCCAGACTTACTGACTCAGTCTCCAGAGAGTGAATCTTGAAAATCCCCCACCTCCCAATGCAGGACTTGAACTCACAACCCTGAGATCAAGACCTAGGCTGAGATTGAGAGTCAGACCTTAACTGCCTGAGACACCCAGGCGCCCCTTAGAGATTCCTTTTCAATGATTGTCAACGACAGTGAAGTTTGAGAACCAGTGGGGACTTCCAGTTCACTAACACAATCCATAGTACTTACTGGAAACTCTGAACTTGCTTTTTATCTGCACAATTAATGTTTAATGAGCAACTTTTTATTGTGCTCTATTGTACCTTGTTCTAGGCAAGAGGATATCGTATTGAGTACAACACACATGGTCCCCGCTGTCACCAAAGCACTTACGTCCTAATGCATACCAGTATTTCATGAGACTATCCTGAAAGTTTTGGCTGCCCACCCGACAAATATCACATGGAAAGCTTATTAAACATCATGTGTATCCAGCAGATCTGGGGTGGATTTTATCATTAACAAACTTCCCAAATGACTACAATCATACTTTGAGAAACTCTATTCTGGAGAGTTGGGGTATAGAATACATCATTTGTTGTATATGCTTAGGCTTAAATTAATATATTGTACAATGTTTGTAGTTTGAATTAACAAAGATATTATATATCAATATATTAATAACAATCACAGTTATATACAACATACAACATAGTTATATGTTAATATATAATACATTAATAATACAATCACTACTATAATTCTATATCACTATGCTGATATGTTACAAAATTTATAGAATTATAAATTATATTTATAATCATAAATTATGTATAATATATAATTAGAAAGTATAGGGATCCCTGGGTGGCGCAGCGGTTTAGCGCCTGCCTTTGGCCCAGGGTGCGATCCTGGAGACCCGGGATCGAATCCCACGTCAGGCTCCCGGTGCATGGAGCCTCCTTCTCCTTCTGCTTGTGTCTCTGCCTCTCTCTCTCTCTCTCTCTGTGCCTATCATAAACAAATAAAATTTTAAAAAAAAGAAAGTATATTTATTTCATATATTACATATTAATTACATATACTAATATACTACACATAATATATAATTATAAATGCATATATTTATTACCTTATGTATTTAGCAAGTACTATTGAACACCTGCTATATGTGCCTGGTTCCACAATGAGCAGAGAGGAAATAAAGATTGAAGGGACCTCTCTCTACCCTCATAGCTTATAGGGCGGGAGGCTTGTCTGCAATGAATTTCCTCAAATGCTGTAATTATTACAGACAGAAGTGATTTGAGAACACAGAGGAAAAATGATGAGCTGTGCCTGGGGAATCTGCAAAGCATTCACACAGAAAGTGACGTGAACACGGGCGTGCAGAAGAATCCTAACAGGCAAAGAAATCTAGGATTACACTAAGTGCTAGGCATTGTGCAAAGTGTCCTCTAAATATGATCTCGTTAATTTGCACAACTTCTTAGCTAAATGCTCTTCTCATCACTATTTTATAGAAAAGGAAACTGCAGCCAGAGAGGACACATGACTCATTCCAGGTCACACAGATGCAGTGGCTGAGCTGTCACCCTGATGCTTCAGGACTTTAGAGCCTGCAGGCTTTGCCACTCTACTCTGCCCCTTCACAGATGGGGGCAGTCCACGGACAAGAGCCCCAAAGCACGGGAGACCCTGCGGTGTTCAGGGATCTTAGGCTCACAGTCCAGAGCAGAACAAATGCAGAAGGAGGAGAGATAAAAGCAGACACATGAGTGGGACCTTCATTCCATAAGACACACATTAAAAATTAGTTTCACTACTTTACACTCTGACCTGGTACACTTATATTTTCAGGAGTCCATACGAGAGCCCATTCACGTAGGCAAAAATAATTATTACAGGAATCCTCATTAGCCAGAGATTCTACATTGTGAATTCAGCGACAAAATGTATTTACAATCTCCAGATCAATACTTGGAGTTTTCTCATGGTCCTTTACACACATGTGCAGAACCATGAAAATGTTGAGTCCCCCTCTCCCCAACCATGCCCAGTTCCCAGCTAAAATAAAAAAGATTTTTAGCTCTCAGAAGATAAACGAAGTTTCATCTCTCATAGTTAATGTGTTTTTCTCATTCCATTTAGGGCCACATTTTTCACATTTTTATGCTTTTTGTTGGTGATTCTGCTATTTAAAATGGCCTCCAAGTATGGTGCTGAAGTGCTGTGTGGTGTTCCTCAAAGAAGGCAATGATGGATTTTATGGAGAACATACAAGTGTTAGATAAGCTTCCTTTAGGCATGAGTTATAGTCCTGTTGGCTATGAGTTCAAGGCAATTAAATTTTATGTATACATTTTCACATATTTCATAAATATATAATTAATACTAATATCTGTATCATCATAATATGTGATGAGATATAACATGTTATAAAACTATGTTTCTTTACATATTTATAAGCTTTATATATAAATATATATAAATTTTTATGTGTATATAAAATTCATTAACACTGAGCTCATGGTGGGTAAATCCTCAGAAGTTTCCTCAGCTCTAGAAGGATAAGTCTTAAAAGGCAAGGTGGGTCATTAAAATAAATGGCCTCGGATTCTCTCCATTGTTTTTTGCAACTTCCTGTAAACTTATCATTATTTAAAAATAAAGGTTTTTTAAAGCAACCTTGAAAATCCCTTCCAAACCTGAAATTCTATACTTTCCTGAACTTACTTAATGTTGGTCCTTAGCACGACATCATAGACTTGTGGATATTAAACCACAGAGGACAAGCATAGTGACAGCATCACATCACTTCCCTGCCATGCCCAGGGAGATCAAGTTTTCAGACAGCGAGATCTCAAGGAGTCTGGAACTATTTAAAGACGATGTATCAACATCGATACTACATAAATACTGTGAGGACACTTCCAGGGGAGGCCACGTTGGTAAAGGAGCAGTTGACCATTTCTGTATTATAGAAGGTTTCAGCAGTGTTACCAGGGTGGTAACACTTGCTTTAAAAAAACTTCAGCTTTCCTTGTTGGATTAACAGAGTAACCACCCAAAGCTATTTTAAAATGATATATTTAGAAGACAATTCAAGCGCACTAAATGCTAAAAAGCAAAATAAAATACCTGACTTTTCTCCACTGAAACACTGTATAATGAGATATATATTTAGAAATTTAAACTCATCTAAAATACAATATGCACAATATGGACAAGTTTGGGATTTCCTGACTTTAGGGCCTACATTTTTGGCAAACTCATTAAAATAGATTTTTGGACTTCTGATTATGCTGTTTATAACTATAGAAAGGTTGTCACAAAAAAACTCATGAACAAAATCTAGCCTCAGAATGAGAAAAGTCAAAACGTTTGAGGCTCTCCAGTAATTCCTTATCTTGATGACTCAGAAAACTAACTGGCTCGGTATTGAAGGCAATTTTTTAAATGTTCTTTTTAAAAATCACTGAGGTAGCTGCCAGTCTACTACATGAACAGCCATAATATAATGGAATTAGTTTCCGGAAATTACATATCTAGCAGGATATGAAGGTCATTCTTATAAGGTATTAAACCATCAAGCAAAATTCTAATACCCACAGTAAGGAGACTGCATTGAATGTTAATTTGATTTTCACTCATGTTTGTGTTCCTCCTGCTGAATCTGTGATCAAGTATTCATAGACTCAAAGGATTGGAAGAAGTTTCATCTATGACAATGATATCACTGATGTCAATAATGTTGCACTGAAATTTCAAATTGTGTAAAATAAGACAAGAAATGTCACCGAGGAAGAGCCAGTAAACAAGATAAACAAGTCCCACACAGGGTGAAATATTCCCAATGATTTTTCTTTTCTTATTCACTATGGTTTTTTGTATATTCATCAATATGATTTAATCAAAAGCATTTTGCTTTTCTGTTTGAATCACATTGGCCCTTAAGGTCAAATGCATTTTTTTTTTCAAACATGCATCATCTAGACAACTGACTCTTACAGATCCAACTTACGCCTTTCCCTGGAAATTATTTGTAAGATAAATCTAAGTACAATGCTACCATGCTTAGAGATACTGAGCATATTCTCAGACCTCCAGATTTCTGTAAGAACTGCTTCATTTTAAGTGGAAGCAGAAAGCACAAACCTGCTATATTTTAGATAGAGAAACTTTCTTCGAGCAGGGCAGGCTAACAAATCTGAATTTCTTCTAAACAGCACTTAGGCCTTGTCTATAGATAACGGTACTGAACGTTTGCATGATAAATTGAAGTCTGCAACTCTGAAATAATTGATAAGCTAGACTTCATTAAAATTAAAAACTTCTGTTCCCGAAAAGACAATATCAAGAGAATGAGTAGCCACACACTGTGACAAAACAGTCACGAAAGGCATAGTTGATAAAGGACTGTTACCCAAAATGTACAAAGAACTCTTAAAATTCAACAATAAGGAAACAGCCCAATTTAAACATGAACCAAAGACCTTAACAGACTCCTCACCAGAGAAGATATGCCAATTCTATTAATAGATGCCCTACATTGTATATCATGAGAAAAATGCAAAGTAAAGAGAATACCTCATGCCTATTAGAATGGCCAAAATCCAGAACACTGACAACACCAAATGCTGTCAGGGATGTGAAACAACAGGAACTCTCATTCATTGCTGGAGGGAATGCAAGGTGGTACAGACACTTCGGAAGACGGTTTGATAGTTTTTCATAAAACTAAACACACTCTTAAAAAAAAAAAAAAAAAAAAAAACTAAACACACTCTTACCATATGATCCCGCAATCATGCTCCTTCATATTTACCCAAAGGAGCTGAAAACGTGTCCACATGAAAACCTGCATATGTTTTTGTAAGCGGGTAATATATGGAAATGTTGAATCACTATGTTGTACACTTGAAATTATTTTACACTGTATGTTAACAAATTGGAATTTTTAATCAGTACTTTTTTTTAATGATTTTATTTATTCATGAGAGACACACAGAGAGAGAGAGAGGCAGAGACTCAGGCAGAGGGAGAAGCAGGCTCCATGCAGGGAGACTGACGTGGGACTGGATCCCGGGTCTCCAGGATCATGCCTTGGGTTTAAGGTGGTGCTAAACCGCTGAGTCACCCGGACTGCCCAAATTGGAATTTAAAACTTTTAAAAGTGAAAATAAAAATAAACTGATAAATCATTCGTTCACCTCTTATTGAGTTTGTCCAACTGTATTGCATCGCAGTATGAAAAATGCCAAGCTCCAGTTCTATCACTGACATAGAATGACCTAGAGAAAGCCCACAGGTAGGGTAACCCTTTGCAGAAACCTCAGTGGCTTCACAATTAGAGTATTGTCCCTCTTCATCCACTGTAATATGAAAATGTATTAATTTTTTTAAAGAGATAATTACACTATGGTATAGATAATATACATGCTGTTGAAAAGTTGTGTGTGTGTTTTTTTTTTTTTTTAGAAATCAAAAATTTTTTAAATTTTTCTTAGGTAAGGTGTTTACTACGTAAGGAACATTAATACAAATCACTTAAAATCAGTCACTTTTTCCCCTAATCAAGATTTCATTTTCTGATTAATAAAATCTACTCATTGTAGAAAAATCAGAAAATGCAAGACAATTTATAGAAACTAATTAAAATAAACAGCATCTTGTAAGGCAGCTAGATTCACCAAGAGCTGTGCTGAACAGCATCGTATTACAAAAAACATTCTGGTAGTATTTCCATGCAGTCTTTTATTCTACGCACATAAACATGTATATTCATTATGAATATAAAGCTCTTTAGTGCGTGTAACTTAGAACTCTAACATTCAATGTTTAATTTTGCTATACTATGTGACAACTTGTTATCTAAAAAATATTTATAGGGCAGCCTGGGTGGCTCAGTGGTTTAGCACTGCCTTCAGCCCAGGGCTTGATCCTAGAGTCCCGGGATTGAGTCCCACATTGGGCTCCTTGCTTGGAGCTTGCTTCTCCCTCTGCCTGTGTCTCTGCCTCTCTCTCTCTCTCTCTCTCTCTCTCTCTCTGTCTTTCATGAATAAATAAATAAAATCTTAAAAAATAAAAACAAAAATAAAAAATATTTATAAAAGGTATAGGATGATAACTTATTTAGCCAAAACTGTATTACGGGAATTTGGGTTACTGACAAATTTTGATTAATATATAAAAGTGTGATGAGTATCATCAAACAAATGTATATTACAAATTATGTCACATTTAGACCAAATATTTCACAAAGTAGACCTGTATATCCAAGAAACACATAGATGACAACTTTAGTAAGGTAAATCTTGTTGGTACTTTTTTAAACAAAGAGCTAATACCAAAATCAAGTAGTGACTCTCAACCGAGTGACTTAGCTAAAAGATTTACTACTTCTCTTCACTAGTGTGTACTAATTAAATGAAACTAAATGGACCTGCCTGAATATGACACAAAGGACCTAAGACATTTCATAGAGAGGATAATATGTGACACACATTTATCACTTTTCTGTGCTTTTCTAATATTAGATTCAGAAAGAATTTAGAAGCCAGAATAGCGTGGTCTAGGTTGAACCAACCAAGGAAAGATTTGGGAAGATAAAGTTTGAAGAATTTGTCATATACTGTGACTTGGTATAAGTCAGAAGACACGGACTTTGGAGTCCATCTCAGCTGGTTAGACTCCTGGATATATTACTTCTAGAGCTTTCATCCTGGGTAGTTCACATATACTCTGAAATTTTCACTAATGAAAAACGGAGGTAAGATGTCTGTGAAATAGTTATTATGAATTAAATATGACAAACTCCTAATCAGGATACTTAGTACATACATACTAGATGCTCAATCAGTGTCAGTTAGCTCTTTTCTCCTATAAGGATCCAAAACAAAACAATGACTCACACTCCAAGTAATCACAACCAAAGTCCCAAACTATAATCAAATGGATACAAATGTCAGAGCTCAGATCAAGATTAAGGTTTAGAATGTAAACAGTCAAGAATCAGAAGGAGGCAAAAGCTTGCAAGGTGTGGGAGGGGAGCAGATAAAAAATCTAAGATAAAGGATCCCTGGGTGGCTCAGCAGTTTAGCGCCTGCCTTTGGCCCAGGGCATGATCCTGGAGACCTGGGATCCAGTCCCATGTCGGGCTCCCTGCATGGGCCTGCTTCTCCCTCTGCCTGTGTCTCTGCCTCTCTCTCTCTCTGTGTCTCTCGTGAATCAATAAATAAAATGTTTAAAAAAAAAAGTAAGATAAAACAAACACAAATCTGGAGAAGATAAATGTGCAGGAAAGGGTAGGACCAAGCAGGCAGAGTTGAACAAAGAAAGGTTCCTGTGCAACTGAGACAACTCTAGGCATAGAGTGTTTTATTTTATTATTTATTTAATTTAATTTAATTTAATTAATTTATTTATCTATTTTATTTTATTTTATTATTTTATTTATTATTTTTTATTATTTTATTTTATTTTATTTATTTATTTATTTATTATTTTATTTTATTTTAATTTTTTTGAGGGCAGCTGTTATTCCAAAACAGGGCTAATATAGATCTTCAGGGTAAGTTAAAGCACCTGATGGAGCTGGGAGTGGTGGACTAAGCGTTGAGTATTTTGAACATCTTATTCATTAGTGTCTCCCAAACCGCAAATGAACAACAGCTGTGTATGTTAGGATCCAGTCAGGTGCAAATAACTGAAAATCTGATGAAGACGATTTAAACAAACATATGTTTGTTTACTTAACAAGAAGTCCAGAAGTAGATGAGGTTGGCTTGGAAACTCACTGTTATCATGGTCCTAGGAGCTTTCCATCCTTTCAGAAACTATCCTCTTTATACCAGAAATGTCTGCCCACATGGTAACAAAGGGGTCATCGTCCATTGCTTCAAATCTCATGTGACAATGTCAGAGATGGGAACCAAGAAGGGAGGTAGAAAAAAAGTTTTTCTCGTTGTGCTCCTTTTTCATCTGAGGACACTCTAAGAGGCCCCTAAGGACCTCCAGTTATGCTGTGGTGGACTGAGTTGGGCTTCTACAGCTACTCCTAGAGTCATCACTAGCAAAGAAGACGTGGCTGCTGTTCTTCTCTCCAGTGAATCACGATTTCTTTCCCAGAGCTGCATACTTTAAATAGAAAACAAAATTGGAATTCTCTTAACATGGAAGAACCTGATTCTGCCTTTTGGAGAGACCACATGTGTGCCACAGGTTACTAGACAATACAAAGGGCACTGGAGTTAGGTCAAAGGGATTAGGCATTGGTCCCGCCTCTTTCTAAATCCCCTGCCTAAGAATTTGGATTATCTCTCAGACAATGTTCATTCCTCTGTCCACTGGAAATACTGCTATACTCACAAGGGGTTGTCATTAAATTATAAGGATTAAGTGAGATAACGTGTGAAAATGCTTTGCAACTGGCACATGAAAGGGTCCAGATAGGACTTCAGTTGAACGACAGCAGGGCATTTTCTTTCAGGTTATGTCCTCTATAAGACAAGTGAAGTTTTATTCAAGAGGAAAGGAACTACAAGGTGCCATTATTATTATTATTATTATTATTATTATTATTACACCTTTTGGAGAGTTGCAAGTGGTAATAGATACTAAATAAAAAATTGGGTGACTTGGAGCTTTTAAAAACATACTGAACCGGGGATCCCTGGGTGGCTCAGCGGTTTAGCACCTGCCTTTGGTGCAGAGCATGATCTTGGAGTCCTGGGATCGAGTCCCACGTCGGGCTCCCTGCATGGAGCCTGCTTCTCCCTCTGCCTGTGTCTCTGCCTCTCTCTCTCTCTCTCTCTCTCTCTCTCTCTCTGTGTGTGTGTGTGTCTCTCATGAATAAATAAATAAAATCTTAAAAAAATAAAATAAATAAAAACATACTGAACTTACCCTGAAGGTATAACACAGAAAATTGTTTACAGTGTATCTGATACAATGGAAGCCACTTAATTCTGTGAAAGACAAGTCTTGATTAAACCCTAGAAGGAAAACAACTTGTTGAAATCTCAGCAGGAGCAATTTTCAAATTACTAGAACTGAAAAAAAAAAAATTACTAGAACTGAGTAGTATATGCTTGAGTTACCCCCTAGAACAAAAGTCCATGCATGAATAAACAGGTAAATGCAAGGGGACAAACCAGATGTTTTTGTAACCTGTTTTCTCACAATAATCAGCTAACAGCAGTGAGCTGGTGACTGCTATCTCTTTTTCCTGATAAATCAACCCGGCATCTTGACAGTGATGAGAGGAAACGTTCAACAGCCAGAGAGTGATGTAACCATCTGATGAGACTCAGAGTTTGCAAAATCATCTGTCCTTATGCCAAGACTTTATTGATTTCCATGTCACACTATCATGGTAGCCTGGAAATTGCTTTGTGAATTATTTATACGTTGAATCAGGAATCAGAAGCACCCGAGTCAGGATGGCTGGGTAATTACTAAGGGTCATCAGACTGCTGGGGCCTCCCTTTCTGTATATGCAGAAAGAGAAGCATGACCGAGGTGCCACGGTGAGTCCAATACTCTGTGTCTTTCCATGGGGCTATATGCAGATGAGGAAAAGGCGCAGAGGGATGGACCAGACTATCTTTTGCCCTGTCAGCTTTGTGCCACCAGCTTCCCCATTTCTTCTACCCCTCTATATTTGTGTATGGTCTCCTAGCTCAACGTCACAGTGTGTGCATAGCTTGACGTCATCACCTTTCTCATCTGACAGTTACTGCTTCACATTTTTTGCATACACTTTTATAGTAGCCACTCCAGAAGACGCTACGATAAAGGAAACCAAGAGGTAATTGTTGCTGCCCAATTGACTATTATTTATGTCATATCCAAGCTAAAAATGGGATAAGAGGTAGAGAAAACAAATGGCTATGTCCAAAAGGTGTGTAGGAGAACAAGAATGAAATAGAGAACGTGGTAGAAGCAAAAGCAAGAATTAGTTGAGTTAACCTAGGAAATATTTATGAGTACCTAGTACATGCAGGCGTTGGGCCATTAGAAACTATTTGCATGGGATGAATTTCAGAATGTGGTGGCCTACTAGGGTGTCTGACATATGCCTAGATTTTTATTTTGAAAAGAGGTGAATAAAAGGAGAGATATACATTTGGGAAGGCAAAGTACATAGAAATTCAATCAGGAGTTTAGAGAGCCTCTGCTGGGGGGAGAGAGTGCCTGAGTTAAGTTTTAAAGGATGAATAAGATAGTAAACCAGGTGCTTCATGCAGAGGGATTGACAGGAGGAAGGCATGGAGTAAAGGAAACAGGTTATGCAGGAAGAAGGGTCATAAGGCGAGACATTCACCTGCTCAGAATCACAGTATGATCCTAATCATAATAAAATGTGCATTTTATAATACATACTTTATATTCATTACTTCACCTTTTCTTGTATCAGGTGATGAAAGATGGATTAATTCAGCGAGGAAAGGCCAGGCCCAGCACAGTATTCCGTCTCCATCTCCACCGCCCTCCACTGCCCACTATTTTTGCTTCTCAATGGAATACTAAACCACTCACAAGGAAAGGAAGCTTGATATGCCATACAATCCAGTAACTTCCACATTTTGATCATGACCAGTAAAAAAACATTTTCAATATAGCACCACCCTCAAAAATATATCTAAACAAAAGTATCTCAAAATAATACTCAGTACACGTGATGTGCTCTGATATTTCCTATTGGAATCTGTTTCAATCCATTTAAATAAAAAAAATCACTGGTCCCTCACCATAAAGGTAAAGCTGTCCGTTTTTCCCCATTGAGGATGACGTTAATTGTGGGCTTTTCATATATAGTCTTATTGAGATATGTTCCTTCTAAATCCACTTTGTGGAGGGTTTTTATCATGAATGATGTTGTACTTTGTCAAATGCTTTTTCTGCCTCTAATGAAATGATCTTATGGTTCTTTCTTAAAAATATTACCTAAATTCAGTTTCATGACAATATATTATTAGTTTCAGAGGTAGAATTTAGAAATTCATCAGCTACATATAACACCCAATGCTCATTCCATTAAGTGCCCTCCTACATGCCCATGCCCAGTTACCCCATCCCCCACCTACCTCCCTTCCTGCAACCCTCAGTTTGTTTCCTATAGTCAATAATTTCTTATGGCTTCTCTCTCCCATATGATTCTCATTCTTCTTCTAATGATGTGATGGATCACACCGATTGATTTGCGAATATTAAACCACCCTGGCAACCCAGGAATAAATTCCACTTGATTGTAGTGAATGATTTTTTAAATGTATTGTTGGATTTGGTTTGCTAGTATTTTATTGGGAATTTTTCATAAGTGATATTGGCCTGTAGTTCTCCTTTTTAGAGGTCTTTATCTGGTTTTGGTATGAGGGTAAGGCTGGCCTCACAGAATGAATTTGGGAGTTTTCTTTCCTTTTATATTTTACAAAATAGGTATTAACTCTTCTTTAAACATTTGGTAGAATTCCTCTGTGAAACCCTCTGGTCCTGGATTTTTTATAGTTTTGAGAGGGTTTTTCTATTACTGATTCGATTTCTTTGCTGGTTATCAGTCTGTCCAAGGTTTCTATTTCTTCCTGTTTCCATTCTGGTAGTTTTTGTGTTTCTAGGAATTTATCCATTTCTTCCACATTCTCAATTTGTCGGCATATAATTTTTCACAATATTCTATTTCTGTGGTGTTGGTTGTTATTTCTCCTTTTTCATTTGTGATGTTATTTATTTATTTATTTTTGCATTAGCATTTTATTTTTTTTATAAATTTATTTTTTATTGGTGTTCAATTTGCCAACATATAGCATAACACCCAGTGCTCATCCCATCAGTTGCCCCCCTCAGTGCCCGTCACCCCCACCCCCCCGCCCACCTCCCCTTCCACCACTCCTAGTTCATTTCCCAGAGTTAGAAGTCTCTCATGTTCTGTCTCCCTTTCTGATATCTCCCACTCATTTTTTCTCCTTTCCCCTTTATTCCCTTTCACTATTTTTTATATTCCCCACATGAAAGATTTTATTTATATGGATCCTTTCTTTTTTTCCTTTTGGTAAGTCAGATTAGAGTTTTATCAATTTTATTAATTTTTTTGAAAGAAATAACTCCTTGTTTCATTGACCTGTTCTATTTTTTAATTTTTCATTTATTTCTGCTCTAATAATTATTATTTCCTTTCTTCTACTGGATTTAGGATTTGTTGTTCTTTTTTGGCTCCTTTAAGTGAAAGGCAAAGTTGAGATTTTTTCCTATTTCTTGATGTAGGGCTGTGTTACTATATACTTCCTTCTTAGGACTTCTTTTGCTGCATCCTCAAGGTTTTGGATTGTGGTATTTTCATTTTCACTTGTTTCTATGTTTGTTTGTATTCTTCCTTGACTTCCTGGTTGGCCCATTTATTTTTTGGTAGCATTTTGTTCACTTGTATATATTTGTGGTCTTTCCAAATATTTTCTTGTGGTTGACCTCTGGTTTCATAATTTTCAGATCAGAAAACATGTACGGTATGATTTCAATCATTGGTACTTGTTTACAGGCCTGATTTGTGATCTATTCTGAAGAATGTTCCATGAGCACTTGAAAAGAATGTGTAGACAGGGATGTCCACCCTCACCAGTGTTATTTAACATAGCACAGGAAGTCCTAGCCACAGCAATTAGACAACAACAATAAAGACCTCCAAATTGTGAAGGAAGAAGTAAAACTTTCACTATTTGCAGATGGCATGATACTCTATATAGAAAATACTAAAGACTCCACCAAAAAACTGTTAGAATGATAAATAAATTCAATACAGTTGCAGGATGCCAAATCAACATTCAGAAATCTGTTGCATTTCTATACACCAATAATGAAGCAGCAGAAAAAGAAATTACGGAATCAATCCCATTTACAATTACACCATAAACAGTAAGATAACTAGGTGTAAACCTAACCAAAGAGGTGAAAGGCCTGTACTCTGAAAACTATGAAACAGTGATAAAGAAATTCAAGATGACACACACAAAAAAGGAAAGACACTCCATGTTCATGGATTAGAAGAATAAATATTGTTAAAATGTCTATACTACCCAAAGCAATATACACATTCAATGTAATCCCTATCAAAATATCAGCAGCATTTTTCAGGGAACTAGAACAAACAATTCTAAAATTTATGTGGAATGACAAAAGACTCTGAATGGCCAGAGCAACCATGAAAAAGAATATCAAACCTGGAGGAATCAGAACTCCACACTTCAAGATATATTACAAAGCTGTAGTGATCAAACAGTATGGCCCTGGCACAAAACTAGACAAATTGACCAACAGAACAGAATAGAAAACCGAGGAATGAACCCACAACTATACAGTCAATTAGTCTTTGATAAACAGGAAAGAACACCCAAAGGGGAAAAGGATGGTCTCTTCAACAAGTGGTGTCAGAAAAACTGGACCAGAACATACAAAAGAATGAAACTGGACCACTTTCTTACACCAAACACAGAAATAAATTCAAAAAGGATTGAAGACCTAAAAGTGAGACCTGAAACCATAAAAATCCTGGAAAACACAGGCAGTAACCTTTTTGACATTGCCCATAACAACTTCTTTCTAGAAGGGTCTTCTGAAGCAAAGGAAATAAAAGCAAAAATAAGCTATTAGGACTCCATCAGAATAAAAGTCTTCTCCACAGGGAAGGAAATGATCAACAAAACAAGAAGGCAATCAGTAGAATGGGATAAGTTATTTGGAAACAACATATCCAATAAAGGGTTAGGATCCAAACAAAGGGACTTACCCAACTCAACACCCAAAGAAACAATCCAGTTTTAAAAATAGACAGAAGGTATGAATAGCCATTTTTCTAAAGAAGACATACAGATGGCCAAGACACATGAAAACATGTTCAACATCACTTAACAGGGAAATACAGATCAAAACTATGCTATCACCTCACACCTATAAGAAAGGCTAAAATTAACAATACAAGAAACAACAGGAGTTGCTGATGATGTGGAGAAAGGGGAACTCTCTTGCCTTGTTTGTAGGGATGTGAACTGGCACAGTCACTGTACAACACAATATGGAAGTTTCTCAAAAGTTAAAAATAGAAATACCCTATGACCTAGCAACTACACTACTAAGTATTTACCCAAAGAATACAAAGATACTAATTCCAAGGGATACACACACCCTGATGTTTGTAGCAGCATTATCTTCAATAGCCAAATTATGGAAACAGCCTAGGTGTCCATAAACTGAAGAGATGATACACACACGCACACTGGACTATTATCCAGTCAGATGAGAGAATGAAATCTTGCCATTTGCAATGACTTGTTTGGAGTTGGGAGTATTACACTAAGCGAAATAGGTCAGAGAAAGACAAATACCATATGATTTCACTTGTATTATGGAGTTTAAGAAACAAAACAAGCAAAAGGAGGGGGAAAAAGTGAGGCAAACCAAGAAACAGACTCTTAACTATAGAAAATTTATGGTTATTACCAAAGGTGGGGGGTGGAGTAGGGGGATGGGTTAAGTAGGTGATGGAGATTGAGGGCAATTGTGATAAGCAGTGGGTGATGTGTGGAAGTGTTGGATCACTATGTGTACACCTGAAACTGATATTCCACTGTGCATTAATCAGCTGGAATTTAAATAAAAACTTCAAAGAAATGCTGATCATGACCACTAGTTTAACTACCATTAGACATTTGAGAGGTGATGTTCTCAGCCAATTAGTTTAGAGAGAACAAAACTGAGCTCTTAAAGGAAGGCACTGGCTGACGATGACTTCCAGGCAGTAAGGTACCTGGCTGTTGGAGAGATCACCAGAACACGTCAAAGGTTACGAGGTCAGGTAGGGTCCTGTCCTGGCTTAGAACCAGCATTGACTGATGTCTCCGGCAGAACAGGTTTCATTCCAGGTGCTTTACCAGTTCTGACTCATCTAAACCCAAGAACCTCGTGTGAAGGAAGTTCTTTCATTAATCCCTCTTCTCAAAGTGAGGAACTAAAGCACAGCAAGATTAAGTAGCTGGCATGTCCATGATTGCCCAGCGGGTGCTGCACTACTACTGCTCTCTGGGCCAAGAAAAACTTGTTCCGAGAACTTGGAACGTTGGTGAGTAATTCTTTTACATGTGGATTTAAATTAGTAGGCTCTTCCCATTTCTCCATTTCATTCTCCTCAGAACCTTTATTTTTTCCAAACTATGCTCTAAGCTGGCAGGGAGAATGTACTGAAATATCTCAAGAACTCTGTGCTGGTTTGCAGAATCCAAAGATGTTATCAGGCTTTTCAGATTTAAGAAATTGTATCAGAATAATTCTAGATTTGCTAGTATTGCTCGGATCTATTGGGGCTTCAGAGTTAATAATGCTTCCTCATTTCTACAGAACCAAACAGTGTCTTAATTTGCAGGAAATTACAGCTGCTAGAATAATGGAAAGGGCCACTGGCTTCTACTAACCTATGAAGAACAGACAATTTTTTGTGAAGAGCAAATCTACCAAATTGACAGATAGCATATCAGGGAATTTTAAGGCACATCATATGGTGCATATTTATGCTGAAATCCTATTTAATTATCTCTAATTATTTACCCTAACTGGCAATTTTCCAATGTTATATTTATACCCACAGTGGAAAAAATAAGTTTATACCAAGGTTCAGTCATTTATTCTCAAACCTGTACTCTGAGTGAAAATGTCAGGGTTCAGAAAATTATTTTTAAAAGAAGTGATTTTACAATAGAAATCTCCTTAAAGTAGAACTCAGACGATTCAGAAATGCAATCCAATATACAGTTTAATGAAGTCTGACAGAGAATCAATCTTGAGGGAAAAAAAAAGTCTCAATTTTCCTCCAAAGCAAGAGACAACCTTAAGAGATTCCAGAAAACACCAAGAAGCGTTTTGGAGAGTATGACGTGAATTAAGCACAATCCTGCTTGCTCTTTTAATTTTTTTTCCCCCGAGTCACTTAGATAATCTAGGTAATGATTGATTACTTTTATTTGTTTTTACTTTCCAAGCATGATAAACCTCCAGAAAACCAGAGTCCTTAAGTGCTGTCACTTGCATAAGTAGTAAGCGTCCCCCTCCCAGTCCCCTCAATCCAAAAAATGACTTCACTATCCTTTAGACAAAAGCCAGAGAATCCTTGTCAAAAACACTGTTCAAGGGGATCAGGAGAGGCATTTTCATCTGGGTTCTGGCCTTAGCTCACTGTTAATGAAGCACATGCCCTTGACCACTTCACTTCCCCTGTTAGAGCCTCAGTTTCCCTTCCTGGATAAAGTCAGAGGATCAGGCCAGATAATCGGAGGCTCCTTCCAGTTGTGACTTTAGAGCTTTCTACTTATGCTGCACTCCTTTGACCACTGCTTCCGAAAGCAATGGCTTGCTCAGGTCACTGGATCAGAGGTCCAAGTGCTTGCTCTTTCCCAAGGGACATTCTGGTTCTCTGATTGCCAGATGGTAGCAGGTGAGTTATCCATCTTGGTTTCTCTGAGGAAGATGCGTTTTAATAAAATACTTTCCATGGTTACTCAGCCAAAGCCTTTGAGACAGACCCCTGGGTTTCCAAAGACTTACTCTCTGGGATCTTCAAAACTCCTGGTTCACATAATGCGACTCCACTTCTGGCTTCTCTAACAAACTTGTCTCAACCCTGTTGGCCTTTCACACTTTTTCTATTTCCTTTAATATCCACTCTGGCTTATACCTTTTTCCTCAACCATTGATTGTACTTATTTTTCTATCCTCTTCTCAAGAGTCTGTCCATCTAACCTGACAGATAGACACAGCTCCCCCACGTTAGAACCACGCCTTCCATATCACAGACCTCCAACAAGCCCTGTGCATTCCTCTCCACCGAGGGAGGCATCACATGTGCCTGGCTGGCCTTTCTGTCAAAGCCAAGTTTTTACGTTGACAAGAAATTTTATAATAAATAAAACACGTGCATGCATACACAAAAATTATAATTGGTCAAAATTTAAAAGAAAAATAAATGATAGCTGAGGTGGTGAGAAGAACGATGGTCTCAAATGTTATTAATCCTTTATTTTACAAATGATAGAATTCAAGATGATATTGAAAAAACAAAAATAAATTCTGATACCTTGGCAGGGACTTATTACCCGATAATGGATACTAATACATAACTATTTTTTATAAATATATACAAAAATATATATACATTACATATAAATATAAATGAATATATTCTCTGTGTATATATACCATGTATGTATACTTGCAATCAGTATGTATATACATTTTATATATAAATGTACATTTTATATTTGTGTGTGTGTGTGTATATATATATAAATATGGGTATATATATCACATTTACCCATGCATCTGTTTTTCAAATAAAAAATAAAACATTTTCACTCTTGATTTCCTTCCATGGAATTTTCAAAAATTCTCTAAAAGAGAAATACCAATTTATAAGCATGATATTATTATGGCAGAATGATTTATTATAGTATAAATTTTGCTTTTCCTGCCTCTAACTTTCCCTCCCTGCTCATTCATTGTCTTGCCTCAGAAACTGTGGCTCATCCTAGGGAAACAGAGAGAGAGTGTGTGTGCCTTTGACAAACAATGAGTCCAAGAGAAGAGATTCTTTGGGTCTTGGAAAGACACAAAGCTCTATGGGTCCCTAAGAAATAAGAAATGTTTCCTACCCTTTGGAAACTTTCTCTTTGGAGAACTGGCAAAAGCCAAAAAGACATGATTTGATGGTCCACCCCCAGGTCCCAGTATTCCCATAGATTCTTACCATAGGGCAGGGCACAGAAACCAGAGTTGGCTGTTTACAGGAAGACCTCATGTGGTCTGGGGCAGTGGGTGGCCCAGCATGGGTTGGCACCTTTGTTAGTGGAGCTTCCCCAAAGTTTTAGGCTTGGAAAACCTCTTCACTCTGTGCCATCCATTCCCAGGTGCAAGGAACCCAAAATGATGGTTTGGAACTTTCTACCAGAAAAGGGGAATAGGCACATTTTAAGGGAAGTGAACAAATGCAGTGCTTCTTGATCACCTGGATTTGTGAACCAAATCTTTCCTGCTACTTTACATATGCAATATGTACCAAGTAAGAGTATTATTTTCTTCAAACGTCTAGTTTAGAGACAATCCAAGAACCCCAGTAGCCTAGTGAATAAAGTACTGGCCTCCCAGAGACAATGCAGTATGTTAGGTTAGTTTTTCAGAGAGGAGACAGGGGCATACAATATGGAGATATTGTATTTCTTATATTCTGTATAAAGAAATTTTTTTTTTGTATAAAGAAATTCTTTGATGAAAATCTGAGTAAGCAGCACTTTGTTATTTACAATGTGTTACATTATTGGTAACAAAGCAGCTACTACAAAGCCAAATTAGAAAATCATTGTTTTAGGAATGAATCTCTTGTCACCAATTATTAGATTTTACAGTATGAAGAAATTCACAGAAGGATTGTCTTGAGAGAATATTCACCTTGTACATGTCAGCTAAAAAACAAACAAAACCCCAATCTTCTTCATTCATAATGTATGGCTAAAAGGCTAATGATGAACCTGTGATGTGCCAAGAGCTTGGGATCCAACTCTGCCCAAGCTTTCCTAGTACACTGTGAAGAGGTGCTTGAGATTTGAGAGATTTAACTGAGTTTGCTCATGGGTCATAGACTACTTTCATTATATGGGCCCAGTATTCTCAGCCTTATGACTCTTCCCTTCTCAAAGGTAATGGAGAAATCCAACACAGGGCCTGGCCCTGGCTCTTTCTATACTTCAGAGGCTGATTGGCCAGCATGCTATGGACTATAACTGGTGAATGAGTGTTAGTGGCATCCATTTCTAGAAAATGTTCAGGACCAAGGTCCAAGTGATCAGCAAGTCTTTTCTTCTCATCAGATGGAAATAAAGTACAAAGGAGACAGTAGGTAGTGTAGCAGAATTTGGAGTTATGATTCCCATTCTGCACTCTCCCCCACCCCCATTTGGCCTATACCTAAGTAGCCATGCTACTTGGATGAGGTTCTAAGCCTGTTTTCACCTCTAACATGAGGGTAAAGATGAATAATCATTATGCTTCCTTAGTTATTGTGGTTAAGGTTCATATTGTTACAAAAGGCAAAAGAGGTCACATTAGTGATTAATCATAAAATAGTTTTTTTTAAAGATTTAATTTATTTACTTGACAGAGAGAAAGGGCCCAAGCAGGAGGAGCAAGAGAGGGAGAGGGAGAAGCAGGCTTCCCACAGAACAGGGACCCTGGTGTGGGGCTCCATTTCCAGACCCTGAGATCGTGACCTGAGCTGAAGGCAGATGCTTAATCCACTGAGCCACCCAGGTGCCCCATAAAATAATTAATCTGCTTGACTCCCTGTAATGATCACCGCCCTCTAGCTCTACAAATTGCCTTGCATTTCTTTGTTAATTTCCTCCCCTCTCCCTCAGTCTGCTTCTCCCTCCATGTATTCACACCCTGATTTTGTGGGAAGGGGACCTGTGAAATAAATCTTAAAGCACTGGGACACCTGAGTGGCTCAGCTGTTGCGCTTCTGCCTTTGGCTCAAGGTGTGATCCTGGAGACCCGGGATCGAGTCCCATGTTGGGCTTCCTACATGGCACCTGCTTCTCCCTCCGCCTGTGTGTCTGCCTCTCTCTCTCTCTCTCTCTCTCTCTCTCTCTGTGTGTGTGTGTGTGTGTGTGTGTCTTTCATGAATAAATAAATATAATCTAAAAAAAAATCTTAAAGCATTTGTTTTTGCAGAAAACGTAGATACACTGTCTACTGCTTGATCAATACCTTATATCATAGGTTGTTGGAACCCTGAAAATTTGAATCCTGATTGATTGCACCACATGGGGAATTCCATTTCTCTTATTTGAGTGATTTGAGAGAACACGTCTTGGGCCTTCTTCAGCAGAATGCAAAGTTTCATTTTTCTCTGCATTTCTACCGTAGAGAAAACACTGCAGATTACAGAAGTTGGCTGCTGGAGCATATGTAGAATGGCCTGCTTCCCTCCCACTTATTTCCACCATTCATCTACTACTAATAATTGAGCAAAGTGATAAAGGGGTGTGGAATGCAGCCAGACACAGGCAAAAGTGAGCTGGCTTTGCCACCAGATAAACCTAGTACTGAATCTCACACTGTGTGCTTTTAGGGAAATAACATCAACTCTCTGAGTATCAATCTCCCTTGATAATTAACACGTACTTTTACAACGACATTTATTTGCAGGTACTTCAAGATTACAAAATACATGAGGAGTGTGCCTTGGCACCGCGTAGGCGCATACAGTGGATTTGTAGCCATTGTTCAATTCCCACTCAATTCCAATTTTAGTCACTCTTCTTTTCCACCTGCAGCCTTACACCAGGGGTAAAATCATTTTTTTATATTTATGTTCGTAATTGTTAAATATACCACATTTATTAATAAATTTTAGGTATACATGTAATTTAATAATTAAATGAACTAGAACTAAAACTAAATGGCATTGATGAAAGAAACTGAAGAAAACACAAATAAATGGCAAAATATTCCATCCTCACGGACTGGAAGACTTAACATTGGCATATCCATACTATCTAAAGCAATCTATAGATTCAAAGCAATCCCTATTAAAATTCCAATGGCATTTTTTTCCACAGAACTACAACAACCCTAAAATTTGTATGGGACCACATAAGACCCCAGATAGTCAAAACACTTTTGAGAAAGAAAACAAAGCTAGAGGGATCATATTTCTTGATTTCAAATTATATTAAGAACTGTAGTAATCAAAATAGTATAATACTGGCATAAAAACAAACACATAAATATCAATGGAATAGAATAGAATCCAGAAATAAACCCAACATATATAGTCAATTAGCTTACAACAACAGAGCCAATGCAAAAACAGAGCCAATGCAAAAAGCCAATGATAAATGGTGCTGGGAAAACTGGATAGCCACATGCAACAGCATGAATCTGGACCCCTTATACCATTACATTTAAAAAAAAAAAATCAACTTGAAATGGTTCAGACTTGAACATAAGGGCTGAAGCCATAAAACTCCTACAAGGAAACATAGGTGGCAAGTACCTCAACCCTGGTCTCAGCAATGATTTTCTTGGGTTTGACACTAAAAGCAAAGGCAACACAAGCAAAGACAAACAAATGGGACTACCTCAAACTAAAAAGCTTCTGCACGGCAAAGGAACCATCAACAAAATGAAAAGCCAGCCCATTGAATGGGAAAATTTTTTTGCGAATTGTATATCTGAAAAGGGATTAATGTCCAAAATGTATAAAAACATCTTACAACTCAATAGCAAAAAAAAAAAAAAAACCTCAATCTGATTAGAAATGCGCAGAGGAACTCAATGTCTCATACATGTAATCTTAAAAACAAACAAACCAAAAACAAAAGACATTCATAGTTACAGAGAACAGATTGGTGGCTGCCAGAGATAGGGAAGGCTGGAGGGAGTGAAATGGGTAAAGGTGATCCAAAGGGACAAACTTTCAGTTGTAAGATAACTAAGTCCTGGGGCCGCGACGTACAGTACGGTGACTGTAGTTAATGCTGTACTGCACATTTGAAAGTTGGTAAAAGTAAATCTTCAAAGTTGTCATCATAAGGAAGGTAACCGTTGGTGATCGTTTTGCAATATGTAATATGTATGTATATGTAATAATTGTGCTGTACACCTAAACTAATGATGTATGTCAATGATATCCCAAAAGATTAAATGAATCCATTTATCTCCCAAGTTCCTAATTTTTAATATACCTCTATGTGGATTAATTTATCTAATTTCTTTTCTGGCTTTATCACATTCCTTAAGTTTCTAATTTTAATTACTATATATATATATATATATATATATATATATACATTTTTTTTTTACACCTAGAAGTTCTACTTAGTTGTTTTTAGGATATATTTGTCACTTTTTATATTCTTCTGGTTTTTCTACATACTTTCAATGCCTCTTATTTCTTAAATCATGTAAAACATCTGTTTCTAATTTCTATCTGAAAATTACAGTATCAACCATCTTTTCGGTTCTTCTTCCACAGTGTATTTCATGGACTCTTAGTAATGTTCACTTTGTTCACTAGTCCCTTCATATGTTACAGATTTTTTTTTTTAATTGTGAGCCCAGGTTTCTTGAGCTCAGTTTTGTGATAACTCTTCAGAAAAGCTTTTAGTTTACTTCTGCCAAGTAGCTGAAGCTCTACATATTAATGATCATTGTTAATTTTGTGCTTTGGTTTTTGACCCAGATAGTATGACCTTTAGTTTTAAAACTCATGTGAGGATGGATTTCTAGCAGGCATCAAGGGATTTTTTTGTTTTACTGCCTCTGCAGAGCAATTTTTTTTTTTTCTTATTCACCCGTCAAGATGTCATCTATTGGTGTTCCCTCCCTTATATGTGAGTCTCTGATCTAATTTCATATCTGTTCAGGCCCCAGGTACGATCACACAACTCCAGAACGTATACTATTTAAAACCCAAGCTCTGTGCAATATATTAGGAATCAGCAATTTCCAACCCCCCAAGAAACATGCTGGTGACAGTGCTACTCGGAATTAATATTTTCTCTTTGCTTCTGGCCTCTGCACCTTACCCCTCTCCTCCTCAGTCTCTTGCTCCTTGCATGGTACTTTCATGTACTTAAAAAACATGTTTCAAAAATGTCTTAGCAAGAATCTTTACACGTTATGCACAAGAAGGGATTTTTCTGGACATTTGGTTCACCATAGCTAAACACAATAATTATTTTAGTGTTGTATTCCCCAGTCATCTCCTGTCCAATTTTCTCCCAATGACCTCTTTCCCATTGTCCCGACCCCACCTCCATGGGCTCCTCAGATGCTTTGTTTTGCTCTGGACCTGTATTTCTTTCTTGCCCCAAAACAAATTTTCAATTGAGCTAAATAAAGACTACAAAAACTGGGGTTAAAAGACCCAGATTTGAGTCTGTTCCTTTGCTCTTTCTCACTATGTAATTTGGGGTGAATCACTTAACATCTCTAAGCTCAGTCTCCACCTGTGAAACAACTCCTGCCCCATTTGTCATAAATAACTGTTCTAAAGGGCAAATGAGGTAATATATGTAAAAAGTTTTATAATTGGTAAAATATGCAAAAAATGTAAACCATTTGCAGAACTTGACCTACAAACTAAGGGTGCTTCTCTCCATCATTCGTCCCTGAGGAAAAGATATAATAAATGGTTTTATACTGATTAAATTGTGCTCCTAGGTCATTTGTGTTTTATTGGAGAGACATCCCAAATACAGAAGAAAGTAGTCCTGAGTGTTTTCAGGATGCTGGGGGGGGGGAAGGCATATTTTTGGATGGTGGCTTTCCTTTTCCTTATGCCTCCATTATCAGCACATACATATTTATAGAAGGCCAACAATTCTCTTACCTCCAGAAACAATCATACTGCTAATTTCCAGTAATTGCTTTTTTGCAGAAATAATGATTGCAGAAAGGGAAGGCCACTCCATAGCACCTACAGCTCGGGCTAGCTCTTACTAACTCCTGTGGGCATGTCATAAAGCTTTTATGGATGACGATTTGAAAACAAAATTCTAGAAATTAGTTTTAACACTTCCCCATGAGGTGATGCCTGTTGCCTTTATTGGAATTTAAACTGGAAGCTGGCTCCAGCCATCTGTTAAATGGCCACAGAAACTCCCCAGATGTTTCCCATGGGCCAGAGATAATATTGTGGCCATTCCTCTGCCCTCCTGGGAAGCTGGATGAGTCGAATTCATAATCAGGAAAAAAGAGCATATATGTAGTGTCAGCCCTGAAAAAGTGTGCAGAGGAAGTGCAGGCAGCATTGAGCATCTGTACAGGTAAAAACGATCCTCAAGTTATGTATTCTTAAGATGACAAGTCCAGAAATTCAAGCTTTCTGTGTTTTAATGGAATTCCCAATATTTTAGTACTGATTTGATTCCTGTTATTTTATATGAACACATTCTCCTACATACACTTAATTTGGAGTGATTATTCTTATTTCAAAATCCTGAAGGTTGGTTTTCAGCCATTTACACACTAATTCTCCTGTCCTCTCCTATTACAATTTTCAGTAATCCCTGGCTAAATGTAAGTTTTAATAGAAAACTGAATCCGAGGTGAATCCAGCAGCAGCTGTCTGAGCTGCCCACTGGGCAGAAGCAGAGGCGTATAGCTTACCAAATGAGGTGGTCAGCAGCAGTGGCCCATCCATGGGTTCACTAGCCCGTGCAGTAATCCTGCTGTCTAGAAGCTGAGATTATGGGAGTCAGTAATAACCAACTGGTCATCACAATCAGCAGACAGGTAGAAGAGGAACAGGGAAATACATGGACTTTGGTCAGAGGACGGGGCGGTGCAGACAAGTGGTGTGGAACAACTGTGTGTGTCAATGTGATGCTCCCAACCAGTGTGCCTTTGGGCCACCTGAACCAGATATGAACATGGCTTGTGCTGCTACTGTGGACTGTATTTCAAAGTTTATCCAAATTAGTAAAATCTACAGGCTGATTTATTCATTACTGAATGCAGTATCTCTTAAAGTCTTGGCTTATCTATGTGTCCTAATTTCAAGGACTTAAAAAAATAAGCATTCGTTGAATTAATACTATTTACAATGAACAGAAAACAAGTATCAGAAAAGGCCTGGAGATGCAGTATAGTTCTCAAGTCTAAATTCTAAATGCCTTAATACAATTTTAAAGCCTTGCCAAGAGCCATGACTTTTATCCCCCTGCCATTTTCTCTGATTCGGCCACTACCTGAAATTTGGTTCACTTTTTTTTTCCTGACTGTGCTATGTTTATGTAACTCTCACCTTTTTCTCATGCCTTTCTCCTTTTATGGGGTTGCCATTTAAAGTAAAGTTAAATACAGACAACTTAGCAAGTCTATAATCAACCTCACAAGCCTTGGGGATTAATAGTAGAAAAGTCTGATGCAGTTGTAAGTCTTCTAGGTAGAAATCAGATCATAAACTTTTGTAAGGATTTAAAGTCAATTCTTTGATTATCTTTAGAGAGATTGTTGTTTCAATGCAATGCCTATCAATATATCATTGACATTTTTCACAGAGCTGGAACAAATAATCCTAAAATTTGTATGGAACCAGAAAAGATGCTGAATTGCTAGAGGATTACTGAGAAAGAAAACCAAAACTGATGGCATCACGATGCCTGACTTCGAGCTATATTACAAAGCTGTGATCATCAAGACAGTATGGTACCGGCACAAAAACAGACACACAGATCAATAGAATATATAACCCAGAAATGGACTGTCAGCTCTATGGTCAACTAATCTTCAACAAAGCAGGAAAGAATATCCAATGGATAAAAGACAGTTTCTCCAAGCCACATGTAGAAGAATGAAACTGGACCATTTTCTTACATCATACACAAAGATAAACTCAAAATGGATGGAAGACCTAAATGTAAGATAGGAATCCATCAAAATCCTAGAGGAGAACAGAGGCAGCAACCCTTTTGACCTTGGCTACAGCAATTTATTGATAGACACATCACCAACAGCAAGGGAAACAAAACCAAAAGTTAACTATTGGGACTTCATCAAGATTAAGAGCTTCTGCACAGCTAAAGAAACAGTCAACAAAACTAAAAGGCAATCTCCAGAATAGGAGAAGATAGTTGCAAATAGCATATTAGATAAACGGCTAGTATCTAAGATCTATAAAGAATTTATCAAATTCAACATTCAAAGAACAAAGAATCTAGTCAAGAAATGGGCAGAAGACATGAGCAGACATTTCTCCAAAGAAGACATATACATGGCCAACAGACACAACAAAAATGTTCCATATCACTTCTTATCAGGGAAATACAAATCAAAACCACAATGAGATCCCACCTCACACCAGTGAGAATGGGGAAAATTAACAAGACAGGAAACAGCAAATGTTGGTGAGGATGTGGAAAAAGGGGAACTTTTTATACTTTGGTAGGAATCCACGCTGGTACAGCCGCTCTGGAAAACTTCCTCAAGAAGTTAAAAATAGAGCTACCCTACAACCCAGCAATTGCACTACTAGGAATTTACACCCAAATAATACAGATGTAGTGATCCAAAGGGGCACCTGCACTGCAATGTTCATAGTAGCAATGTCCACAATAGCCACACTGTGGAAAGAACCCAGATATCCATCGTCAGGTGAATGGATAAAGAGATGTGATCTATATATACAGTGGAGTATTGCTCAGCCATCAGAAAGGATGAATACTTACCATTTACATCAATGTGAATGGAATTGGAAGGTATTATGCTGAGTGAAATAAGTCAGCCAGAGAAAGAAAATTATCATATGGTTTCACTCATACGTGGAATATAAGAAACAGTGCAGAGGACCGTAAGGGAAGGGAGGGAAAACTGAATGAGAAGTCATCACAGAGAGGGAAAAAACTATTAGAGGCTCTTAGCTATAGGAAACAAACTGAGGGGGCAGCCCGGGTGGCTCAGGGGTTTAGCACTGCCTCCAGCCCAGGGGGTGATCCTGGAGACCCGGGATTGAGTCCCATGTCGGGCTCCCTGCATGGAGCCTGCTTCTCCCTCTGCCTGTGTCTCTGCCTCTCTCTCTCTCTCTCTCTCTGCCTCTCATGAATAAATAAATAAATAATTAAAAAAAAAACTGAGGGTTAATGGAGGGGAGGTGTGTAGGGTGATGGAATTGGATGATGGGCACTGGGTCTTATACCCAACTGATGAATCATTACACACTACATCTGAAACGAAGTATGTACTTTATATTGGCTAATTGAATTTAAATCTTAAAAATAATAAAAAATAAACAAGTCGTCTATACATAATCTTGTTTTAAATTCTCCTAGAGGGAGAAAGTCATAAGGAAGAGCAAGTAACACCTGAATGTCATTTAGTCAGGAAACCAAGAGGAGCCACTTTCAAGAAGGGGAGAGGTGTGAAAGAACAATGGGAGACCGGAAATATGACCATGGTGAGGCCTGAACATCAGGTGAAGACACTGAGAATTAGCCTGAGCACTGGTGGTTTCAATCTCTGTTCAGAAACTCGGGGACCTCTGGATGTGTCTCAGAAACTATCTTGAGGGAGGAGGCAGGAATCCCTTCCTCTACCAGGGCAAGTCAACCATTACCTACTGAGTATTTTCATAATAGTACAACTAATTGTGTTGTTAATTTACATATAGAGACTCAAAATCCTTTACTCCTCCTTTTTCTGAGCTGTATTTAAATGGATCCAAACACAAACCAGATAAATACATTCAGAGGACTGGTCACTCAGTTTATTCCAAGTAAGCATCAAAATATGCCTTGTTTTACTACTTGATTTGGTTCCACGCAAAAATTCTTCTATCGTTTTAAATATTCTATCTCTTCCATTATAAATTAAGTTCTAATGGAAGTTATCAATATAGGAAGACAATCATTGGGAAAGGTTTTGAGTATGGTGCAATCTTTAAAAAAAAAAAAGGCTTATTTGAGAGAGAGAGAGAATCTTTAGTGAACCCCTGGACTTGGGGTCCAACGAGGAGCTTGATTCCAGGACCCAGAGATCATGACCCAAGCTGAAAACAATAGACACCCAACTGACTGCACCATCCAGGTGCCCCTAGTATGGTACAATCTTGAGAGAACTCCAAGTTACTATAATTAGTCTAAGGAAATTTCCCATATTAAAAACAAACAAACAAAAAATCTACCTTCAATTCAGAGAACTCGCAGAATATCTTTGATTTATGACTTTAGCCACCTTCTAGAAACTTGGTGTCACACCTTATATGCACATACATGCACATGTAATACGACTATGCAGTGTGTTTTTATTTTCAATATATATTTGATCATTTTTCCTTCTCTAAGTAGCAGTCCCAGGAACATATTTGAAGCTCTATAATTGTTTGCTCCTTATAATTATCATAGGTCTAGAAATTTTAAAATGCATTGTTTTTATTAATATTTAACATTTTTAATGAGACAGATTCTCTTCTATAAAAAAGCAATTTTAAAAAGTTGTCTTGCTGAATGCCTGAGACACAGAGTAGGTAAACTTTTAAGGTCTGTCTCTCTAATCCTTATGTCTCTTACTACTGTTTTAGAGTCCTCAGGTCCAAATGTTGAAACAAATTTAGGTTAATTATGGGAGAGCTAATAATTATATTTATAATAAACAGAATTAAGATGAATTACAGTGAAAGAAGACTTTAATGTCTGTCCAGTACCTTCATCTCAATGACAACTAAGGATCTGCTACTTTTCCCTAACTGCCTCTGGGCTTAAGGTTAAGGGGGAAAAAAAGGAGAAAAATTCAGTCCACATCTGTACCACCAACTAAAAATAATACCAGTTGGATTACAGACCAAAATTGTGGAATTATCAAAGTTTTAGAAGAAAGCATAGGAGAAAAAAATTTAATTTGGCTTAGACAACAATTTCTTAGATACAACATAAAAAATACAATCTCTAAGTGAAAAAAAAAGGCAAATTAGACCATCAAAATTAAGAACTCCCGCTCTTTTTAAGACCCAAGGAATAAGAAACTACATAGTGAGAGAAAATATTTGCAAATTACATATCTGTAAGAGGACTTGCATCCAGAAAATAAGACCACTTTCAAAAATCAATGATAACAAGTAACGCAAATACAAAGCATACAAATGATTCACACAGACATTGCATCCAAGGAGACACAGCAATGATAAAAAAACACACATTCAATTATCTTGAGCCATTTGGGAAATTCAAGTGGAAACCACCATAAGATAACACTGTATACTTACAAGAATATCTGAGAAAAAGAAATCAGACTTAACACCACCTCCAATCCTCCCAAAAAGAACACAGAGTACACAATTCTATTGATTCCAAATTGTAGAAAATAGAAGATAATCTGTAGTACAACTGAGGGCTGCTGTGTGTGTGTATGTGTGTGTGTGTGTGTGTGTGTGTGTGTGTTGTATGTAAACTTCCTTCTCTGTGCCCCATTCCTGTACCTACCAAGGCAGAACCTTTGCCCAATGTGATAGCAAGAGGGTGATGAAATCAGTCACATGTGCTTTGGGTCTTTGGGCCTGACCTCTGTACATTAGCTAGAGTTGAAGGAGCCACAGTTCCAAGAGGCCAAACCCCTTTGATATGTATAGCCACAACCTGATGGCCCTCCCAATCACAGGGAGCCTGGCCAGAGTCTTACTACTGTCCATTATTGACCATGTAGAATGCAATAAGACTTTGTCCACAACTGGGATTTTATTTTCCCTTTGGTTAAAATGGTGCTATTATTCCTCCCGTCGCCTTCAAAATTATGTTGGATATTGCTGTGAGAATAGAAAGAAAATCCCTTGATCTATCAAGATGAGTAAGTTTTCCCCAGGATCAGCATGCCTTGGTTTCTCAAATGACAGAAATCACCAAAAATTCTTTTACATATTGCGGGCACTTCAGCTGTATACTTTTATGCTCACTTAATTATTTCTATATCTTCATGAACATGTTATTGATTGCAGCTTCATTGAAACTTCTAGGGAAATAAAACATAATTCTACATTCCCAAATGGCTTACTCATCCTAACTTTTAGCATCTCTCTCTTTTTTGCTGCCCTTCTTCAAATCCCTCTACCCAGATGCATCCTGGAAGAGTTTGCTTTTACACATCTAAATCTTCTGATAATTTTATTCAAGAAGATATTCAGAGATGAAGTTTAAATGAAAGCACCAATGCTTTCCTTAGTTCTATCTAGGAGTGTCAACATTCACTCATGTTCTGAAAGTCAAATGTGAAATGTGGCATATGAAGCCACATGCGCCATCAAAAGACCTCTCTTGTCAGTCCTGAAGCCATGAACCAAGAGCTGATTAAACACATTGTAAGTGCTACAAAGGCTGTTACTTACTACAAGAAAGCTGACATTGTCGTTTGCAAGACTTTCCTTTATTAGCCTCAGATTCCTCTTTAGTGAAACTCAGGTTGCTCCTTCACAGTAGCCTTGTGACAAATAAAAGCAAATGGAGCATATATCAGCCATGCAGACAGCACAAAGTATGCACCGTTGTGCATGAGTGTGCTCTGGCTACTGGCACCTGGTATGCATAACTCTTGGCTCTGAAGAGCTGTAACCTAGTAGGAAGGCGAGAAAAAGCAAAATAAATGCACAGAGGAACAAAAACTGGGTTACATGTGGTGCCACTGAAGCCAAGGGCATCACTTCTGCAATCAACTTCCCTTAGTTCATATCAAAAACCCTCCATTTGCAGGCTGAGTGAACTCGGTTATGTAATTCTTATATCTCAATTTTCCCAAATGTAAAGTAAAATAAGAGTATTATCTAATTCATAGAATTTTTATAAGGATCAAGTAAACGAACGCATAGAAATGCTTAGAACAATGCCTGGCAAAGAGCGCTCAGTAAGCGTAAGCTGGTAACCACACTTACCGAGGCAAAACAACCAACGCAATCTTCAGGAAGATCTGACTCATTTTAATTTTTGGTTCTAAAATGTGTTTCATCTAAGCCCCCTTGCCTTCCATGAGCAGGCCCTCAGCTACCTCTTTAGCCTGTCCTGGACCCCTTGTCACTGTTACTTATATTCTGCGTCCATTCAATCACTTGCTATACTCTAATCTGCCTTTCTCTGCCAGGAAGGCGTTTTCTATAGACATTCAAAAAGAGGGAAATTTGGTAACACATAGTGAAGCAGATAGGTATGCGAGCTCAAGAGGGAGGAAGGTCACCTCCCTGTAGGTTGGTCTTCAGTCTTAGGGAATCTGTCACACGTTTCTCCAACTCAGAGATCTAATTTCATCAGCCCAGTGCAAATGGATACCAGTCTGAGAATCAGATCTATCAACATACTGTAGAGTGAGCTAAAGAATAGCTCCAAAGTTATCAGGTCCTAAGCCCTGGAACTGTGCCTAGCACCCAATAGATGCTAAAACAATGTTTGCCACATGCCTCTCGGTTGTAAAATAAGCCTCCTCATATAATTTTCAGGCCAATGAACCAATTTAAATTTCAATCATATCAAAGTGTATGGCCACTAACTATGTAAATGCTCTCCCTCAGCCTTTGTTTCCCACTTTCTTGCGTCTTTTGCCTTCCAGAACATTTTCTACCATCTCCACTTGTTCTTCACACCTCCTTCCCCCTTTTAGCTTCCTCACACACCCACACCCTGCATCCTCCACCCCAGCTGGCTGCCTGCCACTAGAGAGGCTCCTATGGAACCACCAGCTCTCCGTCCACCTCCCAAGTGCCGCCTTCCTCACCATTACCCAAGGAAACAGCTCTCAAAATACCCAGTAGAAGTGCTGCTGACACTTGGAGTCTGTCTTCAATGTTACAGTTTCAAAAAAACAAAACCAAAACCAAAACAAAATAAACAATTTTTAAAGAAGAAAAACCCTTAAAACACGGGGCCTGGAATTACTTCTTTTCATTTGCATGATAATGGACTCTAAAATGTCTCAGGAAAATAACTTCAAGGCTAATGGTCATGGATATTGGTTTTTCAGAAGGAAGTGAATATCACACGAAAATATACAACATAATTAATTGTAGCTGAACAAAGATGTAAGCCAGTCTACAATACTAAATATACAAAAAGCTAAAAAGGCACCATACTAAGGAAATTTATTTTCCACACTAAAGAAAAAAACATTGTAGTCATGGTTCTTATAACGAACTTACTAGATTCCTTCAATCCGTTTCAGTATACATACAGCATAAATAACATATGTTGAGTAGCAGATAGGCCTTGGTAATGCCGATGTTTTTGTAAAATTTCTAATTAAAATCTATCTTTCAGGGTTGCACGATATTTATGTGTATCTAATGTCTTTTTGTCATGGTGTCCATCTATCTCACTAAATAGCTCTTGTTAAATTAGTTAGCATTAGGTTCCCATGTTCAGTTTTCCTACATTTTAATGCATTTTATCTCAACCAAGTATCTGTCAGGAGCATTAGAGGGATATGAATATATTTTGTGCTACTACTTGATAATACTTCCACTTGGTTATCTATTAGAAATCTGATAACTTCACTTGTGTAAAATTTAAACCCTGGCTTTCTCCCACTAAAAGCAAACAAAAACTGACTCTCAACTGGAGAGAGTTTAACTGGAACTCAAATTTCCAGTATTTCAAGTCCAAAACCCCACAGTCATCCTTGACTCCTTTCTCTCACACATCATGCCTCCAATCTATTAGCACTGCTATGAAAATATATCCAGAATCCAATCACCTCTCACCCATTCACTTACTATTACCCTGGTCTGAGCCACCAGCCACTCTGGCCTATATTTATGATGTGATTATATCACACTTTTGTTCCTTGAATATCTCTTTCGCAGATGGCATGCAGAAGTAACCTTTAAAAATATGTCAGGGGACTTCTGGTGATGATGCCAGAATAGGAGGATCCTAGGCTCACCTCTTCCCACAGTTACACCTAAGTAACACCCACAGAAGAGAAAATAAACTAGAAAATGTCCTGAAGATTGGCAAGACTCTCCACAGGCTAAATGTAGAGAAGATGCTACATCAAAGAGGATTAGAAAGGTGAAGATGTGACTGGGAGCTAACTGACCATAGGATTATATGCGGGAAAGAAGGACATCTCAGGCAAGGAGAAAGGAGAGGAGCAGACCCCACAGCAGGGACCCCAGGTTTGGGGGACCAGCACTAGGAAGATAAATCCCTGTATCATTGGGCTTTTGAAAAATAAAGAGGCCTAACTTTGCAAGTTCTTACAATCAGTGGGGCTTAATAGCCAGAACTTCAAAAATCAGTGGCTCCACTCTGGGAGAGCCTAGAGAACAACAGGAAATGGAGTCCTCACCTGAAACGAGACAGCACAATTAACAGCCCAACAGAGATAAAGCACAGAAACAGGAGTTGGAAAAATGCCTGGGGTATATAGGAAGTACATTTATTTACTGATCTCAGAGGATGTGCTGGAGGGGCAGGGATCTTTAGGAAACCTAAGAACAAAAGAACTGGCAGGCACTATTTCTCTCTCCTGCCCCCCAAACCTAGGTACACTGACACCTGCAGGAACCAACACAGGGCAAACATTCTTCATCTAGCTTGCTAACAGCAGGCCTTGCTCCTGCAGGCTTCTGTAGATTGACCCCCTCTATCTTGTCCCGGGCAGGTTTCCCGCAGAAGCTGCAGGTCCCCTTCTGCAGCAGACAGGCCCAGAACTTGCTGGCACCCTACACTTCACCCCTTCCCTCTCCTGTAGACACACTCCCTCCAACATGCCCTTGGCAGGAGACCATCCAAAGAGGTGCCAAAACCTGTCAGACTACAAAGCAATTCTAAAAGGGTCAGCACTACTCAAAAGTGACTCCTGCCCTGAGGAGAGGGAAGGATAACCACAAATGCCAGACTATCACCCCAGCAGTGGGCTGGTCTGACTGCAGCCCTGGTCTGATTGCAGGCTCTGCCAACCAACCAACAAAAGCTTCTCTGGGGGGCAACACAGGGAGAGTGCCCTGTACTCTGCTCTTGTGCAGCTCTGGCAAGCATCTGGTCTAATTCAATTCAAACCTAAGGCAGCCCCAACATGACCCACTAACAACACAATGACCACACCCTACCTACAACCAGCAAGGTGAGCCATTGCAAATTAGTGGGCTGAAAGCAAATGTGACTCAGCCACAACAGCAGGATGCAGAAACACATAGAGGAGACATCTCTGAAGCACCAGTTTCTGGTGAACATGGGGTATTATACTGCAGGGCTCCACAGGACTTTTTCTACAGAAGACCAGTACTTTCAAGATCAGGAGACATAGCAAAATTTTCTAACGGATAAAAACAGGTACAAAGAGTAAGACAAAATAATGAGACAGTGGAATACGTACCAAATGTAAGAAAAGGACAAAATAAGCAAGAGAGCCAAAAGAAATACAGGTAAGAAACATGCTTGAGGGGCACCTGGGTGGCTCAGTGATTGAGCATCTGCCTTTGGCTCAGGTCATGATCCTGGGATTGAGTCCTGCATCAGGCTCCCCACAGGGAGCTTGCTTCTTTGTCTGCCTATGTCTCTGCCTCTGTCGCTCTCATGAATAAGTAAATAAAATATTTTTTAAAAGGAAAGAAACATGCTTGACAGAGAATTTAAAATAATGGTCATAATGGTCCCTGGACTTCAGGAATGAGCTGAGTGAGACCCTTAATGAAGAGATGGAAAAGAACCAATTGGAAGTGAAGAACTCAATACATAATTTATTTTAAAAAAAGAACTCAATAAACAAAATACACTAGAAATAAGAGTAGTCTAGAGAAAACAGAAGAATAGACCAGTGACCTGGACACCAGATTAATGAAAACTGATCAAGCTAAATGGAAAAAAAAGTAAAAATAATAAAAAATGAAAAAAAGAGTAACTCAGCAACATCATCTGCATTATAGGGATCCAGGAGGAGAACAAAGAAAAAAGGGGGCAGAAAATTCATTTGGAGAAACAGCTGAAAACTTCCCTAATCTGATATAGATGTCACAGAGAACCCCCAATAAAATCAACCCAAGGAGGTACATACCAAGACATGCAGTAACTGAAATGGCAAAAAGCAGTGATGGAGAATTTTAGCAAGAGAAAATAGTTACATACAAGGGAAACCTCATAAGACTCCCCGCTGAATTTTCATGATATATTCAAAGTGCTCAAAGAAGGAAAAAAAAAAAAAAACTATAGTCAAGATACTCTACCCAGCAAGGCTATCATTCAAAATAGAAAGAGAGAGAAAGAGGTTACCAGACAAACAAAAGTAAAAGGAATTCATGATGATTCAACCAGCCCTACAAGATATGTTAATGGGGACTCTTTGAGTAGAACAACCACCGATAAGAGTACGAAAAGTAAGAAGCACAAAAGCAGTAAAAAATAAATATATCCGTAAAAATCAGTCAAGGGACAGTCAAGGACTCATAAGATGAAAGGATGTGAAGTATGACACCTATACTATATAGGTATATATAGTATACCTATAACATTGACAGGGGAAGAGTGGAGTATGGAATGGATTCAAATTCAAGTGACTATCAACTTCATATAGACTGCTACATGCAGAAGATGTCATATACAAACCTAATGGTAACCACAAATAAAACCCAATAATAGATCTGCAAAGAATAAAGAGAAAGGACTCCAAGTATATCACTAAAGAAAGTTAACCAATTGTGAGAGAAGACAGCAAGAAGCAGAGAAGAACTATAAAAACAACCATAAGCAAAAAAATGGCACTAAGTACATATCAATAATTACTTTGAATGTAAATGTAACAAATACTCCAATCAAAAGATGTAAGGTGTCAGAATGGATAGAAAAACAAGACCCATGTATATATTGCCAACAAGAGACTCATTCCAAACCAAAAGACACAAGCAGATTGAAAGTAAAGAGACGGAAAAGCATTTTACATGCAAACAAAAGTGAAGAGAAAGCTGGGGTATCAACACTTATATCAGACAAAATAGACTTTAAGGCAAAGACTATAACAAATAACAAAGAAGGGCACTATAAAATCATAAAGGAAATAATCCAACAAGAAGATATAATAATTATATATATATATATATATATATATATATATACCCAACATGGGAGAACTCAAATACACAAAAGAGCTAATAACAAACAAAGGAAGTAATTGATAGTAATACCAATAACACTAGGGGAATTTAACACCCAAATTACATCAATGGACAGATTATCTAACAGAAAATCAGCAAGGAAACAATGGCTTTAATGACACATTGGATTAAATGAAACTAACAGATATATTCTTTTTTTTAAAGATTATTTATTTATTCATGAGAGACACAAAGAGAGAGGCAGGGTTACAGGCAGAGGGAGAAGCAGGCTCCCTGTGGGGAGCCCAATGCGGGACTCGATTCCAGGACCCCGGGATCACATCCTGAGCCGAAGGTACATGCTCAACCACTGAGCCTCCTAGGAGCCCCTCTAACAGACATATTCAGAACATTTCATCTTAAAACAGTAGAAAACACATTCTTCTCAAGTGAACATGGACCCTTCTCCAGAATGGATCTCATATTAGGCCACAAAACAAGTATCAATGAATTCAAAAAGATCAAAGTCATACCATGCATCTTTTCTAAACACAATACTATAAAACTAGAAATCAACTATGAGAAAAAAATCTGGAAAGAGCAAAAATACATGGACATTAGATAACATGCTGCTAGAAAATAAAGGGTTAAACTAGAAATAAAAGAGGAAATCAAAAAAGTACATGGAGACAGATGAAAATGAAAATACAACAGTCCCACATCTTTGGGATGCACCAAAAGCACTCCTAGGAGGGAAGTTTATAGCAATACAGGCCTACCTCACGATGCAAGGAAAATCTCAAATAACCTAACCTCAGATATAAAGTAGCTATAAAAAGAACAAACAAAACCCCAAACCAGCTGAAGGAAGGAAATAATAAAGATTAGAGCAGAAATAATAATAAAAAAAAGATAAAAAAGGAATAATCAGTTAGGAGCTGGTTCTTTGAAAAGGTCAACAAAATTGATAAACTTTAAGCCAGATTTACCAGAGAGAGAGAGAGAGAGAGAGACTCAAGCAAAATTAGTAATAGGAGAACACTGACACCACAGAAATACGAAGAATTATAAAAGATTATGAAATTATATGCCAACAAGTTGGACGAATTAGAATAAATAGATAAATTCCTAGAAACATACAACAACCTAAAACTGGATCAGGAAGAGATAGAACATTTGAGCAGACTGATTAGCAGCAATGAAATTGAATCAGGGAATCAAACTCCCAACAAACCAAAGTCCAGGACTAGACCCCTTCACAGGTAAATTCTACCAAATAGTTAAAGTGTTAATCTAATCTCAAACTATTTCAAGAATTAGAAGAGGAAGGAAAGCTTGCAAATTCTTTCCATGAGCCCAGCATTATCCTGATACCCAAACCAAATAAATATACCACCAAACCGAATCCAATATATTAAAAGAAAACGATCACCATGACTGAGATTTATTCCTGCAATACAGGTGTGGTTCAATACTTGGAGAATACTAAGGCGAGAATACTAATACGTGGAGAATACTAAGGTGAGAACACCTCCTAGCTTATTGGAGATGGATCATAGGATGTCAAATCAATCTGATACATCACATCGTCAAGAGAAATAATAAAAATAGTATGATCATTTCAACAGATGCAGAAAAAAATGACAAAGTACAACATCCATTCATGATAAAAAAAAAAAAAATTCTCCATAAAGTGGATTTAGAGAAACATACCTCAACATAAGAAAGAAAAATATGAAAAACCCACAGATAACATCATACTCAGTGGGGAAAAACTGAGAGCTTTTTCCCTAAGATCAGGAACGAGACAATGATGTTCATTCTCACCACTTTTATTCAACATGGTACTGGAAGTCCTAGCCACAAGCGATCACACAACGAAGAGAAATAAAAGGCATCCAAAGTGGTAAGGAAGAAAAAAAAAAGTTCATCACTTGCAGAAGACATGATACTATATTCAGGAAATTCTAAAGACTCCACCAAAAGCTACTGGGATAGATAAATGAGTTCAGTAAATTTGCAGAATATAAAATCAATATACAGAAACACCTTGCATTTCTATAATAATAATGAAGTAGAAGAGAAATTAATAAAACAGTTCCAGGTAAACCTGGGTGGCATCTGCCTTCCTCTCAGGGCGTGATCCTGGAGTTTGGGGATCGAGTCCCATATCAGGCTCCCTGAGAGAAGCCTGCTTCTCCCTCTGCCTGTGTCTCTGCCTCTCTCTAGTGTCTCTAATGAATGAAATAATATCTTTTTAAAAATAATAAAAATTACACAGTTCAATGAACAATTACACCAAAAAATAATAAAATGTCTAGAAATAAACTTAAGCAAGGAGGTAAAAGACCTGTACTCTGAAACATGAAAATGCTGATGAAAAAAATTGAAGATGACACAAATGGAAAGATGTTCTATGCTCATGGTTTGAGAGAACAAGTATTGTTAAAATGTCTGTAATAACCAAAACAATCTACGAACTTAATACAATCCCTATCAAAATACCAGCGGTATTTTTCACAGAACTAGAACAAACTATCCTAAGATTTGTATGGAACCACAAAAGACCTCAAATACCCAAATAATCTGGAAAAAGAAAAACAAAACTGAAGCTATCACAATGCCATATTTCAAAGATCTACTACGAGCTGTAGTGACCAAAACACTATGGTACTAGTGCAAAACAGACACATAGATCAATGGCACAGAACAGGGATCCCGGAAGTAAACCCATGATTATGTCATCAATTAATCTTTGACAAAGGAGGCACAAATATGCAATGGGGTAGACTGTCTCTTCAACATATGGTGTCGGGAAAATCAGACATAACCTGCAAAAGAATGAACCTAGACTGCTTTCTTACACCACACACAAAAATAAACTCAAAATGGATTAAGGACCTAAATGTGAGACAGGAAACCATAAAATCTCTAGAAAAGAGCACAGGTAGTAATTTGTTTGAGACTGGCCATAGCAACATCTTTCTAGATACATCTCCTGAGGCCAAGGGAAGAAAAGTAAAATAAAAAAAAATTAAAAAAAAAACAAACAACCTCTTGTGACCACATCAAAATTAAAAGCTTCTGGACCCTAGGATCAGATCTGCAGCTGCTAAGTCCTGCTGCAGAGATGGCACCTGGTACCCAGACCTTCCCGCTAGTCCTGAGGGTGCTGAGCACACAACAAACAGCAGCTGCGACCCCATGTTACCAGCTACCGTAGCACACCTTGGAGCCCAGGGTGCTATCCTAAGCTTGGAGGAACTACTGGTGGCCCCACAAATTAGAGGCCTTATTTTCTAGCCCTTGTTCCCGGGAGCTATCCTGTCTACCAGTCAAGCTTCCAGATGCCCCGAATGGAATACTTCCTGCAGGCATCCAAAGAGGCGTGGGCACTACCCAGGAAACTACAACAGGGATGCCAAACGGAATTCAGTAAACTGGTTCAAACTTTTTCAACTAAGCTGCCTCAAATGTGGTGATACATGAGAATCTTCTTCATTGATCATATCATGGAATAGATTGAGATACTTTGAAGAGTATCAGAAGCAGCTCTTGGTTTACCTTTTTTGAAATTTCAGAAAACATTCTCCCTTGAGAATAATGATTTTTGAAAAAAAAAAATACATGGATAAATTTGCTTTTGAAACATAATATTATGCCACCGTGGACCTGGGAGGTATTTTGAAAATGAAAAAAAAAAAAAAGAAAAGCTTATGTATTGCAAAAGGAAAAAAAACAACAAAACTTTAAGACAACCTAGTGAGGGAGGAGATATTTCCAAATGACCTATCTCATAAAGGGTGAGTATTCAAAATATACAAAGCACTTACACAACTCAACCAAAAGCCCCAAGTAATCCAATTAAAATAGGCAGAACACATGAGACATTTTCCCAAAGACGACATCCAGATGGCCAACAGTGACATGAGAAGATGCTCAACATCACTCCTCACCAGGGAAATGCAAATCAAAACCACAATGAAGTATTACTTCACACCTGCAGGGCTAAAATCAGTAACACAAGAAACAACTGTTGGTGAAGATGTGGAGAAAAAAACACGTGTGCACTTTGGGTGGGAATGCAAACTGATGCTGCCTATGGAGGTTCCTCAAAATATTTTTAAAAATTACCATATGATCCAGTAATCACACTACTGGATATTCAACCAAAGAATAGGAAAACACTAATTCAAAAACTTATATGCACCCCTATGTTTATTGCAGCATTACAATAACCAAATTATGGAAGCAGCCCGGGGCCTTTTGTTTTTGTTTGTTTTATATTTTTTTTATTGCAGTTCGATTTCCCAACATATATTATAACACCCATTGCCCATCCCATCCAGTGCCCTCCTCAGTGCCCGTCACCCAGTCATCTCATCCCCCTGCCCATCTCCCCTTCTGCTTCCCCTTGTTTGTTTCCCAGAGTTAGGAGTCTCTCATGGTTTGTCTCCCTCTCTAATTTTTCCCACTCGTTTTCCTTCCTTTCCCCTATAATCCCTTTCACTATTTTTTACATTCCTCATATGGGTGAAACCATAGGATGATTGTCCTTCTCCGATTGGCTTACTTCACTCAGCACAATACCCTCCAGTTCCATCCCCAGTGTCCTTTGACAGATGAATGGATAAAGAACTGGTACTCACGTACAGTGGACTATTACTCAGCCGTAAAGAAGAATAGAATCTTGCCATTTCCAACAACTTGATGGATCTAGAGAGCATCGTGCTAAGTGAAATAAATGAGAGAAAGACAAATACCATATGTTTTCACTCATGTGTAATTTAAGTAACAAAACAAATGAACAAAGTAAAAAAGAGACAAAACAACAAAAAACACACTGTTCACTACAGAGAACAAACTGGTAGCTACCAGAGAGGAGATGCCCGGTGGGATGGATGCAATAAGTAAAGAGGATTAAGCTAATGCTTATTGTGATGAGCACTGAATAATGTGTATAACTGTTAATGCAACACCATCTGTTTATACCATAATTACAATTTTAAGTTCTTTAAATGGTAAAAAAGAAAATATAAATTATACCATGTCCTACCTTTGCTCAAAACCCTGCTAATTCCTCTCCTTCCCCTTAGAGCGAAAGTGAAAGTCCTTCCAACACCCTATGTATCAGTTTGCTAAATGCTGTAGTAACAAGGGACCCCATAAACAGGGTGGCTTGCACACAGAAATGTATGGTCTCACAGTTCTGGAGCTTCGACGTCTGGGTGCAAGGTGTTGGCAGACTTAGGTTCTTCGAAGGCTGTGAGGAGAACCTGTTCTAGGTCTCTCCCCTGAGGTCGGGTGTTCCTTGGCTTATAGAAGCACCACCCCGGTCTGTGCCTTTATCTTCATGTGGCCCTATGCTGTGTATGTCCATCTCCAAATTTCTCCTCTTCATAAGGACACCGATCATATTGGGATAAGGGCCCCCTCTGAGCCCAGGATGAAGTCATCTCGACTGACCACACTTCTAAAATGACACTCTCTCCAAGTGAGGTCAATGATCTCGAGTACTCGTGGTTAGGACTTGAACAAATGAATTGGGGGAAGGGGAAGGAATACAATTCATGATGCTACGTGGCCCAAAGGCTGTGGTCGCAGACCGCCTTCCTTTCTGGGACTCACACATGGCCTTTACCACTGCCTCACTCCATTCCAACCACACTAGCCTCCTTGCCGCCCGTGCACGCAGCAGGACGCTCCCCGCTCCATACTTCTGCACCCACCCTCATCTGTGCCTGGGAATGCTCTTCTCTCAAGATGCCTAATTTTGTCAACTTCAAGTCTTTGGCTCCAGAAGTCACTTAATCAATGAGCTATATGCAAACAACTCTATTTTGAATTCAAAGCTAAATTCTACTCCCCTACAACTCAACGCAATCCAATCCTCTTTACCTTGCTCTGTCTTTCTTTCCATAGCACTTATCACCTTCTAACATATAACCTACTGTTCATTATGTTTATTGTGTTTGTCTTCTCACAGTGAAATGTAAACTCCTTGAGGGGAAGCATTTCTGTGTTACTCACTGATGTATTCCAAAAACCCAGACCTGTACCTGAAGCGGAGTAAGCCGTCAAAAAATGTGTTAAACTGTGTGAACTGGTGCAGCCACTCTGGAAAAGAGTGTGGAGGCTCCTCAAAGAGTTAAAAATAGACCTGCCCTACGACCCAGCAATTGTACTGCTGGGGATTTACCCCAAAGATACAGATGCAATGAAACGCAGGGACACCTGCACCACGATGTTCATAGCAGCAATGTCCACAATAGCCAGACTGTGGAAGGAGCCTCAGTGTCCATTGAAAGATGAATGGATAAAAAAATAAATAAATAAATAAATAAATAAATAAATAAAAAGAAGAAAGATGAATGGATAAAGAAGATGTGGTCTATGTACACAATGGAATATTCCTCAGCCATTAGAAACAACAAATACCCACCATTTGCTTCGACGTGGATGGAACTGGAGGGTATTATGCTGAGTGAAGTCAGTCAGTCGGAGAAGGACAAACATTATATGGTCTCATTCACTATAAAAAATAGTGAAAGGGAATAAAGGGGAACGGAGAAAAAAATAAGTGGGAAATATCAGAAAGGGAGACAAACCATGAAAGACCCCTAACTCTGGCAAACAAACAAGGGGTAGTGGAAGGGGAGGTGGGCGGGGGATGGAGTGACTGGGTGACGGGCACTGAGGGGGGCACTTAATGGGATGAGCACTGGGTGTTATGCTATATGTTGGCAAACTGAACTCCAATAAAAAGAATTTTTTTAAAAAAATGTGTTAAATGGACAAATTGTCAATTCACAAATTCCTCTGATTCGTAAGGGAAGTCATCAACAGGTCAGAGCTCTTTAGGGATTCGGAACTAGGGAGGCATGCAATTGTTCAACTGGAATCTATGACGCTGGCAGAACCCGGGAAGCAGCCCTAGCAGCAAAAAGGAGAGGGTGTATCTGCCAGAGACAAACCTGATCAATACAGACAGGGAAAGCCATCAAACACTGTAGCCTGAAAACCCACTTCATTATTTCTGTTTAGCATTCTTCTGAATTAACCATCTTGCCTCTATAGAGAGTCAGAAATTCTCACTTCGCGATAATTCCTCACTTCATTTTGGGCTGTGTAGGTATCAAAAATCCTGGAAGTGAGGTATTTGCATTAAAACGTGTGAAGAGAATCCCACTACAATAGGCCACAACGCAATATCCATAATTGCCCTTCATGATGTGACACTCCTTGCTCTGGGAAGCCACGCGCAGGTAATGAAATTTTATTTTAAGCAAAATGTTCTTCAGAAGAAAAACAAGTCCAGGAAAATGGAAAGTAGATGGCTTTCTTAGTGTTGTTGTTTTTTTTTTTTTTTTTATGTTCTTGATGTACGAAGGCTCAGGACTGACTCAGACCCAGCAGTCCTGCATTTGCAGTTTGTGTGTCCCTCAGAGCTAATGTTTTCCTAGTACCTTTGGAGACTCCGCATGGAGTCACCCACACTCTCACCTGCTTTCTTGTGATGAGCAGCATCCTTTTCTGAGATGATGGAGCAGATTTCAGAAGCAGACTTTCCTGAAATCTGGCTGCTTTTGTGTCCCTAAGTTGCAGGAGATACCTCAGCATCATTATAATGCATCTGCTCCTCCGTTTAAGCGAAGAGCTATTTCCAACCAAACATATGTGTCTGGCATCTGCTTTCCACAGCTTAGACTATATGGACGGTTCTTCCTTGGTGTAATTTTCCAGTATGTGACATACACTCTCTCCTCCATAGTAAGAGTCAGTCCTCTTAAAACTATTCTTATTAACAGGGGATATTTACAGGCCCAGGAGTGAGGCTTCGACTGCAGAAGAGCCGTAAGCCAGGAGATAGGCAAAAAGATTCATGGTGCACGTGCACAGCTTCTTCAAACAAAATTCTCACATGTAATATAGGTCTTTAAAAATTTTAAATATGAGTATTCTATCACTAGGATAACTAAAAAGTCACACTGCCTCAGTAGAGACATTTATATTACACTCCGGTTTTCAAATAGGAGTGTATGCAATATCCCCAGGTCACTGAATTTTTTGTGGCTCATTGATTTCTGTGGTTCATTCACACGACATCTGCGAAAATTACTACTATCGTTCTCTTAGTGCATAGTTTCAGCCTTCTAATTTTCCAACACATTATTCAAACCCTAGCTTTAACGGTCACTTGAAAAAAGCCAATTCTTTCTTTCTGAAATCAATCAGCCTCCTACTCCACCCCCTCTCTCTTATTGACTGAGAACATACACATAGTTTTACAAAATAAGGAAAAGGAAGCCTGAATAAAGTAAATATTTATATAAACACTATCACCCAGGAGGTTTTGGAGCCTCTAAACAATCTGTGCTTTTACTGCATTTCATTGTCAGAGGTAGTAGCCTAGGTAGCATAAATGTATCCCATGCAAAAGCTCTTATGTCCTGCCCCCCACTCCTACCCACCCAATTCCCCCAAAGAGCCTTCTATTTCTTTCCCTTTGGTGTAGACGCAGCAAACGAGGCAAGCATGTTTAAGGAGGAGGGAGTGCTACAGAAAGATGGTAGAGAAGGGTGGGGGTTCCGTGACAGAGGCAGACTGAGCAATACCTGCACACTACGACCACCTTCCTATTTCAAGACCCCTTGCCATGGACCCATTTGTTTATTCGACACAGTTACTGACGACAGAGTACATTAGGCTCTGACTGTAGACGCAAAGAGAAGTCAAACAATGGCAAGCAGGGCATCATACATCAGTTTTAAGCGTGATGAGCATTACACAGAAATGTGTGAGTGTGCCAACCGCAGCAGGAGAACCACATCGAGGGTCCCCGTGCTCACAGGGCATGCTCTTGCTTTGATTGTCAAAAGCACCTCTGTCCACAGGGCGCATTAGTGCTGGGATGACTTACATCATGGATGAGGAGAACCAGAAAGGCCTAAGGATTCACCTGAAGCTGTAAGGCTTGTCATTCACAGACCTTGCTATGACCAACCGGCCTGGTTTACCTGCAACGGAGAAGTTTCCCAGGCCACAGAACTTCCAGTTTGGTACAAAGTAGAACAGCTGTTCACTTTACCAGAGCCCAGATTTCCTAAATCCATTTCATGTTCTCTTCCAGATCCACCATTATGTATAATATTTTTTTGTTGTTGTTAAGTTTGCTGTTTTAGATGATGGGGTTTTCCAGGCATTGCCAATACACTCGATGTGTGCTGGGGTCAATTGGGAATAGAAGAAATAAAATCCTCCAGCAACTAATGAAAGAAAAAAAAATCAGTGTACCCAACATACTGTCTACTATTTTGGCAGATCTTATTGTCTAATATTTTTATTATCAATACCTATATATATATATATATATATATATATATATATATATAAAATATAATGCATTCTATTATAAATAGAATTAGCAGTCTCCTGAGAAGGCAACACATTGATGGCAGGGATTCAATCGAAACCCAAATGTGTACATTACAATCTTTCATGCTGACCGCAGCATTGAGATTATCTACTCCGTATTAGATCTTCCTCATATTTTAAGTCATTGTCTGGTTTCAGAGTTTTCTATCTTCAAAGACAGTCATTTTATCTAATCATCTATTTTATCTGTTTCCTGATGTCTTCTGCTTCATTAACAATTTCCTACAGTTTCTCAGAGTTCTTCTTGGAAGGAAGGACGAGATAATCAAGAACTTGAGCCCTGACATCAGGGCATGGACTTAAGTCCTATGCCACTTTCTTCTTGTGTGACTTGGGGAAAAAATGCTGCTCTATAATTCAGATTCCTCATCTGTAAAATGCAAATAATCATAGTACTATTTTATAGAGTAGTTCTAAGGATTCAATAATTATATACATCTGGAAGACATAAAACACTTCCAGCACAGAGTATATGCTTAGTAGGTGTTGACTAATATTATTTTCATATATAGTTCAATATTTTTTATTCTAAGACTCTAGGTTATAACTCTAAGATTTTTTTTAGATTTATTTATTTATTTATGATAGAGAGAGAGAGAGAGAGAGAGAGAGAGAGGGGCAGAGATGCAGGAGGAGGGAAAAGCAGGCTCCATGCCAGGAGCCCGACGTGGGATTCGATCCCGGGACTCCAGGTTCGCGCCCTGGGCCAAAGGCAGGTGCTAAACCGCTGTGCCACCCAGGGATTCCCTAACTCTGAGATTTTTAAATCAGAAATAAACATGTCCTAGAAATATGTACACTGATTTTAAATAGTTGATGCCAACTTAATGTTATTTTTGTTAAGGAAATATGATTCCCTTCACACAGGGTGAGGATGCTTACTAGTACGGACAAGGCTCTTTAGGTCTAGAACTCAAGAGAGACTTGGGTGGATGAGCAGTGGTCTTGGAACTAGAAGAAAATGGTATTCTAGCTCTAGTTCGTAGATCTAGAAGGAAAGAGATTCCAGAGAGGATCTCAGGAGAAAGTGAAAGAAATAGATTCTAAGAAATGGGAGGAAGAGCCATCAGAGAGATAGAAGGAAAAGCGGGAGAATAAATGTGTTTATTCAGAAGGGAATGTTTAATTCTGAACATAGTCAAATAAGAAGGATTCGGGCTTTCCGTATAAAGATCCCAACAATGTGACTGCTCTCTGATCATCTTATGAAAAAAACTAAGGTGTAGTGATGAAGGCCACAGTGAAGCTACTGCAGTAGGTGTAGGAGGTGAAAGCAAGGGAAGGAAAATCATGACAGTAGCAACTCTATCCAAAGCTAGAAAAGAAGATAATGTAATTGTTAAATTGAGAATTGGTGTCGAACAAACGTGAGTCAACTCCCCTTCTCAAAATAGGTGGAAACTAAGGTTAGATTCTTTGCATCTTTGGGATACACCTGAATGAGGGAAAGCCCAAAGCTGAGATTCAGAAATGGGGTCAGAACAGGAGGACAATAGAAAGGGACAGCTGTCACCACCCAGTATAAAAACAACTTGGTGTACAGCACCAGGGATCCAAGACAAAAACAGTTGAAAGCGAGGAGTAATGAAAGAAAAGTGTAAGATAATTCATAAATTGCCTAGAACAGGATTTATTTTTCTGCAGTTGGCTTCTTTGTGACAGTTGCCATGCATATGGCTGACTTGTAAGAAGGGCTTTGAGATTTTAGATTTATAGAACATTAGAATTTAAAAGGGTTATGGAAACCACAGTTAGTCTTTCTTTTTTATCAATTCATTAATATATTTGGTCAGGCAATGATTACTACACTGTGGTGTGTATAATACTGCATGCTGGACATTGAGGCAGGACAGCTTTATAGTAATTTTATCTATATTCAGCATAGAGTCTACCATCCTAGTTTTTAATCATCCTGAAATTTCTTTTTTTGGAAATGTATGCCAATTTTGCGTTTCAATTAAGTATTTTTTCTCTCCTCAACAAGTCACTCTGATTTTTAGGCCATTCATCTTTGACATACTTCTTGCCTTTTCATTCTTTTTCCATCCTTCTAAGTATTGCACATTCACCAATGAAATCAACCAAGAGTCATCCCCCAATCACTCTTTATTTGCTCAGAGTGAATTATATCTTCCCTCTAAAATTGTGATGCCTTAGCACCTGTCCCATCTGTCCCTTAGCTCCTGCCAGCCTCCTCATTCCCAATCAAATGATAAGCCCTTATATGGAGTGGACTCTTCAGGGCTATTTATTATGAGGGAGTTAGGGTTCTAGGAATGAATAAAGATGTAAATAGTATTAGTCAATAAAGTCATACAGGAAAACAAGATTATAAAATGATGTATCCATTTGTACATTTATACCCTCCTTTGCTTCTCTTAAGAATATTATTCTTTAAAAAAAAGAATATTATTCTTTATATCGGCAAATAAACATTTGGCCCCCAAAATTATGATTTAATAGAAATTAAGGAATAATAAACACCTAAGAATCCCTATTCCAATAAGCATTCATCAGAAGAATATTTATTCCAATAAACATCCATATCAGGCAACTGGAATTAGTCAAGTGTAATTAATGTAACCACATAGGCATTTTTTAAAAAGATTTATTTGAGAGGGAGAGAATGTACATAAGCAGGGGAAGGAGGAAGAAAGAGAGGGAGAAGCAGACACCCCGCTGAGCAGGGAGCCCAATGTGGGGCTTGATCCCAGAACCTGGGGATCATGACTTGAGCCAAAAGGAAAACAGATGCTTAGCCAAATGAGGCACCCATCCACCCCCAGCATTTTTTACGAGAGGGAAAGGTGGGGGAGGAGTAGAGGAAGATAGAGGAGGAGACTTTTAAGTAGGCTCCATGTCCAAGCAGAGCCAACTTGGGACTTAATCTCATGACCCTGAGGATCATGACCTGAGCTGAAATCAAGAGTTGGCCAATTAGCTGACGGAGTGCCCTAGACACTGGGCATTTTAAAAATTAATTTTAAAATTTATAGTCCAAAAAAATTCCTGAGGAAACTCTGAAGCTGAGAAAGAGGTGGGCCTGTCCTCTCCTATTGAGTCCTGTACAACAGAATACTCCATTCAGTCCTGAGGGCCAACCATTGAGCCAACCATAAACTTGTCTAAAGGAGAACAAATGCTAGAATATGACAAAGTGTTTAAAGAAGCATATGACAAAGAGTTGCACACAGGGAGACAGTTTTGCCTAAAGAAAAAGAAGAATTCAGGAAAAAAAAAATAGCTAAGGTAAAAGGGGCAGCCCAGTAGCCGCCTCCAAATAATCCAAAGACAATCATGAGAAGAGATTTCAGGTCATGACAAAAAGAAAAAAAAAATTAGTTCTGGCATGTTTTGTGGCTTTTTGTCATTTATGATACCCTATTCCTTATGATACCTAGGGTATCATTCCTTATGATACCCTAAGAAGAGTGGATTCTGGTACCTGGTGGGTCCTTTGCTAAACACTAGGATGTTGTGGGAAAGAGAAAAAGGGCTAAACTCACACTAGGAAGATGAGAGAGGTACAATGATTCTGACAGGACTGTGCTTGGAGAAGAAAGAATCCAGAGAGATTTGGATGCTGGTCTGGGACAGACAACACAACAACAACAAAAAGACCCAGTATATGTCTGGCAAGAAGAAACTTTGAAGAATTCATAATTGTTATGGTTAAAAAAATAGTTCAAGAACATTTGTAATGACATAGAGTCTCCCACCGCATTACTCTTTAGCCTCTGAAACTCTGCACTTTGTATGTCTGGTTTTAGTTCTCTTTGTTTTCAAATACCATGAGGCTTATATTTTACCACACACACTATCTCTTCTCTTTAACTACCACACATATTATCTGTAACTGCATTTAATATGCTTAAAATTCATCCTTTCCCCATCCTCCAGTACAGCCCAATATCATTAGATCCCTTTTTTTAGTTTGTAATAAAATATTTAAGCCTTTTTATGAGGTATATTCACACCCATACCCTCATCCTTTCCTGTCTCTCTCCATTCCTTTCCCACCTCCACATTTGACATTATCAAGGGTGAAAACATTTACATTTTATTCTGTAATCATAATTGAGTAATCCTTAGTCTACAGGGGATTACAAAAGTGAAAGGCAGTAAATAGCATTTACAGACAGTGTGGTTTCTCAAGTAAACAATATTCCTTCGCGTTTTCAAAGCTCACAGTTTCAGTGCCACCCTACAATGCTACACAAAACAATTTCATTCTTATACTCCACCAAGAACCCAATGCTGAGCTTTAATTTCCAAGACAGAGTAAGGGTTGTTTGCAAAATTAACGTGACAGTGTCTCACCTGGAATTACAGATTGCTGTGTGTCTGGTGTTAAAAAAACACCGCACTGGACAGAGATAGGCAAGGAAGATTTCATTCGAGACTGTTACAAGAGAGCTTGAACTCAAGTCCTCAGAAGCAAAAGATGGGACAATTTTTAAGAGACACAATGAGCTAGTACAAAAGTACTAGAAGGCATTATGGGGGATTTGGTCCATGTAATCATACCATTTGTGTTTGCTAATTGTTACTAATCGAAGTTCAGTTCCCATTCTCCCACAGCAACTGGAAGGTAGGGATGCTGTCAAGACAAGGGAGCCCTGGCAATAAACATCTATAATAGGATCAGAAAACCAGCACTCGGTAATTCCCCATGCTCATAAACTCCTTGCATTTAATTCACTCTCCATTGATGCTCCATAAACCTTTGCAAGGTCCAGCATGGTTCCCTGAGCTAAAAGGGGCCAAGTCAATGGTCCATGGCTACTCTCTGGCCACAGTGGTACTGATGAGAAGAGAAAACTCCAGTAATAGTAAACATTAAGAACAACAGCATCAGGGTTACTTGGTTGGTGCACCTCCCTCCATGTGGTGAGTCCCTGCTTGACTTGGCAGTTCTGAGCATTGTTCCTAAGGAAGGAAGCAATCCGCTAACTCCTAATGTCTAATCCTTGCTCTATCTCAGCTGTGTCTTTGAGACTTCTCATTCTAATTCTAGGTTCATGCCAAAAGCCACTTCTTCTGCATAAGGATTTCTAGTCCGCCAGGGAGAACAAGTCATTTGTTTCTCTGCCATTAAGATATGTCGTTTTATTCAAAATCTCTGTGCAGATATTCCCTAATCCATAAAGGTGGAGATGTTAAAACCTCCCTCCCGGGGACATTGTGATAATTCAAGTAACATACTGAAAGGCTTCTAGCATGATCCCTGGCATCTTCCTTCTTTCTGGCAGTCCATGATTCCAACTGCAATGCTATTTCTTCTCATGTGTGGCTCTGACATCCTTAGATTGTGCGCTTCTTGAAGGCAAGGCTCTAATTTGTTAACTGTTATATCCTCCACCCCCTAGCACAGCTCTGAGGGCAAAGGATGATAAATGTTAGCTTAGTTGAGTAAAAGTTTAGTGTAATCCATTTGCTTTTCTATTAAAATCCACCTGAAATTGAACTAAATTGAAGGGGGACACATGGAAGGAGAAATAGTTCTTCCTGAAGCACTGGAAGTTATTTTGCAGCAGTGGAGTGACTTTAAGATGAAAAAAAAAAAAAAAAGAAAAATAAAAGAAAAAAAAAGAAAAAAGAAAAAAAGCACAAATTGTTTTGGAAGGGGCATCAGGAACAAAAATAAGATGGTGCCAAATACAAATATCATCCATTCCTGCAAATTCTCTTGAGTTCTCTTTAAGGCACAGGATTTTTTGGACATAAATAATGGAAGCTCTTTCTCCAGGAGACAGGACTGTGAAAAACACATATGCATTATGAAGATCTGGATCCCCTGCTACAGGCTCTGGTGTCATGTGACATCTAGCTACAACTTGGAGGAAAAGGTGGGAGTAGGCCCAGAGGGAGGTTTCAGCCCCAGATACTGGAGTCCATTCTCCTGCAACATAAAGACAACTCTATGATCATGATCCCTAAGTGAATGGACTAAACCCCAGCTACCTCAGCTACCCTCACATTCCTTTTTCTCCAGTGACCCTAGGAAGCCACATGCACTGATGGCCATTTTGGAGTCTGACATGGTTCCAGGCACTTTACCTGTGTTCACTTACATTTGTCTCGTGAAAAATATCACATTTCCATTCTACACAATGAAATGAGGCCCAGTGGAATTATATCACTTTAGTAAATAACCAAGGATTCAAACCTTGGTCAGATCTTGTTCCTCCCAAAGCTTTGCCTCTTTTGCTGTCCCTCACTGATGCCCCATACGCTGCTATGCTAATAATGGAATCCAGCTTTCCTAGTGGAATCCCAGGATGGTAACAAAAGTGTCCGGGGCCTAGGAATGAGAGCAAGGAAAGACAGTGACAGTTTCCTAAGGCACACAAGCTTAGTGGGACGTATATCCTGCACATTTGTTGAGAGCTGTACTCTGATGGAGCACATTCATTGAATCAGTCTGATCCTGAGCTCTTTGAGAAAATTTCAGCTTTTGGTGGAATTAGAGACATGACGGTGATCCTCCTGTGTCTGTATTAATTTGTGCTCATTAAATTACTTGTTGCTACTCCAGGAAGTGCCAGTATTAATATTTTGACCTGGCAAAAGGCAAAAATGATTAACTCAGAAGTGTGAAACCAATGAAACAAAGTTTCAACTATAATTAGAGCACAGACTGAGATCCAAAATCAGCCTCCTATTTGCTGTTTCTAGTATCATTTTACATGATAAGTTAAGAATGAAAGTCAGATCAAAAGTGGTTCCATCCTGTGAATCCTCAAAGACTTCATGGGCTGTTCATCCAGAGCGTGAAGTGCTGTGTGCCCAGAAACACGGTTCCAATGTCTAAATTACACCTAGGCAGTGTTTATTTATACATGCAAAGTCAAATAGAGGACTGTTGTAATTTTCAGTATAATTCAGGCCAAATTTTTCCTACATGAATACTTAACTAGTCATCACAAAGTGGAGAGGCTTCCTTGAGCCATTTTGCTAACGGTCTCAACTCTCCATTTTAGATTTCCCAGATAGAGCTTGAAGAGGCCAAGGCCTTGCTAGTCAGTGCAATAAGTCAATATGCCCTTTAGCTTCCTATCGCTTCCCTTTTGTCCCTCACAAGATGGAAGTGGACAAACATGCCTTGTAGAATGATCCTGCTTTTTGGTCCATACATTGGATCTGTACATTTCTGCATAAGAGTTGGGTTAATAAAGAATTGCCACAATCTATGAAACTTTTGATCTCCCTACTTCTCCCCACCCTTCCTAATACTCTCTTGAATTATAAACAAGATGAGTGATTTTAATACAGCCAGCGTAAGATTAAATTCTACCCCCAAATAGTCCATTATATGCCTCCACCAGATGCTATTTGAATTGTGTGCACAATTAATATTCTTTATAATTTGATGAAACATATTTGTGACATGGCCTATATTGGGTGCTTAGAAGACAAAAGGCAGTTTTTCTTCAGGCTATTGAAGAGCTAAAACAGTAAATTGCTATGATGTTCTGAAAAACTTACACAAGTTGTAGAAAAAAAAGATACACCCCTAGAAGAATATCTCTTAATCTCTTTAGCAACTGAGAAGATCATGTTCAAGGGCAGGTCTTACAAAAACTTATATCAAAATCCTTGACTATTTCAATCTTGTTTCTCCAGAGAAGCCATTCTTCGTATGCCTCATTTAAACAAAACTCAAGTACAATACCTTATACTTGTATGGCACCCTTCAGTTTATAAAGCACATTAACACATATTATCTCATTCTACCTTCTGAACAACCCTCTCATACAGATAGATAATAATGTGCACATTTTTATAGAAGAGGAATAAAATAAAGCTCAGAAAGGTAAGTGATTTGTCCAAAATCACAAGATTCATTAAGAGCAGCCTGGGGCCCAAGCACCTACTTCCTAACCCCACGTTCTGTGCTGCCTCTATTCTGCTCGGCCAGCTCCGTCCTCATGAAATGTTGGCCAAGATGGAACTATCGGAGTTGATCCTTTCACATTTGTGCTTTCCCACTCCGAGTCCTTCAAAGTCAGGTACTTCAAGATTTTCAGACGTAGTGCAGGTCTTAAGAAATTAACAAGATTATGTTTCATTACTGGAAACTAATTTCCTTTCTCATTCCCTCTGCAATCTATAAGGTATAAGTAACCTAAAGACACTTAATGCAAGAAGCAACCTGAAAAGCAGATGAGTGATGAATAAGACCTTGGAAGGCAACCAATTGCCTTTTTCATTCTGCGTATCTTGAGTTTTTTCACAAATACAACAGAAGTTTGCTTTTGCCTTATTTGTCTATTTCGTTATGTAACTGACCTTAAATGATTGAATAACAGTCCAGACTGTGATTCAGTGCACTGTTATTTCCTACTTAGTATTATCAGAAGCTATTGGAGAAAACATTCTCAGTGCTATCCAAAAAGAAATCTTTTAAGATTCTATTCAAAGATATTGTGTTTTCCTGTGAAAAAGAATAAAAGATGAAATTGTCAAACATAAGATTATAAAATTATAATTATTGATTTTTATGAAAAACGTTCATCCCCCTCCAATTTTTTTTCTGTGATAGAAAACTAAGGGAAAAAATAGATATAATGAAACATATGATACATGAACAACAGGTGTGCCGAAGGTAATACTAAGACATCAGCTTGGATACTTAGAGTTACTTCCTTAAAATTCTTAACTGACATGGTATGAAAAGAGAACATTATATTGTATTCTTTTTTTTTTATTTTTTTTTTTTTTTATGATAGTCACAGAGAGAGAGAGAGAGAGGCAGAGACATAGGCAGAGGGAGAAGCAGGCTCCATGCACCGGGAGCCCGACGTGGGATTTGATCCTGGGTCTCCAGAATGGCACCCTGGGCCAAAGGCAGGCACCAAACCACTGCGCCACCCAGGGATCCCATTATGTTGTATTCTTAAGTACACTATGGTATTCATGTGAAATCATCTTGCAGATTTTTCTCCCTAAAAATTCTATAGCAGTACCCATGAAAATATGCTGAGAATTAAAGGAAAAGTATTTCCTCAGTGACCAGAGAAAACCATTAAAAGTTGGTATGCTTCTGGGTGTTATTCTATATGTTGACAAACTGAACACCAATAAAAAATAAATTTATAAAAAGAAAAAGTTGGGTATGCTTCACAAGAAAAACTGTGCAGCATCCAAGAAAACCCCTGTTAATATAATCAACCAAACAACAAAAATAAAAAGCACTAAACAGTCAAGTTCCCCAATGTTCTTTTGTTTTGTTTTAATCCTTTGATGGTTACATGTCTGTGCCTTTGTGCAAAGTTACAGTCACAATGGCTTTCTTCTTTCCTTGAAATATATCTGCTTATCTAAGGCAAGTGCCCATTTTATTGTCCATACTCCAGGCCTGTATCCTGAACTACTAACCATGACATTCCTTTTTCACCTTTCAGGCTTCCTCAGTTCTTTCCTTTTATTTAGCAAATCCAATCTGTAAGAAATTTATTTTACATGGATTATATTTTACTATCATGATTGATGCAATCAACAACCTCATTCCTAAAGGAAGATTCCTCCCTTTCTGTATCACCATCTCCTGCCCCACCCTATCCACACCAAGTTCCCTTATCCATTATGGGGCTATAGGATAGCAGCATTTCAACCACAAATTTAATATTATCGTTGTGGGTACCTGGGTGGCTTATTCAGTTAAATGTCTGCCTTCAGCTTAGGTCAGGATCCCAGAGTCCTGGGATTGAGTGGCCTTGGCCTCAGGATCCCTGCTCAGTGGGGAGCCTGCTTCTCTCTCTGTCCCTTTCCCTACTCATGCTCCCTCACTCTCCCACTCTATCCCCATCTCAAATTAAAAAAAAAACAAACTAAATAATATACGAATGTTAAGAACTAGTACCTGAACTGTTATAGACAAGTCATTATCCGCCAGGAGAATGCTCTAAAATTGAGAGGAAGTCCTACTTTGTACTTATGAGAGATTAACTTGAGGTGTTCTACCAAATAAGAAGCTCTGCAAGCATCTACTTCCTTTTTCAACATACAGATCTAGGTCTCCATGGAGTATGTGGCCAGCTCTACTTTGAAGCCTGAGCCCTACTTTCATCTTCGGGCAACTCATTTCTGAACCTGTAGATATACTTGAAGAAGGCTCAGAGGAAAAAGAAGAAGAATGATTCATGGCTTGGATGAAATCATTAGTTAAGGGAGTTGACAGGAATTTTCAGATGTACAAGATGTCCTAGTAAGACTAAGGGAATTTCATGGCCACATATCTCATGGGTGAAAATGTGAGACAGTCATAAGAACATTTTTGCTAGGTTAGAAGGAAATGAACTGAAGGTAGGACTTTTCCTTGCGAAAAAGAAAAATCCAAGCTTTCATGGTGCTCAGATTTGATCATATTAGAACTTCCATCTTCATATGTCAAAATAAAGAGAAGACTATTAAAGAATAAAAGCAAAAATACAGTAGAATATATTTATATGCCCCGCCTGCTAACAAGATTCAAATATAGTTGGGATCCCTGGGTGGCTCAGCGGTTTAGCACCTGCCTTCAGTCCGGGGCATGATCCTGGAATCACAGGATTGAGTCTCACGTCAGGCTCCCTGCAGGGACCCTGCTTCTCCCTCTGCCTGTGCCTCTGCCTCTCTCGCTCTCTCTCTGTGTCTCTCATGAATAAACAAATAAAATCTTTATTAAAAAATTCAAATATAGAACTTACACAGGTTTCCAAATAGGCACAGACACTAGAATAAACTTATCAGAATGTACTGGGCAAAAAAGGAGAATAGCAAAAAGATCTTAAAATATAAATAACCAAAATAAAATGATGTGATGTCTGAAATGTCTTTAAAATATATAAGAGAAGTGAGGGAGAGGGAGATAAAATTGTCCATGAGTTTACAATTGACTAAACTGGCTGATACATACCTATGTTTCATTATACAGTACTTCTTTCCCTACTTTTATCTATACTGGAAAATAATAAGTAAAAATATAATATATACATACAAAAGTATTATATATAATATATATAAAATATTATATATTTTATACACACACACACACACACACACACACACACACACACCTACTAACTTGATAAATTTCTAAAGAGAGCCAGACTGAGACCTGCATTTAAGAGGAGCACTGGTCAAAAAGAATAATCAAAATTATTACAATGGCCTTTAATACTAAAAAGTTACCTGAAATCAATACAGATACAATACCCATGCACCAACTGAAAACTAAAGGTGAACTTTGATCACTTTACCTTAAATTTGTTGCTTAAAATTGGTCCCTCATTATATAGTGAGGGACTTGATAGATTCAAAGTACCATTTCAGTTATCTTCCTGTTTTCTGGAGATGTGTGATATAGATGTGTGATTGCTTTAAGTGGATTACGTCCTGTGTTCAACCTTCACACTTAGAGAGAGCAAATACTCTGATCCTTGGAAGCCCATTCTCCACAAGTCTTCCATGTTCCTGTGCCTTGCAAGCCAGACTTGTATCCTGAACTTCTCACCATTTGCCACAACATTCCTTTTTCACCATTCAACTTCCTCGGTTCTTTCCCTGTATTTAGCAAGTCCAATCTGTGAGAAATTTATTTTGCATGGATTTATTTTCACATTCCATTTATTACAGACCATCCTTTGCTTTTGTTTTGTTTTTATCCTTTGTTTTAAGACTATCTTTTCAAGGATTTTTGTGCAGGAATGGCCTTGAAAGATAGAAATAATTTCTCCCACTGGAGCAAAGGGCAAATAGGCTTACTTCCCATTATTAAAGTTTGGGGTTCTAACACAACTTGTGAGGACCGGGTCGCAGCAAATCATCATGCATGAGCACAATGCTCATGCTGTTTACTGTGCCATGAATAATAAAATTCTTTGTCTCTGACCCAAGAGTCTCATGTCTTTTGCTGGCACCAACAAAACAGCAACAAGATAATCTAGTAGCTTGCTAGTAGAATAAAATCTCAGATGCTTCACAAATCTTGACCCTCCTAAATTGAAATGGTAAATATACTGTGCCTGGCATGAACGTGACCTATATTGAGATCAACTGCAAAGAAGCCTTCAACTGAATTCATTTTGAAGGACTCTAGTTAAAAATTAGCAATGCCTGCCAAGCAAGACAGCAGGGAGGCTACATTATGCACACTATTAATGCTGTCCTTGTGAAGTTACTTGTGTCAGTGCCAGCTACATAGAAAGTGCTCAGTAAGTGATTACTAAACCGAAATGATTGTTAAAGTTCTAGAATCTAATACTAGATTTTAATGTATTGAATCCTGAAGAGTCACACATATAACTTTCGGCATTAAGTTGGTTTTTAATTTAACAGAATTTCTTCAAAAATTAAGTAGAAAGGCTCTCTGCTTCTCCCTGTTTGACAGAGAGCCGCATCTTCTGGTACAGTGCCAGCCACGTCCCCGAGACACAGTGGTGAAGGTCGGAGTGAACGGATTTGGCTGTATTGGGGCCTCATCACCCGTTTTTTTTCCAACTCTGGCAAAGTGGATATTGTAACCATCAATGACCCCTTCATTGACCTCAACTACATGATGTACATGTTCCAGTAGGATTCCACCTACGGCAAAATCCATGACACGGTCAAGGCTGAGAACAGGAAACTTGTCATCAGTGGGAAGTCCGTCTCCATCTTCCAGGAGCAAGATCCCACCAACATCAAATGGGGTGAGGCTGGTACTGAGTATGTTGTGGAGTCCACTGGGGTCTTCACCACTATGGAGAAGGCTGGGGTTCACTTGAAGGATGGGGCCAAGAAGGTCATCATTTCTGCTCCTTCTGCTGATGCCCCCATGTTTGTGATGGGTGTGAGCCATGAGAAGTATGACAACTCCCTCAAGATTGTCAGCAATGCGTCCTGCATCACCAACTACTTGGCTCCTCTGGCCAAGGTCATCCATGACAACTTCAGCACCATGGAGGGACTCAGGATCACTGTCCATGCCATCACTGCCACCCAGAAGACCATGGACAACCACTCTGGGAAGCTGTGGCATAATGGCCAAGGGGCTGCCCAGAACATCATCCTTGCCTCCACTGGTGCTGCCAAGGCTGTGGGCAAGGTCATCCCTGAGCTGAACGGGACGCCCATTGGCATGGCCTTCCGTGTCCCCACCTTCAACGTGTCAGTCATGGATCTGACCTGCCACCTGGAGAAAGCTGTCAAATATGATGGCATCAAGATGGTGGTGAAGCAGGCATCAGAGGGCCCCCTCAAGACATCCTGGGGTACACTGAGGACCAGGTTGTCTCCTACAACTTTAACAGTGACACCCACTCTTCCACCTTTGATGCCAGGGCTCGCATTACCCTCAATGACCACTGTGTCAAGCTCATTTCCTGGTATGACAGTGAATTCAGCTACAGCAACCAGGTGGTGGACCACATGGCCTCCAAGGAGTAATAACCTCCTGGACCACCGGGCCCAGCAAGACCAAGAGGAAGAGAGAGGTCCTCAGCTGCTGGAGAGTCCCTGCCTCAACTTATCCCCCAACACACTGAGAATCTCCTGACCTCCAGTTTCCATCTAAGACCGCCTGAGGAAGGAGAGGGAGTTGGGGAGCCCAACCTTGTCATGTAACATCAGTAAAGTATACTGTACTCAAAAAAAAAAAAAAAAAAAACTAAGTAGAAAAACAAGGCAGGCATTTTACACTCTGTATGTAGGACATAAGCAATAGAACTCAAATTTTTCAATGTAAAACAGAAAAGTTCACAAATTTTCATTACTTAAAGAGAATTAGAAAAATCAAATTATAAGTAATATTTATGAAGCTATAAACTTAAGAACTGCCAAAATTGTAATCCCATGTATTACATCAAAATGTTGGCAAAGTTCTCGTGCATCTAAAATGCCCCAATTTTCTTGGTGTAAATAGACAAGGCTTTCAAAATAATTCAGAGGTAACGTATTTAGGATCAAACCAGGACAGGTGCTCCAACAACACTGATAAATGAGATGAGTTTTATTATCCACAATGAATAATGTAATGCTTTCCACTGAATTAATTGATTTCATGGGGGGAAATGGCTCGACTTTGGCTTTCTCTATCATTGCACTTATTTGGCACAAATTCACTTACTAGAATGCCATAAGATGTCACTGAAAAATGGAAAGGGGAAATCTTACTATATTCAATCCTATCATAAGAGTACAACACCTTTAATAAGTGAATTTTTTTGTGTGAAGAATTTATGTGGATAAGACCACAAACAAGCTTGTGAAACTGCTGGTTCTACCAAAGTGTGTAAAGATATTAATTTACGTTAGTGAACACAGTCAGGACACCCCCACAAAATCCCACCAAAAAAGAAAAGGTGTTAGTGGCAATGGCCATTAAAAAGTATGAGTGTCAATTTAGTCTGTATTTACTATGTAGTTGTGATTCACTGATTGGGAATTGTTCTAAACACTTTTTTTACTTGATAGTATTTGATTTCAAGCATATACAATAAATCCTCAGCAGAAAGGTTAAATAATCTTGATTTGAGGTATTCCTAGGCTTCCAGCTTCAATGTTGGTCAATTATTTACCAAATTGAGCAAGACTTTTTTTTAAGATTTTATTTACTTATTCATGAGAGACAACAGAGAGAGGCAGAGACATAGGAAGAGAGAGAAGCAGGCTCCATGCAGGAAGCCCAATGTAATACTCAATCCTGGGACTCCAGGATCACTCCCTGAGCCAAAGGCAGAGGCTCAAACTCTGAGCCACCCAGGCATCCCAAACTGAGCAAGATTTTAAGAGTAATAAAAGGAGAGGGAAGACATTTATGAAATATGTTAAGATGATATATGGGGCAGCCCGCATGGCTCAGCGGTTTAGCACTACCTTCAGCCCAGGGCATGTTCCTGGAGACCTGGGATCGAGTCCCACGTCAGACTCCCTGCATGGAGCCTACTTCTCCCTCTGCCTGTGTCTCTGCCTCTCTCTGTCTCTCATAAATAAATAAAATCTTTTAAAAAAAAAGATGATATATGAAATTGAAATAAATATGAAATATACATTGAAGATGTCCAGCATCAAGGAGATGCCTTCAAGGAAGAGAATTTGAGATCTGTCAATACAAAAAGAGAATCTAAAGCCCTGAAACAAAATTATCTACAGAATGAGACAGAAGCATTTCTGTACTGAGCCAATATTGTAGTCTGGTAGGAGGAGCTAAGAAACAGGCATATCCAGCAAAACGGAGATGGTCCCAAAGATGGAGTAATCAATTTTAATGTGAGTTACTGATGGATTATGCAGATTAAGAATTTAAAGGATTTTCAAAGATGAATGAATGTATCTAGTAACCTTGAGAAAAGTTTCTCTATATGGAAAGAACAACAAAATGAGTTTAAGAATGAATTTTAAAAAAGATGTGAACAAGAAAGAAAATGTGTAGAAAACATTTCTGAGAATTCAGAAACAGAGAATAATGAGATAATCATTGAAGGAGGCTAAAGTGTGAATGAAGGGTTTTGTATGATTGAAATAGTACAATAGAAACTGAATATACAGAAAAGACAGGATATTCCTGAAGTAAGAAAGTTCTTAGGATGATGAAAATGGAAGGAATCCAGAGCAAATATGATGAGTTTGTATGCAGGAGCAAAGGAGAGGTGGATGAATGTGCTTTCATATATGTAGATTTAAACATGGCAGGATGTGGACATATGTTAATAATAGTCTTTTCTTCAGTGATATATAAGACACAGTATCAGATAAAATGATAACTGGGGCTAAATGGAAATTTTGAGAAGAGAGTTGAAGTATGAAATTGTCACTGAAGAGGGTGGAAGAGTGAGCTTCTTAGAGAAACACAGTAGATTTGTAATAATAGGATTGCTCGGCATCTGCAGCTAAAATGGCTCTATAATAGAGTGTTTTTCATAAATTTGGCAGCTCTCAACTCTTTCATTTTCTCCTTATGAATGTCAAGGATTCATTGACTAGTTCTAGGTTATTTTGAACTGGTAGGCCCTCAGAGGTTTGAGAGCAGTAGTCAAGTTAGGGTCAAGATTCCCTGGAAGTCTGGTACCAAACAGATAGCTTCATTAAATTATGTAAATTTAGGTCTCACCATCCACAGAACTAGGCAAATCATCACTCTAAACCAAGGTAGTACTATTGAGCTTTTGCACTGGGATTTGTAAGGAAACTGGAAAAAGAATAATTTGGGGGAAACTGAGTTTAGCTATTTTGTATAACTCAAAGGGGGATCAGCCATATTACTTGAGGGCATACATGGAACAAAGCAATACTAAGGCAAAAAAAAAAAAAAAAAAAAGACTGGCCAAGACTCCACGTCTGCGATAGCTATCATTAAGAGTTTCATATTTAGAGCCCCCTTCTATTTTTCCCAAAGTCAACATGTTCTCACCATAAGACCCTTTTGGATGTTGTTGGCAGCATCCAACATGCAACGCTGTCCTCTGGAGACAGCCAACTGAACCAGTGTAAGACTATGACCCAATGACCAACAATGGGTCTGGGCATGAAGCTCTGAGTAAAAGTGATATAAGATAGCAATCAGTTATAACAATCTTTTTTTTGAGATTTTTAAGATTCACAACAGAAAGAATGACTCTGTTATCAGTCACAGCAACATGTTTTCTATATATTTCTCTGGAGGCAAAGTGAATAAAAGCAAAAATAAGCTGTTGGAAATACATCAAAATAAAAAGCTTCTGCACAGAAAAGGAAGTAATAAACAAAACTAAAAGACTCAGTCTCCTGAATGAAAGAAGATATTTACATATGACATATCCAATAAAGGGTTAGTATCCAAAATACATAGGGACCTTCTAGAATTTAAAACCAAAAGAAAAAAGAGAAAAATCCAATTTAAAAAATGGGCAAAAGACATGAACAGACTTTTCTCATAAGACGATGTACAGATGGACAACAAACACATAAAAAGATGCTCAACATCACTTATCATCAGGGATATGCAAAGCAAAACCACAGTAAGATATCACATCATATCTGCCAGAATGGCTAAAATAAAAAACACAAAAAACAAGTGCCAGCAAGGATCTGAATAAAAAGGAAACTTTGTGCACTGTTCATGAGAATGCAAACTGGTACAGCCACTGTGGAACACAGCATGATGATTTCTCAAAAAAAATAATAATAGAATTACCCGGGGTCCAGGAACTCCACTATTGAGTATTTATCTAAAGGATATGAAAACACTAATTCAAAAAGATATATGCACTTCTAGGTGTATTGCAGTATTTACAATAACCAAATTATGTGAGCAACCCTAATTTCCATCAATAGATGCATGGATAAAGAAAATGTGGTATACATATACAGTGGAGTATTACTCAGCCACAAAAAATGAAAATCTGCCATTTGCAACAACATGGATGGATCCAGAGTGTATAATGCTAAGTGAAATAAGTTAGAGAAGGTCAAATACCATACATATGCTTTCACTCTTATGTGGAATCTAAGAAGTAAAACTAATGAACAAATTAAAAAGAGACAAACCAAAAAACCAGATTTTTAAATATAAAGCATAAACCGATGGTTACCAGAGGGGAAGTACACAAGGGGGTGGGTGACATAGATGAGGGGGATTAAGAGTATACTCACCATGATGAGCAGTGAGTCATGTATAGAATAATATACCTGAAATAATACATCTGAAACTAAGGTAACACTACATTAATTACACACTGGAATTAATTTTTTTTTTTAAGAGCAAGCTGAGCTATTAGTGGAGACAACAGAAGCCAAATGATGTACAAATGTTTGGAGAAAGAACAGTAATAGAATACAGAGGTCTGTGAATTCCTGGTATAATATGATAACCCAGTTATGTATGTCTTACCAGTACTCTCAGAATTCTGGAAGTCTTTTTCATTGATAACACAAACATCTCATTAAGGGGTAGTACCTTAATATTCTTGAGAGAGACTGTTACAAAGTGATCCCTTATGATTTCCACCGTCCTATCTGCACGCTTCTGTGTCATCTGCTCCTTCTTTGACTCGGTTCATCCATGTGGGCCATGGAACACAGCAAGCCATCTAAGGCTTGATGCATATTTGCACATTGAGGCTTGTCCTTTTGGAATACTTTCCCTTGAAAGCCAGGGACCATGGATGAAGGAGCTAAAATTGGCCTGCTGACTGGTGAAAGACCATGTGGAGAGAAGCCCCAAAGGATGAGAGGCCACCTTGGATGTTCCAACACCAGTAAATTCCAAGCTGAATCTGACCCATGAATGACGTCACCGATGCCAATATGCAGCTGAAGAAATAGCTAGCTGAGCTAGTCAACCCACGGAATCACGAAAAACAAAGTGCAACTGTTAATAAGCCAGTGGGTTTTTCAGGTGGTTGTTTACAGAACAATAGGTTCCTGAGACACTTCCATTAACTCGGAACAACTTCCATTAATGAGCCATTCTACTCCAAAGACAGAGGCAGACATACTGGATTAGAAATTAGAGAAACCTGAATTTGAGTTCTTGTTATGTTATGTAAATAAGATTTCCTGGCCTTACTTTTTTTTTTTTTCCTTTTCCTCTATCAGCTCCTTTGTCCTGCCAGCCCTAACAGATTGTCCTCACCTGTAGTGAGTATTCAGTAGACGCTTAGGTATCAAAGATATGAATGAGTGAAATCTGTACTAGTTTGCTAGGACTGCCATAATAAAATATCAGACTTATGGCTTAAACAACAAAAATTAATTTTCTCGCATTGTTGGAGGCTGGAAGACCAAAATCAAGGGGTGAGCAGATTTGGTTTCTTCTGAGGCCTTTGTCTTTAGCTTGCTAATGACCGTCTTCTTCCTGTGTCCTTACATGCCCTTTTCTATGTGTGCACAAACCCCTCATGTCTCTCCCTCTTCTTATAAGGACACTAGTCCTATTGGATTAAGGCCCCACTCTAATGACCTCAGTTTAATTTAATCACCCCTTTGAAGGCCCTATCTTCAAATACATTCACAATGATTAGTTTCCACCTATATGACCTCATTCTACCTCTTTAAAGGACCTGTCTCCAAACATGGTTACATTCTGAGGTAATGGGGGTTGGAATTTCAACATTACAGATTTAGACAGGGATCCAATTCAGCCCATAACAATAGCTAAAGAACCTTAGGGACTCTGAATAATTATGCAAATATTCAATTCTGCTATTAAATTTTCATAAGCAAGCAAGAAAGCCCATAATAAAAGACATGAGAAATGATACAAGGGGACTCAATTCTGAAGCACATATGATATATAAGTGGTACTAGGAGTTTGTTAAGGTCAAGTGGCAACCATTGTTCTCCTGTTTCTTCATGGTCAGGGCTACCTGGGTAAAGAGTGCTGGCAGCAGGGTTAAAGGATGCTAAATGAGTAATGAGTCTTAGAAGTTAAAAATAGGGATTATCTGGAAAAATTTACTAGTTTATCTCCCCAGGAGCCATTTGTTCCTATTCCAAAGAGTAATAGACCTAGTACCTGGGTTTGTCTCCCTAGAAAGGATTTGTTTCTATTCCGCAAAATAAAAGCTCAAAAGTATTCTTTGTCTCTGAAGGTGAGGTTAGATGTGCAAGCAGTTCCAAAATAAGCTCCAAAATTCACAATTTTAGACATCCTTTTCCGTGGCATTAAACCACTGTATGTGCAGGAGATACCTGCCCTTACCATGTTGTCTCTAGAGGGACTGAGTCCTGGAAATGGCCACAGAGGTTCTAGAAGTAAATAAGTAATCTGTTCTTTAACCTCATGCTTCCTGTCAGCCTAAAGTAAACACGTACATACACATCAAAACGTATGTAAAAATACTTAAAACAAGATGCCCTTAATAGTTACAAATCAAATACTAGAGCCTTATTTCCCCCCCCTTCCAGACAGACCACTCTATCCATTTTAAGCGGTTTCATTTTTATCTTTTCCATCTTTAGTTTCTAAAAATCATGGACAGCTTTTCACTGGTCCAAATTTTTCTTTTTTTTTTTTTTTTTTAATTTTTTATTTATTTATGATAGTCACAGAGAGAGAGAGAGGCAGAGACACAGGCAGAGGGAGAAGCAGGCTCCATGCACCGGGAGCCTGATGTGGGATTCGATCCCGGGTCTCCAGGATCGCGCCCTGGGCCAAAGGCAGGCGCTAAACCGCTGCGCCACCCAGGGATCCCCCAAATTTTTCTTTTATAATAAGCACAAGAAATCTTAATATCAAGAGAATTGGGGTTTTGTTGATGTGGAAGTAATAGGATGACGTGGATTCGGGTTGTTTGCGGGACATTACATCAACATGATGTTGCCTGAAACTCACCCTATCGTCTTTAAATTAGTGCCCAACACTCTAAAACTTCAGACAACTGTGTGCTAAGGACAGACAGCCCTACCTATAAGCTCATGAAAGTTTATCTTGCGAAGACTTTCCTAATTAGAAAGAAACAATATAAACAACTATATTATAATTAAAAAAGAAAAGATGCTTTACTCCAAAGGTGAGATCTTTTCTCTAGGTAGTGGTCCTTTCAGCTTGCCTTACGTCCCTGTGCAACTTTTCTGCTTTTTCAAACCTCATCATAAATGTGACCGGTTCCTTTGCTTTAGCAGGTTCTTTTATCCTTTAGCAAATATCTAGTAAAAAAAAAAAAAATTAATGAAATCAAAGTACTGCTGAAATAAATGTATTTAGAGAAAGTATATCTTTACATTTGCCAACAGACTCATTGACTGTAGATGTACACTAAGGTGAACTTCTCAGGGGTTATGTTCAAATGCAATCCATGTTCTACCTACTAACTGCGTGTACTTCTGAAACCACTCTCAGATTTGAGTTCAAGAGGACCTTGGGTTATCTAAACCAGCCATCTACCAAAAATTTATAATATTCTTATAGATGAATGTGCAGCTGAACAAGTAAAATGGCCTCACGATCTTATAAAACCACCTATTCCATCAATGAAACTCTCTAATTGTTAGAAAATTCTTCTTTATATTGAACCAAAATTTACTCTCCCACAAATTACATCTATTGATCCTAAGTCTGGCCTATATGGACCATAAAATTTGAATCTTTTCTTCCCTCTATTCGATATCTCTTTAGATAATTGAAAGTCATTGCCACGTCTTCTTCAATTCTTCTCCTTCTTCTTCAGTAAGTTATTGACATCCAAATCAGTGTTTCTTCATGCTCTTTTGACTTAAGTTTTTTTACACCTCAGACTCAACCAATAATGCCTCAATACTTACTCCAAGATCGAACTCTACAGCATCAAATTATTTTATCTTTCAAATATAAAATATGTCAAATATTACAGACATATGGCCTTGGACCTACAAGCTTTTCAGAGCTAACTATATGTAAAAGTGAGTTATTGGCTCCAAAGTACTAACCGAAACAAATAATTGAAATAAAATTTTTGTGAGATAACTGCAAATTTTACCATTTCCCAGATTCAATTTAATACTAAAAAGTAATAACAAGGGCACCCAGGTGGCTCAATAATTTAAGCATCTGCCTTTGGCTTAGGTCATGATCCTGGGTCCTGGGATCAAACCACACATTGGACTCCCTGCTCAGATGGGAGTCCGCTTTCCTTCTCCCTCTGCCTCTTCCCCTCTGCTTGTGCTCTCTCGCACGCATTGTACATGCTCTCTCTCCAATAAATAAAATCTTTAAAAAAAATAGTAATAACAAATGTAAACAATCAGTATGTTTTTCTCACTTGTCAATAATTTCCAAGTATGTACAATGATTGCAGAGAAATGGGAGCTTCTCATAAATTAAATTATTATAGCCATCTCTCTTTAGGAGTCAAAAGCAAAACTCAAAAATCTTCATAAAATATAACCAATATACATGTTTATGATCTTAATGCTATCTGCATTTTAACTTAATATTAAGGACTTAAACAGAATTAAGAGAGCCTATAAAGATCTTAAAATTGGTTCTTAAAATTATAAAATAAAACCTCAACAAAAATCACCTGAGGGATATATGTTGCATGCAGGGTTCTGGACCCATTCACCCCTACTAAATTAATAGTCTAAAGTTTCAATGCTACTGATTTTAACTACAAACTTCCAGGTCCTATTCCTAATTTTGCTTGTCATTCGGTCACCCTTATCTGACTTCTGGCCTGCAATCTGTTTCCTGTTAGGTACACTGATACGTGTAACCCCCTGCTAGCTCTAAGCTCTAAGTAGTCAATCCTCACATTATCATCATAGTGCCCCAACTAGGGACCAAAATCAACAAAGAGCTTTTAATTTAAATTGTATTCACGATATATACCAACAAGAAAAATGACAAGGCGATTTGTCAAAATAAAATCTTTCCAACATCCCCAGAGCTAGAGTACCGCACATTTTTTAATTTTTTTCCTTCTTGCTCCATGATTCCAGCTTTAATTACTTCAGACAATTGGAAACTGCTGCCCTGAGAGCAAAAGTGAAGTTAATCCCCCCAAGGAGGAGGAAGAACTATCCCTAAACCGAAGTGGAGGTTAATTATAGCTCAAGCAATTCATCTTGAGTCATGGCTAGAAGACTCTGAAGTAAAGAGTCTCATTTCTTGAGCCACTTAAAAAAATAGAGAAAACTAGGATCTTTTTAAAGACTCATTACCAAGCCAGGGAATGATGCCAGATTTTTTTTTCTTAGTGGTAGATTTTGGTTAGTCATTTTTCTCAGAATGATTCTAGCAGCTACAGTGCCTTAAATGGTCTCCAAGGAACCTGAAAATAGTGATAGAGTCTCTGTAAATACTACTAGGGTATGACGTAGAGTCCAAGAATTATGGAATTCAATAAATATTAATAAATCTTAATGGCAATATCAAATATATTCCCATAGGATATTCAGCTTATCTGCTTTTTATATCATTTTTGACAGGAGAATTTCATCTCCTGTAGAAGATGACACAGCCAACACTGCCCTAATACCACTATCTGAAGACATAAACATTTATTATTGTGAAACTTTACAAAAAAAGCAACTTCCTCTTTATTAAATTAAAATCAGCCTCTTGGAAATCAAATATATCTATTTAAGGCCTTAATGGGGGAAAAAAATCCTTTAGGGAGGATTTTATTATTAGACTTGTCAATGTGTCTGTCCTTTGCTAAAAATATACTAAGCAGAGTGCTAAAAGACAACTTTGATTACAGAACATAATTACTGAACATTCAGAGTGGAACATTTATAAAAATACACACTGGACACATGCCTGGGCCCATACAGAAATTGGGCCTGGTTCTGTATAACGATGCCACATTCAACACATCCAACTAATCTTGCTATAGATTTACCAAACCCCCAAAGAGCTATATACAATGAGTTTTCTTCTTCTTCCTTCTTTTTTTATAGGCATAAACTAATAAAACAAGAAGAAAAAGAGGCAGTAACAAGAGAATTTTGGGAAGTAACCTGATTTACACAGTAGATGCACAAAATAGTAAGAATTCAGCCCCTCTACAGTAGGTCTCCAGGAGGAATGCTATGATAAGACTGGTTTAGGGATACATGAGAAGCATTAGTTTCCTACATTCCATACTTATTTCATGCTCCTGGGTTGCTGCCCCTTCCCCAGTACAGCAGAATGCCAACATTTATTCTCTGGAGAAAATAAGGTACAGATCTCTGCACTGAGGGGAACACACAGAGAGATGAAGATGGAGCTACCTTACTGCAAACAAGGAAGGTTAGCAACCTTGGGCATGATGCTTGCTGAGATCCCCCAGGCTGAATCTGCCATTTGGCTCCCTGAACAATGGCAGCCCTTCATTAGCCTCCAGGCAAGGGGTTGCAAGAATCTTCTCAGGGGAATCAACTCAGCCTAACAAGAAATATCTTCAGGTATCAGGTAGGTAGTAGTACCCACCAGTAGGTAGAGTCTCTACCTACCTACCAGTAGGTAGGTACTACCTGTATCTGTATCTACCGCCTCTAGGGTTTCATCAACAGTGAGACCAACCTGAAGTGAAGGACACCGAGTAAATCCCATTCAAGGCACTGAACTTTCAATCACTTTTGCTAGCCCCTACCCCGACCTGGACAGACAACCAAAGACCAGCAGCATGAATGCCTCCAAGATGGATACCAAAGGACACAAACAGAAGAAAGAAACTGAGAAACAGACTACTTGGGGGAAAGGGAATTCCAGAACATTACAATTAATATCCTCAGAGAGGTAAGAGAAATATTGTATACATGAAAGAATATGATAACCTAATAAATAACCGAGCAGTAGTTCTACAACTTTCTGGTTTAAAGATTCCTTACCTAGTAATTTTCTAAAAAATTACTGAGGACCTCCCAAAGCTTTTGTTTATGTAGATTTTATCCATCCATATGTTTTCTGTTAGAAATGAAAACAAATTTTAAAATATATATTCAACCTAACTAACCATTGTATAGATATGTAGTAACTATAAAAACCAAAGTAACATATTACAAAGGAAATATTTTATACAACAAGCAACAATCAGTTGTAATACTGACTTTGCTTTACATTTTTTCAAATCTCTTTAATGTCCAGTTTAGTAAAAGACAGCTGGATTCACATATCTGTTGCTGTATTCCATCTGTTACAGATCATCTAATATTCACATAAGAAATTTTAGAAAGAGAAAACAAAGGGTATCGTTATGGAAATGATTCAAGAGTTTTTCAGAACTAAGGATATGAGTTCCAGATTGAAAAAATCCCATCAAATGTACAAATGAATGAATAAAATTAGATACACTCATCTACATTTCAGAATCTGAGCTAAAGAATAATCACACAAGCCTCCAGAAAGAAAAAAAAAAATGCAAGTCACATCTGAAGGAGCGGGAAATAGAAAAACCTCAGATTTCTCAATAGCAATTCTGGAATCTAAAAGAAAATAAAACAATGTCTTCAAATCCCGAAAAATATTTACAACCAAATTGTCATCAAGTGTAAGGGTAGGAGAACTGAGTCATTTATAGAAGCACAAGATCCCAGAATGTTTTTCTTCATACACCATTCCCAGAAAACTACCAGAAAATGTGTCCCTACAAAACAAGTCCTTACACCACATATTAAAAACAAAGACAAGGGATACAAGAAACAGAAGATGTGACAAGGAAATACTGGGAATACTCAGGATAACGATGATGGAAGATTCCCAAGATAGCACATCTGTGACACAGGTGTAGAGAGTAAATAGTCCCAGAAGGAGCTGATCAGAAGGTGCCAAGAGACGTCTATAAAAAGATGAAACTGGTGGAAATCCACGTATTGAGAATAAATTTAGGAAACTGTTATAAAGTATGAGATTAATGTCACATAGAAAGGCAAGCAAGTAGGGGCCTGGGTGAATCAGTTGCTTAGGCATCTGCCTTTGGCTCAGGTCATAATCCCAGGATCCTGGGAACCAGGTTGGTGTTGGGCTCTCTGCTCAGCGTGGAGTCTGTTTCTCCCTCTGCCTCTAACCTCTACTCGTGCTCTCTCTCTCAAGTAAATAATCTTTTTAAAAAAACTTTTTTTTAAAATAAAGATAAGCAAACATGCCTAATTATTAACTCCAGAAAAAAAAAACTATACATATAAGAAATATGATCATAGCTTACCAATTAACTCAGCTCTAAATAGCACTTGTGTCATCTTTTTTTTTTTAAGATTTTTATTTATTTATTCATGAGAGACACACACAGAGAGAGAAGCAGAGACACAGGCAGAGGGAGAAGTAGACTCAATTCAGGGAGCCTGATGTGGGCCTCGATCCTGGGACTCCAAGGTCATTCCCTGGGCTGAAGGCAGGCGCTAAACCACTGAGCCACCCAGGGATCCCAGCACTTGCATAATCTTAATAGAAGATGTAGCAAATTATAATCTAGCTATATTGAGATAGTAGAATAGGGGAAGGCAAGTATGCCAGTCAACATAAAACAGAAATTTGGACGCTCTTTACCTTCCAAAGTGGGAATTCAATAGAAATTATTAAAAATTGATTTAAGAAGAAGAGTACTGCAAGCATATTATGTATAGACAAGGAAGTAAATTCTGAAACCTTAGCTAAAAATGTGTAAAGAGAGTACCTCTGTGGAAGGAGAAATAAGGTTGCTTTTCATCCTAACCAATATTGTCTTGTTAGCTGACTCTTTTATTGTATAAATATGATGAGAATACAATGTTTTTAAATGTCATACAAGTTTCAAAAAGCAAAATAGGGCCACCTGGGTGACACAGTTGCGTAAGCATCCAACTCATGATTTCAGCTCAGTTTATGATGTCAGGGTCATGGGATCAAGTCTTGCATTGGACTCCATTCTCAGTGGGGAGTCTGTTTGGGATTCCCTTCCTCTCCATCTGCCTCCTTCCCTGCTCATGGAAGTGTGCTCTTTCTCTCAAATGAATAAATACATCTAAAAAAAAATTATACTAAAGGCTATCAAAAAAGCAGGGGGGAGGAAAGGTAATGCTACATTCTCATTTTGGTTAGATCATAGGCATTTGAGGGGTTTTTTTTTTAAGATTTTATTTATTTATTCATAGAGACAGAGAGAGAGAGAGGCAGAGACACAGGCAGAGGGAGAAGCAGGCTCCATGCAGGGAGCCTGATGTGGGACTCCATCCAGGGTCTCCAGGATCACGCCCTGGGCTGCAGGCGGCGCCAAACCGCTGCACCACCGGGGCTGCCCAGCATTTGAGTTTTTGAGGAGATTGAACACATTTACCACAAACTGAAGCTAATATTCTTAAACATTATATCTTTGCTAAATTTTAGAACTCCAAGTAAACAGATAATGATATCAGCCCATGTAAATTGGGGCACTGAAGATTTGCCAGGCAATAAAATAATGACAACCTAAAACTTTGATAATTATTTTCAAAGCTAACAATCAAATTGCAGAAGGAATCTTATCAACTGCTCTATACAGGCTTACTCACTTAGTATTATTGCTTCAAAGATCAAATATATATTAAAGCTAAAAGTTGGTCTCATATACAATTGTACTAAGAATCAAACCAAGGTGAAATTTTTATTCCATGTGATATAGATTATTGGTATAGACTCCCTGTCAGTGTTTTGGTTTCCTCTCCACTAATGGCCACATACTAAATCTCAGTAAAGGCTAATGTTAATACACTTGAAGGCAATTCTGCTAAAAATCATATGTTGGTCTAGGAGTTTTTATGTTCTATTGTGTTCGGGTGCAGGGCATCAAATGGTGACCAATGCCAGTTTTGACACATCTGAATAATTGGGTTGAATTTAGCAAGTATTGGGCACCATCTTTGTCCCACACGCTTTGTTAGGCTGTCCAGAAAATGGGATGTTTACACTAAAAAGCCTAGATACGTGCTTGGTCTATTTCTTTATATTAATCATAATTCTGTAAGAAACTGATTTTGTTCTCATTAAATTTCAATATGTCTTGCCTGTTGTCAGTCATCCAAGTTACCCTGGAACAGAACTGGCAATGCTCATTGCCTGGGAAGAAAGAGACATCACGTTTCACAAGAGCAGCAATGGGGTAGGCTTCTCTGAGCTTCACTAAAAGACATTCCTTTATCTTATACAGTCAAAGCCTTGAGTGCTTTGAAGGAAGCTCTCTCCTCAACTGTACTGAAACGTAAATGGGACAATTAAGTGTAAGAAGTCATACAGAAGAACATTCTATGACTTGCTATGGGAATGAGATAGGATGGGTCTTCAGCCACCCAGATACAGCAAAATGATAATGAACAAAGCACAGAAGGCCCATTCACGGTGGGACAGGGCCTGGGGAACCACTACAGTGAAAGGCAAAGAAGCAGCATGAAAAAAATGGAAAATATAAAATTGAAGTCAATGCTTAAGTTTATTTTTTAAGATTTTACTTATTTGAGAGAGAGAGAGAGAGCATGTGCGAGCGGGTGGGGCAAGGAGGCAGAGGGAGAAGCAGACTTCCCCTTCCTGTTGAGCAGGGAACCTGATGTGGAGCTGGATCTCAGGACCCTGAGATCAGGACCTGAGCCCAAGACAGACGCTTAACTGACTGAGCCACCCAGACACCCCCAAAGACCAGCATTTAAATAGCAGGCCTATTTCTTTCCATTTGTCTTTTTTTGAGCAAATAATTTATCCTTTTTAAGTTTCAGTTCTTGTTAGTAAGATCAAAAAGCTAATACCTGACTTTCCTTTTTTTTTTTTTATGTTTAATATCATTCATATAAAGCTCCAAAGCATTTGACTCTGTGCATTGTTGTAGTAGTAATTAGGTGCAGGGCAGGTTAATCTCATTTATACTGCCGAACGCAGTCTCTGCTGATATGAAGCACATTGAATCCCCAATGGCAGCATTTAATATTCTGGTGTCAAGTAGGAGGGGTGGTCACGATCAAGTAATGTTGAGGCAGCATCCCAGCAAGAAGACTAAGGTCTGGGGGTTTGGGGGGTGGGGGGAATTAGGCACGGTACTTCTTCCCAACTCTCCTGGTTTCCATAAAGACTGATTGTGACAGGAATAATAATGGGATCCCCAAAGAGGTCTACATCCTCATCCCTGAAACCTGTGACTATGTTGTTACATGGCAAAAACATGATTAAAACGTATGATTAAGGAATCACGAGAAAGGGAAAGTATCCTGGACGGTATCCATTGGTGGGTCAGTGTAATCACAAGTGTCCTTAAAGGCAGGAAAGTCAATGTCAGAGATAGGACAATGGAAGCAGAGACTGAAATGATGCCAATTAAGCCAAGCAGAGTGGGCAGCCATTAGAAGCTGGAAAATTCTCTGCTAGAGCCTCAAGAACACGGCCCTGCCAACATCCTGATGTTAGCCCACTTTGACTCTTAAATTCCAAAATTCTAAGATAATTGTGTTTAAGGCCCTTAAATTTGTGACAAATTTGTCACAGTAGCAATAGGAATTAACACAGACTTTCTCTTAATACCCCTGGCCTGTCCCCAACTCCTCACTCTTCTCCCCAGAGTTTCAGTGAGGAGCGATACAGTTAACTCAGCCTCCCCGAACCCCCCTCCTCATAAGGGCAGGCCTTCCAGGAAGCAGAAACCCCCCTCTGCTCTTCCATGTCATTCTTCTAGGCACCAACTCCCATGCAGGGCGAGTAGATGGTGTGCAGGCTGCCAGTGCTGCCTATGTCTGCATGAGTAAGTCCAGTTCTGGAAATAGATATAGGGAACCTGCCAAAGCAACAAGTGTAAACTAGGTCCTCCGGTCCAGCTTTAATGGTTGAGAAAGCTAATGGCTTCATCCCCATCTGTCTGTTTTATTTCTCAAATGATTTAGGACTCAGGGAGAGAATGGGACAGAACCAAGTTTCAAGCCCTGAGACCCTCAGAACTTATACGTGAGGGATGCCTGGGTGGCTCAGTGGTTGAGCATCTCCCTTTGGCTCAGGGCGTGATCCTGGGGTCCTGGGATTGAGTCCCATATGGGACTCCCTGCATGGAGCCTGCTTCTCCTTCTGCCTGTGTCTCTGCCTCTTTCTCTTTATGTCTCTTGTGAATAAATAAATAAAATCTTTTTAAAAAAAGTTATACATGATACTAAGGTAGAGATTCAGTTCTTAAGAAGGGACATGACAACAGAAATCTAGCCCTTTCATTGAGCCATCATGGAAGACTGAGATTGCTATCCTTGAGGTGTCCTGTTAGAATTAAGGAGCTAGTCCACGTATGTCAGACCGCAGGTGGAGGTGATCCATGGATCAGGACACTACAGAAAGCAAGAGTAGAGCTGACACTCTAGGCACACTGCTCATAAAAAGCCGAGAGCGCCAGCCTAAAATATACCCAAGTTCTTTCATCAAATAAGTACTCAAAATCAAATATAACATTGTAAGAATATGAGTTGGCATCTTCACTCTTCCAAAAAAGGAAAGGTAATCACTCTCAAATTTCCTAATCAATTCCACAAGCTGGTGCTCTATGATTCCATCATTACAATTCTCTTTGAGGCTACACATAGAACTACTGGAAGCAAACCATGTATAAAGCAGTTCTGTTGGAGTCTAATGGTTGCTGGTTTTGCTAGAGCAAATATGTGAAATTTCCTTCCATCCACAGATTAGATGAAGATATTCACTATCCTTCTGATAGGCATAAAGCAAACAAACATTCTACGTCTTTTTTATTAATTTTTTTTTTTTTTTTGGCCAGGACATATTGACAAGGCCTTTAAGAGACATACTGATTGCAATTATCAATCATTTCACAAATTGGGAAGGCACTTCCCAGCTGTGGATTGATCCCCGAAGAGGTTGGCTCTAAAGATCTTAGTCATTATCACAGCCAAGAGCCGCCTACAGGGAGTCTCAGGCCCCAGAGTGAGGGTTTACAGCCCAAAGGAAATTTCATCACACCAGAAATTGGAAAACAACTAAATCTAAGCTGAACATCCTTCCCTTCCTTTGTTCATCTTTAGTTTTTAGAACATTCCCAAAGTTAGTGCATTCCAGGCAACCACTCAAGGGAGTTAAGTCAGTTTCTCTTTGAAGAGTAATTTGGAGCGTGTGGTTATCTGGAAGAGATGCAGACAATATGGGAAAAGTACGTGGATAGAGAAGGTGGGGGTGCGGCAAAGAGCAGGAGCTGCACCTTGGACAAAATGGGAAGAATAAACTCCTTCCATTTCTCTATTTGTAAAAAGAGAAAAAAAGTTTTGTAAACACAATCAGTTCTTAAAGAATATTGAATAGTTAGGTTCCATGGCAGCCAAGCAGACCACCGTATGTATACAGATCGACTTGACTTACTCTAGAAAAAGTCACATTATTGGAGGGATCTGATTTTAAGCAAATTCCCATTTTTTTTTTTGACAGTAAGAAAAAAGCTTAGTACATGAAACCAATTGGAAAAATGCAGTTTTCAAGGAAGGTATACTGTCAAGGAGATTTTTCACCTGTTCATTTCAATCAACAGGAAGTTGGGGGATCCTTTCCCCCAGGGAAGGAAGTTGAAGGGATCCTTTCCACCCAGGGTCACGTGGAGATCAGATAGAAGAATGTTGATGGTATTAAGCTCCATCACAGAAAAGTATGAGAAATTTAACTATATATTATCTACAAAATGTAGCTTATTTTTTAAATATTTTATTTATTTAGTCGAGAGACACAGAGACAGAGGCAGACACAGGCAGAGGGAGAAGCAGGATCCCTGTGAGGAGCCCGATGCAGGACTTGATCCCAGGACCCTGGGATCCCAACCCAAACCAAAAGCAGATGCTCAACTGCTGAGCCACCCAGGGGCCCCTGTAGTTTCTTTTTTAATTTCCTTATCTAGGTTCGTAATTTTATTTACTCAACATAATTTGTTGAGCACCGACTATATGTCAGGCACTGAACTAGACTCAGAAATACAAAAAAAAATACAATTTAAAAATACAGACACACTGTCTTTAAGGCACTCGATCCATGTCAGATAAACAAGCCATGAAACTACAGAAGACAGGCAAGAGCATCTGCTTAACGGCTCTTGCCTGGAGGGATGCTAGTCACTACTCCAAGTGTCCTCCTGCTCCGTCAACTGCCAGGTACTGGTCTACAAGGAATTCAACAGAAATTGAGAATATACCTTTAGAAAAAATTTTTATGGAAGCCTGAAACTGCCACAAGACCTAAGTACATGATCACTTTGAGTATTTATATCGTATGCTGCAAAATTTCTGACCATAACAGATTTGAAATTAAAATGCATACATTACACACAAAATCAGCCCTTAACCACAGATCTTTTGAGAAACATTGCTTAACATTTTAGAGATTTCATATTAGAATTAAGGGAAGTTAAATTGTTCAAACAGGAGCACTCTAGAATCCTTTCCCATCTCACCCTCAATTCAGAGATTAAAGTTCTTTTTTTTTTTTTTTTGAGATTAAAGTTCCTAAAACAGATTCACTACAAAGTCCAGAAATCTTCCTAGAAACTTACTTTTAGCTTATATAGCCTAGGAACATGCTGGCTATCTAGGATCTTCAGGCAGCTTTTTTTTTTTTTTTTTTTTCTCTTCAGGCAGCTTTATTTGTCCTGTTCATGATCTTTAAATTTTATATCCCTGTATTTAAAATTTATGAAATTTCAAAAAAAAATCTAGGTAATTGCATCTTTTTTTTAGAAAATAAGAAAATGTGGGAACACAGACCTATAATCCAAGTGAATTGTTGTCTAAAGAAATGGTACCCCGATCTTTCCTTTGAGTTGTATACCTGTCCTCTCTAGACGATTTAATTTGCCACCTTTACTTTTTTTCATTTCATTGGTCAGTTGGGGATGTCAGTATATCCCCGCTAGTCCCTATAGCTATCTTATCTATAACTTTTTGGGACACAAATAGGAAACAAAGTTTCCCTCTGGTAAATAAAATGTAGACAGGCTGTAATTTTCAAAAGCAGTTAGACTAGTAAGTCTTGGTTCAAGAAATTCTGAAATAATCAGAAAAATGAGAGGTTTTCCAAATACCCCTCATTAAGAGACAATCCTACAAATGACGGATGGTAAAAAGTCCTACTCTTGGAGCCTAAAAAAGAAGAGATTTTGGAAATCAAATTGAACTCCTAGAAGAGGAACTTGAGAAGCTACCTTTCCCCATAGTATCTCTTAATTCACTAAAGAAATGTTTATGCAGCACTTGCTATGTAACAATCCTATGCACCATGGATTCAGTTGTGGACAAAATTAAGTCCCCATCCTTATGGAACTTATCTATGAAGAGACTTAGATAATAAACACACACACATCCCCCCAAGAAGAAGTATGAATACGTAAGTAATGTAGTTTCAAATAGTAAGTATGATAAAGAAAAAAATAAGACAATAGAATAGAACATGGCTGAATATTTGTATCAGGGAGATGAGGTCCTCTGACTATAGTGGCGGGGAAAGGACTCAACAGCGGATAATTGACCTGAGACAAAAATGATGAGGAAACAGCCACGTGGTCACTTTGTGGGACACAAAAAGTCACAGAAAAGGAGATGGGGAACTGGCAGGGATATACTAAGGTCATCGGCCACACTGATGCAATCAAGAAATGCAGAAGTGGTAAACTCAAACACCTACAGGTAGACAGACAACTCCAGGAAGAGAATGGAGACAAGCATTCCAGGCCAAGGAAAGAGTACACGTGTCCTAAAATGGGAGCAAGCTTGAAGTGTCATGGTATTTAAAAAAGATCCCACATAAAAAAAAAAAAAAAGATCCCACATGTTTAAAATTCTCTTTGTCTTCTTTGTAAGACTTTTTCTGAAGTTTCCCAGGACCCTCTGCAAACCATTACTGATAGAAGAAATCATCATCCATTGACTTTGGCATAGTCCATATGATCTCTGCCATGTGTTCATCTTTGCTTCCTCTCCATGCCACTCCCCAGTACCTAACACCCCCATCAGGACCATTATCACCATGACCCCAGTCTCAGACAGAAATTTGAATTTACAGCCAAGTTATATGCCAGGTAATGACGGTGAATCAGATATGTAACAACCAGCCATAAAATGAAAGGAATGGTATTTGAAAGTTTGTCCGAGCTTGTTGTACACATTTTAATAACACATGTCTTAAAGGCCCTTAGTGAATTTCAATGATACGGGAAAAAGTTTTTTAATGATGAATAAAATGAAAAAGTTTAATGATAAATAAAACTTAATCAACATTTGGACATTTGAAACCTTTACCACATGGACCAGAATCAATTTAGGACCTGAAGAAGTAATTTAAAAAGCCAAATATCAACATGAGTTTCAAGGACAACCACACTGTATATTATACAAGGCCTAAAAAAAGAAAACTATCTAGTACTAAAAAAAATAAATAAATAATCACGTGATCGTGTTTATCGTTTGCTAAGATGGAATCAGATCAATAACATAAGTCCCTGCAAGTATATGATACAGAACAAAAGGTTTCAAAAGTGAGACTAAAAGGAAAAATAAATCATTCCAAGAATATGAAATTATATAATTCATATTTAGAAGATTAAAAATGAAAAGATATTTAATAACTTCCTTCAGTGAAAGGAATTATTTATGTTGGCACTGTGAGTATAATTGAAAAGGAGGAATAAGAACAAGAAAAGTGAATACTAGTGTGAAAACTCCCATGTGGTACAAAATACAGATTTTCTCATTGTTATTGCTCAATATTCATTAAACATCCTGTTTTTCCAAATGTTGTCAATTATGAAGTTCCAAGCGTGTACCTTAGTGAAGGATCTGCTATGACTTGCACTCATAAAAATTGGTAGAACTATTGAATTTTACCACTGAATGAGCTTCCCACTTCCCTTTCAACATGCCTTTTCAATATTATTCAGTTATTAAGGCGCTAGTAGGGATGAGGCACTGGATTACAAGCAAAGGTGTAACTCAAACTCCAGTCTTCTTTCCAGGCTATCAACTCACATTACCCAACTTCCATACAGACCCATTAAAATTCTTAGTCTCTGTCTACAAAGTAAAAGAACAACTGGATTCAAGTAATTTGCATGGCATTGGGAATGACTAATAGGTTTAATTTACTGATACAAGCTAGCATTGCCCATATTCCTGGGAACATGCATAGTTTATCTGTGCCCAGAATTTTCCCAGAACTGGGTAAGGATGAAGTATGTATGAATCAGGCCAGAAATGCTTCGTAATTAACATCTTCAGCTAGCAGCCTTCAACTAATGATTCTAGGAAATCGGTAGTAGAAACACCCTAGCTCGCTCCTCCTCAAGTCAGCAAATTCTGAGAAGTGTGTTTTATATATTTCCTTGGGTCTATTTGCTGGATTAACTTTCAGCCTCCTACCATGGTTACCGGCATCACAATGTACCCCCTGTTCACTGACATCTCCTGTTTCAATTCTCTACTCCCTCACCAGTGTTCCCTGCACCTCCCAAATAAACTCTTTGCACCCAAATTTTTGCCTCATTAAGATACTCATCATGAACTCATTTGCATGTGAGATGTTGTCATTTATCCAAATGGATTTTCTCTACACTAGTAGCTATGGGGCAATTGTGATTGGGAAGGTTGCCCTATACCCATTACCTACATCAGCACCTACCTCCTCTGATCTTTCTGTCCTACGCAGCCCTCAGGCTATCCCATATTCCTACCTTGCCCCCAACATTCTGTGCTGCTTCCAAACCCCAATGATCTCTTCCACATCTGAGATCACGTCTCATCTACTACTTCAACCACATGCCTAACACTTACCTCCAATGTAACAGGACGTCAGGTGACTTTACACGGGGAAGGATTCCCTTCTACCAGGATCTGTCTAACCACTCCTCCTTCAAGGCCAAGATTCCTTTAAGGCGCAAGGCGAGAAGCATTAGATCAAGTCTTCAAAATGCCCTCACACTCCTTCAGGTACCTGAGATGTGGACTCTGACCTGGCCTCCAGTTACACCTGAGCTCTTGTCCAACATTATTTATGGCTCCTGAGTGATTTGTGATATGTGGATATCATCCTTTCACTTCATTCCCTTCAAAACAACAATTAATTTTTATCTTTATTTCTCAAAAGACTAATCATCGGCCATCATTCAAGTCTAAACTCTTCTTTCCACCTGTCTTTCCAGAAAATCTCTAACCAAACACCCAACTGCAGACACTTCAACTGATTTCCAGAGCTGCTTGGTTTCACAGGTTGCAGTTGGATTTAATTTTTCTGATACTGGGATTAACTTCATTCTGCTTCTGAACAATGAACTCATTATCACTGTCAGCATTCCCAACAAAGAAGATGATTTCCATAGACTAAAACGTTCATATTGGGTATATTCCCATGTATTATCTTTTTAGGATGTCTTTTAGCCTTTTTTTGTGCTATCCTTGAGTTTGTGTGTTAAAGACATTTATAATACCTACCAGAACCATAATGAACATCCATATGGCAGAAATAAAATCCACACTATATTTTTCTTTTGAAAGGTGCAAATCTGTGAACATCCTCCAAGTGGACACTTAGCTTTTCAGTTAGCTTCCCCCATTTTTTGCTTTCTTTTCTTTTTTTTAAATAATAAATTTATTTTTTATTGGTGTTCAATTTGCCAACATACAGAATAACACCCAGGGCTCATCCCGTCAAGTGCCCCCCTCAGTGCCTGTCACCCATTCACCCCCACCCCCCACCCTCCTCCCCTTCCACCACCCTTAGTTCATTTCCCAGAGTTAGGAGTCTTTATGTTCTATCTCCCTTTCTAATATTCCCTACCCATTTCTTCTCCCTTCCCTTCTATTCCCTTTCACTATTATTTATACTCCCCAAATGAATGAGAACATATAATGTTTGTCCTTCTCCGATTGACTCATTTCACTCAACATCATACCCTCCAGTTCCATCCACGTCGAAGCAAATGGTGGGTATTTGTTGTTTCTAATGGCTGAGGAATATTCCATCATGTACATAGACCACATCTTCTTTATCCATCATCTTTCAATGGACACCGAGGCCCCTTCCACAGTGTGGCTATTGTGGACATTGCTGCTAGAAACATCGGGGTGCAGGTGTCCCGGCGTTTCACTGCATCTGTATCTTTGGGGTAAATCCCCAGCAGTGCAATTGCTGGGTCATAGGGCAGATCTATTTTTAACTCTTTGAGGAACCTCCACGCAGTTTTCCAGAGTGGCTGCACCAGTTCACATTCCCACCAACAGTGTAAGAGGGTTCCCCTTTCTCCGCATCCTCTCCAACATTTGTGGTTTCCTGCCTTGTTAATTTTCCCCATTCTCACTGGTGTGAGGTGGGATCTCATTGTGGTTTTGATTTGTATTTCCCTGATGGCAAGTGATGCGGAGCATTTTCTCATGTGCGTGTTGGCCATGTCCATGTCTTCCTCTGTGAGATTTCTCTTCATGTCTTTTGCCCATTTCATGATTGGATTGTTTGTTTCTTTGCTGTTGAGTTTAATAAGTTCTTTATAGATCTTGGAAACTAGCCCTTTATCTGATACGTCATTTGCAAATATCTTCTCCCATTCTGTGGGTTGTCTTTTAGTTTTGTTGGCTGTATCCTTTGCTGTGCAAAAGCTTCTTATCTTGATGAAGTCCCAATAGTTCATTTTTGCTTTTGTTTCATCTGCCTTCGTGGATGTATCTTGCAAGAAGTTACTGTGGCCGAGTTCAAAAAGGGTGTGGCCTGTGTTCTCCTCTAGGATTTTGATGGAATCTTGTCTCACATTTAGATCTTTCATCCAGTTTTAGTTTATCTTTGTGTCTGGTGAAAGAGAGTGGTCTAGTTTTCATAAAGCAAGGTTTACAGCAGAGGGACTTTGTGAGCTTTCTGGTCACCTTCTTAAACATCTCAAAATTTGCGACTATCTTCCATGTGAATTTCTTCCTAATATTTTCCAAGTTGCAAATATTTAAAAATGCAAAATCAGCCATGATTTTGGACTTGTAGTATTAATCCTATAATGCTCCACCTTCATCATGCAACCTTCTGGTCTCCAGCGATCTCAGCACTCATACTGCAACTTGACTACTTTTTCTCAACATAAAGTGGCATGCAATTTCCCAGCAGCAAAATCGTTAAGGCTTGCTTTCTAGTCACATGCATCTGAAAGACAGCTGTGTTTTCCATGAATTCTTTGCTGCAGATTATACACATGCCACAGAAACTGGTACCCTTTTTTCCATGCTGCTGTTGCTCCAGAAATTTTTCAATCTGTTTCTGAAGCTGTTCTGATAAAACATTATACAACAAAATAGAGTTGTCATTTTGTTTCCAAAGAGCATTTGGGGTTGATTCTCACTGCACTACAGTGCTCAGTGATAGACCTCTTCGCCTGGGTGGGGGTGCAGGGTTCTCTCTCGGTTCTGTCTCAGCTCTATGCACAGTTCCCACCTCCTGGTTTGATGGCTTTCTGATTCAGTTTTCAAGAAAACTGCCCCACAACATCCCTGACTTGGTTCACTTTTTCCCTTTGAATTTCAATTCTCTTGTGATCTCCCTGAAGTAAGCTCTCCAGCTCTTATACTGACAAAAGATGCCAAAGAGTATTCAGGAAGAAAAACTAAGGACTTAGCAAGCATTACAGTTTGGATCTGTAAGTGAACCACTTTTTATAACTTTTGAAAACAATTGGGAGATCTACAGAAAATAGTATAGTCAACTCAAAGTTACAGGAGCAGTTCATATAGGAGGGATGTTGAAACAGAGCAGTCTAGAGCCAGTCTACCTTGCTGTAGGTCCTGGTCCCACCATTTACCACCTAGGAAATAGCTACTACTTATGACCTTGCTCAAGTTTCTTATCTAGCTTCTATTTCCTCACCTATAAAATGAACAAAAATAGCACCTAATAGGCTGGTGTAAGGATTAAATGGAGAAAAAAAATACCTGTTGATAATTTCCTACCTTATCATAAACGTTGGCTATTTTTATTGCTCGGTCTAATGCGAAGGATATTATAAAGGGGAGCATTTATTTTCAGGCAACGCCTGCATGTCATTTTTGATCATGTGACTCAGGGGGTAGCCTCTATTCCCTTCTCACCAGCTCTGTGTTTTAGACTCCCAAATCCAACAGTCTTTCCACACATGCCAACCAGCTGTTTCAGTTGTTAAATTCCTCCTGAACCCCATGTCACCATTGGCATGCTTTCTGGGTACATGGCATTGCATTGAACAACTATGTCCAGGCATAAATGGGTGCAGTAAGTAATATTTTTCTCCTTCACAGAGGTTTGGAACCAATGGAAACATGCAGTATAGTTAGGCAAGGAGAAAAAACACCTCGTTACAATCAAGGTGGTATTAGAGAACATAGCTTGTATCTACAGAGTAGGTCTCCTCAAACCTAATCTCTAAAACATAGAGACTGTCCTTCTCAAGTTGTAACTACAGATCTTCCCAACCTTTACAGCAAAGCTGACCACATAGACAAGGGCAAAGTGTACTCTGTGGGCAGATGTGCTCCCAAGAAAGGGAGGGGGGAGGAACCGAAATGCACACGCTTTGTTTCTCCCTCCCAAACCCCTGTTGAGACTGTCACATCTCTAGAGAACTTGCATGAGGAAGTAGAAGCAGGCTAAGACACAAATGCTAGTGGCGCTGCCTCTACCAGAGAGAAAACATCAGGAGTGGGAAGCAGCACTCCTTCCCACACAGGCTGAACACTAGTCCAGCAGAAGACTGGCCAGTAGTCATATTAAAGGAGAAGCCAAACTGCAAGTTCACAGTCCTATCATCAGAGCCCTTGCCTTCCTGTTTCCTGCCTTGAGTTTCTGGGGGGGGGGGGGGCGGGGGGAGAAAGAAGGAAACAAAAAGAATTATCCCACAAGCCCACATTTGAGTTTTAAATAACTCCGTTTTTCACTTTGATATGTCTATTATATTCTCTGACATTCCAGGAAGCCCTGCAAAACTGAAAAATACAGCCAGGGCTTACAAGGAGGCGTTTTTGGGTGCCACAGATGTGCACCAAATGATGACAGTGGAGCTGGGCATCACCTACATCCATCTCTCCCTTCCTATCCCGGTCTCACCAAACTATGAGATGACACTTGATACCGATCATAGACAGTGTGACACAGCATTTTTTTTTTTTTTTGGCATGCCCTTAAGCACAGTGACACTAGAATTTGTCAAAGAAACAAAATGCAGTGGGCAGGGAAAGCTGTCAATTATAACTTCATGGTTTTGTTTCATTTCATAAGAAAAGCACAGAGTATTTTAATGGTTAAATCTCCTATTTGCCCTTTGTCTTGCTTGCTTCCTTTTAACACCTCCTCTGCTTTCTCTGGGGTCCAGACAGAGGATTTCAGAGGTTCTCCTTTTCCATACCACATCCAAGCAAGCTCGTCAACCTTGTAGCGAAGCTGTACTTTTTTTTTTTTTTTCTCTTTCAACCACTCTATTTTCTCCATCTTGTGGGTGTTGTGCTAGATTTCAGAAATAAGCCCAAGTCGAAATAAGAACTAAATTATTCCCTTTAACTTTCAAAGGTACCACCTTCTGACACAAACACAGGCCCTCCTTGACGAAGGAAGGTTCACTTGCTGGAAACACGGCTGACCCAAGGCCTAGAGACAAAAGGAGGATATAGGGAGAGAAGAGCATTTGAAAAGCCCCCTTCCCTCAGAAGGGCATCAATGAAAGAAAAGAGATATTTTAGAAAGTATCTTGAACTCTGAGGTGGAAGCACTGAAACAAACACAAAGTTTTTTTTAAAGTTGTTCTTCTTTTTTCTGATAACTCAGTATGTTAAACTCCGTGGGAATATGCACAAACACGTGACCTTTATACTCCCTACCACTAGTCTGACCCAAATTAGAGCATTTCTTCAAAAAATTGCCGACAGAATACAGAATGCTACTACCGTGGCCAAGTAGTCCACAATTTTTCTTTAACAAGGCTATCTCCCTCAAGTGCTGGTTTTCTTTCTCATTAAGAGATAATAGCCCCTTTATGACAAATAAAAATGAACTTCCATGACTATTTCTAGCAAGTCTGAGGATTCTAAACAGCATTATTGTGCACAATCATATGAAACAATGCAGAATAGCACCACAAATTATGTAAAAATGAGTTTCCTCTCATCTGTACTAAAATGTTTGGTAAATTGTAGGGTATAAACCATCTATTTGCCCAGGGCATAATTCCTCATACTAAATATCACAATTTTCCAGAAACCAAAATAGAGCTTGAAGTCTATCCCGCTTTAGCCATAAAATGAAATATGTTGTATTTTAAATGTCTACAATTTTTTTACTTTGGATGTAGGCAGGGAAAGGAGTAAAGTATGTTTCAGAATGGCAAGAACAGGACTCTATTGGGTCTATGTCTACAAAGCCAGGACCGCCTCATCACCCCACAAAGACATCACCCAGCAAAGACAGCGTTCCTTAGCATCGCATGTGTTCATGTTGCTAGATAAAATATAGAAAGCTTAAATTTGAGTTTCAAATAAGCAACAAATAATTCTTTTAATATAAGTATGTTCCAAATATTCACACTTATATGAAACTCACGTTCCGTACTTAATCCACTGAGTTTATTTTCGTGTGTGGTATTACTAAGTAGCCCAGGTTCATTCTTCTATGAGTAGCTGTCCAGTTTTCTCAGCATCATTTATTGAAGATCCTGTCTTCTCTCCATTGTATATTCTTTCCTTTTTTTTTTTTTTTTGGTCACAGATTAATTGACCATACAAATGTGAGTTTATTTCTGGGATCTCTATCCTGTTCCTCTTATCTGCATGCTTAATTTTGGGCCACTACCACATGGTTTTGATTACTACAGCTTTATAGTGGGTCTTGATAGCTGGAATTGTGATATCTCCAGCTTCTTTATTCTTAAGATTTGACTATTGGGATCTCCTGTGGTTCCATACAAATTTTAGGATTATTTGTTCTAGTTTTATGAAAAATGTTGCTGTTATCTTGATAGGTATTGCATTGAATTTCTAGATAGCGTTGGTACCATGGACATTTTGATCGTATTAATTCTTCTTATACATGAGTATAGATTATTTGTGTGACCTTCAGTTTCTTTCATCAGCACTTGATAGTTTTCAGAGTATAGATCTTTCACCCCTTTGGTTAGGTTTATTCCCAGGCATTTTATTCTTTTTGGTGCAATTATAAACTGTGCTCTCCCCGTCCCCCCCCCCCCCCATTTCTCTTTCTCTGATTTCATTGTTAGTGATAGATACACTACCAATTTCTGAGTATTAATTTTGTCCTGAAACTTTATTAAATTCGTTTATTACTCCTAACACTTTTCTGGTAAAGTCTTTAGGATTTTCTCTGTATAGTATCACGTCATTTACAAATGGTGACAGTTTGATTTCTTTCTTACCAATATGGATGCCTCATTTCTTTTTGTTGCCTGATTGCTATGGCTAGGACCTCCTGTACTATGTTGAATAAAAGTGGTGAGAGTGGACATCCTTGTCTTATTCCTGACCTTAGGGGGAAATTCCTCAATTATCCAACATTGAGAATGATGTTAGCTGTAGGTTTTTTATATATAACCTTTATTATGTTAAAGTATATTCCCTCTAAACTATTTTGTGGGGTCCTTATCATGAATGGACGTTGAATCTTGTCAAATGCATTTTCTACATCTTTTGAGATGATCATGTGATTTTTATCTTTTGTTTTGTTGATGTGGTATATGACATTGGTTGATTTGAAAACACTGAACCACCCTTGTATCATGGGAATACACCCCCCCCCCCATGATCCTGGTCAATAATCTTTTTAATCTATTGTTGTATGTAGCTTGCTAATATTTTGTGGAGGATTTCTGCATCAGGTTCATCAAGGATGTTGGCCTACAGTTTTCTTCTTTGTGTAGTGTCTATTTGCTTTTGTTACCAGAGTAATCCTGGCCACATAGAATGCATTTGTCTGGAATAGCTTGAGGAGAATAAATATTAACTTCTTCAAATATCTGGTAGCATTCACTTGTCAATCCATCTGGTCCTGGGTTTTTATTTTTTGGTAACTTTTTCAATTACCAATTCAGTTTGTTGCACTTAATGTATTCAGATTTTCTAATTCTTCCTAGTTTTGTTTTGGAAAGTTCTATATTTCTAGGAATTTATCTTTTTCTTCTAGGTAATCCAGTTTGTGGGCATACAATTTTTCATAGTATTCTCTTAAAATCCTTTGTATTTCTGTGACATCAGCTGTTACTTCTTTTTTCTGATTTGAGTTCTTTTGCTTTTTCTTAATGAGTCTGGTTAAGGGTTTTTCAATCTTGTTTATCTTTTGAAAGAAATGGATCTTGGTTTCATTGTTCTTCTCTACTGTCTTTTGTTAAGACTCTATGTCATTTATTTCAGTTCTGATTTTTTTTTTTTAGTTCTGATCTTTATTTACTTTCTCCTAGTCACCTTAGGATTTGTTCTTTTTCTAGTTCCTTTATGCATAAGGTTAAACTGAGTTTTGAAAAACTTATTTTGAACTCAGTGATCACTCTTCAAACACTAATAAATATGTTTCCAATAGATGTAATTTTCCTTAAAAATTGTATGAGTCGGGCAGCCCAGGTGGCTCAGCAGTTTAGCACCACCTTAACCCCGGGGTGTGATCCTGGAGACCTGGGATCAAGTCCCAAGTCAGGCTTCCTGCAGGGAGCCTGCTTCACTCTCTGCCTGTGTCTCTGCCTCTCTCTCACTCTCTGTCTCTCATGAATAAATAAATAAAATCTTTAAAAAAAATTATATGTATCTCTCATGAATAAATAAATAAAATCCTTAAAAAATTGTATGTATCTCTCATGAATAAATAAATAAAATCTTTTTAAAAATTGTATGTCTCTCATGAATAAATAAATAAAATATTTTTTAAATAAAATATTTTTTTAAAAAATTGTATGAGTCATTTTTCTAAATACTTACCTAAATCTTATTTTTGACCATATTGTCTTCTAAATGCCTCCCATAAATTCACTAGCTGCTATCTTTAAAACTATGTATTTTAAACTATATGAAGTGATGCTAGTTCTGGTTCCCCAGATTTGATAAGAAGGGCCATACTGTAGCTAATAACAGATTTGTGAATAAAATTCAACCAGAGCATATCCCTCCTAATATTATTGTCATTACAGTGAAGAATGTGACATTTCCCAGTCATTACCCACCCACCTCCTGTCTTTATTGAGAGTGAAACAGGAACTGAGATCTGAAAGTGACCATACTCTGGTTTTTTACCATGACAGACAAGACTTTGTTTCCAAAGGACTTCTTTTTTCAAGCAAGGCTTCCTAGGGTTTGGTGCTACCTGGCATGAATTATTTTTGTTATCAGTTCACCAAATGTCTAATGAAAATTTAAACTGTACCAGGCACAGTATAAGGACTGAGGGGGGAAAAAGAAACCAGTCTGATCTCAGGTAGTTTAGAATCTAATGAGTGGCACCTAAAGCTGCTTACAGTGACTTGTCATTCTCCTTTATCTGAATCTGTACCATCTGCTTAAAGCAGCTTGCTTTATACATTCTAGATCTCAGATGGGAGGCTGATGGGATAGATTCTCTGAAGAGATCCAAATGCCTTTCAACACCAGCTCTGCATATGTTGTCCCACAAGAGCTACTACTGAATGTAGACAAAGATGGTTGATGGCTCCTGTCCTGCCTGGCTCACTGGCCATTACTCTATAGCCTCCTGAGAATGGGAGTCAACCCAGTGTCACCAGCACCGTCTAGCTAAGGTAAAGGGAGATTTCAAAATGGAGTGAGCTAGCAAACCTAGTCCAGAGTCTTTTCAAGATAGGGTTGGAAGGGAGGAGGAATTTATGCACATCCTCCTTTGAGAAACCGTGAACTTATTTTTTAAAACCTTTCCAACAGCTGGAAACCCTCAACCAGCACTTAACTTCCTTCTCACCACAAGGACACCTGAACCATTGATATTGTTTTCGGAAAGAATCAAAGCAATTTAACAAGTTTCAATCCCTCATTTGCATATTAACTCAACCAATCCCAGTTTAACCTAGTTTCAATCCCTGCTTTGCCTAGAAGACCTAAATGAGAACCACACTTGTAGTTTTCAGCCTATTTAATTCTGTATACACACACACACACACACACACACACACTTCTCAGCACAGGAGTCAGGTTCCTACCTCAATCTGTATCTCCCAAATTGCAATTCTAATAGCCCAAATAAGCATCTGTTAGCTTTAATTTTCAGTGAGTTCTTTCTTGGTTAATGCTTGTTCCAAAGAATTCCAGCCAGACAAAAAGGTATGACAACAGGGATCATGCCTTACATAACTTCAATCTTATATAACAGTAATTCTCGATGGTACCTACTGTTAAAAAGAAAATCACAGGCCCCAAACGGTGTCACCTAAGCCAAGTCACCAAACTTAGGGGCTTAATATCTGACTTAACTGCAGTTTCAAACTCCCTCAGAGAGGTCTTAACTTGTCAATCATAAATTCTCAGACCAGGGGACACCTGGGTGGCTCAGTGGTTTAGCACCCGCCTTCAGCCCAGGGCGTGATCCTGGAGACCCAGGATCAAGTCCCACGTTGGGCTCCCTGCATGGAGCCTGCTTCTCCCTCTGCCTGTGTCTCTGCCTCTCTCTCTCTCTTTCTCTCTCTCTGTATCTCTCATGAAGAAATAAATAAAATCTTTAAAAAAAGTAAATTCTCAGACCAGTGTTAATGAGGTAGTCTGTCACATGGGTCCTCTCCATCCTCCAAAGCAAGATGAGCTAATCCACCTAATAAAACCTCCTGCCTTTCTCCCTAAGGAAAGGTGACCTTGTCTGGAACAATCTTTTCTTTTGCTAGTAACTTTCTTGTCCCTTCTTATGAAAAGACCTTCCATCTTGTACAACTCCTCAGAGCTCTCCTTTACTTGCTAGTTCAATCCTTCATTTGCATATTAACAATGAGGGATGCTGCCCAATTTAAGAATCACTTAATAAAGCCAATTGCATCTTCAAAAACTTACTCAGATGGATTTTATTTTATTACACCACATTTACACCTCTTTCATCTGCCAGCTCAACCACTTGTATAGGAGTTGCCTTAGGCTCCTTTCAGTTTCTCTCCTAATGAATTGTTCTCACGTGGGCCACAATAGCCTGATAATTTAAATTCTTGGAATCCTATTTCAAACAAATCAACTTAGTTTTCTTGTCTCACATGACACTCATTCAAACTCTTTCCCATGTAGAGAGAATCATGTTAGCTGCCTCTGCATTACTCAGTCTCCCCTCCTTCACTCTCTATATTCCCCACTCACTCACCTACCGGGTTATTATCAAGCACCTGCCAACACCTGCCATCACCACATATAAAGTCATGTTGCTTTTCCACTGAATAATGTTGCTTCTGTTGACCACAGGGCCTCATCAAGTGTTGAGCTCCCTTAAATGCTGTAAAATTTGCTGACAAAGCTGATGCTCTAGAACCCTGGACTATGCAATGTTCTCAGAATAGGAGAATGCTTTACCAAAACTTTTTAAATTTTTTTACACCATTTACACTACCTTCTTTGGAGGAATTCATACCCAAGAAATGCTGCCTTCCACTCCAGTGAGCTACAGTAGAAACAGAATTTTAACATTTGTTGACAAGTCTCCTACCTGTAAGCCCAGAAGAGTCCTAGGATCACTATGCTCATCCCTTCTGAAATTGAAGCTTATTATTAAGTCAAGTTTATTGGTTTGAACTTCCCTTATGTTTTTCTTTTCCCCAGAGGTAAACCTCAGACCTTCATGGTAGGACTTCTTGACAGTCTCATAGACAGATCTGAATCCCACAAAGACATATATCTATGGATAGACATAATCTATATAGATATAGACATAATTTATATCTATAGACATAGATTAGGTTTAAGCAGCACCTCTGCTGTCTTTGTGTACTTTTTTTTTTCTAATCCAGAGAGTATAAAAGGCTTCATAACTAGTTAATCTTGAGAGAATACAAGAATAATATTGAATACTGTGAGGATTACAGAAATTTCCTGACTATTAAAATGTCCTGTCAATATAAATGGGACTCCTTAAGAATTTACAACTTTACAAAAGAAAGAGGAAAAGGCAAATGAGAGATGGGGAAAATATGCAGATACACATGATAGATTACTTATTTCCTTAACGTGCACATAACTCTTACAAATCAATAAAAAAGATGAATAACACAATAGAAAAATGAGCCAACAATGTGAATAGAGTACAGAAAAAGAAACAATAGCCAAGAAGTCTATAAAGAGATGCTGATCTTATTCATAATCAAAGGAATGGAAATTATAACAGGAAGGTACTGTTTTTCACCTAGAATATCAGAAAAGGTATAGAAGAGTAAAACTCTAATGCAGGTAAGGTAGGAAGAAATGAGCATTCTAATATGCTGCTGCAAGAAGAATAAACTATAATTGTTTGGAGAGCAGCTCGATATCAATAAAAATTAAGTTTGCATAGCATTTGACCCAGGAAACACTGGGAATTTATCCAACATACATACTTGCAAACAAATATTTAGAACATCTATTCAATAGAGTAGTTGCCCTTAGGATCTACCTCCGTGTTTTCATATGGAAAATGTCTCTATTAACAAAACAATCGTCTGAAATTTATGTATGGAGTAACACAGTTGATATAAAATAAGTAGGTGGATGGATGGATTGATAGGTGGATAAGTACTTTTAATGCATAGTAAATTAGGTTAAGATAAAGTAGAAAACAAAGTGGTTTGGTGCGGGGAATAACAATAAGGATGGGCTTGAAGTAGAAGCGACTATAGTCATGGCTGCATCTAACTTTTCACGATATCCTCTTCTCACTGTACCAATTTTTTTCCACAATGAACACGTATTACTTTTGTAATTTAAAATACTGTTTTTTTAAAAAAAATTTTTTTAAATCACCCCACCTTAAATAAATAGCTCCTTTAAGTAGCAGGGCACTTCATAAAAGTGTCCCTTAAAGGACTTGGTTCCAAACTAATTCACTTTCTCCAAGGTTGGATCTGTCTCCCTTCTCAGATTTTCTTCTGCCAAGATCACTCCTCTCCCTGGTTTACGGTCTCCATCTCTGCTCTTCATGACCCATACTCCACTTTCTCTTGGTCACAACCTTAGCTGTTTCATGTGTTACGCTCCTGTCTCTCAACTTGTCAACACAGTGACCTTCACTACTGCCTGTCCAGTCTGATGCTACCCCACCGTCTTCCCACCAGAACTGTTCTAGCCAAGGTTTCAAGGGTATGCTGATAAATTGGAGGAGCAGCTTTGTTAGTCTTCAGAAGATGAAATAAAATAACCCATCATAGCGTAGATCCACATAGTTTAATAAGAACCTTCATATAAATGGCACTTTTTTAATGTAGCAGAATACAGAGGCAGGGATACCCTAATAAGTCATTCAACAGCCACTTTTGAATTTTTTCTGGCCCCCAAAATCACACACACCTTTGTAGAAAATATAACTAGCAAATGGAAAACAAGTTAAAATAGCTCCATTGCTTTTTCACATTTTGACACTGATCTGTGTTGGCTTTACAAAAATGGATTTTACCTATTAATGTACACCTCTTATTGCGATAATTTTTCTATGAGCAAATATACAGTCACGTTGTAATTTTTAACCATTATTTAATATTATGTTCTATTACTTGATACATTCATTCATACAACAAATATTCAGGAGGCTGTTCTGGGCTCTGGGTGTATAATCATGAATAAACATATCCCTGCACTCCTGGATTTATATTCTAGTAGGAAAGCAACAGATATATATATATATAATATATATTATATATATATTATTAATATAATTTATATATATATAATTATAAATGCACGTGGAGACAAGTGTAATTTACAGAAAGAAAAGAGGGTGATGTGATGCTGCATTGCAGGGTTACACAGGGAAGGGGCCAGGCTTTTAGGAGGACTGGCCGGGAGGGTGACTTTTGAGCAGGGATATGAGTGAGGTGGGAATGAGCTACTTCAATGGAGATATGGAGGCAGAGTCCCAGGCAAAACCAATAGGAACAGGCCTTAAAGGCTGATACAGTCTTTTCTTGTCGCATATTTATTTCTCACAGTTAAAGATTATATAAAGATTCTACTTTATCTTCCTCTAGTATATGGGGAGGAGGGTTTAACTGTCACATTTAAATCTTTTATTCAAACTAATATTTAAAAAATAAATAAATAAAAATAAAATAAATATAAATTAAAAAATTAAAAAACTAATATATTTATTCTAAAACAGGGATCTTAAGCAATATTCTTATGAATGAGTACATGTATCAGTGTATATGTTCCCATTATTTCCCTAGGATGATTTCCTAGAGGTTGTTTTAAAACACTGACTTTTTAAAGATTTTTTGATGCACGTTGCAAAATTGCCTGCCCAGGAGGACTTTAACAATTTAAAGTGTTTAGGATACATCTTGTGGCACCCTTAAAAACATGTGAAATTAGGAACGTTATCACCTAGGAGAACATCTAAGGTTTTTCCACTGAACGATCTTCTTAAAATTGCTTTATATATATCTATTTAGTTAGGTTTTGTCCTTTCCTCTTTCTCCATTCATTTGTAACCACTTTTTTAGTGTGTTTTAGTGCTGTGATATTATATCCGCAGAGGTTGATAAAAATTATACCTTTATTTTTTGGTAATCTCCTTCATTATAACATATAATTCCACCTTTAATCAATTTAATGGCTAATATTTTAAAATCCACTTTTTCTGAAAATAAGGCAGCCCAACTCTTTAAAAATGTTCACTTGCAGGGCACCTGGGTACCTCACTAGGATAAGCACTTGGCTTTTGGTTTCAGCTCAAGTCATGATCTCAGGGTCCTGGGATCAAGCCCCCATGGGGTTGTGCTCTCAGTAAGAGTCTGCTTGAGAATTTTCTCCCTCTCCCTCTCTATCCCTTCCACTACTTATGCGCACTCACTCTAATAAATAAATCTTTTGAAAAATGTTCACTTTCATTGGACATCTTGTCTGTTCTACCTTAGTTTTTCTGAGGTACTATGTTATAGGTGTGCCACTTGTTGATAACATAGAGTTCCATTTTGGCTTGGTAACCAAAAGTATACATTTTGCTCAATTAACTTCATGTAATTTATAATTGTTATATCAGGCATAGTGGATCTTATTTCTGTTCGCTGTTTTTAACTTTTTTTCCAGTTGGTTCCTTTTATAATTTGCTTTTGCTTCTCTGACTGGGAAAGCATATTGAATTATTTTTCATTAGCAGTTAATTTTCAGTTTTTAGAAAACACAATTTAAATGATTGTCTAAATATCAGTGAATTTTTAAAAATTTCTTTCTATGTAAGTGTAAGTAATGCACTGAACTTCTTACCTTACTCCTACACTTATAAGTATGATTTGGAATTTTCACTTCATTATGGTCATTGTTTTTCTGCTACATTCTGTATGTTCTCTTGATATCTGCATCTTTTCTAACATATTTACACTATTTAGAATCCATTCCATTCTCAAATAGTTTCCATATTCACTTTCATATTATGACTTGCTCTGTAATTCTCTAAGTTGTTTCTCAATTAAAAGCTTTATATTTTTTCCCCATATAGAATATGTGGAAGGACTTGCACTTTGGGCCTTATAGAGCTAAACCTCTTTACCATGGTCTTCATAAATGAAAAAATCACCTGCTATGACATACAGTTGAAGGAGGTAACTCACAAAAATAGTCCCCATGCACTTTAGGTATGGCTTCCCTTTTTTCCCAGGTATCTAATATTTCAAGTCTGAGGCCAACTTGCTATTTTCGGCCTTATTAGCACGGTTTTCTCTGGATTTATAGGTATTACAAAATTCCAAACCTTTGTTAAGTGCAAATTTTTATCAATTTTCATCAACTTTACTTGGTAGAGTAAGCTTTTTCACCAATTGGTTTGAAACTTTTCAATTCAGTATTGTTTTTCATTAAAACAGAGAATAATATTGATTCAATTCATTCTGTTCAGTTCTTCAGGAAAAAAAAATCAAACTTTTTGTATTAGGTCTTCATTTAATGTCTTCCATATCTGGGGCACCTGGGTGGCTCAGTCAGTTGAGCTTCTGACCCTTGGTTTTGGCTCAGGTCATGATCTCAGGGTCATGAGCTAGGAGCCCTGCCTCAGCTTGCTCTAGGTGTGAAGCCTGCTTGGGATTCTCTCTTTCCCTGTCCTCCTCCTCCCCTCCACACATGCCCTCCTAAAAAAAGAAAAACAATCCTCCATATCTGAGGTCTTCAACCACTTTCATCTCTATCATTTTTTTCCTTTATCTAAGGTTTTTTTAAAGATGGCGCCTCACAATCTGCTATACACTTCACTGATTCAATTTGCAATACAATCTATTTCACTCTTTATAATATCTGTTATTTTTAATTCCCATGATTGCAAGTTCTGATTTTCCATTTCCTTCTATTTTTCCTCAGCACCATGGATCTTTAATTCACTAAAATCTGTTGCTTTTCTTTTTCTAAAGAGTCTGTTTTCTTTCATGTACACAAGCACTCATAGCAGATTCTGTCTGAAGTTTATTTTCTTGCTTGTAGTAAAAATTTTCAAATAGGTTCCTCTAACTTGCCTTTGATACAATTTTTTTCAAAAAATAATCCTGTGGTGTTTTTTTTTTTTCCTTTTCATTTTATTTTTAGCAAGTGCAGACTTTCCTATGCCCACTATTTGTTCCAATATATGGGATGGAATTTTCACAAATTTATGTAAGTTTTGAAATTCTACTCTTGCAGCATCTTAACACAGATAAGCATTCTCTTACCTAATCTTTGCTTATAAGTAATGTGACTACATCTTCCTTCAAGTCTCTCACAATTTATCTAGGTGTGTTTGGAATTCTCCTCTTATATATTGATCTACAATGTTAGATAATCTAGTTTGAATAATTAAGAGGCTTAAGACCATGGGAAACAAGCCCAATATCTCAGTGAAGGAGACAATTTTCTACATGTTTTTGTCTGACTTTTTCATCTATTGATTTATATCAGATTATCTCTTTGGTCTGGCCGGGTCTTCAGATACAGACTAACTTTATCTAGTCTTTTTTTGCCAGTGCTTCTCCCTGGTCAGGTGAAGAATAATTACACCCACTAGTTATTGAATTTTCAAGAGAAACATCCTATTTTGCTCGCATATTTCCTGCTTACCATAGCAAATGTGTTTCCAGTGCCTTTGCTGAAACCCTTGAAAGTCCTTATCTGTGAAGCTAAAATTAGAAGTGAAATAGTCCTCCTTTTCCCATAGTACCCCTCACTTCCATACCCAGACCCTTGAAAATAGTGTTGTGGTCTTCTCCAAAACTATGTGTTTCCTAGAATTCTGTACCATCTTATTGGGAAAGAGTTATGAACTGACTCGTTATGACTTACCTTCAATATAGAACCAGGCAGGCTAAGGTTTCTCAAGGATCCTGATACATGGTTTGCATCATTCCTTATTTCAGCACCGATGCAGGTTTCTCCCACACCTTTGGTGTTTTAGTTATCACAGGTAGTTTCTATAAAGTGAGTTTGTGTCTGCTGCCTCCTACAGTTGACCCTCACCATCTGTGTTGAATATATAATTATGAACCCATCATGCTAGCTAGGTAATCAAAGACAAAGGACTTGCCCTGCCCTCAGGTTTTTTGTTTTTTGTTTTTTTTTTTTTTAATGACCAAAGTAAGACCTCAATACATCAGCCTACTCATGCCTGGTGCCTCTTCTCAGTTTCTATGTACAACCTTAGCTACCTGTCAAGATACCATTATTGAATACAATACCATTATTGTGTTGATACCATTATTGGCTGCTGGGAATCAAGCAGCAAAACAAGTTACTAGAGCAGTTTCCAGAATCAGCAACAAATAGACCCACTTATTCTTCTGAAGGGCATTTAAGAGAACATAGAGGGCAGGGAGTTTCCTTACTCATGCTTTCATTATACCTGAGAGGCAGAACGAGGAAACAGACTAAAACAGAACTCACCGGGAGATGGAAAGAAGTGGCGCAGGAAAAAAAACAAAAAAACATAAAAACACCCTAGTCATTTAAAGTCTGAAACCTCGGCTCTAAACACTGAGAAGTTCCCTGTTAACTTTCTGAAATCTTGTTATAGCAGGGGCCCAAATTTTACACTTTGTTTTAAACTAAGACTTGACAATTGATTTTTTTAAATTTATTTTGAGAGAGAACATGCGAGAGAGCAGAGAGCGTAAGTGAGGAGGGGCAGACAGAGGGAGGAGCAGAAGCAGACTCCCCACGGAGCAGGGAGCCTGATGGCAGGGCTCCATCCCAGGACCCTGAGATCAGGACCTGAGTGGAAGGCAGATGCTTCACCATCTGAGCCACCCAGGTGCCCCCGGACAATTGAAATAATCACCTTAAAGAAGGTGGGGGGTAGGTATAGTGTTTCAGGGGCCGATTACAAGAGTTCTTCTACTCATGCAGAACATTTGTTTTGTCGGGTTGCATTTTTTGTCTTACTGTCCTAAGGAAGACTTAAAGAGTAAAATTAGGTAAGAACCTCAAGAACTTTCACTTATCACTACCTGAAAAAAAAAAATTTTAAATGGGATTCAATAGAGATGAAATAGGTCTCTTTATATGAAAACTAACTCTTTTAATTGGATTCCAGCTTCTGTGAATTTTACTTTTTAGGTGCTGGATATTTTCCTATCCCTATAAATACTCTTGAACTTCGTTCTAGGATGCAATTAACTTAGTTGGAAACAGTTTGATCCTTGTGAGGATTATTATTTTCCAGGTGAGACAAGAGCCGTATGTAAAGCTAATCATTCTTCATTTCTGAGAGACTCTTCTGATCCTTTTAGCTAATGTCCCATGAATTAAGGGTTTTTCTACTTTAGCTAGTAGAAGGAGGCCCAAATTCTGGCCCTGCGTGAACTTCAGGGACTGTCACTTCTCATTCCTTCACATGGTTCTTTCTCTAGACTTGAATAGTTTCCTCCTATATTTGCACTGATTAGTTCTCTGCTAAATACTCAGGGAGGACCCTCTGCAGATCTCTGGGGTATCTGCGTGGTGCGGCTCTCTTTTCTCCTGTACCCTGCCCTATGAACTCTAGCTGCCTTGTTCTCCCAGCCCCCTCAGCCTACTCTAACTCGACTCAGGGGATCTTTCCGGATTCCTCCTCCTTGCACAATGGTCTCGAAGTTCTCTCAAGGCAGTTTTTGGGACTAGACTACATTTTGCTTGTTTCCCATCCTGCCTGATGTGATCAGAGATCACATGTGTTGGCTGATATCCATTATCTTCAAAACTGCTGGTTCACATATTTTTGTCTGAGTTATTAGTTGCTTTAGGCAGGATGTATGTTCCATTTTTCCAGCTCAGCCAAAATGGTAGTCTCTAATGAAAGGTTTTTGAAATCTCCATAGGTGAGCTTTACGGTAAAGAATATCAATACTTTCTCTTTAATGTTTTCTAATGGGAGAACAGAGGCCTACAGATGCTTTAGTTCTACCAACCACAACAAAGAGCCCAGCTGGTCAAAGCAATCTGTTGTTGGGGGGGGGGGGACTCTGATGCTAACTGTGACTTAATGTGGAGGATATACTGGGGAATATAAGAACCAGCACTCTGGTTTCTCTTTTTAATAGCCCCAGTGTGTGGCTCAGTCCCCTGGTATTGCAAACACAATATACACAAGCAACAGTTGATCCAAGCTAGAGTTAAGGACTGATTGACTCCGTCCCCCACTCCTTTTTGTTAAGACTTTCCATCTGCCTCTTATCTGATAAGGAAAATCAAAGAGAAGGCTTGGCTCTACACTTGGGTTAGATACCATACAGGGGTAGCCCTGGTATACCCCTAAAGGACAGCATCAAAACACCACTGATGTGAAAGCTCTCTCCAATCATAAAAAAGACAAAATTCAGAAAGAATCAGTTTCCTGATCTAGCCATCACACTCCTCCTCCAACCACCTCAAAGTCTCTCCTTTCAAAACTATGATCTTGATACATCTGTTTCTTCTATGTATTTATTCTATGTCTCTCACTTACTAAACACAATCACTGCTTCACTCACTCAGAAGATAGGGATCTCTTACCCCACGGTCAGTACCGACCTATGTGGGACAGCCTGTGTGACGGGGTTTGGAATAAGTTCATAGGAAGCATAATGGAGGAAAATTCAGGAAAGCAGTAAGAATTAAGGGCAGCCTCTGTGTCAGGTACTGTCCCTCAAATATTCTAATTCTTACAACATTTAAACATTGCTCTTATGTGCTGTATTTACAGATGACAAAACAGATTCAGAGTTAAAAAATACGTACTTCAGACCTGCCTGATTCCAAAGCTTATACCCCCTATACCATAATACTATATTTCCCATCTCCAAAGAAAGACAGCTCTGCTCTGGAATGGAATAAAAATCATCTCATCTCAAAAAAATAATCAAACCCAAACCCTACCATCTTTCCCTACTGGCAACATCTATCACGCATTTCATCATCATCTTAAGCCTGCCTTTAATTATCACTTAAAAAGCATTTTGATCCCCTAGCTCTAAAGAGAGGAGGTTGAGGAATAAAGGTTGGGCAGGTAGGCCACAGGCTTGGCAAGAAACAGTGATTACAAAAAAAAAAAAAAGCCAACTTTTCTTACCCCACAGTCTACCAGGCAGTTTCCTGGTGTTAAAATAATAATAATCTCCCTGACTGAATGCTTATTCACCATGTTAAAAGGCTTCTCTGCCCTCTTATTTCCTTATTGCTCTTTCTTCACCTCTAAATGTTTAGCTCCAAGACTGTCATCACTTAGATTGTAACCCTCTGGAATGGACATTTGCTCAATTTGCACACTGTGAACAGGAGAGAGAGAAAATTCCCTCCTTTGTCTGTTATGAATCAGTAAAAGAACCAATGGAAGTTCTTCTTATTCTAGTTATCAATCTTACAAACACCAAATTTCAAGTATCTAAGTTCTGAATCACTTGTACTTTGGCCCCTTGACTTGAAATTGGGACAAACGGAAAATCAAGTTATTTGGTAAAAATAATATAAATGCTCTGAAAAGTTTAATATGTTGAACCAGTGTTACGTTGTTATGAATAAGGCAGAAAGGGCAAATACTAAAAGAATAAGAGTCAAAATATGCTTTCAGGAATTACATAAACAACACAAATGCACTAAAATTGGCAAAAAAAAATTATCTTTAACAGCAATTTTTAACTTTTCAATGTATCTTTGCTTTCTCTGGTAGCTATTATTTTAACCTGATGCCCTTTAAAACACCCACACAAATCTGAAGGTGCATGAGCGTGCAGATACACACAGAAGCAAATTGATTCTTCTGGTTTTTTTTTTTTTTCTTCCAAAGAAAATTGTCTGACAAAACAAATAGTCAGGTTTGAATATGACGTGTTAAGACACCACTGTAGTACCCAGGCCATCCTTCAAACATTACATCAACAGCTCCATTCAGCACTTTCCTGACAGGCAAGGCATCTCAATCTCTCCCAAGTGTTGGCGATGACGGTTCTTTTGCACGATAAATGAGCTTTGTAACAGAATATAAGATCAGGTGTGCTCAGAGGGCAAGGAAAAATCCTAGCTGAACACTGACCTCAATTGCTCATGTATAAGCTGAAGGCCCACAATAGGAGCCACCATGCATTTTATGCAATGCCCGTCGCTACAAATCAGAACACAAAAGAAAGCCCTCCTTAACATAGGTCAGAACTATGCTAATGCAACAGAATGTTAATATTCTATTGATTTTAGCCAAATTGGTCATTTTCCACTCCAGCTAAGACCTTGTTCCTCAGGGAAATTTTAGGATCTTCTTGCTTTCCTCTTGGTGTTTTTTTTTTCTTCCTTTCTTTTTCTGCAATAACTAAAATGATTCAGCCCAGTGACTGTCATTCGTGAGAAACATCTTTCCATGGAACCAAAAATTTGTCTTTAGGATGAAGATATCAGTTTGTCTGAAGGAGCTTGCTATATCCCATAAAAGGTCTGGCTGTGGATTTTAAGCAACATGAGGTACACATGATGTTGCAAGCAGCTGTAAGGCAGTGAAAGCCAGAAGGACAGCTTTGGTAGTTTCAAGACTGTTATTTGTACCAAAGTTTCACAAAGTCAAGAAAATGGTGTTTTCCATGTGTGTTCATTGAACAAATATTTATTGAACATCTGCTATGTGCCAGGGGCTCTACCAGGAAAGCAATGAGTGAATCAAACAAAATCCCTAATTTCATAAAGGTTAGTGAGAGAGACAAGTAACACAAACAGCAAAAAATACCATAACATCAGGTAGTGGTAATGGCTATCAAGAAAATAAAACAGGTTCAAGGCGTAGAAAATAGAGGTGAGTCCTATTATACGTCAAATGATCAGGAGAGTCCATCCAAAGGATGAGACACTTGAGCAAAGATCTAAACAATGTAAAAGAAAATCTCGGTGAGAACAGTGCTACCGGCATAGGGAAGAGCAAGTATAAAGGCTCAGAGGTGCAAATGAGCTTGACATGTTCTAGAAACAACTTTTCTCACTGAAACCAAATGGGAACATGGTAAGGAAATGGAGTTGGAGATGAAGGGATAGTCATGAACCTGGTAATGAAGGCCTGTGGGGCCTAGACATACAAAGATATTGCAGAGTACCGAGCTTGGAGTATGCCCTTAAAACATTACTCCTCTGGCTGTGTTATAGAAAATAGACCTTAAGAGCAGCAAAAGTAGAAGCAGGGACCAGCTAGTAGCCCTAGCAGGATGTGAATTAGTAGTGGCTTGGACAAGAAGTGAGAATTGGTGATTATTTGGACAAGAGCAGTAAAGAATTCAGTGTTCCCTTTCTAGCATGTTTAATCTGAAATGCCTATAAAGAATATAAGTGGACAAAACAAGTCTAGAGGTCAGGAACAGGGGCAGGTCTAAAGATATAAACTCAGAGGAGAACATCATGAGGGATTAGTAAGATCATGCACCTGTTTGAGATCTAAAAGAGAAAGTTTTGTAGGGAGAGAAAGACTCCGTTATGTAGGAAGTCAAGAAGAGACAGAACCAGAGAAGCAAAATGAGGAACTAGCAAGGGACCAGATTACTAGATGGTGCTCTACAAGTCAAGTGAAAAACATATTTTAAAAAGGAGAATAATTATGACCAATGCTGCAGAGATGATGAGCAAAGTAAGGCACTTGACCATTGGATTTAATGTGTAGGACAATTTAAATTTAAAATACATTTTCAGAAAGCTGTTTTACAGAGTGGGTAGCTTGCAAAAAAAAAGCCAATTTTCTGAATTTTATCAAATTGTAATTTCTCACACGAATGTTTGAGAAATTTAACAAAAAGTTTCAACAGCTCTAACAAAATTTCCATTTTGTTAGAAATGGAAATTTCCATTCTAACAAAATTTTCACTCATAATGAAATGTAAGTATATTTTATCAGTAATAATCAAAATTATTTCATACATGATTATTTGCTTATAATTTTAATACAGGATTATCTGGGCCAAATTGGTTCTTTTCAGATGTCATTGAATTTGAATTAAAATGTAAATCATTTGTTCACATAGTATAAGATATTTCTATGATATAGATTCAAAAATTCAAAATAAGGGCAGCCTGGGTGACTCAGGGGTTTAGTGCTGCCTTCAGCCCAGGGCCTGATCCTAGAAGACTCAGGATGGAGTCCCATGTCAGCTCCCTGCATGGAGCCTGCTTCTCCCTCTGCCTGTGTCTCTGCCTCTCTGTCTCTCTCTGTGTCTCTTATGAATAAATAAATAAAATCTTTTCAAAAAATTCAAAATAATTCTCAATGAAATTTTGATTCCCAGTTACGTGCTTAAATGTCAATTAGTTTTGAATTAAACTTACCTTAAAATTTTAAATTCCTTTTTGTCACAAATGGCTAATAACCTCTTTCAAGAACTTGAAAAAGAATACCAAAAATAAAGCCTTAACAGAAAGAAAAATGGTATTTAAAAGCATCTAAAAGAAATTCAAATTAGCCAAAACAATCTGGGCAAAGGTAAAGTGCTTATAACGGGTTTAACTATGACATGAGTGATTGGTACAGGTTTGCAGGGATATAAAAAAGCAAAGGGTGAAGTCAAATCGGGCAATGAGGAGGCCTGCGTAATCTCGGAAAGGTTACTATTCTGGATCAGTAAATCTGGACTAGTGAGAAAGTAGTATGGATGTGTCAAAACAAACACTTCAAATATTAATATTTAGATACTAATTGCTATAACTATAAAACTAAAGTTGACAAGCTATCAGAAAATCTGCAGAAAAATATTAAAAAGGAAGCAAGCTTAGAAAAACAGATATGACATGTATTTAAATTCAACTTAAATTGCTTTAAACTCCCAGAAAAGGCATTTTACATTAAATGTGAATTAAAACCTATTTTGATCTCAATTTTAAGTTTTCAATTCAAAAACATCCATAGTATATCAGAACTAGTGAAACAGTAACAGCACAAAAGTCCCATGTGTTGAGCACAGGTGTAAATGGCAGTTCTTGATGTTTCCATTTCAATTTCTCAAAAGACAAACCTCAGAGAGGTCCAATTCATCTATTCAGGCCACGTCACACATTTTAAGTGACTATCCTGCCAACAAATTCACTTTTGGGGGTCAGGTTCCTCCCCGTCACTGTGCTGAGGAAGAGCTAATTCCAGAGGTGGGGGGCAGGCATCAGGGCACGCTGGAGCCAGACTCCAGGGATCGACTCTGAGATCCATTTACAAGCTGTGCAGCCTCAGGCAAGTTATTCAGTCACTACTTTGAAACCCAGAATTCAGAATATGAGTATTATCCAGGAGAAAACAAGCATCCGTGGTTTTGGAGCAGGAGAGAGTGGAGTGCAAAACAATCCAATGGCCCTGGGAATGAAAACTGTACTCACATTTCCACCACCAGAGTCAAGGGGGGCTGAGCGCAAGATTTCCATCTTGTTGTTAAGGGTGGGTTGGCTGTTTACCCCAGTTTCTAGCACTGAGTTGTGATTATAGATGGGTTTGTAGAATTGGACTGAGTTACTTTAGCTGATGTTGATACTGCATGAAAGAATATGGCTACGGTTTTTAAGAAAGGAAAGCTGAAAGAACATGAGTTGAGACATTTTGCATTTCCGATGCGGGTGGTACATTTAGGTGCAAATGTCTAGCAGAAAGTTAGAAATGTGAGACTGAGCTTGGAAGGTAAGACAGGGCTATAAATACAAATTTGGGAATCATCTGCCTCCATGTGTGAATTAAAACTATAGGAATAGATGAAATAACCAAGAGAGGGAACCTAAGAAGAAAAGAAGAGGCCAGAGCACAAACTGGGGAAGCCAAGTAGCGAGCTTTAGAGAGTCAGATTCTGGATGGCCCAAGACAAGACTGCATTGAGCAAAGAGGTAGAGCTGTTAATTTTAGGACCTAGAGAGACACCACTTCCTTGATAAATGACCCATTGCATTACGCCGGGCTTCCATAAACAAATTCTGCCAAACTTAAAAAAAAAAAAAGAACCTTATCCTTGACATATTTCTGCCTGCATCTCTTTTCTATGGCATGATTTGAACAGAAACTTTATCATAATAGCTACTTTCTCCTTCTGCCCTGTAAATAATGCTGGAGGAATCAACATTGCAATTCTGAAATGATTTCACACTCTTGACCAGAACCGAAGTAGGAATTGACATTCTTTGCAGGGTAATATTTAAATTTTATGTCAAATGGGGCACTTTTTTTTCCTCCTTCAGCAAGGATTTTCTCTGTAAGGTTTATTTTTTTCTTAACCTCATGTTTTCAGCAACTTAATTTGGGTTTCACTGAAAGGTTTTTTGGGTTTCTTTTGAGGTGAATGACATAATAATAGCTAGAATATTAATTGGCATGTTCAGGCAGGGGTGAAAATCTATTTGAGGATAATGTAAATTGAAAGTACAAGAAAGTGGTGTTTAAGAATCCGGAAGTACAAGAACAAACTGAATCTTCATTTTTTCCCCCTGATTTTCACACTGTTAGAAATTACTGTTTGCATAAACCATGCAGAAGAATTTGCAGTGATAGTTTCTGACCTAGGCAGGTAGCCTCTAAGCACGTATAAGGAGCTTATGCTGGATGTTTGCTTACATAAGGGGTGGTAAGTATTTCACAAAGGTTTTTTTTCTTTTTTTCTTTTTTTTTTTCCTAACATGAATACATTGAGAAGACCTGAGGGTATTAAGATTTGCTTAGGACTTTATACTAAAAAACTAAAATTATGGAAATATCTATCTCATATTCAATATTTATGCTGTAATTGCAACCATGCACTCATTCTTAGAAAAGAACTAGTGATTTGAAGATGATTTTTCAAACACAAATACACTAGTCGATTTATACTTGATTCTTACACAAAGATCATAAAGAGACACGTTTCACACAAAAATTGAGGGCTTTTAAATTTTCTCAAGGGCCCCTTCAGTCTTTAATATTGAAATAATTTTTTTGTAGTCTATCAACTTCATTATTTTTCTCTTCAGTTACTAATTGAAAATGTGGTCAACTTACATTATCAGTGATCTTTATCTGATTAATCACTTTCATGGATGTCATGATACCTAAACTCCTTCCACCAAGATTTTAAATTTCCACTACGTTTGCATTGGATTTTCAGGTGTTTATGATACCCGATATTCAGCAAGGCTCTTCTGTACAGGCATTGTTTGTTTTTGTTTTGTATTTTTCACGATGGCTAGGGATGGATGCTAATGTTATATAGCCAGGGAGATGCTGGAAAATGGAATCTTTTTAAAGTGCACCTTTCAATAGACTAATGTTTTCACAAAAAGTCAATGTTTGCTACCTCTACAACCGTGTAGCAATAGGAGATTGCATCATAAATATTGGATTTCACAGACCCACCGAGCTATCATTTTTTAGGTTGGATCATCTATTCCTCTTACCCCAGAGACATGGCATAAAAGAACAGGATAAACATCCAGGACATACTTCCAGATGCTGATTTTAAAAGGGACTACTTTTGTATATTCCAGTGTTCAAAATAAATCTAGGAGTTAAAACTAAATGAGTATTTTTCATTGATAGTAACAACTAACTTTTATTGAGTCCTCGTTATTGCCCAATGACATTTCACTTGCCTTAATTCTACTTTTATTTGTCACATAACCCATTTAGATGGGTATGACATCACCTCCACTTAGCAGATGACAAAAGTAAGACCCAGAAAGGCTAGAAAATTTGTTCAATTTCACAAAGCTAGTAGAAATTTTGAAAAGATCATTCTAAGCTCTACAAACCGACCTGGTTTATGCAACAGAGGTTATAGGGTTTAGATGCAACGGCATATGCAAACATTAGATCCTTTTGGGGACGATGTAGCTATCAGACTACTTACACACTAGCTCGTAAATAAGAGTAGCTTACGGACAGATACAGATGCGTTTAGAGACGAAAATGGCTATGAACCGCTAATGCATCCTTTTTAGGCATCAAATAAGCTAGGAGCTTGTGTTTCTAATTCCTCTTAGTTTTGTTTTATACAACAGCCAAAGACAAGAATTTGAAGTAATCTTTTGAGCATAGAAGTTAATAAGGAATTCCTCAGAACCATCATATTCTATAGGAGGTGCCAACTACTTAGTTGTGCTGCCCCATTCACCCAGAAAGCCCTTACATCTGACACTGATTTTCTTAGGCATTTGAATGGACTGTCAATTGCTAGAAACCTACATGACCATTCAATATTTAAACAGTAAAAATACAAGCCAGTGAGGTCAAACATCAGTAGCAGTAATGTGTAGGTATTCATTTGCAAATCTTGACTACTGGTAAGACACCGATGTTAGACTATGGCAGTAACACTATATAAATTGGGTTTAGACAGATATTTGGGGCACCAGTAATTCCTTAGGGACCTCCTGCCATAAAACTGACACAAATCCTCCCCCTTAAAATCCACTAATGGTTTATTTTGAATAAATGGAGACAAGGATAAAGAGTCTCTAACACATTAAATTATTCTTAAAATGTTCTAAAAGTTTCAGTTTCACAAGTCCTTTCGCTAGCTCTACCGTGCCTATTGAGTGTACTCAGACATCAATATAAATCAAACCCTAAAACAAGCAAATGAACAAACAAGTAAGCAAAAACCTAGCAGGTTTACCATGTTCCTGGGTATGACTGATGTTTTGGGGGATCTTTTCCACAGGCTTTTCAGATGATTCAGTTCCCATCCCATAGGGAAAATTCTCTCCTTGACCAAACTTAAGCTTAGGGCTCCTCTGAGCATTCCACTTGACTAGGCTTGACCCTTGGTTTCTGTCACTGTCCTTGTGAGGGTCCAGTTGTAGCAAGAATGCTCCATCACATTAGTCAGAATCCACCATCCATGTTCCTTATCCTCCACTATTCCCCAGGTAATATTTGACCACCCAGGCTTGCTGCATTCAGCAAGAATCTTGTTGGTTCAGTTTAGCAAAGAACTACCCTTACTCTCTTCATCATTTGTATCCACTGACCTCCTACACCCGTTCCATGACTATGAATTCCCACTTGCCCATGCTGTATTTGGAAGTGAGCCCAGTTCCAGACTGAGATCGCTTTTCCCCTATTGCAATAGTTCCTGAGTAAAATCCGGTTTTACTGCTTTAACTACCATGCAGTGCTGGCTTTCCTTGACAGATGGATCAAATCCAATGTGGAAAATAGACGTTGATAATGATTATGGTCTAAGTACTCTGCAAACATCTCCAATTGTCTTTGAATCTATGCCTCAGTTTTCTCATCTCTAACATGGAGAAAAGAATGTCTCCTTCACTTTGAGGAGGATTAAATGAGTTAATACAAGTACAATGCTTAGAATGCCTAGTACATGCTAAATATTTAATAAATGTTATTTTTGTTACTGTCACTAACAAATTCTACTTCCATAAGTTACTCTAAACCTCTAATGCTTTAATCATACAGGTACTTCAGTATTATAAACTCTTTTCATTATGCCCTGCATACTTGCTATTTAAGCAAAATTTCCAAATACTGTATAAGTATCCTACATATAACTACAAGCTAACAAGTGGAGATCTGTAAATAACACATGAAAAAATCCCCTTATTACTTTTTGGTCATATATAAATATTAGCCTATCAGTTTAAGAATACAGATGAATACTAATATTCACATATGAATGGTTTTAGAATCTGTGACGATTTTAAAGATAAAGAGCACCCACAGAAGTGTAAAAAGTAATCAATAGTACAATAGGGACCAACAATCAATTTATTAGAGGCTGTAAAAGGAACTAATATTCTATCACACAGAACCATGCCTGACTACACTCTCAAATATATTTTTTAATTCAAATAATCTGAAGATACCAGGATCTAAGCCTTGAGGGGGTTCAGTAAATGTTAGCTATTGTTACTGTCAATGAAAAGAGCTGATTTACTTTCAACTCACATATTTGGTATTTACAACACCTCCCAGAGTTCCTAACCATAAAGGCTCTAGAGAAACTTTTGTTGCATCAAAAAATAGATGATTAAATGAATGAATGAATCATATCAATGCCATTATGATATGAGCATCTCTGGTCCTTTGCCCTTTCTTAGTCTTTGTCTTATTCATTCTTCCTTCTACCACCTGTTTAAGTTGGCCTCTTGGGGACTGCTGCTTCTCTTCCACTTCAGTTTTACTTTTATTTGGTCAGCTTTCTTTTTTTCTCCCCCTTTTCAGTCTCCCCTTAACTAATCGAGTAAACTGATCACATGAACAAATTAACAGGCTTCAGGTTAAAAATGGAAGACTATATACACATTTAACTTTTCCCTTTCAAAATTCTTCTAAAATTAAAATAGAGAATTTTTCTTCACAAGTATAGATCCTCAAGAACAAAGATAACAGAAGAAAGCATCAAGATTTTAGATGCTAGAGATCTTATGAATGAATGGGAAATGACTTAGGAAACCTGGAATCCCTGAAACCCAGCCTGGTTGATGAGGAAGCCCAAAATCTGGTCACTGTGTCCCACAAACCACAAGTGTTGAGGAATTGAAGTTACATGAGTACCTCTGAAAAGAGGGGAGAGAGGTAGAGCTGATTGGCTGAAAAATCTGTTTGGAAAGAAAATAAATACCTTCTCTAATCTCAGCCAGAGATGGAAAATTTGCTTTCTGGATAGGGTGAATTGGGGGATTCTAGGGAGTATTGGCAGTTAGGAGCAGGGCTACCCAACTGAGAGTTGCTGAATAAAATTGAAATCTACTCACTTCACTTAGGGAACCCCCATCCCCTTCCCTAACTTGGATTCCAGAGCAGAGTCAACTAGATTTGTACCTTCCACAGGTCATTGAAAATGATTCAGTCATCAAGGAAATATGACCAGAGAGAAAAGACTTAGTAATACCAATAGGCAAGTGATTGCCCCCACCAACAAAATGGTCTAGAAAATTCTCCCCTCCACCCTGCCCACCCACACAGTGTTTAAGAGCAGGATTTCAGTTACTCACCCTCAAGTGATTGGTGAGCCTGATACCACCGGACATTTGAGGAAAGGTTCTCACAGGAGAAACCAAGATCGAATCCATCAGAAAAAAAGAATTGTTCTTTGGGTCCTACCCAAAGCCCTTTGACGGTGTTTCATCATAATTATTTTTCCCCATGTCTACCTTTTGCTGGCAGACTATGAATCGCTTGAACACAGACAATGTATCTTATTTATTTTTGCATCTCCAGTGCACAGCCTGGAGCCCAGAGAAAGTAGAGAGTACCTGATAAAAGTCCATTAATTTAAGAAGAAAGGGAGGAAAAAGGGGAGCGATTATAAAGAGAGAAAGCTAGCCGTGAATGACTGAACACTAGACGTGACTCAGAAAGAAAAAAAAGCCAACTGGGGTATTACAAAATTTAGTAGTTCAGTATAGGAAGAGAAGCTAGTAAAAGAAAATGAGAAAGAGCTGCCAGGGAGTTAGAAGGACAACAGGGTCTCTGAGGACAGGCAGTTAGAAAGCGCTTCGAGGAGTTCATTGTCTGTAATGACAGTGCTGCTCAGACGTCTGGTTGGAGGAAGACACAATTACCCAGAGGCTCTGGCGTGCTGATATCACTATTGTCCTTGACAGTAGTCATTTCCAGGGAGAAGGAAAAGCCTCATTGGGCTAAATTGTGGAAAAATTCAAATTGAAAAGGTGGGGGGCAGGTAAAAAGAGCCAACACTCTAGGGATGTTTGCTATGAAAGAGGTGTTGTGGGGGGAGATGTAGAGTCAATGAAAAAACATGAATAAAATGTCACTGAGGCGTAATTGTATGCCGATAGGAATAATCTGGTATAGACATGGAAACCGGTTATAGAAGAGGAACACCTGCAAGAATAAATCTTTTGAGAAGATCAGAGGGATTGTGCAGAGGCTGCCCTTAGCAGCAAGAATGGACAATTTTATTATAAAGGGACAGAAGGTATACTTTGTGGGAGCAGAGGAAGACGGGCTGGTAAAATTGGTGCTGGGAAGATGAAGTGCTTCTCACTTGGTTGCATCTATTTTTTCCATGAAACATGCACCATTTACACACAGTGAAAGGGGAGATTTTTCTTCTGACAGGAGTAAAACTGAGTTGTAAGGACAAGAAAAAAAAAAAAAACCTCAAATAGTTTTTTAGAGTAAGATGCATTTGTTGGGGAAAACTACCTACAATGCCAAGCTCTGGGACATGCCTCGAGGAAACATTAGTGTTCTAAATCTGTAAAGGAAGAAATACATAACTTAACTTTATAACACACTACTAACCCCAGCAATCACTGCAGTGATTTGAGCTCAAGGCAATAGCCCCAGGTACACATATTCAAGGTTTTCTGAGAATATTTCATAACGGCCACTTCCAAAACATCAAAATAGTAAATACCATGTATGTTGGGTGCTGACGTATTCCACACACCATAATTTCTGTAAGTCTCATAACAACTTGATAAAGTATCATCATCCTTTTTATTAACACCCAACCCTTCTTAAAACCAGAAAACTGATACTACAAAAGATTAACCAAGCCACACAACTGCCTCATAGCCAAGCTGGAGATCAAACCTCAGTCTGATTCTTAAGATCAGTTCGTTCTATCAACAGAGATATCTATGCCTTCTTGAAATGCCATCATTTAAAAAATGCTCTCATTAGCAAATATTCCAAATTTTAAGAGATTCGTTCTTTTTAAAGTCTTATTTTTCAGTTTACTCAGAACTCGTTGTATGTAACCCACATCTATATTGATACATGCAGAATTCATTTGTTTTCTTTATATGTATTAAGAAACATTGCTTAAGTACACACCTCTCATGAACAGTAAGAGATGTTATGGGATTGAAGGCAGAGGGCAAGAGAAACAATCTAGTTAGAAGTAGCTTGAAGAGTAACAGGCTTCATTAGGCGACTCAGATGCTCAAAATCTGTCCGCATTAACGTTTGGCCTCCCTTCAGTAGTTCTGAACCCTAGCTACACATTGGAATCTCTCGGGGAGCTTTAAAACAATACAGAGTCCAAATAAACCCATACCAATCAAAATCATATTCATAGGCGGTAGGGCCCAGGGAGTGATAATACCTAAAAATTCTCTAGAGAATTCTAACATGTAGCAAAGGACTCCAGCTCCAGGCCCAATGATGGGTTCTGCGTTGGAAAGTGCACAATGCTGTAGCTGGGCTCTTGATCTGCACTGGGCTTTTTGTCCATTAGGACGTAGTGCACATTTGGAGTTCATCAAAAAGGATGGCTCATGGGCAGCTCGGGTTGCTCAGCGGTTTAGCGCTGCCTTCGGCCCAGGGCATGATCCCAGGTCCTGGGATCGAGTCCCATGTCGGGCTTCCTGCATGGAGCCTGCCTCTCCCTCTGCCTCTCTCTGTGAGTCTCTTATAAATAAATAAATAAAATCTTAAAAAAAAAAAAAAAAAGAATGTCTCATTGGGATGACCAAACCTACCTTAACCTTCCCTTCAACTGGACTCAATCTTGGGAAAGTGTCTTCCTCACTATTTTACCAGCACTCTAACCAGTCTTAAGGATTAACTTGCTTCAAGCTTATGCACTCCTTGTTCGTTGAGCTAATAAGCACCTTGGTTTGTAGTAAAGGTAACCTACTTTGAGATTTGCAGACCACTAGTCTTGAGGAATTAAGACCCAGATTTTTCAAGAAGATAAGGCCTGACTGACTACTTTTGGAAATAGGTATCACGATGCCACCAAGAACTTGCTGTTAACTTCTGCTCTCAATGCAGCACCCCAGAGGTCAAGTTCACGTATCGAAGACACCCTTGTCGGGATCCCTGGGTGGCGCAGTGGTTTGGCGCCTGCCTTTGGCCCAGGGCGCGATCCTGGAGACCCGGGATCGAATCCCACGTCGGGCTCCCGATGCATGGAGCCTGCTTCTCCCTCTGCCTGTGTCTCTGCCTCTCTCTCTCTCTCTGTATGACTATCATAAATAAATAATAAAAAAATAAAAAAAAAAACAAAAAAAACAAAGACACCCTTGTCTTTGGGAGTTTAAACTCCGTCAAGCTCTTCCATTTATTAATACGTTCATTTGATATCTTCTATAACCACCTATCTTAACCTAACCGATACATTACGTAAGGTTATTGATATCAAAGAGAACAACATAATATACACACAAAAATAAAGCAGCATACCCAGCAAGGCCATGCTAAGAACAGGTACAAGAAAAAAAGGAAATCACAAGCACTGACTGCTTACTGTTTTGGGCTTTTCATTTATGCTCTCCCAATATGTTTATAACCTTCCGCGGAGACAGATGTTGTGAAATAGCTCTTGTTATCTCTATTTTACAACGAGGAAACAGCTCAGTGACATTATATAACTTTCTCATGGTTACCCAGGCCCATGCTTGTACTAAAAATTCAGATCCGTCCAAAACTCATACTCTATTTTGTCCAGATTATTAATGAAATTACCAAGAACGGACTTGAGATTCATCAATTTGACAACTACTTCTTGCCACAAGAGACTTAGACACTCACCCTTATGTGCTTCTATGTAGCAGATTTACTCTTCAATGTCTGGGCCTGGCCAGGAAGAAGTGTATTAATTTAATGAATAAGACTATGCAATTTCATATGAAAGTCAGCTGTGCCTACTCAAAGACTTGCAATTTTTATTTTTATTTTATTTTTTTCAAAGATTTTATTTATTTATTCTTGAGAGATACAGAGAGATTGGCAGAGACACAAGCAGAGGGAGAAGCAGGCTCCGTGCAGGGAGCCCGACATGCGACTCGGTCCCGGGTCTCCAGGGTCACTCCCTGAGCCAAAGGCAGATGTTCAACCATGGAGCCACACAGGCATCTCAAGACTTGCAATTTTTAAAAGATTTTATAATTCTATGAGGATGTGAAGATGTTATAACTTGTTGTGGTCACCTCACTGATGTTGAGATTTTTCTGGTCATTTAAGGATTTAGCCTGTAACCACTCTTTAACATTTAGGTGATATGTTCTTGCTATACTACAGACCCCAAATATCCATTCACACAGACTAGTATAGAAATTATTTTTAATTTAACCATGGAATTTTGTTTCCTTCATTTAGCCTCTTTTTATTTATGTCCTGTTGATCTAATCATTTAGTACCAGAAGCATCCAAGTGGTCCCTTTCATACTCTACCAATAGATATTTTATACATTTGTACATTTTCCTGCCTTGTAGTGACACTTTTTTTTGAAAAAGATTTCATTTATTCATTCATGAGAGACACAGAGAGAGAGAGAAGCAGAGACACAGGCAGAGGGAGAAGCAGGCTCCATGCAGAGAGCCCGATGTGGGACTCGATCCTAGGACCCCAGGGTCATGACCTGAGCTGAAGGCAAACTCTCAACCACTGAGCCACCCCGGTGCCGCATAATGACACTTTTTAAGATTAGTTCACTAGCTCAGCCCCTCTGACCATCATCCATCCCCTCATTTATAAATGCCACTTCTGCAGCAGCCCTTTTCCCTGGAAGCTTTGTAAATACAAATTCCATTCTTGGTTCTCTCACCCTCTTTCAGGAGTCACAATTTATTTTGGTTTTCCCTTTCTCTTATCTTCTTTCTGCAAACCATAAACCTACAGTCTGCGTCCTATTGTGATGGGTGCTTTCTGTATAATTTACTCTGTCCAGTATTGGTTCAGTTCTTGGCTCTGCGCTACAAAAGATGGTGTTTGGGGTCCTTTCATTCTTCTTCTTCAGAGAAAGGGAAGCAATTTAACTTCCTTAGCTCTAATTCATAGGCACTTTCACAAGCTTGGAGCTTTTGATGTTCTGTTGTTCATTTAATTCGACAAATGACTGAACATTCCCAAATCTACTTCCTGGCCATCTAATTCCTTTGTCAGGCAGCGCATTTCCATAGTGTCTTTCAGTACCTGACAGACATTCAATTAAAAATGGGACACGGAACAGGAACAGGGATGAACAGACCCCACTCCCCCAGCACTGTCTTTTTTGATTAGTTGGCAGTCAGAAAAAAAAAGGCTCCTAGATGCCAGCTTTCAAAGTCCCTGAGCTAAAAGCAAGGGGAATGACTGGACAAAGAGATAATTTCTCTTCCTGAAGAGATTCCAGGCATCAAGCCAGGAAAAATGAGTGCCATCATGTTGAATAGTTTAACCCAAGGGAAGTTGAAGCAGAATGGATAAGGGGGGATAGATGAGTTGCTAGGAACTGGCTGAAAGCCAGTGCATCCCTGGATTCAATCTTAGATTGGCCTAATGAAGCAAGAAAGTCTGAGTAATAAGCAACTTCAGCAACATTTGGAGCTCTATTCCTCTTTCAATCCTCAACATCCCACAGCCTGATTTTCCAAATAAAATTATCAAATCATCTCCAACACTGGACACCCCATTTGCCTAGGTTTTAAATCACGGTAGATAAAGGTCTCAAGGAACATCGACCTTCAAGAGTACAAATAGAAAGAATCCAGCAACAACAAAGATGCAAAAAATAAGGAGAAGTGATCAAAAGCATGAGAGCAGAGGCACGCAAGGGTCTTAAAGCAGGCATCATGACAGTACTAAATACTGACGCAAGATCTAATAGGATAGTGCTTTGGGGTTTTTGGATGTGAAGTGCTCCATGGATGCCAACCACGGCATTACTCTTGTCTTTGCTGGAGATGTAACGAGAATGCACGTGATCTCAAAAGTACTGTATCTATGCATATCAATTTTTTAAACAAATTTGCACCGCTCGATTTTTCAAGAACCAAAATACTCCTGAAGCTATCCCACACATGACCTACTTCAGGGGAGACTGACAGCTAAGCCCAAGCCCTTTCCAGCATCTGTTGCTACCGCAGCTTCCCATATCAACCACCTTTAGAAATCTTTATGGATTAATCGCCAAAAAAATTAAGTTCCTAGCAAAGTTGTTCTCAAGACAATGCAGCCATTTTGCCAGCTATTATGCTAAATGCGAACTAGCACCAAGTACATAATGATTTTTTTTTGTTTTCAGTAAATGTTAACTTTAAATTTTGTTGGGGGTAGTTAATAATAGCATAGTTCTTTGGACAGAGAATAACGCTGGCACAGAGCATTTCTCTGTGGACACATTCCGTCTATTAATCTTCAGATTCAAATGATCGTTTCAGAAGGCTGTTTAGAACATTTCGTTAGGATCTAATAGGGCATTTTATAGTGGATCCAAGATGAGACTTTTATTAAATGTTACTTCTGAAGACAGAACATGTTTTTCAAAAGGTCCATCAATCTTAATGTGTATATGTCAAGCTGCATAAAAGGTCAGGTGACCTACCTGACCCAGTTAACAGCAAAGGAGACAGTGGCAGGCTCCTATGTCCGACCCCCCACCCTCTTCATAAGATGCACGTTATTACAGTTATAAGATGATTACAGTTATCAGGGGATTGTAGAATATTACACTATAAATAAGGTGTTTCTGTTAAAAAATATCAATTTTTGAATTAGACTTAAAGTCTTGCCCAGCCTATTTCTTAGTGCCTGTTCAGTTATGCCATCAATCAAATGTCAAAAGATTCAAGACAGTATTTGCCATGGTTTTAACTGAGAGCCACAAAAGAATATTTAGTTAACTATTAAATGGCCAAGTTGGCCAAATGACACCTTCTAATAGGACTATAGTATCTTTTACTATCCTGATAGTCCTAGGATTATATCACCAAACTGACAAGGCTCTCGGGCAGGAGCAATGGTTAGCACGTACAATAAGTGCTTAATAAATGGCTCTTGATACTTTCACTTCTCTCTCAGAGAGTTCTTATCACTAATTCTTATTAAACAAACTTGTGAGTGTAGATTCATATACAGTTGTAAGAGAGAATACAGAGAAATTCTCTATACCCTTTATCTAGTTTCCAAATATGGTAAAATATTGCAAAACTATACTATGGTATACTAATTGAAATTGATATAATCCAGGGCACCTGCGTGGCTCAGTGGTTGAGCATCTGCCTTGGGCTCAGGTTGTGATCCCAGGACCCTGGGATCGAGTCCTACATCGGGCTCCCTGCAGGGAGCCTGCTTCTCCTTCTGTCTATGTCTCTGCCTCTCTCTCTCTCATGAATAAACAAATAAAATCTTTGAAAAGAAAAGAGAAATTGATACAATTCCACTAGTCTCAGATTTTCCTAGTACTTGATTGGTACATGTGTATTAAATTCTATACAATTTTATAACAGCTGCTTATATCCACAACTACAGGCAAGATACAAAACTGTTCCATCGCCAGAAGGATTCTTCTTGTTGTCCTTTTGTAACTCTGACCTACCCCTGCCACCACTGATCTATCCCTCCATTTCTCTAATTTTATAATTCCAGAAAATTGTATGAATGGAATTACACAGTATGTTACCTTTGGGGATTGACTTTTTGACTCAGCACAGTGCCGTTGTGATTGATCCAAATTGTGTGTTTCAGTAGTCCATTCCTTTTTACTGTGCTGAAATGGATTTTTCTGGGGAAAATGCCCACAAATCCAATTGTTGGCTCGTATGCAAATTGCATATTTCGTTTTAGAAGAAACTACCAAACTCATTTCCCAAATGCCTATCGCACTTTAAATTCCTACCAGCAATGTATGAGTGATCTAGTGTCTTTATATCCTTGCCAGAATTTGATCTTTTATTTAGCCATTCTGATAAACATGTAGCCATATCTCATTGTGGTTTTGATTTGCATTTCTGTAACGGTTAATGATGTTGAAGGTCTTTTCATGAGCTTATTTGCCATCTGTATATCCTCCTTGGTGAAATGTCTGTTCATGTGTTTTGTCTATTTTCTAATTGGATTGTACTTTTGCAATTGAGCTGTGAGAATTCTTTGTAGGTAGGATTCTATTTTAGGTAAGTGTTAAACACTGGAGAAGCTACAGTTGATTCCAATATACAATGACTTTCATGGCTTTGAAAGAGCCAACAGATTATCGGGCCAAATCTCTCTCACAGACAAGATTGCCTATGTTCACTTTAGCAGATAAGCAACCAGGACCCAGTAAAAAGCACATGGATAAAGAAGGGGGATAGATTCCAAAGCAATGGAGAAACTACCTACCCCTTCTGGGCCTCAGGATTTAAGGTACTACTGATTCCTTCTACCTCCAAAGAGATTAAAATCCAAAAGTCTGGGCAGCCCAGGTGGCTCAGCAGTTTAGCACCACCTTCAGCCCAGGGCCTGATCCTGGAGACCCGGGATCGAGTCCCATGTCAGGCTCCCTACATGGACCCTGCTTCTCTCCCTCTGCCTGTGTCTCTGCCTCTCTCTCCCTCTCTTTGTGTCTCTCATGAATAAATAAATAAAATCTTTTAAAAAATCCAAAAGTCTATTCCAAAGTCCCATAAACCAACTCCTTCCCAAATCCATAATGACACTACCCAAGCAACAGTGTCCTGTGTTAGTGGTGGCAGAGCTGACCTGTTCCAGACCATACCCTTATGACCCTTATTAAAACTGAGTAAAATAACAGTTTATCAGTAGAGGAGCTTGTTTCGCCACTTAAGCCATATTCATTTAGTTAATACTGACTCCCCACAGAATACAAGAAACATGATAAGGTTCTGAGCAATAAAGTGAAATAGAATGAACAATAACATAGGGTGGGAAGAGAGACTGATGCGTCTCCACATTTCATGCTGCTTCATCTGCAGGCACCAAAGAAAAATATTCCATTATTTGCAATAATGTTATATGGTCATTCGTTAAGTATAGAAGTTGAACCACAGACTGGGCAAGAATATCGGGCCCAGTCAGAGTAAGAGGGCCTACCTATCTTTGCCTCCTTACGATGGGTCACTCAGCTCTTACAACTGGTCAGGTACACCTGAAACAAATTTGCTGTCTCCCAACAGACTCTGCTTGGAGTGATGAGTTATGGGATCTTAATGTTCTGCTTTAGTTTAGGTTTAAAAAAAAAAAAACACAACTATTTCAGATTCATTTTCTAGTTGATTATACATCAAAGGATTTTATCTAGGGGTCTTGATCACTAAATCAGCACGTTCCCTGATAGAATAGTATTCAGGTGCTAGGTAACAAATCCCACAGAATTAGCAGCTGGAAACAATACACATGTATTGTCTCATGGTTTCCATAGGTTTGGAGTCTGGGCTTACCTAGGCCCTCTGCTTAGGATCAGATAAGGTTGCAAGCAGAGTGTTAGCTAGGCTCTATTGTTTCTAGAACTGAGGGTTCTTTTCCAAGCCCACATGGTTGTTGATTGAACTCAGTCCTTTTGTTTATAGGATTGAGACCCTCCGCTCTAGGAGGCTAGCAGCAGCTGCCTGCCATGTGGCCATCCCCGTAAGCAGTGCACATTATGGCCACTTGCTTCCTTAATCTCAGAAGAAGTCTCCAGCCTGCTAAGATGGAGTCTTATGTGAGTTATGAGAATGACAGCCCATCACCTCTGCCATATTTTATTGGTTAGAAGCAAATGACAGATTTTACCTGTGCTGAAGGGGAGGTAATTATACAAGGATATGACTCATTGGCAGTCACCTTAAGATGTGTCTCCCATGTCTACTGATGTTTAATTCTGAAAGAAAATAAGCCTTTTTTGTTTGATCGTCCCCCAAAGAACAATAGTGCAGAGTGCAAAAAGCAGTAAGGTTGAGCGTCTAGCTCTCGTCCATAGTTGCCAGCTTTGAAAAAAGCAATGGGCAGGACACAATCAAGAAACCGATGCAAATACATAGGGGCTTGCTGATGACACATGAGGTGTTTCCTCTGGACTGGCATCAAGATAAGATGCCAAGGTTTCCACTCCGTGTTTGCCTGGGGGAAATGATGTGGTTTAGTGTCCATTGCATGGGAAAGCAAAGTGAGTTTGCACCAGTTTAAATAATTACGTTTGCGAGGCACCTTGACAAACTCAGGTACTTCCGTTTCACCCTCCTAAGCACTCCGTGTAATCCCAGTTCTACAATGTCCTCATTCTCACTCCCTCCATTTCCGTAACTAGTGCAAATCTCTTCCCCACCCTGCATCCCTCCAACTCCCATGACCTAATGATAGATTCTGACATTCGACAGTGGTGATGTCACATAATCAAAATTCTCATTGTATGGAGAATGACCATCATGCCTTAATACGCAAGGGTAACTGAACCTTCTCTCTCCACCTTAGGAAATAATAAAAAAAAAATCCTGATAATGTCATCCAGTGACACTTCCTCCCAAGAAAGTCCTCCAAGCTCTTTCATTTGTTTACAAGCCTTCCAATTTCACTTATAAAGCTTCTCCCATCATCGTCAATCTCCTGTGCACTTAGTTTCAATCCTGTGTGCAGACGTCCTCCAAGTGAAATCACCCAGACTGAACATGCACTATCATCTCCATCATTTGCATGACCTCATCGCTACAAAAGCATCATATTTGAAGGAGAAACTCCCCTTCTGATTTGTGCTTTTTCCTGCCTCCACAATTATTATAAGCCTCCGGTCCCCCAGCTTCTAAGACTGAAATTCTGAAACCTTCATTGCCTCCCTCTCTACAAAGCCTCTCTTCAGGGTTTTTCCTGCCATCTCAACCACTGTGGTATTGTCCCCAAGTACCCTCGCCTTGCTACTCCCTGTGCTGCTGCCTCAGCTCCAGCCCACCTTCTTCATCCCCTGCTGTGAAGGAAATAAATGCCTTTCTTTTTCTTGCTCCCTTTATCATCAATTCTACACATTGTTCCTAATAGCTTTTTAAAACACCTCACATCATGGCATGACCCTGTTGAAAAGTAGTCAGTAACTCTCTAAAGCACAGCCCCAACTCTGTGGGCAAGCACTCAAACTTTTCTAAAATATGGTACCAAACTTCTATTCCTGGCATTATCTTCTGTGATACTTGCACTCCCACACTCCCACCTAGTTATGGTCATTTACTCACTAACCTTCAACCTACTGCATCTAATTTACCCTTTCCATGCCTTTTATGCTTATTGCTGCCTGGAATTCCATCCATTTCTTTTAGGAGTTATCTCCATAGCCACATGCCTCATGAACTGCTCCAGATTTCCTCATCTATATGGAGAGAACAAAAGCCATAAAGCATTGCCACGGTACTCCACTGTAAAAAATAAAAGGAAGTTTCTTGCTTTCTATAATGACATCATAAAGAAGTCTTTGACTAAATAAAGGTCATTTTTTCCAGAAACTTTCCTAGCAAATAATTTTTCAAAATTCATCCATTCACTAAACATTCATTAACCTTTCTTTACGTTCCAGGAATTGAAGGTGATGAACAAACAAAGATATGGATTCTGGCTATAAGGGGCTCAAGATCTAATAGGAAAAATAAATGGGAAACAAACACAATGTGATAAATATCTACACAGGCACACCTTGCTTTATTGTTCTTTGCAGATATCATGAAGGTTGTTGGTTGTTTTGTTCTGTGGAGTTTTTGGGGTATTTTTCTGTGGTTTGGGGGTATTTTTATTCTTTTCTTTTTAACAAATTGAAAGTTGATAATGTAGCAAGCCTATCAGTCTCTGCTTCCAACAGCATTTGGTCATTTCATGTCTCTAATATTTTGGTAAGTAAAGTATTTCAAACTTTTTCATTATTATTATAATTGTTATGATGATTTGTTGATGGTTGACATCTTTTAGCAATAAAGTATTTAATTAAGATGTATGAGGGGTTTTTTTTAGATATAATGGTTTTGCACACATAATAGACTACAGTATATTGTAAACATAACTTTATATGCACTAAGAAACCAAAATATTCATTTGACCCACTTTATTTTGATATTCACTTTATTGCAGTGGTCTAGAACCAAACCTTCAATATCTCCAAGTGGTGCCTGGAATCAATCATAAATAAATGATCTAAGTAGACTGAGTTATTCTGATGAGAGGGAGAAGTAAACAGGTAAGAGAAGGCTAAAGCCTTCTTCAGCAAACTGAAGAAATGACATTTAAGTTGGATTCAGAATACTCTAACATGTTTGAGCAGTTATTATATGACTATATCAAGCACTTTCTTTCATGTGAGCCTCACAAAAATCATACAAAATGGTATCATTCCACTTTATAGAGAAAAAAATGGGGCTCAGAGATAATAAGCAGCGGACTTGGGATGAACATGCAGGTCTGGCTAAAATCACAGTTCAGGCATTGGCAGTTTCTTCAATCACAACTCTAGACTACAACAACCTAGATCTCAAGTACCCCCACTTTAGCCCTGCTACAAATGTAGACATTGAACTTTGCACTGGAAATTTCTGAACACCAAAAGTACACCAAAACACAAGCAACAGACGGCAACACAAGCTTTACTGAAAGTGTTATAGAGACAATGTAGGAGGAGGTCACACTTCCCATTACCTGTTTCCATGCTGCTACCCTCACTTGTCACTCAGCTGCCGTCTGAGTGCTTCTCTTCTCCCTTTCTTTCCTACACTCCTTTATAAACCTGCCTGCCCCCCTTCTTTTCCTCCTTGGATATAAAGAGCAATTTCACTCATGCACAAGCAAAACCATCAGTGATCAACAAAATGACCTCTCATTAACAGCACCGACCTTTACTAAAATTAAGTATCAGAAAAACTTCTGATACTAGAATCTGCTGCTCGGGGACTTAACATCTCATGCCAAATAGAATTTCAGTGCATTCTCCCCCCTGTCCCCTCCCCCCAAATTGCAATGCTATCACCAAAAGAAACTCTGGTATATGAATCACTTTTCCCCACAGTTTTGGGGAATGATGCTCATATTTTGAAATATATTAACATGATTTTTCTCTGGTGCATTTCTATATACATGATTTTTCAGACTGTGTCAGTAAGATAGACTAGTTATTTTAACAGAAAGATTTTAATAAAAATGAATTGGCTGAGTATGAAAAGATTGAGATGGTAGAGAGGGAGCAGAGGTAACACAAAGATACTGAGTACAGGAAGCAGCTATGATCCTTAGGGCTGGAACAGAGGGAAGATGGTGAAAGTTCCACGATGCATCTAAGGAGCAGAAATTTGGATCTCTGAGGTGGTAGCATGAATAAGCCTGGTTTTGGAAGTGTGGAAAGAAATTCACAGATGGAACTAACTGCCGTTATTAAGGTTAGAAACCATTGCTGAAGCAGTGTGACAAGGACAGGAAGCCAACAGGAAGAACTAAATTCCTTCTCCCTTCTCCTCTGTTTCAGTCTTCCTCTAGTGTCCCCGCTGGCAAAACAGAAAACTGCTTTGCAGAATCACTTCACTTCAAAGCCAATAGAACTGAATGTCTTTGAAACACAACATAGCTTGATAACCAGTACAATAATCTCTCTAGTTAATCTGAGTCATCCATCTGCCTGGGCTGGGGCAAGGAGGCAGGGGTGGGAGTAGAGGACAAAGATTTTTACAGAAGGAATTCTGATGGATGGAAAGATGATGTTAATATTCATCTTGTAATATTTGCATGATGAGTTTTGAGTTTGCAGTGAGACAATAAGCACTGTCAGGAGAGAAAAATTTTTTTTTCTAAATTCTTTTATCTCATCTCAAAAGATAAGCCTAGAAAACCAGACAATTAAGTTTACCTTTATACTTAGGGTAGGAAGAGAAAATTACATAGATAAATTGATAGCCTAACGCTTGCCTCTTCCAAGTCAGGGGATAGGAAACAAGGGGAAATACTGTGAGAGTGAATAGGTCAAAAATAAGGGCTTTTAGAAAAATACTGTATGCTCTCATTTAATCTTAAACACCAAACTCATAGGGGGATAAAGGATCAGATTTGTGGTTACCAGAGGGGATGTGTTGGGGAGGGGAAATCAGAAGAAGCTGAACAAAAGTTACAAAATGCCATATGGTAAGTCCTAGGAATGTGATGTACAACATCTTGGCTATAGTTAACACTGTTGTATGATAGATAAGAAAGTTGTTGCAAGTAAATCCTAAGAGTTCTCATCACCAGGAAAAGTTTTGTTTTTCCTTTTTATTATAACTGTATTAAATTACGGTAATAAATAAACATGATAATCGTTTCACAATATACATAAGTCAAATTGTTATGCTGTAGGTCTTAAACGTAACAATGTATGTCAATTATATCTCAATAAGACTGAGGTAGGGGGAAGCAGGAGTTTTAATTCCCTTTATCTTTCTTAATATCAAACCTCAATGGGACAGGGCAATGGGAAACATCCAGATATACAGAAAGATAGCTCAAACAGATTGGGACACTCCCTAAGTGTATGAGGGAAAGACTGCAAGTCTTATTCATGGCCATTACCAAATAGCACAGATTAACATAGCAGCCACATAACGGGAGGTAATTAAGTAAGTAAAAACTTTGGTGTGAGGTGATAAGTATTCCTGGTTGTCCGTGAGCTACATATGGTATACAAGGAATGGAGACGTTCTCACATGCCTCAGTTATTAGGTGTGAATATGCTCAAAGAGCCAGTGGGTAGACCGAATACTGAAGAAAGAACAAAGAGGCCACAGTATGTGAAATCATCAAGATAAATTCTATAGGTAAGTACTAGCACATTGCCCAGAACATAGGACAGAGTAGATGCACCAAAAGGATCATAAATTCAGAGAAGCCTGACACTCATATCAAGATCCAGAAGTCACTATGTCAGTCCAAGGACTCCAAAAGCTCCATCATTTGTCTACCTACCATCATGAGACTTTTCTCCCTTCCTCCAATCCCTCCCATCTTTCCCTCCTTCTCTTCTTCCCTCCTTAACCTAAAACAATGTTCTTTATTTGCTTTTTAATGTAGCTACTAATGAAAACTTTCTCATGTAGGGTTTTAATTCCTGACCAACAACTTGACAATGTCACAGACTGAATGTTCAAGGTAGGAAGCAGGCTATGCTCACTAAGTTGGCCTACAACAGTAACTCAAACCCACATCCAAAAGGAACTAATGCTGTTCTGATGAAGACGGCAGGGTAGGAGGACCCTAAGCTCACCTTCTCCCATGGATACACTTCACTGTAAATAATCCACATCAGTGTAAAAAAAGAATCTGAAAATGACTCAAAGACTGGCAAAACAGACTCCACAGCATAATGTGAAGGAGCAGTATTGAAGAAGTTAAGAAGGGTAGAGACATGGTCAGGAGCCAAACTGACATGTGGGACTCTCTGCAAGAGGGAGGAACATCTCAGGAGCAGAGAAGAACACACCTCACACCATGTATATCAGGCACAGGGGACCCACACCAGGAAGATGAATCTCCTTAATATCGACTTTGAAAACCAGAGGGACTTAAATTTGAGTTTTTACAATCGACAGGCTTAAAAATCAGTGGGCTCTGCTCTGGGAGATCTGGGAAGAGGATAGAAACTGTGTCCCCATCCTTAACTAACAACCCCACTGAGATATAGCATAGAAGCACCAGTTTGAAAAAAAAAAAAAAATGCCTAGAATACACTGAAGGGAGACTTTTTACTCTTATCAGGGTCTATGCTGATAAGACATAGATGAACAGTGATCCCTGGGAAACTTCTCCAGAAACAAAAGAACTAAAAGGCACCATTTCCCTCCCTCTAGCCTAGATACATGAGCACCTGTGGGACCAAGGCATCACCAATACTCTTCACCTAGCTTGCTAACTGCATACGTGGCTGCCAATTTCTCCTGTAGACCTGTCGCCTTTAATATACCACTTGCAAGAGTCCATCCAAAGTAGAACTGTAAACCTGGGAGTGTGAGAGCTGCCATGACAGGGGTCAGTATCACTCCAAAGTGACTCCTGTGCTGAGAGAGAAGAAGAAAACCACAAACATCAGTTCAGCTGTGGCCCGAGAAATGGACTGAGTGCAGACACCTGGTCTGACTGCAGGTCGCATCAACAGAAGGACTCAGTACAAAGGCAGAGCACCCTGCAGATTGGTGCTACTCTGCAGCTCTGGCAAAAGCCTAGTCTGACCCAACTCAAGCCAAAGGCAACCAAAGACTGGCCTGCTAATAACACAGGGACCAAACTCTACCCACAATAAGCAGAGAGAGCCATCACAGGTGACTGGACTGAAGGTAAGAAGGGCTCAGCCACAATAGTAGGGCGCATGTGACACTCTCAGGAGACACCCCTGAAGCACCAGGTTCTAACTAATAGGAGACATTACACTGCAGAACACTATAGGACTTCTTCACAAAGCCACTACTTTCAAGAGCAGAAGATGTACCTGACTTCCCTAACACAGAGAAACACACATAGAGAGTTAGTCATGTGAGGACAGAAGACTACATTCCATATGAAAGAACAAAATCACAGCAAGGGAGCTATATGAAACAGATAATATGCCTGATAAAGAAAGTGATGGTCATAAAAGTACTCATTGTACTGGAGCAAAGAGTGGAGGACCTCAGGGAGACCCTCAGAAGGAAAACAAAGAGCCAATTAGAGAAATCAATAATTGAAATTAAAAATATACGAGATGGAAGAAATAGACTAGAGAAAGCAGAGGAACAGATTAGCAACATGCAAAACAGTATTGGACAGCAGGCTGAACAGGAGAAAGAAAAAACAGTGATAAAAAAAATGAGAAAATTTTAAGAGAACTCACCAATATCATCAAGCGTAATGACATTCTCATTATAGAGATCCCAGAAGGAGAAGAGAGAAAAGGAGGCGGAATTTGAAGAAATAGCAGCTGAAAACTTTCGCATACTGGGGAAGGAAATAAAATCCCGATCTGGAAGGCACAGAGAGCACCCAACAAAATCAAACCAAGGAGGTCCACACCAAGACACATAGTAATGAAGATGGCAGAAAGCAGTGATAAAAAGTATTTTAAGTGTAGCAAGAGAAAAAAGTTACATAAAAGTAAACCCCATAAGGCTATCAGTTCATTTTTCAGAGGAAACTTTTCAGGCCAGAGAAGAGTGGGATGATATACTCAAAGTGCTAAAAGAAAAAAAACCTCAACCAGGAATACTTTATCCAGCAGGGCTATCATTCAGGTTAGGAGAGATCGTTTCCCCAGAGAAACAAAAGTTAAAGGAATCCATTACCACTAAACGAGCATTATATCAAATGTTAAAGGGGACTCTGTAGAGAAAGGAAAGACTATAAGAAGAAGCATCCAAATAGTAAAATTAGGTATGTTTATAAAAATCAGTAAAGGGATTCACAAAATAAAAGGATGCAGAGTATGACACCATGTTACCTAAAATGTGGCAGTGGGGACAGGATTAAAAACTTAGTGCTTTTAGAATGGGTTTAAACTCAAGCAATAATCAACTTAATATAGAGTGCTATGCACATAAAGGGTCATGCATATAGCTAATGGTAACCACAAATCAAAAAACAGTGACAGGAAAAAAATAAAGAGGAAAGAATTCAAGTATATCACTAAAGAGAGGCAACTAGTTGAGAAGAGAGCAAAAGAATAGAACAGAGAAGTGCAAAAACAAGATTAAGACAAGTAAAAATTAATGGCAATAAGTACATACCTATCAATTACTTTGAATGTACATGGACTAAACACCCCAAACAAAAGACAGGGTGACAGAATGGATAAAAAAAAAATACCCATCTATATGCTGCCCTCAAGAGGTTCATTTCAGACCTAAAGACACCTGCAGATTGAAGGAGAAGATATAGAAAAACACCTATCACTCAAACGGATGGGAAAAGAAAGCTGGTGTAGCAATATTTGCATCAGACAAAATAGACTTTAAAACAAAGACAAAAAGGACACCACATAATCATAAAAGGAATAATTCAATAAGAGGAACAGCTTCCAATATTTATGCACCCAACATGGGAGCACCCTATCCTTAGAGCAGCTAATAGGAAACATAAAGGAAGTAGTCCCTAGTAATACAGTAGTAGGAAGGGACTTAAGTGGCCCATTTACATCAATGGCCAGATAATCCAAACAGAAAATCAAGGAGGAAACAGTGACTCTCAATGACACATTACACCAGATGGATCTAACAGATATATTCATAACAGTCCATCCTGAAACAGCAGAATACACATTCTTTTTGAATCCACAGGGAACATTCTCTGGAACAGATCACACATTAGACCACAAAACAAGTCTCAGCTAGTTCAAAAGATGAAGTCATACTAAGCATCTTCTGAACCTAATACTATGAAACTAGAAATCAGTCACAAGAAAAAAATCTAGAAAGAGCACAAATTCATAGAGGTTAAATAACATACCACTAAACAATGGATGGGTCAACCAAGAAATCAGAGAAAATTTAAAAAATACATGAAGACAAAGGAAATTGAAAAGACAGAGTTAAAATTCCTTGGAAGGCAGTAAAACTAGTTTTAGGAGAGAAATTTATAGCAATACAGGCCTACTTCAAGAAGCAAGAAAAATCCCTGATACAACTTAACCTTACACCTAAAGAAACTAGAGTAAAAAGAACAAAATCCAAAGTCCATGAAAGGAAGGAAATATAGAGCAAGAATGAATGTATTAGAAGCAAAAAAAAAAAAAAAAAAAGTAGATTAATAAAACCAGGAGCAGTTTCTCTGAACAGATCAACAAAAATCAAACTTTTACCTAAGAAGGAGGGGGGGAGCAAAAATTCAAAATCACAAATGGAATTTTAAAACGATGCTGCTGATATACAAAAGATTTTAAGAGATTATGAAAAATTGTGTGCTAACAAATTGGACATTCCAGAATAAAATGGATAAATTCCTAGAAACAACTTCCCAAAAGTGAAGCCGGAAAAAATTGAAAAGTTGAACTGATCAATTGCCAGCATTGAAATTGGAATAATAATAATAATAATAATAATAATAATAATAATAATAAAATCCTCCCAGCAAGCAAAAAGCCCAGGACCAGATGCTTCACAGGTGAATTCCACCATACATTTAAAGATTTAAAGAGTTATTACCTGTTCTTAAACTATTCCTAAATATAGAAAAGGAAGGAAACTTCCAGATTCATTCTATGAGGCTAGCCTTCCCTAACACCAAAACCAGTACCAATACCAACACACACACACACAAAAGAACTATAGGCCATTTTCTCTGATGAACATCGACACAAAAATCCTCAAAATGTTATCAAACCAAATCCAAAATACATTAAAAAAATGATTCACCACCCTCACGTGGGATTTATTCCTGAGATGCAAGAGTGATTCAGGGCAATCAATGTGATACATCAACAAAAGAATAAAACCACATGATCATTTCAATAGACACAAAATAATTTGACAAAGTACAACATCCATTCATAATAAAACTCTCAACAATGTAGGCTTAGAGGAAACATATATCACAAAAAAAGAACCATATATGCAAAATCCACAGCTAGTATCATACTCAGTGGTGGAAAACAGAGCTTTTTGCCTAAGGTCAGGAACAAGACAAGGGTATCCATTCTCACCAGTTTTATCAACACAGTCCTAGCCACAGCAGTGAGACATGAAATAAAAGACATCCAAATTAGTGATGAAGTAAAATTTCTATTTGCAGATGATATGGTACACTATATAGAAAATCCTACAGATTCCACCAAAAAACTACTAGAACTGAAAAATGAGTTCAGTGAGCTGCAAGATACAAAATCAATAGACAGAAATCCCATGCATTTATATACACTAATAATGAAGCAGCAGAAAGAAATTAAGAAAACAATCCCATTCATAAATGCACCAAAAGAATAAAATACCTTGGAATAAACTTAACCAAGGAGGTGAAAGACCTCTTTTCTCAAAACTAGAAAACACTGGGGCTCCTGGGTGCCTTTGGCTTAGGTTGTGATTCCTGGGGTCCTGGGATCAAGTCCCACATCGAGCTCCCCGAGAGGAGCCTACTTCTCCCTCTGCCTATGTCTCTGCCTCTCTCTGTATCTCTCATGAATAAATAAAATATTTTAAAAAACTAGAAAACGGGGGATCCCTGGGTCGCTCGGCAGTTTGGTGCCTGCCTTCAGCCCAGGGCATGATCCTGGAGACCCTGGATCAAGTCCCACGTCTGGCTCCCTGCATGGAGCCTGCTTCTCCCTCTGCCAGTGTCTCTGCCTCCCTCCCTTTCTCTCTCTCTCTGCGTCTCTCATGAATAAATAAATAAAACCTTTAAAAAATACTGGAAAACACTGATAAAAGAAAATTAAGGTGACATAAACAAATGGAAAGATTCCATACTCATGGATTGGGAGAATATTTTTTAAATGTCTATACTACCTAAAACAATCTACACAGTTAATATATCAAAATGCCAACACCATTTTCCACAGAACAAGGACAAATAATCCTAAAATTTGTATGGAACCACAAAAGACCCCAAATAGCCAATGCAATCTTGAAAAAGAATAAAACTGGAGGAATCATAATCCCAGACTTCAAGATACACTACAAGCTGTAATAATCAAAACGGTATGGTATTGGCACAAAAATAATCACATAGATCAATGGAACAGAATAGAGCCCAGAGATAAACCCATGATTATAAGGTCATCTTTGACAAAGGAGGTACGAATATGTAATGGAAAAAAGGCAATGTCTTCAACAAAGTGTACTGGGAAAACCGGAAAACCCCATGCAAAAGAATGAAACTGGACCATTTTCTTGCACTATACACAAAAAATAAACTTAAAATGGATTAAAATCCTAAATGAGAGACCTGAAACCATAAATATCCTAAAAGAGAACACCGGAAGTAATTTCTCTGAGATAGGCTGTAGCAACATGTTTTAGGTATGTCTCCAGAAGCAAGGCAAACAAAAGCAAAAAAAAAAAATCATTTCAATTACATCAGAATAAAAGCTTCTGCACAGTCAAGGAAACAACAAAACAAAAAGATGACCTACCAAATGGGAGAAGATATTTGCAAATGACATCTGATAAATGGGTAATATCCAAAATAAAGAACTTATACAATTCGACACCAAAAAAAAAAAAAAAAAAAACCCACAAATAATCCAATTAAAAATGGGTGGAAGACAAGAATAGATATTTCTCCAAAGACAACATTCAGACACATGAAAGGATGCTCAACATCACTCACCAGGGAAACTCAATCAAAACCACAATGAGATATCACCTCACAACCTGTCAGAATGGCTAAAATCAAAAACACAAGAAAAAAGTGTTGGTAAGAATGTGGAGACAAACGAACATCCGTGCACTGTTGATGGAAACGTAAACTGATACACCACTGCAGATAACAGTATGGAGGGTCCCCAAAATATTAAAAAACGATTACCATATGATTCAGTAATTCCACCACTGGATATTTACCCAAAGAAAATAAAAACACTGATTTGAAGGGATATATGCACCCCCACGTTCATTGCAGCACTATTTACAATAGCTAAATTCTGGAAGCAACCCAAGTGTCCATCCATAGGTGAACGAATAAAGATTAAATGGTGCATATATACAATGGAATGTTATTCAGCCATGAAATTAGTGGAATCTTGCCATTTTCAACAGCACGGATAGAGCCAGCAGCTATAATACCAAGTGAAATAAGTCAGAGAAAGACACAAATCATATGATTTCACACTTATGTAGAATTTAAGAAACAAAATAAAGATTAAAAGAGACAAACAAAAACTATAGAGAAAAAAAAAACAGATGTTTACCAGAGGGCAGGTGGGTGGGGGAATGGGTGAAATAAGTGAAGAGGATTAAGAGTACACTTATGGAGATGGGAACTGAGGAATGGAATGTGTACACCTGAAACTAATATAACACTGTTAATTATACTGGAGTTAAAATTGTAGAAATAATTTTTTGTGGAAAAAAAATACAAGGGTAGATTATTTTTCATGAAAAAAAAAAAGAAACAATTAATGCTTCCCTTAATAGAATTGGTAAAATTAGAATTCCATGAGCCGTGGAAATAGAATTCAAACATTCTTTACCTTTGAATTTGTAAAAAATACCGGCTTCAACAGTTGGCATCCCTACTGCTGTGGTGTAAACTACGTCAGTCATAGAGAATGAAGGAAAAGGATGTAATAATGGAATTTTGCAATGAAATTTCTAGAAAATTTTTAATACTGCAATACTAATGAAATTTATAAAATGGAGCTTAAATTTGAAAAGATTATCCTTATCCTTTTTTCCTTTTTCGGTACACTTTCTCTTCCATATCACCTATATTTTTTCCTTACCCTCCAATTCTTTTTTTCTCCAATTGAGATGTAATTAACCTAAAGAGGTATAATTAAGCAAGTAAATTGCAAGTCTCAAGTATTCCATTTTGATGTTTTGATCATTGTATATACCTGTCTATCAAACACTTGAAAAAGATATAAAAGCCTTACAACACTCCAAAAAATTCTTTTGTGCTCTTTTCCAGTAAATTCCCACCCCCAACCACAACCTTCAGGAACCACTTTAATTTCTATCCACTAGAAACACAGCTGTTTTTGTTTGTTGCTTTGTTTCGTTTTTAGAATTAGTCTGGCTTCTCTTATCCTCTGTAGGGCAGATTCTGTCCAAGACATTTTGGATCTGTAAATGAAATCATGGAACTTTTGCAATGTAGAAATTTAGATGGTCCAGCAGAGCATTGCTATATTCTGTAACTCAGAGCAATGGCCACAATGGCAGAGCCTTTACAATCATAACTACTGCCTTTATTTACTAGTCAATTTTGTCTACTGAGGAGGAGCAAAAGCTGTAGGGTAAGAAGGTGGAAATACTGCTCTTACTATATTCTCTGAAACAATTACCACGAGGGATCAGTTGTAGAAAACATAAAGAGAATCATTTAAGGCATTGTGCTCCCTTTAGAGCCTGAAGGATATCATCATCTTAGAATCAAAAGACATCTACCTAAACAGGAATAAGATTACTCAATATTAGCGTTCTAATCTCTTCTCATTTCCAGTGTTTTTATAGTAATTTAATAGGAGATTTGTCGATTCTGGCTTTTGGCAACAATTAAGAACCGTTCTTAACTTTAAAAAAAAAAAAAGGAGAGAGAGCATCTTTTGAAGAGGTGACCTCATTCTAAAGAATGAGTAGGGTCAATGGTTGCAACAAGACCCCCAATCCTCAGAGTTACACATCATCACCATTTGCTTTATAATCCCCAAGACTAATCTTCCTTATTCCTTAATCTCTATTTACAACAGCAACCTAAAGAAGCTCACAACTTCCAGGTTTTTCCCTCATCTTCCAGATGTTATTTCCATAGGAGGCGTCTTGGGCAATGAGGCAACACCAGCTCTACCCTAACACTCTCTACCCCCTTTTTCTCCTTTCCATACCAATTAACACCTGATATATTATAGGTTTACTTATCTCCCCCTACCTAGTAGGAGGTAGCTTTGTAAGAGTAGAAAGTTTTGTTTTTGTCGCAGAAGCATTCACAATGTCTAAACAGTGTTAGATATTAGGCACTTAAACGTTTGTTGGACAAATGAACTAAATTACCCCCCCTTCTGCAATGGCATATATGACTCCAGAATTATAATTCTCCCTACTACTTTCCTTCAGGAAATAATCAGAGTGGTTAGGCAGAGAACAGAAGAGATGCCATGGTTAGTACTGGAAGGATCTCCCACTTCGTTTTCCCCCCAGATTAAGGTCTTTTCACCCCTAACCACTAAGGATTTCTGGGTACAAATGAAACTAATTAAAAGGGATGACATTAAGCAAGTCTGACCAATGCAAGTGCGTAGAGATGGCTACAAGCCAGGCTTTTTCACCTTAAAGTCCTAAACCTAACTCCTTGTGTGAAAGCAAGGCAATAAGTAGCCAAGTGTGTTTTTTAATTTTTTAAAAAATATTTTATTTATTTATTCATGAGAGACACAGAGAGAGAGGCAGAGACACAGGCAGAGGGAGAAGCAGGCTCCATGCAGGGAGTCCAATGTGGACTTGATCCCAGGACTCCAGGATCAGGACCTGAGCCAAAGCCAGATGCTTAACCACTGAGCCACCCAGGTGTCCCAATAGTCAAGTGTTTTGATGCAAGCAGCATGTTCTCTACTACACAGGAAAATCCTCAAGAACAATGACAATGTGCTTGATAAAATCTACATGATAATGCTAGAATCTAAGTTTGAACCAAGCATACAACTTCCATTTGATAGTTTTTCATCTATAAAATAAAACTAGACAACCCAATCCCTCTCACTAAATGAGTTCCACTTTTTACAAGATGTGAGGATGAACATCCTCAGATAGAGGAATATTATGGTTCTGGGACCAAGACACAGGACAGGATAGCCTCCAATTGACTTTGGTTTCTCCCATTTCTCTATTATATCCAATCTGTTGCCAAAACTTCTCTCTCTTCATGGTCTAAAACTCTCACATACACATTCTCCCCATTCTCTTGATGGCCACTATCCTACTCATATCATTTCTTTCATAGACTCTTAGATGGCCTCTCTGCTTCCAGTATTTTCTTTCCTCAAATCTTTTTACTCCCAGATTCCAAAATAGTGCTTCTAAAATAAAAAGGGGTATTGCTCACTACTTTGCTTAAAAACTTCCAAGTTTTCACAGTAATTTCTCACATTAGGAAAAATTATAAAGTTCCAATTATTTATTTATTATGTTATAGAGAATGCTTCTTCTCCGCTCCTGATGTGTCTGTCTAGCTAACAGAGATCAGATATTATTACTCCATTACTTCAGTTCAAAGAGTAGAGATATCGATCTGATTGCTTAATTTCAGAAAATAATGGAACATGCTTGACTCCACTCTCTCCTATGTTCCCTTCCTTCCTCTGGAGAACATGAGTTCTTGACAGCTCCTCCAAACTTTAAATTATAGGAATTTGCCAAAAGAGAAGTATGCCCCACTCTTTAACACCTGGAACTAGGTTAGTGATTCAACATAATTCTAGAGGTCCACTTGGGTCTTAAAGTAAGATACATTTCCCATAAAATTACCCCCAGTCTCTCTTGCTCTTTTTGAAATGAAATTATACTTTGGCCTTCGTCTTTAGCTTTGGTTTTATTTTGCATATTGTTTAAAACTATTTGGAGAATAAGGGTGTTATTTTTTGAGGTAATATTTAAATATATTCTCAGAAAAGTTCTTAGCACACATTATTCAGTAAATGGTCTTATGATACTGATGATTTATCAGGACCTTTATCAGAATTACTATCATCATCCCTTAATCGCCTTTAGGCAAATGGCCAAATTGGAAGATTGGAAGATGGAATGTGAGTTTACATTCACAGTTCATGGATTCCAGACAACTGGCATAGATGGGCATATACAGGTGAGGGGTTTATTCCTTTTTCCTGCACCACTGACCTCCATAGCCTCACACAAGGTCCTGAGATAATTCCACCTGGGATGGTTGCTTTCAGGTCTAGGAACTGGCTTCTACATTTCAGGAGTATAGCCAGTGCTGGGCTGTTATATATGTCCCATGAACAATGTGGTCTTTTGAAAGGTGAGGTTCCTGGAAGATTGGGCTTCCACTGAACCAGTACAACTTCTGACCCTAAAGGAACTACACCAGCTTCAAGCAAGGGTAACAGGACGGAGATGCTAAAGAATTGACATCTCCCTGTAAGTATCAAGAACTTCTGTGGCTGAGTCTAGGAGGACATCTTGGCAAGAAAGATTTTTCACAGATGTACTTTGAACTTTTAACTCACAAGGACACAAGAATGTGGTGTAGGGCTTTAAAATTCAGATTTGGGGAAATTCCACATTACTGGCATTTTGAATTGGTGAGTCTTTATAAGCTTTATTGTACAAGTGCATTAATATTTTCATTCAGTCTCATTGAACACCTTTAATAAAATATTTTGGACAATGTGGCCAGACTAATTTGTAAGGGAAATAGAATAGAGAACAGATTTTTAGTCTTGGGAATGAATTAACCTTAGCTATTTAATTTTCAGATACTGGAAGCAAAGCATCTGCTCACTAGCAGTCCAAAAAAGTACTCAAAAAGAAGCAATGGTGTATATTATGGTAAGAGTTTCAAGAAGGTATAAACAAGACTGTCCTGAGAAACTGTTGGTTTCCTGTCCTGAACGTGAAGGTCTTCCCATTTTTGACCATATGCTTAATGATTAGGTGAAATGGGTTAAAAAAACAAATAAATAAAAGGGAAAAGAACTAATAAATGTTATCAAGAAGCACTACTGACTTCCTACTACTGTTTTTTGTTTGTTTGTTTGTTTTCCCAGAGAAGAGAGCATCAAGTTTTCTAGTGTAACTGACTCTTCACCCTTATATTTTTCTTTTCTTTTATAAATTTATTTTTTATTGGTGTTCAATTTGCCAACATATAGAATAACACCCAGTGCTCATCCTGTCAAGTGTGGTGGGGTGGGGGTGACTGGGTGATGGGCACTAAGGTGGGCACCCTTATATTTTTCTAATGTTAGGTGCATGGAATAACTTACCTGACAAGTGTAGGGAAAACAGTGCCACCCAACCCCTTTTTCCTCTTAGGAGAGTCTACCCCTATTGAATCCCTCCATAGCGTAAGTTGAACAGAGGCTAATTCTTGCCAGGGGTAGGCCTTTCCTGTCCAGCTCTCCCTGTAACACGGTGGGAAACGTGGCTGATCCTGAGGTGCAGCTCGGGCCCATAGCCATATTTGTCAGTCTAACTCCTTATTTACCTATTGTTTTATTTCACATGGTTAAGAACCCAGGCATAAAAGAGATCTCTATTAGTCAAGGCATAAATTTCAGATTCTTTTCCATTCATTCTGTTTTCTAGTCAGTCTCAGCTATTAATTGCTCCTCATACTGCCTCAGAATGTCTTGCTATCATGTCTTTGCCCTCATTGTTGACTTTGCCTAACAGAACAGTCTTCTGTTTGGTCACTGTATGTTCAGAAACCTTTTTCCTACCTCGAGACCAATACTGAATACCCCTCCAAGATAAGCTATGTGACCACAGAGACAGTGTCAGTGTTTACAGCTGTACCCCTAATGCTTAACATTTTACCTGATACATATTAGATTGCTAAATATAATTTAGCAATAAAAAATAATTTAGCATTAAAATGAGGTGGGCATTGGGAAACATACTACTTCCTGCTTTGAAAGGATTTAGTTATTAGTTCTAAGGTAGTTTATGTTCTTACCTTCAAGGAACTTGGTAAAAGGGATAAATGTATGTAAACAAACAGCAGAAATTCATCATTTTCTTGGTGTTTGTTATACATGTGCTTCTTATCCTCAATCCCTAAGCTCCTTCAAGAGTCAGAATTCAGAATGCAATATAAATTGTAGGAAATGTCTAAGTACCTGTTGAATGAAAACCTCTATGCATAAGTTGTGAAGAGACTCTCCAAAACTGAAATTCCATTAAGCTGCTATCTCAGTGCTTTAACAGACCTGAGTGACTCCTTTTTTCATCTGCTGCCCCATGTCAACACTGGGGTCAGTCCTAAAATTTCTATTAAGTCTAAAGATGAAAAGAATTTATCCAACATGTGACTTCAGTAAAAGTTGGGGCTGTTTATGACAGGAGGCTAGCATATGCTACTGGATTGGGTAGCTCTTAACTCCTTATTCAGTTTAGTTCTATGCCCTGTTAGTCCACGTGCTGTGTGGTTTTCTGTTACTGGGGCTGCATTCCATGCCTCTAAGTTTAAGATGACTTGCCGGGGTTGTCAAGAGCTGGGCACCAATGGTAATCCACCATATCATGCTATAGTTAATTTCTTATTGCTTCTCTTATAGTTTATCAAAGAAAAAGTGGTTTGATAAACCAAAGTATAAGCAACCTGGCATTTTATGAGGCAAATTTGGGAGACTTGTATGATTTATACATTCTTGGCAAGTGCAGATATTTTTAGCCAAGCATTCCACAGCAGAGAACTGAATTTTACTGGCACTTTTGGCCTTTTAAATCAAATTATAGCACTTTGCCTCAATTTTATTGTTTTTCTTTTAAATTAGCTTGATTTTGAATAAAGATGGCTATCATTACCATTTCTAGTCTATACTGCATTGGTGGTCCTATCCATCGCAATAAAGCACTTTATTCCTTTATTGAGGATTGTGTGTAGTCCTAAATGTGGAAGCTAAAAAAATAAGCTTTTAGAAGAAAGTACTACTAATTATCTTCATGAATTTGGACAGGCAATTATTTCTTAAATAGAATGAAAAAACATAAAAGCAATATTAACTGATTGGACTTCATTGAAATATAGAACTTACATTCATTGAAATGTACTTTGAAAAGGTGAGACACAGAATAAGATGTGTGCAATACATGCATCTAAAGAAGAATACAAATCTAGACTATGTACAGATCTAAAAAGCATTAAGGAAAAGATGACTTGGTAGAAAAAATTGGTAAAGAGTTAAATAGGAAAAAAAAAAGAGTTAAATAGGCAGCTCCCTCCCCAAAAAAGAAACCAAACAATATTCAAATATCCAATAAACAAGAACATTGTCCTCTGCATCATTATTCACCTGAAGAATGGGAATTATAATCACAATGATACACCAACATGGCTAAAATTAAACTGACAGTGGGAAGAGGATGACAAATGATTAGAACTCATATTGCTGGTGAAAGTGTAAGTTGTGAAAAGCGCTTGGTTTGGTAGTATGCATTAAAGCAAAACACAGGCCTACTCTATGACTAAGAATTCCACACCCGACAATACGAACAGAAATAACTGTGCACGTCCACAAAAAGTTGTACACTGAAACTTTCAAACAAGTTGTATTTCATGATGTGGGGTTAGTATTGCATGGATATATATCTATATAAACATCTATTGAGGTGCACCAAGATTTATATCATTTACTATATGAATATTTTTAAAAAATAAATTCTTTAAAGGTAAAAGTAAAATAGTTTTGTAGAATTCGGCTGGGATCTTACATATTTACCTACTGAAATCACCTAAATATCTATAGAGTGCAGTCGTGAAAAATGCTGAAACAATACTATGAAGAATCACTTGCCTGGTGGTCTCATCGACTCTGCCTTATGGGTTCCTGTCCTTCAGGAAAGAAACAACCAGTGGAGGGGAAGAATGGCAGGCAAGAGGGTCTCAGACTGACTATATTTTAGACAAATATCTTCCTGACTATAGGCCTCCCTTTTCTTATTTACTTTAGAAAACCTCCAGTAGCAAATTCATTCTATGTTTCTTTGAGATGTTAATCTTCTCCCAGTTTCTTCCCAGTTGTACAAGAAGGACTATCTTTCTCTAGGACCTGGGAACTATCCCTTTAGATGGAATCAATGGATGAGATGATGCTTCTATCTGCCAGTCTCTGTGGGAGGGGAGGAGCCCAACTTTGAAGAGCACCGATTAGGAAACACAATGACCTACATTTCCCCCCTCTCCCCCACTGAAGTCCTCCAGGACTTTTCAACTAGCTCAATCCAGAATTTGAGGTAACAACCACCTCTTGCTTAATCAGAGCTAGAATTAATCTCTCCTCCCATTGGAATGGTCTTGAACCCTATTGCAAGAGTCCAGAATAAAGTCTTCTGTGCCTGTCCAGGAATTTTGTCTGGTGTAATTTTGTTTCAGCAGCCCGTTCTCTTAAAGTTTAAGAATTGGGTTGAAGCCACAGTTGCCCGGTGCTAAGTGGGCAGTACTGAATCTAGGAGCCACAAAACTTTTTGACAGTCACAGGCTATTCCCAAAGGCTCTATCTCATGGAGATTGGGCATTGCCAGTGGTCTGTAATGAGGATATTACTTAAAAATAAAACTGACGCAGTTAACAATTTTAATAGATCCATGCTAATCAACTATTTCCAGATGGTGAATAAATGTACTAATTCATTTTTCCTCATAAATGACATACATGTGGCATAGAAATAAATCCAAAAATACTTTGAGTTCAGGTCAAAGCAAAAACCAAGAAAGCTAAAAATCAAACCATTTTATATAGAAATAGTGGTTTCTGTGGGCTTAATAGAAAAGTAGCTAAGGAGACACTTGGGATAGTAAACACCCTTAAAATGTTATAAATAAGACAAGTAAACAAGATGTCCAGCCAATTTCACTGAGAATAAAAAGGAAAAAAGCATTCTTGAGTTGGCAAATAAGAAATATGAGCTTTCAAAGAGAGACAGAATAATGAAACCAAATAACCAATAAAGCTAGATTTTTTTAAAAAAAGTTTTGGTTGATAATTTAGGAATTCTAAATGACTGAGGGAGAGAAAGAAGAGCAGGTCCTCCTAGCAGTGATAAGCAATCAACTAAGAGACAGTACAACCACAGATGTTTATATTGTAATATCTGATGCTTTATGTACCTGTAGGAATGTCCCCCACAAAACTTTTTGCTGACAAAAAAAAGTCAAATATCTGAGATGATAAATCCAAGAATTTCTATCATTAAACTCACCTTCCCTGAAAAGCAACATTTGTAGGAGAGAGGCTTTGAGTCTCACATTGGTTAAATAACCAAATTTACTTTTTCTCTCTGGGATTTGGGGTATTCCTACAGGTTTAGATAATTTCCTAGCCTCTTTAAATGTAAATCATATTTAAAGGAAATCATTGAAAAGAATAGATGAGACACAGTCTAGTCTGAAAATCCACAGTCCCAAGGCAGAGCATTTTGCCAATGGATTACTAGAATTGAAAAGTTTGAGAATGACCAGATTCAGACAGTATCTCCCTTAGGTTCTAGCAAAAGAAGTCTGTGCTCCAGGGTCCACGGATTGAGAGTTCCCACAATTTGGAATGACTTTCTTAAAAGTTTCTAAGTCCTTCTCTGGCGTTTGGGGCAGGCAAGCAGAATTATCCTCACAAGGCACCCCAAGCCCAAACTCATTTCTTCCCCCCCAAGGCATTCTTGGACCTACCCTGCATGGGATTTTGACCGAAGCTGAGGAGCTTCATGGCTTGTGCTGGTGGAGTCATCCTGGGACTCAAGGACCAGCCCCAGGCGAAGAGAAGGAGATATGAAAAGTATATCAGTCCTTCTGATTGGTGAGGTATTTCTTTTGTAGGATTGAGACTGGCCACCAGAGTGGTATTGACATGCTCACTTGGGGTAACTTAAATTGTTTATAGGTGAAGTTCCACGTGTTAGGATTGACCTTGGTCTCAATTCAGAAAAGGGGCACCTGAGTGGCTCAGTGATTGAGCATCTGCCTTTAGCTCAGGTTGTGGTCCTGGGGCCCTGGGGTAGAGTCCCACATCAGACTCCTCACAGGGAGCCTGCTTCTCCCTCTGCCTATGTCTCTGCCTCTCTCTGTGTGTTTCTCATGAACAAATAAAATATTTTTTAAAAAAAAGGTTCCGAAAAAATTTTGTCCTGACTTCTAATAATACATATAAAGACTGCATTACAGTGCTAAGAGGGAGTAAATGCTAAGGAGAGAGAAGACAGAGGAAGGGGGAGAGAAAGACTGACTTCTGGTTACTGCAAAATGACAGTGATATGGGCATTATAAGGCCCAATTTACAGACAACAAAACTACAGCTGACTCAGAGCTGCAGTTACTTGTCCTTGTTAACACAGCTATTGACCATTTCCATCATCACTAGGATATAACTAGATCTTGGATTCAAGAAGCAAACACTGAATCATAAACAGAATGATGCAAAGAGATATTCAAATGGCCAGATTTGTCTTATGTCCCAGAACTTTACAGAGAGACTCCATTGCTATCACCATGAGCAACAAAGGACCTACAAAGACGTGGCTTGGACAGGTCACCTTTACGGTTGTACTTTGGTGATGTTTTACTCTATGCATCAATTCTTTCCTACTCGTATGCTAAGGGCTTGTTCCTGTACAGAGTAATCTGACTACTATTACATCATTATGTGGGATCCCACTTGGATCATCATTCAGCAGCAACCTTAATTCAGAGCATCAGTGTGCCCCCCAAAATATGTTAACTCATTTTAGTCTAGATCATGGGGGAAAAAAATACTTCATGTCATCCATGATTTTTTTTTAATTGAAGAACCCATAGTATACTATAAATTCAAACAAAGGAGAAGAGAAACCTCAGAAATTAGCTTAAGTTTAAAACTGGCTTAAATAGTACCTAAGATTTTAGGGAGCCTGGAGAGATAATCATCCAGAAATTACATATGAGTCTACTAAAGCACTTTTCTACATGGTTAAATCAGATTAGAGCTAGAAACTTCTGAGAGGTAGTGACCTTGAGATTCTGCTTTAGTTTCCTAAGGAAAGTATCCCTTGAACCATTTATCACTCAAGTTGGAAAAGTGATAGAAAGTGTTCTGTGGGTAGCAGTGAGTTAGGTTAGTTTTCCACAGTAGCAGACCATCCAATATAAAATTGAGAATCGATGAAACACCTTTCAAACTGTTCTCACAGCTATTTTCTGCAGGCTGGCATCCTTTTGCCCTTTCATTTTTAAGCCCTAGCCAAAAATAAATAAATAATCATGGAAACTTCACTAAGCAGTTCCCTCTCCCAGTGGTGTTTCCTGAAGTTACCCTGCTGGGTAATCAGACTTACTGTGGATAGCAGAATTAGGATCATTTGCATTACAGTAGTTTCAGCATGGCATTCCTTTCCTTTTTCCATATATAAGCCTAGTATTATAAACTCTCCTAATTTTTCAGGTGAGATGGGTCCATTCTCCTGTTCTAAATATAATATGGAGAACACTTATAGATCCATATACAATCAAAAGAAATTATTTCAGTTCCTTCAAAGTTTTGTTTCCCCACTCCTATGTTTTTGGGGTCAAACACAACTCAGGGATGAGTATTTTATTGCTGTGTTCAGTAGGGGATATTTTTAAGGAGGCATCACATGGCTGAAGGACAGAATACAAAATGGTATCATTGCCAAGTTGGCCCCACTCACACTCCAGCTTCCCACTAAATCTGCAGTCAATTATCCGTTTATCATTAATGCAATGTGAAGTTGGATCAGTTTATAGCATACACTATAGCCCTGATTCTGCTTCAATGACAAAAGTAGAGTAAGAACCAAGACTGTGGGCAGCCCTGGTGGCTTAGCGGTTTAGCACCGTCTTCAGCCCAGGGTGTGATCCTGGAGACCCAGGATCGAGTCCCACGTCAGGCTCCCAGCATGGAGCTTGCTTCTCTCTCTCTCTCTGTATCTCTAATAAAATAATAAAAAAAAAGAACCAAGACTGTTCATGGCTTCCCTGCGCATGCCTTCCTAGATTCTGGGATTTTATATTATAAATACTAAGAGAGAGGCATACACATAGAATTACAGTGGAGAAGGCACCCATAATCTAAGTAGTAGGTGTTAAGTACATGTGAGCTCCATATGCCTTCTAGCATGGCATGCAGACACAGTTTACTCAGAGGAGGCCCTTAGTTTTAGTGCAACACCTTGAAGGGAGAGATTGAGAGTGAGGAACTCATTCCCCCTCTGTATGACCCCCAGAAGTGAGATCAGGAATGGCACTAGGGAGATCTGAGTAAACGTATCGCCTTTTGAAAAGGGATCATGTATTAGTTTGCTAGGCTTGCCCCCGTAGACTAAGTGGCTTAAACATCAGAAATTTTCCTATAGCTCTGGAGGCCAAAGTTTTAGATCAGAGTGTCTGCAGGGTTGGTTGCTGCTGAGGACGCTCACCTTGTTGGCTTGTGGAAGATGGTCTTCTCTCTATGTCTCCCCATCTTCCTCAAACATGTCCCTCAATACATGTCTGGTCAAAGCTCTTCTTAGAATAACACCAGTCATACCAAATTAAGGCCACTCTAACGAGCTCATTCTAACCTAATTACCTCTTTAGAGGCCCTATATCCAAATAGGGTAGCATTCTCAGGTTTAAGACCTCAGTTTGTTTGGGGAAGACACAATCCAGCCCATGACAGATGGTCAACTTCTGCATGAATTTTAGGGCTATTTGTCCTGAGATTAAAGTAAGACTCTTCTCTGAGCAGCCTGGTGGCTTAGTCAGTTAAGTCATTAAGTGTCTGCCTTTGACACAGGTCATGATCACAGAGTCCTGGGATTGAGCCCTGCTTTGGGCTCCCCCCTCAGTGAGAGTCTTCCTCTCCCTCTGTATCTCCCCTTGCCTGTGCTTTCTCTGTTGTTCTCTCTCTCTCTGTCAAATTAATAAAATCTTTTAAAAAATAAAGCAAGACTCTTGTGTATAAATTCACAAGAACAATAGTCTTCTAAGTAGACTGACTTATATAGACAAATTAGAGAAAATGAAAAGATCTATATCCATATATAGGTTCTCAGAAAAATGTATCTTCAGTATACAATAGATCTTCAACAAAAAGTCCAAGAACTCCAACAGAAAAAGACTGAGGATACCCTTGTGGGGAGCTTTAAATACAAGTCTAAGCAATGTAATTGGTCAAAAGGAAGGTATGAAGATTTTATTGTTTGTTTTCAACTGAAGTACCAAGAATCAAACAATTCTTTTTGAGGCTTAAATTGCTAGCACTGTGTAGGATAAGCGGGTGGGGGAAAGAACTGGAATTTCACAGAAAAGCATCACCAGGTGCTGAGAACTTAAATCTAACAGCAGCTGTGGAAATGGGGAATGGAGATACTGCAGGGAAAATAAAAATAAGAAAAAGATCCTATTTAATAACAAATCACAACGAAAGAACTAGAGAGAAGAGTGAACAAAAGATAATGCCAAAATGTATGCCCAACTTATTTATCACCACGCTTGATAACAGTGTTTCTATTTTTCAATTTTACATACTTAATTAAAATGTCACTTTAAAAATATGGAGCAATTTCTCCGTTGTTGGTTGTCTGATTTGCTTTTGCCGAGCTGTGAATATTCTTCAGAGGATACCTATTTTCCCTTCAGAATGGTCTCTTTCATTCACTGAAATGTTAAATTACTCACAAAAACTTCCTAATTAAATTGACTGTAACTGCCACCATGACAATGTGATGGCCAACATAATTGGCCTGAAAGTGACGGTTAATGTCTCATTCATAGACGACACGCATATTAATCTTATTGTTTCCCATCTCAAAACACAGTGCCCTCTACTGCCTCCACGACCCATGTGTCAGCCCCTGCCTATGTGGCCTCCCTCCTAGGTTCCTGAACTAGTAGTCTGCACGGGGAGTAAAGTCAACCACCTCATTGGAATTAGTGGATAGGAGTTCCCAGCCTGAGGTAAACCTCATGGCTCCTGGATTGACCCACTCCTCCCCCTCACTGGACCACAGGTGGTTGTGCTTCTGGCAGAGCTGGGCAGAGGCATGCGTGTGCACAAACATGCTTGCACATGCATTCGGCATTCTCGTCCAACACCTTGTGAACACCTTCCCTACTCCACTTTTATTCCCATCTGATTTAACTCTGCCCTAACCTCAACCACCTGGGTAGGGCCCTTATAATTTGAAATACTTCTGACAATTCTCCTTGCTCCTAAAGTGGGGTCCTGCACTTAATCATAGACATTAACTGACCTCCTTTTATGAACTAACTAGATCACCACCACCAACCCGAACTTTCACAGTTTTCCCTACTACCTGACTTAGGCTATGGGCTCCATCTAACAAACTAGACATTCTTAGGTGCCAACACTAAGCTGAGTTGTTCATACCTTGGATTATTCCCCTTTAACACTAAGCCCATGCCCCACATAGACCCAACTTTCTTCCTCTTCCCTACGGGAACCACTGTTTCTGAGGTCTTTGAGATCAGACGAGATCGGGCGCGTTCAGGGTGGTATGGCCGTAGACTCTGAGGTCTTTGTAGGTCTCAGAACTGAGACCATGTTCATGATGGAATTTTGATACTTTTGGCTTCATCAGCAAAAGGAAAAGTTCACTTTTCGCATTTACAACTCTAATTTGTTCTAAAAACAGCCATGAAGGGTATTATGGGTAGCCAAATAATATAAGAAAACTAAGAAATTAAAGCAATAGCAATAAGCCCAAGGAGTGGTCAGCAATTCTAAAATCCCGGGGTGGCGGGGGGAATCCTTAAACCCTACTATCTTCAAAATGTAATAAATAACAAACCTGTAATAAATAACAAACTATTTATTTAGTTAATAAAAGTTTAGTTAATAAATAAAAAGTTAATAAAAGGTTTTTTTTTTTCTTTATGGAAATATAGTCTATTACTATTTACAATGGACTCCTACAGATAGTCAGAAACCGTAAGTCTTGAATCTAGAAATTGATTCAAAGCATTCAGGATGAAAATCTTAATTTGTCACAAAGTGTTCCCATGCACTTTTGAAGTCTATTTAATTTAATGCTACCAATGGATTATATGATTAATTCAACTATGTATTGTCTTCTTGAAAAGAAGCTATAGTGAAGTAGAAAGACTAGGAAACTGGAACCAGAAGGCTTAATATATTGAGCAGTGCTTAGCAAAAAGTGACTACTCATTCTGGGAAGCGTATGCACAAGTAGATTTTTCCAAAGACAAAAAAAAAAAAAAAAGATTTTTCCAAAGACAGAATTTCTACAGGTGCTAGAGAACCAGACTTGCTTGCTACCCAGTAGGGCATGGCATAGTGTAGCCAGTCATTGTCCAGCCAAGAGGAAAGCCGGCAGGATCCCATAGAAACTGGACTAATGATTTCCTATAGGTGTCACCAGCAAGGAAGGAGTTCCAGAAACTCCACCATGGCCGGTCTATACACTCAGACTCTTCCACTACTGTAGTTGCTCCTTGTTCACAGCCACAATGGCTCCTGTCTGCTTTCCAAGTCTTACATGCTCCATTGGTTTGGTGGAACCTAATCCACTTGCAGGCACTGTAAGCTGCAGGGGAATTCAAAAAGGTAGTTTTTCCTCTACAACCTCCCTAGCAGACTGAAGCAAACAAAAAGGGAACTAGAATGGGTGTTGAGTGAGCCAAACTACAGTATCAGTCACAGTCTGTTCCTATAGCTAAACATCTCTTCACATCTTTCTTCTTAGAATTGAACTTCAAAAAACAAAGCATTCCTGTCCAACTTAATCCAACCTTGCCTTATATGAATGTAAATACCCTTTTCCCCAAAAAAGTAGAGATCCATTGACTTATTAATCCCTGTGCCCATATGAGTGATACACATTCATCCTCTAGTTCAGACATGGACTATTAGGCTATGGACTAAATTATATACCTACTCAATGTAAAAGTAAGAGGGAAAGTGACAGGAGATAATGCTTTGAATTTTAATTTCTCTGAGCTTCGGAGCCCAGTCAGAAGCAGGATTCCTTGTATATCTATACTTCCTTATAGGAGATGCCTTCAGATCCACCCAAACTTTGTCTCCATAGGCATTTCCCTCCAACTGACCTCCAATGATTGTTTAAGTAAAGCATTGCAACATGGAATACCCACGTCTCCCACTGTAATACAAGAGGATCCTCACTACCGTCAAGTTTGTCAAGCCAATCCCAATTTCTAATTAATAATGTTGGCAACAATTACTAAATTAACCCCGAGATTTGGTTCTTCCAGTTCCCAGCTCTGTGATCTAGCACATATTTATCAATAATGTGACTGTAATAGAATAGGACTCTTTTGAGGTTTAAAAAAGAGAGAGAGCCTAGTTTAGTGCACTTGGTAGATGTTTATGTGAAATGAAGTCTATCTGATGGATTACCACCAAAATAATTGCTTTGGGCAAGAAACCTAGGACAGTAAGGGCTACAGATAAGAGATTGGGATTGGATATAAGGAACTCAATGGCAAGTTAAAAGAGGATAATCCTAGGGGAGTTTATCTCAGTCAGCTTGGGCTGCTTTAACAAAAATATGCTAGATTGGGTAACATAAACAACAGACATTTATTTCTCACAGTTCTGGGGCTACAAAGTCAAAGATGCTAGCAGATTTGGTTCCGGGTGAGAACTCTCTTCCTGGCATATAGACAACCACCTTCTGGCTATATCCTCCCATGACAGACTGAGGGAGCTCCAGCATCTCTTCCTCTTTTTGCAAAGTTACTAATCACATCAAGGGAGCCTTACCTTCATGACCTCATCTAAACCTAATTACTTTTCAGAAGCCTTACCCTAATACCATCCTATTGGGGATTAAAGATTCAACACATTAATTTTGAGAGAACATAACCATGTAGTCCATAACAGAGTTGGTAAGACAAACTCTCCATATATGATTTCATATGTGGAACCACACAGCTATCCAGGAACCCAGTAATAAGCCATATCACACACCCCAGGATCCTTTGAGAGAACTCATTTTCCACAAATGTACAATGGCTAAAATAAGCAATACTCTTGAGGCATTGCAGTATAATATGAACGGGCTGACCCTCCGGAGTCAGATAGATATAAATGGAAACCCAGCTCCACAATTTACTAGCTCCATTACCATGGGTAATTCAAATACAGTTTCCTCATCAGTAAGTTATAGACATTTTAGCAAAGTTCCTTAATAATTTTAAGGGATGATGTATGTAAGACCTAAAGCCTGGCACGTGGCATATCCTCAACAAATACTACATTTTAGTAAAACCCTATCTGTGTTTCAGGCACTAAATTAAGTTCCATACATGCCTTACCTCATAAAATCCAATGACAATCCTGTAACATGGTGTTTTTGTGCCTATTTTACAGATGAGAGAATAGAAGCTTAGGAAAGTTAAGTGACTTGCCCATCTTACCAGCTAATGTATGGCAAAAAAAAAAAAAAATCAGAGTTCACACAGGTGATCTTGCTCTATAACTTGTATTTAATTATTCATCCCTATGTCCTCCTTGTAAGGACTGTTGTATGAACCAGAATAGAAGATCTTGACCTTACAATCCTAACATGAAATATCAAAAAATATTTACTTAATATTCTCTGAACAGCAAAGATGGACTTATATAAAGCATTTTCAAAAACTTTTGGTCAATACTAGATTATAATCTAAATATTTCCAGGCAAAAGACAGAACCTTGACTACCTAGGAGACAAAAGCCACTTATCTAAGGTGCTTGATCACCTAGGGAAACTGAGGAATACATAAGGAACCGAGATAATTACAAGGCACAGGCTGCAGAACATCCCATCCCCATAGAAGAGAAGCAAACATCTCAAAGCAGAGTCAAATTCAGTATAAGGGTTTTCTAAAAAACCTAGAGATTTAGCAAAAGAAAAATTGTGGTCCACAGAATTCATTAGTTTAAGAACTAGATCAAGTAGGAGCATGTGGAGGGGCTCTTTGGAGGCCTAAAGAGTTAGGGAAAAAATATATATATATATATATAAACAGTATCTTTAGAGCAAATCAAACTATCCCCAAAATGCACTTCTCAGCACACAGACTGGATGGCACTTTCATGGCAGCTCTTTTTGCCTCCAAACAACGAGGCTAAGGTACATAACGGAAATGTCCGAGGACAACGAGTAGGTAAATCTGATTCCCATAGGCAACTCTCAGGCCAGTTAGTGGCATCACACTGAGCAAGTGGCTATATGTCTTTGCCTCCATGGCCTTGGTGGCCTCCAGAATTGATGATCCCATGCAGAGCAAGGTGTGTGATAACTAGGTCAGGGCAAGCAGCCTGAGATAATGCATGTTAAAGACGGAGACTGCAAGTCAATAAAACTGAAGCTTTCCCTTTAAACCAGGCAGGGGGGAAAAACCCTGGCAAATTGTACAAATTGTGAAAAAGATGACCTTCTCCTGGCTTATGCCTGGAATTAATTTGAAGACTGTAAGACTATAAATCAATTTTAAATAGGTTATGAATAGTCAGATTGGAGAAAAAAAGTCAAATGTTCTTGTATGAAAGTTCACAGAGAAAGGGAAAAGCCCTGGAGGAAAAAAAAAAAAAAAAAAGATTCATTTGCCAAAGATATTGTTTGGGGGAAGAAGACTTGACTGTATTTCTCTTATATCTTATTCTTCAATACTTATTCTTATATTTTGCAGTTTTTCCTACCTCTGACCTTGATGCCTTGTTTTCCAGTGTCCCTGTAATGAAGTAAATTAAGTAATAAAGTAAACACTGGATTTGGACTCAGCACATTTGTTCCACTCCTGGTTCTAACCACGTATGTGTTGAGTAAAGTAGACAGACATGACCTGAATAGTCCTTTGTCAAGGAAGGGATTGCTACAGACAACCATCAACTACAGAGAACTATGCTATATTTCTGAGTAAAACCCTGTAATTAATTTAGTTTGTATTGAGATGAGGACAGATTTCCTTCCCACGGCCTAAGAACCCTTGCAGGATATGTGGTCTATCTATCCCTTCAGCCTTCTCTCTAATGATGCTGTCCCTAACCAGCTTCACACAGGACAATCTAATGTTCTCTCCTACCCCAGGATGTTTGTATATGTTGTTTTTTCTTCCTGAAAAATCTGGTCCTTATCTATCATTAGTTTACTATTACTCATCCTTCAGATCTCAGCGCAAATATCATTTCCCTAAGGAATTTTTCCCGACCTGCTAGCAATCATCAGAGTTGCAATTTTACATTTGATAAATGTCTATCTCCTCCACCAGACTATAAATGCCCTGAGGAGAGAGAAGGCATTCTTTTTTACTCTTTATCCTTAATATCTGTTAGAGTGTTGGACACATAAGGATTTACTAGATGTTGAATGAATAAATTCAAAGACGAGGTATTTCTAAACCAGTATATTGGGGGTGTTCAGGGGTAGTTTTCTATGTCACATTAATATCTTATTCTCCTTTCTCCCTGAGCACATGAAGACCGAACTTGTGTTCCCTGTATAGTTGGGTGAGGACATGTAAACTAGTTCTGGCCTGTGGGTTATAAATGAATGAAACATTTCATTGTCAGTGGGAAACCTTTATTCTTTTCGTTTTGATTTCTGTGACGATCCTGGGATCACACTAAAATGAACTTTCAGCCTGGCTCCCTAAATGAGGACAGCAGGCATCAGCTTGCCAAGTAGCCTACATGGATGTGTAGCACAAGGGACAGTAAGACATCACAATTTAGCTTTCAGGGTTGGTTGTTACAGCAGCATCACCTATCCTTAATGAAGCCCAAACCGCTATTAGGAATATGGCAATCTATATTTTATAGGGATAACATTTGACAAAATTATTACATATGATAATTTGGTAAACTGAAATATACTTAGTGAACATGTATCTCTAAAAGTGGTTAGGAATCAGAACAGGAATACTATATTCTTTGTGTGTTTGGTTTCATTTGCAGGGTATATAATTTGCCAGGGCTGCCATAATGGGCTACAACCGACGGGGTGGCTCAAAAATCAGAAGTGTGTTGTATGTTGGCAAATTGAATTTAAATAAAACAATTTTTAAAATATAGAAATGTGGGACATCTGGGTGGCTCAGCTGTTAAGCGTTTGCCTTCAGCTCAAGTTGTGGTCCCAGAGTCCTGGGATCGAGCCCCACATCAGGCTCCCTGCATGGAGCCTGCTTCTCCCTCTGTCTGTGTCTCTGCCTCTCTCTCTCTGTGTCTCTCATGAATAAATAAATAAAATCTTTAAAAAAAATATATATATATATAGAAATGTGTTGTCTCCATTCTAGAGGTTAGAAATCTAGGATTAAGGTGTGGACAGGGTTGGTTGTTTCTTCTGTGCTCCCTCCTGTGAAGGACAGCCTATTTCATGTTTCCCTTGTAGCTTCTGGTGTTTTGCTGACATCTTTGGTGTTCCTTGGCTTATACACTATTCTAGTTGGTCTTCGTCTTCACATAGCATTCTTCACACATAGTCTGTGTGTGCATGTCTGTCTGTCCAAATTGCTCCTTTTTATGAAGACACACATATTGTATTACAGTTCCTTCTAATTACCTCATTTTAACTTCATTACCTCTGTAAAGACACTTTCCAAATAAGATCACTTTCTGAGGGGTTAGGACTCCAGATCTTTTACAGAAGACACAATTTAAGCCATGACATAGGAATTATAAGAAAGAGATAAAGTCAGGAAAAAAATTAGCCATGTTGCAAGCAGAAACAACAGGTGATAGACAAAGCCCAAACTGCAGGAACTTTTAAGTTTGGAAGAGACTACTCCTCAAACCTAATGCATAAAGGAAAAAATGAGAAATGTCTTAAGCAAAAAAAAAAAAAAAAAAAAAAAGTCAACTACAAGTTTTCACTGAAGCAAGAATCAAACCTGAGTTTAGCTGACTCACTCATAGTTAAAACCTCTGAACAGATTTAAGTGGCATCTAGTCAATTCTGTTGGTTGGGGAAAAAAATGTCTCAGCAAAAAGTACACTGAAGGACTAGTTCTGCAAAAGCAGCATGATAGGCCCCCGTGGCATCCACAAGTAAGCCAAGAAAGGCAGGGATAGACACAAGAAAGGAGAGACACAGAGCAAAACTAGAGAAAATACCTGAGTGTGGCCATTAGCACGTTTCAGTGACTGAACTATTAAGATCTAAGATATTGAGAGAACCGAATTGCCTAAACAAACCAAGACTATGAAACTGAAGAAGTTGATGGTTTCAAACATCTACAAGCAAGAAGTGGGCTGAGAAGGCTGCTCAGACCGCAATGTATTATTCAATCTCTATTCCATATGTGACCAAGGAGGAGATTAGGTAAACAGGAATCACAAGAGGATGAAGCCAAGGGCTAAGGAGGGCAATAGAGTGGGAGCTCCAGCAACCCTATTAACAGCCTGTTCCCAGATCCACATCCAGATACAGTGGCCCTCCCCTCATCCCTGGTGTGTCACTTATATACACAATCCAGAGATGCTGGATTTTGAACTTGATGTCATGACTAAATGGGACTTTTGGAGTATGATCCTTGGAAAGGAAATCATCTATTTCTTGTGATTCGGAGAGTAAATAAAATATTTGATGAACATATGGGCAGAATGTGGCAGTTATTACTGCTGCTCACTGAAATCCAGTTTCTTCCTTGTGCGAACATGGACAACTAAATTTCTAGGCTCCCATTTGTGGGGATGAAACTATGAGACCAGGGAGCATGAATGATGTGGATCATTTCCAGGCTAGATTATTCAATTGCTGGTGTAAGACCCTCCAGAGTTCCCTATCCTCATTTCTTCCGCTAACTTGATCGTGGAAGCCCGTGTCAGACTGAGATGTGCTTTCAAGCCGGAGTCTGAGTGAGTAGAACAGAGAAGAGTCCCCCAATCTAATTCACGATGAACATGTAGCTTCCACAAAAATTAAGCTTTTTTGCCTTAAAATACTGAAGTTTTGCCCTAACATAATCCAGTCATCGTGTTCCTTGGTATTTACCTAAATGAGTTGAAAATATATATCCACACAAAAAACCTGCACATGAATGTTTATCACGTCTTTAGTCATAATTGCCAAAACTTAGAAGCAACCAAGATGTTCTTAAATAAGTGAGTGGATAAACTGTGGAATACTCAGACAACGGAGCATTACTTAATTTAAAATGAACTATCAAGCCATTAAAAAAACATGAAGGAATCCTATATTCACAGTACTCAGTGAAAGAAGCCAATCTCAAGTCTATACACTATTTGATTACAATTCAATGAAATTCTGCAAAAGACAGAAGGGAAAGGAAGAAAACACGGAGTATGCAGAATTTTTAAGGGCAGTGAAACTATTCTGTATGATATGGTGATGGTAGATATGGGTCGTTATGCATCTGTCAAAACCCACAGACTGTAAAACAGGGTAAACCCAATGTAAACTTTGGACTTTGTTAATAATGCATCAATATTGGCTCTTCCAAAAAAATGAAATTAGAGGTTGTTACTGGAGCATTTCCCTATCCTGACAGAGCATTAATATACCAATTGATTACATAATTTTACAAAATTCAAAAAATAATGAGGACTTAGAATAGCTCCAGTTCATGTGTAAATCAGATTTTTACTTCAGAAACAACAGCCCTCGACTGATAGTGATATAGTGTAAAAGCAGTCTTCCAAAGGTGAAAACACCTCTCGAAAGTCATATTTTTTTTAATTAACTTTTATTGGTGTTTAATTTACCAACATACAGAAAAACCCCCAGTGCTCATCCCGTCAAGTGTCCACCTCAGTGCCCGTCACCCATTCCCCTCCAACACCCGCCCTCCTCCCCTTCCACCACCCCTAGTTCGTTTCCCCGAGTTAGGAGTCTTTATGTTCTGTCTCCCTTCCTGATATTTCCCCACACATTTCTTTTCCCTTCCTTTATATTCCCTTTCACTATTATTCATATTCCCCAGATGAATGAGAACATACACTGTTTGTCCTTCTCCGATTGACTTATTTCACTCAGCATAATACCCTCCAGTTCCATCCACGTTGAAGCAAATGGTGGGTATTTGTCGTTTCTAATTGCTGAGTAATATTCCATTGTATACATAAACCACATCTTCTTTATCCATTCATCTCGAAAGTCATATTATCCCTGTTTAAAAAAAAAAAACAAAAAAACTCCAACTAACCAATTTTAATACATCATAAAAATATGGGCTTAATTATTCCCAATAAATTAGAATTTATTTTGGGGTTAATTGCAGTAAATCATTTCAATCCTCAAGGTTTAATGAATCCAGGCCAACGTTTTCTAGAGGTAGACCAACCGTACTGGAGAAACCTGAAGCATTGGTGAGAAATGTCGATGCTCAGGCTCCCTCCCAGATTTACTGACTCTGAATCTTTAAGAGGCCCAGAGATCCAAAGTATGCCAGGCTATACAGATTTAAGCATCACTGAACTCCATTATATATAAAATTATGAGACTTTATACAATAAATATCTTGCTTCTAAAGTCACTAGCTTCTAGACACCTAATAAATGCCTAAGCACTGCTTTCACAATTAATCTTACACACATGCAATACCTACAGCAGTAAGTATGAGCCATTCCTGGGGCACCATTTTCCCACTAGCCTTTGAGCTGTAGTGGGCAGCGTGATTGCTGTGTGATACACAGTCTCAGAGTGGGGCTTACTAACGGAATGCAGTTCAAGTAAAAAAAAGCTCAAAAATGAATTCCCATTTTTCCCAATGCAAAATTGAGCTAATTCTGAATTTTCCTCCGGCTGCCCACATTTCCCAGAGGGGATAAATTGTACAACGTGAGGTAATGAGGCTTTGCAGTTCGGAAACTGATGGAAAACATAACAAATTGCAAGATCTTCAAGTGGTTCTTTGGGGAGAACTCAACCCCATGGTGGAGGCAAATAGAAACAAAATAATATAGTGCAAGTGGAACAATTCATCTGTGCTTTCCTAAAAATGAAAGCAAAATTATTTGATGCTTCTTTTTGTAATCATTTTATTCTATAATTGCATGTCTGATTTTTAAAATGAATTAATCAAAGGTAATTAGGTACAAGCATGTTCTATATCTGGGGAATAGGAGCACCTCTACCATACTTACAATCTAAGATAACATTTCCAAGGTCTGAACAAAGGAAAGTTCCACTAATACTTTTTTACAAAGCCAATCAGAGGCAAGAGTAGGTCAAGTCTCATTTAATGAGATTTATTCAACTTATACTGACCTTTCTCCTCTTATATTTAGATTCACATTCAACACCACTCGATACTTTAATGGTTACATATCTTTAGTTTTTCTCCTCCAAATTTTTCCATGTAAGCTTTTTGAGAAAAGAGACCATATCTAATTAAGATTATAGCTATGAAAACACTAATGTTTATAAAAAGCAACGTAAAAGAAGTATTATCATTTGGGCTTTGTTCCAAAGCAGAAAAAAAATATAACCATTTGAGCTATATTTAATGAGCAAATATATTTCTCTCCAAAGACTATAAGATTGAAATTAATTTCCTAACTAATTAAATCCAGTACACAAACTAAAGCTTAGTTTTATCCTCAGTTCAGTTTTTACATTTATAGTCACCAAGAAAAATGCCATAGTTACATCAATGTCATGATTTCACAGTTTCTAAGGGTGGGGGATTTAAGTATTATATGATAAAAACAGTCAACAGATTTCTACATCAACTATTTGACTTTTTTTTTTTTCTTTCAGGGAGAGTAGACGACTTCAAAATGTTTGAAGATATAAATGCATATTAATCTAAAATACATAAAATTGATGATAATTCAGCACCTGAAAATGTCCTCAGTAAACACACACTTTCAGATTGATGGGTAGGTATAATGAGCCCCTTGGTAAAACTTCTGACACAGAAGTTGTGACCTACAATACAAAATTCCCATTACTATACCCTTTGGGTCCTCAATGCATGAAGACCTTCTTGGGGATAAATGTGCTTGCATATCCAACCGTCAAATAAAACTGAAAATCCATCAAAGCCACCTAAGAGGCATAAAGGCTACCGAGGCATTATAATAAAGAGGTGGCTACGAGTCAGATGGAAACAAGAAATATGGAAGACGGAAACGAGGCAGATAGGATGAGTGTTGGTCAAAACTTTCAGTGGAAAATAGAATTGATGAATATGCAGTTTAGCAACCAAAATAAGGGAGTTAAGGTATGGGAAAGCACCTTGCACAATGCTTTAGTATGTACTTCATAAATGTTAGGTTTAGTTTTATAATGTTTTTATAGGTCATGACAACCAGAAGCCCTGAATTTCTATAAAATCTCATACAGGATTTTGCTGCCCCTATCCATGGCTTTAAGACACATCCTCAAGGGAACTGGTATGATGATCCATAGGGGATCAACAATGGATATTAACAAATTACATCCCAAGGAAAGTTCATAAGTGAGGGGTTAAATGGCAAAATTCTTCCTTCTATGAGTTCAGTTGGTGTCCTATGCAAAAGACCATTCCTGCTGCCAGTGCTCAATAGGATATGCTGTCACCCAAAGACACAGCGCCTGATACCTGAATGGAATGATGCTGCTAAAAGCAGCTCATCACATATCTACTCCTTCATTCTTCTGGCCAAGCTTGTGTATCAGAAACCACAAAAGGATAGAGCTCATAGAAGAGACCCAAGACCAAAGATTTAGTCTGGGACAGACCTAAGAAGTTTGACAGCTATGTTTACCAAGTCAGTATCAAGGACAGTCTGAGAAGGAAACATTTGAAATGGACATTGTAATGAAAAAAAAAAAAAGAAAGAAAGAAAGAAAGAAAGAAAGAAGAAAGAAAGAAAGAAAGAAAGAAAGAAAGAAAAGAAAAAAATCAATCTGGAAATCAGGAACATTCAAACTTCATTTTACAAATCAGGAAAGCAGATTTGGGGACTTCCTTGTGCCTTAGCTGGTGTCAGTTACAGAGTAAGAACTATGTTTCCCGGTGCTTAGTACCAGCATCTGTTCCACCCTCCTGCCACTCCTCAGGACAAGGGCTGGTGAACGCTCCTGGCCAGGCCTGCTCAGGAGAGTGTATGCTCTGTGAAAGAACTTCCCGTAACTCGCCTTCCCATCCCAAAGCCATCAGGGTAGAGGGGAAGAGCATCCATTCCTAGTTTCAGGCAGACTCAGCTCTATTTCCCTTTACTTTATCCCTTCCTTACTGTCCTCAGGGATCTATATTGTGTGTATGTGTGTATATATATATATAAAGTATATTATGTATAAATATACTGTATATATCAAATTATAAAATAGGTATATTCTATATTACATTTCCTTATAAAAATTGGTTTCTTACAAAGCAATGATTTGTTTTAAAAACGATGTCACTAACATTAAGAACTTTTATGAGCCATTCAGCAGTTTTGCCTACATCAGGAGCTTCAAGAAATCAGATCCTACCTAACCTATCACTCTTCAAGCCCAAAACTTAACATGTTTTCATTTTTCTTTCATTTACTTTCTCATTTTCCCCAGAAATCTGGTAGATCGGGTGGGACAAAGATGACACAGGTGATAGATCTAGAACTTATTGCTATTTTCTTTTTTATTATGGTAAAAAATGCAACCTGGAATCAACAATTTTTAGGGGTACAATATTAACTATGTGCATAGTGTTATACAGCAGATCTGCAGAGCTTTTTAATCTTGCATGATTGAAACCATATCCACTGAACTCCACAGCCCCTCTGTACTCAGATACCTCATATAAGTTAGAATCATGCAGTATTTGTGACTAGGCTTTTCACTTGGTATAATGTCTTCAAGATCCATCCACATTGTAGCAAATAACAAGGCTGAACATTGCATTGTAAATATATGCTATATTTTCTATATCCATTCATCTATTGATGGACACTTAGGTTGCTTCCACCTCTTGGTTAATGTGAACAGACGCTACAATAAACATAGGTATGTAAATATCTATACAAAATCTTGTTTTTCCCAGTAATCCTATTTACCTACCTAAATTATCCTAATTTACATACCTATCCTAACATAGGTATGTAAATATCTATACAAAATCCTAATTTTTCCCAGTAAATACCAAGAAGTGGGGCTGTTGGATTACATGATAGGTGGGGTTTGTTTTTTGGGTTTGTTTGTTTGTTTGTTTTTTTAAGCTTCTGCCATTTTTCATAGCTTCTGTACCATTTTACACTTCTACCAATAGTGGAGAAGCGACTCATTTTCTTTGCAAACCAACGCTTCTTTTAATAGCCACTCTAAGACGTGAGAGATGATAGGTCACAGTATTTGTTTGTATTTCCCCTGATGATTAGTGATGTACATATCTTTTCATATACCTGGTAGTCACTATAGTTCATTGGAGAACTGGCTATCCAGTCCCTTGCTTTTATTAATTATTTGGATTTTTTTTTTTTGCTATCAAGTCGAGAGAGTTTCTTACATACATTGGATATTAACTCCTTATCAGATAGATGGTTTGGAATAGGATAGTTTCTCCCATTCCATAAGCTGCTTTTTCACTCTGTGGAATGTTTGTCACAAAAACAAACAACAGCTTTTTAGTTTAGTGCACCAATCTACCTTGACTTACAATGGAGTTACATCCCAACGAACCCACATAGGTTGAAAATACCATCAATTGAAAAGACATTAAATACACCTAACCTACCAATCCTAGCAATTTAGCTTAGGCCACCTTAAACATGCTCTGAATACTTACATTAGCCTACCATTGGGCAAAATCATCTAACAAAAATCTTTTTATAATACAGTGTTGAAGATCTCATGTAATTTATTGAATACTGGATTTCAAGTGAAGAATTGGGAAACCTGGGTGGCTCAGCAGTTGGATGGCTGCCTTCGGCTCAGGGCTCGATTCCGGGATCTGGGATGGAGTCCTGCATCGGGATCCCCATGGGAAGCCTGCATCTCCCTCTGCCTGTGTCTCTGCCTCTCTCTCTGTATGTCTCATGAATAAATAAATAAAATCTAATAAATAAATAAACAAAGAAACATCTGTCTGGACACTCCAGCCATTATCAAAAGTGAAATATTAGATATCAAACAATAGATTTCTCCATTTCTATCATTTGCTTCATTTATTTTCATGCTTTAATGTTGAGCACGTTTATACTTTTTATAGCTTCCTAGTAGATTGACTCTTGGTGCTTTTTGTTCCTTGTGACAGTTTTTGATTTAGTCTATTTTGCCTGCTTTGGCTTTGGACACTACTACTCTCTGTTTTCCACTGGCACAAAATATCTTGTTCCATCCTTTCACTTTCAGTCAACGCTCATCCATAAATGGAAAGTGAGTCTCTTGTAGATAGCATATATTTATAACTAATTTTTTAATCCATTCAAACCATCTGTCTTTTGACTAAGGCCATTTGAGCTAATTACTGATCAGGATATATTATTATCATTTTGTTGTTTGCTGTCTTGTAGTACTTGTGTCTTCTTTCCACCCTTAAAATTTTCCTTTATGATTTGCTGTTTTGTAGTGTCACACTTTGATTCCATGCTTTTCTTCTTTTTTGAATTTTCTATAAGTATGTTCTCTTTTTTATGTAAACTCTCTGACAACCACAATCTATTTTAAGCTGGTAACTTACTGTCAATCACACACAAAAAGTCTACTCTTACTCTCCCCATACTTTGTTATTGATGTCACAAATTACATTTTCCATATCCTATCCATTGACATTTTTGTAGTTATATTTTTTGTGTTTTGTCTTTTAACTGCTACATGAGAATTAGAAGTGATTTATGCACCAGTATTACAGTGTTCTCTATTTTGCCTATTTTAACAGCGAGCTATACGCTTTCATATGCTTTTGTATTGCTGTCTAGAATCCTCAATTTCAACTTGAAGGACTCCCTTTAGCCCTTATTGTAAGGCAGGTCTAGAGGTAATGAAATCCCTCAGGTTTCCTCTCTCTGGAAAAGCCTTTATGTCTCCATGTCTGGAAGAATTTTGCTAGCTATAGTATTCTTGCTTGACACTATTTCTCTCTTAGCACTTTGAGTGTAACATATCACTGCCCTCTGGCTTGTAAAGTTTTGGCAGGAAATTGTTAATATGGAGCCGTTATTATGACCCTACATTCTCAACTACAGTTTCTTCACCTATGAAATAAGAGCGTACACTGCATGATTGCCATTTCCTATAAAATACCAACAACCTAAAAATTAAGATCTATGTCCTAAGTTGAGAAGGCACAAAAAGAAGGTTACAATTAGGGTGGAAAAACTTTTGCAACACATTGCCAAATATATCTGTGATTTCTAAGTATGATAAACTCAGAAAATGTCCTATAAGTCTCCTCAGAATTAAATGTGTTTACTCTTTTCAAGTGCCTTTTCAACTGGTATATACAAATCACAATGTCTACCTTGCACTTTAGAAAGTTAGAAAACTGACTTATAGTAAAAGAAAATTCTCATTTAGAATGTAGCAATTATATGATTAATGAAATGACAGTAACACCTATAATGTTGATTAGCAAGATCAATTCAGCCATGGTCTATATACTTAAATTGAAAATATTCAATTACAGATGCCAAGTTGTAATTGTGTCCATTATCTTTGGTCCAATTTTTACCATGCTCACCATTCTAACAGCCTCTCAGATAGGAAAGCATGTGTCTCAAGCTTTCTCTGCTAGAAGCTTAGCAATATGAAATGTCAAGCAACTGCACACTTCATTCCTCTTTTGTCTTTTATTATATACACAGTTTGACCCCTTTTTAAATAGATTAAATAAGGTCTAGCAGTAAATGAATGCTTGTTGACAAATATAACCATAATGCTCAAAGAACAAATCATTTTTCCTATCCTCCAACTGTTCCTAAAATGAGAAGCCACAGAAGTAATTTACCAGAAAAAAATATAAGCGTATCAAGCCTATGAGGAGAAAGTTTTTTCATGCTATTCATTCAATTACTTTCTGTTAAAAATAGGTATTTCATAACATTTGGCAGAATGTGAAGAGTCCTATGTAAAAAATGCCTACAAATTTTAACAAATGTAATAACCACCAATTAGTTTTTGCTCAAATCTGAATGACAAGGAGTCTGAGGTTGAAGGTAGTAAAGGCAAAACATTTGAGACAGAAGTGGTTAAGACACACATTTGGGAACAGGGTGGACTTAACACACTTTGGGGGTAAAAATCAGAAAGGGTGGCTCAAGGGGCATTATTTGTCGGGTAGAATGGTCAAGATGAGGTTGCAGAAGCAGACAGTGAGTAGGTCAGGCAGGCCACATAGCCTCTGGAAAGGAATATACATTTTATTCCAAGGTGGTAGCATGGCATTTGAGAATTTTAAGGAGAGTGACACGATCTGGCTGACGTGTCAAATGATCACCTCAGATGTTATGCAGAGAATAGCTCGTAGGCACTAGGGATAGGGTGGGAGTGGAAGCTGCTGGACTGTGATAGTCATTCAGAAAAAAGGTGATGCCTGCTTAGAATAGGATGGTAGCAATGGGAGCTGGGAGAGAGAGCAGATTAAGGATAGATTTTGAAAATGCTGCTGATGGAGATTTGTTGATGGATGAGACGAGATGAGGGAAAGAGGAAACAGCAACAAATACTATGCTTCTGGCTTGGGTAGCAGAATACATGTATTAATAGACCATGGATGTCTGCAACAGTGGACCAAAACACGCAAGATCAACTTCTATAAGGATTCCTTTAAAATTCTGCACTAAGGTTTTTTAAAAAAAAATCACTGCACAAATGTTAAAAGATTTGGTCTGACTCAATTGTGTATGAAAAAAGTTTTGCAGTCATGTCCATACTTAAAAAAAAAAAAACCCAGACAGCAAGCAACAGAAAAGTTCTTATTGTGTCTACTTTAAATGCATATGTGTAGCACACATTATAACTCAACAATGTAGGATAGCCATTTGTGTGTTATCACAGAGCCTTCATGACCATTTTGTAACCTTCAGAATACTCTGAGATTAAATACATCAAAATTTAAACAGTTCCCTATGGAATATATATTTTAAATTATCACATGACTATCAGCATGCATTTAACTTTTTGCACCTTTGGGCTTATTTCCTGAAAAAAAATTCCAGAGCTAGAATTTTAGAGTCAACACTGATTAATACTCAGCTGGTACACACCAGGATAGTCATATTATTTTTTAAAATATTAAAATATTTTCATATTGTACTTCTTGAGTGCCTCCTTTCCTCATCAAGCCCTTCCTTTCCTTCTATAACAACCCTGACATCTCCAGGATCCTATATCAAAAAGATTAACACCTGACTGCCTAAAAGTGTTACTGTGACCAGGGTCCTGATTAGTCCATTAGCCAGTTGTTCAACATTTTTACACTGCAGAGTCAGAAACCTTTATATAAATTATAACATTTGAATAAATTAGCTCAGTTTTAAGTTAAATTTAGCTTGTCTTAATGTGTGGATATTGGTACTGTAACATTCAAGGAGGAACAGCTATTTCATCCAATTCATCTTCTTCTAATCATTCTAGCCTTTTCTAAGTCTAAAAATGCCTCGCAAGAGGTGCCTCTCGGAAGAGGCTTCATCTCATGGTCATGAGTTTGAGCCCCACCTTGGCTGTAGAGGTTACTAAAAAACTGAAACTTAAAAACAAACAAACAAAAACTTATGGATTTGCCACAACTCCTCAGCCACAGACTCATCACACTTCACGGAGGTGCCCTTTCTTCCTTCCAGAGATATTGCAAAATGGCAGGATCACTTTCTTTACCATTACACTCCTCCCCTTCACTTCAGTAAATCTTGGTCTCTGCTGATGGCCTCATTTTCATCTCTTCCATGTGGGCAGAGGGTCTATAAATCTTTTTTTTTTATTATTTGTTGATGGTACATAGTCTATATTTTTTACTGCTGTCCTAAAGACATTAGGGCTTTGGAAGATCATAAAAATAGCACTTTCCGGGCTAAGGGATCAGACAATTCTGAACTGAATGAATAAACTATTTTTCTCCTTCTGAAATAAATACTTGAGAGTGCCTGATCTTGACAAAAGAAGAACTCTTCCACTTATTAAATAAGGCATGTAAACAATTTATGCCATACATTTTTCTAAAAACGTTGTTTAACCAAAGCAATCAATCAGTCAGGGGTTATTGTATTATACGGTCATTGCTACTCAGATAGAAATCACAACATAGACTCTAACTTTAGTGTATATCCAAGTCAGATTTAGAGTTCTCCCCACAGTTCACTTCCCTTTCTCTTAGCTGTACCAGCTAGTTTTGAGAATCACTCAAAGCAACGTGAGTATGACACATAATTCAATCAGTAAAAGAACAGATGGACCCAGTTCACAGTCACTGGAAATTTAATCCTTGGAGAAGACACATGGAGAAAATGTGAAATTTTAGAGAAGTCTATCATACGAAAAACCACCATACCGAAATCCATTAAAGGAAAATATCAAAAGCTGTCCTACAGTACTCAAAGTAGATAGAATTTAGGATGACATTAACATGAAGAAACAAACACAGTCATCTTACCTGAAACCCCTCAATTATTGAAGAAAAAAAAATCCATCCATCCATCCACCACAGAGTACATACTTACCACTTCATACAAGCTACCCATGCGGTAAATAGAATATGCAACCCACAAGCGACTTTGCAATGTAGTTGGCAAGTAAAGGCAGAGTTGAAAAGTAATGTTAAGTGCCAGACGTGAAAACTCACTGTTTCTAAGCTAGTTCCTATTTGTTGTCATGAAGTAGGGCATGTGCTAGACTATAAAGGGTAAGAAACAACTGAAGAAATGGAAAACAGAGGGATGTACAATTGGCCTCTGGGTAGTGTCATGAACAAAGGGACAGAAATAGAAATCCTTCCAAATAATGAGTTCTCTCCCCTTGCTACTTTTAAAGAGCAGCAGCCAGACACATGATTAGCTTTATAGAGAACTTTCAATATTCAGATCAGAATTTTGCACACTTCCTTTGAAGGGAACAGCAACTCCACAACAGATGAGTGGCTGAAAGGAGTTACTTGATGAGGAGTCCAGAGTTTGTGTAACAGCCAATCTAGAAGGAAGTTAGGGGTAATACTGCAATAGTCCCAGTAACGGCATACCTGTAACAATGCTTCTCACATCAGCAGAGATTCAAAGTCAGTTTATCTTTTTACATTTATCATCAGGCATGTGGGGAAAATGGTAAGAATAGAAGAAAGGAGAAGAGGTATCCTTGTTTAACTGCCTCAAACTTCCTCTGCACTATCTGCTTATCAACATGGGTAAATTGTCCCTAAATTCTCAGGTAATAAGACTATCGCATGCAGTTGCACCTCTATTCATATAAAGCCCCCCTAAAATTTAATCACTTGTCATTTGTAAACATAGGTAGTTCTAAAATTACAGACACATAAGATTCGGTCAATCTGCTATGGACCCTGAGTGCTCCCCGCCACATATCCTTGAAGAGGATAGTGCCAAACTATAAGTGCCAAACTATAAGACCTTAACTGTCCCCTGAGCAATTTCTATAGCTAGTCACACAAGCAAGTAAAATTAAAGTGATCACAGTGTGACTACTGTTTGATTCCCCACAAGAGAAACAAATTTCTTTGCTGTTTGCTGCAAAAAGCGCTACACCCTTGCTGGGCCCACTGTTCATGTCACAGCCAACTAAGTGCATAACCCTGGTCTAGACCCATCACCATGCCCTGTGGGATTTAGGGGCTGTGAAACCAGCCCTACCATACTGCCAGCCTCTACTCTGATGTGCTGTGAGTAGTCTGGTCCCTTTTGTCTTATTGCCTCCTCTTGTACTCAATTTACGACACAGCTATGGTGTTGGGAATTCTTCTGAAACCACAAACTGGGTGCCAAGACAATGACATTTGGAAAAGAAAAAGCAAGAACCTTATGGACCAAGTTCTAGGATATAAGAAAACTCCCAGGGACTAGTAGCAAATGCTCCCATCCAAGTGATGGGCTGGGGGTGAAGGGAATCAATGATCCCCCACCAAGCTGCTAATGAACAAAAGTTGAGTCAATGATTAGAGGCTGAATGGTGAAAAGTAGGATTGAAACAACCTTCCCAGGGGTGCCTAGGTCGCTCAGTTGGTTGAGTGACCAACTCTTGATTTTTGGCTCATGAGATCTGTCCCCACATCCAGCTCCTCACTTAGCAGGAATCTGCTGAAGATTCTCTCTCTCCTTCTCCATCTATCCCTGCCATTCACACTCCCTCTCTCTAAAGCAAATTAATTAATTAAAAAAAGACTTATTAAAAAAAAAAAAAGAAAAGAAAAGACTTATTTATTCATGAGAGACAGAGACAGAGAAGCAGAAACATAGGCAGAGGGAGAAGCAGGATCCCTGTGTGAAACTTTACGCAGAACTTATTCCCAGGACCCCAAGAGCACAACCTGAGCCAAAGGCAGTTGCTCAACCACTGAGCCACCCAGGTGCGCAATAAATAAGTTTTTAAGAAACAAAGAAACAAGCTGCCCAATCAGTGCCATGGTATTCTTTCTGTGTGAGATAATGCACTAAGAAAGCACCTCGGGCCCCTGTCAGTGAAGAAAGCACAACCATACCCTCATTTGACAGCCACTAAAACAATTGCAACAGACCCCAATACGGAGTACACACTATAAAGAGGCAGAGAGAGAAATGTGGAAGCACTTTGATCAACAAATTTAAGATCTATTAAAGAAATGGCTAGTACATTCCCATGATGAGGGGATGAACGAGCACCTAGGCCAGCTCACTTTTGACACCATAGTAAGTCATTACAAGTCTACCATTGTGCCCCCGCCCACTTGATACCTGACCCATCAGGCAAAGAAAAGAAGTGGCTAATACATTAAACCAACTATGTAGCTGTGGACTGACAAAAACAACTCTAGCACCTAAGAAGAGAAGACCTTGATCCTGATCCTGAGATGTATGGAGAGAGAGACATAGAGAGACAGAGAGAGAAATATTTAATTATCTCCTTATCCTGTACATTTAGTAGCACAGCTTGGCAAAGCAATCATGTGGTCTGAGTCAAGCAACAGCTGAACTGGCAATCTGATCCTCTGCTGGTTTTAGGGTTATTTTTTTTTTCTTTTTAAGATTTATTTATTTATTCATGAGAGAGAGAGATAGAGAGAGGCAGAGACACAGGAGGAGGGAGAAGCAGGCTCCATGCTGGGAGCCGGACGTGGGACCCCATCCTGGGACTCCAGGATCGTGCCCTGGGCCAAAGGCAGGCGCTAAACCACTGAGCCACCCGGGATCCCCTAGGGTTCTTGTTCATATGCTATGGGATTAGAAAAGTTTGTAGAGACGTGGCTGTTCAGGAGGGCTTTTTCGTGTGTGCTCAACATTCTCAATGGCTCCCAGGGCAGATCTCCCCTCTCCCATGTAGGACAAACATGGACTGTCACAAACTTCTTTCAGTATGACTGATACGAATTTGTATTTGTCTCTTGAGGCCCCAGCAATCTTGGGTTATGTCATTGATGACAATCAAGTCTGCATCTCTTGGGGACATTGCCAGTGAGGCCTAACCAAGCCCATATAATGGTGATCCAAATCAAACTGAATAAGCCATCAGCGGAGAGACCTGTACCCTTTGGGTTGTATGTTTCTGTGTTAAGGACAGTGACTCATGGATTGTCTATTGGAATGGAGGTGGGGTTTTCTTGGCCATCTGTTCCTCTCTGTAATTATTGGTACTGGCGTGTTTTCTGTTTGCTCTAAAAGACCCTGAGCCCTTGACCCTATGTTCTCCTGCAGCATGACTTACAACACAGTGGGCTCATTGCATTGCCTGTAAGACTTGGGGGCATGGACACTCCTGCAGATTGCTATGCTGTGAACAATAAACTGTCATTGAGGCAGTTTTCTACTTTTGTACTTATGTAGTCATGGAAGGTTTACTGTTTGCTGTCCATTATGAGTTTGGGGTTCCTTCCTGACAAATCACTGAATATATAATTATAAAAAGCTAATAAAGAATACTCAGGAGACATGAGCCCAATTGGAGAAAATATCAACTATGTACTTAAGCTTAAAGAAAAGGATAGAGAGGGAAAATATAATCTCAGTTATTAAAACTGTATATTTACTACTTGAACACAAAAAATGGCCATAACAATCCAGATTGACTAATTTTACAGTGATCGAAAATTCATAATGATTGATTTGTTTATAAATTATGATAGCAATCAAACTGATCATTAGAGAAAACAGGACTTTTGGTATGTTTTGACTTTATTCTCACAAACGATTTGCTCATGTATGAGGATGCCATGTGGATTCATGTCCTTTAGAATTCTGAAAGGGTGGTGTGTTTTTGTTATTATATATATATATATATATATATATATATATATATATAAGAGAATCCTGGAATGGTTTTTAAGCATTAGATCAAAAATTATTTGATATACAAGAAAGCAAAATGGGTAGAAAAACAATAGGTCCATAATTCAGTATCTTTTTTTAAGAAATCCCAGAATTTATATGGCAGAGAATAAGTGAACAATAAACGTTTTTTGGATAAATGGGAAAAGAAAAGTCTTCCCATTTCCCTACTTCTACCTCTCCTACAACCACCAGATCATGTTGCAATTACTCAATCTTCCTAAAAGGCAGCTCTTATCAGGTCATAAAAGCCATCCTTTACCAATGTTATGTAAATAAAATAAAAATTCCTTTAAAAAATCCCAGAATTTGCAGCAGAGATTTGTTGGTCTACATTTAACAACCAGTTTTACAGAAAAGAAATCTGCTTTTAGTGTTTGCCTATGTCCATAGCATCACTACTACTGCCCTGTGGATAATTTCAAGCTACCAACATATTATCGCTGATCAGAATTGGAAAAACATGTGCACAGTTTGCTGTTATGACCTGGTAAAAGCCAGCTCTGGTATACCACTGGATTAGGGGGCAATGAACAACAGGTCATGATGATTGTTGGTGATTAAAAAAGCACCCCTACTATGTATTTATTTCCCATGGAAACAGTTCAGCCTAATGGCAACAAGCTAGGTTTTGGCATCAGGTCTATTTGGGTTAAAGAATTCTTCACCATTTACTATTTTACCATCGTGGACAAGTTATTTCAGTGGTCTTAGATTTGCTTTCCCGAATGCTAATGGAGTAATAAGAGTATCCATGCTACTTTTTTAAAAAAGATTTATTTACTCATGAGAGACACAGAGAAAGAGGCAGAGACATAGGTGGGAGAAGCAAGCTCCCTGCAGGGACCCGATGCGGGACTCAATCCCAGGACTCTGGGGTCATGACCTGAGCCAAAGGCAAATGTTCAACCACTGAGCCACCGGGCACCCCCCCACCCATGCTACATTTTTAAGTATGTACCAATACATGTAATCATTTTGCACTGTGCCTAGCAGATACTGAAACATGCAGGTTTTTCTTCGTAAAACCGATATCCCTAAGCTCCTTAACATAATGAATCTTGTCCTTTCTAATCAAACTGGAATACTACAATTCCCATCTCTTTCCCCCTGTGTCCAGTGACCAGCTATGTTTCCCTGAACAGGCTAAGCAACTCCAGACTCACCCTGGTTTGTAATTGTGCCACTTCTCTTCCTAGAATCTATTCATCCCTAAGTTCCTGCTAAAGACTTTGATCCCTCTTGTGAAGTATTCTTTGGCCATTTTCTCAATCCTTCCTTCCTGGCAAAATTAATCACTCCTTTATGTTTCCTCATGCCTTTGCGCATACTTTTATTGAAGTACTCATCATTTTTAATTCTTTGTTTACATGTCTGTCTACCCAATACCTTGAGTATCATAATTACTCATTTATGTGATTTTCTACTACCTTGACTATGTTAGCATGTTCATCTTTATACCCCAAGTCTCTAATATAGTGCTTGGCCCAGTGCCTCACATTTTTTTTTAATGATTTAATGATATTTTAATGAGTGTTCATTTAATGAATGAGCCCAACAAATAACTATGAAGGGCTGATATCAGAAAGATTAATCGGGGCTCTATTTAAAGTAGCAGAAACCCAAATCGAGTTCCCTTAAACAAGAGTAGTATTTATTAGAAAGTAATAAACTTTGTTGTCTACATCTTTTGGGATCTTATTAGCAGACAGAGCCATGCCATCAATTTGAACAAGGACAATATTAATACAAAATTCACTTGGTAAAGGATAGTTATTAAAAGTTGTAAAAGAGAACGTCGAGGTATAACAGGATAGTAATTTCAGAAAGTGGCTGTCAGCCCACCATAAGGCTGAGAAACAAGTAAATAAGGGACATGGAGACTTAAGGGGGGGGAGGGATCTTCCCTCCACAGAATGAAGATGCTGACAGTTGAGGAGAAGCAAAAAGATGCAGAAAGATGCTGCCATTAATCAAGGTGAAGAGGAAACAGGCTCCAGGCTATTTGCCAGAAGCATGGGAACTGGTTGGTCCTGTGGCAAGGGTTACCAGGACCCACAGATCCCCAATCTGCATGCCTAATAGGGATCCCTTCAGAGAAAAAACAAAAGTCCTGGTGTTTCTTCTCCCATCTTGCTGTCTCCCTACAGCACCACCTACTGTCAGAGTTTAACATCAAGCCAGTCGTTAAGGAGAAATGGAAGTGGGCCAAGTCCAGATTCATTACCACGCGGTAAGACAAAAAAAAATGGTGGATTGAGAAATAAGTAGTAACTGACACCCTCCAAACTGGATTAGGTGCTATAAACACCAGGGACTTCAGGTGCTAGGAGCCGAGGCTCCCACACTCTAAGTCTCTTTCCTGGGCAGGTCCCATCTTGCTTTTGTCTAAGAATCCTCCTCATTCCTCCATTCACCCATGGGTGAGGTCTTTTATGAATCAGAGATCATGGACATTGTCACCATTTAAAACCATACGTCTCAAGTTGAGACCAGAGTGGAGGTTGAGGGTGGGTTGGACATCATCTCCTTCCACTCCGTCATCATTTTTTGAGTCTCTCAATGAATCTCTGTGACCACAAGGGTGTACAACTCCAATGCTGTATGTGACCCATGTTCTTCTCTGTAGGGGGGAAGTAAGGCTCTGATTGTAATGTCACCAAAATCACGTGGGTAAAATGGAAAAGAAGATCTCCCCCAGAAGAAGGGGCAGGAAAAGACAAAAGAGTAAATGTCTAGTACGATTACTTCAAAAGTAGTCTATGCCTCACTTTTCTCTCCTTCAGGCCATTACTTAAGACCCTGTGAACAACGTAAAGAGATAGAATTCTGCAAGTTTAATACTCGAGATGACAATTACACAACCAACCTGTCCACTGTGCTTGAATCTCCTCTGCTCTCATTTCAGCAATGACTGAAATAGATGACCAAGGCACAGTGGTGGACACAATGATAGATCACAGCAATGGGTCATGATGCTCATTGGGTTTTGCCACTGTAGCTTCTTAAGTGCAGGGAAAAGGTAATTTGAAAGCCCAGTTAAAGTTATATATATGAGAAAATATTGGTTTTTAATTAAAAACTTCCTCTACAGAGAACCAGTGATTATGACTAAGGGGTTTTTAATTCAAGGAGAGGAATATACATTAGTGTGGCCCTTTCATACTTCGTTTATTAAATTTCTATCTGATAAAAACTTGAAAAGTCAGATTTACTGAGGACTTACACATCGATTATGAATTTGATTAAATCTCCTCAATTTAAACCATAATTTCAAATTGAATATGGTTGATCTCTTTCAATGTATTAAGTATCTAAAACAGCAGACAAATCATATACATGTAAAGTGATTGAAATTTGTAATACCTTAAAGCTAATTATTAAAATGCTAGAAAAAAATACTTAATTTTGTCTCTTACTCCTACCCTGATTTTGACACACTGCTAGTACTCCTATTTTTAGATGCCCTTGGGAGTTTTGTTCATCTAACTAGACACAAAGGAAAAAGATTAGTCTCATATACACCAAGGTTGCCGATTCTGAGTTGTTAGCTAGGTGACCCTGGTGGGGATCTCAATTGTGACTGTAATGGCCACAGTGATTTAAACAAGTGACAATGAGATCATAAACTGAATCCTTCTATATGTTTAACTTTCATCTTTTGAAATTTGGTGACTTTTCTGGAAATGATTTATTTTTAAACTTTTGTTTCTAATCTATGGTCCTGTCACTGTTGTACGAACCTAATCTACCGACATTTAAAAGTATATATTTTTACTTGATTTATTTTAATCACTGGAGGCACCTAAAATGTAATCTCTATCAATAGCTCACCTCTTGGGCTATCAGGCTTAGAGATGAGAAATTAAACTGTTTTACTGGAAACAGCATATGAAATCTCCATCTTATTGACCAACAGTTCTGATTACTTTTTATATTATTATGCATTAAAACCCATTACAATAGGTTATTTTATATAACCAATGTGAATCACCACTTTCTGTTCTTGGTAGGGTTCCTACTTTATACAAAATTTCCTTCCTGTTTACACAGAAACAAGCATATGTACACATATTTGTAATTAATAGAAGCATAATACTACATAATATACTCTACTATAAAAATCAATTTTTTAAAGCTTCGACATACATAAGCTTCTTTTATATTACTACTCTCTGCATACTTACTAGCTTTTTACTTAGGGTATTATCAGGAATTCAAGGCTTTTTACAGATGCAAATTTCTAAACACTATTTTTGCTATTATTTGATACTCATGAGAAATCCTCTTAAGCAGATCTACTCATTCTTGTTACAGCCCTTATATCTTTGAAAGCATTCTCGCTTTTTGACAACAGGATATTCCAAACACAGCCTGGCTTTTTCTCCAGTCTTAAAGCAGGAAAAAATCAAGTACTTCCAAGGAGACCTGCTCTTTTATAAAGAGAACAAAACAAGATCAAACATTATCTGGACACCCATTATATGCTATAGAAGTAGGCAGAAGATATGAAATGTGAGGGCTCTTTTTTTTTTTAATGTCTAAGCTAGAAAACTTACATGTATTTAAGAGTATGGCTTGAAGCTAATTTTTCCTTTTTTTTTTTGTTTTTGCTCTCTATTTTTCTTATTCTTTTTCACCACTAAAATTTTCTCCTACACTGGCACTAAACCCTCAATATTTCAACAAAGTAACCTTCAAAAGAGTAGAAGTTTAGGATTCCATACGTATATTCCATACATTGCTCATACATATTGCCCTATAGAAAACTGAAAGTAGAACTGTTTGAAGATTTTTAATCTTTTTTTTTTTAATTTTGAGAGAGAGAGAGCAAGCTAGCACAAGTGGGAGTAGGGGCAGAGGGGGAGAGAGAATCTCAAGCAGATTCAACACCAGTCATGGAGCCTAGTGTAGGGCAGGATCTCATGACCCCAAAATCATGACCTGAGCCAAAACCAAGAGTCAATCAAGACACCCAGGCACCCTGAAGAGTTTTTCAAAAATGCAAAAATATATTCCAGATGTGAATTAGGTTAAATAGAGTAGGATTTTTGAATTTGAAAAGGAAAATCATGATAATGGTGAGAAATCTTTGTGGTCCTCAATAGAGAATGGCCACTCTTACTCCTCTTTGAAAAGAATGTAAGGCAAAATTTGGAGGACTGAAAGAAGAGAAAAGCCACTATTTTATGAAACAACTCAGCCACTTTCCTGGGCCAGAGTGCTAAATAGTCCGTCATAACTCAAGGAAATTTTCACATACTCCTCTATCACACACACACACACACACACACACACACACACACACACACACGTTACAAAATCCTCTGTGTGTTGAAACTAATTCCACAAATGACTGAACTATGTACTACTTTTGTTATATACCCTTGAACATACAATAATAAAATTTGAGGGATGTTGGTGGCAATGGCAGCTTAGTTTTTCTATCTCCTTAAATCCCACCATACAAAGCAGATAGCAACGTAGAAAAGCAGATGATCCAGAGGAAGCCTAAGCAAGAAACTAGGATTCCTACAGTCCTAAGAATCCTAAAGTAGTCAAGAGGAAGTCATTGGACATTTCAGAGGGCCAGTGTGAGAACGGTAGCTAGGATTACCTGGGTTTTACATATATACTAGTAGCAAGTGAATAAGAGGGCCCTTGCAATAAGTTCTGCAGAGACTGTAGCAGTCTGAATTGGGAATTACCATGAATTCCCAAAGCCAACTGCCAAAGCTCCCTTGCAGGACAAAGCCCAACACCAAGAATAAAGTACTAGGAATAAAATCCAAATTAAGAAACACATTGAATTGGATATAAGAACAGAGCCAGGAGATCTTACAAAGTACACCAGACATTTTAATGCTACACAGAACACTAGAAGAGCTACCTTTAGAGAGCCAATTTAGAAAACCCTTTCTGAAAGTTTAAGAAAATTTCATATAAAACCCAATAACAGTAAAGAAGCTAGTTCAATATATTATAGTAATTTAGGAAAAATGTATAAATGATTATCATCATCTGTAGAACTGAGATTATCTGATTATTCCCCATGAAAAAGCTTTAGAGGATTTGCCAAGTGACCTGCAGGGTAGGTGGATTTCACGGAAGACAGTGAGTTGACTATTTTTTTAAATCTGTGTATTTAGAAATATTTTATCCACAGTGTGATTTGTGCTTCCACATAATTTTAAAGTTTGATCCAACATTTGGAGTTAGCCACAAAAAGATAAAGAAGATTCTCTTTCATTTATAACTGGGAGTTTTCCCAGACTCACAAGAGACATTTTTGGGATCCCATTACTAAACTTTCAAAATAAAAGTATTCCATAAAGCCATCTCCAAAAAACACCTGGAAACTTTGATACTTCAAAATGAACCAAACACATTTATAAAATGATAAGACATGAAAGATTAACATATTCAGAATTAGAGAACTGAGAGGATAGTTCAGAAGGGAGCTAGAGATATAAGAGTAATTTTTAAAAACTACGTTTTACTAGAAGGAATAGAAAGAAGTCAGTATTAGAGACACAGAAGGCAAAAGGAAAAGGAATTTTAAAAATCCAGAAGAAATTTAAATAACAAATGCCACTACACACCTATCAGAATGATCAAAGTCCCCCAAACTGACAATACTGGTGAGGATGTGGAATAATGGGAAGCACAGCCACTTTTGGAGACAATTTCTTACAAAAAAGACTCTTCAACAATCCAGCCATTGCACATCTCTTTAGTTATTTACCCAAATGAGTTAAAAACTTGTATCCACACAAAAACCTGCATAGGCTGGATATTAATAGCAGTCTTATTCATAATTGCTAAATCTTGGAAACAACCTAGAGGTTAGTAGGTGAATGGATAGACTGTGGTACTTCCAAACAATAGTAAATTATTAAGCACTAAAAAAAAAATAAAAAAAAAAATAAAGTGAGCTACCAAGCCATGAAAAGATAGAGGAATTTTCAATACATATTATTAAGTGCAGTAAGCCAATCTGTAAAGGCCACATGCTGTATGATTCCAAATATATGACATTCTGGAAAAGGCAAAACCATAAAGACACTGAAAAGATCAGTGGTGCCAAGAGGCTGGGGTGAAGGAGTTAAAAGGAAAAACACAGGATTTTTAGGACAGTGAAACTCTTCTGTATGATATGATACTACAATGGTGGATACATTTGTCAAAACCCATAGGATGCATAACACTGGAGTAAACCCTGATGTATATTACGGACTTCAGGTGATAATGACCTATCCGTGTAGGTGCCTTAATTATAACAAATGTATCCTGATGTGGGATGCTGATGATTGGAAAGGCTGTGTGGGGAGTGACAGGGGCTATCTGGGAACTCTGCTTTCTGCTCAGTTTTGCTGAGAACCTAAAGCATTTTTAAAAAATATTTTTAAAGGGTATTTTTAAAAGGTAGAAACAAAGATTTAAGAGAAAAGGACAGTTATTAAAAGTAGGTAGAGAAGATACAACATACATAAATGTGAGTGCTTAAAGAAAAATCAAGTTGAGGGAATACAAAATATGAATTGATAAAATTTTTAATTAAAAAACTGAAACATACTAAAAACAAATACTGAAACAAATAATCTACCTAACAAGAAATTACTAATGCATTGTAAAATTCTAATAAAATGAAAAAGAGAAAATTATTCAAGCAAAGATTATGTTACTTCTCAAGAAATTGTATTTTTATTTAGACTTTTCAATAGCAACATTTTATGCTACAGGAAAATAGAATAAGATATTTAAGTTATCAAGAAAAGCAAATACAAGTCAAGGATTTTGTATCTAGTCAAACTAACCTGAAAATATGAGGACTATTATCAACACACAAGAACTCAGGTAGTACTTTTCCCATGATTTTCCTGAGGGATCTACTAGAGAACAAGTTTAATATCCAAATGATAGAGAAACAGTGACCTAAGGACAAGAGATGAATGTTAATATGCATTTACCTGTAGAGCTAGGATACAGTGATGGTTAAAAGTGTGATAATATAGTATTTCACAGGTATGTTCTTACAATAAAGAAATAACTGAAATAATTGAGTAATTATGTGATAGTCTAATTCAATCATCCCATTTCCTTGGCAATCAAAATTCCCTATGTGGAAGAAAGAAGAATCAGATATAAGATAGAAGCTACTGAACAGAAATCCTAGTCATGAGTTCAATTTGTAAGTATTACTCAGTATCTAACATTTTTACATTTGGGGGATTTTTCTTCCTAATTGTCCACTGAAAAGGCATAGAAACAACCAGCCCAGTAGCTGTGAACAGCCCTAGCACTGAGGTTACAGTCTTGAAAATCATTTCCCCCTACAAAATACCAGGGACTCTTGGGGAATGGCTGATTACACATTTAGAACATGAAATATACAAGATGAACCACCATCTATTATCCCACCAGAGAGCAAAGAAGCTATTTAAGACTAGTAGGGGCATATGCCAAGAACTCAGGAGCTGGCCTAAAAAGGTCCCGACAGCCAAAGGAGGCCAATTTGATTTATGATTTTTATTAAAAGGGGTAGCCTAATTGATTAGTCTTGTAAGATCATGGAAAACCACTCAATTTGAAAACTGGTAGCTACTGAGAAAGGTTATTTATATGCTCTCTTTTCAATTCTAGCTACACCTAAGAATAACCAAATAGAAGATAAGGGTAAACTTCTTACAGGTTTCAGTTAATAGACGAAGATAGAATTATGGTATCCCAACTACGTAATCTTAAGGAATGACTGGGTTTGAGCAACGTGCAGCAATAGCTGCTAACATCAGCAGAAGAGAACATGTCACACCCATAAAACAGCCTTGCCAAAAAAATTCATATTTAATTAAGTTTGTATATGCAGTTATCAGCAACTAGCATAATCTGAACTGGTAGAAACTCCCCAGTTCAAATATCTGAGTTTCTTCAACAAATGTATTTCAAAGGAACAGGTGGGGGGTGGAGCAGAAGAAAAACCTGCACATTAAAGAGACGGTAAATGTACTATATTATGCTGTACAGTAGAGACACTATATATATGAAGGAAAGACGACAGGGAGGGAAGGTACCAATGTATTTGAGGTTGAACACTTTGGTGCTAAGACAATAAAGAAAAGGAAAAAGCGATTACTTTAAATGTCAGTATCGTGGTTATTTTTAGAAGTGGAAGAGGTAGTGAATAGAATGGGGGAATTGCAAACATAAAAGGTGCAAGAGTCTTCTAAGGTGACTGAAAAAATTATCTTTCTTCACATGGGTTGCTTACAAAGGTATTTGCCTTAATTCACTAAGCCATATGTGTGTTTTAAACAATTCTTTGTTTTATTTTAGCAAAAACAATTTTAGGAACTGTTATTATAAGACAAAATATTTTTCTTAAAGATTTATTTGAAAGAGAGCATGCACACAAGCAGGAGAGGCAGAGGGAGAGGTGAAGAGAAACTCAAGCAGATTCTGCACAGAGTGTGGAGCCAGACACGGGACTTGATCCCAGTACACTGAGATCATGACCTGAGCTGAAATTCAGAGTTGCACTCTTAATCAACGGGGCCGCCAGGCACCCCAAGACAATATTTTAAATACTACATTTCAGACTAGTGTTTCATTTGTCTGAATTTAGGATCATGCTTTTAAATAAGAACCCCCCCTCCTTCTTGAAGTTCTCATTTTATTGAAAACTGTATTTACAGTCTTATCCATGCTTAGGACAGATAATGCACACAGCAAGGACTCAGGAAGTTGTTATAAAGCAAAGTAAAATCTGCCCCAACACCATAAAAGATCCAGAAATTTGAGGGCAAACAGGATATCCATGGAAAGATAGATAAACCAGACCAGTTTTGATTTTAAACAGAACTAAAGAGAATGTGTTGTTTTTCTCCATAGAACTAGAAATGTCCACAGGACAAGGTCACTGGTGGAGCAGCCATTTAATCGACACAGACACAAACATCATTAGAGCCTAAGAAAGAGTGATTTCAAAAAAAAAAAAAGAAAAGAAAAGAAAGAGCAATTTCTCCCAAAAGCAGCTGCAACAAGGTATAATTTTCATTTCTGAAATCAAGAATACCTTTATACCAGGTGCAGAGGTCTAGAAGACTAGCTTTAGATTCCAAGGAAGCAAACTTCTTTAGATCAGAGCGAGACTTCCTTCCCAAGGAGGCATATACCTAAAAGTTGAGTTTGCATAGGTTTAGAGTTATTTCAAGAGATGTGTGAATCTACAGGTTAGGGAGCAATGCCTGTAGGCCGAAAGTGTCGCCCACATAAAATGTTCACTAACTGTTCAAACATAATACCTTTTATATTTGAATACATTTAAGAACATCATTGAACTCGGTTTCCCTCACATTGAGATTTTTTTATGAATGTTTTGATTCAAGATTTTTTTTTGGTTTTATTTTGAACATTTTCAAGGCTACAAAGGAGTTAGAAGAATAGAACATTAACACCATATGCCCTTCATGTAGATTCACCAAATTCATAACAGTACTGGCAACATACTCTCATTCTCTTGCCTGCGCTCTCCTGCACTTACATGTGATGTTATTTTCCTGATCCATTTTTAAGTTAACTGCCGCTAAATAATTCAGCATCATCTCCTAAGATTAAAACCAAGGACATTTTCCCACACAACCACAGTACAACTCTCATACGTGCTGAGCTTGACACCAAGAGTAATAAAGAGAAGGGAGAGACAGACACGTTTCAACAACCCCTAAATATTTCCTAAATTTCAATAATTATTAAAATATTCCTAAATATTTTATTCTTGAATATGAAAATTCTTTTGTGTGTCCTGACTCAAGATCTAAACAGGACTCAGGAAATAAACTGTTGCTGTTTCCTTTATTCTTTAATATAGAATTATCTGCAGACCTTTTTTTTATAGCATTTATTTTCTTTTCTGCCAGAGACCAGGACAATCTTGTAGAATATAACACATAATTTGTCTGATTGATAGTTCATTAATAGATTCAGCTAATTTTTGTAAAAATGTTAGAGGCAATATTGTGTAATTTCATTTAATCAGGATGCACATAACAGCCATTGCTCCACTATCAGGGATACTAAGTTTGATTACTTGGTTAGGATTGATCAAAGGCAAATGTCTCCATTGAAAGGTTTCTTTTTCTCTGAATTATCAAAATATTAGAAGACTGTTGTTGTGGGGGGATTTTTTGTGGGGGTTTTTGTTTTTGTTTTGTTACAAACTTATTGACTATATTCCCTATGCGTTTCATCTCAGTGACTTATTTTGTAACTGGAAGTTTATATTTCTTAATTCCCTTTATCTATTTTACCCATTCCCCCTGCCCCAGCCACCACCCCTCTGATAACCACTTGTTTGTTTTCCATATTTAAGGATCTGGTTTTGTTGTTGTTGTTGTCTTTTTTGTCCATTCATTTCTTGTATTTATTAAATTCCACAAGTAAAATCATTTGTATTGGTTTTTGACTGCCTGAAGCTAATATAATACAGCATGTTAGTTATACTTTAGTAAAAAAGGGACCAATAAAAAATGTATATATACATATATTGGCAAACTAAATTCAATAGTACATTAAAAGAATCCTTCATCATGACCAAGTGGGATTTATCCCAACAATTTAAGGATGATTCATCATATACAAGTCAATAAATATGATACAGTACATTAATAAAATGAAAGAAGTCATGATCATTGATCATATTTGGTAGAAAAACAAAAACACTTAATGAGGTAAGTTCAACAAATTAGGTGTAGAAGGAATGCTCCCCAGCGTAATAAGCTCTGTATACAACAAGCCCACAGCTAACATCATGTTCAATGGTTAAAAGTTAAAATCCTTTTCTCCAAGATCAGGGGACTGGACAGGGATGCCCACTTTGTCACTTCTATTCAACAGTACAGGAAGTCCCAGCCACACCAATGAAGAAAAAGAGAGGGCATCTGTATCGGAAAGGAAAAATTATTTGTTTGCAGCTGACATGATCTTATATATAGAGAATCCTAGAGACTCCACTTAAAAAAATAAATGAATTCAATGAAGTCAGGATATAAAAGTCACCTTACAGTAATCAGCTGCATTTCTAAAGACTTTTTGGAAGAGAAATAAATTAACCAAGGAGGTGAAAGATCTACACAATAAAATTGTAAGACATTGATTAAAGATTGACGACAACACAAATAAATGGAAAGATATCCTTGTGCTCTTGGATTGGAGCTATACCGTGAACTTATTCATATCCCCGAAAGTCAACTGAGTTAAGCCTCCAACTCTTGTTTTTGGGTCCAGATGATCTCTGGATCCTGGGATCCAGCTGGATGTTAGGTTCCATACCGGATGGAGAATCTGCTTCTCTGCTAGCTCCTCTGCTCCTCCGCCCCTCTGCCTTTCTCTCTTAAATACAAAAAGAAGTCTTTAGGGGGGAAATGGGTCATTTAAATGTAGTAACTGAAATCATAAAAACAAATGAAAAGGAAACAATCCTTGTCTTTAGCCTTGGCAAGGATCTCTTGGAAGAGACACTAACTGCACAGGCAATCATAACTAAAAACAAACAAGTGGGATTACCTTCAAGACCTATGTATAACAGCAACAACAAATTGAAAAGGCAACCTACAGGATGGGAGAAAAGATTCACAAACCATGTATCCGATAAGGAGTTAATATCTAAAATATACAATGAGCTCATACCACTCAGTAACCAAAAAAGGAAATAATCCATTAAGAAATCAGTAGAGAGGGGTGCCCGGGTGGCTCTGTCAGCTAAGCATCTGACACTGATTTCAGTTCAGGTCTTGATCTAAGGGTCATGAGTTCAAGCCCTGCATCGGTCTCCACACTGGGTATGGCTCATACCATATTTATTAAAAAATAAATAAAAACAAAAAAAATTCAGGCAGAACCTGAATAGATATTTCTCCAAAGAAGATATGCAGCTGGCCAACAGGTACATGAAAAGATGCTCAACATCACTCATCACCAGGGAAATGCAAATCAAAACCACGAGTTATCACCTCACAGCCGTTAGAATGCCTAGTATCAAAAAGACAAAAGATAAACGCTAATGTGGAGAAAAGGGAGCCCTTATGTACTGTTGGTGGAAATGTAAAATGGTATAGCCATATGGAAAATTGTATAGTTCTTCAAAAACTTAAAAAATGAGGTATCATGTAATCCAGTAATCCTACTCCGGTTATATATCGAAAGGAACTGACATCAATAATCGTACTGCAAGAGCTTGATGTCATCCTATATTCACTGCAGCATTATTCATAATAGCCAAAATCTGGAAACAACATAAGTGTCCATCAACAGATGAAGTGATAAAGGAGATACAGAATATATACACGCAATGGAGTATTCACAATGGTATTCAGTCATGAGAAAGAAGGAAATCCTAACATTTCCAACAATGTGGATGGACTTTAAGGACCTTATGCTAAGTGAGGTATGTCAGACAAGGCAAGACAAATACTGTATGATCTCACTTACATGCGGAATCTAAAATAAATAAACTCAACAGCAATAGAACGGTGGTTAAGGGTACAAATTTGCAACTAGGAAATAAGTAAATTCTGGAAATCTAATACACAACATAGTAAATATAGTCAATACTATATAATAAACTTTAAAGTCGCTAAGAAACTAGGTCTTAATTGCTCTCACCACAAAAAAGGCGACATGATAAACGTGTTGACTAGTGCTACAATAGTAATATTTCTCTATATAAATGCATCAAGCTGATATATTTTACACCTTATCGTCAACACAACACTGTGTCAGTGACTCGATTTGTAAAAATCAAAACAGAAATAGTGTTATCTAAGGAGGGATAGTTCAAGGTAATGTTAGTTTCCTGTTTTTGACAATCTTTACCCTGTTTTCGACCATCTTTACCCATTCGTTTTAACATCTATTGATGTTATTCTGCTAGAGGTGCCAAGATAGGGGTTTTCAAACTTTATTATTCTTTCTGCATTTATTAACAGAGTAACTTTTGTTTTCTCAATCCATAGATACAAAAACATGGACTGTTATCTGAGAGTGCAAGTCTTCACCTAAGTTAGGAGTCACATTATCTAGGCAAACACTAGACTTGTGGCTGCAGATTATTTAAATGTCCCACTTCCCCACACAGTTTGCTGCACCAACACACAGGACAATTATTTCTTTGCTCAGAAGCTCTGTTGATTGACAGCACTGCCGTCTGAATAATTTGTGCAGATTTCATTATGAGATTTGATAATAAGCTTTTTTTTATATATATAAAATTCAGAACCTCATTACTCCTGACATCTAGTATCAGGATGCTAGAAAGTGGTAGGAAATAACTCAAATCAGGCTTTATCTAGATCATGAAAACACTGAGCAAATAACTGCACCACCCTTGCCTCCACGCATGCTGAGACCAATGGAATTTTAATATTTGCTGCTTAATTTATCTTCATTTTCCTTAATTTCCAACGTGCTTAATGCAAAGACTACACAGGGCCATGTCGTTAAACTTTGGTGCAGGCGTGTTACTCTGTAATTTGATTCCCTGGGCTGTTGTTGAAAATCAGCCAGAAATTGCTACAGGTGCAAACTCCAGGAGCTTAACAACCGCATTCAAGTAGAGACCAATTTCATTAAATGAGAACATGGTATATGTAGATCTTTCAAAGGGCTCAGATGTATCCTGAGCCAAGCCAAGAATTTGGCTGACCAATTACAGTCCTGCCTCTCTGATGTTAACATCAATTGAAATAGAGGTTGTATTTCTTAGAAATGTCTCCACAGAGGTTTATAATAAGTTATTTTCATTATTAATACTAATTTACGAAGTCTGCCAATACAAATAATAAGAGCTCCTTTTGTGATCTTCTCCAAGGGAGACAGACAGTGGGTATTTAAAATACAGCAGAAATCAAGTAAGAAAAACAAAGAGGGAAGCAAACCATAAGAGACTCTTAACTAGGGAAGCCCAGGTGGCTCAGTCAGTTAAGCGTCCAAATCTTGGTTTCAGCCTAGGTCATGAGATTGAGCCCCATGTTGGGCTCCAAGCTCAGCAGGCAATCTGCCTGAAGATTCTCTTCCCCTACCCCTCCCCTCACTTGCACATACATGTTCTCTAAAATAAATAAGTCCATCCTAAAAAAAAAAAAAAAAAGACACTCTTAACTACAGGGAACAAAACTAAGGGTTGTATCAAGGGGAGGTGGGTGAGGGGATGGAGTAATCGGGTGAAGGCCATTAAGGAGGGAACTTGATATAATGAGCGCTGGGTATTATAGGCAAGTGATGAGTCACTAAATTCCACTCCTGAAACCAATACCACACTATATGGTATCTAACTTGAATTTAAATAAAATCTTATAAGAAAAAAGAATACAGTAGAAATGAGAACACCATTATAGTCAGTAGGCCATGCCAACTTTCTGGATTATGCTGAAATCACTTATTTTCTTATTTGAATCAAATTTGAAGGATAATATTGGATTGACTGCTTGCTTATAGGAAACACTGTAAGGATTATATAAATTACATAAATGAAAACCAATTATCTTTGGATGAAATCTAGGAATGGCTGGAATTGGGAACGAATCCTGAAAAGGAGCTAATTCCTAAAACAGGCGATGCTTTGTACTCTTTTCAGAAAATCAAATAAATACTATCCTATTATACAATTTAAAATAGATTGCCATATTTCAAACAGAATTGTTCTACATCAAAATCCAAATGTAGTCTAATAAGTTCACAAAATACACAGAAGTTTGCCTCACAGGAAGCAAAAAACATTTGTTCTCTAAATCTGTTGTTCATGTAGCTGTAAATGAGCATCACTCATTCAAGACTTTCTACCTAATATTTGCCTTGGGCCAGCAGAGTTATTACCGAGTTGCATCTTAATATTCAAAAATTAAAAAAAATACTCATGCTTGAACACACCTCCAAAAAACTCCAGTTTATGGGATTTACTAGATTCAGATATGTTCATATTTTAAAAGTTTCCCCACCCAAATGATTCTGATGGATGTTCCTTCGTTTGTATGGAACCATGCCACGTAGGCAAGGAAATATAAGGAAACATCATCCTATTTCACTTACTATTTTTATAATTGTTTTAGTTCTAAAAATCTATGCACATGTTTAACAGGGTGGTTTTTTTCTCCAAAAAAACTATCAGTAAAGTCACAGTGAGTCTTAAGATGAATGATATCCTAGGATGATCAAGTAGCACTTGGATCCAGTGAAATGGCCCAAAATTAATGCTGCCCTTGCAACATTCTATCAGCCATATTCTTCTCTTCTATGCCTCAGTACTAATCAAGAAGGGCCCTAGAACCTCAAAATTGAGTCTTAAAAGTCAGGTCAAGCCATGTGAGCCTCTGGAAGTGTGAATCTCTGTAGGAGATTCACCTAATTGTGGATAATCAAAATCAATTTATTATGTACCATCCCAGAAAATAAATATAACCTAAAATGACCCAGAATTAGTCCTAATCCAAACTTCAAGACTCAAATTTAAAGTTCTTATATAAGTTCTGCCTCTCTTCCTATCAACTTCAAAAGACATCCATCCTCTTGCTTCCTTAATTGTTTCTTTTGAATCACCTGCGGCGTAGGTAACTATCCTTTCACGTGTTTGGGACCACCATACATTATTACTCTTCATCATGTCATTTTACTAAGGGAGAAGGCTTTTCCTAAATTAGAACCGGAATGCCTTGAATAGAAGCTTCTCTACCATAGTGTATTCATTAGAGGTTGTTAACTTATGACCTATCTTAGGGTATTAAGGGTCTCTAATGAGAATTTTGAACTTTCCCACCTATCCTATTTCCTTGATGCAAGTCATACTAGTGAAAGAATGTTAAGCTTTCATTAAGAATAGAATATCACAAAGTACCAGTAAGTAGATAATTCTACAGAAAACTTTTATTCTAAAGTCTTATCTCTCTCATGTATCTATGAAAACTTCTGATTTAGCACGATGACAAGAACAACCCATAATCCTTGGCTCTAGTTCCTTATTTGTTGGCTTAAAGTCCCTTCTCTTTTGCAAGATAAGCTACCTAAAGGATTTTGTCTTTTATGACTGCTCCATGTCAAATGCTTAACATGATGGTGGGCATATAATTGAATGAAAAAGTTATAAGGATAATTACAGAATATTCAGCCCAGAAGTCATTCCTGAATTAGTCTGCGACTGACTTCTCTCACATAGATGTGAACTAGCAGTGATCTTCTTCATTATAGTACCTATATTATAATATCTGGGCACCTCCCTTAAGCCATCTCCACTCTCCAGGAGGCTCCCAGGGGCTCATGTCCTGGCTAAAGATAGCAGCTGTATCTGTGGTCAAGAGAGTGACTATCATCACTATGCACACTTTTCATTTGGTCACATGAGAGGTTCTTTCTGACATTGCTTCTGACACCAAGTATGAAGGATTTTTCCTTACTCCATTTCTGATTCTCTTATACCAGTTGAGTGTCCAACAATTCAATTCTGACACAAACTCCTAGAATTAGCGCAGAATCCTCAGGTTAAGGGCTCAGTCCCACAAATCTAACCCCACTTCAGAAACCAGCTACAAGTAGGTTTCCCAGGCTACTCATATTTCTGCCCAGCTAATAAAAATGCATGGATTCCTCAAGTTTGACATCTCACTCTAACTACTCATAGAACTCAGGAAAGCTTTACTTTTCTTACTTTTACTGGTTTACTACAAAGGATATACTTTAAAAGAGCCCAAATGAAGAGATGCATAGGACAAAGAATAGGAGAAGAGGTACAGAACTAACCATGCACTCTTTGGGTGCAGCACCCTCCTAGCACTATGAGATGTTCACTAATCTGGAAACCCCCAATCTTCATTTTTAGTAGTTTTATAGAAGTTCCATTCTGTCATCATGAATGGGTAAATCATTGGCCTTTGAATTCTATCTCCAGTCTCTCTCCCCTCTTCAGAGATTGCAGAGCGGCTGAAAATTCTAAGCTTCCAATTAAAGCTAGGTCTTTCCAGCAACCATCCCCCATCCTGAAGATATTAAGGGGCACCACCAAGAATTTCCTCATTAGCATAAACTCAAGTATGGTTGGAAGGAGCTCCCATCTCCCTCATGACTCGGGAAATTCCAAAGATTTTAGGAGCTCCGTACCAAGAACTGGAACAAAAGCCAAGTATTTGTTTTCGTATTATAGCCCACCATGGTTGTCACCTCTCATCTTTCTTTTATCTGTGGTTATAATGAAGGGAGAAATGCACCCCTATCCAAGTTGCCATCCAGTAGTAAGCTGTAACATAGAAAAGCCTTATGATCCACGGTGCCAACACAATCCTAAGACCATACATGGTTCTTTAAAATGGCTCATTAAAGCCTTACTGTAGGCCCACCCCAGCAAACTGGTATGATCTCCCTAATGGGAATTCGAAAGATAACCTAAGAGATCTTACATCATGTTCCACATTTCTTCCTTCAAACTCCCAGTAACTCTCTCTAAACCAAAGTTCTTCGTGTAGACTATTTGCCTTACAAGCAGCTTTTTCCCTATCCGAAGCTATCCTTCCCCTTGGTTGAAGTATTCTGGAAGGCTGCCCATCAGCTACATATAATGAGAATGTTTTTCGAGTAGGCGACACTTATAGTGTCTACTACCCAGCAGGCAAAGTACCTAGTGCTTTACTACACTAATTCAATCCTTACAACAATCCTTTGGAAGAGGCACCTTATTTTCTCCAGATGGAGAAACTGAGGCACAAAAGTGTTAACTGACTTGTCCATAGTAATACAGTAAGTAGGAGAACTAAGATTCCAATCTCAGGAGTTTGGCTTTAGAATCCAAGCCCCTAACATCAATACTAGTAGCAGGATTTGATGCTAATTAAAACCCATATACTCTATTAAGTGGTTATAATTATTAAATGATATACTATAAGAAAGTATTAAGCTATTATTTTTAAAAGAAATGTTGGTTTCCCAATTTCTTGTCTCCTCCTCTTCCTTCTTCTATTTCTTCTTTCCTTGTTTTTCCTCCTATCAGCTCCTGAAACAGTAATACAGCAAAGCCAACGGTTCTTCAATGAGAGGTGCTAAAAGCAGGATTAATAGAGAGGTTCTTTAGATGTGCCAGTGGGAAACCCAGGATACAGCCTCATGTCAGATCCTTCTAGATGTGAAAGCTTAGGCAGAAGCAAGTTACGGAACCTTTAGGGATGCCTGCTTTTTACAATAGTAACCAGACTTCAGTTTGCAATATAAAATCGAAAATAGCAATTCTCCTAAGAGGTCTTCTCTTGAGATCAAGACACTATATCTCCACCAATTCTTCTTAGTTTTTACTGTCTAAGAAAACTGTTTCCATAGAGGAAAAAAAAATGGAGTCATTGGGGTAACACTTAGGCCTGAGCCAACCACCCTGATAGATCTTCACGCACATTTGTTTCTATACGTGCACACTGGCTAAGCTTCTTTGGTCAAGACGTACTTCTAATCAGTTTGTGCAGCCTCGGGGACAAAAGTGTAAGAGAATGCTTCTGTTTAACCAGGACTAATATCAACACACTTTTCCATGGTAAATAGTAAATACTGGCTGATATGCCCATAAGAGTTAGTTATAAATGTCAGCCTTGTCCTCCTAAAGCATCATCCCTACCTGTCATCTTCTTGGCTGGCACCTCCAAGGGATACTACCACACTTAAATATGTTTACAACATCCAGCTCAGATAATGAGCCCATTTGCCATCCCACCCTCACCCTGTCAAAAATCAACATTGAGGGGAAAAAAAAATCAACATTGAGGAAATGACGTAGGTAACTAATCTCAGCCAAGAATCAAGTAGTTCCAAAGAACAAAAGCAAAACAATGAGTGACACAAGAATATAAGAGCACAACTTGGCCTGTAATTCAGGAAGCCATTCGCACTTTAATACCAAGTAGGGTAAGTTGAAACAGATGGAAGCATCACAGTGTTTAATTGAGTCAGGATGAAATAACGGATAACGCTTCAGAGTTATCACCCCTGCTAAATTTTCCCAGTGAGGGGAGAAGAAGAGACTTTTTACATTTTCTATTGTCATTCATTCCACATCCCTACTAAACATCCTTCAGTCTGTAAACATGGCACTCATTATCGAAAGCCGAGATGGCAAACTATAATAAACAGGCCAAACACCTGTTTTTGGAAGTAAATTCTTTTTTTTTTTTTAATTTATTTATTATAGTCACACAGAGAGAGAGAGAAAAAGAGGCAGAAACATAGGCAGAGAGAGAAGCAGGCTCCACGCAGGGAGCCTGACGTGGGATTCGATCCCGGGTCTCCAGGATCGCGCCCTGGGCCAAAGGCAGGTGCTAATCCGCTGCGCCACCCAGGGATCCCTGGAAGTAAATTCTTACTGGAACATAGTTATACCCGTTCATTTATATGTTGTCTGTGACTGCTGTTGTGCTAAAACAAATTTCAGTAGTTGCAACAGAAACCCTATGATCCACAAACCTCAAATATTTGCTACACGGTCCTTTAGCAAAAGAATTTGTTAACCTTTAAATGCTAGGCAAAAGTTTCTGGCTCTGAGTAAGATGGAGAAAACATACTCTCCCCACTGGTTCTCCCATTTGATTCAGTTCTAACACCTGGACAGAATGCACAGGGTAACTATTGGAAGACTGAAAATTAGCAGCAGGTGGGTTGAGGATAAAGACCATAATTCAAAGTACCACCAAACCTACGATGAGTCTGCCGTTTTCCTCCCCTTCAGTCAGAATTCCCATTTGTCCTCACATGTGGGCACAGTTGCATAAGTCCCTGGTAGACGGGGATGACTAAAGCCCCGTATATCTGGCCAAAAGACCAAAAAGGAGATTCCCTAGGAAGCTGGGCAGTACTGAGAAGACTGCAGTGGTAGCGAAGCTTGTGACCTCATAAAGTGATCTCAAATTTTTGAAATATTTTAAATATTTTACCAATTCCCAAGTTCACCCCTGAGCCATTCATGTATATATAGGATCTTAATCAGAATACTATTTTGAGAACTGAATTAAGAAACTACCACTTGGATCTCAGACTGGCCACCTCAGATGCAACATGAGGTAGATGCAACCAACACTGCAAAGGCTTTGAAAATTGAGCTGATATTGGAACCACAGCAGACTGAAGGCAGTTGTAAATTTGTATCCTGAAGCTAGTATCAGGCTGCTAAAACAAAAATGTCAACTTTCACCATAGGATTAAACAGGACTTAGAATCTCACAACCCAATATTCAAATTGTGTCAGATGTAATCCAAAACTACTGTGGATACATTTGTTGTGATGATCACTGAATGTTGTATATAAGTGTTGAATCACTAAATTGCATACTGGAAACATATTATTATTACAACTGTATATTAACTGAAATTTAAATAAAAACTCAAAATTTACTATGTATACCAAGAACCAGGAAATTCTCCATGCCCATGTCCCATGAAAAAGACCAGTCACAGATGTTAATACTGAGATTAAATAGGTATTAGAACTATCTGACAAAGACTTTAAAGTGGTTACTATAACAATGCTCCAAACAATTGTCAACGCTCTTGAAATAAAGAGAAAAATACTAAGTCTTGGCAAACAAAAGAGGATAAACAACAAAATGGAAATTTTACAGATTAATATAAGAAATTCAAGACAAATGGCTAACAGTTGAAACTCTACTGTCAGAGACACTAGGATACTTTCTTTTTTAAAGTCATACAAACACGCTTTCACCAGTGGGGAAGATGGCAGAGAACTCACCTCCTCCCATGGATACAACTAGCTCACCCTTGCATGAGAGCAAACAACCCAGAAAAGGACCCAAAGACTAACCAAACAAATTCTACAACTAAATGTGGAAAAGAGGCCACATCAAATAGGGTAGGAAGGACAAGGACCTAAACCCTGTAGGTCTGACAGCTGGAAGGAGGGAGTCGCAAGCAGAGAGAGGAGTTGGGAAATATTATCACACCTGGGAGCATGCAAGGGGAAGAGAAATCTCCACAGAATTTGGAAAATCAAAAGGTTGGAGTTTCATGAGTGTTTATAACCAAAAGGACTCAAAACCTCAAACTTCAAGAATCAGTAGGCTCCTCTAAGAGCCTGAAGGGTAATAGGAAGCTGAGCTTTTGCCTTTTTTCTTTTGATTTTATTTAAATTCATGTTAGTTAACATATAGTATATTATTAGTTTTAGGGGTAGTATTTGGTGATTCATCAGTTGCATGTAACATCCAGTGTTCATTACATCAAGTGCCCTCCTTAATGCCCTTCACCCAGTTACTCCATTGCCCACCCATCTCCACTCCAGCAACCCTCAGTTTTTTTCTCTTATAGTGAAGAGTCTCCTATGATTTGCCTCCCTTCTCTGTTTTTTTTTAAGATTTTATTTATTCATTTGTGAGAGGCACAGAGAGATAGAGAGAGGCAGAGACACAGGCAGAGAGAGAAGCAGGCTCCATGCAGGGAGCCAGACATGGGATCACGCCCTGGGCTGAAGGCGGCGCTAAATTGCTAAGCCACCCCGGCTGCCCTCCCTTCTCTGTTTTTAATCTTAAATTTTCTTTCCCTTCCCCTATTTTCATCAGTTTTATTTCTTAAATTCCACAATCTTTAAGGTGACAGCACAGCAAAGCCTGCAGAAATACAGCTCAGAAGTAGTCGTTGGGAAGACACTGGGGGCTTAGGGAAGGAATGTTAGTTACTAATTTCAGAGTTCACAGAGGGACTTCTCTAGGAACAAAGGAGCTGCTTGGCACCATTTTCATCCCCTGCCCCCACCACAAACACAAAGCCCCCTAGGAACCCGCAGGGCACTGGTATTCCCTACCCAACTTGCTTACACCATGCCCTACTCCCTCCAGCCAGACCTGCCTCAGTACCAGGGCTATGGATCCCCTCTCCCCTAAGACCCAAACAAACCTTGCCAACACTGTCTCTTGACCTTCCATAGAGGTTGCCCATGCTTTGTTAAAACTACACACACCAACCCCATACTATTCAGAGCACCCTCAACTGCCCCAGCCTCTGCAGTGGCTGCAAGTCCCCTGTGGAGGAGGATCAGCACCATCTAGTTAGAAGTGCACATCCCACACACTTTCAAGGCAAAGACTTATCTGGCTTTCCTAACACAGAGATAAGTAAACAGACACAGATAGGTAAAATGAGACAGAAGAATAGGTCACAAATAAAGGAACAGGGGAAAAAACAACAACAACAATAACACAGGAGACCTAAGCAAATGGATATTCAAATTGCCTAAAAGCATAAAGTTGAACAAAAATAAAAAAGGGGCAGCCTGGGTGGCTCAGTGGTTTAGAGCTGCCTTCAGCCCAGGGCTGAACCTGGAGACCCGGGATCGAGTCCCATGTCAGCCTCCCTGCATGGAGCCTGCTTCTCCCTGTGCCTGTGTCTCTGCCTCTCTCTCTCTGTGTGTCTCTCATGAATGAATAAATAAAATCTTTAAAAAATAAAAATAAAAGTGGCTGCACTAATGCTTCAGTGAGGCCTGATTTTAAATTAATCTTTTTTCTCCTTCCTGTAAACCTCCCCTCCGCTTTTCTTAGCCTTTTGTTTCAGGAACCCAGTACCACCCTGAAGACACAGCAAATGAGGCTGGCAGCATATACAAAATCCTTGTTAAAAGAAGTTAGACCCTGTACTTCCCTATAAACCCCAGTCTCTTCCTCCAGGTGGGTTTCCCTTTTCAAGTCCTTAGCCTGCTGCAGCCTCCTTTGTCTGAAAAGCAATAAACCTATAGGTCTTTTTTATACCCAAACTCTGTCTTCACATTAGATATTTCTAGCCTCAGAGCACAGAGGTCAGTTTTTGACAACATGACTGATAGAGAATTTAAAATAATGATCATAGATATAATCACTGGACTTAGGAGTGGAGGACCTGAAGAGGCCCTTAAGAGATAGAAAACAAAAAATGAGAAAGGAAAAACACAATAAGTAAGATTAAAAAATACACTTGATAGAATAGCAGGCTGAAAGAAGCAGAGGAATGAATGCATGAACTAAAAGACAGAGCAACGGAAAGTAATCAAGCTGAGCAAATGAGAGACTCCATCAAGCATAACAGTCACATTATAGGGATCCCAGAAGGATAAGATAGAGAAAAGGAGGCAGAAAATTTATTTGAAGTAATAGCTGAAACTTCCTTAAATCTAGGGGAAGGAAACATCCAGATTCAGGAAGCACAGAGATCCCCCAACAAAATCAACCAAATGAGGTCCACACCAAGACACATAGTAATCAAGATGTCAAAAAGTAGAGAAAAAATTTTTAAAGCAGCAAGAGAAAAGAAAGCAGTAACATACAAGAGAACCACATAAGTCCACTGGCAGATTTTTTGCAGGCCAGAAGAGCATGATACAATAGATTTTAAATGCCAAAAGGAAAGAAAAACCTGCAGCCAAGAGTACTCTATATCCAGTAAGGCTATCATTCAGAATAGGGGAGATCAAGAGTTTCCCAGACCAACAAAATCTATAGGAGTTCATGAGCACTAAACCAGCCCTACAAAAATATTAATGGGGACTCTTTAAGTGGAAAGAAAAGAGCATAAGTGAGAGTATGAAAATTAGGAAACAAAGCAGTAAAAATAAGTTTCTGCAAAAAGAAAGTCAGTCAAAGGATTCAGAAACTAAAAGAATGTAAAATATGCACCATATACCTAAACCATGGGAGGTGGGGGGGGGGGGAACAAAGTGGGTTTAAACTTATGCAACCAGCAGTCTTATACAGATTTCTATATGCAAACTTTTATATACAAATCTAATGGTAACCACAAATCAAGAACCACTAATAGGTATGCAAAGAGTAAGAAAGGAATCCAAGTAAATCACTAAAGCAAGCCAGCAGATCATGAAAGATCAAGAAAAGGATCAGAGAAAAACTAAAAAAGAAGCACAAAACAAGTAACAAAATGGCAATAAGCACATATCAATAATTTTTTTGCATGTAAATGGACTAAACGCTCCAATTAAAAGATATGGGATGATGAAATGGATAAAAAAGCAAGACCCTATGTATTTACTGCCTACAGGAGACTCATTTTAGACATAAAGACACTTGCCGTTTCACAGGGGATGGAGAAACATCTATCATGCAAATGGAGGTCAAAGAAAATCCAGGGTAACAATACTTATATCAGACAAACTAGACTGTAAAACAGACACTGTAACAAGAGACAAAGAAGGACACTAAAAGGAGACAATCCAGTAAAATGTAACAATTATACATTTTTATGCGTGAACATGGAAGCACTCAAATACATAAAACAGTTAATAACAAACATAAGGGAACTAATTCATAATACAAAAATAGTAGGGAGATATAACACCCCAGTTACATCAATGGACAGATCCTCCTAAGAGAAAAATTAAGAAATGATGGCTTTAAATGGCATGGATCAGATGAATTTAAAAAATATATTCAGAACATTCCATGCTACCACAGCAGAATACACATTTTTTTTCAAGTATACATGGAACATTCTGTAGAACAGATCACTATTAGGCCACAAAACAAGCCTTAATAAATTAAAGGATTAAAGTCATATCATGTATCTTTTCTAATCACAACCCTATGAAATTACAAATCAACCATTAAAAAAACCTGTGAAGACAACAAATACAAAGAGAATAACAACATGTTACTAAATAAATGGGCCAACCAAGAAATCAAAGAAGAAATCCAAAATACATGGAACCAAGTGAAAATGAAAACACAATGATCCAAAACCCTTGGGAGGCAATAAGAGTGACTCTAAGTTTATAGCAATACAGGCCTACAACAAGAAGAAAAATCTCAAACAACCTACATTCACAACTAAAGAAGCCAGAAAGAGAACAAAACCTAAAACAGGATGAAGGAAATAATAATTTGAGTAGAAATGAATGATGAAGAAACTAACAGAACAGATCCGTGAAACCAGGAGTTGGCTTTTTGAAATGATCAACAAAATTGATAAACCTCTAGACAGACTCATTAAAAAGTGAAAAAACAATAACAAAAGAAAAATAATTTAAAAGGGAAGTAACACCACAGAAATAGTTTTAAGAGATTATGAAAAACTGTATGCCAACAAATTAAACTAAAAGAAATAGATAAATGCCTAGAAACATAACCTACCAAAACTGAAGCTAGAAGAAATAGAAAATTTGAACAGATTATCAGGAGATTCGATCAATCACAAAAAATTCCCAATAAACAAAATATGAGGACCAGGTAGTTTCACAGATGAATTCTAGCAAATATTTAAGAATTAATACCTATTCTTAAACTCTTCCAAAAAATAGAAAAAAGAATACTTCCAAATGCATTCTATGAGGCCAGTATCATCTGGATACCAAATCCAGATAAAGACACCACAAAAAAACTACAGGACAATTTCTCTGGTGAACATAGAAATACCAGCAAATCAAATCCAATAACATATTTAAAAAATCATCGATCACAATCAAGTGGGATTTATTCCCAGGAGCCAAGGCAGGGTGGTTCAATATTTTCCCATCAATGTGACACATCACATCAATAAGAGAGGATAAAAGCTGTAGGATCATTTTAATAGTCACAGAAAAAGCATTTAACAAAGTACAGTATACATTCATGATAAAAATCCTCAAGAGAGTATGTTTAGATGGAACATAACCTCAACCTTATTAGGGCCATATATGAAAAACCCACAGCTAACATCATAGTCAATGGGGAGAAACAGAGCTTTTCCCCTAAGGATGGGAACAAGACAAGACTGTCCACTTTCACCACTTTTATTATCATAGTATTGGAAGTCCTAGCCACAGCAATCAGACTACAAAGAGAAAGAAAAGCCATCCAAATCAGTAGGGAAGAAGTAAAATGTTCATTACTTGCAGATGACATGATAGTCTATATAAAAAAAACCTGCAGGCTCAACCAAAAAACGACAACTGCTAAATGAATTCAGTTAAGCCACAGGATACAAAAATCAATGTGCAGAAATCTATTGCATTTCTGTGCATTAATTATGAAATAGAAGAGAAATTTTTAAAATTCCCCTTTACAATTGCACCTAACATAGTAAGATATCCAGGAATAAACCTGACCAAACAGGTGAAAGACCGTACTCTAAAAACTACACTGATGAAAGAAGTTGAATATCACACACACACACACACACACACACACACACACACAGAATGGAAAGATATCCCATGCTCATGGATTAGAAGATTATTGTTAAAACGTCTATACTACCCAAAGCTATCAACATATTTAATGCAATTCTCATCGAAATACCCATAGCATTTTTCATAGAACTAGAACAAACAATCCTAAAATTTCAATGGAGCCATGAAAGACCTTGACTAGCCAAAGCAATCTTGAGAACAAAAAGCAAATCTGGAGATTTCATAATTCCAGACTTCAAATTATATTACAAGGTTATGGTCATCAAAACACTATAGTACTGGCACTAAAATAGACACATATATCAATCTAAAAGAATAGAAAACCAAGAAATAAACCCACAGTTACATGTTCAATTAACCTTCAACAAAGGTGGCAAGAATAGCCAATGGGAAAATGCCTCCAACAAATGGTGTTGGGAAAACTGAATGACTACACGCAAAACAATGAAACTGGACCACTTTCCTACACTATAGAGAAAAATAAACTCAAAATGAATTAAAGAACTTAACGTGAGACCTGAATCCATAAAAATCCTAGAAGAGAACAGAGGCAGCAATGTCTCCGACATTGGCCAAAGCAATTTTTTCTTAGATAGGTCTCCTGAGACAGGCAAAACAAAAGCAAAAATGAACTATTGAGAGTGTACTAAATTAAAAAGGTTCTGCACAACAGAAGTAACAACAAAACTAAAAGTCAATGTACTGAATGGGAGAAGGTATTTATAAGTAACATATCAGATAAAGGGCTAGGAGGCAAAATATATAAAGAACTTACACAACTCAACACCCAAATATTCAAATAATCAGTTAAAAATGGAAGACACAGACTGACATACCTCCAAAGATGACATACTCATGGCCAAGAGACACATAAGACGCTCAACATCACTCATCATCAGGGAAATGCAAATTAAGACTATCACCTCACACCTGTCAAAATAGCTAAAATCAACACAACAGGTGTTGGTGAGGATTTGGAGAAAGGGAAAGCCTCTTACAGTGTTGGTGGGAATGAACACTGATACAGCCTCTCTGGAAAGCAGTATGGAGTTTCCTTAAAAAGTTAAAAATAGAACTACCCTGGGATCTAGTGATTGCACTACGAGATATTTACCCCCAAAATACAAAAACACTAAGTCCAAGGGATACATGCACCCCGATGTTTATAGCAGCATGATCTACAATAGCCAAGATATGAAGACAGCCCAAAGGTCCATCGACTGATGAATGGATAAAGATGTCACACACACACACACACACACACACACATGCACACACACACACTGAAATATCACCGAGCCATTAAAAAGGAATGAAATCTTGCCATATGCAACAACACGGATTGAACTAGAGTGTTTAATGCTAAGTGAAATAAATCAGTCAGAAAAAGACAAATACCATATGATTTCACTCACATGCGGAATTTAAGAAATAAAACAAATGAGCAAAGGAAAACAACTAACCAAGAAATAGACTTTTAGAGAGAACAAGCTAATGATTAGCAGAGGGAGGTGGTTGGGAATTTGGGTGAAATAGATGACGGAGATGAAGGAGGGCACTTGTAATGAGCACTGGGTGATGTAAGGAGTTGGTGAATCACTGTATTTATTGTACACTTGAAACTAGTTTAACACTGTATGATAACTACACTGGAATTAAAATTAAAATATGCCTTCACCAAATGGTACAATTAAAAGTTCTGGAACTCAAACCGTGCACGCATTTTCTAAAAATCTATTGTTGCCTCTTTGATATACCTCTAAGATGAAGTTTTTGTGATTGAGAAACTTATCTTTATGGTTATTTATATTTTTTTTCTTGCTTCAACAAAATTAGTAATACCAAGCTCAGTTCTCCATCAAACGCAAAGCTTTCTGGCAAACACTTATCAACTATTTGGCATCTTTCCAGAGACATTTTGTACTCCTTAACAAAAAATATATCAAAGACACCAAGCTTATCAGAAAGGGCTATCTATCAAAGAATGGGCACAATTGACAGAAAAACTAAATGACACAAAAGAAGCAAACTATCCTAAAATTAGGCCCTTCTATAGGTTTCTTTTAACAAGTTATGGACTTGGAGCTGTAACAAGTCAAAATGACATCAAGAGAAATACAGATGGAGCCAATCTACATTAAAAGAGTCTTAGGAAATAATTCTAAAATCCAGTGCACTGATCCTGTTTGGATTCTGGCTTGAGAGAAAGTAACAGACATCCTCGCATCTTTGAGTACAACGGTATTGGATAATAAAGAATATTAGGTGCAATAGCACCAATGGTAGCTAAATTTCGGATGTCCTTTTCTGAGATGTGCACTGAAAGCCTGAAACTGTAAAATTACTTTTCTGATATTTGCTTTCTAACACTTCAGACATGTAACGTTAGAAAGTAAATACAGAAAAATCCTGGTAACTCAGACCTTGATGTTGAGCATATGGGAACACTAATCTTTCTACCTTTGTATGTGTTTATGACTTTTATGTCAAAAACTTTCAGTAAAAAAGTGGCACTGATATCATAAAGATATTTCAAAATCTACCAGCTAAGTTCCAGAATCATCTCCGAAAAACAAAGTAAAAGAAGACTTGGGTGCATTACCAGCCTCTTTTAAATAGGTGGTTGTCTCCTCAAGTTGAGTATTTTGAAGGGGTAAAATTTTTCTTTAAGTTCTAATGTGTTTTTAATTTAAGATTTTATTTCTTCATTTGACAGAGAGCAAGCACAAGCAGGGAGAGTGGCAGGCAGAGGGCAAAGCAGACTCCCCACAGAGCAAGGAGCCTGATATGGGATGTGGGGCTCGATCCCAGGACCTTGGGATCCTTGGGATCGTGACCTGAGCCAAAGCAGATGCTTAACCTACTGAGCCACCCAGGTGCCCCTAATGTGTTTTCTTTAAAATACAGTCACTTTTATTTGTAGCCTCACATGTCTTATTGTTTACTGTAAGGTAAAATTATTTTATCTCTTAAAAAAATCAAATCCTATGTCTTCTATTGATAATAGAAAAGAAGGTCAGGTGTAAAAGATTAGATCACTGGCCCTCATAACGATCCCTCTCATTCAGAAATTGACCGTCTTATTGAGTAAAGAAAAATTTCATCTTCCTGGGAGAACATCACTCCTTGAATATTCCAGCCTAGGTCACCACACTGGAACCTTCCCTTACAACTCCAGAAGAACCGTGCCAGCATAGCAACGCTTACACGAGATTTTAGTTAAAAATTGGAAATAAAAGTAAGCACTAAGTAATAGAACTAGATCAGGGCTACACAAAGGGTAGCCACTGAACCAGCAGCACCGGTATCACTTGGAGTCTGATACAAATGCCAGTTCATGGGCCATACCCCAGAATTACTGAGTCAGAGTACCTGGGGATAGACTCTAAAAATCCATGCTCTAAAAAGCTTTGATTTTTAAGAATCATTGAATTTAACGACCACCAGAGATTCTTATTAAGTTAGTTTATGATAATCATTTTCTCAAATTTGGAGACACATTAGAATCACCTGGGGAGCTTTTAAAAGTCCTAACACCCAGGCCTTACAATAAACCAATTAAATGAGAAACTCTGTGAATAGATGCCAGGCATCAGTGGCCTCTAAAACTCCCCCAGAGGATTCCAATGTGCAGCCAAACTTGAGAACCACTGGTCTAGAGTATGATGTGATCCGGTTTTCATTACTTAGAATTCCCCAGAGGATATGGAAGTGCAGCCTGAGTTGAGAACCAATGAGCGGCTTACATACAAGATATATTCCATTCATCTTCAATGAAGGGTCTAAGCCATCTCATGGTCTACTTCCATATGACATTGATCATTTGCTCCCTACACACCAGAAATGCCCATAAGCCTGACTCAATGCTGCAAAATCCAAGAGAGTAAGAACAAAGGAAATCATCAATTCCCTCTACCAGCCTTAGGCGTGTTCCTTCCAAGTGCTCATGATTAGCTTTTTCTACAGATGGGTGGTATCGGGAGTATCACCCTCATCATGAGACCCCACTTCCTAACCAGAAGGAGATGACCTTATCCCAAAGACCTGAGTAAAACCTTATCAGAACCTAGTACAACACAGTCACTTTAACTTTTGAACAGGAGATATTGATTTAGAGCGTTGGGGAAAACATGTCATCTGTATTACCAAAAATAACTCATAGTTGACTGTCCAGGGACAGAGAGATAATTAAAGGTATGTGTGTCCTATACACATGTGTGAACTGTTTTGGTTTATAATTTAACTGATTGTAGACCCTATGGTTATTAAAGAATTTAGATATTGATTTCCAAGTTTTCTGAAGGCTGTAGGTTCCAAAACAAAACAAAACAAAACACGATTCATCTCTTACTGATGTCATCCTGAACTACCAGAAGATAAATACTACACCACGTTATGAATTTATGTTGAGGATTTAGATCTGCATTTTAATCCAGATCCACCACTTACTATGGGATCTTGAATATGTTGTTTCAATCTACTCTAATCTTGATTTCCTTATCTTGATTTCCTTAAAAGTGGGAATCTAACCTGCCCGGAAGGGCTTTTGTGATAATGTACAGGACATACTGAAGTTGTTCAGTATGTTGTGATCAGCAATGGATAGCTATTTTCTTTTTTTTTTTTAATGTACATATATGTTTTTTACTGGCTCAGGGGGCAAGGATAGCTATTTTCAAAATGCCCTGAGTCACTTTCATGCCTCCATAATTTTGCCCCACCATTCTCCGTGCCTGGAATACCTTTCCCTTTGGTCAACCTGATTCATATAATCCTCTGGTATTTATGAAATACCTACTATATCCTGGACCTTTCTTACACACTAAAAATAAATAACCCAAATCAGACTTTCCGTCTCTGTTAGGACAACCCAAACCATCAAGCGCTGTGAAGAAAGGGATAAAGAGAAATTAAGGCATCTGAAAGGGAACCTCTAGCCTAGGGTGTCAGAGAGCAGTACAATGTAGGGTTTTAAAGAATGAACTCTGGAAATCACTCCCAGTGCTGCTTCATGTTGGACTCTGAGAAAGTTATTTCAGCCTCTGTGCTTCTGATTCCTTAATACCTACTACATAGTGTTGCTGAGATGATTAAATGCTGTGCAATCAACACAATACCTGGCAAACAACAAGTACTCAATAAAGCCTTCATCTAGTGAGAGCCATCTTGACTTAAAAGTGTTACATTTTCTGTGAAACCTTTCTTCCTATCAGCGTAAGGCATACAGCAGAAACACAATACTATTTCTGGTTGAATGCATACAGTGCACATGTGCTGCAAATAAGTCAGATGCTGGTGTCAAAGTGATACTGAATTGTATTGCAGTTGAGCATGCCAGTATTTGTACCATCTCGTTTAAGGTCTTCATTTTAACCTCCATATAACAGCTGATGTATTCCACTGGCATCCTCCAAGACCTTCAGAGGGGAGCTGTGTTTTAGTATAGGAAATGGGTTATCTTTGTTCAAGTAGAGCCTATAAATGTCTGTCTTGTCGATTAATTTTGCACCTATCCATAATTACTATAAGGTGGCAGCTACAATACACTCCATGCATTAAAAAAAATAAAATTAAAAAAATAATAATAAATAAAATAAATAAAATTAAGCACTGGTAAATGTAGTTATATACATTAAAAGATAATACTAAAGGAATAGGTCACAGCTTGAAGACTACTATGCCCATATTTGTGGCTACTAAAAGATAGCCACAACTCCCTCAAACATAGGCTTCCAAGCTCCATGATCTTTTACCTTCTTGCAAATAGAAACGACAAAATCCTTGTCACATTTATTTATTTATTTATTTTTATTCATGAGAGACACAGAGGGAAAGGCAGAGACATAGGCAGAGGAAGAAACAGGGAGCCTGACTTGGTCAGGCTTGGTCTGGGGCTCTGGGATCATGCCCTGAGCCAAAGGCAGACACTCAACTGATGAGCCACCCAGGCATCCCTCCTGGACAAATTTAAACCCCATTCAGGAAATGATTACCAATATCCCCTAATAACTCTACAGCAACTCTGAGTCTGTGCCTATGTGTACACAGATGCAAATGTTCCACCATAACCAAGCCCCATGTTATTAGAATTCTAACAAATCGATCCTGATAGCACTCTCCAACAATTCCAGCAAAAACAATACCTAACGTTTGTATTTACCACGTGCCAGGCACCATGCAAAGCAGTTCTCAGGCATTTTCTCATTTAATTCTCTCAACATCTGAGATAGCCAGTACCACTACCCTATTTCACAATGAGTAATTTGAAGTTTTGAAATGTTAATCTAGTTAATATTAATCTAATCTGTTTTCAAAGCTTTAATTTTTAGCCATTTTCCCTTTTGGTGTTTTTAGCTCATCTGTGTTTTGGGGTATGGCTGTAGTGTAGCATCTTAGAGTTTCCCATTCTTATCTTCTCTGTTGGCATTATAGTTCTCTGCTTCAGGTTTTTATTCTTGCTGGTTCAAATACCCTGCAGAATTTCTCTGCAAGTGTCCCAAACTGGTTCTGAGAATCTGGGTTGAATCTACCAATTCCTATACCTATGGGGGGAGAATGGACCCAAAAGGTATCTATGTTAGTCGAAATCTAAATTGGTTCAGTCACTAGAGAAAACAATATAGAGTTCCCTCAAAAAAATTCTAACTAAAACTACCATAGGATTCCGCAATCCCACTTCCAGGTATATATCCAATGGAAATGAAATATTGAAACAGAACCTGCATTTGTATTTATTTTTGTATATTTTTTATCTGTAGCAGCATTATTTTTAATAGGCAAAATATGGAAATTTAAGTGTCTAATCAGTGAGTGAATGGCTAAAGACGCGGTATATATAAGAAGTATTATTCAGCCATGACCATCCTGCCATTTGAAACGTGAATGAAATTGAAGGGTATTACACCAAGTGAAAAGAGACAAAATAGCGTATGATTTCACATGTGGAATCTACAAAAGCTTAATCTTAAAAACAGTAGAATGGTAGTTTACCAAGGGCCGAGGAGTGGGATGCTTGAGGAGGGGATTGTCAAAGGCTGTAAAATTGCAGTTATGAGTAACTCCTGGAAATCTAATGCCCGGTTCGATGTTTATTGTCAACATTCCATTATCTACTTCAGAGTTGGCAAGAATAGATCTCAACTTTCTCAAAAAATTAAAATTATAATTATAAAAACAAAAACTGATATGATGACCTGTTAGCTAACACTGTAGTGGTTATCATGTTACACTATAAAAATGCATCATATACACATTGTAGCCGTTAAATTCACAAAACTGTCAGTTACATCTCAGGAAAAAAAAAACACACAAAAACTATATATGGGTTAGAAATCCAGAGAAGTTGGCCAGAGGCCACCAGGAGCGGAGCAGACCTTGTGGGAATGGAGTACAGATGAAGCACCTAGAAGGTACTCTCCTAGGGAAGTTCATGTGGGGAAAAAAACCTTCAGACTTCAGAAATTGAACTGATGTTATCAGAACAAATGTGGGCAGAGGAGAATCAGGTCCCTTGGAGAATAAGACAAGTAGTGTAAGGACAGCGTTGAAGTAGGGAAGAGAAAGGACTTAGTCCCTTAAAAGGTCAAATCCTTGGCAAGTAAGGCCCTGGGAACCTGCTTGGGATCAAGCAAGGATTCCAAGCCACCTAGCCTGCTGCCATTGTGACAAGGATGGTCAACAACAAAGCTGTTACCAGGTAGGTAACAACGTCCAGCTCCTTTCAGACACAATTCCTGTAGCGAAGATTCTAGAGCAATTCTGGCACCATCCAGCACAGTAGGAGGTAGCAATACCCACCTATCAGTTCCCGTTGTGAGGAGAAAGGATAGATTCAGACAAATTGCCACCACAGTCTCTTTTCCTCCTGGAGAAACAGGTGCCTTTGGTTCATCCCACTTACTCGTGATCTCTTCGGAGGAGGCAGAAGGAAGGTTGGCCTCTATGGGGAGTTGTACATAAGGGCATGAATATAAAAATAAGCAATTTCTTGTGAATAATGACTTTCTTTCACATTTTATCATTATTGCCAGTGCTTCCATTCAAGGACTGCGGTAAAATATTAGGGATATAGAGTTTCTTTCAGTCAGCAGGAGATTTTCCTTTTTTGGGGGAATGTAGCATGGTGGGCTCTCAAGAAAAATGTGAGCATACTCACTAAGCAGACATAGGCCGCATCCCTAGCCCCATGGATTCCAATTACTTTCCCATACAACTCAGCAGTGTGACCAAAATTGGGGCACACGCTGGCAACCAGCGTGACCCTCTAATTTCTCTGTTAGTGGTGGATGTAAATAATGATCTGAGGGAAGGTGCTCAACAATAAGACGTAGCCAACATATTTCTCCACTAATATAATTTCTTAAAATATCCACCTTTATTCCATGCAGAAATGGAAATCTTACCTGACAACTCAAACATTTCTCTCATTAACATGCTTTCCCAATAACCTCGGTGTTCCTTCACATATATAATTCTGTTAACTATGCTGTCTAGCACTAAGTAGTGTTAGGACTTTTTCAAGTGCAGCTTGTAGAAACTAATCAAACTACCTTAAGTAAAAAAATAAAATAAAATAAAATAAATAAAATAAAATAAAATAAAATAAAATAAATAAAATAAAATAATAAATAAATAATAAAATAATAAAATAAATAATAAAATAAATAATAAAATAAAATAAAGGAATTTATTTAGGCAACTGGGAATTTCAGAGGAGGATACATTTCAAGCACAGATAGATCTAGAGGCTTGAAAATTGTCATTCACGCTGCCTATCCATCTAGGCTCTGCTTCTCTTTTTGTATTTACCTCATTCTTTCCTATCCCAAGCTCACAAATTATTCTCTAAAAGTAAGACATTCCATCTCCTAGAATCTGTATTTGAAATCTCCCAGGACTCCAATCCAGGCTTCTTGGATGCCACATCCACCCCTAGACCAAGTACTGTGATGAAGGGAATTGGCTCCCGAATCAGGCTAGCTAAGTTCTGTGCTCACTCCACAAGTCAGCAGGCCATAGAAATAGACCCATCAGAACCCCGGGTTTGCAAGAGCAGTTTCCTCACTGAAAGAGAGATGCTAGGTAGACAAAAGCAACATAATCCTTAACATTCTATAGTTGATATTAAATTCTAGATGACACTTGCTGAATCAGAAGGCACAAAAGCAACATATCTTTCATGATTAATTCTGTTTCAACTTGGAAAAGATGGTAAAACAAAAATCCAACAACCTTGTGAAAGTAATCTACCAGTTTAAAATACAAATATTATATTTTATGCTATTCTAATCTACTTCTAGTTATATTTTTGTTGTATTTTAATTCCCATCTTATTCCACCTTACATTTAATGCGATTATAGTTTTATTTTCCCTTAGCACTTCCAACTCCCTTGCTATAGAACTTTTTCCATAAGCATACAAAGATAATGGAGAATTTTCCATCAGAAACAGGCCCCCTGAAGCCTCATATTCTTCTCCAGCCCCCACACTATTTCTCTGCTCCTCTTTATGGCAAAAGTCAAGATTAAGTATCTCTTCTTTTTACCTTTCGTGTTATTCTTAATCTATCCCCATCAGACTTTCATCCCACTCACTTCCTCAAACCTTTAGTCAACAAAGTCATGAAGTGGCATCTCTTTAAGTCTCATAACCAACTATCAATCTTCTCTTTGTTCATTGTCCAGCAACATTTGACACAGTCTGGTGATCTAGGAAGACTTCCTTCTGTTAGATTTCACAATATTTTCCTTTCCTTAGTGTCCTCTTATTTCAATGGCTGCTTCCCCCATTTCCTTGGCAGCTCTTCTTGACTTCTACACTTCTATCTCAGAGCTCAGTCTTTCACCATCTTTTGCTCATCTGTTTGCTCTTTCGGCAAGTTCTCCAATCCCATAGCTTCAAAGACTATGTAGAACTTATGAACTCTCAAACTTATATACAGTCCCAATCCCAATTCCAGGTTCATATATCCAACTAGATAGATAGATAGATAGATAGATAGATAGATAGATAGATGATAGATAGATAGATAGATAGATAGATAGATAGATAGATGATAGATAGATGTGAATAGAGTGGAATATATATTTTATATATATATATATATAGTAGAATATATTTCTCTCTACATATATAGATAGTATATATATAGATAGTATATTTCTCTCTATATATATAGATAGATATCTATATAGTATTACAATTTGTGTATCTAAGGGGCACCTCAAGTTTAACATTGCCCTCCACCCAAAAATATGTTTCCCTTATCTTTCACATCTCAGTAAATGGTAACTGTAGTGTATTGCTTAGGTCAAAAACCAGAGCTGTCCTTGACTCCTGTCTTTCTCTCACACTCCACATTCAATCCATCAGCAAGTTCTACTGGGTCTACTTTCACAACGTATCTCCAACCCAGTGGGTTTTTTTTTTTTTTCAGTTTCAAATTTTATTTCATTAACTAGACGTTGAAGAAAATGTGTATTTCGAATCTTTAATTAAACTCATTCATCTAAAACATGTTTACACACAGGACTGATACAGGATTTCAAGTAACTTATGGTAGAGTTCACTGTCCATTTAAAAGTATGCTTTTCTTCCACAAATACTGTGTTGAAAAGCAAACAAAATTTTCTTTTATACTGCGTAAGAGCTAGATGCAAAGTTCTGATGCAAATTTACTTCACTGTCAATTCTGATGCTGAAGCTGAGAGGCAGAGATGTCCATAGTTCGGTTAAATGATGCAAATAAAAGGCTTCTGTTTCTCTTAAATTAGAAGCCTTCGTTCATGGTCTCTCTCAGTAGTACCAGACGTGGCTCCCATATGAGGATACATTCAAGCTTGGTTACAAAAATAAAACCTGCATCATTTTTCATTTGCCAACCAAGCACAAAGTTATTTTATACTGACTGTATATTTTAAAGTATACTCTCAGATATGGCCTCTTACAGTATTTAAGATATAGCAAGGACATGGCTGATTTTTTTAATAAAAAATTGGCACTAATAAGTGGGTTTGTTGGTCTTTTCTAATTGTATAATTTAATTTAGTACAAAGTTTGTAAAATATCAGAGGTTATATATATATTGTTTCTATGACACGGTATTGCATTTATATCTTTTTACTACAGTGACCTGTGACAGCAGCAGCTTCATGTATTTTTTTTACTGAAATTGTAAAATATCCATCTTAAAGGCATCAACTATTCTCAAAATTGTGTACAGGATATTCCTTTAGTGGTGGAATTAAAATGTACGAATATTTGCTTTTTCAAAAAAATGTATTTTCTGTTAAAGGTTTAAAGATTTTTGCTATATATTATGGAAGAAAATGTAATCGTAAATATTAATGTTGTACCTATATTGTGCAATACTTGAAAAAACGGTATAAAAGTATTTGAGTCAGTGTCTTACATGTTAAGAGAGACTGAAATAGTTTATATTAAGTTTGTATTAAAATTCTTTAAAATTAAAAAAAAAAAAAACTTTCACCAAAATCAGGTAGTCCAAACCTAGATTATTTTAACAGTTGCCATCTGGACTTCCTTCTATCCCTCCTACTTCCTACAATTTCTACCCAACTGCTAAACACACTTGAGTTCTAAAGTCTCAAGCTGCTTACCATGACCTGTGCAGCACTACATACTCTGGTAGTTGCCTATTTCTTCAACCTCCTTACCTATCTGCCTTTCATTTTCTCCACTGTTTGCTGGATATTATGTTGTTCCTCAAATATCCCAAATCCATCTCAAAGGGTATTTGCTTTTCTATCTGCCTGGGGATCCCTTTTCCCAGTTCTCAGAGATGGATTCCCCTTGTTATTCAGTTCTTAGCTATAATCTTAAAAACCTATGTAAAGTCCTCCCCACCCCACCTCCCTGTCTTCTTATACTGACATTGTCCTTGGCACTCACCATCGCCAGGCCAAATATTATATATTAATTAGTATACTGTGATCTATCTTCCCAAGGAGAATGGAATCTCTGTAAAGGAGAAATATTCTATTCACATCTATATACCCAGCATCTAGTACACTTCCCGGAAAAAAAAAAAATGGTAGGCCCAAAATAAATAATTAATGAGTGAGGCAAATGCCAGAGGCCTTTTGAGAGAAATGGGGAAAATGGTAACTGTCAGGGTAACTGGAACTGGAAAGAGATTAGAGAAAACATCTTTCTGTTCAATTAGAGAGTTTTTATTAGAGACAGAACATCACTAACCCAATTATGTTTGCAGGAATCTAAGTGATTTTTAAATACTGTTAAAAAGGTACAAACACTGAGAATGTCAAACTTATGACAGGAAAATGACAGCTGAAATTTGTTAGGAATATGTAATGAACATCTTCTGACTGAGTAGGCTATGATTAATAAATTGCACCTTTGAGCTAATATGTTTAAGTAATGCATATGAAATTCGATAGTTTCCAGTTATCTTTGTAAATTCATGTTGTGTGGTATTTCTTCATTTAATATTAAAGGCTATTAATATCTATGATTTATTTATAATTTAAATTTTGTCTCAATCTAAAATATTCAGTCCATTTTCTTATAACCATTCATATTTAATTTGCTCATCTATACACAGTTTTCAGACTGTCCAAGTGTTGCTAAACTGGCTTCTTTTCTCACAAATGAAACACAACTTTTAAAAAGGTAATGGGGATTTTTTTGTTTTGATTTTAAAGATTTAATTTATTAGAGAGAGACAGTGAGTGGGAGAGAGCAGAGCACAAGCTGAGGAAGGGGCCGAGGGAGAGAGAGGAACAGACTCTCCACTGAGCAGGGAGCCCGATGTGGGACTGGATCCTAGGACGCTGGGATCATGACCTGAACTGAAGGCATGATCAGACTGAGCCTCCCAGGCACCCAAAGATAATGGTGTTTTAAAACCTTAAGAAACTATACAATAACCATCTCCCAGAACATCAACCAATCCACATTCCCCTTTCATAGGTTCTGCTTCCATCATCCCAACTGAGTAGGTACTAAGTCCACAGCGCTGCTGTTCTCCCATATAAAGAGAGAAGTGGGTAACTGCCCCTAACTGAGCCATTCAGGTGGTCTTTAATTCTGAGATAGTCTTCAAAATCCTCCAGCAAGAGAAATTCAGTTTCCAGGAATAAAGTAGAGACATATTTTTCCCTATTCTTTTCACTGAATCGAACTACAAACCCTAGATGTTTGCATGTAAAATCAAAGTGAGACCATTGTGAATGGTGGAAAGGAGGCAGACCAGCTAGGTTCATTTGAACCCAAGGAACAACATAGTGGCGAATTCCTTGGGTTTTCTTTTGGCCTCCTATATTTCAGACTGGATTCTAGAGAGGATAGAAACCTGGAAGTACCAATAGGATTAGATAAGAAAAACCCCTCTCTAGCCAAAGGAAAGGGGCAGTGTAGAAGGATCAATGATTTTTTTAAAATAATAACTGCTCCACTCTAACAAAACATCAAAAAATTAAACTATGGTCACATCTAGCAAGAGCAGAGTGGAAAGCCTAGACTTCCACTCTTGCCAGACACCTAATGGACCTACTGAAGCTGTTATTAGAGAAGGCTGAGTAGGTTGCTAGAACACTTATCTCTGAATGATAAGCAGCTCTAACTCAATTTGAGTGGCAACCGTATGGAGAACACAGACTTCTAATGTCCACATGGCAGTAACAAAGAGGCACTCTCCTCCACTTCCCTATAAAAGCAGGTATCAGAAAAAAAAAAAAAAAAAAAAAAAAAAAAGCAGGTATCAGGGGAAGTCACTAAAACAGAAGGTTTAAGTAAGATCCAGAATATCTTAAAGTAGCCAAATGTCAGATTTCAGTTGAAAAAAATCACACAAAGCAAAAAGATCTAAAATTGAAAAGAAATAATCAATAGGTATCAACACTCAGACAATAGGCATATTAGAAATTTGACTGATTTTCAAGTAACTATCACAAAAATACTCCAAGAAACACAGTTGCAACAAATGAAAAGCAGCAAGTGTCAGAAAAGAGAACAAAGAACCAAATGAAAAAATTTTATAACTGAAAATTAAAAGATTTTAAACCCTGAATGGGTTCAACAGCATAGTAGAGAGGATATGGCGGGGGGGGGGGGGGGGGGGGACAGTAAACAGAAAAGAAATTAGCCAGTCTGAACACAGAAATCTGTAACATTAAAGTCATAGGTTGTAAATAAGGAAAAGTCTCATATCAATAATCAAAATTCCCACATCAAGGATCCAGAGAAAGGACCTGGATGGCTCGGTGTTTTAACATCTGCCTTTGGTTCAGGGTGTGATCCCGAGGTCCTGGGATCGAGTCCCACATTGGGCTCTGCATGGACCCTGCTTCTCCCTCTGCCTGTGTCTCCGCCTCTCTCTGTGTGTCTCTCGTGAATAAATAAATAAAATCTTAAAAAAAAAAGAATCCAGAAAAAGAGCAAAAATAAACTATAAGAAAAGAATGAAGCAATGAAATAAAGGGCATAATCAAGAAAATTGAGAAGCAAAATTGAGAAAAAAAGAAAATCAATGAAAGAACTGATTCTTTGAGGAGAAAAAAATTTTACAATCCTCCATTAAAATTGAAAACAGACAAGACACAAAATTATCAATATCAAGGGGGAAAAATCCAGGATATTACTAAAACCCCGCAATCATAAAAATAAGTATTTACTATGAACAAGTTGATGCACATAAATTTGACAATTTAGATAAACCAGTGAGTTGAAAAATACAAGCTACCGTAATTCACCCAATACAAAATAGGTAATAGTTAATAGGCTTTAAAAATTAAGTTAGGGGTGCCTGGGTAAGTCAGTCCGTTAAAGATTTGGCTCTTGATTTTGGCTCTGGTCCTGATCTCGGGGTTGTGGGATTGAGCCTCGTGTTGGGCTCTGCACTTAGTGGGGAGTCAGCTGGAGATTCTCTCTTCCTTTCCCTCTGCTCTTCCTCCTGTTCACTGTTTCCTCATGTGCACACTCGCATGCCCACCCTCTTCCTCTCTAAAATAAATAAATTTTTAAAAATATTTGATTGAATTCTTAATTCTTTAACTGCTCAAAAAGTAATCTCTAGCCCCAATTGTTTGCACTATGGAACTCTACCAAACCCTAAGAATTATTATACCATCTCTTCCAGACAAAACAGGAAGAAAGAACATCCCATTGTATTTTCTGCAACTATTATCCTGATACCAAAACCAAACAAAAACAGTAGGAAAAAAAAATTAGAACTACCAACCTATACCCCTCATTTATTGCAAAATTCTTAACCAAACATTAGAAAATAGATTCTAGCAGTAAAGAAAAAAAATCATATACTATAACCACATAGGGATTATTCCAGTAATGCAAAGCTGGTTTAAAATCTGAAGGAAAAAAAAATACACATAATCCATTTTATTAACAGGCTAAAGTAAGAATATCATGAGATCATATCAATTGATGCAAAAAAAGCCATTTAACCAAAAAAATAAAAGGAATTTGTGGGGTGTGTGGTGGGTAGGGGTGTGGGGCCTCAACTTGATAAAGACCACCTGTAAAATACCCACAGCTAACATACTCCATGGTAACCCTGGGGTCACGCCCTGAGCCGAAGGCAGATAGATGCTCAACTGCTGATCTACTCTGGTGTCCCAGGTAAAGAGTTTTTAAACTTGGCATCAAAGTAACCCATGGAAGGAAAACTATTTAAATTGGATTTCATCAAAATTAAAATTTTTTTCTTCGTGAAAGAGTTAAGGTGATGAAAAAACTGTCTATGGGAGAAAAGGTTTGCAAGCCACATATGTGATAAAGGACCGGTTTGCCAACTACGTAAAGAATCCTCAGAACTCAAACAGTAACATTCTAAAATTACAATTAAAATTTTAAAGCCCCACATCACTAAACCGGAAATGGGCAAAAGATATCTGCCGTCACTTCACTGAAAAGGATATACAGATGGCAAATAAGCAGTGGAAAAGATACTATCACGAACAATTAGGGAGCTCAAATTAAAACAATGAGATCACTACACGCCTGTCAAAACTAAATAAAGAATAGTGACAGCACCAAATGCTAGCAAGGACACACAGAAATCAACCACTCACACCTTTCTAGATGAACTTTTAGAGCTATTGTCAGTGTTAGTTTGGCACTTTCTTAAAAATCTAAACATGCAACCACCTTGCAACCCAGCAGTAGTGTTACCAGACATTTATCCCCTGTTAGTTCGTGTTGGCACAAATACCTGTATATCAATGTTTATAACTGATCTGAAGTAGCAAAAAAGTAGACACCAGATGTACAGCAGATAAATGAGTAAACTGTGGTACATCTATACCACAGAACACTATCCCAAGATAAAATGCAACTGCTGATACACATAAGATCCTGGCTATATCTACAGAGAATTAGCTGAGTTGGAAGAAAAACCCTTTTCAGTACATTACATTTTGCATAATTTCACTTATACACCATTTTTGAAATAACAAGATTATATTGAAGAACGGAGTAGTAGCTGTCAGGGGATAAAGAGGGAGTGGAGGCAGGAGAAATTGGGTATAGCTCTAAAATTGATAAGGCAAGGGATCCTTGTAGTGGTGGAAAGGTTCTATATCCTGACTGTGTCCGTGTCAATATCCTGGAAATACTATTGTCTCGCAAGGTGTTACCATTGGGGGAAAATAAGTGTATACAGGACCTGTTAAGTCTTACAACTACATGTAAATCTACAATTTTCTCAAGATTTAAAAAAAAAAAAAATACCAGCAAGTCTATTGGGAGCTTGAGCTGAGAGGATCTAAATGGAGGCTGGGAGACAAGGTTGGACCAGGTAACGCAGAAAACCAAGTTTGCGGTGAGTGAGTTGAGAATAAAGCAAACAGCAGGTAAGAGTGAGCAACTAGAAGAAAAGTAGCCTTCTAAATAGCTGCCTTGATTTCTCCTGACAGTTGAGTTCTTGGTTCCACGTTACTGGAAGGCATAGCAGCTCTTCCCACCTTTGCGATGCGTACGACAGGTGTCCTTGTGTCTTTCCAGCTGAAGTTCCTTTGGGCTTAAACTGGGGTGGATGGGGTCTATGACTCACTGCCCAACAATTCCTAACAAGACTGTCATGTTCAAATTACCTCAACTCTCGGGGGGCACTTGGCGGGATGAGCGCTGGGTGTTGTGCTCTATGTTGGCAAATTGAACTCCAATAAAAAAGTATACAAAAAAAATTACCTCAAACTCTCAAAACAAAGAAATGTAAAAAGCAAGTAAGGGTATACATGATAGATTTCTTTTTGCTTGGGTTGCACCAGGACACTAAATTTTTAAGGCTAATATAATATGCAGTAGTAAGTGCATAGAAACACTGATATTACTAATATTGATTGTAACCGTGAACAGGCACCTGCCAAGACTAACTCATACGTTAGGATAGATGTCCTTTATGCCCCATTGCAATGAGAAAATTTCCAGTTTTTTTTTTTTTAGTAGTAAAACCAAGCTGTTCTGATCCTACCTCTTTTTCTCCTTGAATTAGCTCATTTTCAATAGTTTTTAAAACAAAGGAATGTTTAAGAGAAACAATTGTTTGCAGGACGTCTTCCAATCTGGATAGTGTAAGTGATCAATGTATACTACTGGGTTGTGTGCACTATTAGTGAAACATAATTATGTTGATGTTCTTTTTTATGCTTTTAATGCCCCCCCCAATTCAATCCAACATGTGATCCGGATCCCTTCTTAGAAAGCAGAGGAATAAGTCAAGTAATTCTCTGAGAAGCATGTGTCTCAGATTTCTTTAAAATAACAATTACCCTTTCATCTCCTAAAAATCAGAATTAGGACGGTTAGCTGTAACTGTTCCAGAACACATTATAATGAGCATCACTCACCCACACGTTTATCTATTTGACACAATTATGGTTCTCAGTATTATACAATGAGCCAGATTTACCGAATAAAGACAGTTTTAAAGACCCCCATAGACCCCATCGGGGGACATCTGAACTGCAGGATATCTCAAGATTTTATGTAAGCGTACCGGGTACGTGCAAAAAAAGTCAACAGAAATTAGTCCAAAGTAAAATTAGTGAGTTTGTACTTATGATTTTGTGTTTAAAATCTCATCACATTATGAAGTTGAACATGGAGCCTCAGAGGACCTGTCTCATACATTGTTCAGAGGCAAGTAAAGGTAAGGTGGAGACTTTACAAATTATCAGAAACTGTTTCTAAGAAGAATGACAAACGCAAACCAAAAATCAAAGTTGTATTTTAGAAATTAGGTATCTTTGACCTGAAAAAGCACTTCTGGATAAGGATATATGAATGAAGTAAAATGCATTACGCCCACACAAGCTATGGCTGCAAGGATGAAACTTCATTTTATCTCTGGCAGTAAAAGAGGTCTTAGACCCCAGAAAAATATACCTTCAGGCAGCTTGGCATATTTTTAACTCCGTAAAATTACAAAAACATTATCCATTTCATTTTCTGTGAATGAGACCAGCTTTTAACTTGCTTCTTTTCATGTGGAAATGGGATTAAAATAAGGTGAACAAAGCTGCCTGATAGTAAAATGTGAAGCACCTTCCTTACCTTGATTCCTTTTCAAACAAAGCACTTATTAACAACTATCATAATTATAATCCTATTTGTTCAATGTATTGAGCATCTGTTCCACGCCAGGCACCATAGTTAGCACTCTCCTAACTGTATTTAATCCTCACAACCACCTAAGGCGTTACCACCCCCATTGTATAATGGAAGAAATCAAGGCTCGGAATGTTTTGGCTAGCCCAAGACTACAGACCGGGCTACCATATTGGCAACCAACATCCAACACACCACATGTGTGCTTATAAAAGGGAAGATGATGGTTGCTTCTGGGATGGTTGCTTCTCTGAGCCTGGGAAGTGGAGACTGAACAACAACAAAAAAAATTGTGTGTATCTACTGTTTGTTGTTTTTTTAAAAAAAAAAAAAAAAAACAAGGAGAATGGATTTCTTTTATAATAAAAGCTACTGAATTCCTTGATCTGATAAAACACCTGCTGTATGAAAAACTTCAAATTCCTGGGGAGCTCAACACACAGCAGGCATGGAGTCAACACTGGATAGAACTGAAGTGGGTTAAAACTGATTATTCCTTTAAAAATGAAAGGTACACAGCAATTAAAATTCTGTCATTTTCTGTCAAATGCTGTCATAATGACAGCAATTCTGTCATTAACAAAGTATCATTAGGACTATACATGAATATACATAAACCGTTATTCTTCAGTTACCTTATCAATATTTTATATATATTAACATTGCCCTCCCGTAAATATGAATGATTCTCGACTTCTACTGTAGAAGTGTATTTCCATGGAGTTTGTTTTACTGAAGAAAATTTGGCCTCACTCCTGAATCTAATCTAAGGTAGAATTTTGAAACAAAACAAAACAGAAACACCTCCAGATATTTGTTTGCAAGGACCAGCAATAGAAGCCCTACTAAATAAAACTTGTTCAAAACAGTAACTCAGCAATTCCTCCTCCTAGGCCTATGCTGGATAGAAAACCGTTGACCGAGACACATGTAGTAGATTAACAGCACAATCCATAATGGCCCCAAATTAGAAGCTAGCCAAAGGCCTAGTGAGAGAATAAAAAAATAATAATAATAAATAAATTTTAAAAAAGCTATACACTGAGGAATGCTATAAAGCAGTCAAAGGCTCCGTGCAATAAGGATGAAGGTCACAAGATGTTGACAACAGCCAGACACAAAGAACTGCACACTGTGCAATTCCACTAATATAAAATGCAGAAACAGATGAAACTCATTTTTGCTGTTGGAAGTCTAGATAGCAGTTACCTTTAGGTGGGGAAGAGGAGCGGGGGAGTGAAAGGAAGAGTAAGGAGGATTTCTTGTATGATGCTATTCTGTGCGTCTGGTCAGATGGGTACATTCAGTTAAGGGAGATTAATCATGCGGTACACATGCGTGAGCTTTGCTTTATTACACAGCATGATGATAAATCGAAGATGTCCATCGGGGCACCTGGGGGGCTCAGTTGGTCAAGTGGCTGCCTTCGGCTCAGGTCATGATCCCAGGGGCCTGGGATCGAGTTCTGCATTGGGCTCTCTGCCCATCTGAGAATCTGCTTCTCCCTCTTCCTCTGCTGCTCCCCCTGCTTGTGCTTGCTCTAATAAAGAAAATCTTTAAGATAAAAATAAATAAAAAGAAAATGTGTATCAAATAGTTATTTGGCAGTTTGAAATTTAAAAACCAAGGGGATCCCTGGGTGGCTCAGTGGCTTAGCACCTGCCTTTGATTCAGGGAGTGATCCTGGGGTCCTGGGATTGAGTCCCATGTCAGGCTCCCAGCATGGAGCCTGCTTCTCCTTCTGCCTGTGTGTCTCTAACTCTCTCTTTCTATCATGAATAAATAAATAATTTTTTTAAAAGTTATTAAAAATTTAAAAACCAAGAATATAGGGGCCTGGGTGGCTCAGTGGTTGAGCATCTGTCTGCCTTTGGCTCAGGTTGTGATCCTGGGGTTGTGGGATCGAGTCCCACATTGGGATCCCTGCACCGAGCCTGCTTCTCCTTCTACCTATGTCTCTGCCTCTCTCTGTGTGTCTCTCATGAATAAATGAATAAAATCTTTAATAAAAAAAACTAAATTAAGTTTAAGAAAGACATAATTTAAAATATACAAAGAATGAATGAATGAGAGTGAATGATAGGGGTTGAGATCCCAACAGGAGCACTGGCCAAGGAGATTTATTTATTTTTTTTTTATTTTTATTTTTTTTTGTATTTATTTATGATAGTCACAGAGAGATAGAGAGAGAGGCAGAGACACAGGCAGAGGGAGAAGCAGGCTCCATGCACCGGGAGCCCGACGTGGGATTCGATCCCAGGTCTCCAGGATCGCGCCCTGGGCCAAAGGCAGGCGCTAAACCGCTGCGCCACCCAGGGATCCCAAGAATACTGTTTATAATTTGATTATCACTCTTTTTTTTTTAATTTATTTATGATAGTCACAGAGAGAGAGAGAGAGGCAGAGACACAGGCTGAGGAAGAAACAGGCTCCATGCACTGGGAGCCTGATGTGGGATTCGCCAAGGAGATTTAATTTCAATCTCATCCCTAAACTTCCCAAGGCCATCTGTGTCACATATTATTTCACCTCTTGAAATGTTGTCAGGATTATGTAACATTAACTAAAGCTTAATAGTTGGCGCACAGTTCACAGTAAGCATTCGTTTCTCTCCCTTCCTGGATTTTAGAACAAAATGCATGTTTCATAATGAAGTAGCTTATTATTCTTAAATGTAATATCAAATGCAGGTAATTTTACCAAGAAATGTTTAAGCCAGTTCAGAAGTAGGTAATTCCAGAGGATTTTTTAGATACTTCTAATTTTCCTGATTTTCTGGGGTGGGATAGCAAATGGTAGGTGGTGACTAAGCTACCACACTGACATCTCCAGCAGCCATAGCCTTGTGGTGTGTACGACGTCTGAAAGAGCACTGGCTGCGATAGTTTTCAACAACCAGGAGCTGTGATTCTAACTCAGCGGGATATCACTAAAATGTGTCATTGAAAGAAAAAATGATCAAATTCCAGCAGCCAAATTCAAACACAGCAGAAAAAAAATATCATATCTGGGTATTGAAGGATTCCAAGCTGAATGGCTGTCAGCATGGTTTAAAAGGCCAATTCTCAGATGCAGCAAAAATTGGCACATGATTAGTCATAGCACATTGACCGAACGCTTGCTGTATATTGGGCCACCGACCTCACCACCCAGTTCTCACTGGGGCTACAGAGGAGTTTTGAAGAGGATTAAGAAGGGCCAGGGTTGATAATGAGGACAAATACGCACAACTTAAAACTGACCAACATTATTTACAAAAAGAAGAGAAAAAAAATCAAGAGACAATTCAACAATCTATATTTGAATCAAAAGATCAAGGATTAAGGAGGAAAATTAGATGTTGTCAACAAAATCAAATCCATTCATCACTCAACCTTCCTGCGTGTTTTTAGCACCCTGCTGGTCCCTTTCTGCTTCCCCAGGCAAAAATGATGCTTTGTTTTTACAGTAATACATACAGTCAGGATATAATCACTGCAACTTCTAATTACAATTATATAACCACGTCTAGAAATGGAGGAAATAGAATGGAAGAGAGAAAGGAGTGGCTGGGTCAATAAAGTGGTTTTATATTCCACCATCATGATGTTACTTGGTTACTAGGGGTCAATTGCAAATGGCTCTACAAGTCCTGAAACGTGACCATCCCCAAAATAGATACTATCAAAAACGGGGGGAGTTATGGCATGTCATACAGCCATGAAAGATTGAGCTATTATATGACAGATTCTTGAATATTGTTTAAAAAGGACGACTAAAGACAACAGCAAAAAAATATCCTAACTTCGCTCTTTACCTTTAAATCTTTAAAGATCTAATTTTCTGCGCCCCCCCCCCCGCCCCAAAGAAAAAGTAAATTTGATGGCTCACAAAAATGAAATCAGGCCTACGGCTGAGAAATCCGTGAAGAGGTGTGTTTACATGCCAAACTTTCACATGCTGGATAGGACATGAAAAAAGGAAGTCTGACTTATTCTTAGAGTGACTATAATGTGGGGGGGGGGGAGAGAATTTGACAATTATAAGGTGATAGAGAATCAGTTCTGAAGTAAGGGGTCAGCAGTTTTCTTTTTCTGTAAAAAGACAGATAAACAGTTGAGAGTATGTAAGCAAAATGGTTGGTTGCAACTACTCTGTGGCTGCATTGGAAGAAGTCATAGCCTATATGTAAGAAGGAACATGGTCATTTTCTAATAAACCTTGATTAAAACAACAGGCAGGGGACAGTATTCAGCCCGAGGGCCACAGATTGACAACCACTGCTTTTGAGACTATTAGGATGTGGTTTCCACAGAGGAGGGGGGTTAGCACAGACTGATGTATGGAAGCGCTGAATCACTATATCGTACACCTGAAACTAATATAACACACTGCAAGTCAAATAATGAGAATAAAAATTAAAAAATTTAAAAAGTTTTTTAGACTTTTTAAACCGTGGTAGAAAAGAGCAAACCACCCTTTCACTCAATCTGGCCATGAGCAGATAACCTGACCAGCCAAAAGCTTGAGCATGCATATTGTGGAAGACAAAGTTCTTCAAGGCTCCCTACAGTGAGAAAAATCAGAAGACCTTCTCTTCAAGTTTCAACACACATTTCCCCTGTTTCCCTTAGCTTCGCAATTAAAGTATCAAAACCTTAAAATGAATGAAACGTAAGGCTTTGACACATAGAATTGGTAGGAAAAGAAAGTCAGACTCAATTCTGACTCACACAGAATTCACCCAGTGCAACAAGACGACTCTAAAATGCATACTTAAGACAATTTTGCCGCTTTGTCTTTTCAATGGCACCATAAAAAACACCAAGGGGTGCCTGGATGGCTCAGCATTGAGTGTCTGCCTTTGGCTCAGGTCATGATCCTGGGGCCCTGGGATGGAGTCCCTGCATCAGGCTCCCCGCAGGGAGCCTGCTTCTCCCTCTGCCTGTGTCTCTCCCTCTGTCTGTCTCACATGGATAAATAAATAAAATCTTTAAAATAGTTAATAAATAAGTAAATACATAAATAAATACATAAATAAATAGAAATACCAAGAGTTAGAAACAAATGTAGGCTTTACAGCCTACTGCAAACTTGAACAAAAAATAAAATCAAGTAAAATAAAATAAAATAAAATAAAATAAAATAAAATAAAATAATAATAAAGGCTGCCAAATTCAGGAGAAAAGTGGTGTGGGAAATGCCAAAAGATGATGCTTGTGGCTACAGATTTCAAAGCTGGAAGTATCCGTTTTTCCAGGAGATGGCCAAATCTGAGAGAGAGGACCAACAAGCCCTTTTTTGTAATATACAGGATAGAATAAGGATGTTGTTAACAGCAGCTTTCCTAACCCCATTTGGGACAGAGAAGGCGGGGCTGAATGAGAAATCAGCAAGTAGCAGCCTGTCAGGGAGGCAGGGAGTCTACAGCAAATATTTGCCTCACCGTCCTGCAGTACCCATCTCTAAATGGCTAGAGAGGAGTAAAGCTGTAAATCTCACACACAATGTGTGATCAGGAACTTAAGCAAACAATATGTAAATTGCACTAGACCTATGGAGAATTTCTAAAAAAGAAAAAAAAAAAAGAAAGTCTATAATGAGGGGGAGGAGGATGGGGACAACTAGCACACAGACTCCTTGCCCCTCTCAAAACATTTCCATGGAGAAAATTAAAATTTTGACCAAACATAGGTCATGAATGTATAGGTCTCAATAAAGCTATCACCTATATAAACAACAGCTCGAAGCTGTGATTCTAAGATCTCAGGCAATCTCAGTAAGTTAACAGGGACATCCAGAGATAAAGCAGGAGCTGGCTCACGGCAGCATAAAATACAACGTAGTTACAGAAATGTAGAGCATATTGAAAATAGCAAAAATAGACACTGCCAAATCAAAAAGACAAAAGATTAAGTGAATAAAATGAAATACAAATAAAGCATTAGTATGAAAATGATGGCCATTAAGAGAAATTAAACCAATAGGACATACACCTAGTTGGTATCCCTAAGAACAATTAAATACCAAGAAAATGTTTAAAGGGTTCTCTCCAGGAGACTTTGGAAGGATCATGGCCCTGCCAAAACCTTCGTTTTATGCATCTGGCTTCCAGAACTCTAAGAAAATGTATTGTTTTAAACCACACAAAAAAATTTGAGATATAATTCAAGAAAACTTCAGAGGAATTTAATCTACACATTAAAAGGGCACACTATATGATGTACTGTATGTTGGTTAATTCAATTTAATTTTTTTAAAAAAAGGAAAAAGCACACTATGTTCCAAGAAAAACTGTCAATGATCTGAATGATCATTAGCAGTACATTTCCAGGTAAAATTACTGGACATCAAAAGTTTTTAAAAAAAAAAAAGTCCATTGAGCATTAGAATGAACAGAAGGAATAAGACACTTAAAATGGTAAAAAAAAAAAAAAAAAAAAAAAAAAATCAAAGAGGGTGAGAATATACATGGTTTCCCTTTATTGGCCATAGCCAAGACATGGAAGAAGGCTAATTGTCCACTGATGGATAATTGGATTAAGAAAATGTGATATATACACAATGGAATATTATTCAGCTTTAAAGGAAATCCTGCCATTTGGGATAGGTGGACCTGGAAGGCAAGGTGCTAAATGAAGCCAGCAGACACAGGACAAATTCTAGGTGATACCATTTATGTGAGCAAATCTAAAATAGTCAAACACAGAAGCAGAGAGCAGAATGATGGATGCCAGGAGCAGGGGCAGGGGAGCATGGAGGGAGGGGGGAGGAAAACAGGGAGTTGTTACAGGGTACAAACTTTCAGTTGTGCAAAATAAGTCCTAGAGATCTATGATATGGCATAGTGCCTCTAGCTGATAGCACATTGCATACTTCAAGATTTGCTGAGAGGGTAGATCTTATGTTAAGTGTTCTTATCACACAAAGAAAACAGAGGGAGGGAGGAAACTTTTGAGGGTGACAGGCTAATGACAAATGTTTTGATAGCTTCATCAATATGCACTTCTCTCCAAAGTTATCAAGCTGTATACATTAAATATGTACACTTTTTATATATCATATCTGAATAAAGTGGTTAAAGAATTTATGTACAATATTCAAGAGAAGGATAAGAATCTTTGATGAAATGTTAAAAAAAGCATGTCTGTATTTATGCTTTAACTTTTAACACTCAGGGAATATAGTTCCATGAGTCACTTTTGAGGAAACCGCTAGAGAACAATCTTCAATCAACCAAGAGATACCAACATTTATTTTGCCATAGTTGTCTGGTTAAGCATTCATCCTAGCAAACTGTAGGATTAAGCCTAAAACAGATGTGGCGATTATGGTCACAAGATATGATCCAACATTAGAAGCCTCAGAAATTCTTAGAAATGATATTAACAAAACCAGAAGGAAAAACAGAAAAAAAAAAAAACACCAAAAAGAAAAGCAGCTCATAGTAATAGGAACGTGCTGATTTTTTCCTTCTTTATATCTTATTATTTAAAGCTCTTTAGTAAAGGTATACGTATATACTTAGGATATATACATATTAGAAGTCACAAGAGATGTAAAAAACCTTGATCACAGGTACAGATCTGCGGGTCTTGGGTGCTAAATTCTCACAATACATTACTAGGTGAAGTATTTTCTCCTAACAGCCTTTGATTTTAGTTTATGGCAAATGATCTAGACAAAGACATTTGATCTTTGAGAAGCTACCTGGAACCAAGTCATTAAAATAGTTAAAGTTAACACTGATGGAAATAGTAAAAACAGAGAATCTCAAACTAAGGAATAAAGATATTCCAAGTGAATGTTGGGATTTCTAGCCATTACAAAGGTGGTGGGTTCCAAAAATTGCTACATTTTTAAGCCTTGAAAGTTTCTACAAATTGAAAACAACTTCACAAATATTTATAATTATAAATTTTACTTATATTTTGATTTATAGTGAGGCACAATTTTGTTTAACGACTGGTTGTTCATAAGATGTAAAATATTAGAGCTGTGAATTTAAAGAACCTTATGTTTTGGTCAATTTTATTCTACATTTAAAAAGTTAATACCTATTCTTCTCAAACTATTGCCAAAAAAAGGAAGAGAAAGGAATACTTCCAAGTTTATTCTTCAGAGCTTACCCTGATACCACAACCAAAGATACCATAACAAAAAATTGCAGACCAACAGCTCTGATCATAGATGCAAAATCCTCATTAAAATATTAGCAAATCTGGGGTGCCTCAGTCAGTTAATCATCTGCCTTCAGCTAGATCATGATCCCGGGGTCCTGAGCTGGAGCCCCAGGTCAGGCTCCCTGCTCAGTGGGAAGTCTGCTTCTCCCCCTCCCTCTGCAGTTCCCCCTGCCAGTGGCTCTCTGTCAAATAAATAAAACCCTTAAAAAATATATTAGCAAATCAAATTCAATCCATTAAAAAGATCATTTAGCACAATCAAGAGGAATTTCAGAAATGCAAGGATAGTTTGATATCCCTTAATCAATACAATACACATTAACAAAATATAAGATAAAAATAGTATGATTTCAATAGATTCAGAGAAAGCTTTTGACAAAATTCAACATCTGTTCCTGAGTAAAACTCTCAAAGTCAACTTAAAGATAACATCTCAACATAATAAGAGCTATCTATGACAAACTCACAGCTAACATACTAACAATGGTGAAAGACAGAACTTTTCCTCTAGGACAGGCAATAAAACAAGTAGGTCCACTCTTACCCCTTTTATTTAATATAATACTAGAAGTCCTACCGATAGCAGTCAGATGAAACAAAGGCATCCAAATTATTAAGAAAGTCAAATTGCCCCATTTGCAGGTAATATTCTATATATCAAAAACTCTGAAGAATTCAGAGAATTAGAATAAATGCATTCAGCAAAGAGGCAAAATATAAAAAGAATCAATGCACAAAAATCTGTTGTATTTCTCTATATGTGTAAACTGGCAGAGACAGAAATTAAGATAACAGTCCTATTTTTTTAGCTGCATCAAGAATACTGAGGAATAAATTTAAGCAGGAGGCAAAAGACCTACACTCTGAATGAAAAGAAATATGAATGAAAAGAAATTAAGGATGAGCAGAAATGGAAAATATGGCATGCTATTGAATTAGAAGAATGTTAAAATATCCATTTTTAAAGATTTATTTATTTATTTATGATAGACATAGAGAGAGAGAGAGAGAGGCAGAGACACAGGAGGAGGGAGAAGCAGGCTCCATGCCGGGAGCCCGACGAGGGACTCGATCCCAGGACTCCAGGATCGCGCCCTGGGTCAAAGGCAGGCGCTAAACCACTGAGCAACCCAGGGATCCCCTAAAATATCCATTTTAACCACCCAAAGGAATATACAAATTCAATGTGATCTCTATCAAATCCCAATAGTATTTTTCACAGAATGAAAATAATCCTACAATTTGTAAGGAACAACAAAAGCCCCCAAGTAGCCAAAGCTATCTTGCAAAAGAAGAACCAAACTGAAGGCACAACACTCCCACATTCATGATCGTAACAGTTTTACCTTGAAACTGGAAGATACTGAAAATTGGTTATATGAGGATGGAGAAGACCAGCCAAAGCAAGTTTATGTCGATAAATTGGCAGAATTAAAAAATCTAGGTCAACCTATTAAGATGCGATTCCAGGAATCTGAAGAAAGACCAAAATTATTTGAAGAACTAGGGAAACAAATCCAACAGTATATGAAAGTAATCAGCTCTTTCAAAAACAAGGAGGACCAGTATGACCATTTGGATGCTGCTGACATGCTGAAGGTAGAAAAAAGCACGAATGAGGCCATGGAGTGGATGAATAACGAACTGAATCTGCAGAACAAGCAGAGTCTGACTGTGGATCCAGTTGTCAAGGCAAAAGAAATTGAAGCTAAAATTAAGGAGCTGATGAGTGTCTGTGGCCCTATAATTTCAAAGCCCAAACCCAAAGTGGAACCTCCAAAAGAGGACCAAAAAAACACAGAGCAGAATGGACCAGTGGACGGACAAGGAGACAGCCCAGGCCCTCAGGCTGCTGAGCAGGGTACAGATACAGCTGTGCCTTCGGATTCAGACAAGAAGCTTCCTGAAATGGACATTGATTGATTCCAACAATTGTTTATATTAAAACATACTATTATAAAGCAAAAAAAAAAAAACCGGAATTAGGAAGAAATAGAAAATCCAAACACAATAATTACTGGTAACAAAATTAAATCTGTAAACAAAAAAATAAATGTCCACGACCAGATGACTTCAAAGGTGATTTCTATCAAACATTTAAAGAAGAGTTACCTTGGGGCACTGGCTGGCTCAGTCAGAAGAGCATGTGACTGTTGATCTCTGAGTCAAGAGTTTGAGCCCCCATGTTGGGTGTAGAGGTTACTTAAATAAATAAAACTTTTTTAAAAAGCTACCTCTTCTCTTCAAACTATGTCTAAACCAGACACAAAACAAGAAAACTACAGGCAAATATCCCTGATGAACATAAATGCAAAAATCCTTAAAATATTAGCAAATCACATTCCAAAATACATTCAAAGATCATGCACCATGATTAAGGGGGATTTATTCCATAGATTCAAGGATTTCACTTGTATGTGGAATTTAAGAAACAAAACCAATGAGCAAAGGGGGAAAAAAGGACTGTTTCTTGCTTTGACTCAAACTATAGAAAACAAACTGATGGTTACCAGAGGGGAGATGGGTGGGTGGCTGGGGTAAAAGGTCATGGGGATTAAGGAGGGTACTTGTTGCAATGAGCACCAGCTGATGCATGGAAGTGTTGATTCACTATATTGTACACCTGAAACTAATATTGTAGGTTGGTTGATTTTAAAACTTAAAAATAAGCACACTATAAAAAATAAGAAGTGGCCTCATGAAGGTGAAAATTTGGCTTTTCTGATATACAGTTCTACTCCTGAGGAAGCCAACACTTCCTATTCATGTTGACTATGTTAATCTATGGTTATTAAACCCACTGGAATATAGAAGAACCAAATATATGGTCTACTCATTTTATTCTGACAAAATTCAAGAGGAAGAGCTCCAACGTGGGTACAGACCAAGGGCACAATCAGGCCACAGTGCTAAAAGATTGAACCTTCACTGAAAGAAGTGAAGACATTCAAAATCTACCCTCTGAGAAGTGAGGTCTCATATGCTTTTTTTTTTTTTTTGATGCATTTCCTCCCATAGGCTGCTTTTCTCTTAGCGCTCGTTCAGTAAAATTGGCCCAAAGCGTTTTTCTCCCTTGGAAATTACTTCAACTATCAGTTTCCTCATTCCCTACTATTCCCCTACCAGTGTTCAGTTGGAAATGGATTGGGGCACAGAGGAGAGGCTTGATGACTGTTAGGTATGACTCTCATCACTCAAATAGAACTCTCAGATCCCATTCTGGATCACTAAATGCCCTAGTTAGGAATAAGTGTATTTGCCAGGAATAATCGCCAGCACACATCACAGACAGCTACCAGGATGGCTGTACCCACAGTTGGTGCCAGAAAAAAAATTGGGATCCTGCCTAAGTATCTTTGAGATACACCCAATAGGCATCTGCAAAATTTTATGAGGTAATTCTTTGGGATCAGCAAATATATTTGTCTCTATTAGTTCTGCATCATACACACACACACACACACACGCACACACCTATATATTTATATATATTTTTATGTATATATATATATTTTTTAAACATTTACTCATTTTTTAAAAAGTGAAAAAGAGAGCACATGCATGAGTAGGGGGAGAAGCAGAGTAAAGAGAGAAGCAGACTCCCTGCTGAGCATGGAGCCCCACACTGGCCAATCCCATGATCCCAAAATCATGACCTGAGCTGAAATCAAGATGCCCAACCAATTGATTCCAAGTGTCCCTGTACTTTTCTTATAAGAAGTTATCCTCTCACCCTATAATTAGTCAAAAAATATATTTGTTTATCCCAAACCTATGTCACATCTGGTAGTAAATTAGGTATTTCAGGAAATGCACCTAGTAAGAATATACCAAGTGGCCTCCTGGTGACTTGAAACAAAGGTAATATCCTTTGACGCACCTTAGTATGACTCAAGCACCACATCCAATCTGACCAAATAAACAGGGCAAAAAAAAAAAATAGGTCAATCAAGTACTACATTTCACTAATAGACTAGATCGTGATTTTACTAGTCTGGGTAGAAATCCTCATTTAGAAAGGCATCCATTCCAAATAGTTCCAATGAGGTCATTAACAACATTGCCCTGATCTCTCTCTCTCTCTCTCTCTCTCTCTCTCTCTCTATATATATATATATATATATATATATACATATATATATATATATATATATATATATATAAGGACGGGCAGGTGGCAGGACCCAGACTGGCCAGTTGAAGTACTCCATTCTTCCAGCCACCATGATTGGTTCAGAGATGGGCATATGAACATCAGGTCCACTTTCCTTGTGTATGATAAAGAGAGATCATAGTTAAATCCTTTTTCATAAGTTTCAATTATGGAAAAAATGACACCATCAACAGCCATCTTTCCCAGCTATGTGAAGGAAGTTGTGTGCAGTGAAAAGAAAACCAAGTCAGCCCAAAGAAGAGCTAATTCTTGAGATAGAAATACAGTCTTAATCTTTTTAGCCCCTAGATCTTGCCATGCCTGAAGTACCAGTTCTATTATTGGACTTATTAATTACATGTGACTCTTCTTTCAATGCTTCTTTGACTTACATGTATGCCACCTGCCGATAAAATCTTGAATACTACAACTGCTATGCCTTAAGAGAACAAGCTATTTTTTTTTTTTAATCTCACCTTCAAGCCAGTGAATCCCAATCATCATAAGTATATAAGATCATCCCTGGCTCTTTTCCTATGACCTTTAATCATTAAGTGATAAGTAATTATCGTGTTATGACCTTCACATGTACATGGCTCAGAAAACTTATAAAACCCAAAATGACCAAAACTCTTTTGCCCAGATTGTTGTGATCATTTTAATCTGTTTCCTTTCAGTTTGAAAAAGACATACAGGTTCCTAAAGGTAAGATAATATTCCAAGGGGTCTTTCTATTCTACTCTAATTGAACATTAACTTGTGAGTAATTTTCCAGATAAGGAAATACTTTAAGTCTATGATTCTTAAAAGTTTCACAGTTGTTCATTTGCTATCTCAAGAAAACAAGTCCATCTACAATTATACCTTGGAATAAGCTTGATCAAAGAGGTGCATGACCTATACTCTGAAAACCAAACCACTGATAAATTGAAGACACAAATGGAAAGATATTCTATGCACATGGATTAGAAGAACACTATTAAAATGTCCATACTACCCAAAGCAATCTACAGATTCAATGCGACTCCAACAGCATTTTTCACAGAACTAGAGTACTAAAGCTTGTATGGAACCACAAAAGACCCCAACTAGCCAGGCAATCTTAAGAAAGCTGGAAGTGGGGGTCCCTGGGTGGCTCAGTGGTTTAGTGCCTGCCTTTGGCCCACGGCGTGATCCTGGAGTCCCAGGATCGAGTCCCACGTCAGGCTCCCTACATGGAGCCGCCTTCTGTCTCTGCCTGTGTCTCTGCCCCTCTCTCTCTCTCTCTCTCATTACTAAATAAATAAAATCTTAAAAAAAAAAAAGAAAGCTGGAGGTATCACAATTTCAGATTTCAAGTCATATTACAAAGCTTTAGTAATAAAAACAGTTTGGTACTGGCACAAAAAAGCAGACATATGGATCAATAGAACAGAATAGAGAACCCAGAAGTAAACCTGTGCTTATTTGATTAATTAAGACAAAGGAGGCAAGTGGGGAAAAAACAGTCTCTTCAATAAATGATACTGGGGACCCTGGACAGCTAACATGCATAAGAATAAGACGCAACCAATTTCTTACACCATACACAAAAATAAACTCAAAATGGATTAAAGACCTGAAACCATACGGCTTCTTGAAAAAATAATCCCTTGGACACCAACCACGGAAACATTTTTCAATAATAAAAAAATAATAAATAATAATAATAAAATAATAAAAAATAATCCCTTGGACACCAACCACGGAAACATTTTTCTAAGTGTCTCCTAAGACAAGGGAAATAAAAGCAAAAGTCAACTATTGGGACTATACCAAAATTGAAAGCTTTTGTACAGTGAAGAAAAATATCAACAAACTAAGAGTAACATAGTGAATGGAATATATTGACAAATGACATATGTGATAAGGAGTTAACACCTAAGTATACCAAGAACTCCTACAACCCAACACCAAAAAGACAAATAATCCAATTAAAAGCTGGGCAGAGGACCTGAACAGACCTTTTACCACAAAGATACAGATGGCCAACAGACACATGAAAACATGGTCAACATCACTTGTCATCAGGGAAATGTACATTCAAACAACGAGATATCAGCTCACACCTGTCAGAATGACTTAGCATCCAAAAGACAAGAAGTAACAAGTGTTGGTGAGGATGTTTAGAAAAAGGAGCACTCACGCACTGCTGGTAGGAATGCAGCTTCGTACAGCCACTCTGGAAAACAGTATGGAGGTTCCTCAAGAAATTAAAAATAGGAATACCGTATGATCCAGTAATTCCCACTACTGGATATCTACCCCCCCAAAATGCAGACACTAGTTTGAGAAGATCTGTGTACCCCTATATTTATTGTAGCATTAGTAAGAATAGCCAACAAGTGGAAGCAACTCAAGTGTCTAACAATAGTTGAATGGATAGTGTTACATACACATATCTCAGCCATAAAACAATGAAATCTTGCATTTTCAACATGGGTGGACCTAAAGGGTATAATGGTAAGTGAAGTAAGTCAGATCAAGAAAAACAAATACCATAGGACTTCACTCATATGTGGAACCTCAGAAACAAAAACAAAAAGACAAAAAGACCGTTAAATACGAAGAACAAACTGGTGGTTACCAGAGGGGAAATGGGTAGGGGGTAGGGCTGGGTGAAACAGATAAAGGAGATTAAGAGCACACTTACCAGGATGAGCACTAGGTAACAGAGAATTCTTAAATCTTTATGTTGTACACTGTATGTTATACTCTGATGCAAATAAAATTTTGTAAATGTTTTATTTTTTTGGCTCCCAAGACACCACATTCTCTGCTTTTTCTCCTTCCTCATCCTCCCCTCCCCAGTGTCCTTTGCAGGTTCTTCCTCACTTCCCTTACTTTGAAATGTTGAGGTAGCTCTGGATTCAGTTCTTGGGCTGCTTCTTACTCTCCTTAGATGGGATGAGATTTCTTAAATATTTCATGATTTTCAATACCCATCTATATACTCACAATATCCTAATTTATATCTGCAGCCTGGACCTCCCCATTCTCCTCCAGATCCTTATATTCAACTGACATAGTTATCTGTTCTATCTCCAGTTTAACATGCCCAAAAATGATCTGACATTTATCCAAAACATGTACCTCCCAAAGCCTTCCCCACTTCAGTTAAGGACAACTCCATCATCCCAGTTGCTCAGATCTGAAACCCGAGTCATCTTTGACACTTGTTTTTCTCACATGCCCACATCCTGTCCTTCCACTTCCCACTCTCAGAAGCTCCTCCCCACCCCCAATACCCCATGTTGCTCTTGTATATTTTAAGATTTTCAGTGAAACTGCTTTTAGGGTCACCACCAAACCCATGTTCCTAAATCTAATGGACTCATGTATACTTTCATCTTAATGGACAACCCAATGCTATTAGGCTTCTTAGGTTTTTTCTTGAAAACACTTTCTTCTGTTGGGCTCCAGATGTAAGACCAGATGTCTCACATTTCTCAAAGGAATTTTTTGTTCAATCTTCTACCTCCTTCAAACCTTTAAAATCTATTCCTTCTCTCCAAATCACGGTCATTCCAATAATTATCTCCTCCTTCTATTGCATTGTGAATGTCTCCCTTTCTTCTGGATCATTCCCATCACAACAAAAATGTATCCTATCTTGAAAAAAAAATCCTCTTTGCCTCTTATCCCATCAATTACAACTCCATTTTTATTTTCCAAGAATATACTGTCTATACTACTTAATAGGAAAAAAATAGAGAAGAAGAACTGGTATCTATGCAGTTGGGCTCTTATCGCAACTGCTCCAAACAGTTCCAATCAAAGCCAAAAGCTTCCATATCGACAAACATGATGGTCATTTCTTATTTCTTATCCTCAGCTAATCAGGAGCCCTAGACTGTTCAGTACTCACCTTCCTTCACTGTCTTTTCTCTACTTGACTTCTGGGATCTCACTCTGTGCCCCTCTTTACTCACTGGCTGCTCCTTCTCATTCTGCTTGAGTAGTTTCCTCTGGACTTCCCCAACCTCAAAAAACTGGAGTAATCCAGAGCCCATTCCCAAACCTCTTTCCCTTTCTCTATTTCCACTCAACCCCCCTAGATGATCTCACCCAGTTTCATACCATATGTATGACCAACATGCCGTTGATCGCCAAGTTCATACCTTTTCCCTACACCCTTATGCTCCTACTTGCTCCACCAACTACTTAAGTATAGGAATTAAGACAGGAACCTTATCTTCAATGCTATACTCAACAGTACAACAGTGCCTGACATAGCACTCAAAGGTTATCTGTTATTTTTATGAGTATTGTTAAACTAAATTCCCTTGTGAGAAGATTTCAAAGATAGGGAAGAGTTATTAGCTAATTCCAAGCAGTTGCTGCTTTTGAATCAAGTCAATGGTATGAGAGAAAGGCAATTAAAAGACCTTAATGCTTTTTTCCAAGCATGCAGTGATCAAGCAGTTTGGTTTGTTCAAACTTGAGAACTGGCACATCCAAAGGAAGGAATGGATTATGTATCATTCAGGAAATCTGTGAAAATTTGTTCTCATTCTCAGACTATTAGTAAGACTTGGATAGCGTATATCTCAGGGACATATTCTTAAGAACGAACGTGGAGTTAAAGAATTCTGTGCAGCCATCTCAAAATCAAATCAGATATAGTACACTGAGCAGAGGTAAAGGTTTGCACAGTCTTGAAAAGAAACCTGAAAAGAAACCCGAAAAGATCCTAAAAAGGCTCTAGTCCGTGTTTCTTTGAACAAGAGAAAATAAAGGATTTCCCAAATATCCAGGCCACGTAACAGTTTTTCAAACTATAATCTACAGAACGTCTATGCATTGCAACATGGATAAATCTCACAAACATACTGTTGAGCAGAAGAACCCAGAACCAAAATGAGTCTATCCTACATGCATCCACTTAAATCAGTTTTAGATGAACATGAGAGAACTTTCACAAGCGATGGGAATGGTGGCTATCTTGGTTTGGAAGATGGTTATACAGGTGCATAGTTGTCAAAATTTGAACTATTTACTTAAGATCTTTACAATTTAATTTGGGTTGCATTTCACATGCATTAAATTAATAAAAGGTCCTGAAATCAGAGTTCTGGGGCATAGACGGGGAGTGAGAAAGTTAAGGTAAACAGATTTCGTCACTGCACCACCTCTCACTACATTTAATATGTTGCTATGCACTGTAGATGTCTAAGAGAAGGCTATAGGATGCATTATGTTCCAAGTTTACTTGCTCAAGGAATTTCCCACACACATACACTAATATCTATAAGCCACTAACTTAACTGGAAAAAAATTAAGAGCTACAAATACCACCACAGCCATTAAAAAAAAAAATTTTTTTAAGGATACCTGATTTAAGTAATCATCTTCTAGCAAACACTTCCCAGAATAAACTGGTTGCAAAACATATCCCTAAATAAAGTCCAGTTAGGTACTCAAATTCTGCCCCAAATAAGTTTCCTGTTGGGGTTGTTGACCTTAAATTCCTTATGAAAGTAGTTAAATAGTCAAGCCAGCTGCCTATCGAAGAACTTCTAGTGTATGAGAAGAATCTACTCATCAACACACAATTTTTTTGTTTTGCTTTCCGTTAGACATTAAACTCATCCGGGGTGGCACCAAAGCATTAAAACACAGGTTTAAATATGTAGGCCTTAGGTTCCCCAGGAAGCCAACTCCGACAGACTTGTGTGTGGGAGATTGATTGCTGAGAGCTCTCGATCAATACCTGCAGGGGAGCGAGGAGGGGCAGGACAAGGCAGAGAGAGGAGATTAACTGTCATGCCGTCCCAGCAAAGGCCTCAGCAGATCCCATGGAAGCTCTGAAGGGTGGTCCTTCAGCATTGTCCAGCCTTGAAGCAAGGAAGCCAAACTTCTGCATCCTCACAACCGGACCAGTTGTACGCTGGCTGGCCTAGAGGAGAGGCATGACTAAGGGCAAGGTGGCCTCTTTGGCTGAGGGTAATTTTCACAGTGACAATCAACTGAGAGCCATCAGTCACCAACACGTCCACAGCAGGGGGGAGAAAGGAATCTCTGTCCCCAAGGGGGGGTGAGCTACACACCAGTGTTCACTACAGCAGCCAATGTACACCCCCTCTTCAAAATTCAAAGGTGTTTGACGTCCAAGAAAACATTCCTACCAAATCTAACTCCCACGCTATTAATAGGCTCTGCTTGAGTAGTAGCCAGGGGTCTGATTTTTGAACATACTGCTTTGTCTTGGACAAGTGTTCATAAAACTCCAAATAATCTCCAATGGCTGCTAACAAAATTATTTCACAGTATAAGCCTCACACCGAGGAATTCATTTAGTAGCTTTGCCATGATAGGAAACCTAGCTGTCCATGAAAACATGAAGCCTGAGAACATCAGATTTCTCTAAGAAACACAGCAATTCATGAAATGAAATTTATCAAAAAGCTTTAGTTTTCTTTTTTTTTTAAGACTTTATTTATTTATTCATGAGAGACACAGACAGAGAGAGAAGCTGGCTCCCTGTGGGGAGCCTGATGTGGGACTCAATCCCAAGGCCCCAGGGCCCCGGGGTCACGGCCTGAAGGCAGATGCTCAACCACTGAGCCACCCAGGTACCCCCAAAAGCCTTAATTTTCTAAGAAAATATTTTTAATCACGTCTCCCTTTGCCTGTCTAATATAGTTAAATTAGTATCCCATGGCACAAAGTAACAAAAAAGGAATTAGAGATCCTTTGCCTCTCCCTGGTCATGCTTTTTAATAAAGGCCATCGACTCATTTATCCTTTCAGAATGCATTGACCGAGGACCTTCCATTAGGAGATACCATGCTTGGTCTTGGAGGTAAAGAGATGCCTAAGAAGTTCACCATCTAATACGGAAATACGTGTGAACAGGTAAATTATCAGTGACACATTTCATTCAACAAACAGATCTAAGCACTACGTGTGTGACAAATGTGGTCTTCACCCACAGGCAAGCTGAGACTTGATAGAACAGAAAGCTTCTGAAGGTGCCACAGTCTTTGCCTTCCCCGGGGAAGGAGAGCGGTGGAAAGCTTGATCACTGTAAACCAATGATTAGCCTTGTTTTTCTTTTTGGGGTTTTTTTTTTTTTTTAAGATTTTATTTATTTATTCATGAGAGACACAGACAGAGGGAGAAGCAGGCTCCATGCAAGGAGCCCAACGCGGGACTCAACCCCGGGACTCCAGGATTAGGCCCTGAGCCAAAGGCAGGTGCTCCATTTCGGAGCCACCCAGGGGTCCTGATTAGCCTTAGTTTTAATGCTCAAATGCCTGGTATGTTTTAACTCTCAATCAATCCTCTACGCTAGGTATTATTTTTCCCTATTTACAAAGAAGGAAATTAAGGCACTGGGATTCAGCAGCATAGTCAAGGTCACCCAGGTAGTGAGTGGCAGCAGTGGGATTCAGGGGACTTACCTTCTGAACTGAGGCCTGACAACCGAGTAGGAATTGCCAGGTGGATACTAAGAGGGGGTGAGAGCATTCCAGACACAGGGAACTGCAAAGCCAAATGCTTTAAAACGATCAACCCGCGAGTTCCCGCGAGTCCGTCTGCATGTAGGCTGCCTGCAGAAGAAATCAGGAGTCCAGGCCTGGGGAAGTGGGAGCATAGGGGACAAGGACGGGAGTTGGGTCCTACCAGGGAGAGGCTGAAGGAATGGAAGCACAGTTGATGGGAGCGATGTCCCTTTTGTCTTAAGGACACCAAACAGGAGGCTTAGTAGAAGCCTCACTAACTTGAAGAACATTAGTTGGGTTAAGCACGTTGGGTTAAATATTTAACGCCCTCATTTTAGCTTGGCAACCATCCTGAGGGAGGTACCCCTATTATCCATTTACAGGTGAAAACACAGTCTTTTTTTTTTAAGATTTTATTTATTCATGAGAGACACACACACACACACAGAGGGAGGGGCAGAGACACAGGCAGAGGGAGGAGCAGGCTCCATGCAGGGAGCCCGACTGGGACTCTCGATCCTGGGACCCCGGGGTCACGCCCTGGGCCAAAGGCAGGCGCTCAATGACTCACCCAGGAGGCCCCTGAGAACACAGAGGCTCCGGGAGGGCTTAAGGACCAGGGTCTACTGTTTGACTTGCAGAGCTGGGTTTCAAGACTAAGGAGCCAGGGCTCCCAGCGCACAGCTGGAGGGGAGGGGGGAGGGGCACGGGGCGGATCCTCACCCTCACCCCCACCCCCGGGAGGGAGGCGCTGCAGCCCAGAAGGCAGCTGGGACCTGGGCTAGAGGATGGGAAACCCGAGTGCACGCAAGTGGCAGTGGACACTAGGCCCCCGCAGGTGAAGGAGGGGGTGCGGCTGGAGCCACCTGAGTGCACCCACCCAGGGAGGGGTGGAGAGATGCCCCAGGGCCCGGGCAGGTGGGGGGGCGGGGGGGATGCGGAGGCCCCGGGTAGGCAGCTGGGTATGTGGAGGGGAGCGGAGAGGAGTCACCGGGACGGGCCCAGCTTGGTGCAGAGACGCGGCGAAGCACGCAGGGAGCAGATCTGGGGCAGCCCTAAACCCCCGCCACGGGGGCGACACTCCTCAGTGGGGTCGGAACAGCCCCGGAGGCCCGGTGTCCGCACCTGCACCCGCGGGCGCAGCTCCCGGTCCCAGCAGGGCAGGAGGGGGCCTCAGAGCCTCGGGGAACCCCCGCGTGGAGGCTCCGAAGGAACGAGCTCCCGGGCGAGGCGCGTCCAGGGGAGACCGCTCCGTGGCACGGCTCACGCTTTTCATAAGTTCCCAAACAGCAAAAACCAGCCCTGGAGCCGATAGTCAGGGGGCGCCCCGGGTGCCCGAGCGCCCAGCCCCGCCCCCCGCCCCCCGCACCTGCGCCCCCCGCCCCCCCCGCACCTGCGCCCCCGCCCCCCCCCGCACCTGCGCCCCCGCCCCCCGCCCCCCCCGCACCTGCGCCCCCGCCCCCCCCCCGCACCTGCGCCCCCGCCCCCCCTGCACCTGCGCCCCCGCCCCCCGCCCCCCCCGCACCTGCGCCCCCGCCCCCCCCCCGCACCGGCCCCGCCTCCGCGTCAATCGCCGACTCTCCAGCGTCTCACATTAAATAAAAAAACCCACAAACTTCCCAGGTTAGCGTGGAGCGGAAAAGAGAAACAGGGTGGGGGTGGGGGTGGGGTGGGGGGGGGGTGGGGTGGGGGGGGATGAAAACCACCAACCCCGCGGGGCCCGCCGCCCCGGCTGTGGCCGCCCCCGCCGTCTGACCCGCGGACCGAGGGGGGGCCCGGGCGGCCTCCTGGGCATCCCCCCGCGGCCACGGGGTCCCGCGCTGGGCTCGCGTCCGCGTGCTGGGAGGGGCTCCGCGGGGGTCCCGGGGGCTTCTCACCCGCGCCGGCTCGGCCGAGCCCACGGGGGCGGAGGGGGGCGCCGGGCTGGGCCCACGGGAGGGGTCACCGGGCTGAGCCCACGGGGGGGGCGGAGGGGGGCGCCGGGCTGGGCCCACGGGGGGGGCGGAGGGGGGAGTGGACACCGGCTAAGCCCTGGGGGGGAGGGGGCGCCCAACTGAGCCCGGGGGAGGGGTCACGGGGCTGAGCCCACGGGAGTGGAGGGGGAAGTGGTCACCCGAGCCCACGGGGGAGCGGGGGTCGCCGGGCTGAGCCCAGCGGGGGTGGGGGGTACCGGGCTGAGCCCGGGCGGGGAGGGGGGAGTGGTCACCCGGCCGAGCCCTGGCGGGGAGGGGGCGCCCAACCGAGCCGGGGGGGGGGGTCACGGGGCTGAGCCCACGGGAGGGGGGGGGGGGCGCCCTGCTGAGCCCTGGGGGTCGCTGGGTTGAGCCCACGGGAGGGGAGGGGGGGCGCCCTGCTGAGCCCTGGGGGTCGCCGGGCTGAGCCCACGGGAGGGGAGGGGGGGGCGCCCTGCTGAGCCCTGGGGGGCATCTCCGGGCCGAGCCCACGGGCGGGGAGGGAGGGGGGGGGGGGGGGGGGGCGGGGGGGCGGGAGCCCGCACGCCCAGACCGCGCAGGGCTGCCAGCGGCTCCCCTCGCGCACGCGGTTTTGAAGTCAGCAGAACAGAAACCCGATTACCGCCCCATTATGCTGCGCGACGCGGGAGGAGCAGGGCCCCGGGAGCAGGGCAGCTGCCGCGAGCCGCGGGACGGCGGGGCCGGGCTCAGGTGCGGCCCCCGGGGACCGACCTAGTGCCCGCCGCGTGGCAGCGCGAGCGCACCTGCTCCGGGGTCGGGCCGGCGCGTGGCCAGGCGGTCCCGGTGTCCAGGAGCATCTCCCGCGGGCAGTCGGCCCCTGGCTGCTCCCGGCGGCTGCTCTCCTCCTGCGCGGGGCGCGGGGCGCGGGGCAGCTCCGACGGCGGCCGCGGCGGGTGAGCCCGAGGCTGGGGACCGCGGCCCCGCGCACCTGCCGCGCCCCGGGGCGTCCGACCTGCGGGTCCCCCGCCCGCCCCACCCCGCCGGGAGCGCACGCCGCGGCCGGACTGCGGAGGCCCAGCCGCGGGGCCAGCGTCACCCGCAGACCCAGGCAGGGCCCACGGGACGCCCGGGAACCACAAAACTTTTCTTTTCCGGCCGGGATCCCAGCCTGCTCCCTGAATGCTCCAAACTCTGCAACGTCTGTGCTAAAAAGTTCAGTCTGCTTTTTTTGACCTTGCTTTGAAGGAAAACCAAAAAAGGGGGAAAAAAGAGGAAAAAAAAAAAAAAGAAGAAGAAGAAGAAGAAGGAAAGAAGTGAAACCCAACAAGGCTCCACTAACGTTGTGAAGGAAGGAGATCCAGAGTCACTGCAGTTCAGCTCCCGGGGGGACAATGGGAGAAAGGAGGCGACCGCAGGAGCCCAGCAGGTGCACCCGCTGCCGTGTCACAGAGACAGGGGACAGGGAGATGCATGGGCAGCCGAGGCTCTAACTTGTTACTTTCTCTGGACTTGGTGTGCCACGGATTCCTGCTGAGACATGGATGTGCTCTTTGAGGATAATGCCCCTTGGAGCCCAACCACCAGCTCCTTAATGCCATCAAACGGGGACCCAAGGCTCTACGGCAACGACCTGACCGCTGGAGACACGAACACTTCGGATGCATTTAACTGGACAGTGGATGCAGAAAACCGAACCAACCTCTCCTGCGAGGGCTGTCTCTCGCCACCATGCTTCTCCCTACTTCATCTCCAGGAAAAAAACTGGTCGGCTCTGTTGACAGCGGTCGTGATTATTCTGACCATTGCTGGAAACATACTCGTCATCATGGCAGTGTCCCTAGAGAAAAAGCTGCAGAACGCCACCAACTATTTCCTGATGTCACTTGCCATAGCTGATATGCTGCTGGGTTTCCTTGTCATGCCCGTGTCCATGCTAACCATCCTATATGGTGAGTGGCAGCAGCCTCCCAGCTGTACCCGCCGGGTGCACGCAGCATGTGCATGCTCCGAGCAGATGAGCCGGGCCCAGGGGCCCAGCTGACCACCAGGGTTTATTTATAGACCAGGGGCTCCCCTGTTACACTCCTCCAATCTCAAAGTGAGCTTGCACGTTCGAAAAGCTCAGACAACCTATTATCACCGGAGAGTGTTGTGCTTTGGGACAAGGACACTGTAATGTAGTCACTTTAAGTGCCCCCGACAGAGTCGTCCGGCAGTAATTTATCTGTCATCCTGAAGCCACTTGCTTTCCGCCTCTATGTATGCCCAGATCTTCCAGCCTTCAGGACAGAACAGGTGGTTGTTGTTGTTGCTGCTGTTGTTGTTGTGTCTTTGTCACACAGTTTTCAGCACTTCTAACAGAGTGGGTAAGACCTTCCCAGGTCCCTGGGAACACTAGTGGGACAGAGTTGGGTTTAATGCTAAGATATGCACCCTCTGCCTTAGAGTGAATGAATTATTCTGGTTTCTGCTGTCCCACCCCCCACCCCCCTACTCCACCCCCCCCCCCAGTAGCTAATTTGGAAGTTTGTCTTTGAATGACCCCCTCAACTCGTGGAGAATAACCATCTCCTGTCAACTCCCCGCAGTGTGTTTGGGAGGAGGGTGGAAACCGGTGGGGAAGGCACTGATGAGTCCTGCGCTCTCCACCAGCCCGGGGACAGTCAGACCCCTCAGCGGGGAGCAGAATGCCATGCTCTTTTCCAATTATGAGCAACACAGCCGGATTTCTTTCAAAAAGAACATTTAGGGAAGGAAAAAAATATATATTTAGGCTGCTGACACAGGCCCGTAGCCGTCCCCCGGAGCTAGAAATGCTTTGTAAGAGCTGGGTCTTGGGGGGCTCAGAATACACAGGTGTATGCATCACCCCAGTGCGCGGAGAGGAGGAGGGGGGTGCAGGGGGGAAGGAGAGGGGCAACGGGGGAGCAGGTGCCGGGGTGCACGGGGTGGAAAGCGCTCCCGGCAAGGCCAGCCCCCCTCCCTGCTGCACCGCTCAGCCGTCACCCCAGAATGATTTCATCAAATTCGCCTGTGGTTCCCAGACACGCCTCCTAGACCCCACCGCCGCGTCCAAGGCAAAGCGCGGGAGTGGGGCCTGGGTCCCAGGGGTCCCGGAAGGGCACCCAGCCCGCTGCAGGGGGGATGGGGGGCCGGGCCGCGGGGGGCGGGGGGGGGCGCGACCCCGGGGCAGGTGAGGAGCAGAGGCGGCGAGGCCCGCTCGGGGTGCAACGGCGCCCCCTGGCGGCGGGCGCTCGGCAAGCGGCGAGTGGCAGCGGGAGCCGCGCCCCCTCCCGGGACCGCCCCCCACCCCCACCCCCAGCCCGACTCCCGCAGACCTGAGCCCCAGGGCCGACCTGGGCTGCGAGCTCAGCGAGGGCGGCGAGGCTCTCGTTTCAGCTCAAGTTTGTGCGTGTGGGTGGGTGTGCGCGTGCAAACAGAATCAGAGAGAAGGGCTTAGGCTGGGACAGCGTGCAGGATGCAAGCCTAAGCCTAGCTGGGGGCGCTCGGGAGATGGGCTTGCAAACGCAGGGGTCGTCCAGCCTCCTGGGCCTGGGCTTGTGCAAAGAAACGGCGACGGCGACGCTCTGTGACCTGCCTGCCCTGTCACAGGTGCTCGGTGCAGCACGCTCGCTGGCGCGGCCACCAAAACACCTAGGGCTTGTGGGACCCCTGATGCCCCTCTACATCAACGACAGGGCACGTAGCATATGCATCGTGCACCCGCCTCCGGTGGTGCTTCGCCTGTTGGCATCCTCGGGGAGCTTTGGATCACTGGGGCCAGCTCTGCCCCCCTCCTGAGCACCGGGGGAAAAGCGCTCCCGCTGATTCCAGTGTTACCCGGGCCAGCAGCCCCACCCGCAAACGTGTTAGAAATGACTCTCTCCTGCCCCCCGGCACAGTCCAGAATCACAACCTGGGGGGGGGGGCAGCAGCACCATTCTATTTTATTCTATTTTTTAAAATTTTATTATTATTTTATTTTATTTTATTAATTATTTCATTTTACTTCATTTTATTTTTACTTTATTTTGTTTGTATTTTATTTTTTATTTTATTTTTATTTTACTTTTACTTTATTTCATTTTTTATTTTTTATTTTTTTTATTTTACTTTTACTTTATTTGATTTTTTATTTTATTTTATTTTAATTTTTTATTTTATTTTACTTTTACTTTATTTGATTTTTTATTTTATTTTATTTTAATTTTTTATTTTATTTTATTTTATTTTTTATTTTATTTTACTTTTACTTTATTTTTTATTTTATTTCATTTATTTTATTTTATTTTTTATTTTATTTAACTTTTACTTTATTTTATTTTATTTTACTTTTACTTTATTTTATTTTTTATTTTATTTTTATTTTATGTTATTTTTTATTTTTTATTTTATTTTACTTTTACTTTTTTATTTTTTATTTTATTTTATTTTTATTTTTTATTTTTATTTTATTTTACTTCTATTTTATTTTATTTTTATTTTATTTTATTTTTTATTTATTTTTTATTTTTGTTTTATTTTACTTTTACTTTATCTTATTTTTTATTTTATTTTATTTTTATTTTATTTTTTATTTTATTTTATTTTTTATTTTATTTTTATTTTATTTTTTCTTTTAATAATACATTTATTTTTTATTGGTGTTCAATTTGCCAACATACAGAATAACACCCAGTGCTCATCCCATCAAGTATCCCCCTCAGTGCCCGCCACCCAGTCACCCCCACCCCCCACCCTCCTCCCCTTCCACCACCCCTAGTTCGTTTCCCAGAGTTAGGAGTCTCTCATGTTCTGTCTCCCTTTCTGATATTTTCTACCCATTTCTTCTCCCTTCCCCTCTATTCCCTTTCACTATTATTTATATTCCCCAAATGAATGAGACCATATAATGTTTGTCCTTCTCCGATTGACTTATTTCACTCAGCATAATACCCTCCAGTTCCTTCCACGTCGAAGCAAATGGTGGGTATTTGTCATTTTTATTTTACTTTATTTTTCATTTTATTTCATTTTATTTTTATTTTTTATTTCATTGTTATATTACTTTATTTTATTTTTATTTTACTTTATTTTTCATTTTTTTATATATTTTTTATTTTATTTTATTTTATTTTATTCTACTTTCTTTTATTATTTTCCAGCAGCACCATTTTAAGACCCTGTCTAGGACACTCTGAGATTTGCTAAAGTTTGAGAACCACTGCTCTTGAACACTTATGACGACAAGAGCACCATACTTTTCTGCGTGGGTTTCACACACACACACACACACACACACACACACACATACACCGAAATCTGAGCTGAATACCTAAAGCTTTATGTAATTATTTTTCCGAATAAAAATATTCCCAATCTGGACTTTTTAATCATTTATTTATTCACACCAACAGCATTTGAGAGACCATCAAATGACATCCCCGTGTGCGCAGTTCTAATGAGGAAGAGGTGGGCTGAACCCCAGGGAACCCAAAGTACATCAAATATGTGAATTGAGTACAGGCGCTGCCCTGCAAGAGGCACTGTAATAGAGGGGCTCGAAAGACAGCGGGACTTCTAACTCATTAAAAACAAAGAGAAGAGGTAGGTGCTAGGGGGCACAGGAAGAGAAATCCCGCAGACAGCCCAATTTTTTTTTTTAAGTTATTTATTTATGATAGTCACAGAGAGAGAGGCAGAGACACAGGCAGAGGGAGAAGCAGGCTCCATGCACCGGGAGCCCGACATGGGATTCGATCCTGGTTCTCCAGGATCGCGCCCTGGGCCAAAGGCAGGTGCCAAACCACTGCGCCACCCAGGGATCCCAGCCCAATTTTTATTTAGCACAACACACTGGCTTAATTCCAGCCACCAGAAATTTCTTAAACCCTGTGTTCTTCAGCGAGTGTGATCTTACCATACTTAGGTACAATTGTTTTAGGCTCTTTAAAATATTGAAGAGTCTCGTGTTGCCCTTTGCCACCCCCTGCGCCTGCCCCCCCCATGGAAACCCTCCTGGCAGGGTGGGCTCCCCACACCGTGGGCCACCCCAGGTCCCTCACTGACGCTAACCTTCCGCATCACAGGTTACCGGTGGCCTCTGCCTAGCAAACTGTGCGCCGTGTGGATCTACCTGGACGTGCTCTTCTCCACGGCCTCCATCATGCACCTGTGCGCCATCTCGCTAGACCGCTACGTTGCCATCCAGAACCCCATCCACCACAGCCGATTCAACTCCAGGACTAAGGCATTTCTGAAGATCATCGCTGTCTGGACCATATCAGTGGGTAAGTGGGGACAGAACTGCAACGGGGGGCGGGGGGAAAGGCCATTCGCGCCTTCCAAAGAGACTCGTTCTGTTTTGTGGCACTCAAACCTGACACGGTGACTATGGGGGTTTTGTGGTCGTTGCCGCAAGGTAGGTTGTACTGTGGCAATTACCAGATTTGCTGTAGGAAGAAAAAGTCTATGAAGGTCCCTGGCCCGCAATGTAAGTCTGCACAGTTAAGAACAGGTACGCCTACGGAGCCAACCTGGGGAGTGTCTGTGCTGGGGCCACTTCCAAATGCTCTGCGCCCCCATCTCACACCTTCAGATTCACCACTCTAACCCCTGAGCTCCCCCAGGGACCTCCTCGTTTATCATCACTGGACTTGTTGTCAATTCAAGACAGCAGATCCCCATGCTGGGGGATACACAGCTTCTGGAGGCCAGAGAAGGTACCAGGTGCCGTGACGCAGAGGGAGAAGGTGAGGACGGAGGGGCAAGGCCCCCACAGGCATTTCCGCCTGCCCAGTACCTCCTCCTGTTATGTCACCACACCCCAGAAGCTTCCAGCACACTTCACTTACTGAGTTCACATCCACCTCTCACCAGGATTGACCTTCTGTCAATATTGCTTGTCACCCAACAAGCAGGAAAGCCCAGGTCATGGAAGCCAAAGGGACAGCTCCCAGGTAGCTAAGTCAATGGCACCTGTCACCTCCGGAGGCTTGGTTTATAACCAAAAGTTCCCTGGGGTTTCTTCTCAAGCTGCAAAGCTTTTTGGCCAACAACACTGCACCTGCTTATGACCACAGAGATACCAGCATCTACTGACAGGGCAGATCGCAGGAGTTGACACCAAAAACGGAGTCCACCCCCAGCTTTGTAATAAAAATCCAAGTTAACAACAGACACACTAGGACATTTGGTGTGTTTCAGTTCCTGTTGTTTGCCTTGCTGCTGAAGAGAGACTCTGTGGAGTCGGTAGCTCCATTTTTTTTAAAGATTTTATTTATTTACTCATGAGAGACACAGAGAGAGAGGCAGAGACACAGGCAGAGGGAGGAGCAGGCTCCATGCAGGGAGCCCGACGTGGGACTAGATCCCGGGTCTCCAGGATCACACCCTGGGCTGAAGGAGGCGCTAAACCGCTGAGCCACCCAGGTTGCCCAATAACCCAAGTAGTTTTTATGGATGAGCCACAAGTGAAATGGGGTCTGGCCAGTGAAATGACCTCCTCAAGACCCCACAGCTTGGAAGTAGGACAGTGCTGATTTTATGACGGAAATGCTAGTGGTTGGAAGACCTTATGCTTATTTGATCGGTTAGAGAACCAAAGCATAGAGAGGTCTTGCTGCTTGCGGATCAGCTCTCCAACCAGTGGCAGGGCCAGGACCCCAAACCTCCGGCACCAAGTTCTAACTGCTGACTGACCGCCTACTTTAGGAAACCATCTCTGCTATACACATACACACACACACACACACACACGCACACCCTCATGGTTCAGGGCCTGGGCAATCTTGGGCTCATTCTAGTAGGAGCGAGAGAATGAAGGCCCCGTGGCTCTCAATCCCAGCCACACCAAAGAATCCTTGGGGAGCATTCTGATTTAGTTGGTCCATGGTAAGGTGACCAAGGTGCAACCAGCAGTAAGGACCACCTCAACACATGTGCTTAGCAAAGGTGGGCAATCATGCAAATGAAGCAAACCATGCCATTGTCAGGTGGCTTCTAGTTTTACGCTTTTACGCTCTCCTGTTGGTGAGACAGACCGTGGGAGAGTCACCCATCTTTTACCTTCCGTCTATCAGTAGAGGGAAGAGGAGAAACTGATATTTCGTTTTCTTGATAGATTTAAATTTGAACGGACGGACCTTGCCTTCCTGAAATATATTCATAAATTAAATTGGTTTGGGATTACGTTGTTAGTTGGGTTTTTATTCTTACAAAGTTTCTTTTCCTAACTATAGTAAATAAATTTGGGTCATTACTGGTTTTTTTTTTTTTTCCCCACTGTGGTCTACAAATATTTAAGTAGGAATGTTCTTTTAAAGGTTATGTAGAACTTAGTTCTAAGTCTCTGTCCTCCTGGTACCTTTTCAAATATTATCTTTAATTGCAACTCTAGGCTTTCTTCGGTTGCTATTTGCATCTTGTAGCTTATCTTGGGTTATTAGCTATGTACAAAGTTGAAATTATCTTTTATATTGATTCATCGTTATTAAATGTAATTCTTCTTGCCTTAATGTCTACTTCATCCGATATTAGTAGACCTATGCTTTGGGTTATCATTCTCTGAATATATCTTATTCTATCTTATTACTGTCATTTCTTTCTGATTTAGTATTTAAAGTATATTGCTTATAAACAGTGCAAGTTTGTTTTAATCCAATCTTTATCTTTTAATTGGAAAATTTTTACTCCATTTATATTTAATGGAGCCCAGGTACATAGTATTCGGATTTATAAATTCTATTATTCTTTCTATTGTCCCATTTATTCTATACTCTAGTTTCTATCCTTGCCTTTTTGTGGTGTGATCAAGAATTCATTGGTCTCCTTTATAAGCTTGTTATTCATTCTTTTAAAGTCTCGTAGTGATTTTTTTTTTAACTTAATAGTCTAACACGAATTACTTTTAACATTTCTTAGACAATGGAAAACTGTAGACTATATTAACTTCATTTACCCACGTCTTTCGTGTTTTTTCCTATTGTCTAATTTTAAGTACCCTTCTAAAACCCGTAGGACCTAAGTGTTCTAGTCACTATTTCCCACCTATTGACCCTTCTGTTGCCATTCGTTGCTTTTGTCATTTCCATGATTCTGCCTGAGTTCAATACTCCTTACTTCTGAAGAATTTTAGAATAACCAGGTAGTTTGCTTTCAGTTTGCTGTTCTAAACATCTTTATTTTTGCCTTCATTTTAAGCAAACTTTTGCTTAATACACAATTCAAGGCTTCTACTTCTCCAACTATTTTTTTAAAGATTTTATTTATTTATTCATGAAAGACACAGAGAGAGAGAGAGAGGCAGAGACAGGCAGAGGGAGAAGCAGGCTCCATGCAGGGAGCCTGATGTGGGACTCGATCTGGGGACTCCAGGATCATGCCCTGGGGCAAAGACAGGCTCTAAAACCTCTGAGCCACCCAGGGATTCCCCTTCTCCAACAATTTAGAAGTGTTATTCCAAAGTTCTAGCTTATAGAATTTTGTTTGATTGTGAGAACTCAGCTGTCAGACTTACCAGTGTCCCTTAGAAATCACCATCTCTTGCCACCCTCTGCTGCTTTAGGATTTCTTCTTTGTATCTTAGCAACTTTAATGTGATGTGCATAGATGTGCATTAGCTTTGGTTTTGCCCTGCGTGATGTTTATATCCATCCTTTGCTATTCAATGCTTTTGGTTAATTTAGCAACATTCTTGGCCGTTATCTTTTGCAGTATTACTTCTTCCACCTTCTCCCTCCCTGACACGTTTCTTGGACTCCAGTTTCACAGAGGGGAGAAATCTTACCCATGGTTATGCCTCAAGCAACTTTTCTACATTTTTTCATCTTTAAGCCTTTAGTCCATCCAAGTAGTTTTATTCCTTTTTCTTCTGGATTAATTATCCTCACCCCACCTACTTATAATTTGCCGCTCAACAAATGTATTATAGCCTTAATAAGTCACTGTATTTCCAGTTTTAAAATGCCCATTTGATTGTATTTAGTTCTCTGGAATGATTCTCCATGTTTTCACCTGTTTTCTTAAATGTTAATCACAGGTGTCTGGATAGCTAATCACCTGGGATATTCTATTTTCTGGGGTCCTTTTCATTTTGGCTATTAGTACCCCTTGTATTTTTTTATTGAATACTGGACACTGTTTTTTAAAAAATGTGAATATTCTTGCTCAGAAAGAGGTGCTTTGGCATTAGCAGGCAGTTACAATAAATGCCCTTAACCCAATCAAGGATGGAGTTAATTTAAGGCTGGCTTTTCATAAACACTGGTGTTTAGTTTATCCTTACACCTAGGGTATATTCCTTCATGACCTCAGATGAAAGCCTGAGGTGTTCTCAGCACTACGAGACTGCTACTAACTCTTCAGCTACTCAGCCTTTCAGTCTATTCCCCTAACGACTGATAGATGACTAACTGGGAAATAGTCTAATACCTTCTTTCTCAATTCCCTTCACTCCAGAATCTTAATTCCTGAAATCCTGGCTAAGTATCCGGAACTCCAAATTTTGATCTTTCTAAATCCTGGAGACAAGGTTTTGGGCCTTGAGCTCTGCTTTATTCGAAACTACTATTACAGACCTCTTCCTCATTTGAGATTCTTCATTGCATCTTTTCTCATCTTATTTTTCTCCCATCTTTGTTCCTTTCATATTTTTACATTTTTAAAACACAATCTTCCTACCTCTGCCTTTTGAGAAAGAAATTCAGCCTGTCTATATCAACTGTCATGATTGACAAAAATCACTTTTATTCTTCCCGTCTTCTACTTCAAAGATTTTCTCTGTAACAGTTCATTTTCCTTATTTCATGTGTTCACTGACTTGTATAAGGTCATCCTTTCCCTTCACCCCATGCTAATAAGTTTGAATTATTTGGCTTTTCTGTTCATTATTGAAGTTCCATCCCAAATCATTGCACTGATATCTCTATTAAAAGATCATAAAGAACCAACGAGGCTGTTTTTTTTCCCTCATTCACCCTGAGTCTCAATTTAGACTTCTGTGTAATTTTAAGATAACTTAGTAGTACAATAGCTTTTTAAGTAAATCAAAGAAATGGACAAACTATAAAGACATTGCTGACTACATAAGAAAGAATTTTATGACTAAAAATAGAAGCAAAATCAAAAGAAAAATTTCAGTGCATGAACAGACCAAGGGTTGATATTCCTAACCTACAAAGAGGACCTACATTCCAATCCACAAAAAGACAACCCAATAGGGAAAGAAATATGAATATGAACAGAAACATGAAATGGACAATATATGGAAAAGTGGACAACAGATGGATTGGAGAATGCTCAGTTTCTTCAACAGTCATGGAAATGTAAGACGATGTATTACCATTGTTCACCTAATTAGGCAAAATTAAAATAAGTGGAAACACCCAGAGTGATACCCTGTGTATGCTCATATCCTACTTGTGTGAATATAAATTGTCCTTGGACAATCTAGCCAAAGTTGTTATCATTTGACCTACCAGTCCTACTTCAGACCGTCTTTCCTACAGAAAAACAGAAGTACATGTAAGGACCTTTAATGCAGTCATCTCAGAAATTAGCAGAAAAGTAAGAAGGTTGGATTATGGTTTGCTGTACTGGCTCTATCCTATTTACACAGCATTTCACAGCTCTTAAGCATATTGAGATAGAGTTATTGGATATTTGACTGGAAAAACATCCATGACCGTAAGTGCAAAATGCAAGATTTCAGGGAGGTATGGATGATCTGAGCCTAGTCTGGTTAAATAGGAATGATTTATAGAAATCTTATTAGCAGGAAGAATCTGAGGACTTTACATTTGTCAAGAAGGGGAAATTAGGAAGAAGGAAAAAAAAAAAAAACAGCAGGATGGTTGCTTTTTCCCTGTAACCTTCTGTATAGTTTTGTCGCAAATACTGTCAATGTTTCATTCTTAATCATCATAACATCTGTGCCGTGGGAGGGAAGGCTTCATGGAGCAGCTGGCTGACCCTCCAAGTTGGCTAGGACCTAACAAATGGCAACCTTGGGAACCACAGCCCAGATGACTCAAGTTTTCCTGCACTTGGTATTTGAGGTTTGCTGCTGCATACCCCCCGCCTTACTGCTACCAGCTTGGTCATTTTACTGTTGCCAAGGTTTTCATCCAATTCTGAGGAAAATGAACGCAATTACAAATCAATTGCACTTGCTATTTGTGAGCTTTCAGCGAAGAACTGATGACAGAAAAGATTGACGCATTAGATTAAGAATGACCCTAGGATTCTCTGGATTTCATCATCCTTCCACAAACCCAATTCCCATGATCAGAGGTGACCGTGGCTTCGCTGCGGCATATAAGACGAGCAAACCCTTTCTTCGCAACAATTGACTTGCTAACACCGTGTGAGAAGAGAAAATGCTTTATTCCCTGACTCTCTTTAGCAGGTAAAGGTACAGGTTAGATAGATAAAGGACGATTTTTCACTTCATCATATGATGGCAAAGACCCCAAATCAGAAATCTGTTTGCAGGTCATGGAATAATTTTGAGCTATCGTGGGTCCAAATAGAATGGATTTTTTTTCCTTCCCCCTCAAGGTTTCCATAGCTACTGTGCTCTTCATTACTATTACTTTGCTAATAGAAGAAAGATCAGCTGTTTCATTAATTCAGAACCGATGTCCTCACAACAGACAGCTTCGCATAAACCCTCGATTGAAAGCTTAGGCCACCAGGTACAATACAACCCCTTGCCTTTAGGCAGGTCAGAAATTTACCTTCTTAGTACAGATTTATCAAGAAACTTTGGGGGACCGTGAAAATAATAGCTCAGTGTAGTTTTATTTTTTTAATGGACAATTAGAGCATTTTTTTTTTTTTTTGTCTATGAACAAATTTCCATCTTGTGTAGTTGGCTGGACATAGATCTTGGTTATAAGCTAAAAGTCTGGAGTCAGACAATCTGGTCTGTTGTTCCTAAGCTGTGTGACATTGGACAAGTTTCTACTTTCTCTGCACCTTAGGTTTCCAATGAATAAATTATAGTAACAGGACCCAGGTCACGGGGTTTAGTGGTTGAGTAAATCTAGTTGTGTCCTAAGTGTTACAACATGTAAACTTTTCTGTACGGTTTTTGGTATCTTCCTAACAGATTAGTGGGATTAGCTTTTGTCTCTTTTCACAATTTATCTAGGTATTCCCGATGTGTAACTGGTCATTTGACCTTGGTGGGTTCCCCCCCCCCCATGAATTTTTTTTATGACTTTTTATATGATCTGTGTATATTCTTTATTTTAGGTCTTCTGAATTTTGAATTACTAAAATTGCCTTTCCCACTACAAAGTTTTAAAAAAAACCCTTATTTTTATAGTTTTTTTTTTTTTTTTAGGTTTTATATTAAGTCTTTGAAGCATCTAGAATTTAATTCTTTTATTCTTGTGGCACAGCTACTTATACCTTTTATTTCCCCCACCGATCTGATAGGTCACTTTATCATAACCCAAGGTCCCATTGATATTTGGGTTTATTTTTTAACTTGTTCTGTTGATCAGTTTACTCTTTTACCCAGGGTGTACTTTCATTTGAGAATATATAATGGTATTTATTACCTTAGATCAATTCCCTCATTCTTTCTCAGACATTTTATGACCATTTCCACTTGCTTTGAGTTTTAAAATTGAGCTTCTATCTAGTTCCAGGGGGGGAAAAATGGTTTTATTGAAATTCCATGTAGTTTTATAAATCAACTTTCTAGACCTTTCGGGTGGTGTGACTGTGTACTTTTTTGGTCTTTTCTATTTTTCTGTGTGTCATGAGCAGGCTCACATTCTATGTAGAGTGAGGCAAATATGTATAGACAAACATAACTACCTAAAATTTTAGCATTTAGAAAATCACATACACATTTAGGTCCAAGAAGAACAATAGAATAGGATAGAAAAATTAAGCATAGTTCAGTATCTTCTGAAAAAAAAAATACTTGCAAAAATCCAAAGTGAATCAGCTGAACAAAATGCTCTTAAAACCAGTGTTCTATTGGCCTTTATATGCTGGGGCAGATTCCCAGCTCCACTGCCTGAAACAAAGACTCTAAGAAGTCCTTCTGGGATTCTCTCCTCTGGGACCTGGCAGGTTCATGCCCAACTCCCTTATCGCCAGGAGTCAGCCAGCCTAGGAAGTGGAGTCCAGAAATTGCTGAAGCAACCAGGGCAGGAAGTGGATGGGTTACCTGTTCTCTCTCCCACTGCTGGGACATCTCAATGTAGGCAAGCACCTACCAGGACATAAAGGCAAAATCGAAGAATTAATCTAATTCTTCCTTTCCCTTGGTTTCTTGACTCATTTTTTCTCCTGGGTGAAGCAAAATGGTCTTTTTTTTTTTTCTTTTTGCTTCTGCCATAATGCACTGTCCTTTCCAGAAGGCTAGGTGCGAGCTCTGGGCACCACCTCAGGCTGCAGGTGAGTGGGTGGGCCAGTGTCTGGGAGCTACCAGCTTGGAGCAGGAGCAGGGCTGCTCACGGCCACATGGAGATTGCAGTCCTCCCCAAGAGTATCGCAGCACCAGACAGCTGCCAAGTGGCCGGCCATACTCTCACAGCCCTAAAGTAAAGGCCCTGCAGAGCCACCACCCACTCAGCCCACCTTCTCTTGTCCCTGAGAGTGCCATGATCCTTTCCCTTTTCTCCCCCTACAGGTGTAGAATTTAGGAACCTTCCCCTGCTGACCAGCACTTCATACTTAGAAATATCACAGAAAGGCTAGGCTCTTGGTGGACGTATCCTTGGTTGTCCTTCAGCACACTTGCCCCTGGGTACGAGGCCATTTAATGGCCCATGTAGCTCGAAACCTGCCAGAATGACAGCTGACTTCTTTCTGCATGGCAGACTCCGCCATAGCTATGGGACAATGTGCTCAGTAAACCAGCACTTAGCATAACTCTCTGGGGCTACTGGAAACTGGTGAGAAAAATTAAGAAGTGATTTGGTGGTAACGAAGTGCTTTATGCCTTGTCGGTCTGCTGCTGTGGCCTGCTTCGTGGACACTTTGGCTCTTTTGAACATTCTATCAAGGCAAATGAAGAAGGAAAGGAGGGATGGGACTGAGACTTCTGATGCTTCTTGACATTGAGAGCAGAGAGCTGGCATCCATATACTGCCCCTTCCTGCCCACGGGCTGGGTCAGGAGTCCGCAGCTTGTGGAGGCTTCCACGTTCTCCAGGTCCAACCATCCTTCCTGGGCTAGAAGATAGATAGATAACCCTCAAGTCACACGTTACGGTCGATCATCGCTAAGTTATCACCAGCACCCTTCGTGTCCTAGTACCTGTTGCTTCAGTGGCCTAAAAAAACCCCAGCCCTGGATCACTCAGACCACCACCGCTTACTGTTATCGCACCCACGTAACAACCTACAGCTGCCAGAAGAAGTCACACGCCGAATCCCATGGCGCCACATAGCTCTGGTTTCCAACTTTGCCTGGCCCCTCATTGTGGTCAGTGCCTTGGTTTGTCCCTCCTGGACCTTTCAAGTTTTTTCCTATTTAAGTTGTCTCAACCTTAGACCTCCATTCTCCAAGCGTAAGACCTTATCCTGTTCTCTTCTATGAAAGGCCATCAAGCCCTTTTCCCTACTTCTGCTTTCTAATTCTGCTTTTGTCAGCTTCCAAGCAGGTATTCCAGGACTATCCATATTCTTCTGTACTTTGTCTCTACTTCCTATCCTTCCCCAAAGCATTTGTTTTCCCCAAAGCATCTTTGACTCCTCCTCATCCATCTCTCTGATTTACATTTATTCCCCTAAAAATTCTACCCTTGCTTGCTCCATCTTGTCACGTTCACACCTCAAAGCACCAGCCAGCTTTGGCCGCCCTTCTCTTTACTGTTCTCAAGGTCACCGAAGCCTTTCTGCTTTCCAGTCCTATCTAGAAGACTTTAATAATGTAGTCAAGTAATACATGAATATGGTCTCAATGTGCGAACCCAGTGGCCCAGACTACAGAGAATGCAGAGTTGCCCTTCATCTCTCCTGCCTTTCCAGGCCCGCACCGCAGTCGGAACTAACCTTGAACCCCACCATCACCATTCAATGCAGAGCATAAGCAGGAGAGGAGCAAGGAAGTCACACCCAGCCAGGCTCCCTCGGATTTCAGCCTTTTTGAGAAGGCCCCTCGGTCCTCTTTCACTAGGATACCCTTTGACTCTGTTTGCACTTCAAAATGCTCCCTTCAAACCCTGCTGACCTTTGCTGCAGTTTCTCTTATTTTGGCCCTTCCTTCAAGTTGTTTTTTCTAAACCAGGTCCCATTTGCTGTCCTCCACTTGTGAATTACTAAGAAGAGCGCACTCTTTTCATGGGTTGCTCTAGTTGATTAAACACCACAGAAATGCGCTGATCACAATCAGCGGAAGGAATTTGAGGATCATGTACACACGTGTCTGGATATTGTCCTGATTCAAAAATGTTTCTCATTCTTTATCTACGACCCTTTTGTGTATTTAAGTCTATGGATTGATCGCTTTCCTTTTTTTTGTTTGTTTGTTTTTTTTGTTTTGTTTTTTTTTTTTTGTTTTTTTTTTTTTTATCGCTTTCCAAACTCTCTCTTTCCTCTGCTCCTTTATTAACTCTCAGATGAACCGCTGGAAGTTTACGTGAGGACCTGTATTTACAGGCTACACTCGAATGGTTGAGACACGACCAATTCCCCCCACATTTAGGGAAACCACTCAGTTTACATATTTGATATAAGAACTTTGGAAACTACCCAGGATATAGTAACCCGTGGTTTGTTTATTGAGGGATGCTTTCTTAAACTTCTAATAGCACAACTAACCTTTCTTTTTTTTTTTTTTTTTAAGTTTGTTACTCATTAAAATTTCATCTCATCCAATGAAAGACACTCAAGCCTATCTGGAAGAAAGTTGATCCTCATTTGTTTTGTTTGGTCCCCCTGGTTACCGTGTCTTTGTTTTAGGCTCTAGCTACTGAATCCCTAGTAAATGCCGGTGATGTACCACAAACATGTATCTGTGGTTTCTCTACTCGGAGGGAAAAGAGATGTTCTTCATATCTCCCATCACCACCCTGTGCCAATCCTGCCAGCATTCTTTTTTTTTTCCTGCCAGCATTTTATTACGGCTCCGACCACTCCATTCTGGCATCACCATTCTTAGATGCATAATGAGCCATTACTTCTTGGATGTTCATGGTGCAAATTTACCCACCCTGAAGACCCTATTTCTTTTGATTTGTCCTCTAAAGCCATTTACCAAGGAATCAGACACATAGGAGACAAAGTATGAGTGTAGTTAGCCATATATAGAAGCTCGATTTGTTGTACGAAGGAATAAACGAATGAGAAAAGGATATAGGGAGACTTGGAAGAAAGGGTTGGGGAAATAAAGGAAGGGAGAGAAATGGGTTTCTTGAGAGGCTCTTATAGTTTTTCCCTGACAGCAAGTCATCTTTAATATGTCCACCTATGCCAGCTGTTTTATGTACAGGATCTCACTTGGCCAAGTACAGCAAATGTGTATTTGCATACACATCTCTAGCTTTTTCAGTATTCAGATTTAATGTCCGTTTCCATAGAAACAGGTCTGGCAAGGCTGGTTCACAGAAGCTAAGAATGAGAGACATAACATGAGAATTGTGCTAACTTCAGGCAAAAGCTAAAAGTCATACTTTTGTCTTTTCAGTAACTTGGTGCTTTAAAGTCAGCAGGAGGGAGCCTTATTAAGTCAAGCAAGAAGCATTTTCATTTTTATTACTGAGGGTTCTTTTTTTTTTTTTTTTTTTACTGTTTACATTTCTCATAAAATTGAAAGCAATTACAGAACAGTGTTAATAGGCAATGTTCCTCAGGGGAATGGAAAACTTTCAGATTCTGGTTATGGTCTTCTGAACAGCCCCTGCCCAGCCAACTATCTTAGCCACCGCCTGTTCACCTGCCTATTTTGAGGTATTTCATGGTTTAGCCAAATGTTAGGAGTATTACACTTGAAAAACTCCAACAATAAGACTGAACTGTACAAGTGAAATATTTCTCTAAGCATCTCTAGTAATCATTCTCAGACCAGTTCCTGAAACTGTGGAACAGACAAAGTGCTAATCCATAAATGAAGACCATTTCACCCGTGGGCGAGAGCTTCCTGCGTGTCTGTGAAGGCGGACTCTTCTGTAAGGAAACAATGGAAGCACAATAAGATTGCTGTAAGATGCGTATGCCGAGGGCCCCTTCCCAGACCCTCTGGTTCAGTAGCAATGGAGAAGGCCAGGATGTGGTTTGCCTTATGGAGCACTGACTGCCTCAACTATCAGGGTAGAATATGAGGGTTTTTTTTTTTTTCATGGATATTCTCATGGACTACTTTGCACGTTCTTTTCAGCTTTCAGATTTGCACATTGCATGTCCATGTACTTGTAAGGAACCTATAAGCATTTCCACTAGTAGTGCACAGTTGTTCGGCCGTGCAGAATGTACCAGGCTTTTAACTTCTTAAGGGTAGGCAGGAACCATGTCTTACTTGCCTGTGTTCTTCACCATTAGTACCAGTAAGTGTTGGATAAATGTTTGCAGAACTGACCAATGAGCCAATCCTGATTTCCTCAGTTTTGTTTTTTTTCTCCCCCTCAGTTTTCATTTCAATTTTGTCAAGGTAATAAGGTACCTTCTCACATAAAGGAGTATCATGTTATTGGAGAGCTATCACCGCCCGTCAATAACTACTAGAATTTAAGAAGAAAAGTACAACTGAGACGACATAACTAATTTCCTCGGAGCTCTTTTGAAACCATTTAGAAAATCTTAAGTCTCACATGGGAGTTGTATAGAATTAAAATACATTTTGATAATCCTTTCCAGCTTTATAATTCCGTTTTCTACTCTTGGGTCTCAATACCTAAAACTGTCAGCAAGCCTCTGAACAGCGGTGCTTTTGTTTCAGTAGCCAAGAATTCTACTTCTAGGTTTCCATTCAACCTTCAAAATCATACTCAGAAACGGTTGGGGATCAAAATATGGAAAAGCACTGAAACCTCCTACTAGCTTGACCAAACTACAGCGTAAGCTGCAACTCCTATCTGTGCACCTATCTGGAAAGTTTACCAATTCTTCATAATTATTTTGAAACAGGGATGGTTCCTGGCTGAATAAGCTAATGCATAGACCCTATGGAAAGAGTAACACTAAACAGCCTATCTTCAGAATATTTCGCTTTTACTTTTTCCATAGTGGTTGAAGGCAGAAAAGACAATTGCTCATTTAGCTTCCCGATCACTGGCTCAGCAGCCTGAAACAACAAGATAGAAATAGCAACAGCCCAGGTGAGGGCCAAAGAGTCAAAAGTTTTTTTATTTTTTTAATTCAGCACCAGTTTCAAGTAAAATTGAATAGACCATGATCATAAAAGAAAGTAGGATCTTATGACTGATTTCCTTTTGTTTTTCCAGCTAAAAATGGACCTAGTTAGTTTATGGGCTTTTAACAGATTTTTCACGAGGCTAAAATAAGAAATCTGAAATCAGATTGTTTTCATAGTTCTTTAGGAAGCTTTTTCCACATTAGTTCATGCTAGAAAGTTAAAGTCCAAATACTCAAAGTTGAAATAAATTCTTACAATGTAAAAGATCCTAAAAGTTGAAAGGGAGGAAAGAAGAGATGATGGGTTTGGTTAATTTAGTAGCAATAAACTAAGCATCTTAGAGTGGTCGTGAAGCACCAAGCTCCTCCCTCCATGATACATTGCCATTCAGAGATCAGCACCAGGAAGCAGCTACACTGACAGGAAGAGCAGCGTATTGACACCCAGGCAGGTGCGCTATCACCCAGCTTTTATGAGCACATGGGCTGTGCCCACCTCCTCACTTCAGTGAGAAGTTTGGACTACTGAATTCCTAAGCTCCTGATCAATTCTACAGTCCTGTGGTCTGTAAACTGAACCCTGAAGTCTTGGCTCTAAGTGAGACTATATAAGGAGAGCCCAAGCAAAACTTAATTGGAATCGAACACCTCTAAACTGATTTAGCTGTATTTTGTGTTAGCCCAACTTAGATGTAATTCATCAGTTTAAAATTGAGTATAACTGATATAGCTCCAAGATAAAATCTAGTTCAAAACCCCAAAAGGTAGTTAACAGGTCACTATTCATAGAGACCTAAGGTATTGAGCCAACCAAAATCTTCCCTGTTAGAAACGGTTGAAATCATTAATCCTGGAACTATTTTCACTTGTCTCCCACATAGAATATATTTTAGCACATAACCTACGTGCAATTCTCTATCCTGATACTTTTATAACTTGTATTAATTCATTTCTATTTTTCCATTACCTGCTCTATTATTAGGATTTTAATGGCTACAACTTATTCCCTCATGTTGGTAAAGCATCATCTGTTAGCTTTCCTTCCAATTCTGTTTCTAGTTTTGGACTAAAAGTAGTTCATTTGGCATTAAATAGCATTTGCTTTATTCTGTCCTTACAGTCAGCTAGGTTTTAGTTTCATCCTTTCAGTTTCACCTGCCTGGAATTTCTTCAGGTATATTTACTTTGGTCCAAATGGCTGCTTCACTGTTTTCCTATTTAAGGAAGTCTGACCATTTTTAGAAGTTGCTTTTCTTTTTAAAAAGTCACAAATAAAGCATGTATTTTCTTTTTTAAAAAAAACTGTGGCAGGGCAGCCCAGGTGGCTCAGCGGTTTAGCGCCACCTTCGGCTCAGGGCCTGATCCTAGAGACCCGGGGTCGAGTCCCACATCGGGCTCCCTTGCGTGGAGCCTTCTTCTCCCTCTGCCTGTGTCTCTGCCTCTCTTTCTCTCTCTGTTTCTCATGAATAAATAAATAAAAATCTTTAAAAAAAAATTGTGGCAAAACAACGTGTCATGTCACCAGTAAGTATATAGTTCGATGGCATTACATTCCAAACTTACCATCCCAAGCAGAAACTGACCGTTAAGCAATTCTTCTCCATTCCTTCCTACTCCATCCCCTGGTAACTGCTAATCTACTTCGCCTCTATGAATCAGTCTTTTACATTTCATAGAAGTGGAAGTGTATTTGTTCCGTTGAGTCTAGCTTACCTAACTTAGGTTTTCAAGGTTTATTACACTACCTATTAAAACTCCATTCCTTCCTGTAGCTTAATAGTCTATTGTTAGGTACAGCTTGTTTATGGATTTGTCTGATGGTAGACGTGAGTCACCTTTTGGCTAATGTGAATACTGCTGTATTGAATATTGGCATACGCAGATCTGTTGGAGCCCCATTCTCAATTCTTTTGTGTATCCACCAAAGAGTGGAATTACAGGCAGTATTCTAGATTTATTTTTTCGAGAAAACTGCTACTTTGTCTTCCACAGAAACAATCCCTCTTCACATTTCCATCAGCAACATAGAAGGGCTGCCGTTTCCGTTTCTCCACGTAATCAGCAAAAGTTTTTTTTTTATTTGCTTTTTTATTGCAGGCATACCAGTGATGTGAAGTAGCAATTTTTTTATTGCAGCCATACCAGTGATGTGAAGTAGCAATTCATTGTGGCTTTGATTTGTATTTTCCTAAGAACTAATGTTTCATGTGTTTTTTGTTTTTTGTTTTTTGTTTGTTTGATTTTTTACTTCTGTGTATCTTCAATTTCTTTAGGTCCTCTACTTTTTAACTGGTATGTTTATCCTTGATTTTTTAGAAACTCTTCACATGTTCTGGATATAAACCTTTCAGAGAACATTTGCAATCATTTTCCCCTATAGATTATCATTTTATTGATAATCAAAGTTAAATTTGTGCACATTGAGTACATTGAGTCCAATTTACCTTTTTCTTCTGTTCCTTGTGCTTTTGGTGCTTTATTTCTATAACTTTTTGTTCCTTTTATCTACGCTTTCTTTCTAACTCCCTTCATATTCCCTAAGGTTTACCACCATAAGTTATACTATTGTTAGATAGTAATTCAACCAGTTATTGAGGATTAAACGGATTTACAAAAAGTTGTTTTCCTATCATTTAAAGTATTGAAATTCTGTGTGGCAATATTAAGAGCAGTGAATAATTTTTTCATTTTTAGAAATGGCACTATTCAGTAGCCAGTAAATGTTCATGTAGTTTATCAAGGACCTTTGAATGCTTTCAAGGATGAAGAGCCACCCTAGACTTCTTTGGGGAAGTATCTGTAGATAGAGCATAAAAATGTGGTGTAGAGGATGAAATAGGAACTCAGGCAAATGTGGGGAATTTAAGATACACTATACCCGTGAATACACTCTCAAAAGAACCAGGTATGATAATTATGCATTCGATGGTGCTAATTCCTTTATTTAAGAGGTAGAAGAATCTAACAATATTTTAGGCAGGTGTTAGGTAATCTAACTCCTTCAGTTGGAGTTTGCTTTTGCTCATATGGTGGATTCTTCCCATTACAGGATCTTCTAGTTATTTGTTCTTGGCCATGCGTTCACCGTCAAAGACCTTATACAAATATTGCCTCAATACCAAGCTGTCAGAGCTTTGCATTCTGTTTCATCTACAGATTGCATATCCAGCCGCACAGCAGCCTTCAGTAATTCCATTCAGCTTGACTCTCTGACCCAGCTCCAGCAGGTTTGCACTCCAAGGATGCTGAGCTTTCAGATTATGCAAATGTTTTGTGCTTCCTGAAGTCTGACCTCTCTAGGGAAAAAGAGGTCCCCATAGCTTTAGAAAAATGGAAAGACAACACTTGAAAATGGGAACAATTTCCCCTGATTTTCTCTTAAATTCACAATTTGTACTAGCTAGGTTTCCAATTGCCTAGGGAAACCAGCTATTTAAGAATTGACCATCTCTTTGCAGTAGACTGAGACAATCTAATGGAAAGGAACCTGAGCTTAACAAACCCAAATTCTTTATGATGAGCAGCAAGAAACCAGCCCCTTGCTCCAGATGGAAATGTTATTGGTCATCAAAGTTTGTTCTCCATTCAAACATTCTCAAAAAAGATACTTTAAAGGAGCAGCAACTCAGAATTCTGTGGAGAATCATCTCAGTTTTTCTTTTAAGGTTTTAATTCCAATGTAGTTAGCATACAGAGTTATATTGTCTCCTCAGTTTTATGCTATGCTGCACATAAATATGCCAGGCTCCATCACAATATTGATATAAATTGACAAGTGGCAAATGGTAAAACGAGATTAAGCAAAAAATGACACATTAGCAGTGTCAGGGGACAAGATAATGGGGTTGCCTTCACTTTCTAGGATAAAGGCTGGTTGGCACCAATTATACAGTAGATAAAGTATTGTATGTATAATCTATGCCAGATACTTTGCCCACCCTACATCCAGCATATCGTAAGCATTTTCAGAGTAGCAGCTGTCAATGTTATTAGTTCCAGGCAGCAATTATTTAGAGTATATATGGAAACTGTTTAATGTATAAAACTATATATAAAATACATAAGAAATATTAAAAAAAAAAAAACCAGTTCTTCTGTTTCTGGACTCAAACCCGTACTACTTAGAAAGCTTCCCCCCAGACTAGAAATGAACCAATAGGACATGTACCTTCAAGCCTTTGCTCAAATGTTCCTGGGGAAGCCTACCTGACCAATCCTCCCTCCCCAGAAAGGAAGAAGCCTACCTCCCCACCTCCCCCTGTCTACTTCCCACCCATTTTACCCAGCTTATTATCTTCTATTGTGTATTTATGTGTTATCTTCAGCTTCCCCACTGGAAGCTATGTCCCATGCGGGTAGGGGTTTGTAATCTAGCACATGATCAATCTCCAGCCCCAAACAATGTGTAACCACCCACAGTTGGTGCTCAGCAAATTTGTTAAAGGAGAGAACTGAGGCTCAAAGAGACGGAGTATGTCAGCAGGATTTCTTAACAAGGTAGGATTGGGACACAAAGGTAGATCTGCTGACTCTATTACTATTTCCACCGTATGTCATTTACTTTCAGAGCCTCTCCCTGCCCCAGGCCTCTAGGTACATGTTGTGAGCTCCGCCTAGGAGCTGAGAGAACCCAGGAAAAGGAGGGATAGAAGTCTAGGCAGAGGCTGAAGAATGGGTCCACCCTGCAGGTAAATAGACCACCTGACCCAACTGTATGTGTGAATCAGCCTCTTGGGTTAGTAACAGATGCAGTTCTCTGAACTTTATAAAAGATGAGTTTTCAGAAGTCTAATCTCTCCAAGTCAGGACTTCCCATAGTAATAAACACTTTATATAGAACTTTAATCTACAAAGCAATTTCTAAAACTCTCCCAAGTGAACCCTCTTAGGATTTCCAGGATGTGGGCAAGATAAAGATAAAAAAAAAAAACTTGAAAATAATGAAGTATGTGAGAATGACAGCTCATGAGATGGCTGGAAAGCCCAGAAAAGGTAACCTGGGTCTGAGCATCCCAGTGTTCCCATCACTGCTAACAACTTTGAGGACTTTCACTCTAGTGTCTGTATATCCTACTGTCAGTGATAGATGCTCATCAATATCCAATACATGAGACATATTTCCACTCATAGCACAAGTCTGTATACATCCACATACCAAGATTTCCCTTGAATCAAGTAGTTCCGTAAAGCTATCCATCAAGTAGCCGCCATAAATGTGTGCTCTTTAAAACTAAAAAATGAAACTAAAATGTAATCCCTCACAGGGTTACATTTTCAGTGTTCAGCAGATGGCTGTATATCCCACACAGATATAGGACACTTTCATCACAAAGTTCTACTAGACTGTGCCACTCTAGATGTAGCCCATGTGACACAGGACCATTTAGAGATTGCATCTCAATCTGATAGAGACATAATAGTTTCATATGGCACTCTGCTGGCAGCCCTGGTGCTAGAACTTGTGCCTAATAGCTCTTTGACACTTTTCTCATGAGCTTTGAGCAGTTGCTTTATCTCGTCTTGTCTTATGGGGCTACTAGGAATTTTCTTTTCCATCAGGTCATACTCACTGACCTTGAGTCCTCAACAGCTGAGCCTCTTCCTTCACCACCTAGAATAGTTTTTGTCAGCTAGCTGACAGTTCCTGGCCATGTGAGTCTTAGGACAACCTACTTTACTATCATCTCATTCTTCGATTGAGAATTTTATGATCTATGTCCAAGTTAAAGTTACAGATTAACTAGAAGGCCGGAAGATGGGGAAGGGTAGCAAAATATTTTCTAGTATAAATGGGTCAGATACAGAATTAGGAGAACTTGAATTTGGCATTCGTGATTAACCTGCAGACCAGTCCTGTAACTTCTCTCAAAATCTCCTTTGTTGTCATTTGTAAACGTATAGAAGTATTCACATGTGCTGGAGGGCTGGGGGAATATTTTAACAGCATGAAGTAGAACTACATCACTGTTAGATCTTGAGAAATTAAACCCAGATTCTCCAAGCCCAGAAAACCTTTCCACAAAAGGTAGCCAAGGGTTATTAATGAAGCAGCATTCGTCTGGATGTGCTCCACATCATAGGTAGGCAACCTAAGAGTGCCAAGACGAGGAAATCTCACCCTTTGGTACAGCCAGGCAGATACAGCCTGTTACCTATGTGATCTCAAGTCACTAGTCCTCAAGTTTAGAGGGTTTACCAGCAACATTTGTCACACAAAGTTCATCTTAAACTCACCTGGTAATTGTGGTGACCATCTGTATTAGCTAACTGGCTGTATACAAATATAAATTTTTTGTCTTCATGACAGGATATAGTTTTGTAACTCAGAGGGAGGTATTGGCCAAAGTTAGGTTCCCACCTCCCCACAGAACTTGGTAGATGTAGTATCTCTTAATAATTACATTTCAAAAGGATGGCTCCCTGGTACTTGTGAAAAAGCTCCCTAATTCTAAAGACCCACAATAGGCTTGTAAGAAGACTTAAAACTCAACAAGGCAGAGGAAGAATTTAATAGTTACAATTTTATAAAAGCAAACATCCTAAGAAAAGGGAGATGTAGGTCTCTCCCCTTTTATTTTTTATTTTTTTATATAATAAATTTATTTTTTATTGGTGTTCAATTTACCAACATACAGAATAACACCCAGTGCTCATCCCGTCAAGTGCTCCCTTCAGTGCCCGTCACCCATTCACCCCCATCCCCTTTTAATTAATGGAATTAAGACTTTGGATTGTCATTTGTATTTGCCCTGCAGGCATCCATACACAATGGGTTATTTCACATCTGTATCATCACGTATAATGAACTTTATCTAATTTTTGGGAAAGTAAATCTGGATTAAAGAATCTAAAGTGCATATTAATTTTTACTCTCCTGTGCACATAGTAAACTAGACCAAAGCAAACTGACCAAAGAGAAAGTTCAATGAATGCAGGTCCTTGGGATCTTCCATTCAGTTGAAGAACTGTATCATTAGTGTACTTCTGCACAAAAGACTATAAGCCCAAAAGCAGTTTAGGCAACTTTAATATTTCCACCAATAATGTATTTGATGTTATTTGTAGAAATGTCATTTTGTACATCAAATATATGAGAAATATTTGTAGTGTAGTGATACTTAAAGTTTTATTCTATGAACCAAAGAACATTATTTTTTTTGGATGAGTTGCATTATAGGCCTTATTCTAGGTCTCTGCCTCGTTCATTAGGTTATTGAAAAATCTATGTAACAATTATACACTCTCACAGCTTTGTTGTGGTTTAGGCAAACTAAAACTACACAATACTATTTCATAATAGTTGATTCTAGTAGGTGATAAAATTCAGTCAGTCAAGAGTCCTAGCATTCATCTCCAGAACAGTCAGCTATGGTCCACATAGTCTAGGTTTCATGCTCAAAGGAACCGTTAATGACCACCAAGTAGTCAGAACAGTACCAATATTTTTATATACTCATTAAATATATGTACCCGTTAACCCAGTTAATTTGTAGTTGAACACATGAATGTTTAAACACTAGAGGCTTGATGCATTATTTTAGGTATTCAGAATTCAGAGTTAGGAGTTATTTAAGGTCTTTTAATAACTTTTCAATGGTTTCCCATTTTTCATAGGAGGAGTTTGATATGCATTCATTACACTTAGCTGCTAAGTAATTCCTTCTGGCCCCCAGACACCTGCCCATTTCTCCACCCTCCCTTTGCCCCACTTCTTCCTTATTGCTCTTCAAATCTGCCTAGAATTTCCCCACTTACCAGGCTTGCTCCTACATCAAGGTTGAAGTATTTCCTACCCTACCCACCATTCACTTCACTTTCTACTATTCCTTTAGGTTTTGACTGAGTTTGTCAAGTGGTATGTTTTACAACTGGACCCATTACCAGTTAGAGGACACTGAGTTAGTGGACCCAACATAAGTCATCTTTGGAGGTTAAGAGAAGCACTAACAACTCTATTTCCCATCCACAGTCAGCCAAATTCTCATTTTTCTTCCTATTTCTGGGGTTTCTCATTAGGGGGCCTCTATGTTGTTGAAAGCCACTCTTGACCTATCCCAAAGTGTATTCTACAATATCATTTTCCAGCTAATTTTCCTTATTCTGTTTATATTTTATTAGACTTGGTACCAAAATATAGTTTATCTTCCCCAATAGACTTGGAGCCAATCTTACAGTGCCTATCTCTATACCTCTGATTGTGGTACCTACCAGCAGTTACTTAATGATTTAAGTAATATGCAAAATCCCTATGGCTCCCCCTCCCCAAAGACCTACTTGCTATGAGTCTATTTCTTCCAATGTGTGATATGTTTCAACTGCTTGGTTCAAAACTATAGATGTATTGCCTATATGCTATGTAGTAACTGTTGGGTGTAAGTCTATGTTCAGAAGAGAATTTCTTTCATTGTAGTCACATCTGACAAGGAACTTACTGGCCCTCATCTGGTTCTCTATGTTGCATGCTTGGATAGAGGTCATTTAAGTCCACAGCTAATTTATTATGTAAGAAACTAGGATCCCAGACCACTGACCCAGAAACTGAAGGACAAGCAATAGCAAGACAATCTATTTTTGTCACAAAGGAGGCTGTCCCCACATATATCCAGTATTTATCATCTTGGGCTCTTTGGCAATATGTAAAATGTATAAAAAAATTGATTTTACAAGGGGAACTAGTGATAAGGGAAGTTGGCAAATAGAAATTAAACCAGAGAAAGAGCCTCTTCAGAGGAGAACAGGTTAAAAAGATAAATAAATAAAAATTTAAAAACAAAAACAAAAACAAAACAGCTCTTCTAACTCTTACAAGGGTTATTTTTCCCCCTCTTTCAAATGCTAATTTACACATAATCCATTCTACTTGCTTCAATCACCCAAGGACTTCTATTCAGGTTAAGGTTTTAGTAAGAAATAAAATCTAAGTTTTATTAGGCTTAAGTTCTAAGTTACTAAGTTCTAACTTACTAAGTTACTACCTCTTCCAGAAATGCATGCTTTTTAGGCAAAGTGCTGGGGTAGGGGTGGAGGTGGGAGTGGGGTGATGCTTGATAGATACATCAGATGGAAAAAGTTTAGGATGGTAGGAGAGAGAGCTAACCGGAGAACAGGCCTTTGCAGTATCTCCCAAGCTGTCTTCTAGAAGCAGGTTCACTCTGCAAACAGCTGGCTGCGGGGTGGGGGGTAGAGGGAGGAGAGGAACTCTGTTGCAGCTCCTTGTTGCTGAGGCCCATGTCTACAGGTAATGGAAGTTTAATAATGGTCTGGGAGATGTGTAAAGGAAAATTTTTACAATCTGAAAGTATGTCAAGGAGAAGGAAGCTGCTTAGGAAAAAATAAAAATCGCATCCTTTTGTACATCAGCCCAAGCTTCCAGGTTTCAGAAATGCTCACACTCAATAGGATTTTATCTTATTTATTCTCCTTCTCACTTCTAAGCTTTTCTCTTCCATTTCCCTCTGAACCTGGTTGCTTTTCCATTATTTCAGTTACAGTTCCTCTAAGCTGTTAGGAAATAACTAGGACCTTTTAAAAGGATAAATTCGTGTATTTTCCCCCACTGTCAGCTTCCCATTCCTGCTTACAACAGAAACATCTGGCAAGTCTAATTTTAAATAATCAACTTTTCCAATATGGTAATTAAAAGATATAGATCTGAATTTGCATTTATTTGTGGAAATTCTTCCTGCGAGCCATTCATTTTTCATCAAGCGCCCTGTGCTTTTCATTACTTCCTTCCTCACCTCCTCCCCATGGTCACCCTACCTGACTAAGCAGCCCTATTTCACTCCAGGCTCCAGCTCCGTGAATGTAAAACTATTAGCAAATGTTAATAGTAACCCGTCGGACTTCATTATTTCAGTAATGGAATCTGTCAGTCAGCCACCGATGGCTGTTCATGACCACTTTGTTGATAAATAGGGGGTAACTTCAACAATATTCATTTTAAACAAATAAAATCTGTTCTGATTAAGAACTCATTCTGCCCAGTGGGAATCCAATTAAGCCAGCTTCTGGAGGAAGGTTCGTTCAGCATCTCCCCACTTAGCCATAGAAACCTAGTTTGATTTCTAGGAAGCTCTCCTCTTTGGAAGCAAAGAAGTCTTGTTCTTCCAAAAGAAAGGGTGATGGCTCTGCTCTGCGGGCCCGGCTTGCCGCAGACCTCCCTCCCTCGGACCCTCACACAACCCATATATACAGACCCACCCACTTGCCATATCACACACGATGGTTTTTTTTCTTTGGTTTGTTCATGTTACCGTTGGGGGGGACCTTGAGTTATGGAGGTTTCCATGAACTCTATAGCAAAGCAGATTCTGGTTCAAATTAGACATGTAGCCAGGGGTGACAGTCAAAATATTTCCACCGAAAAAAAATATATATATTTCCACCAACCTGTATAACGCAGACACCAAACAGTGAGAATGACAAATAGGTAAACAAAAAACATGATTTGTAGCTGATGGAAGTGCTCTGAATGCACAGTACATAGTTCCCGTTATTATGAGGATACTATTTAGAGAAGGTATTCAAGGAAGTCTTTTCAGAACATTTCAGCTGAAACTTTAAAAATAGATCAGCTGTAGCACATCTTGAGGCATTGGACAAATGATCGAGAAGCTTTTTGTTGCAGATACCCGATGTGGGAATGAAGTATGTCCCACCAGTTCTTAGTCCTAGTATTTTTTTTCTCTCTCTCTCTCTCCACGTATTGAATGCTGATGTCCCTTCAGAAGACAGAAAGTGGTTGTACAGAGTGGACCCCTACGCCTTAGTACTGATAGGGAAAGGTCAAATGACGTTGCCACACATTCTTTACTACAGATGGAAATTGAACTGGCTGTTTCTTGTGGTGAAGGCAACTCCTAGTCCTTTAGTGACTCCTGACTTTAGTGAGATGGAGAGCAGGCCACTTGCACTGCTTTTCTCAAAGCTACTCCTTGCCATCACCCATCTGGTGCTGTCCTTGTCAAGTGGCCTACCATCAGCGGAGTCAGAGCCCTGAGTGTACACTCTTGCCATCTTGCCTCCCCAAGTCCATGGCTGCACCTGTCATTTCTACGGTCTCATCATCACCTGTATTGGCTCCCCATTCATCCCCTCCACCTCCATGTGGGACCTCAAGTTTGCACAGGAACAGTACTACGCTATCTTACCCAGTGTAACTGACCCTGCCCTCCAGTACTCTTGTTTGTCCCTTGTTTAAATTCTAAGGCACAAAAAAAAAAAAAAAAAAAAATTAAAAAAAATTCTAAGGCACAAACGTGATCGGGCCTCTCCTCTGCCAACCACCTCATTAGCTCGTTCCCAGTCCTGTAGGTACAGAAGCAAGATCATGCAAGACCCAAATCATCCCCTGCCTTCCTCCTCCACCTCAACCCTTCTATGCCATCTGCAGCTCCTCATCGCCCTCTGGTCTCTTTCACCAACATGCTCCTTTCTGGAGGACCTCCCCCTGCTTTAGCACCACCGCGATTCATCCTTTGTAACTCAGCGCATTCCTCCCTTCTTCCCAGAGTCCTCCCCCAACTCCTCCCAGAGGGATCCCTAGCACCTTCCTTCTCCATCTATCACAGATCTGTTTACCAAGGAGCTCTACTTGGATATGCCCTGGCTTCAATTTAATGTGTCCCAAGCTAACTCATGTCCTTTTCCCTAAAGCTGGTCCTTCTGAGTTCTTGAGTTCCCTGAGGCACACCACTCTACTAAACTCAGAAACCTTCCCCTCTTCCCTTTCTCCCTCGTACCCATGCCCACTCACCAAGTTCTATCAGTTCTGTTTAGTATCTCATGTCTCCCCCACTTCTCAGTCCCCCCCCCACCCACTGTCCCTGGTGTTTGTCCCTTCTCTCCCTATTTACTGTGTCATCCCTTTACAGGTTTAATTCCCTGCTAATCCATTCTCCACACTCCCAGGCAACTCATCTGATCCTTTTCTCTCTGCCGAAGATCATTTAATGGCTGCCAGTTGCTCTCAGGATGAAATTAAAACTTCCCAAATAGCTCACAAGGCCCTTCGAGGCGTGGCTCTTGCATACGTCTCCAGGCTCCTCTCTCCAGGCTCCTTATCTCCTAGTGAATTGCTTTCAGTTCATATGATGTGCTCTGCTTCTTCGCCTCTAGGGAATTTGTCAGCTCTTCTGAATAAACCCTTCTTATTTTGAGGTCTTAGCTCAGGATCCTTTTCTATAGAAAGCTTTCTTGATCAGTCCCCAAAGCAAGTCAAGTGTCCCCCTTAGTGTTCCTCATGGCACCTTGAAACGGCTCTCATCCCTAGAACTTATTAATATGAATTATTAATGCCTCTTACTGAACTGTAAACTTCATGGTGCCAGAGACTGTGGCTGTTTTGACCAAGTATCCACCCTGCTTAGTATCACGCCTGACACTTAGGAGACATTCAGGATTTATTTGGGGGATGAATAAGCAATTAGATAATGATATCTCTTTCAGTTATATTTTTACTTCCTTCTTTGTTGGGAAAAATACAGATTAAGTAATTCAGTTTATTGAGGCTTCACTGTCAAGTCAGGAAGTTGTACCCAGGTATGTGATTTCAAGTCTTTTCTAAATCATGTGGTTGATTACAAAGCCACAGGGGATTGCTGTTTTCATTTTATTGAATTTTTTTTTAAAAAAAAGATTTCATTTATTTATTCTTGAGACAGAGAGAGGGGCAGAGACATAGGCAGAGGGAGAAGCAGGCTCCCTGCAGGGAGCCTGACACAGGACTCGATCCCAGGACCCCGGATCACAACCTGAACCACAGGCAAATGCTCACCCACTGAGCCACCCAGGTGTCCCTTAAAGATTTTTTTTTATAAAGAACTCTCCAAAATGGGGACTTTTACCAAACAAACAAGTTTGGTAAAACTTGTTCCTTATCCACTGTCAGAACATCAGTTTTCCCAGAGAAATGTGTAACTGGAGATAAAGCAGCACAAAGAACTGCTTTATTCCATGCCTTTTTTCTCAATCCAGGGAGCCTTTAATCTCACCTTCGAAGTCAAGAGATGGACCAGCAAGGAAGAAGGTTTAAGTACAGGATGGCAGCGAGAGGAGGAAAGATCATTTGCCCCAATGCCCAGAGCCGTTGATCTTTAATAACTCTTTTTAGAGCCTCTACCTACATCATAGCTTAAGTAGGATTTAATGTGGTATATTAATCTGTAATTATCAGAACGGATCTGGCTGTAATTGTTATAGATATTCGAGTTAAATGTTTGAGGTTACATGTATTTTGGGTCATTTTTTCCAGGTCTTAAGATTTTTATAGGCTCTTCAGAATGCCACAGTGTCCCCATCTACCCACCCACTTCAGACCTTAGGGAGGAAAGCTTTAGGGTTCTGTTCCTCCTCACTCATCCCATTAGGTTTTACCTGGCTACATGGAATAGATAGGAACACCCCAAAAGCATAAGGGAAAGCCCGGGACATAGGTGGCCAACACGTCCCTGAGTTGAGAGCACCTCCCCATACCCCACAAGGGAGTAAGTGAAAATCCTTATTCTCCCCCCACTCTGAGGTTCATAGGCACACAAAAGGCTCCCCACATAAACCAGTCTGAGTTGGATCATATGAAACTGCCCTTTCTAGAGGTCAAAATGGTTAAATATCAGCCTTTCACTCTTCAACCTAGTAATTCAGTATGGGTCTTTGGAGTCAACCAATCCATAGTATCCCTTCTAGTAGAGTGAGGGGAAAGGGGTGTTTCCTAGTGTTGCCATAACAAAACAACACAAACTAGATGACTCAGCCAACAGATTGGTTGTCTCAATTCTGGAGACTAGAAGTCCAAACCTAAGATGTTGGCAGGTTTACTTTTGAGGGCTGTGAGCATCTATTACATGCCTCTCTCCCAGGTTCTGCTGGTTTGTTGATGGTCTTCTGCATTCCTTGAATCACCTGATTTCTGCCTTAATCTTCACATGTTGTTATCCCTGTGTGCTGGTCTCAGCCCCCATTTCACCTCTTTCGTAAGGTCACCAGTCATATTGGATTAGGGCTCACCCTAATAACCCTACCTTCACTTGTTCATCCACAGAGACCCTATTTCCAAATGAGGTCACATTCACAGGTACACATTCACAGGGATTACGACCTTAACAGCTTTTGGAGGAGCCCGACTCAACCTATAAAGGGGTAGGAGGTCATCTAGGGTCTACCGGCCAAAGGCGCAGATCAGTTTCAGCCTCCCGTGTTACCAGGTGTTTATTATAGTCCCACATCTCCACCCCATCAAATTCTGCCAGTCAGGTAGACTAATAATCTCAGGGAGATGCCAGAAAGAGCTGAAGTCAAATAGGGTCAAACCTGGAACTGTGAGATTTTTATTCCCATCTAGTCTGAAAGAGACTCAAAAACAACAAGCCACTAGTTTAAGTCTGGACACAAAGTTGCAGCAGCTTCTACCTCAAGCCAGTCCAAGCCTGAGTGAGCTAAATTACATGAGCTCCATTACAGAACCTTCTAGTAGCATAACACAAAGCTAATAAGCTCAATTCGAACAAATTCTAATAAGCAGCCCTAACAGAAGGAAGCACTGAGTGTGGCTCCTGGCCACTGAGGAACACCGAAGCTGTGATATTTCGTAACAGCACCCACTAGATGGTTCTTTTATTCTCCGATGGTTAATTCCCTGGTCACTCATCAGTTAATGTTTTGTCCTATTCACACCACAAGAGTTAAAATCCAGCTAATACGTAGGATTATCTCCTGAGAGCCCACTGCTAGTACGTAGTTTTCTATTTTATCCCATTTAATCCTCACAAGAACTCAGGGATAACTTTGTTTTGTTAGCTAAGAACCTAATCCCAGACTTGGCACTGTGTCCCGTGTCTTCTCCAGTACCGCCTCAACTCGAGGATTCTCTCGAGTGAAATACATAAGGCACTGACAACCAGGACCTTTCAGGCTGGTTTCCCTTTAATTGCCCAGGTTTAAAAAGAAGGGCCTCCAGGGATGCCTGGGTTGCTCAGTGGTTGAGCATCTGTCTTTGGCTCAGGGTGTGATCCCAGGGCCCTGGGATCGAGTTCCGCCTCGGGCTCCCCATAGGGAGCCTGCTTCTCCCTCTCTCTGTGTCTCTGCCTCTCTCTCTGTGTTGCTCATGAATAAATAAAGTCATTAAAAAGTAAAATAAAAAGAAGGGCCTCCAGATGCTGTAATGTAGGCAAATTGACCAGGACTGCTAATCACCTCTTCTAAATTGTAGAGGGAAATTGGTGAATTGGAGAACATAAAAGCTTTGAAAAATTTTTAGGAAAGAGAAGGTGATCGAAACCATACAGGGCAGACACATAACCCGGATGAGAAAACCAGAGAGCCACAGGCAGGATAGTCTGGGCAGGGCCCACCTGCCGGGTGACCAAGCAAGGCAAAGAAGCAACAATGGTGGCCCAGCACCTCCTCCAGCTGGTTGGATAACTTCAGGATAGCTCTAGAGCCACCTAGCTAGAGCTGTCATAGTGACATTAGAATCACCTATGGAGTTTTATGACCTCCTGGTGTCCTAGGCCTCACCTGGGTCTCATAAAAATTCAGACCGTAAGTTCAGTCCAACTGTATTTCTAAAATTTGGTTCATTGTGCTCCAAGGTCAAGAACCACAGAATTAGGGTATGTGGGGGAGGGAAAGGAAGAGCCAGCTGGCTGGTGGTAACTTTCTGTCCTCCCGCTTCTCCCAGCCCAAGGGTTAGGGGACCGGGAGCTAGAGCAGCAGCCCAGACAGGTGTCCACGGAGGTATCCGGGCAGGATATGGATAAATGGGGGAGGACGAGGGTCTTTGAGCCCACGTTTCAATTCTAGAGGCTGTCTGCCCAAAATTCCTTCTTCTTCCCCAGTCTGAATCACCAGGAGGACGATAGGGTAGGGTTTCAGTTCCAGCCCCTCCTCCTGATGTACAGAGTCAGTTGTGGTTGCTTATATCCTCAGGGGAGCATTTACACACAAGAAAAGAAAAAAACACCTAGGCATAGAAAACCAAGTCTCTATAAAAGAAATAGAGCAAGTAGACCAACCTTTACCCCACAATTCAGAAGCAACATACCTTACAAAGGGGAAAAAAAAGAGGTAAAAAGAAGGCCATAGCAATACTGGATACAAAGATAGGTTGACAATGAGAATTCCAAGACCTTTTGGCAGGGGGGGGGGGGGGGGGGGGGGAATGAGACCTTAGAGTTACAGGGCATCAATGACTTAACTAGTTAAAAAATAAATAAATAAAACTTATTTGTATTAGCATAGTTTAGCATTGTAAATTATAGGACTAACATATTCGTGCCCCCCTAAATTAATCCACACTTTCAGCAGTTTCAATTACAACATCAGAAGGATTTGAGAAGCTTTGTGAAATCATTGTAAAATGTTTATGGGAGAAGAACCATTCATCACACTCTTGCGCAAGGCAGAGGAAGGAACAAGGGAGAGAGCCAGGGCTTCCATCCCCCAGTCCAGGCTCACTTCACCCCACTTGGCTACAGCTCTGAGTTGCATTTTCATAGCATAAATAAAAGTGAAAAGCAATGCTGTTCTTATTGTGAAAGTTATCTTGCTCACAGAGATTTAAAAGTTAATACCGAGTCTGAATATCATCAAAACCCATCAAGTTTGTCCCTTTGAAGAATTCTCATGGTGAAGACCACCCCAAATGCACCACACAAGAGATGCCACTAAGAACAGTGGGAGCAGGGGAGCAAGCAAACGCAGTGGTCCTAGGCTAGAGAGCACCGCCGTCCCCCTCCCCACCCACAGCGACACCCAAATACTGGAGTAGGAGTGGGTCCAGACACGTTCATTTGTTTCCTTTTGCTGCTGGAAAAACTCCCACAAACTTAAACATCGCTCTTGTCAGCTCAATAAAACACAAATTTGTTATTCACAGCTTTAGTTCAGAGTCGAAAACGGGCCTCCCTAGACCCGAATCAAGGTGTCTGCAAGCCCACGTTCTTCCTGGAGGTCCTAAGGCAGAAGGCGTCCCCCTGTGACCTCCACCTTCCACAAGACACCTTTCTACTTGCAAAGACTGAACCACCCCGACATACCTCTCCCACCCGCTCTTCCACTTTTAAGAACGCTTGTAATTACACCAGGGCCCACCTGGGTACCCCAGGCTCCGCCCTTACCTAAAGGCCAGCCACTTAGCAAGCTTAACTCCCCTTTGCTGTGTATGCAGTTTCCAGGAGATAGATGGCGACTTTTCAGGGGGGATCGTTTTCTCCCACCACAAAATGCATCGGGGTCAGGTATTTCGTGGGCTGACGTTGGTTCAACAGTGTCTTTGTTACTGTCACAAAATTTAGAAAAGTGTTGAGTGCATCATGAGCAAGGTCACAGTTTACTTGACTGGATCCACAACCACCCCATGTACCCAATATATTGTCAAAAGGAAAGCATCTCCCCCATCCATCCCCCCGCCCCTTCGTTGGTCAAAATCCATCCTAACCTTATAAGGTGAGGTGGAGAGCTGAATCAATTTTTCAGATGTTCCTGTTTCCATTAGATATTCTATATGAAAGTCTTCTTTTGGTCTTATGCTAAGTGCCTCCATATACCATTTTAACACGTGGATGGCTTGGCAAATCAGCTTCTCCGCAGGAAACTAAAGTTAATTAATTAATGTGTTTCGTGGAGTGTGTTTGTCTGCATGTGTGTGTGCTTTCACCTGAACACACAATTCATCAAGGAGCTTGTCCCTTATCACTTTCCTGCATTTCCTTAAAACTATCTGGCTCATTAGATTTTGGCTGTGGCTTTTGCTTCTTAATGTCCTTCGAAAATATAAATTGCTTCCGTATTCTCAGAAAAGTGCTAGCCAGGGGAAGCCGGACTCTGAAGCTGTGAAGCTATATTTTTACGAGGACACACACAACATAGCCTTTGCATATCCAGGTTCAGTGGCTCAGAATCATTTTTATATTACGGAGTATTGGGCATTGCCTCTCTTCTGAAACATTTGCATCGTCACCACAATATAAATTTTCTATCCATTTTCAGGGGGTTTGTGCCTCCCCCCCACCCCACCCTGTTCCCGGCCCTAAAGTCATCTAAAAGGTTAGGCTGGAAGAAAAAACATTCAACATCAAAACAGGTGTGCGGTGCTAATCAGCTGGAACCCGTGGAAAGAAAAGCAGCAAAGAAACCACGACGGATTAAATGCTAACAAGTCTTATTCATTATATCTCAAAGATATAGCATAAAATTCTGCTTAAAAAAATATAAATGGTTAAAATAGTAAATTTTACATTATGTATATTTTGCCACCATAAAAGAGGAGGTGCAGACATACCTCCTACATACAAATTTCCATGTCTTTCGACACTTAGGGCATGGTAAGCTCTCATAATTATTTTCTACAACACCTGAAACAACACAAGCACAAAGAAAAGTGAACAGTGAGTGGATGTTTAAAACCATGTCTCACAATGTAGTATTAGTGAAAAGCCAAGCACAAAAGAATACATACTGATGACGCCATTGTATAGTTTATTTATTTTATTTTATTTTATTTTTTTAATAATAAATTTATTTTTTATTGGTGTTCAATTTACCAACATACAGAATAACACCCAGTGCTCATCCCGTCAAGTGCCCCCCTCAGTGCCCGTCACCCATTCACCCCCACCCCCCACCCTCCTCCCCTTCCATCACCCCTAGTTCCTTTAAAAGCAGGTGGAGCTAGCCTGTTGTCGGGGGCAGCAGAGCAGTGACCTTCGGGGAGGAGGAGGGGAGGCGTGCCCGGGAAGTGTCTCCAGGGCGCCTGTGAGGTGCTGGCTCCGCTGTGTGTCAGGTGCACGGGTATGCTCGCCTTCAATAACTCACCCAGCTGCACACTCCCACCTGACGCGCCTTTCTGTGTGGATGTTAACCTTCAGTAAGCTTTGAGTGTCTACCTTAAAAACAGAGAGGAAATCATCATCTTTTAAATGTTAAAATTGGGACACCTGGGTGGCTCAGTCGGTTAAGCGTCTGCCTTCGGCTCAGATCGTGATCCTGGGGCAGGCGGGGGGGTCCTGGGATGGAGCCTCAAGCAGCAGAGTGAGCTCCCCAAGCAGCTCCCCAAGGAGCAAGCAGCAGCTGCTTCTTCTTCTCCCTCTGCCCCTCCCCACCCTGCTTGTTCTCCCCCCCCAACCCTTTCTTGCTCTTTCCTAGTCTGAAACAATTAAAATCTTTAAAAAATGGTAGAATTGTTAATATCAATGTCGTATTAATGTAAACATGTTAAATTGGAAAAAAAAAAGAAAAACGAGAGGGATGTATTTAAGGCTTACAGTACGTAATGACTCCTTACCCGTGAGCTCCTAAGCAGCAGGTCCAGTAGCCTACCTCGTTCATGACTCAAGGCCCTGACTGGCCTTCCCGTGGAGAGCATCCACGTGACCCTAAATGCAAAATTTATGCACAAGCACAGGAAGAAGGACACCTGCAGTCGTACTCATTTGATCAGTAGGACACAGGGTGGATGTCAGGATCCAGACCTGAGGATGCAGGATGCAGAAACCAGGCCTGGCTGCCATGACTTGTTAAGTAGCAGGTTCCCTGCGGTGAGGTAGTTTGCCCTCCCTCCAAGCCCTGAGGCCGCAGAGCAAAGCAACACACTGACCATGCATGACTGCATCTTGAAGACCTAGTTCCAGCACTTACTGTGGGACCGACTGTAGGCAAGTTACTTAGCCTCCCTGTGCCTCAGGCTTTTCGTCAGCAAATAAGGAGACGACACAACCTAACTCCCGGTGTTGCCAGGCGGATCCAGTAAGCCGATTTGTGTAAAGTACTCGGGACCCTACTTGGAACACAGGAAACCTCATCCAAGTATTTGCTACCACGACTATTTTTATTAGTATTATTATCTACCATCATCGCCGCATGGTGCCCCTGATGTACTTAGGTTTATCAAGATAAAGTATCATTATTAACTCTGGGATATTAGAGAAAGAGTAATATCTATAAACCTATAAAAAAAAAGCTCTCATGTTAATAGCTTTACCTTTATCATCTAAAAAGACCTATTTTATCAGAAGTTTTAGTGCCCCAAGTGACTGATATTGGGGCGAATTCTTGCTCTTGCCCCATAACCAAGATAATGAAGAAGATTGTGATTTAGTCATAATTGTTCTTTGTCCCCAAGGCCTCTGAATTTGCCTGTTCATTTCTTCCACAGATCCTTATTTAGCATTTAACATTTAAATGCTATGTGCCAGGCGCTATCTTAGGAGAGCTCCTTGCTTATATAGAGCTCACATTCATGAAAAGACACAGACAGCAAACAAGCAAATAAATGAGCCAACAAAAAATTTCGTGTAGTGACAAATGCTACGGAGGAAACAAACCAGGGAGGCGTGTCATAGAGTGACTCAGGGAGGGGGGGGAGGGGGGCTAACTTACCTTAACCTCTCAGGAGGGGCCTCACCCAGAAGGGGGCATTAAAACCGACGTCCAGTAATAAGAAGGAGCCAGGCATGGGGTTATCAGTGGAGGGCGTGTTCCTGGTAGTGGGATCGGCAAGTTCTAAGGCCCTAAATGTGGAAACCAGCTTATGGGGTTGAAGGATTAGAAGGAAGCTAATGGAGCATCAGTAGCTCATCAAGAAAGGCTGAGTGACAGGAGACAGGGAAGGGGAGGTAGGCAGGACCTTATAACCAAGGTAAGGAGTTCGGACATTGCTCTGAGGGCAGTGGGGGACCTCTGAGGGTGCTAAGCAGGGGTGGGGGGGTACATAGGCAAGGGTAGAAACAGTGAGAGCAGTAAGGACGTTCTGGTGGTATCAGTGTGGGGTACAGAGGCAGCTGTGGAGACAGATGGAGGTAGACAGATTCGGGCACCAAATATATGTGGGAGGTAGAATTAATAGGATGCAGTTGAGTTTTTTTGCAGCAGGAGAATAATGGAAGGAACGACTCCTAGGTTTTTAAGCTGTGCACCTGGATGGATGGTAGCGCCATTAGCTAGGATGGGGAGATGATGGGAAATGGGCAGCTGGGGGGTAGTAGTGGGAGACAGCGTGTGTTCCAGAGTTCTCCTGAGGCCATGTAGGGTCAGGGGTGCTTATTCGAGACATCCAACCTGAGGGGCAGGGTAGGGAGCTAGATAATTGTTTATTCCTTATTAAAGAGTCATTTGTGATCTTGAATAGGATCCTTTTATTGAAGAGCTTCGTGAGCCTTGGGGTAGAGGTTTAATTTGTTTTCCATTCCCTATCTCTTGTTTCTATTCCTCCCTCCCATGTATAAGATCTCACATAATGCTCAAGTGCATCTCAAGGCTCTTTACAAATAAACACTCTTAATCCTTAAAGCCTCACAAACTATGAGCTATAAAATGAAAGCAATGAAAAAGCTGAAGGCCCTCTTGACTAGGGATCTGGAGGCCATGGTCCTAACACAGAGTGAGGAACACAAGGAAACCAGTGAGTCCTGTGCCTGAAAGCTAGTCCATTCATTCACTGACGGAAAGACCTAGAGCCAATTATGGAATATCTTGAAACCTCAGTTATCTCCACTTGAAAATGGGGATAATAGTTCTTGCCTTATGGGTGCCTGGTGAGGATGAAATTTGCTGACATCCGTGAAGGTTTACACGGTGTGTGACACACGGTGGACACCTTTAAATAGGTGTAAATAGGACATTGTAAATAGGAATATTTCACTCTTTTTGCCAATGAACCACTCTTCTATCAGTGTAAACTTTCATAAAGCGTTTAATATCTTATACTTCTAAGACGTAAATATAAATATCGTATATTTAATATCTTGGCTCGTCAACTTTGAAAGGAAGCAGCTTCACCAGATGATCATTAAGCTCCATGATAAGTCTTAGGAAACAAAAACAATGACAACGAAAGATGATCTTCTTGAAAACCGCCATATAAACTTCTTAGTGAAAGCTGCTTTTTAACCTGACATCCGTGCATCTTTCCGCAAGCCTGCGGGGCATCTGGAAGCAGAAATTATGCCAGAGAAATGTCTCTCCACTGCCACAAAGATGTTCTCCCCCACACCACTAAAATTTCAGGACACAAACACTTTGCAGAGGATGGAGTAAATGAAATCCCACTGAGTGGTGACTTCGGATCACTCACTGCAAATCCAGTCTGAGAGAAAGCAAAACCCAAAGCTCTTCATCTCAGGCTTCCCTAAACTGGATGGGAAGTGTGGAGGTCTAGGTCAACCAGACGGATGAGTAATGAAAGGGCTGGGAAGGTGTTGCTGTAGAGAAGCTCCTAGAATCCCACCAGTTCCAAGAGGGAGTGGCCATGACCGGAGGGGGATCCTGAAGTTTAGCTCAGATTAGAAAAACGAGTTGCTAGTTGGAAAGTGTCTGTGTCCCCTCCTCCACAGGCAGGGTTGAAACAAGAGTTTATCCACCTGTGTGACAACAGCATTGATCCGAATCCAGGGTGAATGCATCTGAGACCCAAGCTGAGAAAGACCTTGCTTGATCATTGGACTTAGGAGCCAAAACAAAAACGTATCAAAGCCTGTGGTAGAAATAGTGTCAGTCTATCAAACACAGGGACGGTGACCCCAAGAGCAAAGCCAAGATGAGAGACGTGAAAGAGAAGAACCCCAAAGACACTTTAAAGTTCAAACCTGTGCCAAGCTAAATGAATAATGAACAGTTTCTCTAGCCCAGAGACATGTTTGCTTTGGCTTGCACAATGTGTGATTTTTTTTTTTTAACTGAAGCTGATTGTCCTTAGACACCATCGGGTTTCCCAGGCACCATTCTCCCTATCATCTTAACCGCAGGACGAGCTCGGTTACAACACCATGCTAGCCCCACGAGCATTTCATAGATACTGGTATGTAATCTCCAGATTGACTCATTTTTAAGTATCAAATACTTGAACATATGCTGACTACTGACATGACAGAGAAAGGGGACGATCACAGGAAAAATGATAAAAATAGGAAAAGGCCAAAAATTCCAGCCTCGCCATCTTTGGAAAAGGCATCCTCCCAGCCCAGCCCAATCACAGCAGCTACGAATCATGCCATACAAAGGTCAAGTTAAATGGGTGCCTGTCATATTTGTGGCTTCCTGTGTCTTTCACTTAACCTTTCTATAGCTGGGGAAATTCCCAAGAGCCAGAGCTCAAGTTCCAAGCCTTCCTTATAGCTAGGACATTGGCTTTTAGCCTAAGTTCACCCAAATTGCAAAACCGTGATGTGGAAAAGGGCAAAGTGAACAAGAAGGATGAGCAAACCACCTCCGTTTTTGCCAGCATGGAGGTGGCTGAGGTGTGAGGCTTCCAGCAGTTGCGTAATTAGTCCCTGGTGTAGAAGTAGCAGTGGAGAGGCAGGAGCTTCTGTTACTGTTTCCCCCTGGTGCTCAGTGGACAAGGAAAACAGTGGAAATTTCCTCATCGAAGCAAGTCCAGAGTGCAACTTTACTCCTGGAATTTTTAACCTGGAGCTCGGCCCTGTCAAGAATTCTTTAAACTAATCAATTATCATTTTATCAAACCCATTTTCGGCTCAATCAGCCCAAAATCAGCTTCTGCTGCTTAAAACCGAAGTAGCCTAAGTGATAAAACGGGCGAAGGCAGACACGTCTTTGAGAACCTTTCCTTGGGGGTACCTTGGGAGAAAGCCATTCACACGAATTTCGATGAACCCTAATACCTGTGAAAGAAGCCCCCGATTTTATAAGGCCATCCTCGTCCTCACAGGGGAGGCGCACAGTGGAAATCTCTCTTTATTCTTGCTCTGTGAACCCTAGCATGTACTTTCTAAAGCAATATCACATTGCACACGTATTGCTTAGGACTCCTGGCAGTTGACTTGTTACCGTCCGCAGAAGAGGTCATTACACTCTCACCACTTGTGAGTCAGTTATGGAAAACTGCAGCGCTGAGGAGTCCATTATCAACCATCTGGGAGATGGTCTTGCTCTGCAAGGCCTCTACGTTAAGTCATGGACAGGATCCATAATCGTAGACCTCTCTGCGAGCAAGCAAGGGTACAGAGTTTAGAGCTAAACTATAAAGATGACATCAGGCTGGTTTGCACTTCTGCTACAACCAGACAAGGGGCATTGGAGGCTCGGGCTACGGAAGGGACTTGTAGACAGAACGAAGAACTCAGCATATTAAGGGAAGCTGTGGAAGATGCTTGTCCGTGATCTCTATCTGCCAGACAATACTGCATTTGCTACCAAAGAAATAGCAATGCCCATTGTTCCTTCATGAGAATCTTTTAAAGGAGATGCTGTTAAATAATCGGATAATCCTCATTTATAAAAGGTGAAGAATCTCCCAGGGATTACGTGGCTTGCTTAAAGGTCATGGGGGATCCCAACTTGGGTTTTCTGATTTCAAGCTGATGGCTTTTTCTCCTACATCAGTGGCTTTCAAAGTGTGTTCCTGGGGGTTCTGGGTTTACCTGAGATGCTTTCAAGGCATCCATGAGATCAATACTATAATAATAATAATAATAATAATAATAATAATAATATAATATAATATTCAAAGGGAAAAAATATCACTGCCTCGAAGGGGCCTAAAGGAGACCATGTTCCCTGAAGCACTATCACAATAGCCAAACGTGGAAACAACATAAGTGAATGAAGAAAGTGTGTGTGTGTGTGTGTGTGTGTGTGTGTGTAGTGTAATATTATTCAACCATGAAAAATAAGGAAGTTCTGCTTATTTGTGACATGGATGGACTTATGGACTTTGAGGCCATTATGCTAAATGAAGTAAGTCAAAGAGAGACAAGACTGTATGACCTCAATTGCATATGGAATCTAAACATATCAAACTCATTGAAACAGAGTAGAATCGTGGTTACCAGGGACTGGAAGGTGGGAGAAATGCGGAGATGTTGGACACAGGGTACAAACTTTCAGTTATGAGATAAATAAGTTCTGGGGATCTAAGGTACAGCAGGGTGACTAGAGCTAATAATACCATGTTCTGTATTTGAAAGTTGCTATGAGAGTAGAGCTCTGAGGTTCTCACCATAACAAAGGCAGCAAAATGGTAACTGGGTGGGGTGGAGGGCGTGTCCATTAACCTTATTATGGCAAACACGTCTCAATGTATAGGTGTATCGAATCATCCTAAATTTACACAACATTATGTCAATTAGATCTTTTTTTAAAATTTTTATTTATTTATGATAGTCACACAGAGAGAGAGAGGCAGAGACACAGGCAGAGGGAGAAGCAGGCTCCATGCACCGGGAGCCCAACGTGGGATTCGATCCCGGGTCTCCAGGATCGCGCCCTGGGCCAAAGGCAGGCGCCAAACCGCTGTGCCAACCAGGGATCCCTGTCAATTAGATCTTAATAAAGCTCAGAAGAAAGAAAGTACTACCTTCCCTTTTCCCTTCCATCCCTTTAGAAGGATACAGTGGAATTTAATGGAGAACAGACTAAAACGGAAGCATCTAGGAGAATCCAGCTGCCTTCTAGTAAGCCAGACATTAAAAGGGACCATCGAAACTGAACCAATGCCCTTCTTCACACTATTGGATTTGTTCTGGGAGATATAATTACTTTTCATAAAAAATGTTTTTTATGTTGACGTGCAATGGGTTTATTAGTCATTTTTGATGAATTGATAAATTAAGTGTCCTCAGTTTTCATTTATAATACATCAAATATTTATAGGTATAACCCAGAGAAACAAAGGTTCTTTGGAGTCCTCGATCATTTTTTTTTAAGACTTATTAATTTGTTTTAGAGAGGGAGAGAGAGATGAGCAAGAGTGGGGGCGGGGGAGAGGCAGGGAAGAGGGAGGAGGGAGAGGGACCAGAAGACTCTGTGCTGAGCGCAGAGCCCATGTAGGGCTCCATCCCACAACCCGGAGACCATGACCCCGAAATCAAGAGTCAGATGCTCAACCGACAGAGCCACCCAGATGCCCCTGGAGTCCTGAATCATTTTTTTTTTCTTGTTACTAGATAGTTTATTGAAACCAAACTGATAATACAGAAAAGAGACTGAGGTGGCAGCTCCCAGAATCTTGGTGGATTACAGATGCAGAGTGGCTGGAGACAAATCGTTGAGCCCACACTTCAGTAACAGACTGATCAATCAGTTGCATAAATACGGAGAACGAAAGACACGAGACATTTCACAGCTTTTCGCTTTGCGTTTGTTTTAAACATACGTATGTTACAACTTTACATTTTAAATTACTATTCCATGTATTTTGTGACAATGGCTAAGGATGCAATGGTCCCATCCCCCTGACATAAGGAGAGTTTGGTCTGCAACATGGAACATCTCGGTGAGACACCAAACAAACCCTTAACACATAACACATCAACAGATCTTTAAAAATCAGTTTAACACAACACTCTTCGGTTTATGGGAGGAAGAAAGAGAAGTGGAAAAGTAAGACATTAGGGATGTTTTCAGTTGAGGAGACTTGAGAGCAAAAAATTTGAGACCTGCTCTCCTACATTAGGCTACATTAAAAAAAAAAAATTCAGGCTAACTGCAGATTTCCCTAGGTTGTATTATTTTTAGCCAACGGATGCAGGCGCTAACCCTAGTTTTTCTGCTTGCATCTCTCTGCCATTCTTCTCCCTAGTCTTGTTTTGGGTCGATGAGTTCATGAATGACAGCAAAAAGTCTTGGATTATAAAGCAGTGATCTTAGACTCAAGTACTTTCTTCCTCTCAACTTCCTAAAGTACCTAGTTCACTGTATGTGCAATTAATATTTGATTAATGGATGAATGACTGAAACTGATTCCTATCACACAGAGAGGAGCTCCTTGACGCCTCTGGTAAATAGCACGTGTGCTTTCCCCTGAGTTCACAGGTGCGTGCCAAACACGCGGGACTCAACCTCAGCAAGGCCAGGTGCACTAGAGCCCTGGATGCACAGTGGCCAACATCCATCGCCCCCATCCAGATCCTACCACCGCCCAGATTCTATTCACCCATAAAGACTCGAATCAGCAACCCTGTCTCCTCCACCGCTCTTTCCCGGAGACAGTAACCCGCAGTGAACATCACATTCTGATCAGCCTACATCAGCCTTTAGCCACATCATCTATTTTGCCTCTTGCTCTCATTCCACTCTGCACCATTGTCTTTGTAGATTAGGTGTGTGTGTTTTTGTTTTCCCTACAAGATCTAAGGCTACCTGAAGGTTCTCAAAGGCCTATTATGGCACCCAAAAGTCTAGCATAGTGCTAAGTACGTTATGAGCACTTCATCTTAAAAGTTTACAAAATAATTCAGACACATGACCTCACTGTTTTCTCACCAAAGCCTTCTATGTAAATTAGAGAAGGGCCCTGTTTATTATCTCTACCTTACAGAGGGAGGCTTTAAAGTTAAGCAACCTGAGGTCACCCAGCCAGTGACTGACAGTCAGGATGCACACCTACATCTTGGGGGTGGCCACTCTGTGCTATTCTCACTGTATCATGCTCTCATTTCTCAATACATACTTACTTAATTAATCTGATAAAAAAGAGCTTTGAGAAAAATAACAGCTCTAAATCCAGTTTATGAGTCAAAATATACAAGAATAAACTCAGGTCTCCTGATTCCCATGCGGGCACTGCATTTTTACAGCATTTTTCCCCTTGTGATTTTAGCTGTTAAGGTAGTCAACTCATGCGCTGGTTGATCTTATACGTACTTCTCATAGAAAAGTACACAAATTAGCATCATAGTAATATCCATCTTCCTTCTTTCTGCCTCATGTGGCTAATTAGCAGCCACATTTACTGTTGTTTTCCCAGAAAAAAAAAAAATGAAGGGAAACATTATACAATAATTCAGTAAATTCAAGCTGTGTCTATAAAATTGATTATAACCCACATTTATTATGACTCTTCCCCCCCCCCCCTCATTCACTGACTCATCAATCCCACAAGAATTTGCTAGGCCCCTATTTTGAGCAGAGCTGCATCAGATGTGGCTTGCAATAAGCAAAAGATATCCCTGCCATTAATGAGATTATCATCTCATGGGTGAAATGACACTCCTAGAGAAAAATTCTAAGGTATTAGGAGTGTGAATTAGCACAGTATAAATTATTTATAGAAGCAATGAAGGAATATAAAGGACATTCTCCCTCTTATTACAGGGAGAATTTTTTTTTAAGATTTTATTTATTTATTCATGAGAGACATAGAGAGAGAGAGAGAGAGGCAGAGACACAGGCAGAGGGAGAAGCAGGCTCCACGCAGGGAGCCCAATGTGGGACTCGATCCTGGGACTCCAGGATCATGCCCTGGGCCAAAGGTGGCGCTAAACCACTGGGCCACCCAGATTGCCCCCAGGGAGAATTTTAGGAAAGCTTCAAACAGAGGATGTCTTGAAAGAAAGACGTCATGAGCTATGTCTTCAATAAAGGATATGGTTTGGGAATATAACCTCCAACTGTAGCCCCCCAAAACCCAAATAATCATATAGTCAAGGCGAAAACAGTGTGCTTCCTATGCAAATGTAGCCACAAAATACGGTTGCCTCAGTCCCCCATGCCCAGCCAGCTGCCACCCCTAGGGCATGAAGAAGTTCTGGAATCCCCACTGGTTAGTAGACCATTTCAGGAAAGAAGATAGAACCAGAACTGGTACAGGGTAAAATGGAGAAATGAGCCTGTCCCTTCCAGTTACTATTCATAGTGCACCTTCCCCCACGGGAAACCCAACATGCCACAGATACCACATCTCTCTGTGACCAGCATCCCTGAGCTATGATGGGTGTGATAGGTAGGTCTTCTCTCCTGTGACTGCTTTCCTTTCCAAGGCCCAGGCCCCGAGGAGTCTCCCTTGCTGTGCGTCTCTGTACCATGGCAACTTGAGCTTAGATTAATAGTTAAGCCTCTGAAGTTTCACGGGTGCAAAATAAAGGGTGGGGAGACCTCTCTCATTCTAGCAGTGAGACACTGCAGTGTACCAAGCAAGCCCCTGGGAAAAGACCCAGGTGGAAGCAGGCAGATCTTGAGAGCCCCTCAGATCACACTATGTGATTAGCTGAAAAATCAAGCTATGCATAATTCCATTCTAAATAGTTCAAGAGATACATAAAGAAAAGAGAAAACACCACACAACTAGGTCAAAATTGAGGACATTGAGTGAGCACATTAAGACCAGGTCCCAGAGACCTTGTAGGATGGGCTCAGTGGTTGGTAATGGCTTGAGCATTAGGGACACTGTAGTTCTTCATTTTGTAATATGATAAATGTGGTGCTTTGGGAAGGTGTGTGTAAGAGATTCTAGGGGAAGGAGAACTGACAACCTCTAGGACTGAATTATGTGGGCATCTACTGTGAGCCAACTTTCCAGATAATGTAACTATTTCTGCACACATGCTCTAGACCAGAGTCTCTGAAATGAGGTGTCACATGTGAGACTCATTCTCCAAGCTTTCAAGAAGAATCACTACAAAATATGTCCCTTTTAAAGCAGATAGAAGAAAGGATGTGATCCTTCAAAGATGAAACTCAGTAATATAAGGCAAAGATTATTTTTTCTTCTTTTAGGATTTATTTATTTTGGGAGGCTGACAGGCAGAAAGAGAGGGAGAGAAAGAATTTCAAGTAGACTCCTCACTGAGCATGGAGCCCAAAGTGGGCTCGATCTCATGACCCCGAGATCATGACTTGAGCTAAAGCTTAACTAACTGAGAGCATCCAGGCACCCTGGAATTTTTTTCCTTCTAAATAAACCTCTGTTAGTGAGTATGTTGCTAAAAGAAACCTGTCCAATGTTGATAAGTAGTGTAATACCCATCTATTTAAAAAGAGTCAGTGGATGACAAGGTGAATTGAAGAATTTGAAAAGTTTCTCTATGGCTTATGATTTCAACAGAAAAATGAGGCTCTGATAACTTACCATATCTTATCAATCAGATTCTATTTGGGCGTCATTACATATTGACATGGAAAAAAGATGGGACATGGAAGTCAGTCTGCCTCGGGATGAAAGACATGGATGGGCTGCCAGTGTCACAGCGACAGCTGACAATCCATAGCCTACGAGTTAGAATTCAGTCCCTTTACCTTTCAAGAATGCAAGGTCATGATATGAAAGCACAAACTTCTGGGCTACAAAACCCAAGGGAAAAGAATGAGGGTCTCAAGAGCAAGATACTGCCTTTCCAGGACTCTATGGCATGGCAGCTGGGCCACTAGCCCCGACGGTTCATAGCTGGTCATACTTCAGGGAGACTCTCTGAGCATTTCTTCTGAGAATCATCTATTGCCTGGGACAGAACCCAAGCTTTAAGCCTTTTTGGAGATTTAGTCATAACAGTCAAACCATTTAAACAAGGATATGTGGCTTTATACAATAACTTTACCCAACACATTTTTTTTTCAGATAACTCATGCCCAAGTTGATGGAGAGGTGGAGGGCAGATTTCTTCCCCTCTCCATCATTTCTCCACTTGGCTTTGCTTTGGGAAGTCAGCCTGAGCCGATTGCAAAGTAATAGATGTGCTCAATAAAGGCAAAGGGAGCAGCTGTAAAACTACTCAATTTAGCTTCATTTCAAAATAGACATTATTTAGTTATTTATTAGAGAGGGAGGGGAGCAAAGGAGAGGGAGAGAAAGAGAGAGAATCTAAAGCAGCTCAGAGCCAGACACAGGGCTAGATCTCACGACCCCAAGATCCACGTGGCGCAAGATCTTGTGATCCTGAGATCATGACCTGAGTCAAAATCCAGGTGCTTAGCTGACTGAGCCACCAGGCGCCCCTCAAAATAAAAAGACGTTTTTACTATGCTTTTCACCCCACACATCCTAGGTTCTCAGCTCTAGTCGTATATCAGTATCACCCAGGTATTCTTTTGTTTGAATAACAACGTTCCTGTGGGGTCTAAGCGTTAGCATTTTTTTTTAAAGTACTAATATCCAAACCTCTGGGACTGGGGCTCATGCAATGTCATTTTTAAAAGCTCCCTAGGTGATGCTAATAGGCAGCCAAAGTCAAGAATAACTGCCATATAAAAAAGAAAGTTGGAGTTGATTATAAGGATTTTAGGTTTGGAATACCTGTCTGGCCTCAAAGAGTGAATAATGTCTCATCAGAGGAAATTTTGACTTTGAGATTAAGGAATGAAAAAAAGAAAGTACAAAGATGCAGAAAATCATCAGAGTGTGTGTGCATGTGTGTGTGTATGTGTGTGTGTGTGTGTGTGTGTGTGTTCTGTACTTAGGACATTGATATAACTTAGTGTTTATTAGCTACCTTGGTGCTGGAACATTTTTGCTAATCTGATGAAAGCTCTGTCTTTAAAAAAATGTACATATATGGAAATTTCAGGAACATCACACACTTCTGACACCCATGTCAGGGACCTCTGGTTTAGTCATAAACTTTTTAAACTACTTTTATAAATAAGCAGGTAAAAAAAAAATCATCTAAAAGAAATGAGAGACCTAAGAGGGAGTCTTGATTTTGCTCCTAAAGGGTTGTGTGAATCTAAATAAATCATCTAAGCTCGCTCCCTCCAGCTTTTTTCACAAAGTGAAATTTTTATCCACCCATAGAACAAGGTGGGTAATGTTTTTACAATTTTGTGAAAAACAAAAGATGGAAAGTCGATGAATATATGGGAAAGTACTTTGAGAACTTATGATTTATTATTAGGGATGTGAAGAATTAATCTAAAAAAAAAAGAATTGATCTAAGATGAAACATAGAATTTCTTGAGTAACATACAGGTTATCTGGCTCTCGCTTATATGGACACCGGGCTGTCAGAAGACCATACCTTATAAGGGATTTAGAAATGCTGGAGCTTTACACTTTGTATTAGAAGATTGAGTCCCAGGCCCAGTTCCATGTCTGCTCAGCCTCTCTCCCCCTGCAGTGTGGTGACCGCCCTACAGAACTCACTCATGGTGCTTTCTGTCAAGCTGCCAGTAAATCCATTCTTGTAACTTGAAACGATTCAGTGTGAGTCAAAATACAAAGGAAAGAGTGATTTCAGAGGAAAATGAAAGCTATGAACCAAAATTCAGACTTTTTCATGGGGGCCCTGAAGTATCTGCTTCTTCTCCCCCACCCCAAACTCCCATAAAAGCTGAGGCCCTGAGGACTCCTACTGTCCCATTCCCTACCAGAGGACCACCACCTCATCAGGCAACCTTCTCATTTCCCAAGGAAATGCTGTCTCGGGAGCATATTCAGTCCCAAGATACTAAAGTGTAAAAATGTAGGGTTGAGGCTGAAGCTCATCCTTCACAGCCCCTGCTTCAGAGCGAAGGCCATTCACCAGACTGTGGTCACAGGTTAACCGTAGGCGCAAACTTGATGTGCCAGCGAAGCAGAGCTACCCTCCGAGGAGGACCCAGCCCCGGCCTACAGCTCCTGGGTGCCAGTGTTCCCTACTCATTTCACTGTCCGAGTCCCAAAGAAAAGAAATGAAAATGTGCATGGAGGCACCAATACTGACAGTGGATCTTCCCGGCTATTTCCCATCCATTCCTCAGGAAGATACATTAAACAAAATGCAGAGTCACGTAGTTTGAGCTACTGTCTGTTGGTTCGAAAACGCTTTATATGCAGAAATTTCAAGTGAGAGGAGATGTCAGGTCTCCAAAAGCAGCTATTATCAAACAAAGCAGCCAGAAAATTAATGCACTGCAGATGGCTGTGACCGCAACCTTGGAGCAGAGCCAGCGTCTTCATCTCTCTCTCCGTCGGAGAGTAGTTCTCAACCTCGTGTCGTACCCACAGAGCCTCCTAAATGTTCTCGTTCTTTGATGTGAAATTCTTTCCCTTCTTTTTACAGAGTATCGCTTTAACTGTCTAGTTATTCTTCTAGAAACCCTCGCTGACCCATCACCAGGAGGGAGGCACTGAGAAAGAATG